>NC_052533.1:16601677-17851677 GCF_016699485.2 Gallus gallus | reverse complement strand
TATTTCACCTTTAAATAATGTAGTACCCCTCCACTTCCTCTACTTTCCTGTCAGATGAAGTCGTCACATACATAATACAGCTTCACAAATCATTATTCTTGTCATTTTACATTGCCATTTAAAAAAACATTTTGAACATCTTTTAAATTTACCTCCAGCTCACTCGAACGTTTCTGTTAATGCGACTTTTCCTTTGAAGAGCTGCACAGGATATGTGATGTCACTGACAGAACTCTGTAGTTCTGACTTGTTGTGGGACACCTTTGCTATTATTTTAAAGGTATAAACAGGGGTTAAGTTTAGGGTGAACCACCACTTGTGAAAAAATCAACTTAGATATTGTTTGAATCATGCCAAGTCTTTTGATCTGCTATATCAGCTCACTTGGCAAACATTGTTTAATTCCTTTGATGTCTTCTGTTTTGTGATGTGATGGTTACTCAACAGGCTTTAGCAATGCCTTTCAGGGTACTTAGATACTTTTTAGAATGTTCTTAAAGCTTTTGGGGCATGTTTCTGTCAAATAAACGTCCATTCTCCGTGCTGATTATAGCTGCCCTGCCGTTATAAATTAATATATGGTTGCTATCGTACAGCGTTAAGCAGTCTGGTGGTGAGTTACACAGAATGAGGGTAAATGCTGCTGCTTCTGTGTCAGTTCTCACTGTAATTACGAGAAATCTTTTACGGAAATATCCCAATGCTGAGCACAAATAACACGTATTTATAGTATAAAAACTAACAGATAACATTAGAATTTATAATCTCAACCCATTGGTTTCCATGAAGAAGAGTACACAGATTTTTAATTTGCTAGTCTTGTCTCTTAGATATGGAAACAAGTAACGTTGTATCTTACAATGTGCTGTTCTGTAAAGTTTCCTCAGTGAAAGAATCAGAGTATTTTTGTTCTTTCGGAGAGGAAAGCAATGGAAGTTTGCTGATGAAGGATAGCAGTCAACTGGGAGTCTCGCTATAGGAATTTGTTAAGGGAAATAGCAGGAGTTGCTCACTATTGCCTTCTTCAGCAGTTCAGTGTCACAGTCCCACCATGTACTGTATTTCTGGAAGACGTTATATCAGTAGGTGGAAGCGCCTGCTTTACTTAGCACTAATTCAGATTAATTCTACTGGAGACACGCAGTTGTGCAAATACAGAAATAAAAGCCAGATTTGAAGTGAAACTGCAGTTCTGTGTCTAGCTGTTTTGCACATACCTTTGAAACACGAAGTGAAAAAACCCTCATTGTAAGTAATTACTTGTGGCTTTCTCTAACTTTGGGACAGTAGAAGAATGCAAGTATCAGGCACAGTTTCTCACCAGTATATAGTAAATAAAGCATCATTGAAAACAGTTGTGTGAATTCATAAAAGTCCATTCATCAAGTTTAATATGTTGGCTGAAAGCCAAAACTTAATGGTAGTGTGTGATTCTTTCCAGAGACATAGTTTATACTCTGTAATATTTTGCTGTAATAACCAGTATGTTTCCCTCGTCTCTTGTGTGCAGTTATACATGTCAAAATGTCCCACAAATTGAGTTCCTTACTGATCACCTTTTTTTTTTTTTTTTTTTGCATTTTCTGAAAAAAGTTTCCTTTTAAGGGTCCTTTACGTTTTCTTAAAGGGTTCATTCTAAAACTTGTGGTTGCACGCGTTGTATAATCTGTGATTTTGTTGGGCTCTGAATATTGCAGCCTTTTGTTTGTTCGGAAGCAGTCCTTTTGTCAGGTGGGGAAATGCCTTTTTAATAAGCAGCAGCGCCTTTTTTCTTTGATTGGTTGTCTCTGAAACTCAGCATTTGACACAAATCTTTTCTTCGAAAGGGAAAAAAGCATAAGCAGCCAAGGAGGAAGGTATTTTTATTGCATTGGATTATGCAAGATTTTGGCCAGCCTCCTTAGCTTCATCTGTTTAAGGGTTCATTTTCGCTTGTTTGGCACAAGTCCCAGCAGAGACCTTCAGAATTGTGGTTAGCAACATGAATGAACACAAACTTTGGGAGCTCTTCAATAAGTAGAGCTGGCCAACTGCCAAAAATACAGTTCCTTATATGGGGTCAGGGCAAAGCTGTGATTCGTTGAGCCCCCTATTGTATAGAAAACATACTTGTAATGGCTGTTTGCGTTCTTTAAAATAAAAACAAAACAAAACAAAAAAACACCAGGCTTCCAAGTCTATCAAAATAGGAAGTAACAAAATAGTGTGCAGGTTTTACTAATGACGGAGCAGAGCAAAGGAAATATGGCTCCGTGTAGTTAAACTATAGAGCTGAAAGTTGGACCTTTTGACCTCCACAGCCGGCTTGTGATGTAAGGAACCCAAGCATTTGTGAGACATCTGTTGTCTACCTGCCCTTATTTTGTAAATGGTTTAATAAGATTAAATAATTAGGAGGATAACCACATGGTCGCCATGCTACTAAGTCCTAGCGTTGAGTGCATGCTTTGGGACTGCAAGGTCTCTCCATCCTCTTCCGTGTCTGTTATTTTAAAGTGCAGTTTAGGCATTTTCAATATTTGCTACGGTACATCTTTTATCAGAGTTTTTTTAATTAGTGTATCTATAAAGAGCTTACTTCAATACTTGGTGCATTTTAAAAGTACTGCAATTCTGTTTCTGTGCATATGAGCAGAAAATATTTTTCCTGTTAAATGCGCTCATCTTTGTTTTAAAAGGAATTCAACTTCAACAGACAGGCACCCAATAAAACAAATGGTTGTGCACCATGCAGACTTCTTTCAAGTATATTTAATAGTTCTCTTCACTTTTAAAGAAGTATTCAATTCTTATTTGGTTTCTTGCAGGCAAACACCCTACCTGGATCATCTCTCAGTCTGCCTCCATCCCATATGTATGGCAATAGGCTGAATCCAAATTCAGCAATGGCAGCACTTATAGCTCAGTCTGACAACAGCCAAGCAGGTAAGCTACCCGGTGGTGGTGAAAACACTGACACTTCACAAACTGAAGAAACTCGAGTATTTGTAAGAAGATCGTAAGGTTTTATTCTTGAACTCCGCTCAGCATTTGGTTATTAAGAGTCTGTTTAAAGTTGTTAGGCGTTGCGAGTAAAGTCTTGGTAGGTCAGAACAGCTTTTTTTTTTTTTTTTTTCCCCAACTTTCTGAAATGTAAATGTTTAAGCAGAGCCATCAGCAGGCAGGAATGCAACAATGTCTCCTGTGACTTCGGTGATTGATGTGTTCAGTTCTTAGCTCTTTGCAATGAGAGCAACACAGCTCTGGGTTTTGTCGTGAATAGTTTAAACCTCGATTTGCATAATTCATGAAATTGCATTACATACAACTTGGTGTGAAAGAGATCCCGTTAGAGAACTTCTACAGCATTCAGTAATCTTGTGAATATTTACCAATTGACATTTTTGTAACATTCGGGCTCCTCTCCGGTTTTAATGAGCCACTGGATTTGCTTTGTTTCATTCCATCCTAGGGATTTGTTGACATGTCGTAGTAGTCATGCCTGTTTGGGGGAAGGGAATGAGTTTAGCAGTTTACCAAGAATGGATCAGTCATGTCTTTGCCCTCCAAGAGGTCGGGGGTCACTTGACTCAGAATAGGGGGAGGGCAACCTTGAAGGGGGCAGATAGGGTTATTTTATTGAGAGGCCATAGGGAAAATAACCCTTTTGAGTCCTTCCAAGCAAAATGTTTTCGTATATTTAATGAGGCCTTTTTTGTTTGTTTTACTACGTTTTTAGCGAGGGACTTTCCTATGCTTCAGCTTATAAATAGGAATTTGTGAATTAGACGCTTCCATAAAGTTTTCAGTAAATTTGCAGAGCAGCACGTGCTTGTTAGATGGTAGCGGTAAGTTTAGCACGTTTCCTATTTTACGAGTTGTTTTGGGATGCAAAGTGTTAAAAAAAATACAGAGCATCAGGATTTGCTGTGATAAGCATACAGATTAGCTGTCCACAGCTGTGATTCATTACTTTCACCGTAGAAATTAAAAGTGGCTGAGGGGAGGGTACTGCAAATGCAAACCACGCTTCTGTGCTGTAAAACTGAAAGGAATGAAAGAAGTGAACATAATCCATGGCCTGGTACAGCCTCAGAAATGTGTAAGGACAACACCTTACATGCTACAGTTCAGCAATCTTAAACTAGTTACGGCTTCGCTCTTCAGTTGAAACTGCGGAGGGAAGTTAAGATTTAAGATATTTTTAAGATATCTGCGTCAGCTTCAAAACTCTTATCTAAGAAGAGTCGATTTATCAGCTGTGAAATATTTACACTGCAGATCAAGATGTGGGAGATAACGGCCGCAGCCTTGCTGGCAGAGGAGGCTCGCCCAGAGGAAGTCTCTCGCCACGGTAAGCGGCATTTACTTTGCAGAGTGCAGGCAGAGGAAATGCTGTAAGGTCTGGAAACCTCACTGCCTTTTTGCTTGTAATATGTAAGTGTTTTAAAAGCCTGTGTGTATAAATATAGTGGAAATGTACATAAAAAATGGCTAACGTGAACAAATAGCTAAAAATGGTCTGTAATTCACTCATATATGAGCAAAATTAGGTTTATGAATGAAGGACTTGTGAAATGGAGGCCGGCTTTAAAGGGATTTATTTATCATCGAAGGCATGCATACTAATTACCTGCTGAGTTTTGTTACCATCGTTATATTTTTATTTGTATCGCAAAGGGCCCCAAACCCCACAGTCTCGCAGAGACAAAGAGCACAGTGAGAAGGCTTGGAGAAATTAACTGCTGGTGCAGATGCTGAAACAAATTCCCCTCAGCACTACAGATAGGCAGTAATGCTCTGTCGGGGGAGAGCGCCTTTTTTGTTCTGCTGCAGTTCACCTCTGCTACAAAGGGCTGATGTAAGCATTCTGCTGTTGGAAGTGTAGCAAGTTACTTTGGTTTGAAATATTGACTGTTAAATTTCAGAATTGTGTTTTTAATAACACCAGTGATACTTTCGATTTTTTCTTAATTGAATCTTTTTGTTGTTTAAAGGGCTTTGTTTTCCATTCTGGATCCCATATTGATTACTCGATATAGCGATATCATCAGATTATTATTCTTATTATATTGACTGAGAGACTGAACATAGGAATTTCATCTTGGAAGGAATTTCAGAATAGCTCAAAAATGGTAGTTACAAAGATATAGCATTGTAACAGTTTTGTTACGGCGTGTGTTTATTGCACTAACTTATTATATATATCACCAAATGAGGTAATTCAATGTGCGTGTCTTTCTGATGGTCTTCTGTTATTTTCCTTAATTAATCAAAAGGCTTCTTGTTGCATAGAACGAGAATATCCATTGTAATACTTAACTAGTATCACTTAGTCGTGACCTGGCTTTTACATTTTCAAATATGTGTTACTCCTAAAACAATAAATAGAGAATTTATGAATTAGATTAGACAGTGTTCTCTCACAGATACGTGTATTTATATTACCATGTAAATATTTACATAAATAAGGACCATGCCTATATATATGCTTAGAAGTAAGTTAGTTTTTTGCAGAGGGAAATGCTCAGCAATTAGGAAATTCCTGAATGTCCATATTATGTAATCAGTGCTGCACGTGTGGTAGTTCCGAGTTGCAGTGCTTGCTTAGGTTTGCAAAAGCCTGGTCATCCTATGGGCTGAGTTGTGTTCAGGCTGGCTCTGGATAGATTATTTTGGAAACCGAACTTCTTAAACATGTTTTTAACGTGTATTTACAGCACTTTAACAGAGTGTATACCCAGTATGTGTCTGTGTAGTCCCGTACTTACTACGTGATCAGATTTCAGCTGATTTTCATGAGAATGGCAAAGGAGAGCTGCTTCATTCAAAAGCCCTCTGGGTCCCAAATTCCCGATCTGCCTGTCAATAAGTGCAAAAAATCGCTTCTGTAATTCTGAAATGGAAAGATTCAAGAGATCAACTTGAAATGTCTTGTGTTAAAAAAGAAGTTCAGTGGGCAGCACCTTTCAGTGCTGCTCTGCAGTGCATTTCTGGCTGTGCAATACGTCCAGTGCTCAGCGATCTGGTGCTGTTGTAAACAGTGTGCCGATACTTCTGAGATGTTTAGGTAATTCCCCTCTGTCCTGAGCTAAGTAAATAGCTCTGGTTACTTAAAGTATGATTTACTGGGGGGGGGAGCTGACTTCAAAAATCTTTTTAATGTTTAAATCTTTTTAATGTTACTTACATTATGTATTAAGGTGTTTTTTTTTCTGTGAGTTCTGACTCTCCCCTTAAGCTTATGAGATTTAAAAATCACATGCTTTTGGAAAAGAAATATGATTTGTAAACAGTAGTTTAAAATAAAAACACTTGCAGGAATAGTTGTTTGCTGTTGATGACAGCAGATTGCAGCTCTCCGAGATGTGTGTGATGCGTGAGCTGTACGGTCCTTTCAGAAAGGACCCTTTGCATCGTTATTTCTTTGTCCCCCCACTGTAATTACTGATAGATATTTAAGCTTTCACATTTAAAATTATGCTATCTGTAGTATATGGAAATATATGTGACATAGAAGTGTATTTGGTGTGGGGGAGCTGTTTCCGTTTTGCAAAGGAAGAGCTGCTTTTCCCAAGGTAGCACTTACACTTTTTTTACCCAACACTTACCTTTGATTTAAAAAGGTGCTTTGCAGTATCTGCATTGGTGTCCGTTTGTATGTGTAAGTGCAGTTCAGTTGCATTACTTACAGTTAATAGTGTAAGAGAACGAACAAGTATACTACAAGCATAACTATTAGTTGTGAAAGTAAGCAAGATGAGAAAATGAAAGCAAGACGGGATTGCCGTCTCAGTGGCAGCATCAAAGCAGGGCTTACAGTGCTCTTGCAGTCCTATAGGAAACTGTGATCAAATACTACATAGAATAAAGATTCAGATGTAGCACGCAGAAACCATACCATGCCAAAGGGATGGAGTAGAGGATCAGTTGGAAGAGGATGGGTTGGCTCGCGTTGAGGTAGAGAAATCTGCATGTGTATTTCTTTCCATCTCTGCGGCCCTGCAGGGAAGGACTGCAGCACTGTGTGTTTGTGTGTTGCTTTATTTCCGAGTTGATGAAGTTGATGGGGAAACCATCCTAAGCCCAACGAGCCTTTTGTTGTTCATCTACAATTCAAATGGAGTAATCTGTTAGGGCAGTGTTATGTGCTTTTAAAATGCATCGGGAAGTGCTTGGGATGCCTGTGTGTGTTTTTTGTTTGTTTGTTTGATGTAAATCAGCTGTGTGTAGAGTGCAGTGCATCTGTTTAGAATGTTTCTGCTGAAATCTTTATTACTTGAGCACCTCTTGCAAACATCTAGCTTTAAGGCTGGTTTGTTTTTTTTACTTTGTCTCTGTGCTGAACTGTTGACCGCTGTTGGGTTGTCATCTCTTGTCAAAAAGCACTACCAGGGTTACCCATTCACCAGACTTCTTTAAACGAGTGTTATTCTTTCATCCTGTATGCAAAGGAGGAATTATTTATAAATACCTACAGAGCTCTTAAGTCACCTACTTAAAACCTTTTCTCATAAAAATCACTTTGCTCTGCTGCCTACAGAATGCTTGCCAGTCATTAGGTAGCTAATGTGCTGTGACCACTGCTTATTGCACTGGTCATAATTAACACACCGATTTCCTGAGCTCTGTACGTTGTCCTGTACTGGCACTATGGCGGTCTTGTTGGTAAGTTTGCATCATGTAGAGCAGTACAGCTGTGATCCTGTGATGGGGCCAGTATTTATTGATACGGCTTATATTATATGAATGTGTAATGGCTTGAATCTCGACTCATGCCAGTTGCTTTAAAAAAAATCCAAACCAAGCAACCAACTTTTGGTGTTGGCCCTGTATGAGAAATGGAGCTACGCATACGTGAGGCTGGAATTCTGAGAAATACACTGCGCATCTGGTTTTGCTCACAGGTTAGAGTTTGCCCCATCCAATGAGAAAGGAGCCTGCTCGTAGGTCCTGAGGGCTCCCCAGCTTTAATAGCGGCTGTATGCTGAATATTTCATTTTCTCCTGAACGAGAAAAGACATGTGGCAAAGGGATTATTCCTTAAAATATGTGTGATTGTGAGCGGAGGGGGGGAAAGTACATTAAGTGTGCACAGGACAGGCAGGAGGCAACTTTAACTTCCATCGTGCTCCTTGTGAAATAATGTCTTCATGTAAAAAAACAGAACAAAAGTGTTTTTATGCGGTTCTTTTTAGAACAGTTCAGGCAGTGGATTTATATACGACCTTTGCATGTATAAGTGCTGTTACTGTGCTGATTTTAATAAATGGTTTTTATTTTCCTAATTTTCTCTAAAGGTTTGAATTTTTCTTTAAGTCTTGGTGATCTGTATAGCCACATGTAATGGTGCCTCTAGGGAGGGGTGTATTGTGTAATTTAGAGCAATGTGGTTCTTCCGTTCGATGCTTCTTAGTCTCTATGCAAGAAGTAGTTGTTTTCCCAGTATAAATTCTCATGCTGTGAAATATTACATTGTTTTTTGATGAACTCTTGGCAGTCAGTACCAGGAGTTCATAGTGTTGTGATGAATTAGCTTGGTCTTAAAAGTGTAAGATACACAGGTGCTAAGGGTTGATACAAGGTAAAAAACAAAACAAAACAGGTTTTTGCTAATGCATTTCCTTCAATCACTTTCTTAAATTGCAATATTTTCAACAGATCCCCTGTAAGCAGCTTGCAGGTCCGCTATGACCAATCAGGAAACAACTGTGGGGACAGTTTGCCCCCGGTAGCAGCCAGCATAGAACAGCTGCTGGAGAGGCAATGGAGCGAAGGACAACAGTTCTTACTGGAACAAGGCACCCCCAGTGACAGTAAGTACTCCCGTTCTGTCCGGGACAGTCTGTTACCTGTGTTATCCATAGCTGCCACACAGTCATTGTCCAAGAATCTTACAAAGACTTATTTTCTGTTAGGAACAGAAATATAAACGTAGTGTTGAATTACAGTGTAGGTGTTAGCCTGACAGTGGATTATAAGAGAGTTCTGTCTTTACATTTTTACGAATGGGGAGATGGTGTCAGGCCAGAGGAAGTGCCTTGTAGATCCAGCTGGTCGGCTGTGGAGTTTGAAAACATCCTGCACTCTTAGATCCACTGCTGCAAACGTGCAGAGCTCTTGCAGACTATGCATTAGTAAAGCACAGTTTGTTTCACATAATGTGATCCACACTGGTAATTTTTTTTATTATTAGATTTTAAGAAACTGCCATTTCTGTTGCTGTTTTTAAAAGATACATTTACACATGGTGGGCAGGTGTCCTGCTGCGCTTTGTGGCTTTGTGTTTTGTGTCTCTCAGGAAGTTCTCCAAGTAAACAAATTGCTTTTTCCAGTTACATGTAGTAGCTTGGAATAGTCTCAGAGTGAATAGCGAAGTGCAGAAGGGATGAGTAGATCACTTGGATCTCTATATTCCAGAAACTGTGAATATATTTAAAAAAAAAATTAATTAATTCCTGTTGGGTTTTTTTTGTGTTATGTTTTATTGAATGTGTTATTCTTCTTGTTGGTAGTGCAAAGTGGTATCTAGTTGGTATTTTTATGAATGGTATCCTGACAAAAATGCTAATTGTGAGGAAATTCATGCAGGGATAATCCTTTAAACATGATAGCTGGAGGACAGGTTTAGCTAAGTCTTATTGCATCTCATTTGGGCTCACTGAGGGTTCCTTTGTATGTTCTTGAAGAGGAGGGATAAAAGCTAAATCCTTGGGAAATGACCAGATGTGCCTATACCAGTAGACTTATGTCTGTAGTAGGCCCAGAGGTCATGTTAAACAAATACAATTTAGAATTAAAAAAAAAAAAAATAAATGGTTATCCTTGTGCCTTTACAGTCATACTCCAGTGCTAGTTGGGAAATCCACATTCTGAAACAAAATCAGAGTTTGAGCAAAGTGAGCTTGCTGAAATATCATGTTAGTAAGGAAGATGATGCCCTTTATCTGGTGGGGAAAAAAAAAATGAAGAAAAAAAGAAGGGGGAAAAAAAAAAGGGGGTGGTGACTGGAGTGCTCACACAGTGCTCCCTGCTGGGTGATTTGTAGATCGCCACTCAAAGCAAATGGGAGAGTGCTTCCAGCAAGGTGGGTCGTGGTAGCTTAACAGTGGGTGAAATCTTGACATTGTTAGTCTAAGTTCGGGTATCATTGTACAGCAGATTAAAATAAAATCTCCATTTTCACAAACCTGTGCTTATTTTTACATAGTTGTAGCTGCTTGGTTGTATCGTTAGTTGAATGCGTATTTTCCAAATCTTTCCTGTTTTGATGGCATTTAATATTTTAATACGACACCTGAAATAGAATTTTCCCAATTAGGCTCTTATAGTACTGGTACTATAGTCCATAGTACTGGTTTTGTATTCTGGTTTTGGAGCACAGTTGTCGTGTACTTGTGTTTACTCAATGTCAGCCCCAGTGCTGAGACTTCACGTGTAGTAAGGCAGGGTGTAGATACAGCACGCCGTTACTCTCTCATGCTACATACTTTTTTCCAGACTTCAAATTGCACAAAATTGGTCCAATTAAAGTCAAATTTATCATCATCTCTCATGATGATCATCTCTCATTGATAATGTTGCTTTTATTTTCACGTACAGCTCTATTTGCTACTCCTATTTTGTGATATATACATTAGCGTTTCTCATTTTCTAAACTTCAGGGATATGTTGTGTCACCACGAGTGACTTTACTGAAAGAAGAAAATCTTCGTGGTCATGAAAGATAACATCCATGTTTTTATCTTAGTTTTAGGAATGCTTAAATCATTGCACCAACTTCAGGTTGAAAACAGGAGGTTGGAAGAGCAGATCAAGAATCTGACTGCAAAAAAGGAACGGCTTCAGCTTCTCAATGCACAGCTTTCGGTGCCCTTTCCAACACTGACTTCAAATCCCAGCCCTTCTCATCAAGTACATGCCTTTCCTGTGCAAGCAGGTAAGTGGAGTATGGAAGTGTGGAAGCGATTAGGATGATTTATACGAAATAATGGCACATGCCATTGATGGAAGGTATTATGAGAATAGAAAAAGTACTTCTTGATGTGGGGATTAAAAAATATCTCGGATGTTTAAAATCAATTGGAAAACATGTATAAGTTACTTGTTTCAGCACAGTTTTTTTCTTTTTGTTTTTCAGACTGAAGTAGTCTGAAGCACATCTGCTTGAATCTATTGATTCACCAATCATGTAGTTAATGTTTTACCGTTCAGCAGTGATTCTGAGGTTGACTCTACATTTTTTTGTGTCTGCCTCTGGCATTATTTTGAAATAATTATTCTGAATCTCTTTACATGCTACAGAAATTTAATCGCTGTATGTTTTTTGCAATAATTGCATTAGCACCTAGCACGGATTCCTTGAACAGCAGTAAAAGCCCTCATCTGGGAAACAGTTTTTTACCGGACAATTCTCTTCCCGTGTTAAATCAGGTAATACTTATTTCTTTCTTCTAAACTTCAACTTATTACAAGTTAACTCATCGTAGTCCTCCTATTTTGCTGCGATGTGAAATTTTAAGCAGCTGAGAGGGTTTTGCTGTTTGTTTTTACACCAGGAGATAACCTCCAGCGGACAAAGCACCAGCAGTTCATCAGCTCTTTCCACTCCACCACCTGCTGGGCAGAGTCCAGCTCAGCAAGGCTCAGGAGTCACGGGAGTTCAACAGGTCAATGGTGTGACAGTGGGGGCACTAGCTAGTGGTATGCAGACTGTAACCTCCACCATTCCTGCAGTGCCTGGTGTGGGTGGAATAATTGGAGCGCTGCCAGCCAGCCAGCTGGCAATCAATGGAATTGTAGGGGCTTTAAATGGGGTAATTCAGACCCCAGCAACAATATCACAGAACCCTTCTCCTCTCACTCATGCAACCGTGCCACCCAATGCAACGCATCCTCTGCCAACTACATTAAACAACAGGTAAGAATTTGCTGATTTATCTTTTTCTTGATAGTGTCTCCTGTTCTTCAGTTTAGCTTTATTTTTTTACTGTCTCTGTAAAAGAAAGGTACGTTTTCTTCTTCAGCCTGCAGTTGTCAAACTGATTTATGAAAGAAAGTAAGCAGAAAGGCGAAGCATGAATAGTCACGTTAAAGATGTTTTCTGTTTAGCTTTTGTGAATCATCGTTATGTCCTTTTCTTTCTGTTTTTTTAATAGTCACGTTCTAAAACAAATGCAATTATGCAAATGTGTTTCAGATCTATTTTTAGTTCAGAAAACAATATTCTTTGTCTTGCCAGTTCGTCTTCCAGGATTCAAGTAGCACTTGGAAAGCTACCGTTTGTTGCAGTTGTGGGGGGTGGAGGGGAGGGAGAAGGGGATTAGTATACGGTCTTGTAGTTAGTGAGGGAATAGGCACAACGAACCATGCATGCAGCTGCATGGGGTTTTTGGTTTTTGGTCTCTGTCTCCAAATTAGTTTTTTCAAGTCATTTTCTTAAAGATTTTTAAATGTGTAAAAAGGTCTGTGTCTGAGTATTCGTGACAACTCTTCTGCTAAAAGCAGACAAAACTGCTGCTTGAGATGCAAGGTAAATGGGTAACAAAAAGAGAGAGCTGCTTTCCAGGAAGGCTGTGGGCTGCTTGGTCTGGAAGTGTTTTGGGGTAGAGCAGAGCCAGGGATAACTGATTCATGGAACTCCTGATAACTCCTGCTTCCCTTCCCCCCATCCCTTGCACTGCCTTTGCTTAGGAAGGAGAAATACGTCTATCTGTAGAAAAAATGCCTGCAAATAGGGAGTGAATGACTTGTCTTTGAGTTTATTTTTGGAGGTCATGTTGGATTACCCCCCAAAAAAGGGAACGTGAAGGGAACGTGATTGGAACGGTGTAAGGGATTCCTGCTTCTGTAGCTTCTTTTTCTGGTTTCTTTCCTCACTGTTCCTTCGGCAGTTTGTGAATGTTCTTGTACAGTGTTGCTGCCTGCTGTTGCTTCAGTAGGCTTGTAAAACCTGATCCTTCTGTGTGTATTTATGTGCTACGGTATTTTTACTGAGGTGATTGTGGGTTGGTTTGTTTTTTTTTTTAGTTTACGTTGTATACGAGCATAGCATTTTGTAGATGAAACAGCAGGCATTGCCTTAAAGAGAAGGTATTTTCTTTTTATTTTTTTTCTCTCTCTTGTGTATCAGAGATCTTGGAAGAACACAGGAATTTTCATTTACCTTCCCCAGAAGTGTGAGGACTCCCTTGTAGTGAGAAAGTCCCTGCGAAGTCAGTAGTACTGACAAGTTGTATCATGCTTTCCACTTGCAGGTAGTGCCAGGACACACTGGTCATGCTGGTGTTGTCTCATATGCTTTTTGTTAATACAAAGATAATTTATTTCATTCGATAGTGCAGAAGTTATTGTGTCTCTCTTACATCCACCATAAGAGTTGTCCCCATTGAGCACGTATGTATCCTCAGCATCACTGCTCCGGTTCAGCAAGGTGCTGCAGCTGGGTCCTGTTGGTCAGCTCTCACCCCAACTTCTGTCATAGTCTGGAATATTCCCGTGATTCCTTATTCTTGCTGCAACAAGTTTGTGTTGTGTAGTTCTGTCAGTGTTTCCATGCCTCCGTTTCTCTTGTCAGCATTTTGATTTCTGTGTTTCTCCTCTAACATGATCTGTCTGTGTTGCTCCCTTATTAATTTTACTGCAGTTTTTACACAGCTCTCTGCTTTTTTTTGCTGGGCCGCTATTTGTGAGGTGTTGCTGTAATGACCTCCCATTTTCTATGAGTTTTCACTATTTCTGCTTTTGTATATGGTGGAAAAAAGTTGAGGCCAAGCAAGCACCAAGGCTTGGTAGGGCTAGAATGATTTCAGTAGCGATACCTGCAGTCCTTGTTCCTGTCCCTTCAGCTATACATTTGACAACATTCTTGAAAAAATGTGAAAAAAGAACCTTTTTATTTTTTAAACTAAAACTAAGACATGAGGGGATTCTGGGATGGCTTTGGATGAATTAAAAATGGATTAAAAAATATCTATCAGCATTTTCCATTGGCTGAGGTCACTGTGAAATGACATGGGACAGCATTTGTTCCTCCTACCCTGGAGGCCGGCGCTGTTTCAGTGGCAGGGAGAGCTGACTGTTGGTCAGTGCTAAATTCCTCTCTGTATCACTGCTCTTTGAACTGCGTGAGTGGGAGGGGTAAACTGTCAAAGGCACAGGCAGGCCTGAAGGGCTGCTGCCATGCTGTTTGCAGCTCTTTGAGTGTGGTTGGATGCTGTGGTGGCAAACAGTATCGGAGCTGGTTTAAGTCACTGCTCCCAAGGTGATGGAAACTGAGAACTCAATCCAACTTTCTAACTTTTTTTTGTATTGTTCTATAATTAAAAGACCTCCCAGATGTTCCTGTGCATTGCTACTTATGGTGACTTTCCCAGCTTCAGAAATCTGCTCAGTTTTATGTGAGAAACTATACGTATTGTTCTTACTCACACGAGCTCTCTGTTAACTGTGGGACATGGGGAAGTGAGAAAGCACTGATTTACATGCTGCTGTTTGAGAAAGTTTCAAATTGTAGGTAAAAACCTACGTTCATTCAGTAGAGAAAAATACTCAGCCTTTCTCTGGGGGGAAATAGCTTAATGGAGATTGCATGCTACCAGGAGATTAAGTGATTTGAGGAAGAAGATAGGGCTGTTTCTTGACATGCTAGCGATCTGAGAAGGCTGGAGGACAGTGAGTTTCAGACTGATCACAGACCTTTCAGCGAGGAGCAAGAGAAGCAAAATTTACGTTCCAGACTGATCTGCTTCGGAGAAAGGTCTGTGGTGAAATGCAGTGAGCTGCCTCTTCCAGGATGCTCAGGAGCCACACAGTTGTGTCTTCTGCAGTGAGGTTTTGTATCTGGATGTGTCCCAGCTGCTGCTTGTGGGTAGAGCAGGAAGGGAAGGCAGAATGGAGGAAGGATGGCAGCAGCTGGGAAAAAAGAAGTGCTAAGGTAAAACAGAAAGGGAAAAAAAATGATTTTTTTTTAACAGTGGGGGAAAAAAAAACCCAGCAGAGAAGACTTATTCTAGTATAGGAAAAGTGAGGTAAAAAGAGGAAAATAATGATCATAGTAGCCAAGCTGAAGATAGTTATTTTTTTGCTGCTGTTACAAACATTTTTGCTACAGTTGAATTTAAAACTGAGTGAAATGATTTCCAATAATTGATGTTGCCATTTGGAAGACAAACACATGTGGGGGAAAACAGTCGTGCCTTATTCCTGTTAGATGGTGTGCTTTCTTTTTGCTGTCGCAGCCAGGAGGGAAATCTGAGTTTCCCTGGAGAGGTGAAAATAATCTAATAAGCATAGCTTGAATTACTGGGAAATAAATAGAGCACCAAATGGTCTCCACCATTATGTCACCTTAAATCCCTGGCGTGTCTGCACCTTGAACGTTGTGTACACTTCTGATTGTACAGCTTCTTGAAAGGATACAGAACGTCTGTGGAGCTGAGGTTAATTGGAGGCAGAAGGATCTACAGAGCACCCAAGATCAGGAGAACAGACTCCTTGGCTTGGGGAGAAGATCATTGCAGGAGACCTTGAGAACTTGGAGAGAGTAACGAATGTTGCGATGGTGACTGCTGGAAATGTCGTGCAGTCCAGTGTTTCCCACAGCTCTGAGGTCATCCAGTGAAACATGAAGCAAAGTTGATTTGTCACCTGCCCTGTTCCAGCAATAGGGAAGGCTATGTAACTGCTCTTTCCATTTTGGCTTGTTAGCTCCAAGTAAAAGGCAGAAACGTCAAGGAGCAGGGCTGCAGTGTGCTAGCTGCTGTGGAGAGTCAAGACAGAAAGTGTGCCCTGAAGACTTAGTCACAGTAACCTAATTGTGCAGATTCATGGCTGATTTAATTTCTTACTGCTGATCACAACCAGCAATCCTCTTGTCCTGTTGGTCATCCTGCACACAGCTTCATGCTGGTACCAGTGCTTGTGCATTCACACAGTAACCTCCTCCACGGTAACGGATGATCTTGCAGTGCATTTTGTGTTCCCTTAGGTTTCAGCTTGATACCCATGAGATTCAGCTCATTGTGCAAGAGCCAGGGCAAGGGGAGGGGACCACAACATAGAGCTGAAAGGGAAATACTTAGCCTTTCAGCAGCAGGATAAGCTTAGGAAGATCAGCTTAAACTGATCACAAAACTGCACCTCAGTAATTTGATGGGTGTTTTAACCTAGTAAAAACTAATGCTGGTACCAGAAGAATAAGTCCAACTGTCTCCCTGGTTGTCTGTTCCAAAACCACCGTCATGCTGCTGGTCCCACAGTGAACTGGCACAGCTGCAGAAACCCTTTACTTCCAGAGCAGTTGTCAGCCGGATCAGTTCCCTACCTGATTTCCTGCAGAGCTGCAAAAAGTCTTATAGGAGCAGAGGGAGGAATGGGAGCTATGTCACAGCCAGGTGCAGAGGCTGCCAGCTTCATTCCAAGGCAGCATCAGTTGATGCACTTCAGTGCTGAATGTGCTTGCTAAATTACAGACAAGGTGTAGGGAACAGTGATAGATTTGAATACAGTAAGAAATGAGAATTAAAAAGAAACCTGGACAAAGTAAATCTTAGCATCTGTGCCTTTAAAAACAAACAAGTGTATGTGCACACACACAGCTTTATTGACTATTCTGTGGGTACCTAATAATGTTTTCAAAGAGGTTTGGAAGGTGATGAATTTGATTAGTGTAGGTTCATATGAGGATGCACTGGAGCCTGAGTGGAAGAGAGACAGCTTACAGTACTACTGAAACGTGTATACATCCTAAGGCAATCCTGTAGAGCCTGTGGCTTTGGAACAAGTGTTTGGCAGTTCTGCACCAGCATGGGATGGACAGCTCCATACTGGCACTGGTTGGCTGTGGTTGTTTTCACCGCAGTTTAGGAGGTTACCGTGGCCAGCTGCCTGCTCTGCCTCCCTCTGCAGCACAGCAGCAACAGCAGACTGAAGGAGATGCCTTCTGTGTCAGGCTGCCATTGGCAGTTTCTGTCCTCTGCCATTGTGGAGGCATTACCTTTGGTAAGGGGCAAAGTGCTGTGTGCTCCAGCGTGCTCAGAGCGGTCGGCTCAGCTCGTTTGTTGAAGTTGTACTCGGCAAAATGTTGTCTGAGAATACCACACAATAGCCAGCACTTAATGATTTGAGTACTAATCAAATTGATGATATGGCTTGCTACGTGGTAGACAGCATGTTTAGAAAAAGTAGAAGATTGCATTAGAAGAGGCGGATTGAGAAGCAGCTTGAGGGATTTGAATTTGATGAGAGTAGGTCAAAGAACTGGGATAGGAGAAAGGGCTTTGCTCTGGTATGACAGATGTGAGCCTGGCAATCGTTCCTTCAGCTGGGAAACAAATACCAGTTTTAGTGACAGACGTACAACTTCTGGTAACAGGTATGGAAGTACTAAAGGCTGGCAAGAGCTGGCATAGGAAGGCTGTGTTCCAGCTGATTTGAAAAATGGTAGTTAGCATCCAGGTTTAAAATAATATGCAGATAGTGGTGCTAGGGCTGCCTACACCTACTGAGCTGCCTGACTTACAGGTGAGGTGTTGCTGTTGCTCAAAATGAATGAGAAGGTGCATTAACTAGATTGATGGTGTCTGAGTACGTATCAGAAATGCAAATAATCAGGATTTAATACTGGACATTATGGAGTCAAAATGCTAAATAGGAACTGTCTATTTGTGTAAAGATTTTCTTTGTTTCAATGGAATGCTGAAGTGAAAAGTTCCCATACTTTCACATAAACTGCAGTATCACCCTGTCATACCCTGCAGTGCCTCAGGACTGGGATTACTTCCTGACCAACAGAGACAACTTCTACTCCATCAACAGCACCAGCAATTCCAGCAATTACTAAGTACTCAGCAACTCACATCGGTAAGTTTTCCAGTTAGTTATAACTTATTCTTCTTGTATAGCCTAAGGCATGAATAGATTCCCTACCCAAAACAAATATTAGGAATGTGTTTAACGTGGTATTACAGCTTTTGAGAATTTTCAGTTGTTTCAGCCTTTAGGATGGCAGTCACACTGGATTGCAGAATGCTGCTGGGCTCCATGTATTGCTGTCAGAATTGTTCCCTGATCCCTTCAGTCCCATTTTGCCCCTTGTGGGCCTGGTGCCCTGCATCCCTCAGTGTTAGCTGTGGGCAGTGGGGTCTGAGACCATACGTTGGTTCTAACAATGTGCAAAGTGGAAACTCTGCCACTGCTGGGACCCCAGTGTGAAACATTTTGGGAATCACCGTGAGCTGTCTTTGCTCCTCCCTTCAGTATTGACGCATGTTGTAGATAACTGGTTTTACCATTTGTGTTGCCAGTTGTGCAGTGTTAGTTCTGGTTTAATATTCTTCTCAGATATGTTTCTTTTGATAGGGACTTGCTGAAGCCAGCAGGCTCAGCCGAACTTCTGCTCAGCTACTGATGTCAGGAAGTTTTATAGACGCTTTCTTCCCTTTCCTCCAGTCTTGTGGAACTTCGTTAGTGTAAACTAAATCAGCTGGGATTAGTTTAAGGGTTGCGCTGATGGAGGATTTGGATAAGCAAGAACCCAACAAGAAGCTATTACTCAGTAACTCACTCTTGATTCCGCCCCTCCCCCCATCTTATTCCTCAAGGAACAACATCAGGCCCTTCTGTATCAGCTAGTACAGCAGCACCATCACCACCAACACCACCATCAGTCTGAAGTACAGCAACTGCAGATTACTGGAGGAGCACAGATACCCATAAACAACTTACTTTCAGGCACGCAGGCATCACCACTTAATGCAGCTTCTACCAACCCGTTCCTGACAATTCATGGAGATAATGCAGCTCAGAAGGTGACAGTAAGTATATTTCTCACCTCGTTTGCAGTGAAGTATCTCCATAACATAACTAAGTGATGGGAGGCAGATTCTGTGTACTTTTCACATCTCAAGGATGTGGATTTTTTAATTATTTTTTTTATTTTTACATTTAATTTTTCCAAAGCTTTGAGCTGCAGTTAATGAGCTTCAGAACTCATCCTGCAGGTGACTAACATCCTGTAGTCACATCTAGATGCTTTGTTGCATGCTCCTGCTTCCCTGGATTAGGACTCCAGTCCAGTGACTCCTGCTTTCCTCTTGTAACACCGTAGTCCAGTCCTCAACCCTCCTCCTTCCCCAGCTTTGCATGTCATTGCATTGGTCCTTCCTCTTACCACTTGAAGAACTTTCCCTCACCGGGCTGCAGGGGTTGGTTGACAACTTGAGAGATGAGGAGTGCATTGCTGGGACAGTGAAATATGTATTTGGAGAATGGTTATGTGTGTCTTGGGTCTCGCGTGGGAAAGTGAGTCTGTATGCTGGGAGACTGAACAAGTCCTCCTTCGCTCGTTACAGTAATAAAACCTTTCCTGGACAGATAAAAAGGCAGGACATTTTTTCCAGCGAAGATGTTCCATTTTCTTCAACTTTGCCCTGTAACCTCCATCCCCAAGAGATGAATTCTTTCTTTATTACTCTTCAAGGAGTGAAAGAATAGACTTCATTCTCTCAGGGTCATGCAATTAAGATAAGAGAGGATGAAGGGAAGGAGCATATGGAACTTGTAAAATCAAAAGAGGAGTAGAACAGGAAGACAGAGTTCCAGTATTTCTTGGAGGACTCATGAAGTGGCAGCAGTAGTGAGAAAAAGGAAGTTTGTCTGCAACAGCAGGTGGGAAGAGTTTGGGGCCGCATTGGCTGCCCCCTCTGCTCCCCACTCACGGAGCCTGAGAATACCTTGGGGCACCATGGGCAGCTGGGCATCAGATGGTACTCCCCCAGAAAGGAGGAGAGAGACAAAAGATGATGAATTTTCAAGGTGGTTTTCCTAAAAACAGCTCCCTTCTGTTCAGAAATGGGGGGGCCTTTGCTTTTATTAAGTTATGTGGGTGTCGTTATTGTTGCTTTCCAGCCTGGTCCTTCACTGTGATGTTGCAAACCATACCGAAACCCACAGTATCTGGTAAGGCCATCTTCTTCCCTGGTCACCAGGTGAAGGAGCAGAAGGGCTGTATCACAGGGATTTGCTCAATGCATTGGCTCCTTTTAGAAATGTAAGAGTTGGTTCTTTTTTACAAAAATTAGTAGTGAGTGAGGTTGAGACCCTCCATTTGCTTTGCATCAGAGCAAACCATTTTATGTGACGTGTTTGCTTTGAATGGTTTGAAATGGCTCTTGCTGGCTCTGGGGATGGTGACCAGACAGCAGGCATTTTACCAGTGTGCTGTTAGTTATATTTTTTGTTCTTCTAACAGTGAGCTGTAAACAATTCAAGGAAATCTGAGAACATCTTCCAAATGAAACCCTTAGAAACACATGCATGTATTTTTTGAAATTGCTTTTTTTTTTAAAGGTTAGATTTGAGAGAGATTCCATTTGATTGCTGAACTGTTTTAATCCAAGAAGAATTTAAAGCAAACTCTCTGTTTGCAGAAAGTTTGGATGTTTGAACCTCATTTCAAATAGGAAGAGGTTTTTCAAATGTTTCTGAGTGCTCAGAGGATGAAGTGAGGCTTTTGCTCAGTCGAGTTCAGCATTCATAGGAAATGTCTTTCTCAGAATTTATGAAAGAAACTCAGCTGTGGCAGGGACAGAATGGAAGCAGCATTCCTATGCTGTTGGGAAAGGATAGATTTTAACCCTCTGTAGTGGATAGCAAAGCTCACCTCCTGTTTTTCTTGACCATCATGGGGACCCAAGGGCAGAGCAATAGCCAGGAACAGAAAGTCCTGTTGGAAATGAGAGCACAAGCCAAGCTTGAGCATTGCAGCGTGAGCTCAATGTGAGTTCTGCAAGTGTAGTACAGCTCCTGTAATTATTCTTTCCCGTTTCTTACTCCATGTTACGTAATTACTCTTTACAGTGCAGAAGTAACCAACTTACTGTTCAGATAGCTGCATTCAATGTACCTCATGTGCTTTGCGTATCGTGTTATTTCATCTGCTTTATTTGCAGCTTGGTTTTACTTAGCTCTGTATTTTATAATCTGATTTTTAGAAGTATTTTCTCTTACACAGAGGCTCAATGATAAAACTGGACCAGTTGCATCAGAGAAGAGTTGACATTTGAGTGACACTTGAGAACTGCACGTCCTGCTGTGATAGCACTTCATCTGCCTGCAAACTGCAGTTTTCCTCTCTGCAGATATGAAGAAATGCAACAAGGAACTCCTACTGCACAGCAAGAGGTTAATAATTTTCATGAGGATATTTTTGGTAGGCTTTGATTTGCTTTCTTGTTGCACTAAAATTTTTCATGTTTCAGACTGTGAAGTAGATAGAACTCTGCGAACCACAGTTCTGTTGTCAGTACAATGGTAGTGAGTACAAGTTAAACCACAGTAAAACGTACACTTGACTTTGCAGTACTAATGTTAAAACGTAGAGGCGAGAGAACTGCCTGCAGGCACACATTACCTTGATTTCGGAGCAGGAGGGTTTCTTTGTTCTGTTTTGTTAATTAAAAAGCTCAACAGAAGCCCAAACGTAGCGTCTCATCTCTGCTGCAGTTGCAATCTGTCCTTCAGACTGAGCTGGCAGTGGCAGTCTGGATTTGCTGTTTGTTGTTTCCTTCTTCTGCACACACACACACACACACACACACACACACACACACACACATTCAGAAATCTGACTCTATTCTGAACTTCTATTCCTTTAAATTCCTGTTGTTATATAGTGGGAGTTTTTCCTGAGTAAGAATTACAGTACGGGATCCAAAGTTAATCCATTTTGGTGTAGGTTTTAGAGTGCTGAGGTTTTTAAAGGAACTGGTTTGGTTCCAGAAACAAAGTTTTCTTACCAGATGAGAAGGCCGCACTGGAAGAATTAGGTGTAGTGTTTGGCCTGAACCAAGTGCCTGTTGCTACCTCCGCTTCGTTGGAATGGCTGCCAACAGCTGATGATGCACTAGACGTGTCCTTGTGAGCAGCAGGAAGGGTCGGTGTTGCACCAGCAGCCTTGTCGTTCTGCCTTTACTCCAAGTGTTTCTACCACTGTAGAGAGCTCAGGCAGATCGTTACCTGGGTCGCTTTTCGCTAATAAACTACCAAAAAGGGAGCGAGGATTTCCCACTGGAGTCTATCAGTGGTTGAATCGGGTGGGCTCGCGTTCAATGGTGGCTGATGTGATGGCGTGACTGACTCTATGCAGCGTGGTGTTAAATTGGGGTGATGACCACTAATCAGTGCTACGGTGGGAATTATTAGGGGAAGAGACCCAGCTGTATTTGACCTCCACTGTGTACTTATTTGGAAGAACATGTTAATTCTGCAATATGTTTCTTAGTTGAACATTGCACAGTTCTTACCTCATTTCTGTAAATAAAGTTTTGTGAATCTGTTTTGTATTGTGAAGAATTCATAAGAAAACATTGATATTTTGATTTGTAATATTTCTAATTAGTAGATTTAATTGAAGAAGTAAAAATAATTTATTTTTATATGTTCCGGGGAATTTTTTAAAGCTGTCACAGATCCCTTTTGTAGATATTTACTAAAGTCGCACCGGTGGTTTATTTTACCCTCTCGCCCCACTGGTGAATATTCTGTAACAATTTGTACAAAAGGTAAGATGGAAATGTGCTGTTATTTTGACTAGATGTAAAATTCCAAGTGTATGAAAAGATATGTACAAAGCTTTTGTTAATAAACTTTAATAATGTTTATAGTTGCACACTGCCTGCGTGACTGTGGGTTTTGCAGAGAAACACTGCCGCCACGGCCGCAGTTGCACACGGCTGCTGCAGCTCCATGCAGCAACTCTGCAAAGAAGTTCCTCAGTTTCTGCTTTGAGGAGCCGCAGTGCTTCCTGGGCACCGTATCTCCTTGCGGTGCTGCGCTCCTCTCTGCTGGCAGACCTTTCTCTTTCATGCTGCAGAGAGCAGCTGCTGTGAAACTGCACAAGGGGTGAGAGGTGAGCTGCTGCACCGCTGCCCCACACCCACGCTGAGAGCTCGGTGCGCCTGTGCTGAGATGATCGAGGTCTTTGGTCATATTTTTCTACAAAATGAGCTCCTTCTTCCCTGGAATTTTGCGTGCCGTCCATGCAGGTGTTGGTGAACACAGCAGGGGCTGCACTGAAGCTCCTTACTGTTGTTTGCTCCTGGCGGCTCAGGCGCAGGGCCCAAACTGAGACAGCAGCTGCAGCTGTGGGCTGCTGCTGTAGGCTGTGCCATTCGTGTGCCACCTCTGCTCGAGTTCTGAGGAGCAAACACTCCTGTTTTCAAATGCAGAAAAATGAAGTCCTAAAAGAAGGCTGATAAATGAACAAGCTCAGAATTAATGAAACATCTTTCGGGCACAGCTGGGTCACCACTAACCCTTGCCCAGCTCCGTGTGTCTTTAGCCACTGAGCCTTCTAGGAAAGCTTCCCTTATTGCCAGTTGTTGTCTGTGACTGACAGACAACACAGCAGAGGCTGAGGAACACTGACTAAGCCAGTGCTCAGCTCTAGAACCAGGCACCATTGGCCCCCCTCTGGGAGGGGCGCTGCCCTTGTGCTCCTGTTGGGTCAGTATTAAGGGGGAGTCATGGCATGTAAACTCTGGGTTTATACTTCTTAGTGCCTGAGGAAGGGGAGAACAGCCCAAGATGCTCCCAGGTGCTCACAGGGAATCCTGAGCATCCCTTCTACTGCTGTTGTGGAAGTGAACATTAAGTACTCGTTGCTTTATGGATCTAACTTGAATCTAAAAATCTTATGGTGTGGATAAGTATCAGCCCCGTAGTGTCTTCCCTGCATGTTCCTCTTCTAGAGGGACATGGGCAAGAGGGAGGTGTCCCTGCCTGTAGCAGGGAGATGGAACCAGATCATCTGAAAGGTCATTCTATGATTCTTCAAGAGGGCCCGCCTGATCTCTGCCATCTGTTTCCTGGAGGCAGAGTAGCATGAAAACAACAAAGGTGGAGTGAGGTTGCCAAATTCAGGGCAGTCTTAACTTCTCAATGTGTCAGGTTGGTGTCACAAGGCCAAGATGGTGGTGGATGTTGTACAGTGCTCAGATTCCTGATGGACAGAAAATCAACAGCAGGAAAGTAATGAGAAGGACGGTTATGACATTAAACAAAACTCTGATTTGCTCATCTTTATAGGAGACCACATCAAAGCCAAGTTCACATGAAGGCCAGATGCAGTCAAAAACCAACCTTGTTTCAATGACTTTGCAGATGCTGACATCAAAGGTACCGCTCTTTGGCAGCAGTTCAATAGGACCCATTCCCCATGCAGCATTACGAGAGCAGACCGTGGGGCAGTACGTTCTCCTGCCTGCAGGACCAACGCACGTCCCTTCCCCAGCCAGCTTGCCACTACTTCTGCACCTCCATAAGCCCGTGCTGTGGGCATGCTGTGCTCCTGGCCTGATGGCCACAGGCCGTCCATCACCTCTATCCAGGAATGGCCAGCGCTGTGTTTCAGCATTCCCGCTCAGAGCAGTGCCACAAATGCTGTGCCTCTGTTGTTTCAGAGATTCAACCTGACAGGTGTGACACAATGGGATGGCCCAGCTGCCCCTCCTTAAGGATGCGCCTTCACATAGTGTTTGTCAGGCACACTGCTTGAAGTACCCGGGTAAGAATGGGCTAACCAACAAAAATGTTTCTTACCCATAAGAGCTGTGTACTTCCTCGATGTGACCCTCCCCCTGCAGAAGCTCCGGGGCTCCGAGAAGCTGAAGGTGTTGGGCACACAGTGTAACGCAGGCAAGTCTCACACAGAGCTTCTATGTGGGTTTTAAAGAGTTCCACTACTAAAAGCATCGAACTCCTCCCAAGTCCATACTCTTTTCACTGCTATTTATTGTTACATTCCACTCTTTCCTTACAGCCTAAGGTTAATTTCCATCTGTGACCAAAAAACACTCCACATGGTAAAGAACAAATGCAGAACACTGTCATCTTTCCTCAGTGCTTCTCCCTTACGGTTTTAGGGAAATGGGATCGAATGTGGTGAGACGCCCATCTGTCAGCAGCAGCACAAGGGGCAAACTGTTAGCAGGAATAGCATCAGCACGAAGGGTGGGACCCGAGGGAGGATTTCTGGCCATCAAGCTCCAAGTCCTGAGTTCAGATGTGCTCTTCCGATTGTTCATTTTAATTTTAACCCTGGCTTAAATCAGAACCAGGGTGGTAAATAATTCTGTAAAGAACCCTTAACGTTTTCTGCAAAATGCTATAATCAGTGTTCTGATTTACTGATAGGTTTACAGCCCATTAAGTACCCATCATCCCCCTATGTAAAGGTGAGCATCATTTTTTCAAAGTTATGAAAAACAATATAGCAAATAATGAGCGGTAATTCTCAGTGCCTGTGCTTCAAATGGGAAATCAAACCATACTGAATGCAGCAGATGTAAAACCCAAATGATGAAGAATCTTTACGTTTCCTTACATTCTGTATCCACCCTGGCTGCAGCCGCAGCAGTTGAGTATGCAGGCAGTGGGGTGGGTTACCTGAACGCCCACTCCTGTTTAAGTCGTCAGCACCTCTCCACGTAAACAGCTCCTACACAGATGTACACCTCCACTCTTCAACACACAAAACAGTTGGTAAGATGACAAAAGGTTTATTGATAATTTCTTTGACTAAGGCACATGACGTATAGAAATACCGAGGTACAAAAATGCAGTTTCCTGCACATGAGTTTTACAACCCCATTTTGACAAAGATGATGTAAATTCTTCTGCTCAGAGCACTCAGCTTTTGGCCATTTTTTTCTTTTGTACCAGTTCAACAAGCAGCCTGTATCTTGCTATGCACTCCTCCTAAAAGGGAAACAAACATTAATTTGATAAACTGGAAGAAAAGAAAACCAGAGCGTGGCACTTTTATAATGCAGGTAAAACTGAAAGCAATACCAAAGTTCCTCATGCAGTGAATTTCGGAAGGATAATCTACGTCTGTGAAAAGTGGATGAGAAAAATGAACTTTTGATGGACGTTTCTTACTGGGTCATTTCTCTCTTCCAAGAGCACACCACACCAAGAAAACCCTTGCCTGCTATTTCTACACAACGCCTGTAAATGCAGCCGTTAAGCAGTTGCATTGTATGAGCCCTTCCAGAACCGTTCCTCAGGTGTGAGCCGCACTGCAGGCACTTTGCCCTATTAAAGGTGAGTTTCTGCAGTGATCTCCAGCAGCACCGGCTGCCATCCCGCACTGAGGCACAGCTTCAGAGCCACAGACCGCCTGCAGCCCCTGCCCACACCTCCCACTTCCTCATGCTGTTTTTAGCACAAGTCAAAGAAGGATTTTCTGCAGCCACAATGACTGAGCAAACAGCAGAGCGAGCACAGCTCGGGCGGAGTCCAGCACAACTCTATCAATGACAGTGAATCCTATTTTAAAATCCTACACTTGCAAAAAGACAGAGGACCGAGCATTGACAACCTGCAGCTGGATTACTCAGTGTGCTGTTGAGACGGGACGGGAAGGGTATGGGGAAAATGCAAGGAAAGGGGGTCGCCAACAACTGGTTACCAACTCTGAATCAGAATTTGTTTCAAAAAGTAATTTGTCTGCAACAGAAGATGTGAAAGGCAGAGGAGAGGGAGGTGTTCTGAATGACACACGAGTTACTTCAACACTTCAGTAATGTATTAAGCAAACTGATCTAATGCAAAATACCTTCAAAAATCAGCAGAGGTGACAGTAATGGTTCGATGTCTCAACTGCTGACTACAGGTGAAGTAACGCCCTCACTTTGCTGCGTGGCCCTTCAGTCTTTAAGCTATTCATAAATGGGTAGGACATACATTTCCTCTTTATTTACGTTCTAATTCTAACAACAGTAACTGTACCTTGCTTTTTCCAGGAACGCACTTTGCTATCTTGTCCCAGCGGTCCGATGTTCCCTTTGGATACTGCTGCAAGGCCATTTCCAGAAGTTTCTGCTGGTTTTGAGTCCACAGTTCTTCTAAGGCACGGCTCTTCTCTCTTTTTCTGCTCTCATCATCACTTTCTTCCTCCTGCTCTGTGTTATCGAAATCCTTCTGGCGTCTCCCCCTGCCCTTCTCCTCCGATACCTCTTTTGTTGCTGCTGGCATCATTTCGGGTGCTTTGGGAACCTTCCGCCTGCGATGCCGGGTCTCACCAGCACTGCCCTCCTTGGGATCCGTTTGGGCATCTGTCCGTTCCAGGCTATGATTGAAGTTCCCCTCCTCCTCCTCTTCCTCCTCTCTTTCCCTCTGTGTGATGATGTGGTCTGGTAGATTCATGGAGACTTTGGCGTTCTTGGAATTCTGGGCCAAGGTTTTAAGCTCCGAGAGCCTGGTGACACCTGTTTAAAGCACTGCTGTTACACTTCTAAATAGATAAACCACAAACAAGAGGTACTGCAAGTAGAGGTACTCAGAACAGTGCAGAGAGCAGGTGAAGCCCTTACAGAACGTGCTGAATTCCTTATGTTTATCCAGAAATCAAGCCATTTGTATGAAGCAATGAACTGTCAGTTATGAGCTCATCTGGTACGTGTGAAGTAACAAGTAAATTACCACACTGACATAAATGAGAACTGAACAGCATCAACAAATGAACAAAGCCCACACTAAACTGAATAAGAAAGGCTGGGAGGAGGTAGCTACAAAGGCAGCATCCCCTCCGAGCATGTCAGGTCTTTTCCTTGTTTGAAGCAAGGCAGGCTGCAGAAGTCTGCAGAACACACACTGAAAGTGACCGAATGCACCCATGTGCACGCAGCTATCTAAACACAGTGCTCCCTACAAGTGTTGATGAGGAGCTGGCAGCACACACCTGGTGTATACGTCACAGAGTCCTTCAGCTGTTTGGTTTTCATGGTGACCTGCACAGAAGAGGGAGAAAAAATGGGGCTATTAAAAAATTGCATTTATCACACAAGAATCCATATATGAAGAATCCCTGCTTTGTCCTCTCTCTTTATACATCTGTGTCTTGGGGAGATCTAACAGCACTATGAGTGCTTTCCTCACTGAATCACACAGAATCACAGAATGGCCCGGGTTGGAAGGGACCTCAAGGATAATGAATCTCCAACCCCCCCAACCACAGGCAGGGCCACCAACCTCCACAATTAATCCTAGACCATGCTGCCCAGGGCTCCATCCAACCTGGCCTTGAACACCTCCAGGGAAGGGGCATCCACAACCTCTCTGGGCAGCCCTGCCAAGAAGGTGGAGCTCTGCCAACTTGCAGACCTCACTGCAGGTCACACAGACCACAGGCTCAAATTAAAGCACTTGGATTCTTAATCGCTTAAGAAGTGTGTTGTGCCAAATGACCTGCAAGATTCAAGTTTCACGTAAAAGCATTTTAAAATGTAGGACTCCAAGAAGTACACACTCTTAAAGTATTGAACATTTTAAATGAATGCCAGATTTTGTTTTTGTTTTTTATGAATACGATGTATTTGTGAGCGAAGCTATACACTGAAATTAAGTAGTCTGAGCCACCCAAATGAAAAATAGAACTGGGCATGTACACAGGTAACAGAGTGCACACCTGGGAGGGGACACCCCGCTGCCTGCGCCCAGGGCTGCAGATGTGAACAGCCCATTGGATGTCATTTTTGCTCTGGGCAGCGCACCGCCATCCGAAGTCAGAAATTCCCACACGTGTGATCCCATTCAGCCTCGATGAATCATTCCTGGAGACCTCTCCTGCCTGGGCTGACCACACTAAGGGCAGCTGCCTCCTCTCCCTACACAGAGCAGCACTGGAGAGAACAGCCCACAGCCGTGCAGCACTTCTCTAAAGACCAGGAAAGATCTCCCCCACAAATTAAACCGCATTTTCAGGGATGATTAAATTTAAATGAGAACTCCACAGACAAAAAAAAAAAAAAATCCTGGCTCTAATTAACCAAAGTCTTTATCCAGAGATAGACATCTGGCATAAAAAGACCCAGTCCTACTGCTGCAGTGTGATAAACTTTTAATCGTTCGAAGAGGAAAAGCCAAAGAACACTGCGATGAGCAAACAGTGCTAACCAGCATGCTAACCTGACATCTGCATGATGCTGAAACAGCTGATGGACCCCCACTGAAAGGGGCAACCCACTAACAGAGAAACAGGAACTCTCCTCAAAGAGTTTAGAGTCGAAATTCATCCAAACCTAAATATTCGAGTTCCCCTTCCACTGTTAGCAGAACAGCTCTGTGTGCCCATGCTGTAAAAGGCAAACTGGAGGGGAACCCACTGCTGATTGCTGAACACAACCGATCCTACGCTGTGACCTGTAGTGCACCTCCGAAATTATCTTCATCTAAAGTGGATTGTAATAATTACTTTGAAAAGTGAGGAGAACCCGTCACGCGAGAGCACAGTGGCTCATTTAGAGCTGCAATGATGCAGGGGATTCACCACAAGTGCAATGAAGCACTGTCTATCTGCGCTCATGTATTCCAGACAGCTGACAATAACCCCTTTTGCTATCTTTAAACTTCTTTTGAAGACTTGCAAGCTACTCAGATGACCATGAAGAGAGGAAAAGAGACAGGAGGTTTCCCTGAGCCAAAGAGAGCCAGGTAAGCGGCCAGCAGCCTTAATGCCACCGTTCTGCCTTCTGCATGCTGAAGCACTGATGTCATAGCAGGCTGCCAATTACTGCTTCATCCTTCAAACTGGGACTACACACACAACAGAAACTTACATTGGAAGTGGTGTAAGTCAATATCCTGGATTCAAGTGTCCTTTACAGAATGGATGTTCCCAAATTAGGCTAGAGCTGGTATCCCACAATCAATACAAGTTTCTGCTGCACACTGCATCCAACTGAATTAGAATCTAAAACAGCTCTCTGCACTAAAGCAGTGAAAGACTTCAGCTCATTCCGAGATCCTGATGGCATTTCACATTCCCCCATATGTGAGCAGTACCAGCCTCACCACAGCCCGTCTTTCTTTGGGTGACTCCAGCAGCAGTATCTTTGCTGACCCAGTTTTACAACCTGCAGTAAGTCACTCCACCTATTGCACAGTACTTTTGGAGGCACTATGATCATCATTTTTACGGACTTTCACTTTGAACAATCCAGAAATAACAGCTATGTGTAAGGTTCACACACTGTGAATCTACGACACCAGGTCCTGAATAAGCTCCATCAAGCACCTCCTGCAGACATAACTCCGACAGCTCATCAACAGCATCTCTACCATCATTCCCATATTTCATAAGATGATTTATCCTTTTTTCCTCTTTTTTTTTTTCTTTTAATCAGCTTTCCTCTTTTCTAGGTGCTATGCAAAATCCTTGTTTACTCTAGCTCTTCTCACTCAGAGCTCAGGTATCATGTATACAGACTTAGGACTTATTTGTCCATCAGCTCTGACTGTCATTGCTGTTAGAGATGCTGACTCAGGGGAAGAATCATAACATGTCAGCATTAACCTATTACGGATTATTAGGAATCCATCCTATGGAATGTATGAAATCTGTATTTCAGTTTGATCTGTTTGAGTTTAATCACTGCTCTTGCCACTCAAATTTGCAGTCTCCTCTGGTGCCAGCTCCTCCATACACTGACAGCCCTAACATCAATCACTGCTTACCAGTGCTGAGCAGGGTTATCTACTGGGTAGTTCTTAGCAGTTATTTTGAAGAGCAGAAGTTGCTCCATTGCGTTCTCAACTCTATTTCTTATCATAACTTGCTTTGATTTATTACTCTTTCATTCAGTAGCAGATAACATACTCAGAAATACAATTATTCAAAGCATGAAGCAGTTGTAGCTTTATGCTTCTAATTACTATTGACAATTGCTACTGCACAATGCTCTAAAATTATAGTTGTAATGCATATTGAACTACGAGTTTTATCATTACTGTGAAAAGTTGTGCTAAAAGCCTGTTGTTATTTGACAACAGCTTTCATCAAATTATTAGTCAGCTCTGAAGAAAACCTGGGTCTGGGGACACCTTAAATAATCAACATCATGACTCTGAAATGGATTTAAAACAGAAGAGGGCAGATCTCATATTTCCACAAATAATTTTACTGCTGGAAAGGCATACTGCATTATTTTATAGGAATCAACTTTCATCTTTGCTATTTCTATGCCCAAACAACCCAGGCATCCCTGTAGTTCTCTGGGGATGACAGAAGTCACAAATGAAGTCAGGTAATCACATGCACAATGAAACATTTTCTTAGACAAAGGAAGATGAGAAAAAATGTTTGCTGCGAGCAATCACTGCTGAAGTAGAAAGTGAACCTTCTTACTGTGGGACATACAGAAAGAAGCCACAGGAACAGTTTGCTTCTGTGAACTCCCCTCTGAATTCAGTTTCAATAGCTCTTCAGCTACAAAAAGATTTTACTGAAAGCTAGGATTAGTGGGATGATTTTATGCCATGAAAGCCAGGCAGAGCTGGCTTCCTCTTGTACTCCTGACAATTAGTCCAGATCACGAGACCAGTTGCTACTCAACAAGACACCTAGCCGTAAAAACATTCCTCATCCTGACCATCCTGATGTTAAATCTCGTTACCCTGGACACCTGCCACCTCTTTCAGATGGGACAATCAATGCTTCAGAGATGTACAGCAGAAAAAAGTATTATTCAGAGTCAGCTTAAAAGGCTTTTGGCAGCAGAGGCAAAATTCAGGTTCACTGTCACAGGGTGAGAGGCTACACTTTTTGTCCTGCCGGGAAGGCAGGCATAAAAAAGCACGGAATCGTGACTGGCCTAGTGGGAAAACCTTGCAAAGTCAGGTACAGTGATCTTACCCACGCTAAACAGACAGAAACAGCCCATCTGCAGAAGGTGAAGATCAAATTCCCCATTCCCACAGCAGCAGCCACAACATAAACTGTCCTTTCCAGAACCACGGTCAGCCCCGCTTTGCAGGGCTCTGGCAGTGGCCAATGGGGCTTTGAAGCCTTTCCAAACCTGCTTCCTCCGGGCACTCCTCTTCTGGATACAATACCATTTTGACCAGGGCTGCACCAGGTAAATACAAGTCTCTTGTGTTCTGATAACACTCTGAAAAAACACGAGTAGACAAAGAGATAACCTGTGTCATTTGGCTCCCAGATGTATCTAACTTTGCAAAGCAGGATGACATGTTGGTGCGCTGCTGCCAACCCAGCACACTGACAAAGCTGTTTACTACTCCCAGCACCTTCCTGAGCAAAAGCTATCTAAGTATCTGTGACACTGCCTGAATTTCTCAGCATCATGTACCAGAAACCTGCTGCCTCGGTAGCAGTGCTCTGCCCAGCCAGTTGTTACCCTTCTGCTCTCCATCTATTTATGTTGTGCAAAAACATCCAAGATCTGTGGAATTACAGAAAAAACTATAGATACAGCCTGGAAGTAGCTGAAGCTAATATGCAGCAAAATGCAATTTTTTGAATCTGTGAGGCTAATTTGAGCCAAAATCACATTGTTCTCATAAAGGAAAGCCAGATACAGAAGAACATTCAATTATTTCCTGCCCTTGTCCAAGAAATAGACATTGCTGATCTTTTGGAACAGCACAGAACAAGCTGCCAAATTCGAGGTTCTCTCCTTATTGGCCAAGTATTACTTGTTGCACTGAATTGATGTCCCAGTCCAGATCTAAACAGCTTATTCACAGCAATCACAAACTGCATCAAGAATGGTTTGACCCAAGTCGGCAAACAGCAGTGACTCACTCCTTTATTTTCATGTGAAGGACTCAAAATTAGTTGCTTTATAAAATGCCTTCCCGTAAATTTACCAAGATTCCTAAAACTGCCTTCCAGTTTCACCAGACTGGTGAAACATCAAGCCAAATCATTCTGCTCCTTTTCTTTGTGAACAACTTATTTCTAACTTAGTAGATCTCCAGAAGTGAAGTATTACAAATTAGAAGATGCGCTTTTGCTCTGACCCTCCTTCTAACAATTTGCTTAGTAGATTGTTACCAGCTTTTCCAAAAGTGTGCAACATAAGCAGTCAACGAGGCCAACAAGCTTTTGTTCTTGGAAGAACTAAGAGACACATCACGTACTGGATTTGCTTAGACCAGCCATTGCCAGCCTGCAGCAGTATACCTTTCTTATGGTTACGACCTCTGAAGCTGTGACTGTGAACCTTGCTATAGCCAATAAGAGGAGGCAGCTACAGCAGAAACACAACAGCTGTGTATTTAGTGATGAGGCAGTCTAAGATGTGGCCTAAACCACTGGATTTAGAACATCAGTTGCTCTTTAAGTGCCCAAAGAGTTAATTTAAAACAGAAGCATAACTGTTCCCTTTTTTCAGGACTAAGAGGAAGAAATCAACACCCAGAACTGTCATGACACTGGAGACTCCAAACTATGCCTTTTTTCTAATTTGTCTGTCAAAATCTATGTTTGCAAGTCTTCAGCTCAGTACTGTGGAAACTCAAGTAACAGAGAGGAGCTGGATTCAAACGCCCTGTGCAACAATTGCTTGGGCATCTTATGACCTTTGATGCAAAATGCATTACCTTTCCTAAGAGCCCTAAGATTTGAATTCTGCAATAGAATTTAAACCCAGCTCATCAGGATATACATGGAATGTTTTGTTATTCAAGCTACACTGCAAAGTTATAGCAGCATTGTCCTGACAATTGTGTAAGACACGTATTTGAATTCAAGTTGGTGTCCCAATGGCTTCTGCAAATACCTTTCTCCTTTAAGTGACAGGAATGCTCTTGTCATGCCTCACAAGAAGGGCATCAATCTGTTTTGTATTTGGGTATAAGATCCTCCACACTGCCTGATTCTGCAGAAATGGCAGAGTCAGTTGTATGACAGCACAGAGGAAAACTCTGTGCAATCACAGAATTGTGAACAGCAAGCCTGGTGCAAAGTATCAACAGGCATGTCGGAGTGTCTGTGGGCTTGGACTGGTGTTCTGAAGATTTCACTTGTAGACTGAGGGATCTCCATGACCTACATACCGTCTAAATCCCATCTTAGATATTCATAACTGCTTTCAGACCTTGATCCAGAGCTAGGTCTTTAAACTTCAATAAGCAACCAAAAGAACTATTGATTACATAAATATATGCAAGCTGCTGAGAGGGACTGCATGAGAACATCCGCAACTGGAGATCACAGTAACCGAGCTAACACATACACAGTATACAGAATGGAATATAAAACAGACTTAGGAAAAGCTTGATCTCCAGAAGCCAAGAAAACCCTAATAAATTCATTAACTTCTACATATTAATTACTTCTCACACGGATGTTTTCTTGCTGGCAACGTAACGAGCTTGCACTTGCCAGAAATGAGAGGTCTATTATATAATGGCATATAAATGTGCAATGAGTGTGAACTCACACAGTTAGACTTAAGGCTAAAACTGTTGCTTGGAGAGATGAGAAAACACAAAATAAGCACTCCCTCCCAGTCTTGTGCTTTCAGGTTTCACCATAATTCAGGATGTCTGCTCCAATACATACACCTGTCTATTGTTTTGCTGTCTGCCTTGGTCTTTTTCTATACAAGCAGCAAATCCCTATCAGTCTGTTTTTGCAACACAAATGCATGAGATTAGTGACTGCAGGAGCAAACAGAATCAGTTTAAATCCTGTAAGACAAGTGAATGATATTACTTCACAAGTATGAAATCTGAGATCTCTTTGCCTTTAATTTAAAAAACCTGTACCTAATAATCACATTAAAGTCTGTTTGGCATGCCAGACAGCTTTTACTTCCTCTGTTATTTTTACAATTTGAATGTCCTTTGTAGTTACTGAAATTAATTTATGCCTTTCAGCAAATATTTTATTTTTTGTAATCTGTAAGGGTAGGCACTGTCAAGTAAAATATGCTGCTATAATTCCACACGTAAGTGCTTTTTCTCAATCTGAGTTCAACAAAAGCCAGCCATCACTATAAATCTTCATAAAGCACAGCATTTGTCAAATCAAGGAATGTAATTTTTGCAGAAATAGTCACCTTGAAATTCTATTCATAATTTATTCTACGTTTTAGGGTGTTCACAGTGTTTAGGAAACTCAAACCTAACTTTTTCTTTTGTTTTAAAAGGTCAATTATTTCCTTAAGTATTGGAGGACAGGAATGAGAACTAACCCTGGAGCAACAAATTCAGCAAGGAAAATGGGTCAAAGAACAGATGTTCAGGGGATGGCAGAGAGCAGCGGTACAGGTAACCAGGTCAGCCGGCAGGAACTCTGATTAGAGTTAACTGAACTCCATTTCCCTTTCATAATCAAAATACTTGAAAATCTAATTTATACCACCAGCCAACTGCAATAAAAATGACTTAAAAAGCTGCAGAAGCTTTTGGTTGTGAAAGCAGTAAGATTTCATTATACTAAGCTGGCTGAAAATCATCTTTATGGGAAAAGGTTGATAAATCCCCAATATGCACATATTAAAATGTCAATTAGCCATTTAAATAATGAAACATACAGATAAAATGAGCACAATTGCATCCATGTTGGGTCTACTATTCATTGACTGTTGAAGGATGGTTTCCGGAAGAGAGACAAGATAAGAAATACCCTACACTTGATATGACCAAAGTTAGAGCAACACCCTTCTCACAGCATGCCTACACCACGGTTGCAAAGGAATACGCTGCAAAGATATTTATGCTGGTATCACATGAGACAGCACGAACCGAAACAGTACAGCTGCATGAGCTCAGATGCACTACAGTATGGACACAGCTGTTTACTGTCGGATTTTGGCTGGCACTTTCCCACTGTCCTGAATCACATTGTGTAGAAGCATCTGTTTGGATAGGGCATCTGGTAGACAGATCCATATAATGGGTCTTATTCTTGTTTGTGAGATACTTTGGGAAATCACAAAATTAACAGACTTAAATGCCTATAAAATTAAAAAAACAATCCAAACTCAAATGATTTTAGTAACAGTATAAAAGAAAAAGCATCTGAAAGATGACTTTGCTAGGAATTACTGAATGTAAGAACCATCGAGCTAAGGTACATGCAGTGATTAATAACCAACTTAGTGACTATCTGGCTTTAATTTTACATTTTTTAAAATGAGTTCACACATGCTTCCAATTGTAGGAGGGTTTTGTTTCCTCCCCCTTTCCTCCTAGATAGCTTGCACTTGCTAGTCTAATCACAGACCATATGAAGAGAAGGACCTAACCTGAGGCAGAATCTCTGTATCGATGTCGTTTCTTGCAGATGTTTCCCTAACCTGTTTTTTAAAGAGCTTCAAAGGTGGATACTCCACAGCAGCTTATTCCACTGCTTTACTATACCTTTTAAATCTCTGCCCCTTCGTGGCTTACTCAGCTGTGTATGTTAAATTTCAGGTAACTACTTCTTGCCCTGTAAAGCTGATACAGAGCACAAACAACTTCATTTTTGCAGTTCTCTCTTTAGATAGTTGAATGCTTACATCACATTTTCTTTCAGTTCTCAGCCCATAAGAATTCCTTCACAGTCTTTTCCAATCGACCTGTAAAGATCTGTCACTCTCCTTATTCTCTTCTGGACTTGTTACACTGAATCACGTGCTTACGTGTAATACTGCAAACTAGACACAAACTGGAGATGTAGATGCAGGTTTACCGTCCTCCTGTATTTTCTCAGTACAATGCTCCCCTTTTCCACAAAAATTTGCTATTTGTTGACCTGTATTATCTCTTCTAATCTCTGCATTTCTGCTGCACTTCAGTTGTTTGCCATCTTTTATTTGTGAACCCTGTCATTATCTTGCTGCGTGTACTTGCATATCGACTGTTTAATTTGCCTATTGCAACCAATAATCCTACTTTTGGCATATTATTTCTCCAATTTGTTCTGATCATTTTGAATTCTACTCATCTTGCAGTGTATTTGCAGTTCTCTCTTAGCTTTCTAAGAGCAGTTTAAGAAGAAGTCATACTATTCCATCATCTTTCATCACTCAGGTCAGCAAAGGTGCAAAGCAATGCAAAATATAACTTTGATAAAGCCCTGCAGTTGGACAGTGAGCCATTAATGACTTCTGCAGAACTGGCGGGACAGACACACTATGGTGGGCAACACCATGGCACTCTCAGATCCAGGAGAGAAAGAGATGACAAACTAAAAAGGACAACTTAATGCCAAATTGATTTTTTTTGTCATTAATTAATGCCCGTTTATCTTCAGATGACAAGCATCTTAAGGAAGTTCTGCTAATATGAAAGGTTCAAAAGCCAAAGCTGCTCTTCAGAATGCTGTTTCAACAAGTGCAAACTGGGTTCTGAGGTATCAAATCAATGAGGGGGAAAAAAAGAGGGAAATCATGGAGGAATTTTCCAAGCAGAACAAATCACTCTGGAAATAAGCAAGAGACAAACCTTCCCCTGCTTTGTATGTGAAAAAAAAAAAGCAGTGCTAAAGCATCGAGCATTAAAACCTTCCTTCACACTGTCTAAAAAGGCAGTCACATAATGGCAGGAGGAAAATTCAGAATGATGTAAAAAACTCCAAAACAAATAAAACCACACAACTAAGTAAAAAGAACACCACAAAGCCAAAAAGTTGACAAAAGCCAAGATAAAAAAAATGCCAGTGGAAATTAATACAGCCTTATAGGGGAATTCACTTCAGAAAAGAACAAAGGATAAAGTCGTTTAAAATGGAATTTGTTTGGGGTGGTCAGAAGGAGAGAATTCCACTAATGCTACTCTGCTACACAGAAATGATTTCAGATCATTCTTTAAAACGTACTGCAATATTTTCCTCACATTTTTGTTATGGAAGGAAGCTCTGGAGTCACAAGCAGCCATGGAAAGATAATGTTGGATTGCGCCACATTAAACTTTTTATTAACACCTACTTATCTACCCTACAGTTAAAAAGGGACACACTGTACCCTGTGAATCCTTTATTCAGTTTTCTAGCTGTGAAAGGAAAAACAGGACTTACCGCTCCTCATCCTTCACAGGACAAAAAACAAGCAGAAATGGTCTGAAGTTCTTAAAAAGTATTTCATATGTCCTCAAATTTGCCCTTGAGTATTTCAGTCCTTTGCCCTTGATGATACTTTAGCCAAGAGTCTGATGCCAAATTAGATGTAAACAAGGGAACCCCAAATTGTGCTGCACAAGCCATTTCAAAACAGTCCCTCGAGCACAAAAATAACCTTCTCTCCCTGCTTCTCTTCAGTGGAAACCGGGAGCAGCTGTTTGGGCAGCAAACACTCACTGCACCTTTCTTCTGCATTACACTCAACAACACTGGACTAATTCCTGTGGCTCTTGCATAACAATTTTTATTCACTTACAGTGATAACTATGCAAAAGAGACTTAGGAATCCCTACCATAAATTTATGTTCTGTTCTTTGTCTCCTGTAACGAATATAAAGGATACACTGCAGATATCATTCAGCAGCTGATAGGATTCACCTGAAGTAGTTCCCAATTTCAGTGTCTCTGCTACTGACCTAATAATAGTTCAAGACAGGAAGTTTCCAGGAAACTTTTGTTTAAGTGTTTCCTCTTGGACCCAACCACTGAAACTGCGCAGTGTGAATATGAAGGGAGGAGAAACACTACTAAGTAGTCTGCATCGGGAAAGCTGACCCAGCATTATCAGCAGTGGGAAATTTTTAGAGAAATAGAAGACTGTGCAGAGCACACTCAAACTGATCGCATCGTTGGAGGCTACAGGAAGTGAAAAGGATTACACTCAGACTTTGCCTCACACACACAAAAATCCCCCAAATTTCCATTTTTCATACAAGAAAATGACAGCTTTTAGATCTTTTGCTCCTCTACCCCATTCATGGTGCTGAGGTCTTCTCACCTCAAAGTGAGTGAGCTTCACTTTTCTTCCCAGCCCTGCCGGTGTATAAGTTATAGTGTGCAAATTCATTACTAAGAATCCTTTATGTAATGTATGCTTTTATAACTGTTTCAAGGAATAGAGCAGAAAACGGCTGCAAGAAGTCTTAAGATGATATGCTAGTTTAGTGACGGGCCTAAGTGGAAGCTATCCACGTGTTTGTACTGTCAGTAAGCAGCCAACTCATCCTTTCTGAAGGCAATCTCAACGATCCATCCCATGCGCACTGTCTACTATCAAGTCATGTGAAATATTTTTGCTATTAAAATCTGCTTAGTAAAATACAGCAGCTTTTTAATAGTCCCTCCGCCTCGGTATTATGATGAACAACACTGAACAAAATCTAATCAGAGTAAACAAACAAAAAAAAAATCAATTACATTCGCATAGCAGGTTTATAACTTCTTGTTTACATTCACTTATTATTTGCAAATAACATGGCTTGTTCTGAAATGACAGGAACGTAAATGGCTTGTTTTCTACTATAAATGAGTAATTGAGCAATGTAACTCCACAGATAAAATCTTTAAAGGCAACTTCTAAAAATATCTTTTTGCGATTCTATCAACGGGGACGGAAAACAAACAATTATCCAGATTGCCCGAAGGGTACAGCGGGTTACACTGCGCTCTGGCTGGAGGCCGTGTTTCCCATTATTTAAGATAATTCCCGAAATACAATAAATGAAGAATATCTAATCTCAAAACATACATCAACAGCTTTAAACATTATTCTCATTAACCCCTCCAGAGCCTATAAAATAGGGTCAGCTGAAAGGGCTTTCAAAGGGTCCTCAGCAGACACTACATCATGTTCCAGTGATCTATTGCTTGGAAAGGAAAAGTCTTTTACGGCCTGGCCCCTGAGGGTTTTAAGATCATAACACTTAAAATCCATAAGTACAAGCTTTCTTTGATATGTGGTACAATACTATAAAATATGAATTAACAAGGATATTAATCATTTTACACAGCGTTATTACCCAAGATATAATCCAGAAAAATGGACTGAAATAGTATCACATGTATAACTTGTTTTAAAGTTTGCAGAGATACTTCAGTTTAATTAATGGAAACCATCTGTCTAAACACCATTAGCTCATCTATGTTTTGAAGGGCCGGCTTAGAACAGAAACGTAATCTTTAACCAAGTCCCACAAATATTGGCTCGCAGTTAAAAGGGTCCCTACAGAACCAAGTGGCATTGTTTTTCTGTTATTGGGTTACAGTAGCGTGAGTCTCCCAGCACCAGAATCCCCCATACAGCTGATCAGTTACAGCTGCTAATTGCGGAGCGAGAAACGGGCTGACATCTGCTTCTTGCATAGTTAGTTAATGGTTCACTTCCAGGTCCTAAAAGGATTGTAGCCTCTCTCAAAAGACAATGTCGGCCCCCATATATGTCTGCCTTCTACACTGCCTGTCTTGTTATGGTTTGTCACTCTCTCTACAATGCAAATCTGAGTGAACTCACATCTGCCACTGATCGACCCAATTCGTGAGCAATCTTTTCCCATCGACCTGGGGTCCCCCCTGGGAACTTAACCATACTTCTTGTCAGCTGGCTGAGGTCCTCTTCTGTCCATTCAGGTGCCTGTAAAACATTTGTAAAACATTCATTACTGCAGGGATATTGGACATATATCTGTGAGGTAATATACTGGAAAAATTCCTCACGTGAATTAATCAAGTCTTGTAAAAAAAAAAACAACAAAAAAAACCCCCACGTAATAGTGTGATATATCTGAGTACGACCTCCCTGTTTTATGGCAGAAAATCTGTAGGAACAATAGACCAACAGTGAGGTATTAGAAATCCTTAACACAGGACAAACATGTTTTGTATGTTACATACATGCATCTGTTTAATTGACATTAGCACACTTACACAATGTACATAACACCAGAGAACTGCAGGGAAGATAAAAAGCAACAAGACTTTTATTTAAGATTAAGCTGCAGCTTAAGATATACAATTTTAGACATTTCTGTAATTTCTCGCACAAGATTTTTTCAGCAAAGAAAAGGAAAATATTATTTTTATATTTCAAACACCCTCTGAATGAAACAGACCAGTCATTCTAGCTTTTGGTCGCTGCAGCCATCACATGTTTTAGCATTCTTGTGTGACTCAGGAATGAAATCTGTTGATTCTAATATTCCACTAAGAGCACTGGCCACCACCCCACCCCTGCAACAACACACCAGCTATACCACAAACAGGATGCTTCTGCAATCCAATAACCAAAATGCATTACAACGCTGTACTCTAACAACACCAGACAATCTGATAGAAATGACTGTCTTCATAATGGCCAAATAAAGTGAACAAAGCCAGGGAGCACACAATTACGGCAGCTTAAGCCATGAAATCCCGCTTGCCTCACAAGGCACAGTAACCATCCCTGACATTTGCAGCATCCTTGGCGACATCTGCAGAGCCCAACCTTTGTTACGATCACTAGTTTGCCATTTTATTTATTTTTAAGGAACTCCTTATGACATACCTCTTCTAATCACCATTTCCGATAATGAACAGCACATATCAAGCAGTTTGCATTACAGAGCCATCAGCACAGAACAACAGTCAGAGGTGAGTGACCCCAGGGACCATCTCCACAACTACAGCAAAGCTTCTCCCTGACACTAATCCTGCCTGTCATTCTCCCACTGTGCTCTAACCACACTGACATCCGCCTGCCGCACTGCGAGCTTAACGGGGCCCTTCCTGACTTTTTACTGTCTCCCCCAATCAATGGTTCAAGCGTGCTCTTTTCACCATGTCCAAATGGCAGCTTCACTCATAATCAAAGTGCATTGCTCCTGTTAAAGGGCTTCCCGAAAGGCTCCACCATTTGCATTCATTTGCAAAGCAAACTACTTTTATTCACTTTGTTCTGCTATCAAGAGTGTTCCCTGAAGCAGATAAATTGGCATAAATACAACCTGCCACTTAAAAGACAGTAAATAATAGCCAATAGTAGCAAGGATTTCATCAATCGTCCTGGTTTGGATCCATGTAGCCCTTTATTCAGTGCTGAAAGCCTCAGACATTCATATTCATATATTTTTAATACAAGTGTAATATATATTTGAGTCACTGCAGAGAATTCGAGATGTTTAAATAACGTGTGTACGTGAGAGCGATCTCATGCACATTACGTGCACACTCACACAACTGCGCCGTGGCTGAAGGAAGACAGGACAAACACACAGCAGAATCCCACACTGCAAATACCCTTTTTGTTTTTATTGTATCGAGCAAGTTAATATACTCCATACCCTCTCTTATGCTAAGATATCTCTCTGAGATTTTTAGGAGGCAAATTTAGGGGGCAGTGTTCTACTTATAAGGATTTTCATCGCTATCATTTAAACAACAATTATTCTTATGTTTTAGTTAAAATAATTATGTTCAAAAGGTAGTCAAATTTCATACATCAAAATTAGCCTTAATATTCAGTTAACTATAATTTCTTATTTAATTTATATTAAAACTTTTTTTTTTAGATAAATCTACAGCTATTTTTCCTTACCACATCCAAAGCATATCTAAGCAATTACACACGGAAATCAAGATGATCTTTTCAGTGATGTACATGCTGCAGAAGCCTTCCAGTAAGATGCATTTTCAGACTTCTTGGTAAGCTTTGTATTTTCTCTGTGCTCAAGACTTTACCAACCACTTGTAAATATTAGAATTAATTTTATCTTCCTAAATAAGAGGGTAAAACTGTAATTATTTTGTAGATCTGAAACAAATTATACAGCTTATTCACAGCACAGGAATTCATTAGTTAAATTAAAACATCAACTGATTAATCTTATTTCAAGCTGGCAATTTTAGAATGTAAGATCTAAAACATCTATAAACTTGGGAAATCTTTGAAAAAGCTTTCAGGAAATCCACTCGGAACCGCTAAAGCTGTAAAGAGCTTTTGTGAATTTGCAATTCCTCAGCAACAGTTAATTGTGTCTTTAGATGCAACAGCGCCTACTGTGATCCAACTACTACAAACAGCTACGAGGGTGGTCATGGTGTGAATGTGTTCTCCCTGTTCTAATCTGCAGCCAACTGTAACTGTGAGAGTCACATAAATGCATAAACATACCGCTCTGTCACCTAGAACCACGTGTGTCCAATATTACTGAAACGCTGGGCCAAAATTCATCTCTGCAGTAAAGCAATGGAAGACACCACATGGTGAGGGGACAGCTGTTGTTACTACACAAGCATTCAGATTTTGCATCAAAAAAGCTGTGTTCTGGGATTACCTTCCCGTATTGAATACAAAATTAAAAGAACAGAGTTATGGTCTGCAGTCTTGAATATGAAAATAAACTGAAAGTGTAAACATAAAAATTCATAGCGTTCTCTTCAATAATAATCCCTTAACATGGTTTATCACACTTAACTGGCAGGATTAGTTCACCCAAACCACTACGGACCTTCTATGGCAAAGAAACAGGAATGTGGTTTATTGCTTACAGCATGACTCTTTCGCATGCACCCTCACTTCACAATTCCATCCCATCTCTTTCTGTACAACAGATTTTATGCTATTAGGATATACATTTAAATTCAAAAAGCTCTACTTTCAGTGCTAAAAGCAAATTTTTAGACAACAAATTATTTGTTATCAAGACAACAGTATAACATCTTTATACCCGTTAATATTAGTAAGTATAAAGTAGGTATCATTTTACTGGTAAGAATGGGAAGTGGTTAGTATATGAGAGTTTATAAAGTGTAAAAGATATTTATATTGACAGTAAGTTGTAATTTGACTTTTTAGATTAAATTTTAGCTTTAGGCACTTTCTTCCTGCAATCAATAAACTGCACACTCTCCATTAAAATCAGAAGTTTGGGTAATGTTTTCAATCTGGTCAGAATTTTGTGCTATGCACCATCTAGTTCTGGTAATTTATGGACTTAAGCAGTCTAGGCAATGATCTTGCAAATACACTGTATTTGTGGAAACATCTGTAGTACAAGGGTTCTAGTGAACTCCCTAACAGTTCTGCAATTCAAGATAGAATTAACCTGCAAGTTTGTGGTGTTTCTATCCAGTAACCATAAGAGTGGAATGAAAAACATTTCTGACTCATTTTCATACCCATATTAGTCTTATTTTTCTTACATTTTTCTTCCATATTCTTAAAATTTTGTGCTTTTCACTGTAAGAAGTCTGAAGTCATTCCTGTTTTATCAAGTCTCATGCATGTCTGGCTTTGTGATCCAGCTTTTTGCTGAACACTAAAGATCTAGGATTCTGAAGACCCGTTCTGAAACTCTAGGTATGTGCCAAATCAATGACCTCAATTTTTTTGCGGTCCTTCAAAGCTCTTAGTCAAATTTAACTTTCAGCAGAACAATTTTTATTAAGTGAAACAATAAAAACAAAGGCAGTGGTTAAGATAGTGCTTGGGGAGTGCAGCTGAAAAAAAACTTTAACATACACTTTGTGATAACTCTGCTTACTGTTCATCCTTTTCAGTTCCACTCTAAAAAAAACAGAGTCATACGCAGATACCAACAGTAAGAGGAAAGTGAGCAAATATTTTACCCACACCTTACCTAACATTTTCCCAACCTCCAATTATTTTCATTCCAAGGAGTTTCTTCAGCTTAATTTGTTTTATCTACTTTGTAACTCAATGAATCTCTTTTTCAATGGTTTGTCCAATCCTTCCTGAACTATATAAACTTTCCATATTTGCAGTATCTCCTTCATGAGGAGCTGCACACATCTACCACCCATTATGCAAAGAATAGCATTACTGTGTCTGCTTTGAACAGTTCTTGCTAGCTTTGTCAACTAGCTCTTGGTTTTGAGTAAAGAACCAGCAACTAGTCTGCTTCTATTCACCTCTATAGTACTCACTCCACAGTAAGTTATTTCTTCCAAGCTCAAGAGTCCGAGCTTACTCAGCTGGTTTTTCATGTAAAAGCCATTTCACACGCAACACTTTTCTTCATGCCTTTTTCTAAACCTTCTTAAATTCCAAAATAACCTCTTTGAAATCAGATACCAAGCTGCACATTGCAGTCAAGCTGTGTGATTAATCATAAATCACAAATTCATGCAAAAAGGATTCTTCTGTTTTGTTTTCTATTCCTTTCTTAATAATTTCCTCTTCTTTTTCTTTTCTTTTTTTTGGGGGGGGGGGGGGGGGGGGAGGGGAATGGCAGGGTGGTGAATTATAGCAAAGTGGTGTTTCCAACAAAATCAGCACTGATAAATTATAAGATGTTTCTTCTCAAGAATAATGGCCAACTCAGTTTAGAGCTCATAACCTTGTGCATGAAGTTAGGACTATTGTTAACTACATCAAGATTTGCATCGTCCTATATTTACCTGCTGGGAAGCTTTTCTGCCATTTCATTGTCCCATTCTATACTTCTGCCTGTTTTCATTTTCACTATTCCTAATAATCCTGCTATTGATACACTCTCTAACCTCAGTGTTCACCCTTTGTATTACCATTCATTATACCCTAAGAATACACCGAGCAGCTCAGTTTTTGCTAGTTTTCCTGAAACATGTATCAGATATGTAGGCTTATAAAGGTCCCTGAATTCCACTGACACTTAGAAGATAATTAGAATGACATATTTGCCACTTTGGTCCTCAGACACGCATGAAAATAAAGAATTAATTCAATTACTTCTTCCTTAAATTTTCTTTAGATTTGTGGTTGGATATCTTCTGGTTCAAGCAAATTAAAACATTTAAACAATGTATTACATAGTTATAAAAGAACATTAGAGTTACACGTTATTAATTCCAGATTTGTTTAAAGCAACTCTCCGTAAATATGGAGGTATCGTTTATTAGCTTGAGGCGATGAGGCACTGGCACAGGATGCCTAGAGAAGCTATGGGTGCCCCATCACCGGAGGTGCTCAAGGTCAGGCTGTTTGGGGCCCTGGGCAGCCAGACCTATGAGTGGCAGCCCTGACCCCGACAAGGGGTTGAAACTGGATGGGCTTTAAAGTCCCTTCCAACCTAAGCGATTCTATGTTCTTCATTTATACCATAAGCTTGTCAAGGTAATATCCTAGCCATAATCATTTTTGCTTATACTGTTCCTCACACGATGAATATCTGAGACTCCAGTATTAAAAGCCTCAAAGTATTTAACAATGTAAGTTATGTAAGTATTCAACAGCTCTCAAAGAAGGCGGAGAATGCAAGAGTAAAAGTACTTACAAATGACACACCAGGTGAGCTATTAACTCACAAGATGATTGCTATTCTACTAGATTCATTTTAATGTATCTGGCTCTCGCTTGTAGACATTGGTCCCACATTTCTTCCTTCTAGACTGACCATCCCTTTACTGCCGTGCATTTTGTCCCATGAAGCCGAAAACCAGTAAATACATCTTGCCAGAGATAGGTGCTTTACAGCAATACGCTGCCCACGAAAGGCAGCTGCTCTACAATTTATTTGTTTTCACATGTGAGGTTCTACCAGGCTTTGATTCTAGATTTAAAATGAAGCTTTCTTTAACACACAGCAGTTAACTTCATGAAACATACACAGGAACGTTTTCCAATACCTACCTATATTTTCATAGTGCAATCTGAGCATTCCCCCTATACAATTCAGTTTTCAAAAAGTAGAAAAATAATTCAAATTATAACATTTTCATGGCTTTGAAATTAATATTTTCTGTAGCATTTATACAAAAACCAGCTTATTAGTTTAAGTTTTTTCCTACACATCTTCATAGCAAACCATGGGAGTAGAAGATTATTTAAAAGGTTATTTCTTGCTATATTCTCAAAATCAAATCTACTTTTCCATCAAGCAAGCCAGAGGAAAAATGTCACAATTAAATGGTTCATAAATATAACACTAAAATTACTACTTAAGTCAATGTAATTGAACAGAAATTAAAATGTAGTTTTTAATTGCATATTACAACTTAAATGGTAGCACTTAGCAGAAAGTGTTAACTCATTTATTTTTTAATTGTTAGCTGCTTCAAGGCAATTGTTTTAATGCAGAAAAAAAGTGAGAAGCTCTTCAGTAAATTTGATTGTAGGACACTCAGGCATGCAGATCAAATAAAGTATAGGTTGAATAGGTAATTAGGTTTGGCCCGTGATACATTAACGTGTAGACAAATTCCCAAGGAAAGGGAGCAAATGTTTTTAGTTTAATTCTCTCTCTAAACACCACTTTACTTGGGTGTTCAAATGCGGTTTTGAAAGTATTTCCATTTGATAAAGATAACACTGCACTGCTGGTCTTCCAGAACACAGATGTCTATTAGTTGTTGAAGAAAATAATTTTGCAGCTTTCCCAAACTTCAGTAAGCAAGTGTGTAAGGCAGTAAGTCCACAACAGACTGCTGGTGGCAACATTCCTGTAATTGTTTGATGCATTTTAAGTCTTTGGTCATACTGTTAAATTTGCTAGGTAAGGTGAACCCAAAGGCATGCAGATACATTGAAGCATATGATCAGTTCTTATCACTACAGAGTGTTTTTGCTTGCAAGGTTATTATTTCTCCCCTGAAATATCAGGCAGATTAAGCAAGTCTAGAACACTTAACAGCTTTGAGCAGTACAAAATACACTTTTACTTAAAGCACTTTGGTATAATACTGCATGTTATGGGGATTTTGAAACTGTTAGCATATAAGAATAAAAATTAAATTAAATTATAAAAAATAAAATTAAAATATTTTAAACCATCTTCAACCTAACTTTTTTGACATGACACAAAATGACTGTGAATTCTGGTTATGGAGAATACACAAAAAGAAAATAATCTACTGTCCCACTAGAATATGTCCACAAGAATTAGAAACAGTATCACTTAGGAACCCAAAGAAACAACCTGGAAAACATCATTAACATGGCCCGTTTTTAGCTCATATACTCATACAGTAATATAGGAAACAAAACATCTGACAAGCTTTAATGAATTCATAAAACAGTCGTCTTTGATGGCAACTTCATGCATCTCCACTTCCAAAAAAATCCAAATTTCAAAATTGTTCTTAATTATCTTGAAGTAGTGGACAACTGAAAATAAGGGCAGCAGCATTTCAGCTGCTTAACATATAAATATTGAATCTGCCTGTCAAATTACTGGATATAAGCACCAATCCTGGGCTAATGAAAAAAACAAAGTTAACCTTTGGGTCCTAAAAGGGGACCTCCTCACACACGCAGATTTTCCCTCCCACAATTTGTGGCCATTTCAATGGGTATCATTAACATCATTCTTCTCGTGTTTTATCACTAAGTAAATCTTCCAAACAAGGCAAGTAAAGGAAAAGCCCAGTGCAGCAAAACATGCCTGGATACCCGTTAGTATCAGCAGAGACAAGCATAGCTTAGTTTAAAAAAATAATAATACAGAAAACCCCACAACAAATATTAAGTTACTAACTAATCTAGACTCCCCATTGACATTATTTTGTTATAATTCAAATTTCCAATGTGAACTAGCAGCACCACCTAGAAAATCATAAGAACCGAAGCATTAAGTTTTCTTTGTTCATGTGTGCATTTTAGTAAGTGCACCCAGGCCCAGTTTCTCTCATGATTAAGATGACAACACCACTGTAAGAATGCCGGATGGTCAGAATGCTGACGTTCCTTAACCAGGTCCATGTAAAAGAAAATCTGATGCTAAACACCACATAAAATCTGCTGTTTTCAGAAGTAAATGCATGCTGCGAATGCATGCCTACTTTGTGGAAGTCTGAGGGCTGCAGCAAAACACGCATTTTCCTTTCACAGAACAGCACTCAATAGCAAATGATGCACAAACCTTCTCTCCTTCACAACATGCATCTCGAGTACAGGCATCATATTTTTTATTGAAAATGCTGGAAGTGCAATAGCTAACATGGAAAACAAACCTCAATCGCAGTGTACAATTTCTCATAATCAGGAAGACTGCTCTCCTTTTTTGCAGATTTGGGCAAGTAATATACTACCCAGCAACATTTGATAAAGAATTGTTCAGGCCAAATCATTTGCATCCCAATTCAAAGAGCACTTAACTTCAGATATGGACACAATTCCTATTCATTTAAACAGAATACAACTGCATGCTTAAGTGTGCTCAACGGAGGGTTTGGAGACTAAAGGTGATATATTCAAGACTGTATCCTGCCTGTCAAAAGCTATACAGAAAATGGCTAATAACCAGATTGAGATTCTCTGAAAATCTCTAAGTGGCAGAATACTTACAACAATAGCATTAAGTCATTCCTCAGCAAGGCAGAATTACATATTTATACTTACTAGATAAACAAAAGCCAAACAACTCACATCGCTCGGTCTATTTAGTTGCTGGAGCTTACCCTAGATTGTAATTTCTGGGCAATTCTATGAATAAATGTGACCAGAAGTCATTACAGCCATGGTCTTCTGAAGAAGAGAAGGAAAGAAGCAGCACTGTGCAAGACAGTAAGATGCCTAATCTGATCAGATTTTTTTTAAACTGGTTTGTTGGGAAAGGACAATACAGAAAGACTGGAAAATTAGTATGTACTTTAAATTACAAATTAAAACTGGATTTATTTGAAGCTAGCTTCATTCTCCAATTTAAAAACAACCAAACTCATAGCAAGAAAAGTAACTGTTTTGCAACAGTCTGAACACTTTACATCAGACAGCTGAGAATAGAAGCAGTGAACTGCACTATAGAAATTAATGCCATAAACGGCAAACTCTTTCTGATCCCTAAGTTGTGGATCCTATGAAAATCCCATTTCAGAGATATTTATAGATTTACAGCCCCCGCCTCTCATTTTCCTGGTGAAATTTCAAGGATACAGTGCATCATAGTTGAACTGCTCTCCCTGTTATGTTGGAGGGGCAGGAGCAAATGGGGCAGGCTCACACTGAGTAATTACCTTCACTGCTTCCTACAGTTTCTACCCTGTACGGGCACAACTGTAATCTCCTTCTTACTCCTCCACTCCTTTCTACGGTAGAGATGAGAGTGACTGCTCACCTCGGGAGGTGACAAGAAGGGAACACTGACAAGGGAAATCAGGATTTCCAGTTCCTCCCGGCCCCAAATGGGCCAAGCTGGAGCAGTCCTGGTGACTGCTTTCTGTCTTCCCAGGCTGTGCAATGAAGACTAGTATTTACAAATGAACAGCTTCTTGCAAAGTTATGTAAAATGGATACAAGGTTCAAATCAGAAGAGAGACTTCCAATGACAAGAGCCAGAATTTCAGTGTCTAATTTGGAAAGATAAAGTCCCTGTCACTCACAGGTAGGTTCAAGGTTTCTCTTATGTCCGCTACCAAGTCCTTCTGTGATAGACAATGACCACCTCAGCCTCAGAAAGGAAACAAGGCTTGGGACATGTAGCAAATCAGGACACCCAACCCAAGTTCTACAAGTTAATGTAACAGGATGGACATTAGCCCTAGAAATTACACAGCCGTGGTATGGACACACGCAGGTGTCTATACAGAGGTCACAGTGCGGCCCAGTGCTAAAACAGAGCTGCAATTGAAAAGCCCTACACATCTGTCTGCACAGATTAACCCTTCAAACAATTAACTTGAGCTTTTGGGTGGTTTTCAGGCTCCAAAAACTGAGGGCCAAACATATAAAAAAAGAAGCACATGTAAAACTGTGGTCAGGTTGAATTATGGCTGCAAGGCACATAAATCACTTCTGGAAGCTATAACTGGATACCACACAGCAACAGCACGGTGGTGAAATCAGACTGTATTAGTCTGTACAGTACAAGCACCTATGCTGCTATATTTGATTAGACAAAAAGATTAAAAACAAAATCAAGATCAGGAAATATCAGGAAAAAAAAGCAGTTGTATGGCCTTAATTTAGTACATATGCACTGATGATCATCTTTTTAAATCATACTTTTTATTTTTTTTTATAAAAAGGTAGCACGACAGTGTTTATACATCATATTGTTACTATATATTGAAAATGTCCTTATGGAAATACATATTTTGCCTGTTTGTTTCCTTTACACACGCTTCCAGAATTGTAAGTAGGGTTGTAAGTAGGCACTTTTTACACAAGGTTTTTCCTTTCCCTATCAAATAATTGATACTATATTTCGATTTCCTATAATCTTAATGGGTCAGAGCATAACTTTCCTGCTCGCATAATTACAATAACTAGCTGTAGGCAGCATGAACGCGGTACAGTTGACAGAAGAATACTACTGATTTACATGTAATCACACCAATACATTCTATAAACGAATAAATACAGGAATAAAAAGTTTCCCATGCTTTGTTAACCTATCCAACTCAAAATAATAGGTCAAGGACGAGAAGACAGAAAAGGTAATGCATAAATTCCACATCCTTACATTAGCAGTGTCTCAGCAGGTATTTATTTCCAGTCTTTTTCTATTCCTGAAATATTTCCCAACTCTCCAACTCTTTTGCAAGCCGCTTCTGGCATTAACACCAGCCATAACAACTTCATTTTCTCTGAACCTTCCACTGGCATAATTTCTGTTCTTTGTTTTGTATTCACAAGTGCAGTTTGTTCTTTAATCTCTATCTGTCATACCACTAAAGACGGCAGTTTGAGATGTTAGTCACAGAATTTGTCATAATATCGTGCAACTTAATTCTTCCTTAAGAAAAGCTGAGAAAACTAAAGGCACTGCATGTTTAATACTGCAGATGAAATGGGGGTCCTTGTACCCAAGGAAACCCAAGAATTTAAAAATATTATTTTAGAAAAAAAAAAAAAAATCACTCTTTGCTCTTCTTACAGGCATTCAAGTACAAAGTGAAGTCCATAGGGGCATAAATATTTAAGGTAGAAGCCTGAAAGAAACATTATTGTCTGTATTAGGGGAAAGAGGATTCAAAAAGCAGCAAACTGTAATTTTTATTAACAAAATTAAAAAACAAAACAAAAAAAGCACACTATTTGGCCAGAAATCTGCAAAATGTACTAATTTTGCCAGAAACAAATTGCTCTGTTTCAACAGTCACAGAAGTAAACAAAAAAAGATCAGTCATAAAATCAACAATCCATTGGCTGTTCAGTGTGATATTTGAAAATTTTGAAGTTTTCTTTTTTGAAGTATTCTTTTGTCTATTACAACCTGGTGGCATGTAATGAGGAACAGAAAAAGGAAGAGAATGAATGTTATGCGTGGATGGGATGAATAAAACATACAATTTTTGGATGATTGAAGCGATCATCCACTGCACTGGTAAATAAAGTCCTATCACCTACTTTGCAAACGCAGTAACAGAAGGGTGTCTTCTCCTCACCATCTCAGCTGTTTTTAAACCATGAATGTTTTACTCGTAGCTTTCTGCTCCATAGAAGAAAGAGGTATATTTGGTTCTGCACTCGTTCACAGAGCTCAGGCAAGAGCCCGAGTACGATACATAGGTAGGCATAAATGCCTACTTTCAGAAGTATGTGTATATAGGATGCAAGTAGCTATTTCATTAGCTCTAAAGTAAATATGAAAATTGTAGGAGTTACCTATAGGACGGGCACTGAAGAGTTATTTTAAAATATTTTACTCAGGCTAAGTCTGCGTCCTCTGCAGTAACACAAAGCATAATAAACTACAGGAAAGCCTAGAGTCTTCTGACTTAACACTTTCAGTACCATGCTAATGCAGATTTTTCATTTTTTTTTAAATGAAGTTATCTTTTCAGTGAAACTACATTGCTTAAGGGTTTGGTAATAGAATACTGGGATTTTCACCTCAGGGTCACTAAATTCGATATGGCCCAGATCAATAGTGACTCAAAGTCATCACCATTTGATGAGAGTTTGGAGTTCAGGTTAAAATGTATTATGAGCTCAGGCTAGCTCCTAGTGAATAGCATCATAACTGACACTAACAGGTATGGTTGCTGGCAGTCTCAATATAGAGGCTTAAATTCAATGGGCATACAGAGTGATTTACTTTCTCAACCTACAGCAATCTCTCTGGGTCAGGGTCGAGGCACACCAGCAGGACACCAGGAGCAACCTCAGACTGCCACTTGCTCATATTTATCTGTCCCATGAATAAAAGGGAGTTAGAATATAAACATGCTTACCACATACTACATATGTTTCACAGCTTAGAAAACAGTACTTCAAAACTAGATGACCTCAGGTAGCTCACTAAAACAGTATAACCCTTCCCCTAGAAGACCAACTTATTAGAACATCTGGTTTATGCAGCACCTTAATCCTGCTAAGATACAAACTACTTGCTTAAGGCATTAACATTTTTTAAAAGCCTGGAAACTGTATTCAGGTAATCCATCATATGATGTCTGATTAGAACAAGCACTACATTATTTGCTACTAAAGAAAAAGCATACTCAGATTTCAAAGCAGCACAGATGTGGGAAGATTCAAGGCAGAAGAGAGCAGGTGGCAGGCTAGCTGGCAATTACGCAATGCACAAGATTATGAAATGACTAAAATTTAATTGTCAAAACCATAGTCTTAAAGCTAACAGAATAATAATTTAGCATTTGTACAGCATTTTGCCTTATAAAGTTATGAAGCAGAGAGACCTACTTTGTGCAGGTAAAGTTTGGTTATTCTATACCATTGTTCCGCAGTCAGCTTTCAAGTAAAACTCTTCACACTCTGTTATCAGCACCCCATCTATGAAGTACAATGCATGAATGGCCCATAGGAAATAAAAATACTAACAAACAGCATTTTAACCAGAAAGAGTCTGAATCAGTTTTAATTGCAGAGTGTGGAAAATGCAGGAGATGCACGTTATCTAAGCTTCCCATCTTTGTGCACAAAAACAGTTGTTACTATTCTTACTTTAGTAAAATCAAGCCAGGTGTTCCAGCAATATCAGAAACACCCAAATGCCAAGAAGTGCTGCAGGATTACATGAAAAACAAAAATAATGAGAAACATGATTTTTTAATCGATACATCTGGCCCAGCTGGAAGGGATCAGGCACTGCCTTTCTCCACCTTTATTTCCCCTTAACAGAGCAAGCAAATATCAAAAGGTCAAAAGTATTCATCCCTCACTGAGGAAGAACTAGGAATCCTATCTTCAGAGATGAATAAAGAGTAGATTCCAGCGGGAGAAGATGAGGAATGTGTAAACCAAAAGGAATTATAATCCTGGACCCACTCAGGACCACGATAAACCTCCCACTGATTTCTCAGGGGCCAAGATTTTCCTGCAGCATCAACACATTATTCACGTAGACAATGAACTCTCATGAGAACGTGCATCACAAATCATGTAAAATCTGATCAGAATGAAGATTACAAGAGAAATCCCACTTGGAGAGAAATTACTTAGAAATGATTCATCAATAGAATGAGTCCAGAAATGATAAATACATACATTTTTGCATGAACATGTGCAGAAAGGACAGAACAAGTTCAAGTGTAACATATCCAGATGCTCTTTTTAATTCCATCTCTACTTAACAGGTTGCTCCAGAGGAAAATGCAGGGTTAAACAGCTATGAAGTAATGCAATACTTAAGGATATATGGAGGCCAACAAAGTAACACAACCAAGAAGGAAGCCCTGGTGAAACTTTTCATTTTCCTTAACTCTTAACAAGCACTTACTCTACTCCATTTTGGGTGACAGATAAATAAAAATCAGAAGCTCAGGCTAAGTAAATTTAGCTACTTATCTGCTCTTAGTAACTTGAAAGAAGATCTAATCTGGAAGTATTAACATTCAACAACCAAAGAAAATAGCTTTAGGAATAAAACTCTTGAAAGTACAGAAAGAATTTGCCACTGGTATGAGAATGAGTTTTTAGCAATTCCTCTCAGTTTTGAGTCATGCAGTTTGCATGAATAGTGTAAACAGAGTTACATGAATTTGCAACTTAACACTAGGTAAGTACATGATTTCTCATATAGAAGAAGTCTCAAGAGTCTCACTGCACCATTCCCATGCTCTCCAATACAATCGAGTCTGCTTGTACTATTTTCAACAGAAGTAGTTCAGGAATAGGTCAGGCAATCAAAAAAAGGTTTCAAACATGGTGAAGGTAACATGTTCTAGTTACGCTTCTCCCCCTACATGTGCTTCCAAATTTGAATGTAAATTTTCTTGTTTTTTGTTTCTTTATATACATATACATATATATATATATGTTTGTGAAGGGCTGTAAGTAACAGGAAGCGATTACCATTCTGTCCCTGGAATGGATTGGATAAAACAACGCATCCAGTTACTCCCAGCAGCTTAGCTTTTCTGGGCTAAAACCCAACCTACTCAACCTCTCCTATTTAATGTATACTATTTTCAAAATTTACTTCTATTGCTGATCTATTCTTTCTGTTCATTCATTCTATGACATTAGCTTAGAAGCTCATGGACAATGTAAAGCCAGACATAACCACCTAGACCTGCGATAGGAACATCAGGGACAACAACTCCAATATTATTTATGGATGGGTGACATAGTAGCATACTATTTTATCAAGCCAGTTTGATCTTTTCACATGGGTAACTGCTCCCTGGCCTGGTGTACTTTATGTAGTGCACATCCTTAAGTTAACATAAGGAAAAAAAGCCCCACAAACCCAGCAAGCTTTCATACGAGCGAAGCACGATGATCCCAAGAAAAAGTCTGATGGCAAAACATTTTATGGAAGAGAAACTTATTCCAAAGACAAGCAAAACTTAGACACCAATGTTAAGCACACTTTATTATATATCAATGAAAGAAGTGATAGAAGGAGGTAGGAGAGGGATGCTTTCGATGTTCACATCTGTGATGTGTAGCAGAAGAAAACATATCTTTCCAAAACAGAAAATTCACTGAATGACAGTCAGAAACAAATCACTTGTGCTACAGTCATTTTCCCAGCGAGCTTATTACCAATAAAAAGACACAAACATCCTTGTATTGATATACAAACAGCTCCTACAAGCCACTACAGCCAGTAAACATATATTCTCCAATTCTCTGTACATTTCATGGATCTGCTGCTCAGTACTACTATATCAAACGTTGCATTGCAGTTTAGCTGTTAGCTGTCAAGCACACCTCATCACAGCTTGTTCAGGTCAAATACCTTACCTAGACTTTCAAACTGCCCAACAGTCCCTAAAATGTTAACCCCATTTGCAACAGAATGCAATTCTAAAAGTAAGCTCATGAGTCAATTTTATCAGCTTTAACAATGAACCTCAACAAATGAGCGTAGAAAAACAAGTTACTTACCTTCTAATAAGAGTTCTTCAAGATGTTTTCATTTCTGTGACTCTTATGTCTGAAAGGATGAATGTACAACTTTTGTTCCCTTAGCAGCGTCTCTGAAGACACAATTTCTACTCACTCTGTGTTGAACGTGCAAAATTATAGACGGAATAGGCTCAGTCTTATTCAATGAAAATCCAAAGAAAGACTTCCATGGAAATCCAAGGAAAGACTCCAGCCACAAGGACTGCTTGCATTAAGGTACACAAAGCAATGACTGTAAACATCAGCTCTTAACTCCCAGTCAGTTTATCTCAGAATTAAGGACAGGAGTTCCTGCTTAAAGAAAGTGGGTTTGACTATGCTCCAGTGTGTAAGGATTCAGAGTAACAATTCCTTACACAGAAGTCAAAAGCTAAGCTTCTTGAGGAAAAATTTTGTTACAGAAATACAAAAGAAAACATAACGTAAACGTGTATATATATATAAGTAAGGTAGAAAAAGAGAATTAATAGGCACAAAAACACACAGCAAGAAACTTGGCAACTGAGAAGTCATGAAACCTAGGAACACAATACTAATAGATGATTAAATTTGATATGCAAAATGTAAATTATTTTAGTAAATAAATTTATGTCTGGCTAAAAACGGAGACCGTGTTTTTTTCACAGGCTTGAAAAAAATCAAGGAGTAAGAAAATCTTCAGCGCACAGTAAACAGACAACAGCAGGAACTTCTTTCACTGTTTTGACACTGAAGTCAACAAGTTGCCCCTAAGGTCACCCTGAATATAATCCTTCTCACCTCAGTCTGTCAGGCAAAGCAGATTTTCAAGTAAGGAGACTAATTTACAACATCTTTTTTCCTGTCATCTGTATAAGTCAGTACTAAGATGAAAACTATACATTCTCGAGCCAGTATGTTTTAATAAAATTTACCAGAAGTTAATTACAGTAACTGCCAGTAAGAACCCTGACCTCTAGCAGCAAGAATCTTAACAATAGGCGCACATCATATTGAAAGTCAGATCAAATATACAAAATATATAAGGAGTTTCATAGTCAAAAAGTGATGCACATGGATATTAAGAACATAATAAGCTCCCCCCCCCCCCCCCCCCCCCCCTTTTTTTTAAACAGAGAAGAATCTATTCTGGAAAGTAAAATGTTATTAACCGCAATTAAGAAAGAGAACCAAGCCTCAGGTAACCTGACAGCACTACGTTCTACTAATTTCTAGTGAACAAGAATAGTATTTGTATTAGCAGCCATAGAGAGCTTTCATATGATTTAATGAACTACATCTTATTATAACATTTCCAATATCACTACACAAATTACACTGAACAGAATCTCTACCCAACAATTAAAATTTCTCTAGACTTCACATACATACAAATACGGTTGTACCTGTAACATCCCATTTTCTTAAGAGGCGAGCAAATGAAAACATTTGAAATACATAACTACATTAAAGATTTTGAACTTGCCTTCTTTTTGTGTGTTCTGTTCCTGCTTCCCAACCAGTCATCCATCTGTTCCTCGATCTCTTCAATAGAAGCTCCATGGTCATAGGATGGTATGTATGCACTTGATTCCAGAACAGTGTATACGGGAAATTCAGATTTTGGTTTCTTGACTTTAGGCTTCTTCTCCTCTATACAGAAACAGGAAAGAAAAAAAAAAGTAATGCTTCAAGTACCGCAGAGAAGTATAATTCCAAAGCAGGCTTAGCTCCAACTCCGAATGCTATATTCAGTTTTCATTTTGGAAGGATATTCAGTTTCTTTGTAAAACAGTTAACTTAGAAAGCTGCATAATCATTTTATTTTACTTTTATTTGTTTAATTGCTTTAAATAGCAATGCATATACTTATCACCTCTTCTATCTGCAGCTATGACTTAAAGAGTGCCAAATGTAAAACTCCTCAAAAACACAGCTAGCTCCTGTCACTACTACACCATCCGACAATTAAGATTAGTACAAGCAAAAGCGCAGGGAGCAGTTACAAGATTTCCAAAGTCTTGCTAGCTTTAAAACAAAAACAGCAAAGGCAGAAAAGTAAGTTTTAGACAGCTCTGTACTACTTCATGGTTAGCTGTGTTGTGTAAAAGCTTCTTAGCCAATAGTTTCACCATTCTCAGATTCCACTAACTACAAATAGGTCTGTTATCACACCTTTAGGAATATTTAAATGTTGGACCTCATTTCCCAAACTGACAACTCTTTTTTTGCTTCTCACTATCCTTCAAATAGCATTTGAAGTATTTGAGATCAGCAAACCAAGGGACACCAAGGAAGGAGGGACGACAACAACAACCCAAAATCCAATAACTGAAAACAGATGTACTATACTACATGATCTCAAAAGAATGCCTCAAGATTGACTGAAAACTGCCAGAACTCTAGGAAATAAAAGAAGAGGATCAGAAAGAAAAAGAAGCTAGAGCACCCAGAAGCTTCAGGTATATCTAAGCGTTTGCTCTTTTTTTCCCTTTTCTTGTTCCCATCTCCAGTTTTAGCAGCCCTGTGCTGCTTCCACCTTCCACTCCCTACTGCATGCCTGTGTGCTCCTCTTCTTTTTGTGCTTTGGCAACCATCCAACCACTTAATAAACAAATTCTATTCACTAATCTAGTAGGAATTTACCCCTTCACACTCTAAACAAAAAGAAAATAGCCAGGTCAGTTAAAGATGGTGGGCAAGAAAGAGGAGAACCACACTTCTCAGCAGCAGTGATCTACAAGATCAGCATATATCTACCTGCCTCTGTAACCATACCCCAATCTTTTCCCAAGCAGATAAAAAAAAAAAGTCTGCTTTTCATGAACATCCTTTTTAAAAAAAATTCCTAAAGAGGACAACTGCTCCCTACAGACAGCGACAGAGAATTCCTTTTCTTAACACTTAACACTCGTTTGTATACGAGGACAGCACTGGGGATACGTTTCATGGACTTGACAAACACACTCCTGGGAATTGAAAACAATGACTGGAGCATGAATAGTCTTGACAATACTGGTGCAAAATTTTTTGCCTATTTCAAAAGGTAATTTTTTACAACCAAGTCATACAAATCAATTGTTATCTCATTTTTCTCCAAAGCCACTACATGTAGCAGCTTCTCAAGTCAGTGCTCAGATTTACAAGGACAAGTAACAACGACTTCACAAACTACTTTCTGCAAATACATCAACACAAATATTCTACAAGTTACCTTAAATGACAATTTCCATCACTGTGGTCATGTGGAATTACATAACAGTGAACACACTGATATCATTGGTTTTTCATGTATTTTGCACCTCCTAAGTTACTGTTTGCTAATTTTCCCTCTCAGAAGATGCAAATAGATAAAGCCTGAATACATCTAACTTCGACATCAGAATTTAGAGCCCAGTCTCTAAATAGGTTACTTAGGCTCCTTCTTTACTTGCAGAAGGAATTCTGTAACAGTATTCCCAGAGGGCACTGCATCCCACTTTAAAATTCAGTATTAAAGCCAGCATCTGGGCCTTCTTCAGGCAGATCAATGAGAGAAGAAGACACGAAGCAGATAAGACATCCTTCTGTTTTTAACTACCAAAGGAAAGAGAAAGCTTGCCTAGAGAAGATGGCTGTATATTCTCAAACAAGCACTCAACTAGAATTAAAAAACCTGTCTCCGCTTTCTCCCATGCAGACACTAAACGATGAAAGAGTTCAGCATATCCTTTACGTTGTGCAATGGCTGTCATACGTACTGAATTTAAAAACAAATAGAAGTGAAGCCACAGCACCTTTGACACAGGACTCCCCAAAACTCACTGAACAGTTCCAACTCAGAGTTTTCAAAAGCCAGGCGAATAGTTACGATTTGAAGATAGTCAGGGGGAGTACTTACAATTTAAAAACAATGGCAGATCAAGACTTTTGCTGGAACGTTAACGGCCTTCAAGCATTGCCGGTAAAAACTTGGTTTATGCACACTTATAAAGAATGCTGTTCAGAAGTAATGATGCACAGTACTAAGCTTCAACTTAAAGCAACCGAGCACTGTGCTTCTTTCAGGTGGAGAAAGGAAAATAGATCACTGAAATTTAATTCTGCTGAACATCAGAAGTCACAGCAGACACCTAGGAGGAAAATCTATCTGTTTCTGTGCTATCTTTTCGTTATCAGCACTTCAGCTGGAAGACCAAAAGACACTCCTGAGCTGACTTGCTGCTTTTCTCTGAAAAGAAGGATCGGGTTTTCTATGTATTAAATGATGCCTAGAGAGCTGAATCCTGTATCAGCTAAGGCCTGACGGGCAATTGGGCCTGATGCAGTTGCCACAACTAGCATCTTAAGATGCAACACAAAGTTTTGAAACACAGGTATTCCCTTAATACAGTCATTTCCTAGTGGTGCTGGGTTCAGACCATGCAGCTATCAGGCCCGATTTGACCCCTATGCCCCATGTGGGCAACAACATCCACTGGACCTGAATTATGACTAGAGTTACTGGTGCCCACACAACTAAATGCAGTGGAGATCTGTAGTCTTAGTGAAACCAGAGCCAGATTTCAAGCTCAACAGGGTACATAAATATCTTACTCTCAATGTTATATTCTGTGAATATTATATATTTTAATTGTAGAGATACAATGTACTAACTTTTCTAGTTTATTAGGTAGAATAAAAAAAGGGAGCAGCAAAAAGTAAGTGGATAACCAATATCATAAGCACCATGGATACTGTCTAATTGCTATATTCCATGAACTGACTTTTATATACTACTAGTCCTTCTGCAGTAGGAAAAATTAATTTGTCATTTGCTGAATTCATACCCCAAGGATATTAAGTTTCCATACTTTCCCCCAATACAACTATAAAGTTATTCACTAGAAGATTAAATGTTACTGTGCATTTATATCTTATGGTTAACAAAAAGAATTGTAATTTGTCTGCTACATTTAAACAGTGTACAAGACACCCCTCAATGGGATCCTTAATGCGTAACAATTAGCTAACTGCTTTACCTGTACAGTACTCACTGCTTCTAAAGGCCTTCAACACTATTCCAGAACTGGCTAAATGTTCTGTCGGTTTGTGGCATAATGATTCAGGTATTGAAGTCTGATGAATGACTTGCAGAAAATTTGGACTTGTTAGTCCTTCTGCTCTGTTAACAAATTAATTTTACCATACCAATGGCAGAATTAATAGTATCTGGCTAATGGTTATTTGCTTTAGGATCTATCAGCTGTCATTTTCAGACAATAAGGAATCACCTAGCATTGTGGACTGAGAGCGCCATGTGATAACAGCACTTTTCTAATAAAAAGTATCAGGAATCTGTATTTTTAAAGTTGACAGAAAACTATATCCTAGTTTTACCTGTCAGATGATGTAACTAAAGAATTCTAAGAGCATTTAAAAATTTCAAAGAAAAAAGACTACCACATATACGAAAGAAGAAAGGAGAGAAAAACAGTGCTGAACTTCTGCAGTGAAAGTATGAGAGATGAAGCTGGAGTTCCCTCTCTCAGCAAGGCCTATAAGCCTTCCATTTCAGCACCGAGAAAAACTTGCAGAAAAAAGGTACTGATGTCTTGAAAATCATAGAAAGCAAGGATAATGACTGTTGTCCCATGTGTTGATAAGCAAGAACAAACACAGGCAGACAGCAAGCATTGTTGTGGCATGTCACTAAGATACCGCATCGCGATCTTTTCTTCTTTCAACACTGTTCACTTACCTACACAGCTATGACAGACAAACAAGCACTTACAACATTAAAAGTTGCCTAAACATGACTCAAAAAATTAACTTGCCATGTACAGCAACACAGTCAGATATAATACAACAGATCCAAAACTGTTGGCCTAAAGTTTAGGCTGTCTACTGGAAAAACTGAGCAAACAAATTCAATATTGAACTTATGGGGCAAATACTTCTGTTTAAAAAACCAGACGTTTTTGTTTTCATAATAAAATCAATGGGATTACGTGAATGCACCAGAGTCATATAAACACATGTGCAGCACTGAGACTGAGAAGTTAGCCTATTTTTGAGCAAACAGACTAAAAGCTTCCTTAGTGATGAATATATCCTCAACTTCACAAAAACGCCCCACAAAGGTTTGATGCCTTTCACCTCTCCTCTGAACACTCACTGTTCCCCACGTTTCTTGTTCTCTTCAAATACCTCATCCGATAATAAGGGCTAGGATTAAGCATCTAATATTTAAGAACTATCTAACCTGCCTTGGAACAAACAAAAAAATGAAACACTTGTGCCTCTTTCAAGCAAACCTCAAAAAACTGTCTGTTAAGATGAATATTTATATTTTTTTTGTAAAATCTGAAGCAAGTTTTGCAGGGAGAGGCATCACACAGACTAGCTGATACAACTGGAAAAAGCACTTGAGCTGCAAGTTCAGAATCCCTTTGGCAGGCCTGCAAAACAGTCAGTAAAACAGATGATACTTAGTTTGCCATAAATAGGCTTCAGAGGTAACAATTAAGTGATCAGAACATTCACACCCACGCTAACAAAAAAAGCATGCATTATATGAAATAATTTTCTCCGAATCCGCTTTCAGCAACTCATGCTGAGCAGGCATGCGAACACTGCATTTTGGCAGGGATTAGTACTAAATACAATTACCCAACATGTTTATCAATTATTTGGAAATAAATGAGAAGTCGCCTTCAGTATATTGCTGGATTACATAAACTTGGGCAAAACTGTTCACAGTTAAGTGGAAACTACAGTAAGATTTAGGAACGTGGACTGGCTGACAGTCTGGGATTATTCAAATCAAATGCATTTTGGATCACCAATAAAATAAATTACAGAGCTTAGGACCTTAGGCCATATCTGCACTTAAATGCAATGTGTGCAGGGAACCTTTGATGTAAGAGCTTAAAGTTACGGTAGCACAAGTGATGAGAAATGAGCTATCAGAGCTGGGGAGCTAATGTAATCTGTGATTCTGTAAACAGAATACTGGTGACACTAGAAACATGATTTTACAATCAGAAGATGGCAAATATTAGAACACTATGTACAAAGCCAGTGTCCAGTATCTGCAGCTACATTGGAAAACAATTTAGTACAGAAAAGCCATGGAAATTAAGGGCTAAAGAAATGCTTTTATATAAAGAAAATCTGGAGATAAAGACAAGTTCTTATTTTAAGCACTGACAAATGCTAATAATAAAAACTTGAAAGCTAGAGAAATCCACACTGAAATTAAGATACAACTATATAACACTAACATTAATTATTTAAACAAATCCCCTCGTGAGGAGCTGTAGGCCACAACGAGGCCTCCTCTGGGCTGAACAAACCAAAGGACCTCAGATCCTCTCAATTTAACATCACATGCAAGCTGCCTTAGTATGCATTCCAAAGTCCTGCATCCAAAATACTAATGAAAACCTTAAAGAGAACTAGTCCCAAAATGGAGCCCTGCAGAACCCCACTAGTGACTGGCTGCCAGCCTGATGTAACCCTGTTTACTAGAACCCTCTGAGTCCAGCACAGTCAATTGCTCACCCACTGCATTATGCTTTTGTCTATCTGTATGTTTGCTGGATATCTTGTCCAGAAGGATACTGTGAAAATCAGTGTAGAAAGCTGTTCTGAAATCCAAAAAGATTACATCAACTGGACTCCTTTGGTCAACTAGGTGGGTAATGCTGTGATATTCATAACCTTCCTATTGGGGGGCAGGGAAAAAAATGTTAGAAAATAAAGGGCACTACCAGGGTTGAGCATAAAGAAATAAAAATGGATGTATTTTCAACCAAAATGGATGCAACTGAAAGCACTTCATACTCCAAAAGCAGCCAGTACAACTGCTAGAATTGGTCTTGATAAGTACTGAAACTTTGTGGTTTAAGTTTAAAAACTGGCAGAGTCATCTGTCCTGACAATGTATGTTTACATCTTTAGTTTAACAATTAGCTGGTTCAGTTAATATATATATCTATACATTCTGTTTCATATCCCATGACTACAAAAAACAAGTTTATCATTGTCAGATGCAGAGATTATATGCAAGTATGACAGTGCTGGAAAGGGGAAAAGTAACAGTTCTATTAATTAAAGCACTTTCATTTTTAGAGAAATTTTGTGTTCTGGTATCCAAATGTAAAAAGGACAAAAAAAACCAAACCAAAACAAAACAAAACTAAGGCAAACCATTTCTATTTTGAACAAAGATATCTGTAATTGTACACAAAAAAATATACTTCCTAGAAATGAAGTCTGCATTATTAGTTGCTGTATTTCGCAAGGCAAATTGTAAAGGTGCTATATGCAGGAGTAATGAGTATTTTGAATGGACTGAGAAGTGATAACATAAATAGCACAGAAGTACTGACAAAATAAGTCAGAATTATGCACAATTGTTATTTACCAACAGAATACTTTTTCACCCTCCTTCCCGACTATAGCACTTTAACGACATCTCAGTATTATCCTCTTTCTCCTACTTGGCAAATTGTGTTTTCCTCCTCTGATACCCTTCTTTGGTTTTAGTTCAAGGTGCCTACAGATGACTGAATATTTTCAGCAGGAAAGCAGACAGACATGGGGGTAAACTAGCAATTAGGTCATGAAAAAACAAGTACTGTAAAGCAGCCATTGCTAATCTGCATGAGATGCATTTACTCAATTAGATAGATGGAACTGTTATTAGAAACTCACACTCCATGGACTGCCTCTAAAATTAAGAATGGGGACAAGTGATCACCAAATGTACATTTGATGATTTACAACCTTGTTATGCTATTACAAAGAGGACAATGAAGAACAATATAATGAAATAAACAATGTTAGCAGATGCTTTGCACGCAGGCTTCTGGGAAAAGATATTTATTTTTTTTGCCCCTACAGTAACATAGATGCATCTCTTGTTTTTCTCTTGTAAATATCATTTCTTTTAGAAAAAGCAACTGATGGCTCATTCTGTTACCCAGCAATAGCACTGCTATAGTTGACCAAATTAATTCTATGCCCTATTTCAAACTCCACTAATTACAGGTGGTGACTACTAATCTCTCCTCTTGCTCCAGACGTGTGACATCAGTCTCCTTACAGAGGGGCCAGATGCCAGGTAACACCCTGGTGTGACAGAGGACAGGCTAGTGCTTCTGAACAATTCATGTGAGACCTGAAGGGGGCAAGGGCACCAAACCTGCTCCTCTGTGTGAGTATGGCAGAGGCCCACAGAAGAGGAGGTAAAAGCTCTCACATGACACCTGCCAGATCTGCACAGAGAAGAAACACTGAGAAGTTCACAAATGGCAATTCAGTGAAACACAGGAACACACAAAGTACAATTTTAATCACCTCACACTTTCATTTGCACTTGTTTTCAAAATTCATCCTTTTAGAACAATGTATACAAAGTAGTTCACGAATTTAAATGAAGAATGTGTCCCATTTATGCGGAACAATGCAGTACATTGCTAGCTGGCAATTTAACAAATTTTTAACATAACTGAAGTCAAGACCCATTTCAAGGGCCTGTTTTTTGATCGATATCTCAAATATAGCTACTGACCTCCCCAGCAAGCACTAAATGCACTATCCTGCTAGATATGGCCAGGGTCCGCAGTGTTCAAGGAGATGCTAAATATTACCTGCTTTCTTAAAATAAGATTTATCTACAGTTAAGTTACGAATTATTGCTGAAGCTAGATCTTGTTACTGGTTTTATAAAATCAAGCTATTTTGTAAATATTAATAACACAGCTGTATTTTAAGTGCCCAAAGGCTTATGCATACTCAAAGCTAGTAAATTATTATAGAAGACTCAATGCATTTGTCAGAATAGAAGAACTTAAAAGCATGCACTTAAGTACAGAAAATAAAGCAACCACATAAAAATACAAACAAAAATCTTTTAAAACTGTCCTCAGAAGAGGGCAGGTTTAAGCACTGTCTAGAGGAAATAACTGAAAGAAGAAAAGGAAGTCACATGTAATTATTCTGAACACTTTACTATGGGAAATGCTAGTTGCCTTCTCTGGTCTTCTATAAAAGTACAAAGACTTAAGACATTTCCCTCTCCTAAGACTGAACCCATGCTTCTGGAAATTCAAATTATCTTCACTTTCTATTTGTATTATGAAAATCAACTCAATTTACATAAAAGTAATACAAAATATATTATTTTAAATGGTTATTTACAGAAAAAAAATAATGCAGGAATGCTGAAAATGCAGAGGTCACTTCTAAAAATTTATACTTCAATATTTATACTTTTGAGATTTCCCTCTCCTGTAAAGCAACATTTCTAGCAAAGCATGCTTTTCTGGATACTACCTAGCTATAAACTGAGTTTATGCTTCTACAGAAGCAAGCCAGCAGCATACTGTGAAATTACAGTCACAAAATTAAAATACCATTTAAATTTAACAGCAGTACAGCAATATATAAAACACATATTGTAGGAGATTATAAAAACATTTGTTCACATACATCTCGCTGAGTAGGTAGATTATATTACATCTTTGTTTATTAAGACAGTGGTAAAAACTCACTCTGAAGTGTTTCAAGTTCAGCCTTAGCCAGGGCATCTTCTTTCTCCTTCATTTTTGTTTCTTTATATTCTACATATAATTGTCTGGCATCCTTTAAGAAAATGTTGCAATGACATTAGCATCCTTATACAAACAAGTTATTGCAATGGCTCTGTTTTAATTTCTCATTTAACCTCCCCCAGAAAATATTAAGATACATTTACTTCCTTGAAATACAGGATTTTTCAGTACATAAACTATTTGCTTAGAATGTACAACTTTTTGTATAATAAAGGTTTTAGTGTAATAGCATTGATATTATAGGCTACGATGCTTACTGACAACCTAACAAGGAAAATGGTTAGGAAAACATTTCTCATCACTATCTACAGCTTTCCAAGAGTGCGTGCACTCACTTCACTCTCATCAGCAATCTGGAAGTTGAAGAAAGAAAACAGAGTTTTTAATGAGAGCAGTGTGTGCAGGACAAACCAAGGCAATTGCCAGGCAGCAATCTTCTTACCACGAACTCATTAAGGTAACATTAACTTACTCCTTTTTTTTTCTTTAATAAACATCTTTTAAACAGCCACTGAAGTGCTAAAAAATGAAAACCAAGTTTCCTTTTTCTCCTAAGAGTTAGATTCTAATCTAAAATCTATTTCGCAGATTTACACATAAAATTAGAAGTCCTGTCACAAATCTTGCAATAAGATAAACATTTCCAATATCTGATGAATTAGTAATTATAGATTTGTGTTGAAAGCCTTCTACACGTGAGCAGCCAGATTGCTGAATTAAGAGGTATGGAGTGTTTTCCTACTCATGCTTATTAGTTTAAGATATTTCTGTATTCATCCAGAACCAATGAAACTATCATATAAACACTGAAATAGGCAAATTATTTATCCCTCCCAGTCAGACAGAACATTACTTGTATTACATCAAAATCAATTATATGGTTAGAATAACTGAAATTTACTTCTCTACAGTCATTCATTTACTCTTGTTATTACATCACAGACCCACCTTACGTGTTAAAAAGGTGACCTAAATTTTAATGTAGAAAGTATTGTAAATCTTGGTAAACATTTATTGTATTTCCACTACCATCCCATAAAACTTGCTCTCATGAAAATAAGTTTAAAACTGAGTTAAGCAGTCATTACTGCTGTATCTAATTGCAGAAGTTATTCAGAAACATTGCTTACTGAAAAGATACTACAACACAACTGCTCTTTTCATTATACTGCATTATACATCTACCTCTTCAAAGTCACATGGGGGACGTGGGGCAACAAGGAGAACAGAATTATGTTCTGAGCACAGCATAGTAAAGTTTCAGAGAAATCCCATCAATACAAGACAACATTCCACAATTAGGTTTCCTCTTCTTCCAAAATACTTTTTCTTACTCCCTCTCTTTTTACATTTGGGTTTGGGAAACAAGAAGTCATATTTCTCTGCCAAGGTTATGCAGGAGATCACTGTTAGCACAGAAGAAATTTTAGAAGTTCACATAACTTCTCACTTCTGGCACACAGCATCCCACGTGCTTATAGCTTTGTTTTGGGGGATGGGGAAGAGGTGGTGTTTTTCAGCAGAAGTAGGGCTAAAAACGTGTGGATACCATGCAGGAGGGCTACCATTTACTACATTAGGTATTCAGGCCTAAAATAAATACATTCAGTTTGAATGTTAAAACACTGAATCACAGAAGTAGCACCAGTATTGGGTCTCTTCTTGGTTTACTTGCCACATACGGAAACTTCCCTTGTGTTCTCCAGATTTGGACTATTTGCATTGCTAAAAAATAGAAACAGCCACCAATGTAATGGTTAACTTCTACTGCAAGTTTGAGACATTTGGATTGTGCGGCCTACACAGGACTCAGACATACTGATATCTAAAAAATGCTTTTTGTTTAAGGATATGATTTCAAAATGGCTACAATTAGCCGGCATTTAAATTTAACCCATTTGACACTGAAAGCCAATATTTGATGCTAAATTCTGGTGTAAGATCCATTATTGCTTGTGGGATCTCCAGACAGCAGGCACTAGGGGGTAACTGTCAATCTCTCCAGCATGTCAATCACAGAACAATTGGAAATGTGGCTCAGACGAAAATGAGACACAATAGCTGAACAACAAAGAAAACTAGTCAGAAGCACGTAAATGAAATTTACCAGTACTGCTGCTTTAGAGATATAAAATGGATTATCACTGAAATGATGTAATATGCAGGTAACAAATGCAACATTTGTTTTTTATCTTATTAATCTTATATTTTATCTGATACCATAATCAGAAAAAAAAGCCACACCACAGGGATACTGAGCATTTTGAAGCACATACAATAAATAATGTATACATATAAAGCAAAACAACAAAATGAATCAAGTGGATTTTGGAGATTTGAAAATCAAAATCTTCCCACCAAAGCACAAGAAATAGCTCTACAGGTTGTGAAGAGAAATTGGAAGACATACCTGAATAGAGACTTTAGCCAGACACAAACTATATGAATACTACACGTGGTGAGTTACAACAGAATAAACTCAGGAGAACATATAAAATAGGAGTTTCTTTGGAGAAAACCTCTGTTTTTACATGAATAAGCATGTTTTGAATAGTATCAGTCTAAGAAATAAACAGTTTTCAAGCATATTTAGTTTTAGTAGGAAGAGAATTTCAAAATAGATTTATGTTCAGATTTTTTTTACTTTTCTGAAGTGATAAATTTAAATAATCATTTTGTCTCAATACAAATACTTTGGGGCCAAAATAATCGTACAACTACCCTAAAAACAGTGGCAAAACAGATACAGCCACTTCCAAACTACTCTTCCTTTCCTAAGACTCAGTAATGAATTTCCTTCTAAAGCACCTTTTTTCTTTTTTTTTTGCCCAATAGTACAACATATGCACAACCTCAGATCATTATGATCTATAATCATTATGATGTATAATTCACCTTCAGCAGGTAATAAACATGGGAAAAGCAACATTTTGATCCTTCAGGAGGCAGAAAGGGATTGAGGAAAGCTGCATACGAATACAAAACTTGGAACTGCTCTAACTAAAGCTTGCAGCTTAACTGCTCATTACAACATTTTGTTCTCATTTGCAGGTGAGGAAGATGTTCTCAAAAAAAAAAAAAAAAAGAAAAAAAAAAAGCAGAACACAATACATGACTTCACTATCCAGGCAGTAATACGCATGTAGTCAAGCAAAAAGAATAATGAACACCAGATTATTATGCTGTGATTCAAATATTCACTTTCCAAGAGGGAACGGAATGAGAAAGGAATGTTTTAGAGTTTCAAAATTGTGCAGCTAGTATATCCAGATCGTATATCAGCTGCTCTGTAGAGGAAGCTCTTGTGACTACTCTTACTTTTAACTAAAAATTTCAAAAAGTACTGCAGATGAAAAATGAAATTGACAGATAAACTATTCATTAACATATTTTCGATATTTTAATCACAACTAGGAGCTAAGAATACAGTAAAATTATTGTATTTCATTTTTCCTCTCTATAGAAGTCAATGAATGTCAGCCTCCTGCCAGTAAGTTTGAGGCAGCCAGGACAAAGCTGCACTTATTAGTGAGCTATGTACAAATACAGAAATTCCCAATACTGGATTTTTAAGGTTTTTGTTCGCTTCTTTGTTTTTCAAACACAGCTGAAGAATAAACTGCTCTAATCCTGAAACTAAAATCTCCAGTTTGAATGAGACTCAGAGGCTCCAGCCTCTCCTTGACTTCTGGGGAAGGAAGGCAATGAGGTTTTGTTGGTTTGTTTGTTTTGGGGAAGGTTGTTGGTGGCGGCTTTCTTTCCTCCAGTTAATCTTCCTTGCTTTCTGGTCTACCTCAGGAGGACAAGATTAACAGAAATAAGGCAAATAATGGAAATAACTTGCATTATTTGTTCATACGTGAATCTTCATTATAGATTCTGTGATAGAACCAACTTCACATTCTACTTCTCTGGAGTGAGGGATTAACACAAAAAAACCTGCACCTCCCTCTCTGAATTTACAGTTCAGTGGAAACTCTGTTACAAGTAGATTTAAAATCGGTACACTTAAATAATTTTCTCTGCATTAATCTTAAGTTAATCTATCGACTTTAATATTTGCATGAAGTTCGTGGACTGTTTTTTGTCTTTGAGCACAGTGTTCTGCTACAGTTTTTACAAGAGTGACAACAGTCACAGAAAGGAGCACATCTGTATAAAACTACTGATGATAAAGTAGTCAAATTAAAATTATGGCACCATCCGACCTTCAGTTGGCTACTTCTTGGCAATAAAAATGCCCGTCATCACGCCACAGAACTTCTTGATGGGTTTATATAATGTACTATCAAGTGTTAAGGCAACAAATTGTGTAAAAAAAAAGTTGAACACTGTGATTTAAATTTATTTCTAATTTGTACACGTTTACTCAAAGGCAAAACAGAAAATAAATGTTCTATTTAATCAGGAAATTATTGTTTGACCTTGGAATAGTACCAGGTGTGGGCAGGCTCTGCAGCTGTGTATAGCTTGTGGGCAGTCGAAGCAAGCATCAGATGCACCAGGTGACCAGCAGCAGACTGTGCTAATGCAGGATCCGATGGGTATTCCAGATCCACAGCGAGAAAACAAAGGCAGCCAGAAGGGGGAACTGCAAGGCCTCTCCAGGAACCCCATTCATGCCCAGTGAAGCCTCATACCCCAACAGAACAGCCCATTTCACTGAGAGCCAACGTCACCTCGCACTCACAAGCTACGCTCCTCCAAAATGCTGAGATATGCAGGCATACACCAAGGGATTGTTTGAAGGAGGAGAACAAAACTGCCCACCACAGCACAATACACAAACACAAGTTTATTTTGTGTCTTACGTTCACTTAAAACTTTTACTATTTTAAAACTTACAACAAAACACATTTTTTTCACCAGTGTATCAGATAGTATGCACCCTTTTAGAGGTAGATTATTTTTGCTCACTTGCATACACCCAGAATACTTGTTTTATCATCCACTCTCCTCTGACCTTTATCTAAGCTTCTAATTGACCTCAGGGTCAAGAGCTTCATCCCTACTTTGGTTCTCCCAACCGCTGCAAAACAGAAAGAAACAGAGCAAATGGGCAATCACTCGTGCCACACATCCTGCATCTGCTCATTCCCCACAACTTATACCAACATCAGTGCTGTACATTAGGCTGCATCAACTCAAAACTGTGTAACCTACAATTTATGGAGATATTTAAACTTTGGCACTTGCATAAATCCTTCCAAAAATGTATTTTTTAAAGCAGACTTAACTAAACTCAATAAATTTTATTTTAATCTCACATTCTGATTTTATATAAAAGTCATATGTGAAGACAAAACCAACCCACTTAAATGTTTGATGACCTAATCAAATCCTGCTTAAAAGCTAACTTTGCCAAAGGAGATGCCCTGCTGGCAAAGCCTCTTGAGTTTAATGACACATTGCCAATCCGTTTAAGGCCAGAGCTGAACCATCCCTAAGCAGGTGTTGAAATGTAATCACGGATTAAAAGAAAACCTGAGGAAAAAATGCCAAGAAATTAAACACCTCTGGGTCACTAGTTTGAATCTATTCCAGGCTACTAAATCAGCTACAGTAATTACCATCTGGTAGTCTACATAAAAATAAATTACTGGCCTTTTTGTTTTAATTCACTTCACACTATGCGAAGGTCTTTACAAACAAAAGTTTCAGTCGTAACCGAAAGCTTTGTTCATAATCTCGGTAGGTTGTACCCACTGCAGCTACATATTGAGCATGAACTGCCTTCTCGCTGCTGGAGAGCCACCAGAAGCTCTTCCAACAGCAAACCAGTAAGGTCTGCAATACATCTACCTTATTGCTGACGGAAGATAAAAGGGAAGTTTATTTTCTTAATAAGAATCAATTTCTGTATGAGACAAACAAAAACGCTTCCTGCTTCGTTACTCTCCTAACAACAGTAGGAACATAATTCAACTAATAGAAACCATATCCTAGTGCTGAAGTTGGTGTAAAAATAAGCACATTCATAACTAAGCTTCACCACAAAAAGCAGTAAGAAACGTAGCTGTCAGCAATGCAAACAAACATGCTTATCTTCAGTTTTTGGAAGAAAACATTTTGTGAAGAATAATTAAGAACATTTTTAAGAAATGCCACCTCTTAAGTTGTATGCCTGCACATCCAAAGGAAAAAAAACCTCTCATCAGCTATTTTGGGAATAAGCTGCATTTCACTTGACTCTTGTGCCACAAAGAAAAAAGATAATTAACAAAACTGTCTATTCTGTATTACATGCACCATTTGAACTGAAATTCTTGCACACTATATTTAGCTGTGGTATTTCTTTGTGAGACCAATGTTCAGTTCCAACAAGCATTTTTATTGAGTTTTTTGGTTTTTAAGTAAATAGCCTTCTTCCAGGTCATTCTCATGACCCTAGAAATAACATGCATTCTTTGTTGTATCTTTTTCTTGTGTCTTCATTAGAAGAATTAAAATCTGTAATAGCCAATGTAATTTACTCTCCGCTTAATACTTCTTTCCCATCACAGATATTTGATTGATGATACATTTATGTTTTCTTTTCCCTTCACTTCTTGAAATAAGCTTTAAGATGTTGTTTTCACCCTGAAATTGAACTACACTAAATGCAGGGATATAAAAATCTATGTAGTTTCCCTCAAAATACAATTGTCAACAGTTAAAAAAACAATCATTTCTGAGTTTCTCTCATTCTCCTCTCACTCATTTTTCTTCCAGTTTCTTGACATAAAATGCAGACTACAATAAAATGGCATAGGCCATCACAGGGGCATGCAAACAAAGCATTTTTCTTCAGTAAAGGCCTACCTTAATTATTTTAAGTGCCTCCTTCTGAAATCTGACATTTTGAATGAGGAGGGGAAGTAGGAGAAAGACACTCAATTGGATAAATGAGAGTCAGGCATGGGCAGAAGCTCAGCAACCTGAATCCTCAGAGCTGTACTAAGAATATTCACGCTAATCGGGGCGGGGGGCAGGGAATGGATGTGAGGTAAAATGAACCAATTTGAAAAGTGGTAAAAAGTTTAAACTGACTTCTTCTTTACTTACGGAAAAAAAAAATAGTTTCCTTTGAGGAAGATCTTTGTGTACACAGACAGGTAGTTTTGTTTTCTTCATTTGAGGAAACAGTTCAGCTATTTCACTGAAAGTCTTGAGGGATGTGAAACTCAGTGGCAGAAGCTACATCTAATTATAAGCATTGCTAAAACTCAGCCTTAATTCCCAATCATGGTATATTTAAATGTGAATTATATTTTTAGAACTTATTCTATGACTGTATGTATTGTGTATGGATGAAAGCCAACTCTGAAAATTACTTACTAGCTCTTAAATTAGAGAAAAATCATTTAGATTAACCCAATAAAGACTTAGAATCTGCAGCAGATATCCTTAGGTCAACCTCATAACAGTTTGTTAATAAATAATTAGCATGTGTAACTACCATTCAGTATCTGTTGGTATCTCATCTTTTAGCTAACCTGCCCTAGTGATTGTACTTACTCTAAAAGCCTCAAATACTCTGAAGCCTCAAACCTACATTAGTGTACTACTGAAGGTAATGGCACTTACACTCAAAAGAGGATCTCTGTGCGAAGCAATACAGCTATTTTAATGCTAAAACCTGAAATAGAACTCAAAAGCCCAGAAGTCTCTCTGACCAGCCAGGCAGAGCATAAAAATTTTCTTCTGCGCTGTTCTTCTCATACCCAACACGAGATCACTGCTATCATGGCTCTCCAGAAGAGGTGATACTCCGTTAAGTATTTTTAACTAATTAACAATAACTCAGTTATCTGAAATCCTGAAAATTCTTAATATTGAAGCTTACTCGTGATTCACTGCATTTTCACTTACGTATACGGCAGGTCATTTTAAAGAACAACAAAAGCCCTGGAATTAAGCAGCAGCATTATTTAAGTATGGGACGACTCACTCAAGAACCCTGTCTCTTTGCTTTCTCCTTGCTCTGAAAACTTCCTGCACTGAATTCCTCTAAATTGTGCTTCCCCTGCCACCATATCCCTCACTTGCTGGTCTCCCATTTTCCATGAGTTATTGGACACCTCGTTTTCCACTACCATTAATTTAATGGGTTTAAAATACAAAGCAAAAGTGAGCAGCTAAGTGTCTACAAAGTTCAAAACATCCCCTTTCCTGGCCAGTCTAGCAGAATTGCTTCTTGAACAGAAAATCTGAAACCCCTGCCACTGACTTCCTAACAGACTGTATCGAGATGATGAAACAGACAAATTGACAGCTTAGAAACATTATAAGACATCTTATTTAAAAAAATCCTTGTGACTATTACCATATTCCATAAGACTGTGACTATGTTGCAATTAAAGCAAAAGGAACAGTACTACAATTATAAAGTATGTTTCAAAAACGCGGCAGCAACAATTGGTGAAATTAATTCTTTTCTAACTCATCTCAATCAAGGATGAAAATCAAAGCTTAACAGTTGATTTAATTATGCAGTCATTTTCACTTTTAAATCATGCAAAAAGATGAAGAAAGGTTGTTTTAATAAAATAACCACATAGTCCTGATGAAACATTTAATAGATGAGGGAATATTAATTTTGCATCTCTTTGTAGGAAGAGTTATAGGCTATAAAATAGAAGCTGGAACACCAGACTTTTCCTTATTGCACAAATTTCACAAGCCTTTTGGCTAACAGATTAGGAGTTACAAATTATATGAAAGAATTCCAGTTTGCACTCAGACAAATTGAATATTTATGCTAGTTATGCTTCAGCATTAATAGTATATTAATAGTATAAACCAAATAAAATCCCCCCTAATCTCCTGATTTATACCCGTTAGTCAGCAGTGATAAGAACAAATGGATGTGATCATGGGAAATCAAGAGCATCTGAGATTTAAGAAGTTCTTCTGATAATTGACATTTTTACAGTACTTGGTGAACATCAGCTGAATTTTACAATTAACAGTATTCATATTTAAAAAAAAAACAACAAAACAAACCAGAGCTGTGGCCAGCTTTCCCATGTTTAAGTATCTAAATTACAAACGTAACTTTGTTACTTTACCTTGTTAATTCCAGGTATAAATTTCTATCATTATCCTGTGCCTCAAAAAGAAAGCTCACTCACTCAGAAGTAACTGCACTGTTCTCTCAAATTTAAATACACAGTGTTTGCCTATTTGAGATAAAAATATTTTCTTAACAGATTGCTTCAAAGATGTTGCTACTTGGAATATAGGTGTCTGCATATATTTTCCTCCTGCTACCATTCCTGTATTTGTGTCCAGCAGGAACTGCTGCTGAATTCCCTAACATATTAAGATTTATATAAATTTTTTGATATACTCACTTTTATATACATTTACGATACTAAAATTATCTCCAAATAATGTTATTTTATGTGTGTGTGTTAATATAAGGTATAAACTTGAGCCAGAAAATTAACATAAACAAGTGCAACACATGATTATGCATAACACCATCAAGAAATTTAATTTAATAGTTTAAAGTTACAGTACTTTACCTGGAATAGCTGAGGCAAAGCTTTCACAGTGAGACAGAACCATATTCCCAGCTTGCATGGAAGTAAGTCATGCCACTGTGGTTTGTCCAGTGCTCTACAGCCAAACAAAATCATAAGTTTTTTCCACTATTACTACACAATTTCAAAACTCTCCCAAAAATTTCAGAACTCTTCCATTACCCATTAAAATGATTAGCCCTTGTCAATTCATAAGAAAATGCTTAACTATATAATACAGAAGATTTGTTCTGAATATTTATTTCAAAATACATAACACAACCACCAAATTCTAATCATCTCTGTATTTTACTATCTTGAAAAGGGCTTTTCTTCCAAGAAAATAAATTCATAAGCCACATAATCACTTGAGTTAAAAAAAAAAAAAAGCTCAAGCCTCAATCAAGTGTTCACAAGTGCTGACAACCAGATATGAAGACTGTAGCATAAACAAAACAATACATAAAAATTAATGTCATTTGCAGTTCACTGAAGCATTACTCACTGATGTCATCAGGAAAGACGACAGGCAGAATGGTCTCTGATCTCCATCCTGCATTGATCCAGTTCATGCCCCTGCTGTGTGAACTATTTAAACCCTTTATTTCTTTCTATGAATCAATAGAAGAAATGGTGGTATCTTTTGGAGTGTCCTGAAAGTCACTATTTCCCTATGCGTTTCTTAACTGAAAAATAGCATTATAAGCCTTCACCAACACGCTTGTTTTCAAGTTAATCAGACAAAGGCATTAAATCAGACATGCATTAAAAACCCCATAAAAACTCCTGATTTGTTATGGTGATAAATTAAAGCTTAAATAAATTAAAATTAAGAAATTGTAATCAAAAGCCAAAATCTTCAAAGACAGAAAAAGTAGTAAAATCTTCCAAAAAAAACCAACTTGGCGGAACAGCACCCTTCTACACACGAGATGGCATTAATTCAGCCTCAGCATTTCCCTTACTGCTCATCTGTTGAATAAACACCACACATTTGTTTACGGTATTAAAACCTGCGTTCACCTCCACACCAGGACGCTTTGTATCGGAGATGAATGCTACAGATTTCCCTCCTGTACAAATACTTCAAAAAGGCAAGGAGAAAATAAAGAAGCCAAGCCAGTAGCTGATAAAACGTTTTAGGATGCGGAAAACGAGTTTCTTCCCACCTTTCATTTTTTTCAGGAGCAGCAAGTTTTGCTTCATCCGTACTTCTGCCTCCCGTTTTTTTCTTCTTCTCCCGCTTTTTTCTGCTAAGCAGTTCATCCTTGATGTAGAAAGAACTACAGTTACAGGTTATCATTAACATGTAAACCACAAATGTTACTGGGACTCTTCTGTGAAGGGTAAACATTAGAGTAGCATTTATGCAAATGTATCTAGGGGTCCTACATGATTAAGTAAAATGATCTATCTTAACAATAACTGTTGCCATGGCATCCAGTCTTTAAACACACATGAAGTCCAGTTCTGTCACTCATGTGTATCTCCATAGCAATCAAAGTTTTCTAAGAGGAGAAAGCATTCAACTTGCCTCCTTTCTCATTCATCAACTTCAATAATGCAGTGGAAAATAAAAAAGTAAATAGATGCTAATGTATGAGTATTTTTCAAGTTATGCTTAGTTGGTTTTTTTTTTTCTAGTTTGCTAAGTGCAACAGACTTTTATATGTAAAACCCAAAAATAATCCAACAAAAATTGGTTTGCGCCGCTTACCAACGTTAACAAAAACCCAAAACGAAACCAAAAAAAGCATTTAGCTAAGAACAAAGCAAAGCGAGGATGACTTCTAAATGAATAAAAACCGGTTCTTTTTAAGGAACATTTAGGAAAGTCATAAACATGACTACTGGAGCACATGACTCTGCATCCAGAAATGACAGAAGAGCTTTTATTCTCCTTCTTTCTGCCAATTATTAGCCTGAGAGCCATCTCCTATCTATTACCAATTCTCGATAAACGGGTTTTGGATTACTATTTCTGACACGCTGAATATCTCATTCTATATTTATTACCGTTTTAAATGTAATAATTTTAAAACACAAAAAAAATTCAAATTCAAAGCAGGGGAAGCGGTAGGGATCCCTATAATATGCAAACTTTAGCAGGGAACTCGATGCTAATAATTGAAGCAAGTTTGATTTATTACCAATACTTACCAGCTGTTTTTCCAGGTAGATTGACCAAACCACAGCATAATGACCCACTGTGAGTATAATGAACAAGAGTAATGCCAGCTCAGCATTGCTCATTTTTCTCACCCGCCTGTAGTAGAATACAGGCTGTCGCCAATCTGGTAGTCCATTGATCAGAATATCATCATACCTACAGTAGCAAATATAACAGGCTTTCATGGAGAGCTAAAAATGAGATCAGCCCAACCATCCCATCACAAAGCAAAACAAACGGTAATGCACAGACTGCACGAATAAAGCGCGCACAAAAGCTCGTTGAGCAGTTTTGTTTTCTGCAGTACAGCGGTGTGTCGCCCAGCCGAGCGCCGGGCGCGGAGCTGAGAACAAACGGAGTCCACGCGGAAACGCGGTCTTTTCTCGGCGCCGGACGGAACCGGGCCGGCAGCGCGGCAGCTCCGCTCGGCCCACCGCAGAAACGGCGCCGCGGGGAAGGCGCGCGGCCGCCCTGCGGCAGCGCTAAGAGCGCGGGCAGGAGGGGCGAGGAGCGAGGAGAAACGCCTCGACCACCATCGCCCCGTCTCTCCTTTCCCAAATTAAAAGCACGAGCGGTGGGGGAGGGGAGAAGCGCCCGCGCTTTTGTTCCGCTTTGCAGCAGCGCCGCGGCCGCGGGCCGAGCCGGCGGCGCGCGGTCAGGAAAGCACCTCCGCGGCCTGAGCGCGGGGCCACCCAGCTACGCGCACCGCGGCCCCGCCTCACTCGCCGCTTGAGAAGCTGCCTCCGAAATCGATCTGTTCTAATGCCGCTTAATTTAACTAACCCCGCCGTCTCTGCAGGAACCCCTTTTATGACAACTCGTCAGCTTTTCTCCCAACGAAATTCGCGCGGCATCTCTGTATGCCCGCAGCATCTTTTAATTACGGCGCGCCGACGCCATCGATGTGCCAGAGATGCGGCGCAGCCATTCCGAACCGCCCTTCTGCTATTTGTCACCTTTTCAGAGCAAAGTTTCCAACACAGACCCCTGCAGCAAACGCCAAAACCCGAATGCGCTGGCGATGCACAACCTGTTCATCTGGAACTGAACGCAACTCATTACACATTCCAATCACACCGTTTCCAGAATTAAATCTGCGCTGAAAGGCCTAATTTGGTGCAACACATTGACCAAAATATTTTAATTAAAAATATTCTGAGTTAGTCGCGGGCCTAATTACAGGAATAGAAATAGGGCCTATATTGTCATGCAGGTCAGTAGAACTCAGTAGTAGGTTTTTCTCAAGTAAATTGACCGATCCAGGAATAATAGCGCAGCTGCTAAACTGCCAGTCTTGACATGTAAATCAATTTAAATGCAACAACTGCACTAGCTACTTTGATAGTTATTAAATTGATACCTTGGAGATGCACTAAAAAAAAAAAATTTCCACCGGCAAATTCTTTTTTTTTTTTTTTTTTTTAAGCGGAGAAAGAAGCAGCAGCTCTAAATAAAAAATATCCTTTGATTCGGCACATCCAGAAAGGCTGACTTGTGGGAGGACATTTGTGCAGACTGCCGGGCGGTGCTGCGCTCCTTCTGCGCAGAAGATTTAACACTCCGAGATTCCGCAGCGTTCCGAGCACGTAAAACACGCACTGCAAAACTCTATCTGCCTTGGCAATGATGAGGATACTGAGATTAATATCTATTAGCAGAAATCTGGTTGTAACAGCCTTTCTACTTTCCCACTAAGTTGGGAAGAGATCATTACTGCTGCCTTAACGCAAACTCCCTGCTCAGATGGATTGCTTAGCAAGCAGTTCCAAAACGAAACTTGCTTTTTTAAGAATATGGTAATGTTCTAGCATTTAAAAACAACGTATTTGCTAAAGCATTCCAAACTTGTATTCTAGAATGAAAACCGAGTATTTTAGAATCAAAACCTCTTTTTAAAATTAGACTGATAAGACTCCACAAAATACGTTCTGCCGTTGACAGCTTCAGAGAAATAAATGTACCAAATTGAGAAAAAAAAACCAAATTGCTTTAATACCACTATAGATTTATTAAGCATTTGTTTCCTTATACAATAAGAAATGTTAATTGAGGCAGTGAAAATTTGCCCGCAGATTTAAATAGGGTCCATCCATGCTAATGGTAACAATATCGTAATACTCAAAACAGGGCTGGGAAAAAATGTTTGACAGCCGCATTCTATTATAAATTATCTGTTAAGAAAAAATAAATTAAGACAGCAGAGTCTCTTGCATTAAACACTTTAAACAGCACTCTGTATTTACTAGGCTATGTCCGCTGTTCGGAACAACAGTCTCCAAGGATTAAGTCTCAGAATCAATGCTCTATTGATTTTACTATCAATGAGCATTATGGCTCACACGACTGGCCATTTTAAGGGAAGATAGCTTCTATTATAACCCACTTTTTAGAATATATACTGTTAAAAGATAAATCACTGCTTTCAATAGTAATTAAGCTCTGTATTTGAAAAATAAGGATACCAATGATATTTAGGTTTTCAACTGGAAAATGATCCTACCGAAACTCAGAAGCTTCCCATAATTTTTAAATCCTCCTTTCCAAATTTAGGATGTGGCTTAATTAAAAGCAGCTTTCTCATTAAATGATTTATTTATAGAAATCTATATTAACTGTGGAGGATAGTCAGCTAATCCGTGTGTAGAACTACACTCATAATTGAATTACAAAGCATTCTTCTTTTGGTGACGTATATTAATTGCTACTCTCGGCAAGAGAAATCAAACTGAAAAGAAAAAATATATCCGCAGTACTTTTTCTCAGGCCTCTGCACACAGAGCACAACAAACCTTCTGCACCGGTATGCTCACCCAGTATCTCTGACACGTAGCGTTCAGCCAACTGAACAGCCACAGAGCACCAGTACACGAACAAGAAGACAAAACCATGTTTATATTTATAAATATATATGTATATAATATATAACTTACACTGAATCTTTGTTTAAAAACTCTGTGTTTCTGTGTTCTGGGTTTCTGTGTTAGTGCAGGAATCCAAGTCTTACAAGCAACCAACTGCATGAGTATTAAAATTTCATTCTGTTGTAAAGTTTCATTTTAGAGCTCTTTGTGGAATCAATTATATTGCTAGAAAAATCCATTACCTGTAGTAGCCAATTACAGCATCATCTATTTTAATATAATTATAATTTACTCCTCCCTTTAACACAGCCACTGCATTTCATATTTCAAATTATTTCAAAGATCTGATATATTTCATATACTATAAGCTTGAATTAATGAGATCTGCTCTGAACTACGGGAATACTTCACTGCTGTGTTTTATTCGGGGGGCTTTTTCTCCTCGTTCTGTCACAGACACCCAGTGCAACATCAGCCAGAACAATTTATACCTATGCATGCACACATATAATTATAATGAGAGCAAAGACAAACACCTTTCTTGATTCCTTTAGCATATCTTGATTCCTTTACAAACGCTTCCTGTAATCAAGTCCACATTGTTACAGAGAATAGGCCTTGGAGGTAAAAAGCTCCTTAAAATGGCAACAAACAAGAAATTAAAATCTAGATTTTTGCCTAATTACAACTAATAGAACCGTGTAAACTGTTTTTGTGAATTAAAAACAATGAAAAGGTAATAAAATACAATCATCAAGCTTATTTACCAATAAGTGACTTAAAATACATTTCAGGAAATGAACCTACTTCTACATATCCTAAAGAAACTTTTCTGTACAAATTCATATGCTCTCCAATGTGCACAAGGCATGAAATGTTAAACAATGATACATGAAACAACCTACATGCATGTTTCATGTTAGAACATCAGCATGTTTTCATTATGCAGCAGTTAAAATGTGTAAGTGAAAAGCACTATCATGGCAGTATTATTGTATCCTGTAGTACAACTAATAGCATTAGAATACTTCACGAACAGCTATGAACCTTTCTCAAAATAAGCAAACTAAATTATAACTATAAAGCTATATTAGCTAATTTTTTTAAATAGAAGAACGGCCATATTTTAAGAAAGACTCCTGTCTTCAGCTACAGTAAAAATCCACCGATAAATATAAAAACAGAAAGGTTCTAGAACAACGATTACATTTAGCTGGCCAACAGATCTGCCTTTCAGAACACCCTTTCTGTACACACACAAACAATTAACGCCTCTGACATTCACAGAGACACGGAGGAAGGGTTTCATTAGACAGAGTTCTATTGTTTCAAAGCGAGTTTGTCACTCGCTCACACAGGGCAGGTCCTTTTACTCCTATTCGTACTGTTTCTGCCCTCCGTGTACGCACCACGATCAATGCTGGATTACATCACTTCTGAGACGAACAGCCAGAGGCAGGCAGGTACTGCGGGCATCCCCAAAAGGGGTCTGCAGCTCATTCTTCTCAAGGCGATGTAATCTTGTGCCCCAAACCATTTACACATCCCGTTTCAAAGGGATTCCCAGCTAAACTGCCAGAATGTGCCACCAACTAATTTGCAAGACCAATTTCCATCTCACCCCAGCAGGTCTTTGTGTTACTTTAGAAATAAAAACTAGCAATGCTGCCAAGGGGGAAAAAAATCTGGCAGAAAGCCTTGTTGCAGCTGACCCAAATAGTTGTCTCTGGAATTAGGATAAAAGTGAGTTGATAAGCCCTGAGACAAAGGGTGCAGCACCCTGTGCGTGGGCATGAAGGCAAACTTTGAGCCTCTTCCCACACAACAGATAACCAAATAACATTCCAAGTAGGAAAATGCCCAAAAGCAACCACTCTCTCCTTTCCTTTGCCGTATGGCTGCAAGAAACACATGAATTATCTTACATTACAAGAGAGAGGCAGCTCTTAGATAAATTACTTGAGGTTTGTTTTAAGGACACGAGGCGACAATTCCTTAAAGCAAAAAGGAGAAAATACTCTACTCACAAGCTCAGTGAGAGTTTACCATTAGACTGTGTATGTAATAAAGCTGAGGAACGAATGTTTTCTGAAAGTAAAGAAACCATACACTGTTGTTTATAGAATCACCAAGGTTGGAAAAGACCTCTAAGATCATCTAGCTCATGTTATTCCTAAATCACAAAATCACAGAACTGAAGGGGCCTCTGGAGATCACCTAGTCCAACCCCTGCTAAAGAAGGTTCCCTACAGCAGGTCGCACAGGAAAGCATCCAGACTATTTCTGAGTATCTCCAAAGGAGACTCCACAACCTCTCTCGGCAGCCTGCTCCACTGCTCTGTCACCTTCACAGTAAATAAGTTTATCCTCATGTTTGTATGGAACTTTGTATGTTCCAGTTTGCCTTTCCTATGTCTACTGCCCCTTGTTTTGCCGTTGAGCACCACTGAAAAGAGCCTGGCTGCATTGACTTGACTCCTGCCCATAACCCCTCCTGCAGTCTTCTCCAGGTTGAACAGCCCCAGGTCCATCTTTTCTCATAAGGGAGATGCTCTAGGCCCCCGATAATCCCTGTCACCCTCCACTGGACTCCCTCCACAAGTTCCCTGTCTTTCTTGAACAGAGGAGCTCAAACTGGACACAGCACTCCAGATGTGGCCTCACCAGGGCAGAGTAGAGGGAGGAGGATCACCTCCCTCGACCTGCTGGCCACATTATTTTTTAACACATTCCAGGATACCATTGGCCTTCTTGGCCACAGGGGCACAGTTCTGGCTCATGGTCAACCTGCTGCGCACCAGGACATGCTGGTCCTTCTCTGCAGAGCTCCTCTCCAGCACATCAGCTCCTAACTTGTACTCATGCATGCAGTTATTCCTCCCCAGGTGTAGGACTCTACGCTTGTTCTTGTTGAAAGTCATCTGGTTCCTCTCCACCCAACTCTCCAGCTTATCCTGCATATTATTTCCAAGAAATTATCTAACAGTAAATGCTACTTTATTCAAATATTTATTTATGATCAGTGACAGAAGTGGGATCAACCATATATCTGCACTGCAAACTAAAATACAACAGATATTGCCGCCTGTAGGCAAAAGAAGTTACTGCCAATGAAATCAATATAAGCCAGAGCAATCCACTTCCGCTTTAACTTCTCATTATTTCTACGCTATACTAATTAATAACATTTGCTCAAACAAGCTAGTTAAATTAGTAACTTTCATAATGTATACAAGGCTTAAAAACAATTTGCACAAGCTACTTCAGTACAGTCCCATGAAAAAAGACACCATAACATCTGCAAGGTCCCAGTAGCTTCAGGCTGGAAATAAGTTCCAAAAAGGCAATATCACACACTGGATGTAAGCAAAGTTACAAACAAAAAAGTGAAAAAGTGTTTGGGACAACTCACTTTTCAACTAAGCTGAACCATTTAGCTAATGACTTGTTTATTTCAACCTTTCCTTGATGAGGACTTCACAAGAACAATCTCTGCTGAGAGGAGAAATGAAAAAAACTACCGATTTCCAAAAGTACTTCTCTGAAGTACATTTTCATGACACTTGAAGAAAGGATCAAAGACTGTACTATCTGTACTATCAAACCAGGAGTCATGACAAGAAACCAAAAATCCTTCAAGAAATGCCTCACAATCCCCAGCTTAGACTTGTAAACCAAAAGATGCTTTATTAGAACACCAACCTAAATGTACTTTTATAATGGCTCTGTTTCTCTTACAATCATTAGCTCATTTGGACAGCCTCTTAAAAAGAAAAACAAAACAACAACAACAAGAGCTTCCAGAAAAGTACAGTTTTTCAGTCCTAACCCCTTCCCATACTTCTGGACCTGCTCTCAAAGCTGCAGGGACAATCATCAATTGTCAATAAAAGACGGTACGCACAAAGCTTAAAATACCATAGATAACACATCTGAAAGAAAAGCAACAAAATAAAGAGCAGAAAAAAGTGTTAAAGAAGGCATAAACTGAAGATAACCCCAAATATCACACAAAGAAACTTTTCTTGGAACACTGAGTTATGACTGACAGTTGAATCAAGGACTATATGTTCAACCACAGCTTTAATAAAACAGACAATTATATTTAAGACATCTGAAAAAAGTGATACAGTTGAGAAATGTTAAAACAATGATTTGCTCCAAATACTGGGTAGTTTTTAAAGCTTTTAAAGGAGGATAACGAACATATCACACCTATCAGCTTCCCCTTTCAGCCCACAATCAGAAGAACTGCAAACTGAAATTATGCAAAAATCATCCAAATAGTTATAATTAAGACAAACAGGACTTCAGTTTATCACTGGCATAAATGAGTATTAAGGAAACTTCAGATTAACTCACCTCTTCCTTCTTTCTTCATCCTTTAAAATCTCATAGATAGCCACCAACTACAACAAAAACACAAAAAGATATACTTAATATTACTTTAGAATAAAGCCTGTAAAATATTAACAGTAGTATCACATATTACATTTGCAAAAAAAAGAAAAAGTTCTTTAGTAGTTTTCACTTTTCTCCTTACAGCACTACGAATGAGACTCCATGTGCAAAAGGAATAGTGACATAATCATATACAAGCTGCCATCAGAGACACAAACAAGCAAGTCCTGCAGAGGACATTTTCCTCCTCTCATCTCTCCAAGTGATTCGTGTCTCAGTTACAAACAAACAAACAACAACAAACTACATATAATTTGTTTCATCCAAAAGATCTTCTTTAAATTAAGTAGCCAGTATTTAGTCATTAGCATATTTTAAAAGCTGAACTAATGACAACAGTCTCGTGGTTTTGGTCAGTAAAGATTTAATAAAAGAAAAAAAAAAATTAGATTCATTATTCTTACTAAAACATCATCATCCTATAAAAAGCTGACCCTATTTTCCCAAAAGTTGCATAACCACACATTGCACTTACTTGCCTAAACTGTGTTTCTGCATTTTCATCTTTGTTCTTGTCTGGGTGTAAAATCAGCGAAAGCTTCCTATATGCTTTCCGAATATCTGCTGATGAAGCATCCTGCAAAATGTAAACAGAGCAAACTGTCAGAAACGATTCCCAGAACTTTGCTAGGAAATGAAGACAGCCAGGACAGTGCAGGACATGAGGCAGTAACACTGGGGGAATCTAACCACCAAACCACACAACCAGCGGAACGATCACTGAGTCCATGTCATCTTTCATCTCTACTTCCTTTGTTATTGGACATTCATTACAACAATATTTGTCAAAATTTTCAAACACTTTCTTGCTTAATATCATAGAATCATAGAATGGCCTGGGTTGAAAAGCACCACAATGATCACTGAGTTTCAACCCCCCTGCTATGTGCAGGGTCACCAACCACAAGAACAGCCTGCCCAGAGCCACAGCCAGCCTGGCCTCGAATGCCTCCAGGGATGGGGCATCCAATGCACCTACTGTGCCACCTGAAAGTTCAAATAAAAACTGAGAATTATTGTAACCAATATACCTTCAAGTCACCATTTCTGCAAACTACTGTGCTCAATTTCCCAAACTTGGGACTTGCTATGAGCTCTTCCCTTACTAACATTTACATGAAATTCACCAAAGGGATTTGCATTCGACTTCAGCTTCACCACCTGTAAACGTGTATTTTGCTAAAGGAGCTTCAAATTGCAATCCTGAGGCTGTTTTGTGGCACCGACATCATTCTGTATCTTGATGGTAAACTGGCACACGTTTTGGGAGAAAAAAAATAAAATCCAGAACATAAAATGCATCAAATTAGCTGCACAACGCACAAATTCCTAAATTAATGACTGCCATGCAGTACATGCTATGAAGATATCCAGAAAAGGAAGATTTTGAGGGCTGTGATATGTGCTATATAAGTGTTACCCTCATCAGAAGATCCACAAAGCTCCAAACAGAAACAGAACTACTTGCATTCTATTACAAACATGACAAAGGCAACATTTTAGAAATAAAGTATTCTTCTGACAATTTTAATTTCTTGACTTTATACATATATTGTTCCCAATATAGTCTCTCTCTCAAAATTACAGTGTCAACTGGGATTAAAAAACACCAAAAAGACAGATCTGAATTGGCTGAGAGAGGAACAGAGCTGAAATAAGATAATAATTAATGCAATACTGTAATTAGCCTGTCAGGCTTTTTATTATAAATCATTATTTTCATTTTAAAAATTTCGGTTTTATAACACAAAGGTATAATAATGCCATACACCACTTTGGGCCAGGAGTGAACATTAGAGAAAGATTTGGGAGAGGAGAAGGGGAAAAGGAGAAAGTGGGGAAAAGCGCAGTATTTGAGAAAAATCAGCTATGAAATGATGCTTTGAGGAAATTGGTATTTTCCCCTCATGTGAGACCAAAATGTTCATATTCCCTTCTCTGTCCAAAGAAGGTGTTTTGATTACTCATAGGGAAGATTTCTCCTGAAATGACTGCATCCGCATTTTTTCATTTTCATATTTTCCAGCAGCTATTCCTACGGCACACAAAAGCCGAATCTGAGTGGGTAAGTACCAGCTTCCTTCCGTCTCCATCACTGCAAATGAGTTGCCTCCAACTGATGCTATACAATAGGATTATTTTTAACTGTTGAAGGAAGACACAGTGATGAAACAGATGTTCTAAACACAAACTCACAAGATGCAGGCTTAACGGAATTACATGAAATAAAGACAAAAACATAACAGAAACAAATCGTTTAAAAATTAGAGGTTGAGACCATGACAACCTCAGGAAATGAATCCCTCCAGACTGTGTGAGGGACAGGCCACAGCTTATTCCTTCTCTGCTACATACTTTGATGTGCATGGTATTATTTTTGGAACACTCTTGATAAACCGTGTAAAACCCGATTGAAGCATATTTTTAAGAGCTGTCTGGCAGTGTTCTTCCAACTACTTTAAACAACAGACAAGCAAAAAGGTTATGATGTTTTCAGTTTTATCTGGACAATTTCAACTTGAAATTCATATGGGAGCAGCACAAGTTTTCATGGTTTTATGCTTAAACAAAGCAAGAGATCCCAAATCAACTTTGAAAAAGTAAAGTTGCTTAAACATGTACGTTGCTTCATCCTGAGAACAACTATTTCTAGATTTACAGAAACAGATTATTCGTCTTATTTACCAGAAATAATTGAAAGATTGTTTTGTTTGCCCTATCCTACCAACCCAGTCAGCCACCTCAGAAACCACATGGGCTCATCCTTAATACAAACTACAGTATTTCAACACTACTACAGCAAATAAAAATCAGGAAATAGTTTTCTTATAGTCTTAGCTGAACTATGAAAGTGATCTTTATTAACGTATCAGCTAATTGTAATTAAGCCCTCAAAAGGTAAAAAAGGGGACAATAATAGCAATAAATGACTAAATTGTTGCTATAAGTGATTTAATCACTATTGGTCCACATAAATTTCAGGAGCAGCAGTAAGACTGCCAGTTAACTGAGTCTTTACAACATAAAGCAAGAAAACGTTGTGTGTTTTGAAAATCAAGTTCCAAATGTGTTGTTAATGTGTGCTACCTATGGGTAAGGTTAAGCATCGTCAGGAGAGGTTCCAGACCCATCAGGAGTGTCCTGAACAGTCTTAGAGGTACAAAATGGAGTAATTTAATGAAAAGCCTCTCATCCCTATAGAGCTTCCTAGCAGTGTACGACCCTAAAAAGAATACAAAGAACAATTATTTTCAAGCTACTAAAGAAGCATCTACCATATTGAAGTCAGCTGTTCTAACAGACTTTCACTTATAGCTGACTCTGTTGGCCACTTTCCGTAATGGCTGTGCAGCAAAACACCAAATTAAAGAGTCAGCGCTTTCTAAGAGTAAGGTATTATTTCATATACTAGGCAAAAATCCAAAGACTAGGGAGAGAAAGCCAGGACCACACTGGTTTTGCTTGTTTTAAAGATAAAGCTGAGAAGAGGAGCAGGATGGCCTCATGTACATTTCTGATATCTCAATCTCAGTTGCGAGAAAGGAGGGAAAAATAAGATCTGTATAAGCATATCACTTAACAGCAGTAGGAGCTGGTATTATTATAGATGAATAGAGACAGCATTAAGCAGTTTCTCCAACTCTGTTCTTCAGGTTGGCATGTCATGCCACTGATACAGCCAGATGAGTGTGCGACGCTGCCTCTCTCATGTGGAAACAAACATCAGAAGCACTGCCCTATTCCTCAATAACTATCCTGTGACAGCAACATTGCCCCATAAGACTCCCAAGGCTGAACATCTCTTTATGATCCTGTTTCTGTTTAATGGATCTTACAATCCCAGAACTTCTCCACAACACATAATTTCACTTCAGGAAGGAAAAAAGCAATACGCCATCATGCATACATACTTTGGGGGGGGGGGGGGGGGGGGGGGGGGAGGGGGAGGAAAAAAACAAACCAAAAAAAAAACCACACACAAAGATAATGCAAAATGGATGCTCAAACCTGAACCAAAAGCCACTCAGGTGCCAGCTGAACAGCTGGAAAGCACACAGACAAATTAAAACAGAAAAGGTGTTTTATACTAGAATTAGTTCTCAGAAACACGAAACAAATCTATATTTTGTTAGGTTACAGATGGAATATGCATGGAAATATATGCAAGTATTCTTGAGGGAAGTTTTTAATTGCTAATACTTTACTGAACAAGTAGAGTTATCAGGTGTTTAGGTACAAGACTTCTAGGTAGAATTAAGAAGTTCATCTTTCAAACGTTTTATTGTAAGCCTTTCACTACAACCAAGTACTTTAACCCAGAAACAAGCCAAGCATTTGAAGGAATCAACAGTCAAAAAAGTTGAAGACCTACTGAAGGAATTCTGTTGGAATTCATGTCACCTTTCTAAAAGGTGATATACATCAGATTCACAGGGTAGGGGAGAAGAGGAAATAGTCTTCTCTCTATTTATGCCATTTACTTTTAGCAGCTTCTTCTGTTCAGGCAATTAAAACACATATAGCTAAAAAATTATTTCACCCTGCATCATTTCTATGTTACCCAGTATTATCAGGAAAAGTACATAATTAGACTACAAATAAGATACGGAAAAATTAAGAATGGATTTTTTTATCACAACTGATAACAGAGCAAAAATAACGTAGATTTGCTTTTGGTATTTTTAAAATGACATTCTTGTTGAAAATGCATAAAAGTTAGAAGATCTAAATCTGATCTCAACAGCCTATACTAATTTAATTCAGAGTCCCACCTACAGAGCTCGCTTCCACCTCTATAATAAATAGAAAAAATGGTGTAGAGCACTACAGCTCTGTATTACCCCATTGCCTTCCATGCCTAATGTAACTATGATTACTAATGAAGCTTCCAAAAAAAAAAAAAAAAAAAGCCTCACTGTGGTCCCCAGACAATTCTTGAACACATAACGCATCAGATATTGCCATAGGCAAACAATGATTGGGTCAAGGGGAAAAAAATAATCAATGTCTACATAGTTTTCACTTACTAACATATACAATTCAAAACCTAAATTGTTCCCTTGAGTGCAATGCAGTTACTGAACAAGACTTAGTTACTTACAATTTAGCAACTGCCTCTAACACAGCAAATGTGCTCATTTCATCTTAGGTTTTGAATATGCTTTGATATCTTCGATGTCTTCAAATAGGTGGCGTTACCTTCACTAGCGATGGGAAGGCAGTGGTCCAGAGGACAAGCACGCTGACAGAAGTCACTTTGCTACTGACCTGCTTTTTGCCCAATCGCTTATTAATGAGCTACAAGAGAATGGCACCAGTGCATCTACTTCATCGTCGTGCTGCTGAATAACTGTAGAATTTTCAGCCACGTGAACTACTGCAGCTACAAGGCAGCCCAAAATGATGACTGTACAGTGCACGGTATAAATGTATCTGTAATGTGAAATCTTGTACCTATAAATGCCCTCAGGAGAGGCAGGCCTTCATGAGACAAAATGTATCTTTCTTAGTCTCCATGAATTATAAATCTACTGATTAGAATTCCTTGGTTTGGTTTTATTTTAAATTAAAGAGCAATTCAAATGCATATGGTTCCTTCAATACCATTTTCCATTCAGAATTTGCATGTAGAAGAAAGGGCATAAGTCCCATTTGGTAACCGTGAAGTATACAAGTTGAACGGCGCAGAAAAAGAAACAAAAAGTGAGCTTTGTAAACATAACATTTTCTATTTTTCTTTGGTGAGCCTGCGGGACACACAGACAGCCCCACCAAAACCCACAGCACAAAGCAGAGCAGATGACCACACAGAAGCTCCAGCTGACCACTGAACATGAGATCGCCATCACAGCCTTCCACCCGGTTGTTTCCACGTGAGGCCCGCAGAAAGCTGCACAACCGACGTTCAATTAGAAAGAAGCTCAATAAAAAGAAAGGGTGAAGACACTCCTCTTTTTCAAGGATGTAAATTGAGTTCAACCCATGTTTGCTGCTCCGCTGCAGATGGCTGCTCCAAGCACACCCAGGGAGGAGGAGGTATTTGCTCTGCTGCAGAAGGGGCCATGCATCTCTCAACATTCCATTGATTTAAACAGAATAACAGCACAGCAGGGAAATATGTAAGAACCAAAAATAATGCTAAAATGGTGTTTTAATGCTTTTTTATTTTGCTAAGTTTTAAAGCAATTCATGAAATGAAAATGAATACAAACCAGCACAATGTATTCCTGTAGGCTTCTGATAACTGGCACAATCCCTTAACTGGCATGCTTGTTTCCAGGGGAGTGTGTCAGATGAAAGAAGACTCTGTTTTCAGCCTAGCATGCCAAATGAATGAAAATTCTGCTGCCTCATGCTTGAGAAACCGAAAAAAGAATGTTCTCTTCAGCACATGTGCACAATTACACACGCTCAGCTTTTCTTGATCATTCTGAACAACAGCGTTTATATGTCATTTTTTTTCCTTCTGCTGAAACTCTTTTAGCTTTTCTACTTATGTTTTCAGCAATTGATTATTTAGATATCAAAAAATGAAGAGACCACTGCCCTGTATAAGTGTAAGGCATGATTTAACACGAGCTTTGCATCTGAGATACGGAGAACACTCACTGATTCGATCAGAACGTTTTTAGAATTACTCCTCCGAATTCAAAATGGAGAAAAAGCTCCCAAACAATAACCGAGAACATAATTTGAGCCAAAACAAACTAATCTGAAATCCTGATGTTGTTAGGGTTTATTTTCTTTCAGGTTTTCTTTCTGGGAGCTCAAAAGTAAGGAATAAGTAGGTGTCTTTCATTTATTTCACTTTTTTTTTTCTTTCCCTGGGAATGCTGTTACGTATTTATTATTCTATATATTTATTGTTTATACACTTACACAATGTTGTCTGTATGTTTACACAGTAAGACCACTGCTTTCACAGCCCAAGTGGGCAGGGACAGCAAAGCACAATGTCTCCTGCAGAGCATTTCTTGCTCAATGCCTTTGCCCCTCGCTACAGCAAAGACGCTGTGCTGTGCTCACACAGCTGTGGAGCACCACTGTATAGCACTGAAGATTTTTGGGTATTGGATCTGACAAGTTCCAACCCCTCCTTCTACATAATCCCCAAAATATGCTGCTGCTTGTTTGTTTATACAGTTTTCATGCTACATTTCAGCTTTAGTATGTTTCTAAGTATGTAAGGAATTAAAGGAAATCAGAATCAGCAAAGCTACACCCATACAAGGCCGTTCTCTTCTCCTCCACTTGCTTATCCCGTTCCCATCACAACCCGCCAGCAGAACTGGCACAACTGACTCGTACTCTCCTGCACATCTCCTCTACCCCTTCAAGTGACAGCTTCCCAGACCTCAATTTAAGCATAAGTTTTGAAGGGATATTACTAACAACCGCGGACTTAAATGATGAAGGTCTTACAGAAAAAAAAAAAAAAAAAAAAAAAAAGACCAAAATAAATAAAAAATTCTTAAAAATAGCACATACACACACAGCTCTGGCTACTTTCTCATTACTGAACTTTCATGCCACCTGAGTTGCTGCTGTCACTTTTGTGACTGTATCTTTAATTGACATGTATGCTCGATAACAATGTAAAAGCTTTTTGTATTTTTGAAAAGTGTTTATAAACAACTTCCAATTCTGATGTCCAAAAAATGAGGAGAGAAGGTGCATAGGAGAAACAGGACATAGGATGTATGGCCAAAAAAATCATACAGCCCTACAAGAAGCCATTAGAGAATGTTTACCTCTAACACAGAAGCTGTTAAAATCTGCCCTCTGCCTTACACATCAGCACAGCACTGACATGGTGAGTAATCCCCACAGACATCTACTTTCAAAATAAACGTCACCTATTTGTTAGTAACTTCCTCAGCTCCATCAGCTGGGAAGAACACTAATTCGTATGCCCATACATCCACCATACGTATATTGTCACATCCACACACAGATGCCAATTTAAAAACTCACGTAAAGAAGTGTACCTCCCCAGCTGTCCTCAATGTTTATACAGTGCTCCAATTTATATTTTCAATTGTTGCTCAGCTTCACAATTCATTTTAAGAGCAGGTAAATAAAAGCTGCTACCTAAACTGGGAATGAATAGATAGTGATCATTTTCTTAGTTTAAATAATGGTTTTAATACATGACACTCCTTCACCAACTGACAAAAACACAGCTAATGTGAAACCAGGGTGCAAAGCAAGCTGGAAAGAAAAAACCCATACCCTGCATAGTTAACATTCGTATCAAAAACCAAAAGATGTATCAAATAAGATGCTGGGAGCTCTATCCCAGATCCACCCATGCTCAGTATTTCAACTACTGAGTTGCAGAATCACTACTAAACCAGCTAACACCAGCCTTGGAAACCTGAAAAGATGCTGTTGAACAGAACTATATATTTTTTAAAGATCTTGAAAAATTGCAGAATTGCTCTGGAAGTTTCCTAAGGGAAAGACTAACGGACCACATGTGGACAGAAATCACCAACCACACCAGCACAGGACGGCACAACGCGGCTGGGCAGAATGACCGGCCCCTCACAGCCAGCAGCACACCGCTGCCTGCCTGGGCAGCCCAGCACAGCCGTGACACCAACTGCACGGTGCCCAGCACCTGCCCCATATCATGTCTAAGCAGCAGCAGCTGAATAATGGCACAAGCAGCTCAGGTTAGATGCACTGCAAAACTCCCAGTAGCACTGTTAGCTCACTGCAGCACGGGCCGACAAGGCCTCCATGGAGGGCCAATCTCACACACATACATCAGGCGTGACTCAGCTTTAATTTGTTCTGTCACAGCAGGGTACAGTAGATCACTAACATTCCTGTACTTTAGGATTCAAATATCCCTTTGATGATCAATTTAATCATTACACTGACAATATTCCAACTGGATTTACGGTGTCTGTTTAAAGGGACAGGGCTGGCAGACAGCACTCTTGTCACACTGAAGGTGACAGCTCTTGCCAGAACGTGCTGAGATTTTCACAGCACCTCAGAGGTCACTGGAAGGAGTAGCAGTACCAGGAGGTGCCAGGAAGCACTCCTGTCTGATGAACGTGAACCCCATTGGGCCCTGCTCCAAGACTGGGACCGGTAGGCAGTACTCTTATTTTCCCTGTTACAGACCAGTTACTCTGAATTACTACAAAAGTCATCCTGTAGTAGGTGTTCCCTAATACACCATCCTTACAATCCGAGTTTAGAAGACTTTTTCCATCAGTTATCAGCCCTAAGACTAGCAAGGCACCATGAACAGCCACGATCAGCATGGTTTCCTCGGGAAGGCCAAAAGGAAAGTAGTTCTAAACCAGGTGAAGTTAAAAAGCAGACAGGAATTTCAACAAACAGCATAAAAAATTTAAGCCAAATGAAGCTATTCATTCAAGATTGCTCTGTATTCGGTGTTTTTCAAACACATGTTTAATTTCTGTAGCAAAAACATCTAAATGAGGATATGGTTGAGATACTGTAGTAAACCACATCCAAGCAAAGCACACTTTGAGGGGCACCTCTCTCAAAACACTGTATGTTTTAAAGTAATATTTTAAAACCCTAATTAAACTATTTCCCACTGTTTAGCCAGTTTCTGTGCCATACGATCATACTGCTGAAGCAGCTATTTCACAGAAATTTCATAGCTATTTTTCTTAGCTTCGAAACAGCTAAAATGGTCTCCTGAAGTTGAGTTTTGAGATGTCAGTGTAGTTCTGTCTGCAGTCTTGTACTGGCTTGTTTGTCCTTCCAGAGCCTGGAAGAAGACAGGGAGAACTTAAAAACCTTCTTGCTCTCATTATCTGCTACAAAATACACATTTGGTTTGGGCAAATCCTTAATAACTTTCTCCAGAAAACAATCTTAGCTAAATGAAAGGCAGAAGAAAGCGACCAGAGCATGAAGGTCTCATGTGCGGTTACATTTTCCTTCAGTAATATCATATTACCAGAATGTTTCTCTCTTCTCTCTCTCAGAGCAATAATTGTTTCACCATTTATTTTTGGCACACAGAACAGAAAATGTCTAATGATTTCACGATCATAAATAAGTAAATAGAATAACAGAGGGTTTTTTCTCTATTTTTTTCTTCTTCAAACCAACTGATTAGAAAAGGCAAAATGCTGCATATTTTTAAACAAAGAGTTTCACCACAGACTATGTTAAAGTAAGTCTGAGACTATATAGAACATGAACACCTCTGAAAGCCCTAAAAGGCATTCAGAAACAGGTATTAATTTACTCAAGATGTATTTGGGTGAGTTTTTTCCTTCTTCCTCCCCTCCCCCTCCCAAACACATTGCTTTAAATAGCCAGGTTTATAAATAACTACCAGCAGCATTTATCAATCTCCTTCCATCTTTATTTAGACTACTTACTACCGAACTAGTTAGGATTTAGCCCTACCCACCATGTAAAGGAGTCACATAATGATCCCTTTATACTCATTAACTACCATTTTAATGAGCTATTACTACCTCGGGACTCAGAAGACCTCAGGGAGGTTGTAACATGCCACTACCCATATAGTAATTCACTGCTGAGTTAGTACATAGCCTCCTTGAAAGAATACAGGAATGCCCTCCATCACTCGCTGTAGTACAGATGCCACCGTCAGCAAAATTCCTGTATGTAAGGCACAACCCAGACTGAAACCTAATGAAAAACGTCTCAGTTAAACTCCAATAAGCTTAACAGATTACCCATTACTACAGCCCACTGCTTTATTGGAAGTAACCACCCTCCTAACAGAGCGAGCTGAAAGCCGGAGCGCTGCCCCACAGCACCACCTCAGTCTGCTGGCACAAAAGGAGCACATCTGATAAAGGCACAGGGCAGAAAGCAGAGGACATGGACATCCCAAATGACTATTCACAAAACCTGACAGGGTCTTTATGAGCTGTAAATTGGCCAACAGATGTTCAAAGGAATCTGAATAAAGAAATCAAGTTTACCATTAGGAACAATCAATTAAAATTTACACACAATGAAGTTATGTACAACTGAAAGGTACAGTAAAATGGAATTGAAAAAAAAATCTTGCCCTTATTAAAAAAAAAAAAAAAGCCATACATATGCCACGACTTGTGATAGAACTGACTTGAAGACAGCCCCTCCTGTTCACTGGTAACTTAATATGGAAAACTGGGAGTATGGTCACTAAGAAAGCCTACCTGATGTTATTTGTAGTGAGAATGAGCCGAATCACCCTGAAGGAAGATGGCTGCCTCCCACACTTCATGGCAGCTGTGGGCAGAAACTGCTACACAGCAGCGTGCTGTTCCCTGAACTGCCCTGCTTTTTTGGTTAAAGTGTTTGCAGTGAACCCAAATGAGAGGCAGAAAGTTGCATGTGCCCAAATGAGAGGCAGAAAGATCACCTCTCTGCTTTCCATAAAACCACTCCTTGCAAGCAGTTACTGCTCTTTTCCTGCACTACCTAGGAGGCACCCAGTTTGCTGCAGGAAAGGAGGAAGTAATTCACACGGATCCCTAAGATCTCCCCTTCAGTCTGCAAGAGCTAGAGGGAGAAAAAAACAGAACCAAAGGCTCTGCCCACGTGGAGAGCCCCTTGCAGCAGGCCAGTGCCACTGTGACAGCAGCACTGCGAGGCTGCAGCCAAACCACGTGCTCTGACATCCCAGACAGGTCCGGAGGAGGCAGTGGGCAGGGATGTACAAAGGGCAGAAGCTGAGACGATCAGTGCAGAGGAAACACTTCCCTGTCTACTTGAAAGTGTTTTCCAGTGCGACACACAGACTCAATGCTGCAGCACCTGTGAGGGCACACACACACCAGCCTCTCTCCTCACTCAGTCTTAAAAATAATACCACCACCACAAGCCTTCTGCTGGGAAGCAAAGCAGCCTGTCAGCACTGTCACAGGGATGAGAGACAAAACAATAGCTCTCACTGCCTGAAGTCACAAGCAATGGAGCAAACAGGTCTGTCTTCCAGCCACTGACAGGGAAAGGCAGCGTTCACCCACAGAGCCCCATCTTTGAGTCATGATGGGAGATACAGAGCTGGACAGCTGGAAGGAATACATCTGTGTGCTCTGTCTCCAGTTTCATCTCCTCACCATCAGAAGCAAGAAGCACATAGGAGGAATTCTCCCCTGGCGCTGGAAGGCTCTGGCTGGCTCCTCACCCTGCAACAGCCACAGCCAATGCAGGAGGGACCACAGAGGGGGCTGAACCAAGCAGGCAGCAAGACAGACTGCAAAAGGAGGAAAGATCAAAATAAAGGGGAAAAGCATGCATTCTTCCATGGCTATGGAAAAGAGGAATTAGCAGTTGAGTGAGTAGCAATAAAAACTTGGCACAGGTTGCATCCCATTAACTATGCTACCAGAAATCTCTTTCAGCCAACTGACTGCAGAAGATAGTGACTATTACTAATTCATTTACTTGCCTCTCAACATAGGATTACAGGATTATCAGCATTAAAGATAACAGTGAAAGTTGGGAGATAAAACTCTGATCCCACAGTCTCTGGTAGAAACACTGATAAATGCGGAGCATTTCGAAACCAAAAGCCGTAAGGAAAAGTTCTGCTTCGCTTAAGTCCTGTGGCCATAAAGATACGGTACAACGTCCCCTACATTTTCAAGTTATACACAGAAAGTCAAGACTTAAAGAAGGATCAAGAGACAAGCAAGAACATTTAGTGAGTAACTCCTGTCACGGGTGGGGAAGAAAGAAATGAAACTGTAGGTCTGTGAGCTGCTGCGTGGAAAAGAAAGGCGTGTTCCTGACAATCTTACGAGTATAAGCCAAAGCCACGTTCCCCTCTATCGCATAACCTCAGCCATGGAGTTGAATCCAAGAAATTGCATCAGCCAGATGCAATTTCTTCCTTTGTAACTTGCTGGGGTGGGGGAAGACTTTTTCAGATGTAAACAAAAATAGTAATAAATTTTAAAATAGGGGTGGCAGAAATACTGCAAAGTTATTTCTGAGAGTCATAGTTAAGTACCGCTGACCAAAATAAAAGAAACATTTGCTGCAGGGCAATGAAACTGCGGAAACAGGAAGAAAGGAAGGAGGGGACTAACGTGAGTGTTTCCTTACCCAGCTCGCCTCTACCACCCGTGCCAAATAAACCCTGAAATCTGACAGAGCTCGTATATGACACAGATAACAATGGGTATTCTGAGTAGGTGAAGATTTTGGAGGTCCCTGGCAGCTCCCTGCAGCCTCTCCTCTCGCCGTGCCCCAGTTTCGAGCTCTGCACAGAAGATGAGCGCTTGCCCAGGGAGAGCTATTCAGTGCTGCTCTGCACACATTTGCCCATGTGTGGCCTCATCTGCCTGTCACCACACGCTATTCAAACACGTTCTGAAGACGTGGTTATTTGTTTTGAAGTCCATCACAATGGCACCAGAGTTCATCAATAGCATCATTCACCTTTGTGGTATCTTTAAGACAAGCATGCATTACTGTCCTTTTTTTTTTTTTTTTTTTTTTTTTTGGATTGCAAAATGAGGCACAGCTATCTGGGGTGCTAATTTTATCACAGATAGGATCCTTCCGAGTGCTTGGTATCAAACAGCATTCCATACTTTTCAGGGCAGACTTTAATCGACTTCAGCTGCAGCTGCAAGCGCTCGCTATTTCTGCACAGAAGCCCCCAGTATCTCAAATTATGCAACCAGAATTGCAGAGCACTCAAATCAATTAGTCACCACTTGGGAAAAGTTCCATTTAAACGACTCGCCTGGCATCACATAGGAATTCTGTGGCAGAGAGAGGAACAGAATCCCGTCCTCAGGGGCACTTTCCGACTGACTGCTTTACCCGTGGAACCGCTTCTTCCTGCAATCCTTCCCCCGCCCTACCCGCACCTCAGCACCTACAGGTTACAGTTTGTGCAGACAACAGCCTCTTTCAGCACAGAAGCCTGAAGCTGCACTGCGGCCAGATCTCTCCCCGAGCCTGAATAAATAAAAACTATGTAGGATATAACGTAGCAAATTCAAAATCATCACAATAAGCACAAAGAAACCAAACCATGACTCGAGACATTCTGAAAACTGACATTCCATAATTTTACAGTATGCGTTCCCAGAATTCTGTCAAGGCCTCCAGAAGTGGCACTACAGCACAGGATTTGTTGCAGGAAATAGTAGAAAAACAAGTAGATTTTAAAAGCAGAACAACGTCCATCCTGTGCATAAGCAGCGCAGCCATGCTTTATAACGCCAACTGAAGAGTAACAGTGGTTTTTCTCCCCTGCAATAAGCCCATGCTCTCTGAAGAATCACTTTGACTCTAAAAGGTTCTACACAACTGCAGAACAGCCTGGCTAGCCATCAGCGTACCATTCCAAACTGCAGGCCTCCAGACAAACCTAACGGAGACGGCCTTACTCCCGAGCACAACATAGGCGTGCACTCAGGCAGCACCTGCACAGCACGTCTCAGGGGCGGGCAGCCATCGGCCAGCCCCCAGGGCAGCGCACACAGCAGACCAGCATCAGGCCAGGCCGGGTGTGGGTGGGCGATCCCACGAGGCGCGGTGCCCAGGCAGCTGCCGGCCCTCCTGCAGGGCTGGCTGCGCTCTGCCTCCAAAGCCCCAGAAGCATTTCCCGGGCACGTTCTGCGAGGCATATGTATTTTTATCGTCTCAGACAAAGAAGGACGAGACCCAGCACCTTGCAAAATCTCTCAAGTATAATGAAAGTAATGAGATTCTAAAAATAATGGCAGCCACATGAGAAACAGGCTCAGCTTTTTAATTACCAATTTCGTTAAGGTGCAACGGAGCTCTTTGTTAATAATTCAGTATTACTGCTCCACACGTGAGCGCACTCCAGAAGTACAAATGAAGACATCTACTTTCAGACCACTATTTTTTATCAGAAGTACCAGGAATCTTGTCAAAATATAAATGCGGGCACGCTGTATGGCACATAACCCCGCAGCGCTGCGCTGCTGTGCAGGGCTGGGCAGCACGAAGCAGCACAAGGCGGACTGCCATAGCTTTGTATCACCCGCACCTCATTTTATCATTGCATTTAAAATAAACCGTTTGGGTAAGAATTAAAAACCTCACGTACCCTGGAAGACAAACTCTGTCAAGCCAAATAAACATGAATAATTTTTCTTTGAGTTAAAAAGAATAAAAAATGAAAAGGAAAAAAGAAAAGGTTAAGAATGTACATATTTGTAGTTGCGCTTCTGAAACACGATTTCATGTTTTCTATATTGGATGGAGTTTTCCTGTACTATACAGAAGAATAACTTAAAATAAAGACCGACGCTATTCCCACATGGACCAATCGAAATCTGCATGAAATTAAAGCAGTACTTTGCATATGAACGCGGCAATTCTGCACGTTTCTAGGAATCCCAGGACTCACACCCAGACTCACATGCAGTCAGGTACGGCTGCTGCAGAGCCACGTGGACAGCCATAGCCCCAGATCGATGGCAGGGCACGGAGCTCTGATCCAGCAGTATTTGCAGACCTTGATTCAGACTGAAATACCCGTAAGATGGAAAACTCAAGGCATCTGTACTAGCAAGACAATTTTACATATGGAGAACAGTTTATTTTACCCAAGAAAAATCCTTCTATTAATATTTGATCTCGAGTTGCAAAAAGAGCCCCATTTGTAACAGATTCTAAACATAGCAAGCATTCCCTGAAAAACTGCAATGAGGGCAATTTCCATAATCATCCCAGACGGACTTTACGAACATGTATACATACATCCTGTAATGTTTTCTACCCGAAAGACTTTACACGAGTACCTTTTTTTAAACAGGTCTGCATTGCCACTCATCTCTTCTCAACTAACAGCCCTCGATGACACCAAGCGAGGGACTGGGGGAGGGGGCAACTCTCAGAGATGGGGGAATGACCGAAGGGCCCATCAGGATGTGTGACACCTGGAACTTCTCTATCAGTGTTTGGACCAACTGAGTGAAAATGAAAACAGTTTTCCAAGACAACCACTCAAGGATATTTGTTCAGTTTAATCTTCCAGTAAAACCTGATACAAAAAAAAAAAAAGCTTTAGCAGTAAGACAAAAAAAAAAACCAATGAAATTTCTTCCTTGCTTTCTTCACTGGAAAGGTCTCCGGAGTTCTTTAGCTGGTCTGAAATTTAGGCAAACAACAAATAAAGGCACGCAAACAGAACGTGGCTGCTGGCTGCATTCATGTGCTGCAGCACAAGGAAATTAAAATTCTGAAGTGCTCTCACGGTAAACCAAAACAAAAACCTGAAGAGTGAATTCTACCAGCAATTCCAAGTTCTTTCTTCCAGCTTATTTACTCTGCTGTCATTAAATACTACAGCAAGAGATGCTATTGCCTCTCAGGTTTATATCATCAGATTTTCATGAAGTAAAATAAGACCATTTTGATGATCTTTCCACAGAAGGGGAACTTCAGATTGTTCCCACCCATTCACTATCAGTATTAATTAGTGTCTCTTTTCCATCACTATGAAAGAGTCAAAATGAACTCCCTGTTAGTGCCCAGCCTTTAGCTGCAGCACGGCACTTCACTTAGCAGCGGCGGCGCTCAGTACTGCCCACAGATGCGGCATCGATTCTTTGTTCAAAACCCAGTAACGCTCAGGACAATTCAGTCCACGCACCGGTTGCTACTTTTTGCCATCTTCTGCCTTTTCCAAGAACTCGCTTTGTTCCTTCAACCGAAACAGGAAGTAGCAGTTTGAGCTCTGCTCAGCACACCAAGAAAAATAAAAATGCCACCTAAAGCTTGTGGCCGTTAAAGCCATCGAGCAGCCTCACAGTTTTGATGGTGACGTTGGTACAGGAATACGTGCAAGAGACACTTTCAAAGTGAGAAGTCGTACAAGAAAAGGAAGAAGCTAAAAGATTTTTAAAAGATGAAAATGGATGTGCTGTCTTTAACAGAGATGGAACCTCGACCATTACCTGCAGCTCTCCACCAGGTAAGGAGACACAACCACAACACACTGCTTCTGGGGAATTGCTACCATGGCACTGTAGAGTTACATGCATTTCAGTTCTTGACAATCACCTAGGAAAACAAAGCTGAATCTGCACATACACGTGTATTCTTTCCGTATCTGATTGTTGGCAATTATGCCATTCAACCTGGCAAGCAGACAGAGCAAGATTAACACCAACTCCCTAAAACAAATTCATTTCACGTTCCAAACGCTCTGATCACGTCGGTAGTACCTTTCAGATTTCAAATTCCCCTAAATCAAACAGCAGCAGCTGGAGAAGCATGCACCAGGTCCTTTCAAAATCACACTGAACCACAGCAGCTAACTGCTTTCACAAACATGAAAATAAATGCAGCCAACTTATACCACAGTAAAGGAAAACTGTTATTTTCTAACAAATTTTATTCAGAACACACTGATAAGAAACTCATCTTAATACGATTGATGAAGAAATGCCTCAACTTCACAAGGCTTTCAGCCAGGCTTACAGACAGCAGCCAGGACACAAAACGATGCACTCAAGTGCTTCTTTAAAAATAAGAATGCTTTTTAAAAATAAGAACGGCAACTGAAATGAAAGTAAATGTTTGATAACTCCTGTGAATTTTTTTTTCTATTTCCAAGCATGAGTTTACACAGTACTGTCTTTCACAGAACTAAACCAATCCCACTAATGATAAAGATATTTAGTAATTACACAGTCATCATTTGGTTTTTCACTATTTTCTCTAATTAGTAACGGGCTGCACTTCCACAAAACTCAACAAGCCAACTCCTTCCTCCAGTATTCAAGCAAAAACCATAACTGCAAAATACCAGCAATGTGGATTTTAAATGAACGACTTCCATCCATTCACTTGCTATTATCTGTATGGATGTTTTTGATACTCATTCAAAATCACTTACATGTCAAAGACACTGCATGAAATTGAAACCTTAACTAATGCCAAGGTTTGACCCAGGATCCAAAATAAATCTATATGTACAGACCCTTGTACCTACACAAAGCACCAATTACTTCAAATAAGGTTTTGTCTGTGTACTGGAGTCCACCCATGTGGAGCCAATTACTATAGCGGGGCCATTATATGGTTCATTTCCCCATACCAGCTTGGCAAGAGGTGTACATGGGTGTAGGAAGTGCGAAAGAGCCTTCGCTAATAAAGCGCCTCAAACACACATACACACATTGCAATATCTGATGTTACAGCAAACACTTCTTCACTGAGACCGTGCCGTGCACACAGGAAATACTGCAGGGCAGTTTGTCATTTCAACACTATTTTTCACGGTTCACTTTCTGGCCCAACAGTAAAATAAATGAATAAATAAATAAATAACCAAACTAACCTTATAAAAAAAAAAAAGAAATCTTAAATAATTACTCCAATACTTAATCTGCAGAGCATATTTCTACCAATACCCAAATACATGGGTTTGAAGAGTGAGAGAAATATCAGAATTGCATGCTCTTCCAGAAGGACGGTATGTTTATAATAGCAGAAGCACTGATATTACTTATTGATCATGTCTGGTATCATCCCATTCCTAAAGGGGAAAGTTGCTGTTTGAAATAATTATTATAAATAGGAGCAAATCTCTTAAGTATAAAAATCTCTTCCCCACTGGAAGAACTGAAGCTCCATCTAGAGGCTTTTCTTCCTCTACTGTCATTTGTGGTATATGTAATATCACCTAGAAATGTGAACAATATTAAATGTCAGAGGCTTCCTTTGTACCTCCTCTTTTGTTATTCATATTGGGTCTTGCCCTGAACCTTTGCCTGGCAACACTAGCTCCTTCACTGCCATCAAGTGGTAAGAAGCCAAAACTGAGCTTAAACATGTAAAATCTCAATAATCAGATTACACGATCGCTACAGCACAGAGACAACCATAAATACAGAATACTGAAAAGCTTTATAGCATGCATCACTGATGTTCCGGTACCTCTGCTCTACAGCATTTGGAAGCCTCACGCAGCAATTTCAGTAATTATTTCCAAATATCTTTTGCGGGTTCCATTTTTGTCTTGAATTGCACACAACACAGATCAATGTCCATGTTCCTCACCATTATATTTAGAACAAAAAGGTCTCACTGTAAAAAGAAATCTTAAGCAATAACTTAAGTCATACTTTACATTGGAAAAATACCAAATTTGGCTACGAGAAGGAAGACCACAATATAATTAGAGGGAATAGCACAACCATCTCCCCAGCCTCAGCGCTGTCTACTGGCAGCATCTCAAAAGAAAGGGCAAAGCAGCAGCAGCACATTGCTCCGGCAGTGTCTCGTGCAGCAAGTATGCAGCGATGGAGCCTCTTTGTGCTCCACAGCTGAGATCCACTGCCGACAGTCACTGCGTCAGAAGTCTTAGTGTTCTACAATCAACAGTGACCTGCAGGGAAATGAATGTGGACCACACCAAAAACTGGGACACATCAAAAACTGGGAGGGTTTATCCAGATGAAATCCATAGGAAACAGAGCTAATAAAGCAAGAGCAGAATGCAGCCACACTGCAAGAGCTTGATGACTTCCACATCAGCCTGTGGGTGACTTAGGGCACAGCTACTCCCACGGTCACCCATCACAGTGTTTCAAATTACAGCAGTCCCACAGGGGCTTCCCAAGACTTGAAATATCTCTGAAAGAAACTTCCTAGTCTATAAACTGCATTCGTTGCCTCTCCCTGTCTGCTGTCCCACACATACTGCCTTATTTCACTGGACTTTCCCTTCAGCAGTTAGCCAACTGGCTATGCTGTACATGACAAAAGCTGACAAAGACTGCTTTTCGTTGTCCTATTAGAGAGGACAGTGGCTGGTGTACGCAACGGAGCTTAAGAATTCAACCTCTGCTACAGAAATTTAAAAACGGATAAAGCAATAGTTACTTGACTAAAATATACTGAAAAAATATATTCTCTCTCTCTGTTTTATCCTTATCTGTGCTTCCTTAGGGCAGAGAGAACTAGTGACACACTCCTCTCAGATGCTGTGCCTAGCAGGTCTGACATACCCACGCTGTACAGGAACAAAGCCAGCTCTGCCAAAGGCCACTTGCACAGAGCAGCCTGGCACAGCTATGCCATGGGGAAGGCAGCCCCCGTGGGCCCCATTATCCACGTGGGAAAGGGTGAGCTAAATACCTGGCCTGTGTGTTGGCCTGGCCCAGGAGCCCAGCTGCACACCCGGAGGTGCTGATGTTACTGCAATCCTCAGACCCAGCTGTGAAAAATTCTCCTTCCAAATAACCTTTGGTACAACACCTATATATTGAAGTTGGGGCCACATCAAATATTTGTTCAAGAATGACTGCGGAAAGCCACAAAAAATAAAAAGCATACAGTACAAAACTTGGGGTAGTTATTTCCTCTGCAATGATGAGAAGGAAGAATAGGATTGTCACTGACACGGAGAAGTGAAAAAGGATCTTCAAGAAATGACACAAGTTGAGACAGAAAAAAAGAAAAATATATGATTAAAAAAAAAAACAGTATAAAAATAGGAATGTAGAGGAGAAAGACTGTAGCATGCAGCCTAAAGCCACAGGCAGAGTGAAGCTTGAGGCAATGCGTACCACTTGCTGCTTGGCAATTGGGTCTCAAGGCCCAACTGAAAAGCCAACACCCACTTCAGACAGCAACTTTAGTTACAGAAAGTACAGAGATTAGATGAAGTCTGTCTGAAATAATTAAAATGTAAGTTAACCAGGGTGCATACAACCACTTTAGCTCCTGAGCTGGAAGAAAGGACTGAATTTATGATGGGCAGTGAAAGCTACAGTAAAACATGACGGCTGCAGGAATACATTTAAAAACCAACAAACCAACCAAACAATAAAGAGGAAAGATGACCTCCAAGATCAAAAGTGACAAACAGAAGGCACTGGAGACTTAAAAAATACTAATGAAAATAAAAATCCTTAAGTTTTTCTTCCTGACCGTCACGGTGCTCACATTAATTGCAGATCTCTCAAAAGGATGCATGTACTGAACACAGCGGTAGGAAAAAAGTACCCAGAGACAGCATGCTCTGTTACAGTATCTCTGATTGACAGCTGTAGTTCTTAATGATGGGATGGGAGAAAAAAAGGAAGGAGAAGACAAGGCACAGGATGTACTCAAGCAGGACTGAGAGTGCTATCAGAGTGTTCACTGTTTCTACCTCTGAAAAACACAACAGAAAGAAAAAAAAACACCTAGCACAAAAGCCACGGAACTTGTCTTCAAAGATGAGAATGCTTATTAGCTCCAGGGATTGCATGGGCAACCACCATGAAATGCAGTGCAGGAGGCTCCTGAGGTATTTACAAAGCCTTGACAACACAGCACCAGTCAGCTTGGCAATGCCCAGCTGTGGCCACCAGGACCACGTCCACTCTCCACACTGAAAAGCAGCACCATGCAGCCCCAGCAACAGTCTGTCTTGGTGGACAGTAAAGCTCAGGCACAGCAAAGGAGAAGACCTTTAGATAGCTATGTCATTTTCTATCACTATTCTGCGATTGAGAATTTGAAGAGAGGAATGTAATTTGGAGAAAGAGGTAAAAAATAAAAAAAATTAAAATCCTGTGACACCCAGTGAAGACTGAAGCTTCTGGCAAATACTGGATTACTGTAGAAAATGAAGGCGTGGTGGGCAGGTCTAAACAGATGTGCTAAGAAGTCCAAAGAGGAAGGAAGGAATTGTCTTTTCTGGTCACGGTATCAATCTGTTGAGGCGCAGCCAACTGGCACGCAGGGCCCTCATCCATCGCTCCTGACAGCAGATAGGATAACCAGCACCTGGTAATGATGGGATACCGTAAATTCACTGACAGGCTCTGTTAGAAAAAACTACAGAAGCTATGCGAACGCATCTTACATACTTCGGAAGTGAAGAAACTCAAGTTTTACAGCCTTCTGTTTTCTTTAGGACAGAAATGTAAGACGATATCACGCTCTCAATTAAATATCAGATCTTCTTTTAAAAATAGTACTTTACTTCTTTTCTTTGTTAAAGAGCTGAGCTTTAAGGGTAGCAAACACAAAGAAGATGAATGAAATTCTGTCTTAGAAAGAAAAGAAGACATCTGTATTCAATGTTAAGCAATGTTTATATTCACAAATGAGAAGCTGACATGCTGCAGTGCAGAATGGCGACCAGTGAGAGAACACTTTAAAACAGAAAGTGTCCCAACTTACGTTCTATTGTTTATTTCTATTCTATTTCTTATTTTCAGGAACAAATTCAAACAAATACAAAGAAATATTTCATACTGTAATCTTTAAAACATCATGGTTTAAAATATGACATAACATCAGGACCAAAGCCGCCTCATTATTAAGGTAGGATTTTTACTTTAAGTGTATTTCTCTCTAAATCTATCCTTTTTATAGGGAGAACGTAGTATTACCCAAACAGTTTGTATTTAAATACATTTGACTTCAACTTACAAATTCAGAGCCTGATGGAATTCAGCATTGTAGTTTTACCACAAAATTGAGATAAAGCTAATGCATGTGTGATAAAGATCAGCTGCAATACTAAATAATGTTTAATTGCACTTACATATTTCAATTTGCTGTCACACTGTGACAAATTAGAGCCTACTAAGGACAATCCTAGGTCCAACTATTATCGTAGCTCAAACTAGAGAACATTCACCATCAACCCCTCTCCTCTGAATCTGTCTGACCTTAAGGCCATCTGAACTCTGCACCGAACGCACAGTACCTACAAAACTGGACCTCCCAGAAAATGTAGCCCGATTTAGCCTTTCATTACCCAATACTAATGATTGTTCTTTAGGGTTCTCAAACAATCTCTCAGTGCACCAACGCAGATGATAACAAAGAGCTAAGTCTCTCCCAAATTTTCATCTCTTGATATTAGTCAAGGCGCATAAACGGCATGGAAGCAAAGAGCAGGACTACCTCCAGGGCTTAATTATTTTAGGTAATACCAACAAGCATGAGTTTATCCTATGTTATAATCAAGTCCCTGAACAATAGATAGTTTAACCCTCTTTGGCAGAAAGAGAAAACTGAAATACTTCACCCAACACAACTGTTAGCTTCAATACGCTAACTTAAAGTTCATGCACTTCAACCAATTGCCTGGAGCAAGGCACACCTTGGTAAGTATTAAAAACTTGTAGAAATGATAATGCACCATAAAACTGCCTCGTGCCTTTTTCTTTAACAGTCCAATGGTTGCATTTGATAAAAAACACGAAAATTGATGGTTTCACAGTGATTTATAACATCAGAAAAATAAAAGCAAAACCAAGTTCTTACCTAAGCCAGTAGTAACGAGCAACAACCCTGCTAGTAAGTGGCAGTATTGCAGTAGAAATCGAGTAAAGTAAGTTATCTCATTGCATCCAAACAGATGAAGTCCTGCATATCGCAATACGGAGCTTGCTGAGGACTAAGTTGATAAATCCATAGAATTAGCACAGTATAAAGGTATCATCATTCAAAAGGGAGTGGGGAGGAGAGCAACTCTGCATAATCCTGGAACTAAACATTACAGAGCCAAGGCCTCCCTTTCACCTTCTAAACAGAGAGCTACTGTCCAAGATTGAGGTTAGAGGGTTAGCGCTAGTTACTAAAGCTAACCAAATTAACAGAAACAGATGATATCTTCTGGAACTCCTTCAGAATACCCTAGTTAAAGGCCTGTGCCTCTGAGAGAACATGCTAAATCACACATGAGCGACAGCAGAACAAGAAAACCACACGTTCTTCAAGTGAACAATGACTAATCTGGCAATTTGGTGGCTTATGTGCCAGTTCCCACAGACTCAGTTGAATACACAGCCAAAAAAATTGTAGAGCTCTACTGACCCATCAGAACCCTGTGTATACAACAGTAAAAGGATGGAGAGAGGATCCAGTGGGCATGGGACAGACCAATTTTGAGAATGGTTCTGACAATGTTGCACACTACAGATCATCCAAGAAACTAACTTGCTACAGGATGGGAGGAAAGAGTCTTACAAATAGAAGACTAATGAACAGGATACAAAAAGCAAGGCTCAACAGCCTTCAGGTACATATGAAGACAGCTAAAAGGTGTTCTGTTGGGGATGGGCTGTGCTCAATACATTCAGTGATGACATGCAGAGTGTAACACACAACTGAATCTCAGAGTCCATAGGTGACATATGCATTTTGGGCAGGCACTAGTGAGGGAATGCCAGACTGAGTGCACTGGCTCCACTGGAAGTACAACTAAGCCATGCTTACAGAGCAGAACTTGGAGCTGACAGCTCTACCTGTCCAGGAGGGAAGCGGGTTTTGTGTGCAGAATTAACACAGCTTTCTGGTTAAGCACCGAGTATTAACACAGCAGCCAGTAAGATTTACTAAACGGATTACAACATGGAACTCTGTTCTGTGTATCTGAACCTGAACACAAGCCAGTTATGTCCTGTACTTAAAAGTGAAGTATAACTTATGTATGGAAGGTTTGTTCTTTCCTCACCACTGTAAATAGCAAAACACAACTGACTACCTGACAGCTTCCAGCTGCATTTCAACTGATACAGTCTAGCACTTGAGTTTTTTGTTTTTTTGTTTTGCTTTGAATGTTGCTCTGTTCATTTGTAGTGTTGAAAAAATACTGGAGTACAAAAAAGAACAAAAGGAACAAACTACAAACAACACACACTACAAACTCAGGGCAATATTTTGTACTCAACAAACAGATAGCTTTGTGTTGGAAAACTATTTTATTCACAATTTTTAAACAACTTACAGAAGAGCTTGAGATTTTATATTCCCATCGAAGACGATTTTGAATCATTTGTAGAAACGAGAAGAGGCCCCTACACTGATTTTTTTTTCCTTTTTGCTGTAACATTACAATTAGACACAAGGCAGAATAAAACAATCACTAATAAACCGTCACAAAGCTTTAAATGGCATACAGCTCTCTGCTCTGCTGTCAGAGCATATATGCTCCATACGATAACATTATATGAATTAATCACTGACTATGAAATGGTGATTATTAGTCTAAATCAGTTTGAAACGTACTAAAACACTGATGAGGCTGCAGACGCATCCATAAAATGTGCCAGGGCTAAGTAAGACATGGATGTGGCACTAAAGGACATGGTTTCATGGTGGACAGGTAGTGTTAAAAGACAGCTGGACTTGATCTTAGCAGTCCCTTTCAACCTAAATGATTCTACAGTAACAACAATTACTGCCCCTTAAAGAAAGGCTACTCGTCTCAGCGCAGTAAGGCTACTCCACAGCTTTCTCATCTGCTTATCAGCACTGAATGCTTCTTCAACAAGCAAAAGCCCTTCATGTTGAGACAGCAGCATTCCAGAATTATAGTCCATGGGTAAAGCCAGACTCCATTAGTTCTTCCTTCACTCTTTAGTCAGAGAAAGACTGATGAGTGACATTATTTCAGCAGCTTCTACATGTCTTCTGATTTTTTTCCAGCAGCACTGAGAAGAAAGAATTTCAGATTTAGCAGAGATGAGAGACTACATGAATTCTCTTCTATTCTCATTCCACCACTCGTTTGTTTGACACCAAGAAGAGCAGCTTCCAAGGCCTGGGAGCCAAGCCATTCAAGAAATTTGTACCTTAGCAATCTGTTGGATGAGAGCCCGGTAACTTCCAACATCCTGCTATAAACCCTACTGTAAAGTGCTACATTCAGACCGCTGATTGCAGAACCGTATTGCCACATGCATTAGGATTGTTTACAAATCACTTTTATACAGAGCTGTAACATCCAAACAAGGCTGACAGTCAAGCAAACAGAAGTGAGGGAAAAAACAAAATACAAAAACCAGCAACCTCCTTGTAATCTATGGAAAAAATAATTTCAAGCTTCAGAGAATACACATATATACATATGCACACACACAAACATACACACACATAACTGTTCAGGGATCCAACACTGAAAGAAAAAAAAAGCCCAAGCTTTGAACTGGCACAGCACATAGCTAAGCAAAAGCAAGAACACTCACAAACAAATCAAAAGCAAAACTGAAGGCTTTCAAATGCTGCATGAATTTCTTAGTCCACTAAGAGACCGTGGAAAACAAGCAGCATTTCAGGCATACATTAATTTCAGGTATACATTAATTTCCTCTGTTTCTTTCTTTTCACATCAGACCTGTTCTCACAGAAGAAAACCCCTTTGTCATTGCTCACGCTCTCATTCGCCCGGCTCAGCTGTGCGGCAGCATCGGTGCTCTTTGTTAGCAGCTCTGCTGACAGCGTTAGGCGCACGGATTCATTCAAAGGACATTTTTAAATGCTGAATGGTCATTTAAAATTTGGCCAGGTATCGAAGTTAAAACAGCATCACATATACCTCTAATCCTCCCCTTAAAACTGTACTTTTCTCTAGAGCCGATCAGGAAAACATGTTCATCTTCACTCCAAAATGGCTCTGCTTTAGATGCCAATATAGGCACATACAGGAGAACTCCAGCAAAGGAGCAGAATTCAGAACAAGCACAGAACATTCTACAAGCAGCAGAGGCCACCACAGGTTACCCTCAACAAGAAATTGGTTGTTCCCTTCAGTGAATTGCTAATAAGATGCAGAACTTTGAGGAGCTAAACTAGCCCGTTTTTCATTCCTGCAATTTGAAAACCAAGCTATTATGGGTACAAGCTAAAGGACTAGAATAGCGGAAGGTATAGAGAGTAAGAGAGGAGCAGCTCCAACATTACTGCTGCTGCAGACAAAATTAATGAGCAAACAAGCTCTCCTTATTTCACCCCTCTCACAGCGCTCTGCATACTGGTAGCTCCCTCGGTTCCCAAGCACAGCCATTAGCTGCTGTAACACATCCATCTCTCTACAGAGCCAGAAAGAGAAATACAACCTGAACAGAATTATAGAAGTATTACATAAATGAGTTGCCAGGGAAAGTCAAGAGTAAATGTTTAAAACTACCTCCAATGGTAAATTCTGCAACACTGTGGTGTCTTTAAGAAAGCAGCCAACTACAATCAAAGCCAAAATAATAAGAATACAACAACAGAGCAGACTTCCTTGGACAACGTTCAAGCAGAAATTTAGGAGACAATACAGCAAATGCATTTACTGGAAACAACAAGTTTCACAAGCCGAGACGTCTGAAGCATTTTTAAGTACTTCAGTTATGAACAACAAACATCAGTGAGTGTTACTCACAAGAACGTGTGAGTGTGCTCACACAATGCATGGCATCAAGCAGCAGCAGCTTATCTGGGAGTTTAGTGCTGTTTAAACATAAATACCAAACCCCATATCCTGCATCATCCTCAGTTACAAATCTTAGCACAGCTGACACAACTGGTTCTTTTGGGCAATTTGTCCAAGCTGAAGTTATTTCTGACAGTCTGGAGCAATAGTGATGATGAAACACATCTTTCTTTTCTTCTTTTGGACACAGAACACCAATTCCGTGATGAACAGTGCCTTCAAGTCTAAGCCTTCCAAAGCTACTAGGCCTCCCTAATATATATTTTGAACACAGAATAGAAAATAAGATAATCTTAACAGGTTTCTGAATCAAGAATCTGGCCCGTTAGACACGTTTCACCTGCCCAACAATTTTCATTCCTCAAATACCATAGTGAGATATCAAGCTGCTCCATGGCGCATAGTGGCACAAGACTTGCAGAAGTCACAATGCTGTCATGCAAAGACAAAATAATCTTAGAAAACAAAGTAAGAAAACCCTAAAGCTCATAGTTTTGACACGATTATCTCAAAAAGTCATGTCATAACTGCAGGAGTGCAGAGTTCTATCCTAGTAGATCAAATACTTCCACTACTTGGAAGACTGAACCAGTACTACCAATCTAGGTTTCCTCTGAAATATGACTTTACTAGCAGATGACTTTACTAACACCACACCCACATTTGTTACCCTTAAAAAGCATCAGGGAAGGGAACAGCCTTGAGTGATAGAAGAGAAACCAAAATAAACCTCAGGAGTATGATGCGTCCTGTCACTAGAAGGAAGAAGCAGACTGCTCAGTTTCTGGACAGTCCCTCCTCATTCCCCTCCCCTGTCCTGCTGGTGTGCACCTTGCAAGCCTGGGGAGACAGAAGGCTGTGCAGATAGGCTGGTTTTGCTGAGGGATTGAGAGCATCCCTTGAATAGATACAGCACTCTATCATGTGCCTGGTAATATGATAAAAGCCATGTAATTTGTCATGGGGCTCATTTCTGGTAAGGTTCTTAGAAAGCAATGCCAAGAGAGAAAAGCCAGCACAAGCCATAAATTATAGTCTCAAAGGTGCATCTACCTCAATTTCTTTGCACATAAAGCTAACTTTTTAATTGTTCCCACTGACTGTGCATCAGGAAGCAGTCCTGGAGCAGATGACGTGGTTTCCTTTCAGCTAGAACTGAACTGTGAGATGCATACTAGGAGCACGACCAGCGCACTTCAGCACAAACAGGCACCAAGTCCACACGGCCAGCCTGGAACGAGTTCAACAACAGAACTCCCTGCAATGCAAACAGTACGGGCATCAGTTCCTCAGCAGCAGGCGGGCATTCTGCAGTGCTCTGCCAGACTGCACTGCTTGCTGAGGTAACACAGCTTCTCTGTTCCAGGTCTCCACAGGGCCCAAAAGCCCAGCATCACCAGCTTATTATGGAGACATTGTGGCTTCCCACAGCCAAAGAAACCCAAGGCCTCACTCCCCACATCTAGCACTTTCTCAAGCCAGTTGCATACTTGCAGCTCACAGGCGACAGGACTACAGTGAGGTTCTGTACATGAAGCTGTGCCTGTGCCATGCTGTCATCTAGCAGATCCACGGTCTGGCAGTGACATGGATACAACGCTCTCAGCTTTTCCAGTAAAGCCACAAGCATAATTTAGATTTGTCAAAATAAATTCAAAACAAATCCCACAAGAAAGATAAGAACATTAAAGAAAAGGCCCCTCAACATTTTAAGGGGTTATATATTTATTCACAGCCGGCAAGTCACATGTTAGCTCTTCCTCAGGAATCTGAGGTGCCAGGGATGTCCCTTCCACATCAAAGGACGCTTGGAGGAGCGCTGTGTTTGCTTCCACACTGGCCATGCAGAACTTCTGATACAAACCTGCTCCCTTACCTGATTCCCAGCAGCAGCCATAACCTTATTCAGAAATTCAGCTGAGACAGAACACACTGCTCTGCACTGGTCAATCCTAGCAACACAGCCCATGTGTTTTTAACACATCTTCAGTGAATCAGCATGCTCCAGTACTGTTAACACAAACAAGCAACATTTCCCAAAAACTTTTCAATCAAAACTCTTGTATTGTAGAACTATATCACAAACTTTCACGAGGCATCAGAGGCCTGTAGCACTTTCCTTACTGCAAGCCAAAACCAGTAAAGGAGCAGATAATTCCCTTGAAGCCATATAAACAGTTCTAATCAACAGCATATTTCAGCACAAAGTTGAGAGGCTCAGCTGACACCAAGTCGATTCACCCAGAGCACACCATATTTACGCAAGCACCAGCCAGCAAAAGCTGCAAGAGATGACAGAATTGACTTGATCCGTGCTTATAGCTCCATACAAGCTCAGAGTTCCCCAGATTTCCTGGAATTTCTCCCAGAAAGTTGACATCATTTTTGTACATCCTCATTCTCGGGTAACAAGGTGATTTTGTTACCAAGTCTGCACAGCCTCTGGTTAATTCAGCAACTTCCTCTGAGTTTTAGTATAAATACTTCTCTGGTCCTCATCCTTTTGTCAGTGTGAAGCTGGCCATACTGAAGTGATTACTAAAGTGTTTATTACATCTGATCTGTCAAGAGTTTGATTCTCTTTTCCCCATTTGGACACAAATTCAGTAACCAACTGCAGGACGTGGAAATGTAATCTTCTCTCAAGTCAAAGGTTAAGTTAATCGCCACATTTTACTAGGTCAAACTTCTTTACAATGGTAACATTTTAAAAGTGCCACTCAAGGAAATCACATCATCGATTTTAGAACAACTGAAGAAATATGAAGGTGAAACAATTCAAGAATTGTTCAAAACAGAGGTAGTAAAAGTGGAACAATTTAACTCTTTGCTATATATGCCATGTTATTATTAGATACAGTGGCTTAACAGATAGATTGAGTCCTTGTATAATAATCAGATACTTCATAATCCAGGTACTCAGCCTGGGGCCTGGCCAGTACCTTCTCCAGAGGTCCCTTCCCACCTCTCCATCCTTTGAGAACCTGTAGATTTCTCAGCCAACCTCAGCTTGAGGTCAAGCACTAACAAAAGTTACTGGAATAACTGAGACAGTTGAAGTCTTGCTCTTCCTCTGGCACTCCACTTTCAGAATAAAAAGTATTTTCATCAGATCATCTTCCATCTCAGCCACCAATGTTGGAAAACATGCCAGCAGCAGCATTTGGACCTAACGCCGTCAGTGCTGGATAGCAGTTACCCATCAATGCTGTGAGGCTTCCAAGTAATTTGGCAACATGCAGAACTCTTAGTTCAGTGAGCAGAGACTTGCAACAGAAGTCACTACTTCTCTCCAATTCCAGGGGAAAATCCAGCAGCCAGAGGCAAGAGAGCTGCAGTGCTTTCCTTACCTTGTCAGATGAGGTCAGCATCAGCTTCAGACATTGCATGGGAGGTGCAAGACATGAAGTACAACAAAATGCCAGCACCACAATTCCCCTATCAAGAGCTAAGCTGCTTTAATGCCTTACAGATGTATTAGAGTCATTCCCTATATTTTTTTCCAAGCCGGAAGGTGACACATTTAGAGAAATGCAGCACCCTGATACACTGCTGTTAGTATGCATGGTCTGATATCTACAACTTAGACACAAAACTTATATCCTGCTTGGAGCCTCTCTCTCCCATGAATACACAAAGGTAGAAAGGATTACCAAGACACTACAAGGCAGAGAACACAAAGAGGAAGATGGAGCCAGAGGAGGAAATAAGATAATTTATGAATGGGAGATAATGAAACAGTCCAAAGGCCCAGTCACAAAGGTTATATTCACACAGTCTGTGTCCCTCCTGTGCTGAATTCCCAAGACAAACACCTGAGTATAGGGGAACACAACCACCAACACCAGAACTACAAAATATTCTGGGTGCTGCACTCAGTGGCATACCAACTCCGAACAGTGACATAAAAATAACCATAAGGTCCACTAAATCAGACTTTAAAACAGCAGAGAACCTCAAGAAACATGCAAACAGCACACAGATACATTATGGTAAAGAACGCTTTGTTTTAAGGCATCCAAGGCAGGATACCCAAGATCTGTGCACTCCCGGACCCCACTACAGGACCAGCCACCTTCCCCATACCGTAACTCCAACCACTGCAGTGATCCAACACGTCAGTGTAAACCAGAGCAGACAGAGCCTTGCTTCAGTCCTTGTCTAAAGCACTGGGACAGGGCAGCACTGGAGAAGCAAGCAGCAGGAGCAGAAGATAAAATGTGCAAGGGCCTGTAAACATACAGCTCCTTTCAGCATGCACCAATTTCTATTAAAGCTCAGCTTCGACACTGCACACTCTGTTACAGTAATCACAGGGGTATGCCGCTACACCCGCAGAACACAGTGTGCCATCAGCTCAGGATGCCATGACACATGGCCAAACCACCCATTCTCGTGACTAACAAAACCTCCCTTCACTTTGGCTTGCACATTCACAACTTTTTTCCTGCCTACACACAGCAAGAGATTCAAGTTCTTCATTAAGATCTTCTACCGTCCTATAAAGCATGAGCAGAAGTGCAAAGTAGCAAAGAATCCTCCTACTAAAAGTAACGTTACATTTTGTCAGTCTTACTGTGCCCGGAACCTTTACAACCCCAGACAAAATTATGTATCCCCACATCACCTAAACACTAAAAATGCCTTTGAGGAATTAAACTCCACATTTTTAGGCCCATGAAAGTAAGCCTTGCGCAGCAGTGTTTGCTGTGCCGTACACATGAAGATATTCCACATTATTTAATGCAAGATGCTTAAGAAGAGATGGAAGTGTCTGCACCTCCTGACAACCACAACTGGCAGTTCCCAGAACAGGACTCATACATGCTGCAACCCCCCCCCTCTCCTTGTAGTCACAGCCCTAACAAAACACACCTCAAGACACAGTTATTATCCGCAATGACTACCAGGACCGCACCAGACCAGGCCATAAGCTTCCAAGGAAGCTGTCTGAACAGCAGCATCACTCACAAGATACAGAGATATGGGTGAAAGACCAGGCATGAAATGCCTCTTGGGGACCAGTGAAGTAACGTTATAAAGAATCCATATTTAACTCTTGAGGAGATGTATACTGACTGGAGGACCGATCGCTGAGGTGAGAACCATTGAGATGCACACAGAGCGGAGTGCCCAGAAGACGAGGGAGGGCATCAAGTGAGGTCCAAGACAAAGGACACGAGTTAGGGATGTTAAGGGGCAGCGAAACTGGGAAACCTGGGACAGGAATGCCGGAACAGGCGTTCCCATCGAGGCCACTTGAGCATGGAAACTAACTGGAGGAACGAGCCGCCACCACGGGAAAGGGCCGCAGCGCTCCGCACGGCGCGCGTGAAGCAAAGCGGGGGCTGCAGCCCGTGGCGATGCGCAGTGCCAGACAGAGGAGCGGCAGCCGTGCAGAGCGGCGAGAGCCGAGGAGCGGCGGTGCGCGGAGCCGGGAGTCCGCGAGCCGGTCGGCCTGCAGGCACGAAAGGCGGCGGAGCAACAGGCGGCGCGGGCACGGCTGGGGGCGGCGAGGCCGGGGCCGGGCAGCGGCGCGCCGTGACAGCGCCGGCAGCCGCGCGGGAGTCCGGAGCGGGCGGTGGGGGAGGGGAGCCAGCCACGTTCGGGCCGCACGGAGCGCCCGCGGCGGCGGGGTCGCGCTCCAGGAGCGCTGCGGGCCGCGGGGCCGCGCTCACCTGCTGCACCCCCAGGAAGTCGTAGAAGTTGCGCGGCACCTCCTCCACCAGGTCGAACAGCTCCAGGTCGCCGCTGTCCCAGGCGCGGCCGCGGGGCAGCAGCAGCGCCAGCAGCGCCAGCAGCAGCGGCGGGCTGCCCATGGCCCCGGCGCGGACGTGGCCGGGCGAGCGCAGCTGAGGCGGCGCGGCGCCGGCAGCCGCTGGGCGCTGAGGGAAGCGGGCGGGCTCGGCCCCGTCGGGAGCGCCTCGCCCGGGCCAATCGCCGCCTCGGCTGCGCCTGACGTCGGCTGCCCCGGCAACGGCGGTGCTGGCGCAGGCCGGGCGGTGGGGGCTGGGTGTCGCGGCCCTTCCCCCTCCCCTTCCTGCCTCGGCCTTTCTCCTCCTCCTCCTCCTATTTCTCTCTTTTCAGCGGGCCCGCGAGAGCCACAGCGCGCGGCCGCTGCGGGCGGAGAGAACGTGGAGTGCGCGGCGCCGCGCCGCGCGTCCGCGCCTTCGGTGCGTGTGGTTCCCGTACCCCGTCACACCCCGAAATCGCTGCAGTGCACGCTCCTAGCGGCTGCCCCTCCCCCCCTCCGGGTTTCTCGTGCTTTCCTTGCTTAAACCGATCCTGGACGCGGGCTTCGTGGCTCCGCGATAGCCGTTGGCCGCGTTAAATCTCTTGTTCCGTCGCATACACAGGTGGGCCCCTCAGAACACGCGTAGTCCCCTCAAATCTAGGCCTCGTTCATGGCCGGTTGAGAAAAGGCATCAGTTTCAGTCATCCCGGAAGCATCCTTGGTTTTCTGAATCAAGTTCAGGAAATCTCTCTTCCAATTTACAGAAATCCTAACTGCACATCTGACCAGTGTCTGAACTCACATAAGAGGAGATAGGCGCCACTTAAACCTCTATACAGTACGGCATTGCTCTGGGTACTCCCTGAGAACAGTGAGAGGCAGCTTTAGAAATACACCCTGCCTAACTCAGAATAAGGGCTTGAATCCATGTAACCATAGAAAATATACATAATCATGTCCTTTTGTATGCATCATAACCTTTACCATATTCTACGACTGTCATTTTCCAACCCGAATAGTCTCAAACATTGTCTCCTATTGAAACGGTTCCCCTTTGAATAAACTACTTAAATATTAATTAGATTGATATTTAAACTTGTGTTTCCGTATCCCATATGCGCGCCCTCTGGGCTGTTAGGATCACGATTGTGCCTCTGGCTCTGTTTTCTGAAGAGCCACCTAAACCCGCCTGCCAGGAAACAATAATTTAACCAACATCCGATGGAGGCTCTTTTTGTAATTCCCTCTTCTTGAAAAGGAGCATTTTTCTGTTAATTCTGACCATCTTAAAAAAAAAAAAAAAAAAGCTTCTTTCAACTGATCACAGAGCCAAAAAAACAATCCTTTTGCACAGAAACACAGTCATGACAGAGTCATAGGCAAGTTAATTTATTGGTTGTTTTGCTTTGCGGGAGTAACTGAATCTGTTGTTGATTGATTTCTTTCCTCTTAATTATTTTCTTCATCTGCTCTTTTTTTGCACACCACAACTCATAGCTTAAATTCCCTTTGCTGTTTAGTTTGCCTTCGTTCTTCTTGCTTTCAAGCCTTAGGCTTCATTGCATGAAAATACTGGCTTTGGTTCAAAAAGTTACCCTGAGGATGTAGCACAAAGCTTAAAGATGCAAAGTACCTCCAAAAGCAGCAAATGGAGAGCACAACAAGGTGGTATGACTTGTAAACGAGGTTAAAGATTTATTATGTTTTCAATATTTTCTTTCTAAACTCTCCTTCCTTTCTGCCTCATTCTCTACCTGCTATTAGATGTTTCATTTTGGCTGATAAGCTTCTAAGCCTCCTCAGTGAAGCGGATCTAGTATGGTACTTGAAGTACCACCATATTAGTGTCAGTCTCTTCTCATTTTCCTACTTTCTTGTTTCAGCCATACGTGGTCAGTTTTGTCTCGTTGAGTCACTGAGACCTTCCTCCTTCTCCAGAACTTCAATTAATCCAAGTCACACCAGGCTTCCACAATACAGAGTAATGTGGTTAAATTAAAGGTTAGTTCTCTCTCTTGGTTTCAAAGAGAGCCTTAAGATGTCGAGCAAACATACACCAATTCAGCAATGGTTGCCTTCCCTGTGAGCCTGAAACAAAATATATCAGAAATTTCCAGTGATGTGGGCCAAGACTGCCAAGTGCAATGACCAAGCTAAATCTTGGTACTGGGAACTGACACATGTAGAGAAGAACATAGAAAATTACATACAACTTCTTCATTGTGGTCCCAAACTATTAATGCTGGGAGGTATTATTACTTTTTTTTCTCCAAGACATACCTGACATTTAAATGGCTGGAGGATCAGAGAAAGGTTTGTTATTGCACACCATATTCTGCATGCAGTCTCCCCAGCTGGGCAGCTTCTTTGTTTTAATAATGCTGGGAGCTGTGGAGGTGAGTGCGGTGTTTCTGTTCTCTGCCATGAGGTTTCTCTGCCTGCACACACAGGCACGTATCACCATATCAGCTCTCCTTAGCAAGCTGCAAGGGCAAGAAACATATACAGGAATATCATTTGTTTAAATAAATCTATGTTCTGATGCTAATTGACAGCAAGACACGAGGCCTGAGGCATGAAGCAGTTATTATGACTGTTTTTAACACCACTGAAAGACCAATACTTTAAAGCCCAGCAGGATTCACGCAATCATATTCTGCATGGCCAAACAGCTGCTGTTTGGGTGTCTTCAATGAGCAGAAGACAACTCAGGGAAAGAGCTTATCATCCCCCCCTCCCCTTTTTTTCCCCCTAAAGATAAGCCTTATCTCCAGCAGTTCACAAATTTGACTGCTCTGTGGTCTATTTCAGTTTTCTCTCCTGGCTGTTTAATTTAGGTGCTCTGTAGGTTCTGCACAGTGCCAGTAGTTTCTGTGCTAACAAAGCTGGCTGAAGGGTTTCCTGCTCACTCCCCCAGCCCTGCTGCTGGTTCCCACCTCTGTGCTGTGCTAATTCACCTCTTTGTGGGCCACATTATAAATCAAATGGCTGAAATGATCCAGGTTCAAAAAAAAAAAGGCTGTTCACACACATGTATATACACATACGCACACAAAAACTCAGATTTATTTCAGTGATCCAATTTACAGCACAGCCCAGAAACAGCTGCATCGGCACAATCAAGGGCACAGTGAGCTGTGATGAAGGAGCCAGAACAAGAGGGCATAGCAGGCAGGAAACTGCCTGGCTTAAACTGGCTTTCCCACTGGAAATAAAACCTTTGTATAACTCTACCCTGAGAGCTCAACACAGGCTGTTCCCCAAGCAGTGGGCTAAGCGGAGTGGGGGCAGGAATGTTCCTTTGCAGCTGGCAGGAGAGCTGGAGGACTTGTGCTGGAAGATAGGGTTCTGTAAGAGCAGAGGGTGAGATGGCAGTAACCTTGTTCTGAGGCGTTTCTGAGTGCTCTGCCCTGCCAGGCCAGCAATCTGCTGGTGGGCTCCTTACAGGGTGTATTTTTTAAAGCCAGATCATTTCTCAAATCCAGTCTGGAGTGCAGCCACAGAGACATGAGTCAGAATAGGGTGGAGAATGAGGGAAGGTAACATCCAGCATGGAAGTGGGAAAATGGGGGGGAGTAGGCTCACTTTATAGCAATACTGCCCACTGAAATATTTGTAAGGAATATGCCATTTGTGTGGACCAGCTGTTACCTTAGGCCAGACATAAGTCAAAGTAATGAGAAAGAAATGTGGGAATGGAAAGAGAAACAAAAGCAACACAGCTAAAAACTGAAAGCCAGCTCTATTACGGTCATCAGACATGAAAGAATATTATTTAGGAAATAGCTATTTAATGCCTGGTCTGGGCAGCTCAGCCCTCTCTTTTAACTATATTACTCTTTTTTTTTCCCCCCATTATATTACATCATTAGTGCCTGTACTTAAACAGTCCCTGCCTGAGTGTGGAATTCTGTGTCATGGTGTTTTCCAAATCAAAAAGCTACCTGAAGGCACATTAACATCATACAAGGTAATCACAGACTGTGGGACAGGAAAAAAAGTTTCATCTTCTGAATGCCAGTGCAACCTAGTAGTGTAACCCAACATATGAAAAGTTTATCATTATAAATGGCCTTTTTCTAGCATAAATGCATAATGTCTTGCTGTATGACCTAGCAGTAGTACATCATTGTATTTTAATACATATTTTCCTGAAGAACTTCAACCTGGGGAAACACTACCTTGGGAAGAAGTTCAGGAGGCACCAGAACTAGAAGACCAAACAAAATCAGTGACTAGAAGGCTTATACCATCTTTTCAAATAAGATATTCTCAACATCTTTCAAAATGATTTGTGGCTTAAACTGAAAGTGGATGACTTCCATGACAATTTTGTTATTACTCTTCCAAGAACAATATCCTGGTGCTCTATTCATGTATGGAGATGCTTGGCATACTCAAGCTGAAAACCCCAAGACAATTTTTAGAGAAAGATGCAGGTCTTTTAATATTTCAATTGAAGGAATGCTATTACTAGTGTCCCAGAATGAGAGCTCTGGCTGTACAGATGATATTACTAATCTCCAGCATGTGGTATATCTAAAGACATTGTACATTAATATGATGATCTCGGCCCATAATTAAGAATGCTGGAGATCAGGTATTCTCAGTATTCTCATCACAGTAAGTTTTCAAGGCATTTGTGTTAAAGCCAGAAACTAAAAAAAATAAGAAACATACTTTGAAATACAGAAGATCTCATGCCGTTCTTGAATAGCGATATTGATTCCTTTTGTTCTATTCTGCAGTGGCGATCAAAGATTAACGATGCTTGTTCGTAACAGGATTGTCCTTAATTATGCTTTATACATTTATTGTCATTTAGCAATTTACTTTTACTTGTGTTTGCCGAAGCAACTAATATCTCTTTTTAATTTCAAATAAACTTCCTAGAAGTGCCTTTTAATATTTTTAAAAATTAATTCACCACCAGGGGGCAAATAACTATTTCTCCAGAGAGAACATTTTTGTCAGTTTTATAGATGCATGACCCTTCCAAGGTCCTTTTCTATTTCACAGTAATTGCAGAAGTGATAAATAGGTATTTTTTTTTTAGGTGTGCAGCCCTAGAAATACACCAGAGGGACATCTCTGATTTTTTTTCCAACTCCAACTGCCTTAACTTTAAGACAAAAGCTAAGAAAGCAAATTGGATGACCATGAAGAGGTGGAACAAGATGGCTGCTGTGTGAGAGCAGCTTCTGTCCTCCTGTACATGTGGTTTTAGCACCGTTCTGCCAGGGGTGCTAAATATTTTATTGTTTAAAGCTTTATCTTCTTTACAAGAACTATCTAGGCACTAAGGGAGGTAACAATACCTTCCCTATAATAATTCAGTCGTACCTGCAATCAGTGTCCTAACAGTTGATGTTAATTGCCTGCACCGGTCCCTCCTTGTATTCTTCTTTGCTTTATCACAGAGAACCTGCTATTAGGAACAACAAAAAAAGGAATTTGCTTTGGCAAATGAAAAAGGATGAGTTTAACTTTCCGTATCATCAGAGAATTTGCTTATTGCCAAGAAGAGATACTGAATCCCAGATGATACAGTTCTGTTTGTCAGTAACACTGATCTCCCATTTATTAAAATGCTAGGAACGTATGTTTATGGCATTTCCTAATATATCCCTCCCAAGAAAGGAAGAGGCAGCACCAAAAAGTGTTAGAGAAGTGAAGCACAAGACAAAAATCCATCACTTCAAGATAAATTTGAACATAGAACTCTGACCACACACAGACAGACTGTCCAGCCATGAGAACAACATGCCAAAAACACAAGGGGAGGGCTCGTTACAGCAAAAGTTTGTAGGAGTTACTCATGGACAGCGCTTGGTGTTGGGGTGATATGTTGTAAAACATACCACAGCATCTTGGTGCTGGTAGATTATATTTGACTTTTCTTCAGACTGTAACAAAAATGGCCCAAATCCTTCCTCTGTTTGTACATCTGTGACTTCCATTTGCTTTTAAGGAATCTGTATCAGAAAATAGAGCAAGGTATTACTTTAATTACAAGTACAAACCATTATTTTCAGGAAAAAAAATTACTGGACAAAATTTGCCGGAATTCTGCAACATAATTTCTCACAAAATCCTGCTGCCCCATACCATTCCTCCATAGCCACATTCTCCAGTAAGTAGTCCTGAGAGCTTTAACAGCTTTCAAGGTTGTCAGCATTTTGTTGTTGTTATTAGACTTTGTTGCAGTATGGATTTTGGTCATTACAGCTACATCACGCAAAAGCAACGGAAAAATAAAAATGAAGGTTTCTCAGACTAAGAACCTGTCAGTGAAGATAAAAAGTATCCCAAACATGAAGAGCCTGAATGGTCCTGATCTTACAGGACCAGGTCATTTACAGCCCTCCTTAAGTATTATCTGTTACCTAAAATATTTAATTTTAAAAGCCTAAAATCCTAACTCCTGAACTTGTCTTGCTGTTTATTTTTTCCCAGATTCACTGTTGTCATATATAAATATTTTGTGTTCTGTCCATTCCTTTTAATCACTTTTTCTTCCTCCTGTATTTGCATTCTCCCTCGCCTCCTCTGTGCCTACTGTAATGTGCTACCAAATAAATATTAAATATGTTGTACTCATTTGATTCGTCTTAACCAAGCATTCAATTCATACAACAAATACTTGTTCTGTGGGCAAATATTAGTCAAAGAATATGTAATATAGAGTGTTATTTAGCAAAATATATTTAATGAATTCTATCAAGTAGGACATATAAATATTGACTTCTCCATGTGGCATGTACAGAAAGTGATCACTTAGTTTATGGATGCTCCTGATATGTGTTCTCAGGCACTGGCATGCAGAGAAGCAGCTAACAGGGCACACAGGAGGAACTTGCCCAGTGGCATTATCTGTGGACCCACTTTTCTTTCCATCATAGTAATGAATCACACTTTCAGCAGAAAGTAAGAAAAAGTTACAACACAAGAATTACTACATTTAATAGCATAACAACCCTCCCAAAATGAAGACTGTATGCAAAAACTGGAGAAAGCAATCACCTTGTAATAGTAGTGCAAACAGACACGATAGCTAAATTACAGATCCCCAAATGCTTGACCTGTGTTTCAGAGGACAAACAAGTACTCTCTTTTTGGCCCCAAATGCAGTAATGTCCTGAAAATATTACAGAATTGGATGTCAAAGTCCCTTGCATACCTTTAGGATATCCTTGAATACAAATGCCAAAGAACAGCCCTATCGTCCTTACTCCATTTATCCCAGATGTCACTGCAAAGACAAATTCTAGTTTTCAGCTTTATTTCTGTAGTAACAAATTTATTTTGTACCAGTAAACAAACATCAGACCAGCAGTTTTAATCAGTGCTGGATCAAAGTGGCGTTATCTCCGTCTGCAGGCCAGCGAGGGACTCCATTATATCACTTAAGCTCCATTAAAGCCGGTAGGTGATCTATTCTTGCAGCGCGTTGGAGGGAAGGGCAGAAGGAATTCTCTCTGCGGTACCTCCTGCTGCGTGCAGGCTGCCCTCCCACAACTCCCATGTCAGTGACAGATAATTTATGTGCCACCAGCCATCAGTGACAGCACTCGTACCAACCACAGCCCAGAGATCGTGCCTACAAACCAGGCAGGCCCTGCTTAACGTCTGCACGCGTGGCAAATCACACACCTGGAGGTGAAGCGGGCAGATCGGTGTGTCCAAATGAGCCACAGCTGTGCAGCTAATTGCCACCAAAGTACAGGCAAACTTGTGTCCTGCACCACGGTCGTACAAGATGCACAGTTTTCATGGTGGATGTAGGGGGGTTGGAACTAGATGATCTTTAAGGTCCCTTCCAAACAAAGCCATTCTGTGGTTCTGTGATTCAACGAGTCTATGCTGTGTTACAGGAATGGCAATTCCAGTCAAGGAGAGGGATGATGCCTGCTCTCCCTGCCCTGAGTGGAGTGAGATTGGTCTACCACACAGGGGCAAAGTCACCCCATTCTGCCACCACGGGCAGTGGGCTGAGCACTCTGTCCAGCCCCTGAGGAACTGACCGAGAAAAGGAGGAACCCTCAGGACAGGGCACCTCCCAGCACGCACAGAAATGACCTGTTCTAATACTGTGCCAAAGTTTTATGTTGAAGAATGCGGTACATTCAAACACGGGGTAAAAAATAATGAGGTTTGCTGCTGAAAAGATTAACTGTGGTTTTTTGGTCTCTGTTTTGATTCTGAATGATTTTTAGTTATCCCTTGGGTACACGTGTGACTGTTAGTGTTGCCTGGTTTCCCAGCAATATTAAAAAAATGTAACCTATGCTTTTCTGCAATTGAAAGGGAGCCAACTTACATACCTGCTCCTCATGTTCTGGGCCAGTAACAGATTCTGCTCCACATTCCACACAACTTCTCCTGTTCCTGCTGGTTGCAGCAATTTTACTTCCCCCCCACCAGCTCTACCTTTGTCATTTCTGCATGACAACACCAAGAGCTGGCAGCCTTCATCCCTTTTCTTCTCCCCTCACACCTCCACCCATCCCCACCCATCTCTGTAGCTTCAGGCGTTTCTTGGAGGCTCAGGGTAGTGGGGCAGCTGTTGCAGGAGATGTTGCCCCCAGTTCTACTTGTAGGGAGGGGAGAGCTGCTTTGGGTGTCTGCACTGCCGTGTCTAAATCCAACATTCTTTTTCCTTGGCTCTTCATGCTCCTGAATAGAAGGTGGGCAATTGGGTGAGGCTCTTACTTAGCAGTCAGCCTCCAGGCACGACTTAAACTCATCAAAATGATTATTCCTTCAGTTTGTGCCAAAATCCTATCACCTGTGCTGAGTTTTTAGAGTACAGAAATCCTGAAAACAAAATTGATCTGGAAAGAAGCATGGGTGCAGGAATGAGTCCCTCCTGAGCTGCAAGTTCTACTTGTCTTTATAGAAAATGTTAAATACTGCTGCAGTTTGCTTTCTAAAACCATAATTTCACTCCATGGCTCACTGTGAAGATAATCATCTGATAATTTACATAAAAATTCTATTTGCCTCATGGAAAAGAATACTCAGAAAACATTTTGCAAAAATATTTGTAAGACAGATAGATACACCATCAAGCAAGACACCATCTGTAAGACAGATAGATACACCATCAAGCAAGACTGTACAAAATAGCAAAGCCACTCAAGGTACACTCTAAATGGTGATCATGACAGTCTTCTGGCTATTGTTTAAATACATTTCCCTATGCACAAGGTTATCTTATGGGTGATTCTGTCACGCTTCTATTGGTATTTTTGAAGGCTGTCTCCCGAAAGTGTGCCTCACTCCAAAAATCTTGCTTGCACAATCAATATACATGCCTGTTAATGGAGCAATCTAGATCTAAAATTAAACTGGTCAGTTTGAACATCTAAATTGCCTTCAGCCATCAGCTCTCTCAGCCAGAGCACTATAATTTCTCTAAGTACCCTGGGAGGCACTTACCGTTGTTGCTTTCTTTTTGTACGTCTGTTATATTTGGAGTTATTGCAGATTATACTAGAGTTACTATAATGTATTATTTCCCATGTGGGAAGATCCATCTAGAACTGTTATCTTACTTTCTGTCTTCGTTTTCTCCAGCAACTTACCAAAACGTTTGCTGGAAGGACAGCAAAACAGCATAAAGGTTTTGGAGAAAAGATTTTGCAGTTGTTAAATGAGCAAATTGGATCTGGTTGCTTTCTGTTTCCATTTTGCTCTCTTGCTGAACAGTAAGTGCAACAAAATGGGGGGCTTCTCAGCTACGTTGATTTTAGAAATAGAGTATTTAATTAAATCTTCTTTGTATGAAAGTATTGTACCTGTGTTCTGTGCTATTTTACATCTGAGGCTTGCCAAGTTTCTCTCCATGAGAAGGAAATCGGTCATTTCAGAACTGAAAGCAGTTTTCTGGAATACCTCCATAAAAACCACATTGAATAATTCAAAAGAACGTAAGGACTCCCAAAGAGTGAGGTGTTATAAGCTAATTTTTAACCTCTGTCTTTTAAATTTGGTGTATAAATTTTCCATTTATTTCCTTCCTCGTTTAATTTCAGAGATCATTTTAAGTACATAACATCTGTGAACACTAAATAACACTCCTGGTAAAAAGCAGTCTGAGCATTCAACTTTGAAGCAGTTTTTGCTTCATTCAGTCAGTGCTACCTACCTGATGGAGAAGGACACACAGATCTTTCCCAACATCAGCTTGTCTTCAGGTATAATAATGATTTCTTGTGCTCATAAATCCAAATTTTCAGTTCATTTGCACTGCCACCACAGAAAAACATATAGCACTGGCAATGGAATAGGTACAGAAGTAGCAGAGAAGACAACAAGTAAAGGAAATCTTAGAGGAACCATTAGCAACTACAGCATGTCTCTAACTTCAAGGAAGCACACTAAAAATGGAAGCAAAACAGGTCAAGTATTTCTTATACTCCTAAGACTATTTCTTATATTCCTAAATAAATAAACAAGATTCTTCAGTTACAGAAAAGCAAAGTTGGAGACATATCAGTTTCATATAAGAATACTTGTAAGAAACAAAATCATTCTGCAAAAGTTTGCAGACCAGAGCTGAAGATAAACAAAGAAGAGCTAAAAAGAACAAATCCCAGCAAAAACTGTTAGAGAGACGGAGATGCAAAGACTGGATAATCACTTTGAGTTTGAAAAGACTGCAGCTGTCTGGTTGGACACAGCACCCAAGCATTATTCTATTTGCAGTTACAGCAAGACTTTTGAAATTAAAATCAACTGAAATGAAAATTCAGCTCATAGGAGTGTGTGGTGAGTGTGACCTGCAAGCAAAGGCAAGACAGAATTAGGAAAGGCTAACTCTTGCAGTCGTTTCAGAAATCGTGCTGTTTCTATTCTAGATTGGAAATGTCAGATATTAGACGAAGAAGCAGGTATTGAAGATAAGTTTAAAAATATATATATAAAATAAAAAAAATTAAATAGAAACAGACCATAATAAAATGGATAATTGAATAGAAAAGTAGCATAGGAGAGGTAGCTTATCTGTAACTCTTTTTCTTTGAGAAATGTGGTCAAATGTCACTCATACTGTCAGAGTAACTACACCCAAGCACATTTATCCAAATAATTTTTGTCTTAGTGCAAGAGACATAATATCAAAGGTATGCCAGACAGCTCACCCCTGAAATAATGTAGCATAGAAACAGCTGATAGAAATCATTCTTCCAGCTGAGACAATTCTGACACTACTTAGGAAGGTATTTAGAATGAGTATAAAGAGTAAACTCTAAAAATTACACTGAACAAGATTCTGTCCATAAAGGCTACCATCTCCTTTTGCTCTCCTGACTGAGGTAAGTGCAAGGCTGATTCCACTGACAGAAGAAGAATGGAACAAGAAGTCACTGATTTGGAAAGTATCTTAGCAAAACTAAAAGGACAAGCTTAGAACACAATGAGGAGCAAGCCCATGATGGGAAGAAACTCTGGGAGCCTAAAAACATTCCACAGACATCAGTGGAAAACCCTTCACATGATGATACAACGTGGATGTGATTGCCAAGGGCACTTCAAACAAGCTTATCAAAAGTCCTATCGTATCCTATAAATCATCATCATATTTCAACACACCTTCTACATGTGGCCACTGACATTTTTTCTGTTGTTTATCAGGATGTCACCAACCAGGATAAGTGGGTAAATTGTGATCCAGGGAGCCATTGCCTACTGCCAAATGGAGACAAGCTCAGCACAGGGAGGATTTGGCACTGAAAAACAGCATCATACCAAGAGCACAGGGGCAAAACTTGGAAAGATAGGCATTTTTTCTGCAGACACTGAAGAGATAGGGGACAACCTCTGGCTGGTAGTAGAGGATATCCACCAAGTTGATTCAGTGGAATTATATGAAGTGACATAAAATGTCCCTATAAATCAAATTAAAATTAATCATGGATTGAAGGAGTTTGATTTATACAAGAAACAAGTAAATCTAAGTCCACAAAAAATTACTCTGTCTATATTAATGTGCAGGAGTAATGTGATAACAGTTCCATAATCATAAAAAAGAATGAGAGAGTTTTAGTCTGCTCTTGTGTCTTGAAGAACACTCCAGAAGCAGAACTTGCTCAAAGACTGTCCTTCTACTCTACCTTGTTTCGAAGGAGAAGGGCAGTGTTCCAGGAGCCCCTGTTGGTGTCATCTTCTGGTTCTGCTTATGGTGTTAGGAGTTCCTGCAGGGATATTTAACAAAAGAGAGGAAAGCTTGCCTGACTCTCAGAAAAAAATGAAGTGGAGCTCATGAGCTGAGTCTTGTGCTTCCCCTTCTGATAGACATTCAGTGTAAAGGTATGTTCAACTTATAAAGGTGTATGCCTTTCACTCCATGGCCAAATCACATAATGGCACAAAGGAAGCTGGTAAACCCTAGGATATAAAGAGAAGCAATTTGAAGAGTGAATCAATGTCACCTCTCTATGAATCAGCCTGGGCAGGAACAAAGTGAGTATCATTGAAGGTCATGTACCTCAACAAAGTTTGTCACAGCTGTTCTGGAGAGTCTCAAGGGTCATCATTTCAAAACAGGTGGTCTTGGAGGAAATGTTTGGAAATAAAGGTGAACAATCAACCTTTGTAGACCTACCTCTGACCAAAGTCAGCCAACAGCCTCTTTGTCAAAATCTTATTTCTTCTTTCTGGATGTAGAAACATGAACCAATCCAGTAGCTGGACAGATGTTCTCCAGGCTCTTTGACTTTGAAGAACCCACTTATCTCCTCATTAGGTGTTCTCAGAGATAGCACCAATGATCCCTACATGCCCAGGATTTGAATCCAACTTTGAACATCTTCCCAGGGATGTGTACTTCCCTAAGGCAGTGAAGACAACAGCTGCAGCCATCAAAAGAGGAAAAACAGGTTCCCCAGGGAAAGTCTAGCATCCTATGCCAAGTGAGAGAAGCAAGTAACTCCAGAGGCTGCTAGTGAAGTTTCTGCCAAAAAGAAGCTAAAAATTTGAGAAAAGATCACTGTTTTTATACTTGTTTGTTTGTTTGTTTGTTTATATTGCTATGGAATCTAAAAGTCCATACTTTAAATTATTTGCCTATGTACATATATACATTCCACTGAGATGCTATAGTTATATATCTATAGAACTTTAAACAAGGATGTGTGGACTTGCTCCAAATCAGAAGGACTATGAAGATGGGGCCATAAAATCCCTCAACGCTGAATGCCCACAATGAGGACAGAGCTGAGTCTGTGCATCTCCCACATGGATAATTTTGCTTGCTCACCCATACATGACAGTGCAAAGACTTAAGTAGATAGATACTCAAGAGAGAAAGCCAAATTCAGAGCAAATTACCAAAAAACATCAACACAATAATGACATAAAACACTGGTAGAGCATGCCAAAGAAAAAGAAAAGGAACCGTAAGAACCTGATGTGGGAGACCAAAATGCTGAGCATAGCATCTTCACAGTGTGAAGTGGGAAAATGATATCAAAATTGTTAAGAGGCTGTTTAAAACAAGTCCTCAGAGTTGCAACTTCTACTTAACTCAGCTAAATTACAGAACAGAATTCCTGAAACCGAGATTGTCATCTGATTAAACACAAAATAGAAATCAGTAGGGATACCTGGTAATGTAACCATCTCTGCTACAGCCCACAGAACTAAAGCACACGGGAACTAAAACCCGATGCATGCCTGCTTGATCTACGCGAATTCCAGTGCCGGTTCCAGAAGACAGAGAAGACCAAACTGACACCGACTGAGAACTGTTGAAATACACATTCTTCTTCCAGAGGGGAAAGACATACAGGTGACTGGCCTTTTTAAAAGCTTTCAGCACCCTGCTTTCAACCAGCTCCTGTTAGGGTCACTAATCATTAGCTGCCTGACAGACCGGGGGTCTTTCTTTCTCCGTCACAAATTTCTCCCTCCTTTATGTGACACTTTAATTTTTCCTTCTCTAGCTTGTGAGGATACAACACTCAGATGAGTAAATACGGATTAAGTTGCAAAATTTTATATACCAAAAAGATGAAAATATTGGTCTTCGTTTTCATATTTCTTTCTTATCTGTATACTGAGGATAGTAAATTTAGCAATGCAGCTCACATGAGTCATTAGGCTTCATTAAGATTTCTACAGATTATATTTTTTAGCCGCAGAGTGTTATTATTTTTATCTCTTTCCCTCTGATGAAGGGATTTATAATGTCTTTCAACATTCTTTATCACGTTTGCCTCTTTTTTTTTAAACTCAGACATTCAAAGTCCCATTTCTTGAAAGCTCTGTCTGATATCTGGGTTGACAGCACATCTTGGGTCTCTTCCATGATAGCCCCAAGTGCTTCATGCATACACTAAAATTAACATTCTTTGGTTTAAATTACAATACAACCCCAAATCCTCGCTGTTCGGCTGAGAAACACGAAAGCATGCACTTTAGTGGTGTGTGTGGAAGAACCTGGAATTTATGAGTGTGATTGCCTTGAATTATGCAAAAAGAACACCATTAAGGTTATAAAGGCAAATACTCAAAAGTTAAGCACCAGAATTAAGGTCACCAACTTACTATGCATTCTTCTATTCTTATTTTGACATTAATTTCCAGGTAGAAAAGTAAGAGTTCTGCAATGAGTGCTTAAATGTTACTCTGTAGGTCTTGCTCACCTGAATATTGCCATACCTTCATGTGTCAGCACAAATTTTCTGTTCTTTGTGCACTACACTTCTGCATAATTCAGCACACACATACCAGTTCACAAAAGCCACGACAAGCCTACTGTACTCCCTACACGTGCCTTTCTTCAAGTAATTGAGTTTATTATTTTGATGCCAAATTGAAAAGGTACTATGGAATTTATGCAGTGTAGTTTTCTTTTGTGCCCAATAATATTCTAGACTATGCTGACAATTTTAGGGCTTTAAATCACCAGAAGAGCAACTAACAACCCTTTATGATACCACAAAATGGCTGTATTGTATTCTGACTGTTAAAGGCTGATGTGAAAATTATAGCTGAGGTTTTACCTCTGTTTTTTTTTCCTTCATTCCATTTGTCTGTTTTCGGGCTACTTAGGGACGGATTTTCACCACGACATAACAAGCAGCGGCAGCGGCTGAACTAAACCTCTCTGTGCAATGAAAGTTAATATCCTTCAGCTTTGCCTAATTCTCAACTCAAGGAGGTTCCTTAGCGAAATAGAAATTACGACATTATTTATTAAGACACGTAAAAGATAAGAAAAATTTAAAAGAATAAACATCTTCATAAACATTTTGAACACCTCTTTCCTGCTAGCACTGCTTTCTTTACAAATTTTGATCCGGTAAAAGCCTGCATGAAGGGAGCCTGAGCAGGTTGTAGGGATGAAATATTCCTCCTACTTCCTGGTTTCTCGCTCAGCTCCAGACTGCTTTATCAGTCACATTTTCTGTGCCCTCGTGTTTTTTAACCCTAAAATTCTCCTAAAACAGAGCACCCAGCAACCGGGTATGAATCACTCATATTCCCAGTTATGCTGTACTTTACATACCTGACTGGATCTTAAATGACATACAGATGCTAGCTCGACCTTTTGCCCATTCTGCAGGAGCATGGGGTGATGAATTGTTCAAAACATCACATGGTGCCACAATGCAGAGCACCTCCCTCACTCTCCCCCCAGCCCTGGCAGGAAGACCCTGAGCAGGCTCCTGTATCCTGCCTTGGCATCCTCCCAGGGGCACGAGGAGTGGGAAAGTAAAGATTTATGAAATGGCTGAAAAAAGCATGATCCAAGGTGAAAGTTGGAAGCTAATGCTCAAATCCATATGCCACTTTATTTTCTTTTAAAAAAAAAAAAAATCAAATTGCCCACATCTGGATTGCTGTGTACAAGCACCTTTTTAGACATCTTGAATTTACATTAGATTTTTTTCAAAACGCTGTTTTCCATCTCTAAATCCATAGGGCAAAATAGTTACTTCATTTAGATAAGCAGCTTTTGGGCATGAATTACAACAACTTTTCATATGGATTTTTATTATGCGGATTAAATACTCTCTAATTACACATAGTGGAATACTTCATAACAGTCTGCTGTGTTATGTCAATAATCCATTACGATATGAATAGATGCTTGGTAAAACTTCTGCTGCAAGCACCAGTGCTTACAATTTCACTGGGGAAAGCACAGCAATCCTATTGACGAGAGCCCAGCGGGACTGCAAAGATACAGTGTCATGAAGTGCACAGAAAGATCACGCTGTGTTAATGAGATGGAAACACCCTTGAAAGTACAGAATTTCAAAACTAACATCAAATTTTGTCCAGACTCATTCCTTGTGCCAATCTCTGTGCAAAACTTCATGGTGATTTAACACTTCTTCCCATAAAAAAATAAGCCTAAATTTAATTTTCTTGCATTCTTCCTTGCATAGTCAAGCACATAGGGGTAACTCACGAGTACCCCTCATGACAGATCTGGAATGAGAGCATTTTAAGATGGGAACTAATTCTGGAGGAAAATGGAGGCTACTGAAAGGTACCCCAGCTCTGTCCCACCGCACGCTGCCTCCCACAGCTACTGCTGCCACCACCCAGGGACGGAGCCAAGCAGCAGGGACAGCCAGCTGGAAAGGGACAGGAAGACTGGAAGCAAAAAACGATGGGGGGTGTAAGAAAACCACAGCAGGCAGAAATAAATAGACATTTTAGAACTTTGCCCTGACCTAAATATTAACCACATACAAAACATGTTTAAATCAAATATGAAGTTTTTTCCAGTTTATATTGGTTCACCCAAGACCAGCAAGTGTTATTAACTTAAACCAATACAGTTCACCAGCTGCTAGTATAAATACCCCGTAGCTATGCATGGCAAGGTCACTACTGTGCCCTCTTCTGTAGCTCTCTCCTCGTCCATCTGAACAGAAAGATTCCTTAGATAAGTTTCACTAGCTTTGTGCACTGTGGTGGTAAGGATCAAGGGATGTAGCCCAAGAAGCAGTATTACCATCAACAGTTCCCTTAGTAGTGGTGTAGGCGCAGCTCTCTCCAAATGCAACTTTACATTGCAGACACCCTCAGCTTAGCATTAACCCAATTAGCATAACCCAAGAGAAACAACTTCAGCACAGAAATCTGAGTTAGCTTTGTTGTAAAGGGCTGTGAATGCACCCAGTGTGAGCTTAAAGCAGATCACTGCAGCCCAATGCTACATGCAGGGAATTCCCTCCAGGGACAAGATGTCTGGGGATGAAGAAGCAGAGGGAGCAGTCCAGGAAGGCCCTACTTTAGGTGGCATTTGGTAGTATTTCATGTGTGTTTGCATTTCATGAAACTCTATATCTGGGAATTGGACAGATCTCCAAAACTCAAATGACAAAGCAACTGAAATATCTAAGGGAGAAGTGAAATGCTCAAAGAAATAATGCCTACTTGGTTTTGATCCCTGTTCTTCTTGATGACTATAATGGGTTGCTGTAAATTCCCATCATAGAGCTGCATTTTCAAGTGCTGGTGGCTTTGCAACCCTTTACATGTTCAGGCTGACATATCCACCTCGGTTGGTTTATTATATTTGCTCAAATATCAGAAAGGTTTTGTTTTCAGTTAGAATAGGAGAAAACATTGTTCTGCATTAAGACATTCCTGTGATTTTCAATGTGAGTGGATTCAGCACTCACAGAGCTCTGCAATAAGGATTCTGTCACAAACCCATCCCCTGCCCTGGAGAGGAAACACTGAAAACTGGCCACTTTGTAAAGGATGCCATCAATTGCAAGGGGTCAGAAAATATAAATTAGCTTCTCTCGAGAATTCTAAAACGCTGACATCAGTCCCCAGCTTCCCCAGCTTAGAAGCTCAAAAATGCCTTTTTGACGTCTTTCACAACCATTCACTTTTTTCTTTTTTTTCTTTTTTTTTCTGCCAGTATCTACATAATCATTTCAAGTTGGAAAGCCATTCTTCAGTGCAGATGAAAGTGCCTGTTCCTCTGGCTGTTCAGACACTCAAGATGCTCTGCTTACCTTGAAAAGCCCTTTCTTCTGCCGCTTTTCCTGTAACATTTGTGACTCTTTCCTTTTTTTCTACCGAGTCCTTTATTCCCCTCCTATATAAGACTATAAGCGTGGCTGAAAAGTTACAAAGACATTTAAGAAAAATAATCACCTCCTTTTGTGCCAAGTTTCCAGGTTACTTTTCGTAAGTACCCGCAGAAAGTGCAGCAATCTTTGTGGTTTTCACAACATCAGTTACCATTCACTGACTTTTTTTGTAAACTCCTGCAGAGCTTTCTGTAACCAAGCGACTGGAGCTTCAGATGAGTTCCTTTCACCTGTAGGGAACACACCGATACCTGCTGGAGGGCGTCTGAAGAGGAGAGGCTGAGTACTGCTTGTGGTTGTTCTCTTAAAGAGATGACATACATCACTGATCAAAAGCTGCATCAGTGATGCTTCTGCAGCACGATTTGCAGTCACGTGTAGCATCTCTTATGAAATCAATTTCTATCAGTGTGAAGAAAAATGGATTCCTTAGGCCACGAATAGAAAGGCCGGCCTCCAACATCAGGTACAAGCGCTAAGATTTACCAGCCACATTAGTTAAAATGTAGATTCAAGCTCATAAAACACCGGAGTTACACAAAACCTTGATTATGGCCCTTCCTAATTTTGAGGCACTTGATCCTGCAAATTCAGTAATGCTGCTTATGTGTTATCTGCTGCTATGGTCCCAGGAACTGACCACAGTGAAGTCTGAAAGGACATCCCAGAGTTTCAAAGGGGTAAATTTGCCATAATTCTTGGACAAAAGCCTTCTTGTTCTTTGCTTATGTCAGCGAGTTTATTACCCAAAAATAACAGTGGGGAAAAGTGATAGTTTGTCTGCTGATTTACCATTTATTGGGTTCTTTACACGCAGCTGGTAGTGAATGTCAGTCGTATTTTGGGTACGCACTGCAGCTGGGTGGATCTTCTCTCTGCCAGTAAGGTAGATTACATTTTTGCTCTTACCTCATTAACCTTTATTGCAAGTGCTTTAGTTTACCAAGATAGAGTTTGTCACTTTGCAATCCCGTATTAAATTAAAGACTGCTGTGTAGGCTGTCTCATTTCATTGTGTTCCTGTCTTTAGCTCGGTACTGCAGGTTGTTACTCATTTTGAATATAGCAGTCTCCAGACGAAACAAATAACATTTATTTACAATCTAGAAGTAATAAAAGTCTACACAAACAAAAATTTACAGGTTGCTTTTACCTGTCTTTTGATTTCTAACTCTTCGGAGTATCCATGAACATGTCTTGTAGGCCTGTTGTGAAGGCAGGGACTTACTCCGATGTCATTAAAGTTGGAATTCCCGCTGTAATCATATGAATTTAAGAGTTGGAGCTTTAAAAAAAGTACTAAATATTCTGAGACTCTCAGCAGAACCACAAGTTATCAACATTCAGCTGTAAAGCTGCATGATTCACTGTGAAGTTGATTTTATCACAGATTTCCACAATACATCGTTGGTTGTTTGGGTTTGGTTTTTTTTTTTTTTCCCCAGTTTTTCTTGCATTTTTAATATGCTGTCTGCCCTTTGGGTACAAATTCTTTTCCTTTCATCAAATTCTAACCTTCTAAACAGCTGAGCAGTTTCAAACACCTGCTATTTAATTTTTATCAGCCTCTTCCAGGGAAAGATATTTTTCCTCTCAAATGTGGATGTTTTTCTACTGAAATGGCACAAGTCTGAGGTGCCGAGGTACGTTATTCAGCCTCAAAATAGGAGTAGTTGGAGGGTTAGAAATTAGATCTCCATCAGCATTTAAAAGAAGAGTTTCCTTATAGGACTCATTGCTTGCTTCTGTTACTGGCAAGTTGATAACAGGTATCTACTGTCTAAATATTCACAATTTTATTATGAGAAAATATAATATTATTTTAGAACTGATTTAACTTCAAGTCCAAAGCTCAAACTTACTAAAAGATCTTACAAGCATCTCTTTAGCCACATTAATTCTTTCAGCATCAGTGTAATTCCATGCTGTCACACACACAAATATTTTGCAGAATTAAGACCCTCTAAATATGGCCATATAGGTGGAGAATCTCAAAACACGTTGGCCCTAATACAGCTACAATTTTATTATAAAATAAAAGTGTGAATCTATATATATTTGTGTGTGTCTATACACATCTACATACACACGTTTTTATTGTTACTTGCTTGGAAAGATATACATGACTATCTACTGTCCTACCACACAGCTGCCAAAACACAACTGTTTTTCAATGACCAGAATATCCCCACTCCCTCTTTACGGAGTTCATTGCCTCAATGACATAATTCAGCTTCATATTTTTTTTTAAATGAGGGATCTGTATTCAATAATTTGAGATAAATCATGGACATCTTGAAAGACTGTAAACAACTAATAATGACAAATAGCCTGCAATATGTTGAAATAGATGCAAAGAGGTATCTAGGGAGATGCCAAGGATGTCACTGTTGAAACGATTTCACTACAATAAGAAACGTTCTAGAAGGACCAGTTGATTAAAGGAGTATATGATATTGTCTAAAAGTTCAGGGGTAAGCAGAAAAAGAAAAAAAATAATGGTAGTCAAAAGAAAGTTACTTCATCCGTAATATAAAGTAATAATATAAGAAGAGTAATTACAATCGTAATTATCTTCCCCTCATACGGCTTGGTTAAGATACAATTATGGTTTAAAGACAGTAACAGAAAGCCATCAAGGAATACTGAATAAGGAAAAAGCAACCAAATACTGGCATATCCTCTGTATAGTGATGAAACAGCTATACGACAATAATGAGGTCATGTTGGCTTTTGGGGACACAGATTAGGGTAAAATGCTTAAAGTAACATTACACTGTTTTGTCTTTTTCTTCTGCCCCAGCATGAGTATGCACAGATCAGTGACAGATCTGGGATTATTCTGTGACATTCAGAATGCAGAAAATAGTCATTTGGTTTTTAGGGATTTTCTTCAGGTTGTAGGACGGAGCGATGGGAAGTCAAACAGCTGAAGAAAGGTCTGTGTTAAAACACGAACGTGCGAAATTTAATTTTCAAATGATATAATCTTCCCGAGTCTGATGTGCTATGCATAATAAATGAACAAATGCACTGTGCTTTGTGCATAAGCAGAAATAAATCAGCGTAAAGTCCCCATAATTCACCTGGTCAAAAAAGACTTACAGGACAAGGTCAAATTATGTGGAAATCAATCTTCATAAACTGAAGCTGATTTGCATTTGTAGATAAATGTTTACCATAATTCCAAATCAAAAACAAGAATATATGTTCACTCCTCCATCCGCGCTCATGCATCCAAACCTCAGAATGTGCCCTCGCTTCTGCCAGCTGTGCTCGTGCCCAGCTCAGCTAAGAAGAGCTGCACAGAAATGCTGCTCCAGACAGGGGCAGGTAAGTCACTCTTGCCTGGCTTTGGTATAAGATGTTCACCCGAAGCTGATTTTTAATCATTTATAAGCAGGTCTAACAAAACATCTTGTTTTCCTTTCAGCTCTCTTGTATCTCCAACAGGGAGAAGAACGGGCCTCAAACCCTTAGTCTCCCTTGACCAGGTGAATGTGACCTGATCTGGTTCAGAGAACCGCCCTGGATGTGGACTTCAGCTCGTAGGTATATTGCCCTGACCTCCTCTTCCCAGTTTATGCAAGTTGCATCCAGGTGTGTTAATGAATCTGCTTTGATAAAGCAAAGCATTTAGTTTAGGAAATGCCAAACCAAATTATTTCTCTCTCTTTTTTTTTTTTTTGGTAGGTTTTTTCTTCATTTTCTATAAATGCAGAATTATTTGTCAAATTCAACCTGTGCTTTCAAATAACTTCAGTTGTCCCCACATTTCTTTTGCGAGATTAATAAATCATAGATATGCTGAATCCCAGTCTTAGTTCTAAATTTCCTTTTTCCCCCCTTCTGTCCTGGTTCAGGTGAAGGCCAGAGCAGCTTGCAGTGCAGGTCATAGCACACTAACAGCCTACAGGCCCACACTGCTCCAGATCATGCCAAGGCAAAAGGCCACTTTGTTCCAAAAGATATTTTGCAGTTCACAGAGAAGTGGAGGAGTGTTTGGAGAGAGATACTCATTGAGGGAACCCTTAGGTAACTTCTAAGACAGTTTCAGTGCCCAGAGCAGCGAGGCACAAGGTACAGAGTGAAACCTCCACACCTCAAGTGGAACTTCAGTAAGACCTATGACCTCTTTAAACTTTCTACTAAGTGTTTCACACTGATGGGAAACAGGAGTCACTCTGGACTTCAGCTGGCATCAAACCTGTCTGAATATGGTGATCTGTGGGCCGGGGCAGCTCTGGATCAGACTTCTGCTCCACATGATGCTGTCAGATTACGGGTTTGTACTTCACCGCGCTAGAAATTGATTGCCAAAAGACAGTCCTCACCTACACACTGCAAAGTACACCTGGCTGTAAAAACAAGCTGTGTGGAAAGGCCTCAAATTACACCTCCTGTGAGAGGCTGAACCCTCAGCACTGCTGCCCAAAACCACATGCAGAGCCACCAGGAGAAAATCCATACCATCACATCCCATGTTGTGTCCACCCCAGTCACAGGGCTTCAGGGAATCATCAGCCTCCAGGACACTGACCACACAGACCTCACCAACAGAGCCCAGGCTGTTGAGGAATATCCTCACCTGTACAGAACCACACTGGAAGATTTTCATGCAAGGATAGCTGTGAATGTTGGGTTCCTGACTTCAACATCCGATGTCCTCCCATCTTTTATTCTCCTTATAATACACTTCTCAAAGTAAGAAATGTGGCAGCATTGCCATCATCCTTATGTCTACAGCACACATCTTACTGTGAGGTAGGACATCACCTGGGATGTTGGGACTGGCCAACATTTTCTCCTTGAATAAAGTTGTTGCCATTTTCCAGTTATTTTCTAGCATAACAAAAACTGCCTGAGTAAATACTTGGATATCTCCTACTTCTCTTGCTTAAACACACCTCACAAAAATGACACAATTTCAATCACAGAACTCCCTCTTTGCAAAATTAGGAGTCTTTTTCATTAGATGCCTCAAAGACCTCTCCCACAGCAGAGGGATCAATGCAATTCACCTGTGAGAACAGGCGCCTCATCTGCAAAATATTCTGTCTGGCATGGAAACTCAAAAATATGGAGCATCTGTGCTGTTTTGCTAGCAGCTTTTTCACCTCTCTTCCTCATCCCAAAAGAGGCAACTACAGGCAGCATTAGAGCAGAAGAGTGACAACAAGCCGTCAACAGGGCTGATCTGGAGACTCCACCCACCTGTCACTGGATGCAGACCTTCTGGATACAGCCACAGAGTTCAGTAACCACAGCTGCATTCTGGCTGAGGGAAACAGTAAAGATCAGACACCTGCAAACTGTCACCTCAATTTGCCTTTGCTTACTTACTTGTATCCAGGCTGTATTTGGGCAGGAACAAATGTGGGCTTTACAGTCAGCATGCTTTTCTACCCCTTCAATGCTCACAACGTTGTGAAAGTATTACAGTACTGCTCTGGGATGGCTACAGGAGGCACCACTCCTCCAGGTGTCTCCTTAAAAGGTAAATGCACAGATAGAATATCTTAACAGCTGATGTCCTGGAAATCCTCACAGCATGGAGTACATCCCTCATGCTCCAATTGGTCTATTTTGGGTCCTGGGCAACCTATTTAGGGTTTTTTTTTTTTTAATTATTATTTATTTACACTGTCTAGAATCCTATGGAAACTGTGCATGCTATCAACAATGAGATGACAACCTTGAAAACTTATCCTGCAAAGAACCTTCCAGCTCGTGACAGCCTTTCCTCTCCTCCATGCTCCATATTTGTACCTCCTAAATAACTAACACAGAAAATACTGAAATACTGAGGTGATGAGAGGATCCAGGATCCTACAGGACTGTGGCCTTAAACTTAAACCATGAGGTGGCTCTACAGCTACTCCATCTAGACAGAAGCAGGTCAGATCTCCTCTCCTCTCCTCTCCTCTCCTCTCCTCTCCTCTCCTCTCCTCTCCTCTCCTCTCCTCTCCTCTCCTCTCCTCTCCTCTCCTCTCCTCTCCTCTCCTCTCCTCTCCTCTCCTCTCCTCTCCTCTCCTCTCCTCTCCTCTCCTCTCCTCTCCTCTCCTCTCCTCTCCTCTCCTCTCCTCTCCTCTCCTCTCCTCTCCTCTCCTCTCCTCTCCTCTCCTCTCCTCTCCTCTCCTCTCCTCCCCCCATCACTCTGCTTTCCAGTTAATTTATGTGGGAGGAAAGCCCCTGGGGACCTCACCTTTAATTGCACAGCTGTAATCTGCTCTGTGGCCAGGTTGGAGAATTTTACCCAGGGATGTGATGTCTGCAGAGCTGTGTGTTCTTCTCTCTGGTTTTATGTTGTCTTTATAATTTTGGGTTGTTTTTTTTTTGTTGTTGTTGTTTTGTTGTTTTGGTTTTTTTTGTTTTTGTATTGTCTTTCTCTTATCAGTAAATAAATATAAAAAGGCAATAGGGAAGCATTTTTTGATTAAAGAAAAACATATTGATCTTAATAAGAGATAAGTAGAAATCAACAGATTAAATTTCTGATTCACATATGGGGATGATCCGTTTGCTTTAAACAGTAAGGCAGGAAATTTGCTGACAAATTGAGAATTGGAATTAATGATTTGCTATGGTTCCTCTCATTTCCCATGGAGCACAGGAAGAAATCAAAGGATTTTTCCCAGATTTAAACCTTTGAAAGGCTGCAATTCTATTGCTGAAGCATTTGCTGTTCAGTCTCACTGCTTCCACTTTATAATGCACTGACTGAGCACACTGATAAATGTTTAGACAGAAATACTTTATCTTTTCATTTTTTTTTCTGGCTAATCGAGAGCATTCTGGTTAAAGCTCCATGTACCTCTCAAACAGTAAAAGTTCTGTTCAGGTGCCTTGAGTGCCTGCTATATCCTCCAGATTTTCTGCACGGCTTGAGTGGTGGGCTGTATATTCAAACCATGTACAACAAGATTTCTTACAGATGTCAAACACATGTAGTAGGAAAAGGAACTGTACGGCAGGCTTAGTGGCTGTGTAAGAGTGACTTTTATGCTAAAGGGATTCCCTTTTTAAAGGGAATAGGAAGGTCTAGAGTTCTGGAACAGTGGGAAAAAGTTCTGCTCCTCTGTCAGATGTGCTCAAGGACCCGGCCTGTCTGTGCAGTCTTTGAAAGGAATTGTAACAGCATCAAAGGACTGTCTGATCCCACTAGCAGTTTCTTGTTATAACATATATAAGAATATATGAAATATTCTTATGAGGCTGATTTTTGGCTAGTCCATTCACATCAGGTACATGAACACCTCTTTTTTTAGCTCGTCTTACTAGATCCCGGGATGTGTTATCCCATTGCTCCCTTTCACCATAACTAAGCTTCTTTCTGTCCTTATTTTGGTGATAAACAGGCTTGCTTGCATTTCTTCACATGAGATCAAATTAAGACAGGAAGAGTGCAGCTAATGGAGGCGGCCAATGGTGCAGCCATTAATAATGGCTAATTCAAAGTTGTACTATAATCTGGGAGGTGAAAACAAGCCACAACCCTTTTGCAAATAACAAGGAACCATTCTAGAAGATTCCACATGAAAATATAGTGTTTGCCCTAATAGAGTAGGCAGGAACACAGCGCTTAGTGTTCTATGCTTCTGCCTTAAGAGTATGAAAACTCATTCAGCCAAGGCACATAAACAAAACCTTAATCACATGATCCTAAACCATCACACCTAATCAACATGACACAACTCCCAAGCACGGATTGTGGAATACTTACAGAGACCTCAAGTCACTTCATACCGATTACACAAGTTACACAAATACAGAGGAAAATGAGAAACTTATCAATGTTTAAAAAATATGGAGCAGCGCTCATGAGTGCAATGCAAAGGCCGGATCAAAGCAACAGCTCATGAGTCAGATTGGGCTGCCAGGACTGCGTCATCCGGTGTATTACCTTCCCAAGCACCTCAGCATGCCCAAACACTTACCCTATAAGCTGTCAGCCCACCTGTGTCAGGGAAGATGGAGCTCCGGAGATGGGCTTATACAGGTGCCCCAAAGCTGACGTTTGTTTTACAGCACTGAAAAGCTTGGGCCAGCCTCAGCTGGATTTTTATAAATACTTTTTGCACCTCTGTCACCTCCAATCCAAGATTTACTGTAATCTTGTAAGATCGTTTAATATCAGTGCAAATAGAACTCCTGCTCAAAGACCAAAGCTACCTGGCATTAACACAGAATAACCCCAGAAGTCTATAAACTAAGCATATTCCCTGGAACAAGACTGCAGCTGAATGAGTGTTCAATAAGCTGATCTGCCTTCCTCTGTGTCAATCACACGTTCCCAAAAGAAGAAAGTGTAACACATAAGTGATCTGTATTCTGCTCCGTGTTACCCTGATGCAAATCAGTGGCGGAATCTGCTTCTACACCAACGCAACTGACATCTGAATCCGATCTGCTGTCAGGATGCTGCATGCCTGCACAACAACTAGAAAATATTAAAAATGCAGAACCTGGACAATTCTTTTTTTTTTTTTTTTTTTGGTATATTTACGCTCTTTATTTCTCTGAGATGGCAAAGAACATATGGTCAACCAGCATAAAAATTAGCTCTTTATGTGCAAACCATTCATTTTTTATTTTCATTTGCCAATTTAGTAGGAGTTTAGTAGAATCACAGTTGACAGCAAGTGAGTCAGCTTGGTTTGATGCTTGGAAACACGTTAGAATCACACTAACCGTTTTGTATTTTATCCCAGCATTACTCCTTGGACAAATAAGGGTTAAGTGTTTTACTCTTCCCAGTCTCTCTTCCTCTCTCCTCTGACCCCATCCCCACTCAAGTAGCTACTGCAATCTGCAGTGAGCTGCTCTTCCCTCCTCTTCACTACTAAGCCCTGACATTGAGTCTTCTCTCTCACTTTCTCTTATGAAGTCCCTTTCTCACTCTCCTTAAAGGTGTGAGGGTTCTTAGACTGCAACTAAGTTGATAGAGATGCTTTCTTAACTCAATACCAGTATGAAATTCACTTTTGCTTGTTTCAGATTCCAGTGAGCTAAGCATAATTGAGATGTTTGCATTATTTTGTCTCAAAGCTTGGAGTTCTCTGAAGTTTCCATTTCCTAACGACTGAGTATGCTATAAACAGAAAGCTACTACTTTGGGACTCTGACATTATCTGCACATCAGTAGACTATGCAACTCCAGCACCAAACCATGGAGGCTATGGTAGAAGTGTTACGTTAAAGTAAGGTGCAAATAAGACTGATAACTCGGTTGTGTATTTTTATCCTGTTGTCCAATGGCTTATAGTACTGAAGAAAAAAAAGAAAGAAGAAAAAAACCACAAAGGAGCACTATTGCATGAATTTATTTCCACCCTTCAGCTGGATCTACTAACAGTTCCTATTGTAAACAGTCCACATTCTGCTTCCTCCAGAACAGTGCTTAGGCTTACGGTCTTAAATCTGATTGTAGATAAAGTTATAAATCAAGAAAGTTGTCCAAATGGAAAAACACATTTTAACTTTGAAGAGTTATCTCTGATTCTAAACAATATAGCTCTGGTGTTTCTATGTGTTAGCTATGCAGAGCTGGAGCTCTGGCCATGCAATTGAGTATCTGGGGACACTATCAGGAAGAGCCCCTGCTTACCCAGCATACCTTCTCCACAGTCTAAATCAAGAGAGCAAGAACATCTACCAACCTAAGCAAGAAAACAATATAATCAACACAGGAAAACTATTTTTTTTTTTTCTGATATAAAGTGAAATGTATTTACCTTCATTTTAAGTTTCCTACGTGAATGAATACTGACAACTGGAAAAGACACATGAAGTTAACAAGATGGAAGCTGAAAATTATCTTCTGAACTGCTAGGCAGCTACATCTAATAGAGACTCATTGTTCAAGTGCTTTGCTAAAATGATCAGGTCCTGAAATTGTTAATAACGCAAATGTAGCTGTCATAGTTGAGATTCAAGTTTTAGCATTCTGTTAAGATGAAAGATCACCATTTACACACCATCTGTAGGCTGAGGAAGACAGTGTAGCAGCTCCCTACTGCCTGCCTGTACTGTGACGGTTTTGATCCCAAGAGCGTGGAGACAGCATCCAGCTCCCTGGAGCTGCACCACGAGTGACAGCAGCTCCGTCACCAAGCTAACAGCATTCAGCTGAAATCCGTTGAATGCTCAGAGGTGAAAAGCAGCCAGTGGGGGAAGCACGCTGTGGTCAGAGTGGAGTCAGGGGTCAGAGCTCTGCTCCCAAGGTGGTGCGAGAGAAACGCGTTGCTCATGCTGGGTGGGTTACGGATTGCACTGCCAGGATCACTGCCTTGTGCCACCGCTGGGACCTGGCCATCCATTTTGTGCGATGCAGGAGCCAGAGGGAAGGCAGCTCTCTGCCTGAGCTATGCTAGATCTCCAGCTAGGGAACAGCAGCAAAACCTGGCCACTGTCTCTGTCCTGAATATTCCGGACTTTAGGACAGACACACAAAGCAAATCTAGGAAATAAAAATTAGGCCCACCTTACCCTGTAGTTTTTCAGCATACCTTGCAGTGAATATCAGCACGTGCTCCCTGCTCTCTCAGCCTGATTTAAAGCCTCCTTGCCCAGAGATCTCCCTCCAGCCCTAACTTTTCTCGCTCCATTCCAGCCGCTTTCTTCTCTCTTGGCCCTCACCAAGGACCCATCCCTCACTGTTTGCCATCAGGCTCCATCATGCATCCCCCTGTGCCTTCAGGGTGTCCTCTTTTTCCTCTGTTCCAATAGCTCCAAGGTCATTCACTGCTCATAAGGGAACCTGGCTTTTTTCTTTGCTCCCCAGACACCAGACATCTCTGGACCGCTCTGTCTATCCCTCTGTCTATCTTCCTTCATGGTTCTCTCTTTCAATTTGCAAAACCTTCAGTCTATCAAGTTTTAAGCAGCAATATTTCAAGGGAATGGACAGGAAATTCCCATGCCCATAATTTAATTTCACATGTAGAGCTGTGCGTGCCTCAGCGTCCTCACTGACAAATACTTCTCATAATGAGCCACGGCTACTACAAATCAAGTGACTCAAAAACTGAAATGATTGCAAAGAAAAGAATGTGACTCAAATACATAGGACCTTTCTTTTAACACAGAGAGCTTTTCATTGTTAAAAATGTGCTTGAATACAGCATTCAAAACCTGAACAAACTGATTAACCAGGGACCAAGTCAGTAAAGGAGCAGCAGTGCTCTGTGTTATCATGTGAGAGGCCGCAGATCGGGGATGACAGAGGCTGATGATATACGGCCGCATCATGGCTACAATGCCACAGGTCTCTGTGGAACAATCCCGGCTCCACTGCCCTTGCTTGGCAGCTGCACTAAAACCTCTGCAGGCAGGAATTACTCCAGAAGGCTGTTTGCTCCCCTTCTGTTGAAAAAATTGTCTGGGGAATACACACAGCCACCAGCCACACTGCTGCACTGGAGAGATCTCTTGTGCATGGCCTCTCTGTGCATTCCATCTCCTTCCACTGTGCATAAGAGCCTCTGTACCATGGAATGGTACGGATATCACTTTGCCACAGGAAAACATTTCCAGTGGGTGATTTAAGAAGCAGTCAGTTTGCTTTTGCCAGCAAAGGCAGTACGTCTCCATGTGCCTCCCTTTAAGAAAAGGAAAGGTCACGATGATCAGCTAAAGTGCTGGAAGGAAAAGGGCAGAATATTACTCAAAACAATAAAGGTCTTCATTTTAAATTACTCTGAGTAATACTTGGTGTTTGAACTCTTTGTGCAAAGAGACAAGAGAAGGACGGAGTAAGTGCCGAAGCCACCTATGTGCCACACCATCTGTACGTGTCGTGAATTCCAACCCCCAGAGCTGGACAGGAACAATCCTGTCTAAAAAAATAACAGTGACACAAAAGTTTCTGATTTCAAGTTCTGAAAACCTGCTTTATTCCCTTCTGCTTGGGTTTTGAATAGGTGGGATTTCAGGTGAGTCTTAGGCTGTCCAGTGTCTCAACAGAGCAGTGTTGTGGAACCAATCGGCTTTGCTCTCCTTACAGATCAACATGCTTGAGTCCAGACCTCTGTCCAGCCTCTGTACTGCCAAGTCAAAGCCTCAACTAAGCCTCAGTAGGAACACAGTTTCCACTCTTTCAGGTTCTCAAGTTGTCACCCTACACAGGGATTAAACTGGCATTTTTTTAGGCCTACCCAGTATCCCTGTTCATTGCAGGGTAGCTGGACTAGATGACCCTTAAGGGTCTCTTCCAACTCAAATGGCTCCATGATTAAAGTGGGCATTTATGACATTCTTACTAGCAGGAGGCAATATGTGGAAAAGCAATCTGCAGCACTAGGCATATAGACAAGGAGTGGTCAAGGGCTGTAAACCAAACCCCGCTCTGCTGTTCTGTTACTCAAAGAGCTTCATCAAATTATTACCATTATTTATACTGTCATAAAATTTAGAGGTCTCCATCAGGTTTCTGTTTCCATGGTGCCAGGCTCTGTCCACACACAGAATGAAAACACTTGGGAGAATTTAACAGAGCTCATAATGAATTATTTTCAGGCATGTATTTAACAGGAGAAAGACATGAAATGAACCAGGAGCATCACTGTCTTTGAGTAAACACCTCAGAGTGTCTCCTTGTGCCTACAGGAGGCCCAGGACACAGCTTCCTCCAAGAGAGCAGTGCAGGATGGACGGCCAACCTACTGTGGCAGTCCTCTGCACACTTAGGGTTCACACATATGCCAACACTTTTCTTATCAAAATCTCAGAGCCACCAAGGATACAACTGTTGATAATTATGAACCAGCAGCTTATAATGCTTAGATCCTTCACGAAACATAAGGAGAAAGATAAATCTTTAAAAAATGGCAAATATCTCAAGCATGGTTAATGCCTTCTTCGGGCATCAGGGGAAAAAATACAGCGCTCACCTTTTTTTTCTTTTCCAGATTATTTTAAATGATTCTTTTTCATTTAGGGGTATATCTTTAGCTACAGACAGCACTGAGTTAATAGACTCATAGAAGAATCATAGAATCATTCAGGCTGGAAAAGACCACTAAGATCATCTAGTCCAGCCACCCACTGACCACCAATACTGCCCACTAACCACATCCCTCAGTGCCACACCTGCACCCTTTCCTTTAACATCTCCAGGGATGGTGACTCCACCACCTCCCTGGGCAGCCCGTTCTGATGCCTCATGGCTCTTTTCTAAGAGATTCTCCCTAATACCCAATCTGAACCTCTCCTTATTGTTACAAAACTATACTCAGTGTTACCTTAATGTTAGCATACGAAGAAAATGTGAGGAAAAGCATGGGGAAAATATTTCATAACATGAGGGAGCAGGTCGGACAGAGAGAGCTCCCTGGCCAGCCTTGCACCTTCTGGCAGGTGTAGCTCTCCCAGGGCATCCCGAGGGGTCCTGCATCTTCATACAGTCTGACACATCCTCCAGCCAGCTCAGGGCTTCACTGGCACACCACCAATGCATGGTGAGGTACAAGTGAGATCACTGAGACTGCTGTTAAGAAAGAGGAATAGCAAGCCAAAGAACTGCATTCTCATATCTGTCCCTATGGCAGGCCTGGCCCAGCAGCAGCACAAAGCAATAGCATTGCATGAGTTTCCCTGGCTCCTGCAGAAGGTGAAAGGCTGGATTAAATTTAAACCAACAAGAAAAGACAAAACACAACACTAAGTACATACAGGTCTAGATTCCATCACATAGGTTGGAAAAGACCTCAGGATCATCAAGTCCAACTGTCAATCTGCTCTACTGAGTCCCATCATCCAACGACGTACCTTCATGCCACAGCCGCTGGCAAACACACCACAAAGGCACAGCAGCCAGTCTGGCTTCCACGGCTGTTAACTTTCAACTGGTTGTCTGGCACTAATCTTCAATAACTTCCAATTTGGAACACTGAAACTGTGTATTAGAAAACTTGTGTCTATTAAAACATAGAAGCCTGTAGGTAAAATTAACTGCTTCTACAGCCACATGTACCAGTCACGTCTATCTCAGTATGGGCAAATATGAAACCTCCATTAGCTGGTGTAAGAAGGGAGTAAGGAAGTGACTCAGATCACAGATTGCTCTACTAACACAGACTTTACTGCATTCTGAGGAATAAAATATAAGCAATAGGCCCCAAAAATGCCTGAGACGCTCTGCCAGGAGATACGATTTGCAGATGATGGATGTGCAGGAGAATGCAGAAGATGAGATGAAACTTTGTTTTGAATCGTAATGCAGTCTCCATATTCTCAGCCTTTTCTGCATTCTGTCTGTCTAAGGGAATAACCCAATTCCTTATACAGCTTTTCAAACCGTGAGTTCCCATTGCAGGGACCTTCCCATCATCAGTTTATGAAAATAACCTCGTTTCTCCAGAATACGCCTGGTAAGCAGCTAAGTAAACAATCAAAAACATAACACATTTCTGCCTGAAAATATGCCACAGTCTGTGCTTGCACACAAAAATTATTATGTGCTGTAAATATTCCTCTGCTTGCTGCAGCAGTGGTACCCCCCTGCTATTGCACCGCTCTGCCATTGGAATATTATTGGCAGTGGCAGCGTGCACTGGAGTTTTATTCCCTGTCTCTGGGCCAGTCCTTTAATCTTTTTTTGTTTCCCCTCTGAAGGTTATTTATGCAAGTGTGACAAGCAGTTACAGTAAAGTTCCCTGCAATGAAAGGAGTGCAGGGCAGCAGTAGATTCCATTCCAAAATCATTTTGAATTCTAAAGGCTCCATTTAAGGGATAATGATGGGAGCAAAGGGCATTTCTTCAGGATTAATCACTGGCTGGGTGAGATGATAGCCCAAGGCAAAGCCACGGGCCATTAACCCCTGCGGGTCACCTTATCCCTACAGGAAATGCGCTGGGTCAAGTTCACTGTTGCTATTATAAAATCTTATTGGAGAAAGAGGTTACACTTCTGTGTTTATATATGTCCTCCATTCCCATGTTTGTAATGATAGCGGATAGCTTTTGGCAATGCCTCTATATTGTACCACGGAGAGATGTAAGAACAAGTTCTATTGTTATATTTGATGCCAAGGATGGAAGTGGATTTTTTAAGGTTTACAGGGAAGCATTTAAGGTTCTCAGTAAAAGAATGAAAATGAAATGACAGAGAAACACCACGTGAAAGAGACCCAAGGAAATAACATTAGGAAGGGAGACCTCTCCGAGGGTGGTATAAAACATCACATCTCCCCTAAAGCAAAAGGAGCAGCACCAACCATCAGCTGAAGAGCTCATCCAGAAGTTTTGTTTGAAACGCTGAAGGAGAAGCTGTGGGCTTGCATCACATACCATTACATAGGGCACGTCGCATAAAATTGCACTTTGGCAATATTGCTGAACGGGATTTATGTGCTCACAGAAACAGCATTTAAAAGCAGCACACAAACTCTCAATGATTTAAATGAGTCTCAGTCCCACAGCCTTTAGTTGGATCCAGTTGTTTCCAACCAGGACGCTCGGTTCCGGTTTTCCAAGCAGCCCACTGCAAAGGGAGAGGTTACCTGTGCAGCTGTGTGCTCCCTGCCGGTCCTTCGGACACCGACACCAACCTCCGGCTCAGAGCTGAAGCCCGGATCAAGAACGGAAGAGCCCCAGGATATTCAAATCTGAAGCCGCACCTGAACATAAAAGAGAGAGGAGTGAGGCTCGATCAGAGCGGGCTTTGTGCGCTTTGTGCCTGCCGAGCCTCTCTTGAAATGTAAAAAAGGATCTCGACTGTTGTTAAATAGAAAACAGCCCTTAGCACTCTGCTAGAGAAGCACCCGGCTCTTACTCCCAGCACAACGGCTACGTTTATCTGCTGCACGTGTGGCCAATGCAAAAGGCAGTAGCAGCTCTGTAGCGGCCAACGCGTCACACTGTCCGCAGAGACGGACAAATGTCACTGCAGTACAGAATAGTGGAGTTTTCCCCAGTAATATACCTCTGTCTCAGAGATTCTCCTGCTGTCTCTCGGGGAAAGGAGCTGAACCCAGCACAGCTGCTAATTGCAGGCTGCAGATCCCACCTGATCCAAGGAGCACAGTCAGGTGCTTCATTTCTGCACCCTGACTTAGGAGCAGAGGGGCTCCCCGACCATCACATGTTGGCTGATATCCCACTCTGGGGCGCCCGCCTCTCCTCCGTGCTGCATTCTGAGTCTAGACAGCTAGCAACCGTTCTGATTTCCCTACAGAGTGTTAAAGTTGCGAAGGAAAACAGACTTCCATCACTTCCTTAGTTTCAGAATGCCAGACTTTGCAGCTTTAATGTTCTTTTAATGAAGTTTTTAGGTGTAATACAACCATACAATCATTTTAAGCATGCGGCAATAAACTGCAAAGTAAATATAATTACAGTAGCTCTCACCCAATGTAAAGCTTTACGTTTTGCTGCTAATTGACCAAAAGGATTTCCAAATGCGGAAAAGAAAACTTTGGCATCGATTTTTAATAAGACACAGCAATAAGACACTAAAATCTTGAGGGATGAAATAGCAGATTTTGGATCTTACAATATGATGAAGAAGGAGTGTACAACTGCTGATGGCAGCTGCTCTCTAACTAAATTCTGAGCTAACGTTAAAATAACAGAAAAGGTCTGGGTTAAGCCAAAAAGAAAAGCCATTATCTCCATTCATTTTTTTAATAATCATTGTGAAGGAAGACCCGTGGCATAGAATCATAGAATGGCCTGCGTTGGAAAGGATCCAAAGATCATCTAGTTTCAACCCCTGCCATGGGCAGGGTAGCCAACCACTAGACCAGGCTGCCCAGAGCCGCATCCAGCCTGGGATAATGCATAAATGAAAAAGAATGGTTCCTCACAGTGCTGACCCCTGTGAGGATGGGGGCTGGTGGAAGCCAACCCTCAGCTGGAAAACACAACAGTTCCCATGGCAGAGAGTCCTACAGGACGGGCAGGAGGAGCCAGCTGTCCACTACCTGCACGTGCAGTCCCCATATGCTGTGACATATCATGCTTGCAAGATGAAAAAGAGGCTGAAGAAACATCCCCTTTAGTGCTAATTGTCATAAAATTTAATGGAAAACTATGAAAGTAGATCATGTTTTGTTGCGTGTTTGGATGGCCAAGACTTGGAACGCTCACACCAATTACACCCATGAATGTTGTGCCTATATCTGTAAATACTGCTGATTACTAATTTATATGTTATATATATTATTATGAATGTCAAAAACTGTAATGATTTTTTTTTCTAATAGCTAACACTGATTTTTACAGGAAAAGAATACCCTGGCCTGTTTCCTTTCACATCTGTGGTGGGAGACACATCGTGCGTTTGAAGTTCGAGCCAGGTTTTATCTCACTATTTTTTTGCTCAGAAGAGACAGCAAAAAAGAATGGTTCATTTTGCTCCTCTGCATTTTTAATGAATGAAATGTGCTGCACTATTGCGCAAAGCTGAATGGTTTGGTCCTTCTGTGCTTTGTCAAGGTACTGCTACAGCAAGTGGAAGTCAGATCTCCATACAAACCATGATCTAATGCTGGGGCGCTATAGCCCAGCCCCCGTGGCTGGAAACCTCTGGGTTGGCGTGTTTAACCCAGGCTGTAATTCTTCCAGAAATAAAATCAGAAGCCATGACAGTCTGAATCTCTGCCCTGCTGAACCAGTTTTATGCCCATCTAATGGTGCTGGACCACATAAACTGCACCACACCACAGGAATGGGGAATCGGGACCAAGTTGATTTTTGGCTGCCTCTGTTTTTTGTTGTGTTTGTTCAGCATGCAAGCCTTGGCCACATTCAAATGCCAGTTCATAATACCCATCGTCTTCTCAGATTTATTGATTTACTATTTTAACCTGCAAATAATACGATAAGAAATGTCATACGTGTATATATATATACTCAAGCACAGAAGAAAAAAACTATGTGAAGAGCAGTCATCACCAGTTATAGTATATATAATAGCATTGTAGACTTGAACAAGGAAGAATTTTCTCTCCTCTCTCTTCTCGGGCTTCTAAAACCCTCATTAAAGCTGTGGGATCCCACCCTCCTCTTGTAGATATGGGTGATGGGCAGTTGGAAGTCAGGTCAGTTTAAAGCAGCCCTGAATCTGGAAATGAGGAATGGTTTCCTTCCATGCTGCAAACAATAGCTTAGAGACAAATCTGTAGCTAAGCATTTACATAAAATGACAAAGAAAATATCCCCTTAAACGAAATGTTGCTTGTTACCTTACATATGTTGTCAAATTATGTCAAACTAAAATAGCCCCAGATGTATTTGTTTGATAAGCGTTTTCTGCCTTTCATTTGCGGCATCTTGTCCACAAATAGGTAACATTCTGTTCAGATAAGTAGCATGGGAGATCTGACTCACACTAATACAGCCAATGCCAAAGGAATCCTGCTGCTCTCATGTGGTTCTTCAAGGTGATCAGCAGTTTTGTTTTCAAAATGGTGGAGAAAAATTCAGCAGTGACACTGAATCACAATTACAACGCAGTATCTTAGTTTGTATTCCTATTCACAAGTAATAGGGACTCTGAAGATTGTTTCTTAAACCAACCCACCATTTAATGTATACGACACATCTGTTTACCTGGAGTTACGACATGCAAATATTATATATCGTCCAACAGTGTGAGAAAATGTCACTACATTCATTTAAAACGACTGTTTGTGATAACGGCCTTTCCCATATTTTGCTTGGGGCAACATATTTCCATGCTTTATGAAATTATTAATTCTCATTAAATTTTAATGTTCCTGCCTGAAAAGAGCGGAGCTAATTAACTGCCCCATTAAAATTATTACTTAGCCATGATGAGTCCTGTAAATGTTTCTACTTTGTTAGGCCAGTAGAAGCCTTCTGAACCAAAGCACCTACCAGGAGCGCTGCACACACACAGCAGGACTGTAGGCTGCTCTGAGAAGTGACAGGAATTAAGGCAGGAACAAGAGATCCAGTTTAGCACTTCTTCTCCTGTGCAATCCTCCTACAAGAGGAATTATCAAAGAAGTTACGTCCTCACACTCAAGACATAAGTCAAACATCAAACTGCATGGCACTACAAAGGCATTTCCCCATCGGCAACTTATTCCGTAAGAGTAAAATTAACCAGATCCTAACAGGTCCCAGGTAGTCTTTGAGACTAAGTGTTACAGCCTGACACAATCCTTTTCCTCCTTTTACAAAGAAAAAGATGAAGCATCCAGGGTTGGATGAGCTTTTGGCAGCCTCTGTGGCGTTTGGGAGACCAGCTTTCAAGGTCCTGTTTTGACCCATCTTTCCAATATGGCCTTAGATACAGCTCCCAGAGGGTAACATATTTAAATATATCATTTGCAGTTAAACCCACGTCATTTAAATGCCTGTATGGATATGAACTATTTAAGTATCTTTGAAGATTTGGATTGCAGTGACTCCGTACCACTGTTGTCAACCATGAAGATGAAATGCCAGCACATACTTGGCCAGATGGCAGTGCAGACAGAACCCATGCTGACTGCCCACACCCCGCGCTTTTTGGGGTCTCACACACGTACCTCAACATGTGCATGAAGGATTTCACCTCACTAACTAATGAAAAGTTTGCACCTGGGCCTCGTGGGTTCAGTGTAAACTGATAGTTTTTAAAAGCCATGTGGGCATCTCAGTAACCGAAAATGGCACCTGCTTGGAGATATCCTGGCTGCAGGATATCTTGTGTTTGCAACTGAGTGGTGCCGAACATATGTGGGAAAGGTTTTAAATCACACATGTAGAAATCTCCAGTGATGTGCCTGCATGCTCATCTGCCAAAGAAAGGGAGCAGAGCTGATTACTGCTCTTCATCTCAGACCAAGAGCTACTCCAGGCACGCATCAAACATTCTAATCAGATAATAATTCAAATATAGATAATAATTAGAGAAATTTAAAAATTTATGACTCTCGTGAGCTGAGATCAGAGTTATTATATTATTTACATTCCCTGAGTAAATGATTTTTAAAATGATTTGCTCAGCTTCATTATTAAAACATTTTTCAAAGCCTGTTCTTTCACACTTTTGATTTTTATGTAAAGGTTAGAGCTTTTCACGAAGAATTAGTGCTGAGCAGTGCTCTGCAGATAGGAAACATTCCTTTTTAAAGCAGTCACCTCCTGTTACCCCCAAAGAAACACCTCAGCTGGGGCAGGATTCTGCCACAATGTTTTAGGTACAGAATAGAACAGAATATCCCAAGCTGGAAGGGATTCCAAGGATCATCAAGAGTGACTCCTGGCTTCGCACAAGAGTCAGTTGTCCATTTATGTTGGAAGTGATCTGAAATTAAATTTGCAGCCTATATTGGCAAGTATACACTGTATGTCTACCAGTGTCAGTAATTTAAGCATTTAGTATTGCCAGAGAGTTTTGAATGTTTATCTGTAATAAGCTACTATAGTCTCAAACAGTGGCTGCTGTGGAAATGCCAACACATTTCCTTTCACCATGCCACCACTTCCAGCTGCAGCTAATAACCGGAGATCAGTTATTAAAATTAAACAGTCACTCCAGCCCCATGGCAAAGCTTTGTCAAACGTTTGCAATGGCAACATTCAATAGCATGTGCTTCCCTCAAATACCTCACCCCACTTCCTCAAGTCTCCATGCATGCTGCATCCCTCTGGAAAGGCAGCTGACTCGATTGTATGAGATGGACCTGTAGGTGAGTGGTCCAATGCACATCACTAAGTGACGTGCAGGAGGGGAAGTACACAGTGAGGTCCACAGTGCTATTTTAGGCCCCGAGGTGACTCAAAGGGAGGAAGTGTCTCAAAGTGAGGACACACCAAATGACTTGATTCTTTGCAGCGGCAGAAGCAGAAGATGGGAGTTAAAACACATCCAGGTGCACCAAGATGGATGCTTCTGTTTGGGCAACCACCAGGTACCATCCCAGACTCCACTGCTTCCTGGTGGAATACCCTTCCTGGTGGAGCATCCTTTCTGATGGAGTATCCTTCCTGACAGGGACTGGGTTGCATGATCACAGATGCAGCACCTCCACCACTGGTGTACTCCCCGGAGAGCCACACCGCTTGCAGAGAGCTTCCATTATACTGACCAACACGTTAATGTTAGGAGCGTTTGAAAACATTTGAAACCAATTTCATAGTTAATTTAAACCAGATTTGCTCTATTCAGTCTCTTGTTCTGTGACTTTTCCATCCTTTTTTGTTTTGAAGTTTAGGGTTTTTTTTTCTGAGTGAGCCGCGCATAAGCTTTAGCCGTAAATAGGTTAATTGCAGCTCTGATCTTCCTCCGGTGTCTGACCATACAGACAAGCAGTTTGCAAAGCCCAGGACTCAGCGTGGATCACTACATTTCCCAATGAGACCAGACAGTCGGTGCTGCCAGCTGAGAAGCCCTATATGCCAAAGCATACAGCAAGTCCATAGTATGGCAGCAATCTCCATACCGAGTGTTTGAGGAAAAGGTTCCCATAGCCCCTCAGTCAGTCTGGCGGAGTAGATGATACATTTACAATCGCCGTATATTTCAAACTGCTCTTCGCTCACGTGTGGTCACACATTACAAATCCCAACGTTACACAAGCATAGATCCACCACAGGGTCTGAAGCTATAGCTCTGTTCAGAACAAATGTAGAGAAATTTTATGACGCAAAATCATCACTCGTTTTCTATCAAGGCAAAAGATTGTTATCCCTTCATTTCTTCAAAAATCACCACTTCTGGCAGGAAGGAGAAGTTGGCATAAGAAAGCAAAACCTCTTTAATCTGAGTTTCAAGACAGGCTTCTCCTCACCTCAGAGCACAGTCTTCCCAGTGACATCCATTCTGCAGGCTCCCAAGCAGCATCTGCTGCGGCCCTTCCCCCGGGCATGCAAACACCGAGATCTCAGTTAAAATTAAGCTCCTGTTCACTGGGGACCAATTATTGATTTTCTTCCTTCCTTTACGCTATGAATAAAACAGATGGGATTTCAAAAACATTTGGGAAGCAAAAAAAAAAAAGGCTTAAAAAAACCCCCAACCAACAAGATAGCCATGCCTGGCCTCCATTCCTGGCGACTACTGTCATGTTGTCGGGAGATGAGCGGCCTGCATTACTCAGATAAGTACACGGGAGCTTCAGTGTGCCTTGAAGAGGAACTGACAGAGGCCTTTGGCAGCTGTGCACACCCATTTGGGTGCCCTCCCACATTTCACTTTGCAGTAAGTAATGGCCACTTGATCTAAAATGAGAGTTTAATACCCCAGTGTGTCCACCTGAGTGTCCGGTGACATGAGAAAACATCACGTGAACACAGTTAATTGTCTGCGTTGTCTTAAAAACAAGCAATGATCCATTTATTATACTACAAATACTGTCAAAAAGTGCTTAGAATTATTTCAGTGCCATACGCTGACTGTCAGAGAAGCTTTCTTAGCATGTAATAAAGCGAGCAGTTGGAAACCAAGTGTCAGGCACACAGAAAATATGCCGGTCTGCATGCCCTTCATATTGTTATTAGAGACAATTATAATTCTTAGAAAACCACTGTAATTTCTTGAAACGATGATACCAGCATCATTTAGCATCATCTTTCACTGCCCATAGGAGACAGTGCACGTCTGCACAGCCTGCTCGTTGTATATCATGTTGTAGTAGCAGCTGCACTTCCACAACAGCACATCCTAACAGCCTCTTCTGCAAAAAGCACACTGTCTCATGTAGGCAAACTGCACCACACAGCACACACCGACAGGCCGAGAGCCACGGCTCGGACCTGTGGGGCTGGGTGTGAGCAGCCCTGTCCATCTTCAGCCTGTGTTTGCTGGCACTCCCATGCTTGCTCTGCTACAGAGAGCGCGTCGAGAGATAAGGGAGGATGCTAACACTCGTATGGACTCTGAATTCATTTGCAATGAGTAACAATTCCACTGTTCTTCTAACGCAGTCTCCACGTGGGCCTCCTATGTTATCCCGGATTCCATTTTTGATCAGTATATTATTTCATGTTTTAAAAACAGTTTTCCTGGATGCACACAGGCTGTTTTCAGTCACATTGTTTTCAATACGCGGGCAATCTGTGTTGCACAGAGATACGTGTAGCAGCCCAGCCACTGCAATGCTTTTGAATACTCTACTTTAAAACGATGCTGTGTCTCTTCCTTTGTGTTGGCTTAGCCAGGCCAGCCAGCAGCCAAAAGATCTTCTGCAAAGCATCTCATCAGCGCTAGGCCCTTTTGGCTGCATTCTTCATGTTAGTATGTGTAAGGCATTACACCTAACTGAGATTTCACCTGGCGCACGCTGCCAAAACTAACACCAACGCTTCCCATTGAGAGCATCGACGTTAATTAAAAAATAATAATAATCACGAACCTTTGTTTCAGTGTCCAAGCTGGATGTAAAGCACAAGCAGTGCAAGCTCAGGAAGGCGTGCAGAGCCGTGCTCCTCCAGGAGCACACCGTGCCCAACAGGGAAGGGCGACGCCGAGGGATACGCAGCCCTGCGGCTGCACTCTGAGGTCATCTTTGAGCAAACGCCCCCGTTCTTCAGACCAAACTATTAATTAAAACACGTTCAGAGAAATGCTGCCATTCGCCACGTTGTCTCCAGGCGCTGTGATGCCACAACAGAGTACAAGGCCAGCGAAAGTGACTGCTGATGCCTCCATCCCCTTCCGAGTGCCGGCACAGCCGCCCCTGAGCCGAGCGGTGCAGCGGGCGCCCGGCAGCTGTGGGACGCGCTTATGATTTATTGCCTATAATTAATTACACTCACAACCATTTACAAGGAAAAAAAGGGTACCTATAAAATACAGACCTTTAAAAGGGAACGGCGCATTACTTCAGAATGAGACACCCTTCTCCGAGCAGCTCCAGCAGCTCTGCGCTGCTGAGAAGCCCCCCATGTTTCTAAAAGCTTTTCTTTCTTTCTTTCTTTATTAATTACCTGAAGCTACCCTTCATTTTAAGACGTGATTCCCGACTCCCCTGGTGCAGAAGGGCAGGCATGTGCGCCACACACTGTTGCCTCCTTGAGTCTGTAAACAGACCGAATTAAACAATGGATGGCTAAGTGAGAACTTTCTCCATTCATCTTAATGGACTGTTAATTATGAGCACTTAAATGCCCACAGTGTTAACCATTTCACTGCTGGATGGACTTCACCGAAGCGCAGTTCATAGGTGATGTTTCATCCGAAGGCCGGTAGATGTAAAATCCACAGTCGAAATGCACCTAAATGAGCTGAACAATGAACAGGGCTGCGATAAAGCTAATAATCATCTTCCAATGGTTATTCTTTTCTAGGATCTGGGCGAACTGATGCTTTCAGGGTCAACAACGCCGTGGCATTGCACGTCCTGAGTGCTGCAGCCCTACACACGGATATCACGTGGCTGGTTGGCGTTTTCCTGTGTCCTGAAACTGCTGCGAAGCCGTGTCATAAATGGAACAGAAATTACTTCGAGACGTCAGGTAAATATTGCAAAGTATATATATATTGCCACAGATCTCAGTTATTCCTGCCAACGAGCAGATGTTACTAACGGAGCGCACTGGTGGAGTTAGAAACAGGATTGCTTTTTTGGACATATTATAGAAGCATTTGTCCGGGGGTGAAGAAAAGAGTACAGTTCTGACATGAAACACAGTTTTAATATCATATCTACTGCAAAAATAGCAACTTCCCAAAGTATTGGGATGAAATTAACGCTGTGTTCCGCATTGCAGCTCTCCAGCAGTCCCAGGTGAGTGCCTTACCCCTGCAGCTCGCGGCCTGCTGTCACGCACCCACTGAAGGGCTATGGGCAAGCAGATGTGTTACTAAGGCAGTGCTCACCTACGGCTCCGTTTTTAATGCCCTCATGGCAACAGCCACCCGCAAGGTGTGCCGGGCCCAGGGGAACCACTCTGTGCTCAGAGCACCGGGAGCACCCAGCACTGTGTCCGTACCTGACCGAGCTCACAGCTGGTGCTGGTGGTGGCCATGGCAGCTGCAGAGGTACTGCTGCCATGCAAACACCTGTTTTACAGTGTGCCCCGTGGTGCCACGTCCCACGGAATGGCCAGCACAGCACTGTGCGATGGTCAGAAAACCACACTGAACCTGCCAAGTAAAGCAGCTCCAAATGCAGAAACCCTTTTTCAAAACCCCAAGCACGCGGTCAGTGCCCCCATTCAGCACCCGAAGCCAGCAGCATTTTTTTAACTAATAAGCAGATTTAAATGAGCAGTCAGGCCCACGCGGCCGGTGTGTAACACCAGCAGGAACGGCAGTATGTGGGCCGGTGCTTGGGTCTGCCACCGCCCCGAGACCCCCCTGATAGTTACCATAGAGATAGCAGGAGCCACAAAGAGCTTCGATCACATTACTGGCTGGGAGGGGGTCAATTTGTATGCGCGAGCCCTGCTGGGATCGAAAGAATGCAGAGGAGGACAGGAAAGATAATAGAGAGAAAAATAAGTGAAGAGAGAATACAAGAAATGGGGAAAACGGAAGGAAGAAAGGAAGAGAAAAAGAGGGGGCGCACAAAAGGAGCCGGGCAGCTCGGAAGCCAAAGCCTGCAAAGAGAGGGGAGAAACGAAGAGTGGGAGAGGGGAGGCGAGGAGAGAATTCATCTTGGCTCAGACAGCGCTCGTGTCGCTCCCCGGCAGGAAACGCTGCCCCGGAGAGCTCAGCACAGGCGGGAGCGGAGGGATGGCCGTACTGCACTGCCTGGCCCGGCCCTGGGCTGCTCTGAGCACCCTGAGAGCAGCGCAGAGAGGGGATGGGGTCACGGGGGGAGAGTGATTCCATTTCCATACCCTGATGGGCTGGCACGTGGTGGGCAGTGAGCATGTGGCACCGAGCCATCGCCACAAAAGCAAACAGGTTTCATTCCTCTTCGGACCCGTCAGCCTGTGATGCAGAGGGCTCAGGCTTGGCAGGCTTTGCCTCTGAGAGCCGTGAGAGTATCCCTGCAGGTGTTGTCTTTAGCAACTGCTCTGCCTTCCCAGAAGGCCATGCCAGCCTCTTCCCCAGCTGCTGTGTGCTCACATCACTGGCACAGCAGTGTGGTGTATACCTGCACAAATAAATACACCTGGCACAGCATCTAGGTCCACCTTGCAAAAAGGCTGAGGAGAGCCATTGGAATTGCTGGCTGAAACAGCAGGGTGCCCCAAACACCAGTGCCGAGGCATCATCCATTCTGAGCATCCGGACAGCTGGGCATCACTTCAGCAGCCCGTTGTTTCTCCAAAGTTAGTCATGGCACAGCCAAAACCTGCTCCTCTTTCAAAGGGAATCCTAGCAAAGTCAGGGACAGAGAGGTAATGGGATTCAGCACATAACGGCACCCCATTCCTGGCCTCACCACCACAGTGCTGCCCATGCTGCAGCAGCTCAGCTTGCGCAGTTCCCCAGCACACACGCAGGGTTACTGTTGGCCTCGTGCTTTCAGCTCTCCTCCCAGCACTGAGCAGAACACCCCACAGCCGGCACAGCAGCACATGGCCGGCAGAGCCTGATGGCTGAGTGACAAAGCCACCATTCCTTGAGCCAATGACAACGTGCTGAGTTTTCCTGAAGCCTTTTCTTCCTCGAAGAAGTATCACAGCACTCCTCACCTCCAGCAGCAGTCTGTTCAGCCCCTGAGACTAAGTCAACCATCCCCTAAACGTCCTTACAAGGAAACTGGTTGAAATACTGTCAGTGAAAATCAGCACGGGTCTCACAGGGCAAAGCAATCCGTGGTGGTCAGTGATACCCACCAGCCTGAGTGCAGCATCATCTGCTCCGTGTGCCACACAGGCAAGGCTGGAACCGATCACCGAAGGGCTTTTTAAAAATGAATGAGTATTATTTCGTATCATTCCACTTTTGTAGCCGCTGTCAAACCAACCATAAATTAGCCGTGTCCCTCATGCATTACCGCCGCAGCCGGGCTGCCCCTGAGAGGCGCACAGCTGGCCCTGAGTTACAGCACACAGCTGGCTGAGTAGCAGCGAAACTGCTGCAGTATGTATAAGGCTCCAGAAATGCTGTGAAGCCACTTCAACGTACACAGCGATGTCACAGTTCTAAGCCCAGTGCACGGCGATTTTGGCCACGCGTGCTCTCCAAAGCAACACCAACTAAATTGGAAACAGTCTCAATAAAAAGGAACGTATCCCTTCTGTAGAACTGTAAAGGACAGCAGGAAAGTCACACGTGTAGAATTACAAAGTGCCTCTGTTAGGAAAACCTGAAGCGTTCTAAGCATAACTCAAGTTCCCAACAATTAGGAATAATTCGAAATAAGCTTTTATTCTTTTCCCTTGCAACTTGGAGCACAGAATCACTTAGGAAAGAGAAGCGCTGACCCAGCCATGGGCAGAGCCCAATCCCCCACCATGGGCTGCACCCCGCACTGCTCAGCACCGCATGCTGTGTCCTCCACGGAGGCAGCCCGGCAGTTTCCATCCCACCCGAAGCTGCTGAAGTCATTAAAGACTTTCTGAACACCCACTGGCCAGATGAGGCTTCATTTCCAGATCCCTTACCATTTTTTCCACTACGAGAAAACTTTCCAAAGCTGGGTAATAGGCCCCAAAAGGTTCCTTTGGTGCTAATGCGAACTGGAAACTAAGAAAGTGTCCAGGGGCAATCCGTATGAGTCTCTTACATCCCGAAAACGGGGCTATTCATTTGCTAACAATAAATCTCTCCTGCAGCTAATCTTATCTTCTTTCCACAATAAGCTCCTAATTATTACCTTTCCAACCGGCGTACCTGCGATTTTAAAGCATGTGACAGCAGTAAAAAGCAAGTGCTGGATCTTATGACCGAAAAAAAAAAAAAAGGAAATATTGAGGCTGGGCATGCAGAAGATCCTCATTTTTTAAGCGATGAACACAGGCAGGCAGCGGAGAGAGTTCCAAGGGGGGGAGCCGCTCGGAGGGAGAAGCAGAGGCCGCTCACTGCTGCGCTCCCACTGCCGGGGGCTGTGCGCTCCTCCTCCCCCGCACCGCAGCTCGGAGCGCTCCATCCCCTCGCCGCTCGGAGCACTGTAAGGCCGTGGTCCCACGAGGCCCAGCAGCGCTCAGCACGTGAGCATCGGACTGCCTCCACCCCGGCGCCGGGAAGCAAAGAGGGGCCAATCAGCAAAGACAAACTGAGTTTCAGAATGGTTCATTCATCCAGGAGAAAAAAACATCAGGTAGACGATGTCCCCAAATAACAGCAGAGGTCTGAATTTTGACCAGCTGCCCCCGTAAGCGCCCGGTCTCATCCAAGTGGGAGAACAAGAGGGAGCTGGAGAAGTGATGTGAGCACACAAGTAGGAGAGAACGAGAAATGTTTGCAAGAAATCCACAGAAAGGAGTCCAAAACTGATCTCTGCCGCATTACTGCATCACCTCACAGTCACCTTCTAAGCAGTACAGCTGATCTAAGTACACTGATTCCTAACTAGCTATTTTTTCCAACAGTGCTCAGCTTGTTCAAGCCCTGCTCCCATACACACCTCATAGTTGTTAGCAGAAAAGAAAGCGATGGGAGCGCCCTGTCCGTTCCAGTGAGCACAGACTCACGGACCCCTTTGGCCTCACTGATGTAGAAGCTGCCAGATTTCCCGTGCGCTGCTGGAACGTGTGGATGGGCACAGCCCCACAGCCTTCTCAGCCCATCAGTCCATGCACATCAGTGTGCAGCTGAGCTCGCAGGGTTTTACCAAAGCTCCTGATGCTGACAAACGAACACTGCAGTGAGCACAGGTAAGTGCCTGACCTAGTCTCATGTAACAGTGTTTTAGGTATACGAGGGCAAATGGATCGTATGAATAAAAGCCATATTATTTACAGAAGATAATATCCTATTTTTGGTTTTCTTCAGTCCTCATTAAAAAGTCATTTTTAACTTAGGTGCTCTGATCACATTTCTTTGCCTTTCACATCCGATAACAAAATGGAGAGGTGTGTGTATCTCCTCAGCCCCTTCTTGGCACCCTGTTCCCTCCCTGGCATCCCACATGCCTTTCCCACATCGGGCTTTCGTGACAGGTTCATGCGGCTCTTTAAGCTTTCCACTCATTTGAAGCCCTCACTCTGTTCCTACAGCAGTCCCCCACGTTCCCAGTGCAGCCAAGAGCTGCCTGTTCCGTGGGCAGCAGTAACAAGTTGAGCTAACGGAATGCTGATTTCATTTTTAGGATGAGATGTCCATTCAGAAGTCAGCGGCTCCGTTACCATCTATTGTTTCTGGGCTCTTCCTTTTTTTTCTTACAGAAACAGAAGGCTGCAGCTCTGCCCCGATGCAGACCGCCACTCGGACTGCAGCAGTTCTGCTCACTGCTTTTCATACCACGGTTCTTTTCACATTCCCACGTGCTCAGTTGTAGGAAAGAGCTGTATGCTGTGTGACTTCGCAGTGCCTTTTGCTCCAGCAGTCTCAAGGAACACTGCTCAAACATCGGGATTCCTATGGAACAGATGCTAAATATATTTTAAGGCATCAATCCACGGGGGAAAGTATGGCACAGAGAAATAAAAGCAAAAACGTTCAGATACTGAAAGTAAATCTGTATTCAGGGTCTGAAATTACCAGGAAATGTGTATGCAGACATTCAAAACTGCCTTGAAAACTCAGAAACTTCGAGAAGAACAACGCAGATCTTACCGGGAAACTCACTCTCAGCACCCAGGAAAAGAGATTTTGCTTAAATTGCCATTAAGGAAACCTGTAAGTCAATAAAATCAGGCAGCTCTGCCCTGCAGTCCTCTTCTTTAATCTTCGGACAATGCTTCCCCGCCATCTCTGCCTTATTTTTATTAGCTCTCTTTGGGTTTTGTTTTTTTCACCGAGCTGTTTCTGCCGAGCTTATCTGCAGGAGGAGCGGGTCCAAAGTAAGCAAACAGCAAAAAGGACCTAACTAAATAAATAACGCCTCGAAGACGCCTCCCCGAGCCCTGAGCCTGACCCGCCGCCTTGCCGCCCTCCGGCACTCGCTGCTCACACTCGTGCCTTCAGACAATGGTTTTTGAAATTTAGAGAGGCCTAACCGGCATGAAAGGGCCCCAAAATTGGGAGTTAAAAGAGGAAAAAAAAAAAAAAGAAAAGGAAAAAAAAAAAAGAAAAAAGAAAAGAAACAATAAAGGAAGAAGGGAAGGGAATGCAATTTGGGAGTTTTGTGAAAACCAAAAGCATCTGAAAACACGTTGTATTTGTTTTCACCATCAGTCTGGGGAGGGAAAAAAAGAAAACAAGAGAGAGAAAAAAGACAGCTGTTAATCCATTTGAGAAAAAGCGGAGAAGAAAAAAAAATCCCGGGGATTTGTAAGGCTAATTTCAGCCCAGAGTGATTTTTATGGGCAAACAATGGATCCTTGGGGTAATCGGTTCGTATCACGAATACGCAACGAACCGTCCGGCCCGGCCTGACCCGACCCGCGGGCACCAAAACCCCCTTCGCCTCCCGCTCCTCTCGCGGCGCTCGGGGCGATCCCGCACGGCGCCCCCGCAGCCGCCCCTCGGCGGGTCGGAGCCGACCGCCCGTCGGTGCCGAAGGAGCCCTGACGGCGATCCCACGGCACCGCGCGCGACTTCTGTCGATGCGAACAGATCGATACGGACCGCGCGTGACAAAAGCGCCGTCGCTCAGAGGAGTGCGGGGTTTCCAGAGCGCGGCGTTCCCCGATGATTATTTATTGCCACTGTAGGCGGATGAAAGGCTGCGGCGTCCGCTCAGCCCGCCCGCTCCGTGCCCGGAGTTCGGCTGCCGTTGGTCACGGGAGGCTCCGGCAACGTTAACTACGCTGCTTCCCTCCAACATCCATTTTGTTCCAAAGAAACACTTGCCAGAGATTAAAATATTCAAGATGGCTGTTTTCTGCACCCTTTCTGGGAGCTCTACAGTTTTCTCGTTGCGATATTCTAGCGCCCCGTCTTTATTAACGCGGGGAGCGTTTTATTCCGCATCTCAACGGCCCCTACGAGTCATTAAATATCGGCACCGGCTCGAAGGGCTTTCCTTAAAAACCCCCGTATTTCCAGTTTGGACCTCGACGCAACGCTCAGACGCTGCTCTGGGTTGGATGCCTCGCACGCAGCGCGGCTGCCAAGGCGGGGAAGCGCCGCAGCCGCCGGCTCTGCTCGGCTCTGCTCGGCTCGGCACGGAGCAACACGGCTGAGCACGGCGCGGCTCACACCGACCAAGCACGGAACGGCACGGCACGGCTCGGATCGACACCGCGCGGCTCGGCTCGGCCGCCCCGCACCGCGCTCGCCCCGGGGGAGCTGCGGCCCCGCTGGGCCAGCGGCGCTCCGGCGCAGCCAGCCGCGCTCCCCGCCGGGGCTGCTACTGAGCAGCTGCGGGGCGGGCGGCCAATGGCAGCGCCGCGAGGCGGGGGCGGCCCGGCGGGGCCCGCTCGCGGGAGGCTGCGGGGAAGCCCCGGGAGGGGCTCTCCCGGCTCCGGGCTCTCTCCCCGCCGGGTTTTCCACGGCGGGGGCAAAGCGGCCTTTCGTGTCCGCGCCCCCTCGGCTGCCGCGCCCCGCGGAAACGCCGCCCGAAGAGCCGTGCGGGTCCCGCAGCGCGGTGCCGGTGCCCGTCGGGCCCGTGAACTGCCCCGAGCAGCGCCGCTCCGATGCCTCTCGAGCCTTAAACCGCTTGGAAACGCGCGCCGGGAACGGCTCGGTTGGGACGGAGAAATGCGAACGCTGGAATCCGCCTCGGGATTTGTTAGGAAGGAGCTCGGGCAGTGCCACGTCTTTTTCCTAAAAGTATGGAACGGTGCGGCTGCTGTTGGCCTTGGAACTGCGCGTATCCCGCACTGAATGCAAGTACGTGGGTTACAGGCAGAGCCAGGCGGGCGATGTGTGCGCTGCACGGCAGTTGGAAGCTTTCTTCACGGCTGATAACTCAAAGCTTCACTCACTTCTATTTTTATCTTTTTTGGTTTTGTTTTTGTTTTGCACCTTCGCACAAAGCTCCGTTCCCCGTCCTCTCCCGAAACGTACCGCGTTTCCCGTTTCCCACAGCTCTGTACGTCAGCGAGCAGACGGGACGGGCGCTGCCTACCTGCCCACGGCAACGTCCCCGCACCGTCCCGATCCCCCCGCACCGAGCGCCGCACTCGCGCCCCGTTCCCGGGCGCTGCCCCACGCGGGGTGCCGCACCTCCGGGCGCTGCGCGGCTGCTGCGGGGAACGCGCTGCCGCCTCGAGCTGCGCCCACCGCGTAACCATCGACGGAAGGAATCGCCCCTCCCGGCCGACGGGCAGCGGTCCCGGGCGGGGGGCGGGAGCTGCCGCTGTTGCGGGCGTTGTACGGGAGCGGGAGCCGCTGGCAGAGCTGAGGGTGACGGACTGCTGCGGGTCCGGCGGTCACTTTAAAAAGACCCTTCGGCGCCCCCAAAGAGCCGTCCCTTCTCCGCAGCTCGGCTGCGTCCCCCCGGTACCTGCGGGCACCCCCGGGCGGGGCTGTGCTCACAGCGGCGGTGAGATGCGACTTCACCGGGCGAGGAGGTATTTGTAACATGAATTCTGTTCTCCGGGAGCTGCGGGTACATCCCAGCGGACTTCGCACGAGTCGCTCCGGGCGGCGGCCGCCCCTCGCACGGCCGAAGCTCTCATTTCGATCCGGTCGCGGGCTCGGATACGGCGGAGGTGCCGACTCCCGACTGATGCGTCTGGGCGAAGCTCCGGACGGAATTACTTTTCGCATTCATTTGTGCAGAACGGCTCCGTGCGGGCACAGCGAGCAGCGGGAGCGGCTGCGGCACCGGGTTAGGAGCGGCGCGGGGCTGCGGGGCTGCGGGGCTGCGGCGCTGTGCTGCGAGGCTCCCCCGGCGCCGTTCCTCCCCGCTGGATTTAGCACCGTTTGAGAAGGCTGCGAAGCTTCGTCCGCCAGGAAGAGAAAAAAAGAAAAGTCGTTTGTGCATTTTGACTTTTATTCCAATGAACGCTGCCGACAGCAACGAGAGCCGGGTAAGGCAGCGCTCAGCAACGCACGGCTCTGCCTCCCGCACCTCGGCTCCGACCCACGTTAGCAGCTCGAGTGCCGGAGCTCCGTGTGCGCAGTGCCTCCCGCAGCGCGCCCCCCCCCCCCACCCCGCATCGCCGTTCTGCCCTTCAGATGGGAGATCTTCCTTCGCACTTTCCGCTACGGGAGGAAGGAACGAATAAAACGAGCCGGCGCAGAGCTGCGGCCGGCACAACCGCGGCGCGGTTGGCTGCGAGGACCGGGGCTCGGCCGACACCCCCCCCCCTCCCGCGGTGGGACGCGGACACGAGGCGGGAGGTGCCGGCGCAGCCATCTCGGCCCGCGGCACCGCTCGGCGCCGGGCTCGGCTGCCGCTGCGGCTGCGCCCAGCGCCGCTCCCCGCCGGGGGCCCCCCTGCTCAGAAACACGCGGCGCCTGTACAGCCGCCAGCGCTGCTCTCACATCCTCCCGACGCGCGCACTCAGTCAAAAACGACGGCTGGCGGAGGGGGGGGGGGGCGTAGAGCCAAAATAGCGGCCGTCGTCCCTGGGTGGGCTCGAACCACCAACCTTTCGGTTAACAGCCGAACGCGCTAACCGATTGCGCCACAGAGACTGCCCCTGCATTCCGCCTTGGCGGCACGGCTGATGCGGGCGCTGCCCAGCGCTGCAGCCGCGCCGCTCTCCTCCGCCCGGCTGAGCGAAACGAAACGAAACGCAACGCGGCTGCTCAGCGCTACGCCCCGTGCGGCCTTAAAAGAGGGCCGAGCCAACAGTGGCAACAGCGGGTTACCTTAACTTAGGCGATCCGAAATGCTGATCCCTCATAGCGGGCTTTAACTGGGTGGGCTTTAAGGTTCCTTCCAACCCAAGCCGTTCTCTGGTTCTATGACATACATTGACAAACCGGTGTTACGACAGTCTCCTCGGGGCTGGTACTACTTCAGCCATTACACGTGCAGGACAAACTCTTATTCCTAAATATCACGGCAAAACCACCCTATGAATATATTCAAGGGCAATGAGAAGTGGCTGCAGGGAACTGTTATTTCGGAAAGTAACCTTCCAGAAGCGCCTTCCTGTGCTCACAGAGCTCAGCTATGTTTATCCCGCTGGGTGACCAAACGTAGCAGAAGAAAAGCTGGCATTTCCATTCCTATTTTATCCACATTTACTTCCCACCTTCCCGTATAACAAATCAGTGCCCGTGGCTTTGCCAAGTACAAAGCTCTCGCACTCAAACACGAGCAGATGTTTTCCTCTTCTCTTTCACAGCCCTCCTGGATCTCCATGAAGCCCTACAACACTCCTTGCTTCGCACTCTCCCCCACCTCCGTGGAGCTCTGCCTGGCGGTTGCTGCCTGCAGAAAGCCCAGAGCCCAACATCTGAAGGATGTTTTAAAGCGTGGGGGGTTGCATCATGGCCAGAGCACGGCTATTTGCAGCGTCACAAGAGCAGCTCCCAGGCTGCACCACGTCAGGTTTCTGCATGCAGGAGGACAAACGCACAGCACTGTGATGTACACCCATCTGCCTTCCTGTACGAGCAAATGGGTGCACGCACAGGGGTGGAAATGGCAAGTACTACACTGAAGAAAGGCCTATGCTTGGGCACAGATTTGGGGCCCTGAAACATTTTCCCATCACCTGAATGAACGCAAACTTGGACAGTGGCAAAATCTGACTACAGGCCAGACCTAAATAGGGCATTTAGATGTGCTGACCCTGAGCACAGCTCTAAGTCTCACATGCCTGAGAGGAACATGGGAACTGCCAATGGATGTCCAAGGCTCATCTGGCCCATAGGGACCAGGTAGGTGCAGCAGGTCAGGCTGCAGTGTCACTGGCACCTCTTGTCAGCACTCTTGTCCATTGAGTCTTGGAGTTTTTCATCTGAAGTTTTACAAAGGATTTTTATTTTTTAAGAAAACAAAAGGAACATGAACAACATCTCATGTTATCTCTGTTTGAATCCCACAGGGCAGCAAAAGATCTGGGCATGGATGACTTCCAGTGTCTTCTAAAGCACTACCCGGTGAGCCGGCATAGCAGAGAGCAGCGTGGCTTACCTCTGTAAATGGAGAAGTCTGAGTGTCTGCTCTCTGGAGAGGCCTTCTGACTACACCTCCAGGATAGGAAGATGCCAAGTACTGCTTATGGTGTTCTACTTCAGCTACTGCTTGCCACCAAAAGATCCTGTGTGTCTTCTTCTGAAAAGTATCGTTTCAGTCCTTAGCAGAAGCAGGGCATTAAAATAGAAGAATAGCTAACATGCAATATTGCTGTTAAAATTATTAAAAATGGAGAATAAAATTTGCATTACAAAATGTTTATTTTCTGCAGCTGCAGACATCCAGCCACGAGAAGTATTATTTCTGAAGGATTCAAGATGTTGGAAGAAACAGTTACAGACAGCCTTCCTCCAGCAGCTTCAAAACTTCTGTTCTATTCATTCTCCAAATAAAATAAAATTAGAGGTATTTTTATTCAATTGTTTGTTGTATATTCACCATTTTTTAGGCTCATACTCATCACATTTCTAAAGATGTTATTCACTTGTTATTCCTAAACAAGTGTATCCTTCAGTCTGATGGTTAAATCCGAGGTGCTACCACCAAAAGAGCATCTCCACAAATAGGACTGTCTTAATGTTAAGACAAAGAACAAGGCTGAACAACAGTATTTTCCTGACCTCTCCGGATCCTTTAGCTTTGGCTTCTCTTATGTTACAAGTCACAAAAAAAGAAAAAAAAAAAGAAAAGAAAAAAAAAGAAGGCTGTATCTAGATATATATATAGATGAGCAAACCCAGAAGATGTGGGGTGTGGCTAATAGCAGAAATAGCAGACTGTTGGGTAACCTGCAGGTCAAGCACCCCCCCAGCCTCCATGGCCACGCTTACCAAAGGGAAATGGCACAGACCGCCTGGGTCTGGAGTGTGAGAAGTAGAGCTGCACTCATGTCAGGAGAGACAGATCGTTGTTTCACTGTGACTTGTGGCAAAACTACAGATCAGCCACTGCTCTTATGCGTAATTTGGAGTATAGGCTGCATCTGTGTACAAAAAAAAAAAGGACCAAAATCAAATAGAGAGGAGTAGAGTCAGAAGTGATCTTCAGATCTTACCTGACATTCTATCAGGGGATTTTGCATTGCAGTTCCTGCAATCTGTTTGCTCTGCCTGACTATTGGGAGGAGTTTGATCATGATGGCAGTCACTTTAAGCAACTTCCACAAAAAAAACAACAGCAACAATGAAAAAAAAAACCTAAAAACCTTAATTTTCAGGCAGAGCTATAAAAAGAAGAACATATTTCTAGCATAAGAAGTGAGCGCAACACCAAGTAGTAATGTAAAGTAGTAATGATGGGTCTCGCATGGCACTTATTTCCCTCAAGCACTTCTTTTTACTGTGGTGAGAAAGGGAGAAATTTCCTTGCAGGTTTGTAGATCTGCACCTGCTGAGGATGCTGAAGTGTTCTTAAAATAATACTGAGTACCAAGAAAATATGGAGCAGAGGAAGGCACAGGGATTGCCAGTCTGAGCTCTCGGGAGCAGCAACCTATTTTCATGCTGTCTGAAGTCCAGGATTAGGTGTCGGTCCTGGACACAGGCCTCAGCTCAGGAAAGCTCCTATATTCAGAGCAACACTGAAGTGTACGTTGTCTGCAAGTACAACCTGTTTACTATGGAGTTACAAAAGCATTTTAGAGCAGACTTTAACAACAAATCAGAGCACAAATACTGCATCCTTGCCATGCTCAGGAAAACACATCTCCCTGAAATACTCTCACCAGAAAATAGCAGACTCAGCCTCGTAAGTTACTGAGTGCTCCCACTGATCTGCTTTACATCTGTCCCAGTGCCACGTTTCAGCCAGAAGCGAATGTTCCTGAGGAGGGCAGGGAAGGCAGCGAGAAAGGAAAGCCCAGCTAAGTTTTGTGGACCCACTCCAGATATTTCCACACAGGAATCCGACATGTTCTGCCAAACAGTAATCTGAAGAAACCTGTTCTGACAGGTCGAATAGGAAACACCATGAAGGCCTTTGCTTAATTAGATGGTTTCAGAGAGATCCAACGTAAATTTCAGGTATCAGAGCTCTTTTCTGAATGCTTTTAAAGGCCAAAACTGCTCCTGCATTGCCTACTAGAAGAGGTCCATGTGAAAGATGACAGTTGGGGTCCAAAGAACCACGGCGAACCCATTCTATTTCAGTTCCTCCTGTTACATATTTTAGCAGCTATCAAAAGATTAGCAAAGCTTTCCAATCCTAGAACTCCATGGCCAAAATAGAGGAACTGGGAGGTTGTGACCTCATCACTCTCATCATGAAAACAAACCTCAATTACCATGGTTATGGTTGGCACCATTCTGACTCTCAGACACCTCCAGTGCAAGGAAGCTGCTTCTGGCACTGTTCCCTGTTTGCCCCTTGCAATGCAAGCAGCACCCTTCTGCACCCTGGGGCACATCACATTTTGGTGGCCTGTGCATGCAATAAAAATATCTTTCCTGAAATTATAACAAGAATGGCATTCAAGAGACTTTTTTGTTTCTTATAAAGATTATGTCAGTGATACCAGTAATAACTTGGTAATACACAAGATAGGAATTCTTTTTCTCTGTGACTATAATCAATCTTTTATCTTCATATGGTCCCAGACATGGACAGGTAGTACAGTAACTGGGTCTAGACAAAAGCTAAGAAGTAAAATGAAGTTAGATCTCAATCCCCTGCCAGTGGGAGTGAGAAAAAACGAAGATGTTTACAGTTACCTCTGTTAAAACAAGGGGCCAAGAGTATCTCCACTGCTCTCTGAAACTTTATGATCGCTTAGCACAGGCAGGAATTCGTGTGGGCACTGGGATATTTTAAGAGAGAACCATTAAAAAAGAACCTTTATGCTCAATCTTGACAAGTACAAGGTAGAGAAAGATAATGGCATAGAAAGTAAAAGACATTAAGAAAGGAGAGAGAGATTAGAGGGAAAAAAAGCGAACAAAGTGGAGTGGGAGGGAAACAAAAGGATAAGGAATCGGAAAAGCGAAAGGAAATCTGAATTAGCTCATTTTTCAAATGGGCCATATTCCTGCTGCTTTCCACGACTGTACAGTGGAAAGGAACCGACTTATTTTTGCAGGTTCAGCAGCTTGTGGTGAGACTGAAGGCAAAAGGAGAATGAAGAGGGAACTGACCTCTCTCCAGTTGCTCCTGTCCTAATGGATGGTATAATCTCCACTGCAGCAAAGGAACAGAGAAGGCACTTAGTGAGTTACTCACAGCTCCCCGTCCCCTCCTCCTCCTCTTGGCCCCCAGCTTCTCAGATCTTTCTATTAAACTTTTAATAGTGGGGACCCCCTCACTCAGGGCAGCACTGCAGTCATTCATTAGTGTCCACCTAGGGAACAAATAACTCTTTAGCTGCACTGTAGGTGTCCAGCTTGCTTTATGCCCGGAGGAGGATTTGTAATCGAAACAGGGAAGTGCAGGAGCAAGAGGAAAAAATGGGCAATAATAACCCGTGAACTCTCCTTTCATTCAGGTAACACACGTGACACGTGTTAATGATTTTAGCTTAAGTACCGGGCAGAGAACTAACCGTACACTAACCAGGCAGAAACCACCTGCATGTGCCAATGTAGCTCAGCAGGACTTCTCAGAGAAGGGGCAGTAAGAAGCAACTTGCTGAATTTGCAGGGAGTTATTTTGTTGTGTGCTTCACTGCTATTCACTGCAAAATCCCTTTTCAGATTCCTCCCACATGGATCCACAAGCTGAGATTAGTTCAGGTCTTGTCTTTTAGCCCTTCTGTACACAGTATTTCTTTAGCTGTGTTAGGAGAATCCATGAATGCTGAGACGAAATGTGCTGAGCTTTTAGCTGCTATGTTGGCTATCAGCAAATTAGTCACTGCCACGTAGGACTGCAGACTGTGGCCTAGATGGCCAGGGCCATTACGATGATTTTTAAAGACAAATTAATTAAAACAAACACAAATTGGTAATTAGTTTTGCTTCCTATAATTTCTGTCCAACGTGTGTGTGAAACCAATCAATCTCCAACTAAGCACTCTCCTTCCTCTTCCAGCTTCTCAGCGACCACTGGCCCCACCAAGCTGAAGCCACCTGCCTGCTTTGCCACTCTGCAGGATGAACACAGCACTGGGCAGCAAACAATAGGCAGAAGGCAGCCAGAGAAACACAACGGAAGGTCTCAGGAAAGAGAGGGCTGCTAATACCTCGAGGACAACGCTTCCTTCTTCATCCCTAAATATTTACAATCAATACAGCTTCGGTATTTTGCAGGCTAATCAATAATGCAGTGACAGTGAAAGAGATGTGAGGTCTTCTTAGCGGCTGCAAACTGGCAATGATGCTTTGATGGCTCCTACGGAGGATTTATCATTTGTTGGATAATCTCCTGCACTGTGGGGTCTGAGAGTTTAATATATGATGAGGCTACAAGATGGAAACAGGACAGATGACTGTCCTTTATCTTAATTCTCTATGGCATCACGTGCCTAGAAAATTGAAGGTAAAACAGAAGCATAATACGCATCTAAAAGTACACATACAGTGTACAAAGACAGTTGGTTACCTTTATTATGTGTCCCAACTGGTCCTTATAAAGGAGGACAGGCCAAGGGTGTTAGGAGAAACCACAGTCTTGTTTTCCAGGTGTCCTTCCCATAAGGGTCTTCAGAGGACTAAAGAGGGATTTCATTGTTATTAGAATACATCATAAAGTATGTCGGGGCTATACACAATCTCTCTCTGCCTCCACAAACATGCAATTCACAAACTTCATGAGAGACATTTCTTTGGAAAAAAAGCCCACAGCAGCTTGGCCCTAAATAAAAACTCACGTGCAGCACTTGACAAGTGGGAGCAGAAGAGGTCACAGCTCTGCAACTGAGTGCAGCTCGGTCACTGCCCACACCTTGGCACCTGGCTCAGGCAAACAGAGCACTGCCTGAGAAATGCCACCGCTGGGCTCTTCCATTCAGCCATCTCTTCTCTGCATGGGGCAAAAGTAAAAAGAAACACAGGCTGTGCACAGCGGCGTATTCTGACAATGGCCGAGTCCTCCTCCTTCTCCTCGAGGCTGTTACGTAGGGCCCTGACTCTGAGCAGTCAGACAACACGGGAAAACTCATGGGCCCACCTGCCCAGGAACCTTCTAAGCCTGAGAGGACTACAATTATTCCTCTCTCCTTTCTCTGTTCTTACTTTTCGTTCATGATATAAAAGCGTCTCCAGATTTCCTGTGGTTTGTGTCATAATTATACAGATAAAATACATATTTTAAGGGAAAAAAAAGGTATATTAATAGAAGCAGCAATATATCCCAGTTGCTACCGAAGAGACTCGTGATCATCCCGCATGACAACCTGCTACAAATATGCACTCTCAAAAGAAGACGATCTGGCATTTTTGGTTTATCACAGCCTGGCAATCATTGCAGCATCATTCACTTTCTCTTTTTTTCCCCCTCACACTACAGGATAACATGCTGTACACTTGCACTATTTGCACAAGTCACTACCTAACCGCAAATAACAAGAATGAAGAACAAATGACATATGTAGCATATCTGAAACCCCTATAAACCTTCCTCCTCGTGCTGATACAACATTAACTAGCTCTTAAATACCCTGCTAACACTCGGAGCACTGTAACAATTGCATTCCTCATGTATTCACACGATTGGTATTTCCAGATTCTCAGAAATTTAACCTTTTTCTTCTTTGATCATAGAATCACAGAATCATAGAATGGCCTGGGTTGAAAAGGACCACAGTGATCATCCAGTTTCAACCCCCCTGCTATGTGCAGGGTCGCCAACCACCAGACCAGGGTGCCCAGAGCCACATCCAGCCTGGCCTTGAATGCCTCCAGGGATGGGGCATCCCCAACGTCCTTGGGCAACCTGTTCAGTGCGTCACCACCCTCTGGGTGAAAAACTTCCTCCTAATAGCCAACCTAAACCTCCCCTGTCTCAGTTTAAAACTGGGACTTTTTTTGCTTTGCAACATATCCATAGAAAATGAGAAAACAAACAGGTGTGTGTGAGTCTGCCACGCACCTGTAACATTTCAGTCCTTTGCAAAGATGGAATAATCAGTTTGGCTGTTAGTCTGTGAATTCTCAATTAAGCTGTCCAGCAACCTTGGAACTGTTCGTTTTCTGAAATTCTTTTATGTTTTTAACTTATTAAAGTATTATGCCAAAAATGTTGAGCTAAAGGATATTAAAACTTATGATGAAGTTAGCAACAAAAATTATGCCTACGGTCCTTTACAGGTCACAGAATCCAATCTGATAACACACACTCAGGTTTACAACAAAACCTGTCTCATAAGACCACAGAACCCTCTAAAAGCAACATCTCCGTCCTCTTCTATTGTCTGCTCTTGGCTTTTGCAGCTTGGTGGGTGGAGACCATTTCTATTTCATCCAACCAGCAGCCATTCAAGACACCCACCCCCCAATATTTCTCTTAAATTGCATAAATTGGAAAATTGTTCATTTCCTCTTCCTCCAGCTCTGTTTTCATCTATGATGGATTTAGAGATGTTTGGCAGAAAATGGGCAAGAGATTACCCTATGTACAGATACGCCTGCTGAAAACAATCCAATGAATTAAAAATAACCACGGACTGCAACTGACCTTTCCTTTGAGCCAATATATCCCCATATTTCTGACATGCCTTAATGATGATTAGCATTTGTCTCAATGAAAACAGCGGCAGAGCACAATATTTAGCTTTCGGTTTATATTATTTACAATCTCAGCATTCTATTTACAGACTTTACAATCCCCAGCCTGGAAATCCTACTCAGATGAGCAATTCAATCTTATGTAAGTATTCTGAATGAGAGCCGCAGGACTGGTTCTTTAATTCTCGTCTAAGCACAAGATAAATGGGTACACAAACTATATGGATCAGTTTAGGTAGTGGATGCATCCTTGCTGGAGACAGACTGTCTGCTATCTGCAAAAGCTTGATTAGCAGATGAGTACCATAATGCTAAACTCCAAGTCTTGGCAGGATCCAAGAGCTCTGCGGTACTTCTGATGGAAGCGTAGTACAACCAGCATCACACTGCATGGACCGATCCCTCCCCAAAGACAAGAGTGTTCACCACCATAACACCACTGTATGCATAAAAACATTTTGCAGTGTTGTGCTGCAAATGTGAATTCTACTCAGTACAAAGATCGCAGACAAGAACGTATTAAATCTGAGTTTAGCTCCATGGGGGGTGTACACATATACATCTTATCTATCCGAAGTCTGGTTTTAAAGTCAAATTATCATGGTAATGTACAGCCTAGACAATTTGATTTATAAAACATGATTTGTTCATATTTATATTAAATAAGGGGAGAACTGCAGCTATGAAACATACACGTAGCAAAATGAGATCTGGTTACCAATTTCCCAATGTGGCATTCTCTATTAGTCAGAGCAACAAAGGGAAGATGACTTGTCCTGGGTGAGCTGCGGGTACCAGCCATCATACCATTGAATAGGTTGATTTTATTACTAGTATATATTTAAAGTCTTTGATGCAAGTTTCTTTTGAATGATGAAAGGCTGGTAAATTCTTAAAAGATAATAATCAGTGGCGCAGCAGTTCTTTGATGGTCTGTAATTACCCAACTGTCCATTTCTGGAGTGACAGCAGCAACCAACTACCTGCTGTTAGTTTATTTTTATTTATAACTTGTGCTTTATGTAAAAATGCATTAATTACAAGCAAAATAAATTGCTAAGTCGAAACATTTCCTATAGGGACTTTTTGTTTGTTTGTTTTAATACATTAACCTAGCTGAGACATACATGACATTTTAAATGGAGGTTAAAATGACATAAATAAATCATAGAATTGTAGAATCATTTGAGTTGGAAGGGACCCTTGAATGTCATCTGGTCCAACTCCCCTGCAATGAACAGGGACACCTACACTGGATCAGGAGCTCAGAGCCCCATCCAGGCTGACCTCGGGTGTCTCCAGGGATGGGGCATCCACCACCAATCTGGGCAATCTGTGCCAGTGCCTCATTGCCCTTATTGTAAAAATCTTCTTCCTTACATCCAATCTAAATCACCTCTCTTTTTGTTTGAAACCATTTCCCCTTGTCCTATCACAACAGACCCTGCTAAAGAGTCTATTCCCTTCTCTCTTACAGCCCCCTGTAGATACTGACAGGCCGCTCTCTCTCAGCTCTCCCCAGAGCCTTCCCTCCTCCAGGCTGAACAGCCCCAGCTCTCTCAGCCTGTCCTCAAAGGAGAAGTGTTCCATCTCTGGGATCATTTTTGTGGCCATCCTCTGGATGCACTCCAACAGGTCCGTGTCTCTCCTGTACAGAGGACTCCACATCTGGATGCAGTACTCCAGGTGAGTTCTTACAGTGCAGAGCAGAGGGGCAGGATCACCTCCCCGACCTGCTGACCATGCTGCTTTGGATGCAGCGCAGGATATGGTTGGCTTTCTGGGCTGTTAGGCTGGCTAATGTCCAACTGCCATCCACCAGTATCCACAGGTCCTTTTTGGTAAACAGGATTTGATCACACATTTCTCTATGGGATTTTCTTACATCTTCCACTGAATAAATACAGAATCACAGGAGTTCCAGAAGGCTGCTGATTTTAAAACTTTCTACTGATTTGAAACCTGGCCATAAAGCACTGTACTCTTGTTTTTATATTATTTACCTGAGGTAACATCTGATTCAATAGTTCTTAAAATAATTACCCGCAGAACTGCCTAAGAGGGAGGAATGGCAGAAGGTTTGAGTTTCACAGGCTTCAGCTCCAGTGATAAAATGCCATGGATGAAGGCCATGTCTTCTTGAGCCGCACGTGACAGGCTGGATATTAGGAAAAACTCCTTCTCAGAAAGGCCAGGCGCTGGCACAGCTGCCCAGATAGGTGGTGGAGTCACCATCTCTGGAGGTGTTGAAGAACTGTGTAGATGTGGCATTGAAGGATGTGGTTAGTGGGCATGGTGGGATGGGTTGGGGTTGGACTGGGTGACCTCAGTGCTCTTTTCCAGCCTTTAGGATTCTGCGATTCCGTGAGAGACCCCTGATGTGAAAGCAGCGCTGTGCTGACAGGGCCCCTCTCCTCCCTCAGCACCACACTGCTCCTGCCTCCCCACCACCAGCCATTCCCGGCCTCACACCTGCCCAGCCTCCTCAGTGCCAGCTCTTCTTCTGCCTGTCCAGTGGGTTCTCTCACTTCTTCCTTCAAAATGTCTCCTCCCCCTGAGCTGCTGTCCCAGCCATCACCCCGGTGCCTCACGGCTCAGTTTTAGTACTGCACAGCAGCCCTTTGGAGACAAAGAGGCAACAACCGCCGTACACCACAGCCCATGCGGAGGAGCTGCCGAACCTCCGCGCTGCAGATGAGGGACGGCTGCTCCTCCTCCTGCTGAAGGCTAAAGGCTCTCACCCTGCTGTCACTGGCAGCAGGATCCAGCTGTCCATGGCAGCGAGGGCTCGCAGACTGCGGGGTGGTGTGCTACAAGCTGTGGGATGCACTGATCTGACGGCATGCGGCAGGGGGAATAAACGCCACCACAGAACACAGTTGGATGCACCAAAGCATTTCAGCTGCTATTTCATATTTTGCTGTCACAAAGAGCGTCTAGAAATAATTGCATGCAACATGTACATGTGAAGTACAAGGTGCCGATCGTGCACGCCGTGAACTGCAGTTCTGTATAAGGAGCTAACATCGTAAAGTCCAATCACTAATATTAAAATGCACAGCGAGACCATTAACCTTCTGCGTGCTGACTGATACATCTTGCTGGTGGTACTTCCAAACACTTCAGTTGGGATTAATTAGAAATTTCCCTCACCAAGCCCTCACAGGGACACATTTGGCTTGCATTGCCTTCAGGGCGGCGTTGCCCGCTCTTCCTGTAAGCTCTGTGTACGCGGAGCACTGAGCACGGCCCTGCGTTACTCTTGCTCGGCTGGAGATGTTACCCTGCGGGTAGGAGCGCTGGGCTGCCGGCAGCAGTCTCCTAAGGGACCGCTTCTCATGCGCCTCTGCAGCAGCGCTGCTGTGCGTGGGCATGTCACAGTCTGGCCCGTACGATCCATTAAGCCAATCACAGATCAATTCCTGAGAGAAGACTACCCCATTTTTTGAGAATTGCTTTCTTGCCAGCATTGTAAATCTAGCAATAAACTGTTGGGAAACTCTATCCTCTCTCACATTTAAAGGGGCTTTGCAGAAAATGGCTTCTGGGGAACAGGGAGACGCAGAGACATCTGTCTAGAAATACTGCAGGAGGACCTTTTCTACCTGAGATTAAAAATGCATTTTTATATTATGATGCATTGATGTAAATAGTAGATTTTTTCTTTAATGACTCGATTACCGTTATTTGTATAAAGCATTGTTTTGTGTGGGCATCTCCAAAAACACGCAGGCAGGAATTTCTTAGCCGTAGCCACGTATTATATCAAACATACATATTTATAGCTCTCCATTTGCTCGAATGCTCCACATAAACAGGTGCTCAGCGCTTGTCATGTTCCTTGTCTTACAGTTAATATGAACAAAAGAACAACAACAAAGAAGGAACACCACAGATATATTTTACAGTCTCGGATGAAAACATACAAGTTGGATGTTCAGGCGTTCATAGGTAAGAGCCACCCATGTGAAGGCAGTGACAGACACCGTGTGAGTGGGGAGAAGAGCACTCGAACCTAATGTTAGTTTTATATGTGCGTTTTATGCTAAAAACAGCCGTGTTTACAGAAAAGTTGCAGCATGCAGGAGCTCCAGCCACAGGCCAGCTTTAATTTCTTTGCTGTGGGAAACCGGTCCAGCATACAGTTATATATACCCTGTCCTGTGTCACAAGGGTCACTATCTACTAATTCCAGTGGCTACTGTTACAGTATTCAAGCACCAAAAGTTTCAGATCAGAAGCTGAAAGTCTGAGACATTTACGAGTGGGAACGGAGGCTCCTAATTTAAACCGTGTGTGACCTCATGGCAGCATTTGGGGGTTCAGAACGTTCCTATGCACTTTGCCTAACACTGCAGTTTTACAGTGCTCCCCTACTTCCAGCCGTAAAACTGCAGATTGATTTACCTTACCTGAAACCCGTAAGGAACAGATCTCTGATAAAAGCACATTTCTGTGACTATTTGAACCAGAAACATACAGAATAGTTTTCCTTAATGCAAAGCCAGAGTTTAAAATCAACTTTTCGTCTACCCTCCAATTCCAGTGATACGTCAGCATTCTTCACAGTTGGGTATTTGTCAGAAAGCGCCTTACCTCAGGGTGATCCCATGCTTCTCACTGATAATTAACGCTGTGAAATAATCCTACAGCGGAACACCACAGCAATCTGTCTGAATCAAAGACTTCAATTTCCGTGCAGCCCACTATTCACTGGCTGTAACAAACATTAAACATCCCAATGCCTTATTATATTGCCATCTTCACAATGATATGATCATGGAAAAGTGTCATCTGCTCCTGCTCCCATTGGAATCAGGGACACGTTCTCATCCATATCACCCACAACCAGAGAAGAGATCACAACTGGAGTCCAGCTCTAGAGAACTCCTGTTTGTAAGGAGCTGTATGGTTGCATCTGACAAACTCCAAGTGCTCCACAACTTACTGCAAATACCATTTTTCTTCCTGATTGGCTCAAGGGGTTCTCTCAGGGAAGTTTGAACACGTGCAGCAACTCCCACATTGTCTGTGAGTCCGTCCATTAAGGTTTTCCACAAATATGGCATAGACATAGAATTCAACCTGAAGCATTTCACAGTTAACATTAAGAAATTACTTAATAAATTGCACTGATAAATAGAAGACCTTTATGGTGTGATACCTAATTTTCTCTAGTGGGAATTAGTATATGAGTGATGAGCAATGTTGGGAGCAAAATCTTTGTTCAATCATGTGTATGTTCTCTTAAGCCAAAACTCAGTGTGCTCACAGTAATACAGCAGCAAGAAGTGTGGTCAAATATAATCACAGAGTCATAGAATCACAGAATGGCCTGGGTTGAAAGGGACCACAACGATAATTGAGTTTTAACCCCCCTGCTATGTGCAGGGTCGCCAACCACCAGACCAGGCTGCCCAGAGCCACATCCAGCCTGGACTTGAATGCCTCCAGGGATGGGCCATCCCCAACGTCCTTGGGCAATCTGTTCCAGTGTGTCATACCACCCTCTGTGTGAAAAACTTCCTGATATCCAACCTAAACCTCCCCGTCTCAGTTTAAAACCATTCCCTCTTGTACACAGCTAAAACATTCTCAATTTACATGATGATTTTGCATGAAGATGTCACTCTTCATGTGTCAGCAGCCCTCCTTGTATGTGAGATATTAATAAATGAGCTGACAAGGAAAAGCCAGGCAAACAGGGTAGTGTATTTTTAATCATATGCAGAAATGTAATACATGTGCCAGCTACCTGGTCATGTTCTGGTATCAGTCTGCATGCATTTTTAGATTAGTAAGGCTAAGTCTAGAGAAACTCCAATTCTTTGTATGGATTCTGCCTCAGATTAAAGGACACATTTTCTTTGGAGTATAAAAAAGAGCATTAAAGTTTTAGTGAGGCAGAATAGTGCAATAACTCAAGAAAATTAATGCCATGAGCAGTTTTCCCTCTCTTTCTGACTGCAATGATCAACAAAATAAATGAAGGACAACAAGAGAGAATCAATGCAAAGGCCGGGAGAGCAACTCCCATTTTTTAAACTATTAATTCTGTGCTCAGTGTCAAAGGCAATGACAGTAAGCACTGAATAAATACGAAAGTTCCCTGGGATTGCCTTTTTTTTTTTCTTTTTTTTTCCCCAAGATGAAAAATGCACTGGCTTGGAATGTTTATTTGAACCAGCTGTACGGTATTACTATAGAGAGTCAGGAAGTTAATATATTCTTTGGAAGTCCAGTATCATAATAAGTTATTCTAGCAGTCAGAGTGAGCAGAGGACATGCAGTGTGATCTGGCAGCCCAAGCACAGATACTGCACACACTCCTAAACTCCATCTATGCGGCAGCTATAAGTTATGAGAACCGTGTCTTGCTCATCATTAAAAGTGTGTCTGCTAGAAGGAAGGGATCATAATTAATACTGGCAGTTCCTGGTACACGCGATGGGACTGATCCCCTCTGAAATTAATAGAATGAAATCTGCTGATTCCATTCTGAAACGGCTCACACGGCAGGACCAGGCTGGTCGCTTACTGCTCTCCTCAGTCATTACAGTGCATTATTCTGGGCGCTGCTCCCCTGTGATTTACGCAGCCACAACCAAAGCCCTCATTGGTGTAGTGCTGGTGATACAGCAGCACGCTGTGATACGAAGCACTGGAAAATCAAGGAAAGCTATATTTTGACAGAAGTTTCCACAGCCAGCTAATAAGGAAGGGCTGTAGAGAAGGAAGGGTATTCAGATATTCCAGTTGAGAAGAGCCATGAAATCTGTTTATATTCCGAATCTCTCCCATAAAACTATTAATGGCGAAATCCTTCATTCCACTGCAGTCAATCTCTCGGTGGCCATTTAATAGCTACGCTAAGGCAAATCAAATTATTCCCATAATCAAGGATAAAATACAACACAGTTTGCAATCTGTCAAGTAGAAGATCACTTACTTGTACTATTAGTATGTAAAAATGAACCGCCATGCTTCAGTAATAATAATTTTACGATACAAAGTTGAAAGCAAATTAATTTAAAGCTTGTGCAGTATTTCAAGGCTAGATGTGTCTTCTTACGACAGGACGATGCAGGAATGTGAGTTATGACACCGCAACATCCAGGAATAACAGGGTGAGCTGAAGTTACCGTAACAGATGTTTTGATTTTACATCTGCATTCCCTCACTGTAGCTGACGCTGTCACAATCTTCACGTTGCCTAAATATGGGTCCCTCTTATCAGCCACATCCCGTCATTCTTCGGCAACTTTCCTAAAAAGGGAAGGGGGAATTTTCTTTGAGTGACAGACTCAGAAGTGTGACAGATGCACAATTCACCATCTTTTTATCCTCTGTCTGCCATGCAAAACACAGCACAGAGCGGCTCTGGAGCACCTCCCCTTTACAAGGACTTTCTGCAAAGTACAGCCCTTACCTAACTTCTTTTGTCTCTGTAGAGCAATATAGACGTTAACAATGAACAGAAATCTTAACATGTGTTAAGGATTTGTCTGAATTTATTTATGCTTTAAAGTGCTTAATGTTTTCAGCAACTCTATCTTCACTTTATTTAAATTACAGAAATAGTTTATTTTCCAAGTCATGACAGAGGCATATTAGAGCTTGGTTAATTAAAATAGTCTATCCATTAAATACATCGAAATGCAAAGCTAAGCTCTTCACTGGTGTAACTGACACAGCTACACAGATCCGACAGGGCTTTACCAGCTTGCAAGAGAAGGCATTTTGGTCCATAATATCACTCTAATAGATTGTCTTGTAAATAATAGATTAGACAAACAAGCACTCTGGTACTTACATTTTAAAAGACATATTATCTACCTGATACGACAACTCATTTTAAATTCATCAGGCATTTTACTATGCTCACAAGCTACTTAAAAACTGTACTAAGTAACACTCTTCTGGGTCCAGTATAGGCTATTCTAAACTCTGCCTGTTGTGTTTGGTTTGGTTTGGTTTGGTTTGGTTTGGTTTGGTTTGGTTTGGTTTGGTTTGGTTTAGTTTGGTTTGGTCTGGTTTGGTTTCTTCCAGAAGACCATAGTGCAGTGATAATTTATACTACAACAACTATATAGTTAAATTAGATTACTGCCATAAAATGCATATTTGACTTTGTTTCTATAAGCAAACTCCTCGTGGCATTTTCTCTGGTGGAATCTATACTCTAGTGATGTGAGCAGATGGCAGGAAGCACAGAGAGGGACTGTACCTCCAAGCCTGCCCACCATGACTAGCTCAGCCTAATCAGCCCCGTAACTTCTGTGGCATGAACAACTGATAGCACTGGGACACTCCATCTCTAGCAAAATGAATAGGCTGTTCAAGACCAACACTGCCTCTTTCTCCTCTGACTTCTGTTCATCGTAGCCACGTTCACAAAATCTCGGATTTTCTGCCAAATGATGGTCTTTGGTTTTACTCTGCTCCAAGAAACACAGGGGAAGCCAGACCCATCCTACTATTAACTGTTTTTGAGGGATTTTTTGTACTTTGAATCAAGACAGTGGCTGGGAAATTAAGGTCCCAGGAAACAGGCAGAGGAAAAAGGGTTGTGACAGTTTTCCCTGACACTGGGAGAGCTCCACAGATGAATGCATTCCTTTTAGTCTCATCATACAGCATGAGAGAGAAAAATCCCACCACAGAACCTCCCAGGGTTTCCCCTCTCAGATGGGCTTTGCTAAGAGAGGACGCCTTGACAGGAACAGATGTGATAACAAATGACCTTTAGAATTGCACCCTGAGAGCTGTTGACCGTTTCCTGAAAGCTGTTCATCCTCCTGAGCTCCTGGCTGTAGTTTGGAAACCTTGAGACCCTGGCATGCAACTAAAACGGGTCAGAAACTAAACAGAGAGTAAGGCGTAGAACCAGAAGAAAGCGAGGGGGTGACAAAAAGGCACAAGTATGCTTCACAGCCATCTTTTGCCTTTAAACATAAAAATCATAAAGCTAAATGTAATGCCATAACTCAGCATTATTTATCCAGCCCCCAAATCAAGGAAAAAGAATCTGGGATGAACAAAAGCCTATCAGATTGTAACGGGACGACAATGGGGTTCAAAACAATTCAGTTTTTGTTCCAACCCCAATCACACGCCGTGCATCCCTTTCAGCGCTGCAGTACCTGCGGCTGGCAGTGCTCCACGAGCCGTGCAGACTCAGCCCACAGCTCCGTCCCAGTGGCTGCTGGCAGTGCTGCAGGAGCGGCTGTGGGGGCACACGGGTGGCTGCAGGGAGCGGCAGAACGAGATGGGGGTCCTTTATTTGTTCCTTGCCAGCTACAGGGAAAAGTTTCTCAGCACCGATTTCTTGTAAAGCTCCTTGAAATCAAGGCTCTGACCATCTCCCTTCAGTAGCATGGAGCAAAAGTCACATCTCACACAAATGCTCACTTAGGTTTACGCTGATGACTTCAGGCTGTCTCAGCTAAGTCTCCTCGGAAAAGAAAGGCTTGCTCGCTCACTGGCATTCCGTTTTTAAGGCAAGTTTGAGGAAAAAAAAATGGCCCTGGTAATACAATGATATGCTACATCTCATTCACTGCCTGTGAGAGACAGAGAAGAGAAAAAGGGGAGGGGGAAGCAGGAGACAGAAGGAGACAGAAAGCAGAAGCTGAACAAAGATGCAGCATTGGGAGACAAAACGAAAGGAGGGATGACACCGAGGAATGTGCAAAACATGCCTCTTCCTACACTGCTACAGCTAAGCACGCAGGCTCACGAGCTGAAATGAAAAGCACAGTCGGGCACGTTTGATTTTACCCTTACAGACAGTGGAATGATTTTCTCTATGATTTTTTCCCTGTCACTTCCTGTCCTTCCCTCGCAATGCCTTCTCCTTTCTCCCTCGCCTTTTCTCTGCTGTTTTGTTTTGCTTTGTTTTTTCCCCCCAGCGCCACGCTGCTTTGTTCCTTTCTCTTTGCTTCTGCCTGCTTCTTTCTTCCTCTTCCTTTCTTCTCTTGCTCTCCCTTGTCCTCTCATTTTCCTTACTGTTCCTCTCCCATGCATTCCTTCGGCGCATGAAGGACAGGAGCACAAATAGTGGAAAAGCTTTCTCTTTTTTTTTTCTCTTGATGATCCTTTCTCCCCCCGCGTGGTTTTGACCGCTGTAGCTCTGTTAGGTTTAAAATACACATGGGGAAGCCACTTGTACTCCCATGTGTTTTAGAACTATCTACAGTAGCTCACTGCAGGAAAAACATGTGGGAAGGGAATGTGTCGGAAAAGTTGCCTGTTCTCCCTCCAACACGTGGGCCACATTTAACAAGGTCAAGGGACAAGTGTGGCTCACAGGCATTAGTCTGGCTGGTACTATAAAAAGGATCTGGCACTCCTCTCTTTTACCTGCCTGCCCTTTGCAGTTCATCTCTCACCAAAACACAGCTTATGGAGTTTCAATCGATCCGCTTTTATTTTTAGGCTGGGCGATCAGCTTAACATGTCTGAAGAGCAGCTTATCGTATCTTTCTTTCCTCATCTGACAATTCCAAAACAACGAAGGATAGAAGTGTAACAACAGGAAACCTTTTTTCCCTTTGTCTTTCATCCCGCATGAGAGCATCACGCACGTTGTGAGCGAGCAGGCGAGGCTATGCCTATTAATCCGCTCGTCTGTTCCTAAGGCGGATTTGTTCTGCGGAGTGTCCCTCTGAACTCTCTTTCTACAAGACTAAATTCACACAAAATATCCATGAACTGCTGGTTCACGTTATGCACATTTTGACACCTTTCAGCTGGCTTTCACAGATTTTCAAAGCACCTGTTCCAATACAACCTGTCTTTTTGGCAGCAGCCAGTGCCAGTAAGTTCCTCATTTTCTTTCCTCCTCCGCTCACCTAACAATATATATATCGAGAAATACAAGGAAGCAAAAGGAGGCAGATGCTGCCCGGTTCCACTATGTATCAGACCACACTTCCTGCACAAATAAAAAGCATTTGCATTGCTGTACAGGTTCAGTGAGCTGCTCTTGCCTGCCACTAATTTCTTAGGGGAAAGGTCCAGCTAGCTTGCGAGTGGGCCGCCTGCCATGTGAACAGATGGGCACGGGCTTCCGCAGCCAAGAAATGATGGATCGAATTTTGAGATTTGTTGCTCACTCTTTACTGCCGTAATTCTGAATTGGCCTCCGTGGAACTTTGTAGAAGCGGTGCGATGGCAACAACATCTGTCCAGAGAAATGCACCTCACGTGCAGGTGCTGCAAGCAGTGGCCCAAGAGAAGGTCTTTTTCCTAAGAAGATCCTTTAATACATCCAGCCTTTTGAGCAAAGAATGGGTTTGCTTGTGTTTTATAAGGAGCACAAGGCAAGAGGAGGCACGGAGGTCCCCACGGTGTTTGTAACAAGTTGCTTCAAACCGTTCTCAAATATAACAATTATTTATGATTTATCATAGCGACTTGGCAAAAAGAATTTGACAGAAGTGAAATGTTATTTGTTTGGTACTAAGAAATCAAAGGGGTTTTGTTCGTTTGGAAGAACACTGTTTCTCCGCTCTCCAAGCGCTGCTATGGCAGTGGGCATTCGCTGCAACATTCAGCGTATCACTGAAAGACTGAGATGGGAACAAAGTGCCTTTGCGCCTCATTCACGCACTTATTTAATTCTAGGTTCATATTGTATTAATGCCAATTATTTTTGAGGATAAATTTTTACCTTCAAAATACACACTCCTCACATTTCTTCACGTTGGCTGTACGGGGCTTTGTAAATTTAACTCTGTCTTTCTGCTATCATTTTGGCTGCGTGAACGTCGTATTGCCAGCAGTCCTGAGCCAGGATCTCAGCACTTGTGTTGGAACTGTGATGGGGATGTCTTGCCTGGTGCCTCTTTCTGGTGCACGCAATGACAGATCCCTGATGCGTTTGCACAAATGCTTGAATAATCCCAGGAATGGACAAGTAACGTGTGATGCTGATCACAATAAGTGCCACTTTTAGCAACGCGTTGTGTTTTTAATAAAGTCGTACATACAGCGAAGGTAGATTTAAAACATTTTTAAGTATCCACGGGGCACACTTCATTAATTAGACCAGGGAAAAACCTGCTGTTTCTCAGGGCCCCTCCGATATTTTCCACCACCTCGGGCCCCGCGCAGTTTGGTATGGGCAGATTAGGGTAGCTGATGATTCCTATTGATTTAAATGTCGTGCTAGGAAGCCTAAATCCCCAAGAGCAATAGAATCTCCCCTATCACTATCCTACTGCTTATTGACCTAATTCACTAACCAACCATCAGGGCTTTCTCTCACAACAAATAAATCTTGCATGAAACAGGCAGTACATGGACACTAGTAGTTTTCAGCAGTGTTAACAATACAGTACACTGAGGATCACCAAAGCACTCCTCTTTGTTTTCCCATATCGACTGTGAAGTCGTTTGCCATTTAAAAACGGGCAGGAACTACAAGAGTACTTCCTTTCAGAACTGTCCCTGCAGTCTGAAATAAGCCTGGTGCCATGGAAGCAGTGCAGGCTGTTTGGCACGTGTACGATGCCACTCGTTCAGTGCCCCGATCCGCCTGGCGGTGACGGCTGCTGGACAGATCCGAGGTGCAGCACCATTGCTGCTAATTGAGGTCCAGCTTGGCCCCGGCGTTTACTGCTCAGGATGTAAATAATTAGTAAACTGCCCCTTTCGTCAGCTGAGCCAAGCAAATGAAGGAGGAGGCAGAGTTGGTCGTGTTGCTCTGATTGTCGCAGGGCAGGCTTTTACACTGAAACTTGCATCTCAGGCTCTGCAGGTACCTGCATTGAGCTGAACATACGGATCGTACCGGGTTGATTTTACTTGTTTGAATGTGAATTCCAGGCAGCTAAACCCCGTGGCTCTGTAAAATGTGTTCACTGCTAGATAGGAAGTATGTGCACCAAAACAGAACACAACAAATACACTGTATTAAAACAAAAACCAAACTACATACTGCTTTGATAGACAGATCTGTTCCAGAGAGGCCCAATTCTGCCCTCAGTAACATTCATTAGAGCAACAGAGAGATCCCCAATTATTTGCCTTCCCGTCAATATCGAGCTAAGCTTTTATCAATGTAATTTGAAGCGGTATTAAAAGTGATAGATGCTAATTTATAATTGTTGATACTATCAAACCCAAATGATTTGTAACTGTACATAGCTGTGCCAGATTTTTATCACATTATAAAGGTTAACACAAGCGTTACAAGAAACATCAATGAGCTACGCAGACTACGTTTGCTTTTGGTTAGATAAGTATGCTTTGTAGTAGTTGATATTCCCTCTAGATAATGGAAATGGGCCAGATTCTCTGCTGACACAAAGCAATACACGGAACGCGGAGGGAGATCTGCTGATTTACACTAGCTGCAGCTCCAGCCCTAATGCCTTTGGATGCAATAACTCCATCTTAAATAACTCCATTTCCTAAACGTTACTCAGCCATTCCTCGCTATTGCCAAAAGGGAACTGTGAATGCCAAGCTCTGCAGGACTTTATTTAGCAAAGCTTCTTTCGAGGCATCTCTCATTTTGGCACGCAAGCCTTGCGCTACGATCACAATCAAACGTTTCCATGAAACAGCAGGATTAATTCTAGAGGAAGAATGCCACGTAGTGCTGGCTGTCACCGTGCTGCCTGGTCCAGCTCCTTCTGTCTATGAAAACAGCCCATCACGCTCCTACATTTACATACTTGTACGGCTTGATACTGCTGAACCATAGCAATAGAATGAAAGGTGTTACGGCGTGCAGCTCTTTAAATACTGGATCTCTGATAGATTGTATTCCTGCATTGACCTGCCTTGGTGAGAAGCTAACGAAACGCAGAGCTACGAGAAAAAAACACATTTCTATTTGTTACATAAGCACAAAATTATTTTCCCAACGAGGTGCTGGGCTAAATTATGTTTCAGCGCCCTGACGTTAAGCATCTGGACACAAACGGATCCCGAACCATCCAGCCTAATTTTCCTTTGAGCTTTATCTGTTTTTACTTCCTTTGCTGGATGTCAGCTTATAATAATTACTCTTCTATACACATCTCCAGCACTAATGTGACAGACTGTGAATGCTTCCTGACAATGGAGCATAATATCCTCCTCGCGGGCTTCCAACAGCAAGGCTGCGATCCCACCGCTGACTGCAGCAACATGCAAAAAAGCCTGACTTGAAACACTGACAAATTCCAAACGGATTTGGTTTCCTGTTTGGAGGACCGGGCAGACTACACATTTCTCAGTAAGCCCCCCCAAATAAGGTGAAATGTAAAGGCTTGGAGTGCAGTGCGTGACGCCCGTACCCGAGTGTGCCTGAGCAGCAGGAGCAGGAGCACAACTTGGAAGTGTCTGTAAATTATGTCAGAGCCTTTGAAAGGCAGCAAAAGCGTTGGGGTGAAATCCACCGCCAAGAAACGCTGCTTACAAAGGCAGGTTACCCATATCAACATCGAGCAGCGTTTCAGTTTCCCAGCATTTCTGTGAGCACGACAAACTGTGCGGCTGCCACACGGGAGCAGGCAGGGAACCACGCTGCGGTTGGTGGAAGCAGCCGGGATCTTTTTGGTTCTGCATCCGGCACCAAAGGTGGGCACCTTTCATGTAGGCCTCGACTGTAAAGCTTCGAATTTGGCCAGGGACGGGGAGTTCTGCCTCGAGGAGGAGCAAACACGTTCTAACTGTGGAGCTCTGCTTCTCTGTGAGAGGAAGAGAACGGCTGACAATTCAGCAAGTGCAGCAATTTCCCTTCATTAGCAGGACGCCAGGATGTGTTAAAAAGCACGAAAGGACAAAGCTGCTCTCCCCCAGGATGTGTTGCCCGGCGCATGGCGGTGATGTTTGCTTACCCATCCAAACCATCGCACCGCTTCATCACTTATTTTTGATGCGATCTTAGATCACGTGCAAATTCTCCTTGTGATTCCTTTCTATTTGATATATAAAATAGAAATTCAAGTGTGTTTTTGAGAGTTCGATCTGATACGCGTTCTATAGAGAAAGGGGCTTTCCTAACAGGCGAGGTTTCTCCATATCGTTAGAAACGTGGGCAGCTGCGATGTGAGAAGCAAGCAGCTCTTCTGCGCTTGTCTCTGCTCCTCAGCACTTACAGAAGGTCTGAAACATTAACAGCTTAAAAGTGGAGAATTTAAGCGAGCGTATAATTTCAACGTGAAAGCTGCCAGTCCTCTTAAAAAGATGCTTTTTTTTTTTTATAGAGAGAGAGATCTCTTTTTTTATAGGGGATTTAAGTTTGGACAAAGAGAAGACAGCACCAAGTCAGAGAGAAGGGAATCAAAAGAGAAACAGAGAAACCCTTCTGGATTTATTTTCCCTCATTTAATGTCATTTAAACCCCCAAATGCCACTTAGCAGCAAAAATGTTTTTCAGGTTGAACTTAAAATCGGAGATATTAAATTCCTGATCAAAACCACCTTCAGCTCCTATGGGTTTTACCTTACTGAAATAAATGGAGCTCCTCCACATATTTAATTAAAAAGTTAATTTCCCAAACTCCTCACTTAAATCAGAACTATTTGTGAGCAAACACCGAGCGTTTTATTGAGCAGTCCCTGTCTGCAGCCAAACGATGCACTGCCTGCAATTCAGACACGCAGCACAAACCTGGGAGCACAACATCTTTCTGGAGGGACGTGTTGGGCACTGCACTTTCCCTGGGCAGGAGGACTGCCTATAAGGACTGTAGCAAAGAAGCGGACCTCGGCAGGGCTCGGCTCAGAGCAGCAGCTTCTTTGCTGCCTTGCACGTTGGTACCAGAGACACGTGAGGAATTCTCCTGGGCCTTTTGGGGTCTGCACGGTCCTTTTCTTTGATGCTTTCATACTATCAATCAGGGACTGAAATGTGACTATCGAGCTTTTCCTTCAGAAATCAATCCAGCAAGAAATACAACCTGTAGTAAACAGCCACTTAATGTGCTTCTCCGACCCAAACATTTTTTTTTTCCTCTGTAGAATCCATAGGTTACAATAAAGTGGGCTCACTGCTGACCTAAACCCCAGGTCCTGGGACAGCCCATTGCTCTGGAGCTGAAACTCTCTTTGAAGTCAGTAACGATTTTGCATCAAATCGGTGCTAGAAACACCACCTTACCTTCCCATCTTCTAACCCAGCAAAAACCAATATGCAGGGGAAAAAATGCAGCTCTGGGAGTTTTCAGGAACGCTTATGGCAACTCTGAAACGTTAAGAATTAGTGCTCCTGACACACACAGTGATTGCCCTTCACTTTGGACGGCTGCATTATTTTCTTCTGAGTAATGAAAGAACAAGCTGGAGAAACAGCAGCCTGCACAGAGCGGGGTGGTTTGTTTCACTGATTAATTAATATTCAAGCATTAATGAATTTCCTTTGTCGTTTCTTTATTGGATATACGTTCCCCCCCCCCTCTTAGAAATCGTAATGAACCGGGTTTAGGAGGTGCAAACGCTGCACGAGCAGGGAAATCTGCTCAGCCTGACAGCGTGAATGCATCGCGTTCCTTTCGGAGGGGGAGAGAGGGGAGAAGAGCCCGTGCTGGGAGGTGGGGCAGGAGAAAGGAAAGCCCAGATCTGCTGCTGGTGAGAGTGACTGAAAGGAGCGATGGGGACCGTGCCGCGTTGTGAGGAACCCTCGGCAGATTAATCTGTCTTTGAAGCTAGATTTTAATGCACAGATTTCCACCCGCTGTCGATGACAGGGAGGAGATGTCCGTGGCGTGCAGCCACGCCACGCGTGCACATTTCTGGCATTTTTTTTATTACGATCCTGTTTCACAGCCGCGGTCTCCGCACCTTCGTAAACCCGCAGCTCTGAGCTTTGTCCTCTCCTCCATTTTATGGTTTTTCTTCTCCTCCATTTTATGTCTTTTCTTCTGCGTCGTGTCTCTATGTGACAGCGGTGCCACGGGACGGAGGACGGCCGCCCCGGAGCCCACCTTGCCGCCGTCACGCCTCGCCGCTTCCTGGCAAAACGCAAATCCGCGGAATGCCGTCCGCCGGGCTCGGCGCTCCGTCCGTCGTCGCAGCGGCGCTCATCGCTACGCCGAAGCGTCGGAGCGGCGCGCCGGCAGCGCAGCGTGCGCCCAACGGAGCCGTTCGCCCTGGCGGTGCCGCGAGGCCTAAAGCGGACGCACGTGGGGAGCGCCTCGGAACCGCGGGCCCCATCCTGCGGGCGCCGGGATTTCCTCTCCCGCTCCGCCCGAGCGCAGCCGGGAGCCGAGCTCGGAAATTCACGTTTCCACCCGCCGACTGAGAACCCCGCGTCCGAAACGGGACCGCCCCCCGCCTCGGTGTAACCACCGCGCGACGCTCCGAGCGGGGAGCTGAGGTGCAGAAAGGGAGCGCTTTAACATCACAAAGGGAACCGTCCGTGTTTACGTTGCACGTATTCGGCCACGTTTGCCCGCAGCCGCCCGGCGGCTCGCTTCGCTCGGCGTCCGACCTCCGCAACGCAACGCAACGCAACGCAGCGCCCGCGGCCCGACCGAGCGCCCGCCGCCGCCCCGGGCGGGAGGAGGCGCCGCCGGGAGAACGCTCCGCGCCCGGGCTCCGCTCCCCGCCCGGCGGCGCCTCCTCCCGCCGGTGGCGCAGCCGCGACGGCTCCGCCTCAGCGGCGGCGGTCACGTGGGCGCGTGTCGAAGGTCACGGCGCCGCAATGGAGCTGTCGGCGTACGCGCAGGGCGGCTGCCGGCTGCTGGGCGACCCCCGGCGCCTGTCCCGCCGCGCCTACGCCGCGCTGCTCCGCGCCGCCTTCCGAGGCGTGCTGCAGCCCCGCGGCGGCGTGGGTGAGCGGGAGTGGGCGGCGGGGCGCTGCGTGGGGGCGGCGGGGCCGCCCGCGTGCCGTGTGCCGGGGGTAGGGGCGCGTGTGTGCGTGCGGTCGGGGTGTCCGTGCGTACCGGCGTGTGTGCGGGGGTGGGGGTGTCCGTGCACGGAAGCGTCCGTGCATGCGCGTAGGCGTATGTGCACATAGGGATGTCTGCATGCACGTGGGGGTGTGCGTGTATACAGAGCCACGTGCATGCGTGTGTGCGTCCGCATCGGGGTGTGCGTGCTTATAGCTGTTTGTGCGTGCACGCGGAGGAACGTGCACGCCTACAGGTGTATGTGCACACATACGAAGGTGTTCTTGCACGTGGGTCTGGGCGTGCACATAGGGGTACACGTGCACGTAGGTGCTCGTGCACGCACGTAGGTGCCCGTGGGGGCACGCGCGTACCGCACCACGGGCGGTCCCGGGCCGTCCCCGCCGTTCGGGCCCCTCACGCGGCCGCCCCGCTCCTCCGCCCGCTGAAGCTTTCGCCGCATCCGTGCCCGCGCCCCTCCGCGTTTCTCCCCGGGTCGGGCTCGGGGCCGGGGGGAGCCGCTGCCGCCCGCGACCCCGATCAGAGGAGCGGCGCCGGGCGGGACGCGGCTTCGGGTCACGGGACGGAGCGTGCGGCGCGGGGCAGAAGCGCCGTCCCGCGGGCGAGCGGCGGTGTCGGCAGCCGACCCCGAGCTCTCCCGCAGCCGACCCCGAGCTGAGCGACGTTGACCCCGCGGTGCTGAAGCAGTGCCACGCCGCCGCCGCCGCCTGCATCCTGGAGGCGGGCAGGCAGAGAGCCGACCGCGCGGCCCTCAGGTACTGATACCGCCCGGCACGGCTCCGGCAACGCCGCCACACGGCGTCGGGGCTCTGTGTGTGTGTGTGTGTTTTGGGGGGGGGGGGGCTGTCCGTGTCCGTGTGTCCATGGCCGTGTGTCCTCCCGCAGCGCGTGCCTGGAGGAGTGCAAGCTGGACAGGGAGCGGATCGAGCAGTTCTGCACCGAGTACCAGGTCTGGTGCCCTGCCGTAACGCGTCGGCATTTGCTTTCTCCTGGAGCAATTGGTTCGAATTCTGCAAATGTGTTTTGCTCTCACCTTTCTTTTCTTTCCTTTTCTCCAGAAACACCGGGAGGCACTGGAGGAGCTGCTGGGGAGGTAGGTGGACACAGGGCCTCGGGGGGGGCCACTCCAGCACTGCCTGGGGAGCACCAGGCACACTGCCCCTCATCCGTGTCAACAGTAATGCTTTATTTTTCTTTTAATTACCATTTTTATGGCGTTTCTAACAGACTTTAGAAAACAGCTGTAGAAACTTGTCCCCCTCCTTTCCATGTTGCCCATTAAGTCGCTGTGACCCTTGGCAGCAGCGTCGCATACAGCAGGCAGGCAGTGTGGGCTCAGCCCCTCCCGTACCGCCCGCTGTTGTCTCTCTCCCAGCATAGGCCGGGCCCCCCCGCACGTGACGGACGTGTCCTGGCACCTGGCGTACCGCATCCAGGTAAGGACAGGGGTATGGGGTTGTGGGACCCCCCCTCCGCCCTGACCCCGCTGTGCTGAGCGCTGTTCTGCCACAGACCCACGAGCTGCACCGAGCCTACCAGCCCACCTACCTGCTGACCCTCAGCACCGAGGTACGCCCTCCTCACAGCCCCCCCAAGGAAGAATTGCCATTTGTGTCACTTTGCACTAAAGCAGCCTGCTTCGGTTTTGTTTCCTACAGAACAGTGACGCGGGATCACAGCCAGACCTCAGCTTCAGCTGCACCATGGAGCAGCTGCAGGTACCTCCTCCCTCCCTGTTTCTCTGCCTGGCTCCAGCTCTGGATGGATGGCAGTGTCTCTTAACGCTTTTTCAATCACACTTAAACGGTACAAATAATTCTAAACAAAAAACACACAAAAAAAAACCCAACCAACCAAACCCAAAACAACAGGCAGGAGGGTAGGGGAGAATTTGCTGCACAACACTTCTGCTCATGGTCTTCACTGAAGTTGTAAAGTGACTGATTTCAGTGGCATGTGCTGCTTTCTGGGCATGCATAGATAGTGGGTGTGCTGTCACACACGTGTGTGGGAGGGAATGCATCACTTCCCCAAAACCCTCATCCCAGTGGTTCAGGGAAGTGGCTGAAGGAAGCAGCTCAACGACCTAAGCACGCCGTGCTTCCAAGTAGGGAATGAACCGAAGCCAGCGTCATTGTGTAGGTGACACGCCAGCAGTGTGGTGAAGCAAACACTGAGCTCTGCTCTGTGCTGTAGTTATGTGCCTGTGCAAAAGTGAGTGAACTGGAAGCACCGGGAGGCATCTTTGCCAGTGCCTGTGCTTGGGTTGCTGGCTGCCCCGGGCAGGCTGGCACATGGGATAGTCCCTGTCAGAATGGCACTTGGTATTTTAAGGGTGGGAGAAGTGCTTGTGGTGCTCAGAGCAGCGGTGTGCAGCAGCCATTGCAGCTGTACTGATGTGCTAAGGACAGCAATGTATGTTAGTAGGTCATGTATGTTACAAGGCATTGTCCTTCAGTTCCAGCGTACCACCCTGCTTTACAGCAGAAAAACTGTAAGAAATGCAATTATTTGCTCGTGTTGCCCAATGGACGAGGGCGAGCTCCGGGATATCCCACCCTGCCATGCGCAGAGGGCACTGTGGCACCGCGTGCTGACCTCTCTGAAACTCATTCTGAGGTGTTCCCTCTCCCAGGATTTGGTCGGGAAGCTGAAGGACGCTGCCAAGAGCCTGGAGAGAGCCACACAGCTGTGACCGAGGGCGGCCGGGCGCCGCGCGAGAACATTCCCAATGGCAAACGCCCTTCAGTGCACATCTCTGTGCACACATCCCGACCCAAACCATTTTGTAATGATTTTTAGACGTGAATTAAGCGAACTGTTTGGATGCAATATGCAGTCGGTATTCCTCGCTCCTGTTATATTTTCTTGAAAATTAATTCTTCGGTTAAATACTGCCTCAACCGCTGTGTCCGCAGAGCATCCCTCCTCTTTTTTGCTGTGCATTTTCCTCCGGGTTCCATTAAAGCCGCGTTTCCCCTCCCGTACCGCCTGGGCTCAGTTCCCCACACCCGAAGGCGCGGTGTCGGCACGGGCCGCGGCTGAGCCCTGCCTCCTCCCGGGGCACCGCACGCCGACGGCCGCACCGCGCTCCGCGTTCCCCTTGGGCCGATCCCGGAGCCCGACGGCGGCTCTCTCCCTCCTTCCCTCCTTCCCTCCCTTCCTCCTTCCCTCCCTCCCGCCCGCCCGGCGTTGCCCCCCACCCGCACCTGCCGCCGGGGGGAGCGCGGGCGCCGCGGGACGGGTCGGGTCGAGCCGCCCTCGCGGGGAGGCGCGGAGGGGGCCCCGTCGGAGGGCAGCGGGCCGGCCCCGGCGCAGCCCCGCTCCGCGCTGCGGGGCTCCGCCGCCTCCCCCCGCCCCCGAGGGGCCCCGCGCGGCGCGGCCCCACGCGTGGGTGCGGGAGGGCCACGCAACAAGTGCGGCGCGGGGGGCCCCGAGGGGAGGGGAGAGGGGGGGGGGGGGGACGCGCGTGGCCGCGGAGGGGGGGGGGGGGGCGTGGGGGGGCCGGGAGGAGAGGGCGGGGGGAGGAGGCGGAGGGGGCGGCGGGCGCGGAGCGGGAGCGGGCGGGGAGCGGGGCCGGGGCCGGGCGGGGGTCGGGCCGGGGCGGGGAGGCGGCGGCGAAAAGGAGGCATCGGCGGCGCGCGGGCGGGCGCGTGCAGGGCCGGGGGGAGGGGAGGGGGCGGCGGGGGGGGGGCGGGGGGAAGCGGGGGAGGAGGAGGGGGGCGGGGGGGCGGGGGGGAGGCGGCCGGGTGCGGGATTGGGTCACGGGGAGGCGGCCGGCCCCGGCCGCACCGCCGCTAATTCCCAGGCCACCCTTAAGGAATGAGGAGCCCCACGTGACGCTGGCGGGGCGGGCGAACTCCGAGCCATTTTGGGGACGGTGTCAGTTTCCAGTGTGTGCCTTCAGCCTCGCGTTTTTCCCTCCTCCGCCCTCCCTCCCCCGTCCCCCCGCCACCAACTATGAAATAATCATAATAAAAAAAAAAGAAAAAAAACGGCGAGCGGGCGGCGGAGCGGGGGGGAGCGGGCGAGACAATGGGCCGGAGCGGGCGGCCCCCGGCCGGCTGAGCCCGGCGCGGCCCCGCGCGGCGCCGAGGGAGCGCCGAGGGTCGGCGGAGCGGCGCGGACACGGCGGTCCCGCGGGCGGCATGAGCGGAGCGCCGCGGCGGCGGCGTTGGTGCGCTCCTCGCGATTGACAGCGTCTGCAGTTCATTTCAAGATGGCCGCTTGGCTCACATTCATTTTCTGCTGAACGACTTTTAACTTTCATTGTCTTTTTCGGCCGCCCCGATCGTCGCCCGCCGGCTCCCTTTTCCGGGTACGTATGCGGCGGGGTGGCCCCGGGCGGGCGGGGGGCGCCGGGGGGCGGCGGGCGCGGGGCGTCCCCGCTCGGCGCGGTACGGAGCGGCGCTGACAGCCCCGCGCCCGCCGCACGCGCGCACGCACACACACGGCGGCGGCGGCGGCGGCGGCCCGGGCGGCCGCTTTCGTTACGCGCCCACGGCGCCCGATTTTAGTTCCTTTCTTCCCCCCCGAGCCCCCGAGCGGCTTCGGGCGCGCACGGCCCCCGAGGGGAATATTTGTATTTGCGGCCCCCGCTGCCGGCCCGGCCCCGGCGCCCTTTGTTTAAAGGCAGATTTTGACGGAACGGGGACGATCGCGAAGCGCGGAGCCGCCCGGGTCGAGAGAGCGCGGGGCTCTCGGCGATCGACGCGGCCGGGGGGGGCGAAGGGGCCCCCGAGCGCGGCCGTTTTATAGGGACGGGGCCGTTGGGGGGCGGCGGTCCCCGCGCGGGGGCTGTTAGGCTGCGGGCCGCCCCGCACCGAGTGTTATTAACTTAAGTTGGGCGAGCGGCGGGGCAGAGCGGGCGGCGGTAAGATGGCGGTCCCCGGCTGCTCCCGGCGCCTCTCTCCCGGCCGCGCGGAAAACGGCGAAGTTTGGGGTGACCCCGCTGCGAGGGGCGGCGGGGGGGCAGCGCCGGGACCGAACTTTTTTTTTTTTCCCTTTTTTCCTTTTTTTTTTTTTTTTTTTTTCCTCCGTAGTTTTGGGTCGAGCTCGCGGTTTTGAGCGTGGGCTTCGGAGCGGCGTGCGGGGTGCGGAGCCCCGGAGCGGGGAGACGGAGCCGCGGAGGGGGCCGCGCTCGATCGAGGTTTCCTTCTCCCCGGGCCCCGGAGGGGACCGCGCGTGCAGCCCCCGCCGGGTTGCGGCGCCGCGCGTGGGGCCCCCGACGGCCGCGGGCGGACGGCTGTGGAGGTGTGTGCGGGTGCGTGGCCTGGCGGAAAATACACGCGCGCGGGGGCCGTGGGGCGCTGTCAGTGTTTGCGAAAAATCAGGTAAAAATAAAGGGGGGGGTGGGGGGGGGGGAAAGCGCGTTTCCGTGGAAGTCGGAGAGGCGCTTTTCGGCTTTTAGAAACTTTGCTCGCTGCTCCGCTCCCCACGAAGCTCGGGGACCCGGCCGGCTGCGCGCCCGTTCCCGGCCGGGAAATGCTGGGAGCACCGCCGCGGGTCCCGAGCGCTCCGAGCAGCCCCGGGGGGCCGTCCCCGGGATGGGGGCCGCGGCCCCGCGCCGTGCCGAGCGCTGCCCCGGCCGTCCCCGGCGCACAGCGAGCACCTCGGGGCGCTTCCAGGGGACACGCTGAGGAGTTAACGCGGGGCCACGGCGGCTGCTCAGAGGACGGGTCCTTTTCCTCTCTGTCCCGGCTATTCCCTGGCTGCAGGGCGAGGACTCGGAGTCCCCGCGGGAAGCCCCGTCCCGTCCCTCCCCGAAGCACCTCGGGGGCAGAGCGGGGCGGCCCGGCCGGGGGCTGTCCGTGGGCTCCGTCGGGGACCGTCGGGCAGAGTTCGGGAGTCGGTTGCCTTTATAGATTTGTGATAATGCCGCTGATCCCGAGCAGGAGAGTACCCTTCTGGTTTTCTTCATTTTGACATCACCCGTATAAGGCCTCTCAATAATCGGTGGCGGGCAGCGTGTGCTCCCGGCGGGTGTTACCTCCCTGTGTTTGGGTCGGGCCGCTCTATGTGTCGGGAGTAAATACACACGTGTTGTCCCGGCCCGGAGCTGCCGGGTGACCTCGCCAAGCGCTGCCACCGCGGGCTGCAAAAATCCAAAGGGGTTTCGCTGCTGCCCGAATCCAGGGCTGAGGCTGCGTGCGCGCGTGTGCGTGGGGCCGGTGCGCGGGGCAGGGACCGATGCCGGTGGTGGTCCCGGCGCTGACATGGACGGTCTGCGGGCGGTGAATCCCACGCGTTCGGGGGTGGGGGTTGGGGAGGTCGGCAGAACACATTTCGGGGTTAACTCAATCGTACTCCATTTATGAAGGAGTGAAATAAACGCGTCGGTGTATTGAAAAGTTGGTCCCAGCGCGCCAGGGATGGGGAGGAATCCTCGCTCAGCTTCCTGCTGAGGTTACACCGGGCGGTTGGGAACGGGGAGCCCTGAGCGGGCAGAGCCAGAACCGGGCGGGCAGCGCGGCAGGGCGCTGCGTGTCCCCGGCACAGCAGCCCCGGGTGCCGCTTTGGGAGTGCGGAGGAGAGGGTCGGGGACCCTGGAAGAGCCATTCACACGGAACACGGCGGGGCGGGCTCCCGCTTTGCTGCCCGATGTAGGGGCAGCTCTAAGGAGCCGGGCTCACCCGGTGCTTTGGACGCTTCGCTTTTCTCTGTGCCTGCTCGCTCCGGTTCGGTACTGGGGAGCTCGTTTGAAGCTCCTCCTGGAGCAGCAGCAGCAGCAGCAGCAGCAGCAGAAGTTTCCGTGCCGAGGTCGCTCGTTGGCGCTGTGCGCTGTTCTGGGGCAGCGCCGTGCCCGGTCCGGGGCAGCGTGGCCGAACCGCGGAGCCCACGGGAGTGCCGCGCGTGTCCTCCCCGCGCTGCGCGGTGCCGGGAGAAGCGCCCCGAGGGGCGGCGGCTCCGCGCGGGGCCCGGGGAGCGGCGGCGGGCGCGAACCGCGGGCGGGGGGCAGCGCCGGGGGGCGGGAGGGACCCGGTACCGGGCGGCATCGCTCGGGTCCGGCGGGCAGAAAGCGATCCGCCGCGCCGCTGCCGGGGCCGGTGGGGCGTTTTCCCGCGGAGTGCCTTCCCCTCCGGTTCGCGTTCCCTCTCGTTTTCAATAGCGTGCGTGCGTGGAACGTCGGTGCCGCTGCACCCGATGGGCTTTGTGGGTTTCGGGCCGTGAAGATGACATTTGTTTTTCGCTCCCGTCGCCGCGTCGTGTTGACAAGGTGTTGATTTAGCTTTAGGAATGGTCTGGTCACATGGTCCCTCGCGCGTTGTCACGGAGGTACCGTTTAAGGTCGGTTTGGGCTTTGTATTTCCCCCCCCCCCCCCCCTCGGTGCGCCGCTTCGTGACCCGAAAGGAGGAGGGTTGTAAGGACCGGGACGCGTGTTCTGCCCCATCCCCTCGCCCTGCGCTTCGAGCCTCTGACCCCCTCCTGCGGAACTTCGCCCCGCTCCGCTTCGGCCGCGGGAGGCGTTCGGATGAGCCTCAAAAGAGGGGGGAGAGAAAGACAGAGCGCTGCGGCGGGGAGAGGAGAGCAGCGGCGGAGGCAGGCAGGGAGCGGAGGGGCCGCGGGCGCGGTGCCCGGCGCGGGAACGGGCGGGGAGCGGCGGGGGCGAGCGGCGGCTCAGCGCAGCTCCTCGCCCCGAGTCGACGTGGAGAGAGAGAGGCCCCCGCGAGGATCCGAAATGGCCGAGGCTCGGGAGGAGCCTCCCGCGCTCGCCTCGGCCCGGCTCGGCCCCGCACCGCGCCCCGCGCCCCTCGAGGCCGAACCCCCCCACGCCCCCCTTCCCCGGCGTCTCCCGCCCCCCTCTCGCCGCCCTCCCCCTGCCCGCCCTTCCCTTCCCCTCCCCTCGCCGCCGTCCCCTCCCCTCGCCGCCGGGCTCCCAGACCCCCGCGGGCCGCTCTGCTCCTCCACCCCCTCCGCCAGCCCCCGGGCCCCGCGTCCCACCCCCCGGCCCGGCTCGGCTCGGCCCGGCCCGCCCCCCCGGCCGCCCCCCCGCCCGGCTCTCGCGTGTTCCCAGCGGTGGCAGGATGCCAAGTGTAAGTGTAAGTTGCTATAGCAACCCCCTCGGAGAGCGGAGCGGATCCGGATCGGCACCGAGCGGCAGCCGCGGCCGCCCGGACCCCCTCGCGGCCCGGCCCCGCCGCCCGGTGCCCGGCCCCGCCGCGAGGTGCGTGTCCCCCCCCCGCCCTCCCCCCGCCTCCCCTCCCCGCTCTCCGGAAATGCCAGGGCAGCCGCACCGGGAGGCGCTGGTTCCCCTTTGTGCTGCTCGCCGGCAGCCCGGTGCCCGGCCGGCCCCGCCGAGCTCCGCGCCGCGCCGCACCGCGCCGCGCCGCGCCGGCAGCCCCGGCCCCGAGCCCCGCGCCCGGCGCCCGGCGGGGAGCGGCCGCGCCTCCACGCGCTGCGCCCGGCCGGCCCCGCGCCCCCCGCGCTGCGCCCCGCACGGCCCGGCCCGGCCCCGCGCCGCCGCCGCCGCCCTCCGCCGGGCCCCGCACCTGGGACGCGGCCCCGCTGAGCGGCCCGCCCCGGCCGTGTGTGTTGCAGAGCCGCCTCGCCCCGCGCCAAAATGCACCGGACGACCAGGATCAAAATCACCGAGCTGAACCCGCACCTCATGTGCGTGCTGTGCGGCGGGTACTTCATCGACGCGACGACCATCATCGAGTGCCTGCACTCCTGTGAGTACCGCGGCACCGCGGCTCGTCCTGGCGACTGCGCTCCGGTCTTTGTTAAAGGCGCAATATATGTGCTCTAAGCGTCGCCTTTTCACGTTAATCGCGGCCGATTGGAGTATTTGTTTAGCTTAAGCGGCGCGCTGCCGACAATGGTCGATTCCCGGCCGCATAGTTTAGGAGGTCGCACCTCTCTCTGTCTATGCATGCTCGGTGTCACCTCCGACCATCGCTAAAGGCTCCCGTGTTTGCCTTGCAGTCTGCAAGACGTGCATCGTGCGGTACTTGGAGACGAGCAAGTACTGCCCGATCTGCGACGTCCAAGTGCACAAAACCCGGCCGCTGCTCAACATCAGGTAGGGGCGGGCGCGCCGCGCGGGGCCGCGCCGCTGGGCGATCTTATCTCTGCGTCGCGATTTCAATCTGAAAGGAGCCGTGAATTTACGGGCCGCCCCGCGGCCGGGCGCTCTCTTTGGAGTTTTGTCATTGACGGAAGTCGAAGGTTCCGTCGGCTGCGAGCGGAGCCGTGTCGGGCTTTGCGAGGGAGGCTGCGGTGGGCGCGGTGCCGTCCCCGCGCATCGCAGCGCCCGCGGCTCCCGTGGCCGCTCGCCGTTTCCCACGGCCGAACCTCAGCCCCCGAACTCAGCGGCACTCCGGCGGCCGAAAGCCGGGCCCTTTCAGCGCGCTTCTCCTGCCAGAAGCGTTTTCTCCGCGCCGCTCCTCGTTTTCTGGGGAGGAATCGTAGGTTTAGGCGGAGCGATTTTCCGGCGGCGGTGCCGCGGTGGAGCCGCCTTTGGTTTTACGGCGGTGCTCGGAGCGGCGTCGGTTTGATTTTGAGCTCCCGTCAGCTGCGTTTTACGGGCGGCCTCCCGCGAGGCCGGGAGTCCCGCCTGCCGTCGGCAGAGGTTACGCGCCGGGAGCTGCCGCTCGCATCGAAACGCCGCTTCGTGCGCTCAGCGTTGTGCTCGATGCTCCTTTCCAGGTCAGATAAAACTCTCCAGGATATCGTGTACAAGCTCGTACCGGGCCTTTTCAAAAGTAAGTACCGAAAAGCGGAAGAAATACCCCGAGCCCAGAACTGCTCTCCTGCATCCCCGCCGGGAGCTGCAGGGAGGTACTGACGCCCCACGTGTGCTTTTCCCCAGATGAAATGAAAAGAAGAAGGGATTTCTATGCTGCTCATCCGTCGGCTGATGGTAAAAGCTTCTCGCTCCCGACCCCAATCGATGTCGCGTTGCCCCCGGTGCTCTGCTCCGCTCTTTCCTTTTTAACTCCCGAGCGCTGCGTTGTCGGGGTGGAATTTTAAGGAGTGAATTCAGCATGATAAAAGTTTGCAGCTTTGGCGGTTGGGTAGATTTAATTCGTAATCTCACCGTGGGGATTTTTTTCCCTCCTCCTCCTCGCCGAGAATTGCCCTTCTTCCTGATTTGAATTTCAAAATGTAAATTATTGTGGAAATTTCTGCGCAGCTGCCAATGGCTCTAATGAAGACAGGGGAGAAGTGGCTGACGAAGACAAAAGAATTATAACAGACGACGAGATAATAAGCTTATCCATTGAGTTCTTTGACCAGAACAGGCAAGTTCCAACGCCTATGTATGTTATGCTCACCTGACCGATGGCGGCTCTTTGTTACTTGTTGTCATTGTTTCATTTCCCCCCGCAGACTGGAACGAAAAGGAAATAAAGAGAAAGAAAAGTCGAAGGAGGAGGTAAATAACTTTCCTTGACCCCAGAGGAAACGTGGCACGGCCGTGAGCAGTTCCTCGTGGGTTTGGAGCTGGGAAAAATAAGCCGGTTTGTGTCCAGGGCAAAAGGAGCTCACCTCCGCTCTGTGGGCTTCTTGCAGCCCCGCGTGCTGCCCGCTCCTATAGAAGCAGCAAAGCAACGCGTGCTGCCAGCGTCACTTTCCAAGTTGCATCTGATGTCTTCATTTTCTTAGTTTGCCAATACGTTATTTAGTATGACTTTTTTTTTAGTCAGCCCGTAATGCGTGTGCACTGCTGAAAGGGGTGTAGTGGGAGATGCATGTCTTTTTGTGCAAAATCGGTTCCTTTTTAACTATATTTTTCTGGAGCTGTGGTTTACCACGTCGTTCTGTCGTCCCTTAGAAGGGCAGAAATTGCCGCCCTGCGGTTCTTCATTTAACAATGTGCGTTTTTAAAGTATCACCTACAATGTTAAGGGTACAGCCGTGTCCCTCGTTGTGCCGATAGGTGAACGACAAAAGATATTTGCGCTGCCCGGCAGCGATGACAGTGATGCATCTACGAAAGTTCCTGCGGAGTAAGATGGATATCCCCAACACTTTCCAGGTACGTCGCTGCTCCACCCCTGCTAACGCTGCTGGCATCCTACATGCCTTGGGTTTCTGGCCGTGTATGCGCGGAGTTGGCAGCATGCTGATGGGAGCCGGGGCGTTCTTTACAGTACCTCATGGAGGGTCTGGCCACGCTGTAGATATCGAGGTGTAAAGGGCTTAATTAACCTGTTTAGTAGATGTGCAAATTCCCAGTTCCGTGCTGCTGGGCCCGGTGCTTTGGAGCGCTCTGAGGCTGCCTTCAGCACAGAGCCGCACGCTGACGCCGGGCTGCATCTCCCGGCAGATCGACGTGATGTACGAGGAGGAGCCCCTGAAGGACTACTACACGCTGATGGACATTGCCTACATCTACACCTGGAGACGGGTAATGACTCCGTTTGTAAAACTGTCACTCGGTTATGGCACGCAGCGGCGTGGCGGGGCGGTGCCCGGGGTTCTGACGGGTCTCTTGCCTTGCAGAACGGCCCGCTGCCCCTCAAGTACCGCGTGCGGCCCACCTGCAAGAGGATGAAGATCGGCCACCAGCGGGAAGGCCTCAGCAACAGCGGCGAGCTGGAGAGCGACTCCGGCAGCGACAAGGCCAGCAGCCCGGCCGGGGGGCTGCCCTCCACCTCCTCCTGCCTGCCCAGCCCCAGCACGCCGGTCCAGTCCCCCCACCCGCAGTTCCCACACATCTCCAGCACCATGAACGGCACCAGCAGCAGCCCCGGCAGCAACCACCAGTCCTCCTTCACCAACAGAGCACGGAAATCCTCCATAAACGGCTCCTCAGCCACTTCGTCCGGCTGACGGCCCGGCCTCGACCCTCCTCTCTCTAGATCTCTCATGCCATTACAGCTTTATAGATGCTAATACACGTGACTCTCGTCCAAACTGCTTTCTTTTGTAGTGACACTGAACTTGGCTATAAAAGGCGAACTAGGTGACATTCGCTGTGGACGTTAATTGCGACGCGAGATTGAAATGTAAATGGTTTCCAAAGGACCGGGAAGCAAACAGAAGTGACACCTGGGTGTGCTGAGTGCTGTGGGGCCCTCAGCCCGACCGAGCTGGTAGAAGCCCTGGGACGTAGCTGGTTAACCCAGACTAACTCCTCCACCGCGTTCTCTCCGATTGTTATTGTTATTATGCCGTTTTGTGAACCTGTAGAAAGCAAGTGCTTTTTCATCTTGAAATTCGACGAAACAGAAAGGATATGCATAGAATAATGCATATATGTAGCCATGTCACTGTGAATAACAATTTTTGCGTATTAGCCATTTTGATTCTTATGTTGCATCCTTAACTCTCTGTTGCTGCGCAGAACCGATCAAAGGAAAAGTAAACTTCAGTTTTACAATCTGTATGCCTAAAAGCGGGTATTACCGTTTTATTTACTGACTTGTTTAAATGATTCGCTTTTGTAAGAATCAGATGGCATTATGCTTATTGTACAATGCCATATTGGTATATGACATAACAGGAAACAGTATTGTATGATATATTTATAAATACTATAAAGAAAATATTGTGTTTCATGCACTCATGATATGGTTGTTAAATTTCAGAACCGGTTCGACCCTTGCAGATGCCGCCTGGTTGAGCTCTGCTCGCACTGCCGTAGAGCTGCAGCGCCGACGAAGCACAACCGCTCTGCTAAGCTGGAGGCGATTGCCGATCCCGAAAGCATTTGACTGCCTTTGTCTTTCCCTCCCCCCCCCCCCCCCCCCCCCCAAGTGGTCTGTTTTTTACTTTACCAAATGTCGTTGAAGTGATGAAGTGAAGGAAAAAGAAAAAGGAAAAAAAAAAAGCAAAAAAAAAAAAGCAGAAAACCGACAAAAAGGTCGAGGGAGATGAGATGGAAGTCATTGACGTGCTTGATTGCCTTTTTATTGCTCGGTGCGGTGGGGGCTGTGTTTTTAAAAGCACACGGAATCACTATAGAAGCCATAAACTATTTGGTATAAATTTTAAGGAGCCAGCAGTTGGCTGGCTGAAGGCGTTTTATCTAAATTTCTTTTAATATATATGTCTATGGTACAGTACTAACTTCATTAGAGCTTAACAGGTACTTGAATCCTTCCGATCAATTGCAGAGAATGCCTCCTCGGTGAGGGCCGCCAGCGGGGCGTTTCCTGGGGGCTCCTGAGGGTGCGGTTTGTTCAGCAGAAGGGACTTTTCCGCCACCAAACAGAACGGCCCGGAACACTTTTCAGTTCGTGCTTTGCTTTGGTCGAACTTCGTGTGTGTTCATCACCCACCAGTTATACATTTGTGAGGGTGTTTATTCTATATGGATATTGTTTCATGTTTGTACGGGAAAATTGTAGTTAAACATTTCATTGTCTCCAGTCTGCAAAAGAAGCACAATTCTATTGCTTTGTCTTGCTTATAGTCATTAAATCATTACTTTTGCATATAAATTGCTGTTATTTGTCCCGCTTGTTTTTATAGACCAGGTGATTGCAAACCCTCCACAAGGTTCTTGCTTATTGATGTATAATGTCTTGTTAAACAAGAGTTGATATTTTTTCCTGTAGTAAACATGTACAGTTCGATTTCAACGGTAAAAAACTTCAGTTTTATATACACGAATAACTTTCATTTATAGTTGATCAAAGAAATAAACAAATAAAAGGGATAATTCATTGAAAAAGAGCGAATGAACTTTGTCGGTAACGCGGCGTCGAAGGAGACGCGTACTGCTCTCCTCGCGGTCCGTCGGGGCGGACGAAAGCCGCGCGACGAGCGGAGCGGAGCGGAGCGGCAGTGCCCCGGCAGCCCCGCGAGGCTCAGCGCCGTGGCAGCCCCGCGAAGCTCCGGCGGTGCCGCGCCGGTCGCGGCGCTCGCAGCGCACGGCCGCGGTGTGCCGGGCCCCGCCGGGAGCCGCGCGTCGTGCGGCGGTGCTGCGCGGGCGGAGTGCGGGGCTGGGCCGGGCTGCGGGAGCGCGGCGCGGAGCTGCGGAGCCGCGGGTCGGTGTGCCGGTGCTCCGCGCGGCCGTGTCTCGGCGCGGTTCCTTCGGCTGTCGGTTACCCGCTCCGTCCTGTCGGAAGCGGTACGCATCAAGCCCAGCCCCGAACCTAAAGCGAAGCGCTGCGCTTTACGCGCGGTCACCGAACGGTGCTCGTTCGTACCGGGAGGAGCTGAAAATCACAGCCGTCGGAGTTTAAATCAAACTTCTCGTCGTAAAGTCTCCGTGCAGAGCGAGGCAATGACACGGGATAGATGCCTCCCTCCGAGGGCCGTTCAGCTCTCCGCCTTCTTTCTCCCCGCTCCTCCGCCAGAAGCGGAGCGGCCGCCGCAGCCCCTCCCGCCGGGCTCCCGCAGCCGCCGCCTCTCGGGCTCCCGCGCAGGGCTCGGTCCGGTGCGCGGAGCTCAGCCGGGCGCTGCGCGGCGTTCCTCTGCGCGAAGAGAGAGCGCGGGGGTCTGCGGCAGCGCGTGCGGGTCCCGCTGCTGGAAAAGAGCTCCCATCCAACCGTGCGTGAGAGGAGGCGGCTCGTCCCCCGACGTTGCATTTGTTGGGAACGGGGAAGAAAAGCCGAAGTTCGCGGGACTGTAGGAGCGCGTTCAGCAGCCCGGCCGGATAAAAGCAGGGGCCGGCGCGGTGCGGGCTGGGCTTTCTGTATTCGCCCGTCTGAATTTTCCGCCCGTTCCGGCTGCCCGCGGCTCCCAGCCGAGCTCTGAGGACGGCGGTGCTGCCGGGCTCGGAGCGGGGCAGTGGCAGGAGGAGCTCCGGGGCAGCGGGAAGGAGGCTGCCGGAAAGGCGGAGGAGGGCTGTGAGGAGCCGGGTTCCCCCCGGGGCGCGCATTGCGGTCGGAGCGCCGCGTCCCGCCGTGTCTGTGGCGGCCGCGGGAAGATGCGGGGGGCCCCGCTCCCTCCGAGAGGCCCTTCCCGGCTTTTCGGCGACGGAGAGGGCTCTGAAACTCTCAGGCGGGGACGACAGGCGTCCTGCCGGCCGGAATCCCGTTGTTCTTCCTTTTTCCCCGCAGCCGTCGAGGACGTGCCGCTCGCCCTGGGCGGCCCCGTCGTGCCCCGCTCGTTTCGCTGCGGATGCTCCAGGTCGAGGCGCGACCGGCCCGGCTCGGGGCCGCACCCCGCACCCCCCCGTCCTTCTCCCCCGCCTCGCTCTGTCCCGCGGGCCCGGGGCTCTGCCCGCCCCCCTCCGGCCGCCGGCGGGGCCCGCGGAACTGCCGCACTTCCCATCCGTGAACCGCACCGCTCTCAGCCCGCTGCGGCGGCGGCACCTCACGCCCTCCCGACGTTCAGAGGGTGAAATTCGGAGACAATGTTTACCCAGCCAAGTGTTTCCTGTTTCCGCTGTTAATTTTTAACGTCCTCGCTTCTACTCTGGGTACTTGAAACGGATTTCCTTCATTTTACTACCAACTTTCTTTTTCACGATCTCTCCGGAGCCCCGTTTGTTTTACAACCGCGGAGATAATAAACAACAATAACAAGAAGAAGAATGAAGGGCGAGCAGGAGCGGCGGGGCGGCACGGAGCGGGCACAGCCTCGGGACCGCGGACGGAAGGAGGCCGCCCCTGGGGCCGCGCAGACGGGGCGGGAGGCGGCCGCGCACCGCTCCGCTTCGCGCCGGCGGGGCCGCTACCGGCCGTAACGGGGCGGCCGCATCTCCGCCGACGCGGAGCGGAGCGGAGCGCGGCCTCCGCCCGGGCAGAGGCCATTTTGCGCCTGCGCAGCTCTCCCGCCTCGCGCCTGCGGAACTTCCCCCGCGCTCCGCCGGATTCGAACGGGACCCGCGCAGGACCCGCGCAGCACCGCGCACCCGGCAGCGGGGCGCCCCGTTTCCTCTCGCGAGGCGACCGCAGAGCCCGACGCCCCCGCGCCGGCCTTTCCCTCGCCACCTCCGCGCTAGGTGCTCGGGGCTCGCAGGCTGTGCAGCTGGTTTGTTGCTAGTGGCAACCACACGACAGAGATTTGCAGCTCGTTTTGCTGCCGGTGCCTCTCGTTCCACCTTCTCCCGCACACCGGCACGTCGCCGGAGGGTCCCCACCTTCCAGCCGCGGGGACAACGGTGGGGCTGGCGGACGGGGCGGGCGCCGGGCGTCGCGCGGATTTTGCGCTTCCCCCGTTCGTTTGCGAGCTGCCCGCGGCCGCAGCCCGGGGCTGGGGTGGGCGAAGCGACCGTGGGACTCCGTGGGGAGGTGCAGGCAGCGCGCGGTCCGCACCCGTAGACCCAGCGGTGGACACGAAGGGAGAGCTCGTTCCTTTCCGCTGCCCGAACAAACGCGGCTCCGGCTTTCGGTTTTGGACCGTCTAAAAATATTTATCTAGTATTATTATTGTTAGTATTTTGATGGTGCTGCGCGGGAGCGGGCGGTTCCGCAGGAAACCAGAGGTGCAACCATTCGCAGGTGGTAAAAGGGCTGAGCCCCAGCAGTTGGCATTTCCTGGCCCCATCCCGCAGGCAACCCGAAACACTCTGCCCATTTCCCATCTATTTCTCTCTCATCGTTTTTGTTCTGCCTTTGCCCACCGCGGTGGCGACGCGTCGCTCCCCACCGGCAGGAGCCGTGCGGTGGTGGAACCGCGACAAATGCTGATGTCCTCTTCGGTGAGGAAAAAAGAGATGTCCTCTTCCCAGTGCCCCGACGTCGATGCCTTCGCCCCACAGAACCACTTCGTTCCGTAGGAGGGTCCCACAAATGGAACCCGCTGCCGGGAGCGAGGGGTGGGACCGCGGGACACCGAGAGCCGCCGGGAGCCGTGAGGAACCGCGGTAGCTGAGGGAGCTGCGGGACAACCCGATGGAGTGCCTCCCGGAGCCGGGTTGGTCATGACAAAGCCGACCTGGGCTGGAAAATTAAATCATTTCTTGCAACGGTTCAAATATTTCTCTTGTAGTGTAAGACCTATCCCGGGCTGCACACCCTTCGCTCAGCGATGGAGCGTCTCATTCCCCTACAGTCAGATCATTCGTGACCCCCCATTCAGCAAGCCTAGCACCCGAACCCCGAACCGCGGGGGGAAACCCCATGGCTGTGCGCGCCGACCTTTCCCCGGCACGCCTTAAAATCTCATTTTTGCAAACCTATCTGTGCTCAGAGACGGAACGATCTGCCCGACGGGGACACTCCGTGGGAACACCCCGTGAGGACACCCCGAGGGGACATCCCGCAGCCGCCGTGAGGTGCGGCGGGACACGTCGCCTTCTTTCTGCCGGTGCCGTAATAGGAGCGGCCGCACCGCGGTACCGCCGGGCACGGGCTGTCGGGGGGCGTCAGCTGAGAGGCGACAGGCGCGGAACACCCCCGGCCGTGCCACCGCCCCGCGCCCCGGCCCTCCGGAGCCCCACGAATACTTTTACCGTCCACCGGGCCGGGGAAAAAAGCCGCGTCCCGGCGCCCTCCGGCCGCTTTTCCCGAGGAATCAAAGGCGAGGGTAAGGCACGGCCGCCAGAAAGCGGGCACGCGGTACCGAGCGGGACATTTGGCGGCCGTTCCCCCGGTCCCTGTTTATTTCTGAAGCCGACGCGGCCGCTCACGGCGACGTCACCGCCATCACTGATTTTCCGTTCTCGGTACTTTTGCGAGAACTGCGGGGACGTTTCCGCAGCCGCGTTTGCCCCCGCGGTGCCATCCGCTCCGTGCGCTGCTGCGGCCACGCAACGGCCCCGCGCGGTGCGGGGCTGCGCTGCTCCGAGCGTCGGCTTCAGTTAAACGGAGAAACGAATCGATCGGCGATCGGCGCGGCCGCTTTTGGCAAATAACCCCGCGAGCCGTTCGTCACCGTTTGTTTATTTATTTTTTTTAATTCGACTTACTTCAGAACAGAAATAAGCGCACGGCAACGTGTTCGGCAGCCGCTCCCTTCCCGACTCCGCGCGGCGATCATTTCCCCGAATATTTTTGCGACCAACGGCCCCGCCGGTCCCGTCCCACCCGCCTCGTCTCCCCGCGCCCGCTCCGTTCGTTCGCTCCCGGGGAGCGACGTCGGCGTTAAAGGCGGCGGGCAGCGCGGGGCCTTTTCTGCGGCTCCGGCCCGGATCCCGTGCGCGCACCGCCGAGCGCAGCCGGGTTTTGGGGGTTAAAACTTCGGCGACTTTCTTGCGCTCCTCCGGACTTCTCCAATGATTTTTCCCTCCCGGCTCGGAGCCGCGCGGCACAACTTTTCCCCATTACCCACCGCACGGGGCGGCCCCTCGGGGTCGGCCCGCTCCGAGCCCCGCCGGAGCAGCACGAGGCCCGCGGGGTCCCGGCGGCCGCCCTCGGGAGCTCGGGCCGGTGTCGGCGGGGGCCGCTCGGCGCGGCGCCGTCCGCAGCCCGCAGCTCGGCCGGGGCGGCTCCGCGGGGCCCCGGAGTGGCGGCAACGGGCGGAGGGAAAGAGGAAAAGAAAAAAAAGAAAGAAGAAAGAAAGAGAACCGAAAGGACCCCGCGAGAAGCACGGGGTGCTGCCGCCGCCCCGCTTTTCCCTTCTTTTCCCCCCCCTGGAGCGGCGGCACCCGCAGCAGCGAGGGCGGCGGCTGACCCCGGCCCGGCCCCGCGGGACTCCGCGCTCCGTCCGCAGCTCCGCGCACCGCGCCGGGACGGGGCGGGGGCGGGGCGGGGCGCGGCGGGAGGGGCGATGACGTCACAAGCAGCGGTTAGGCCCCGCCCCCCGCGCCGCTTCCGCCCGCCCGGTTGCCGGGGCGACGAGTACACAGCGCGGCCCTGCGCGGGCGCGCGGTCTCCGCCATGAGCCAGCGGCAGGTCCTGCAAGGTAGGCCGGGGCCGGGGCGGCGGGGCCGGGGCCGGGCGGGAGCTCGGCCGCTCACCCGCGGCCCCCGCGCTGCCGCCCGCAGTGTTCGAGCAGTACCAGCGCGCCCGGACGCACTTCGTGCAGGCGGTGGCCGAGCTGTCGGCGAGGCCGCAGAACATCGGGACGCTGCGGGACGCAGGTACGGCGCGGGGCGGGGCGCGGGGGGCGGCCGCGGGGCCCCCGGCGCGGCTCTCGGCGCTTCTCCCGGGGCCGCAGCCGTATTACGCGTTTTATTTCGGGGTCCGCCGTCCGGCCGCGGCGTCGCCGCGCCGTTTTGCTTCAAGGAAACTTTCTCAGCCCGCTCCGCTTCTTCTGCTTCCCCGCGCCTCGGCCGCAGCCCCGCGTCAGGCCCGCACCGCGGGATCCCGGCACGGCGGTGCCGCTGACGGAGCGCAGCGCGGCCGTCCCGGTGCGGGCGGTGCGGGCGGCTCCGCTGAGCGCCGCGCTGCCGCGAGTGCCCGCGTCCAAAGGGCGGCTGTGCGGAGGGCGGCCGGGGCTGCCCGCGGCTTCCTGAGCGAGCGGGGCAGAAGGAGCGGTCAGTGATGAGAGGGCTGACCGACGGCTCGGGAAGGGCTGCGCTTGGCTTACCGAGCCGTGCTGGGGAATCGGCGGCGCTTCGGTTTGCCCCGCCTGGGTTTGTAGGGTTGCGTCCCGCATCCCGTACAGCTGCCGGCATCGGCGGAGGCGCGGGGGGAGCAGGAAAACGCACGAAGAAAAGCAGTGCCGGGCGTACGTCCACCTTTCGGCTGCCGGGAACACGGCTTGCAGTGAAAGTGGTTTTGCTGAGGATCTCGTGGTTACGGAGCCGTTTACGTGGGCCTGCTGGGGCGCCTCGCTGTGCCGCTCCTTTTCCTTGCTTTTTCATCTGTTTCATCTGCTTTTCTTCTTCTTCTTCTTTATTCTTTTTCGTATTTTTGTGCCGCTGCTGTAATTTACACAAATTACCCACCTTTACCGAAGGGACGTCTCAGCCATAGGGGCAGTGTCGTTTAGGACTGACTGGTAAGAAGCAGCCTCTCCGTGCCCACCTGTAGTTGTGCTTTGCTTGCAGATAGAGCTCCCTTTCAGATGCAGCTCTTACAGCATTTAAAAAATGCAGAAAATGTCTATTTTAAGAAAGCAGTCGAAGTGCCGAGCTAATTTTACTTCCATTGTATTGCACGCACTTAAAATAGTCATTTGTAGCCCAGTGGGCAGCTTTCCTTAGCACTGCCTTGTTGCTGTGAGGAGGAAATGGTCAGTGAGAGGCCTGAGACTGTGCCTTGCTCTGCATAAGGATCCACGCTGGGGTCACGGTGTGTGAATGTGCTTCTGTGAGCCAAGGAGGATGGAAAGCAACACCCCGGTACTGAGCTGCTTTCCCATAGGGTTGGAATCGATTTTTAGTTGCTAGAAGAGAGGGAAATGTCTGCAAATACAGTCTTTCCTATTAGTACTTATTTGAGGCCCGCAAACATTTTACTCTCTCCCCCCAACCTATGCTTTTAAAACTTATAATTGAAATTACAATTAAAATGATAACCGTTATCCTGATCTGCTCTGGATATGCTAGGAACAGGCTTCAAACCTTGCTCTAAGTGACAAGTGTTTGCGTGCTGTCAGAAAGAGCCAACATGAATGGTGAGGTGCTGCTGTGACCAGCAGGTCGCTCCATGGCAGCAACTTGAGAAAGAGAAGTGTCCATCTCCACACGTATCTCTGTCGAAATCCATATATAAATGAGCTGGGGGGCTAATGTAATATTCTGCTAAAGGAAGTTAATTATTCTTTGGGAAGCTCGCTGTTTTAAGAGCGTGCAGGAAGTTTTTGCCTGCTGTCCTTTTCCGTTGGCTGTGGGAGCCTGGGGCACTTGGAGGGGTTGTCCTGTTGGATCTCAGGGGTTGTCAGGGCTTAGGTTTCTCCCAGCAGAAGCAGAAGGCAGCTCACAGTGATTTGAATTCGGACAAAACCGAGCCCTTAAAATGTGCTGTACACTACGTTTGTGTTGTTGGCTTGTATTTCTGGCATAGCCAAAACTCACGCTGGCAACTGCGAAAGATCAGTGCTCAAGGAATAAACATTCGGTTCCATTTTTAACAGTCCCTTTGACAAATACTGAGTATCTCATGAAAAAGAAATAAAGGTTTGAGACCGTTTGGTTCGTTGTGGAGGTATCTCTGGTATCAAGGTAGCACTGCACAAGACAGAAACACGTTAGTGCCGTTCTTCACCTCCCTGTGCAAGGAACAACCAGAGCAGTTCCTTTTGGAGGACTTGCTCCTGTTCCTTTTCAACAACTCTCCGTTTCTGCTGTTTTGATTTGGTTCAGTTTTGATTTGGTTCATAGCTTAAATACTGCTATGAATATTAACTGCAAGATTTGTCCTTTGAATGTTGAATTGATCGGTTGCTGGGAGAAAATTCTTTTCTAGAACTCCTAAACGTTTTCTGTTTGGTAAATGTAAGCTTGGAACAGTAACAGGCAATTCTTTTCTCAGATCTCATTTCTGGAGGGATCCTGTTGGGAGAAGCTACTCTGTCAGGAACACATTTAAACATATTCTTTAGGAATAAACCTATTCCTCTGGCAGCTGCAGCTCATCACGTTTGGTACTGGAATGCCATGTTGAGTGCTGTCTCCTCTGCGAGAAGCTGACCATGTCAGTTACAGTGGCAGATGAACCTGAGCTCTCCTTCTTGCGCTGAGATTCAGGCAGCTTTTGGTCTTTTAGAAATGTCAGGAGAACATCTGAACTGGTTCCAGTATGTTTTGAAGGCTGGTGGTCCCCGAGGGCCTAATTCTGTTTTCTTCATCTGCCTTGGCAGGTAAAACACTGCAAATCGTTCCATTAATATTATTTTAATGGAAATGTTTACTTTTCAGCTTTAATAAATGCATCGGATTAAGACTTGTATAATTCATGTATGTTCATTTTTTTGTATTCCCCCATAGTCTGAATTAAGTATTTATTTATTTTTGCATTGGAGCTTATGATGGGATCTTTGCTTTCGATGTCTAAGTTATTTAAGAGTATTACTGTAATTAAGAAACAGCTTTAGTTCAGCAATTTAGTCTTTGACCTTAAAGATACTTATCAGGTCAGCTCTTTGCCTTTCTGGGGGCTGCGGGGGTCATAGAGAAGGCTAAGTCTGAGGTGTGGAGAAAGACAGCCATACCCATGTGGTCAAGGAGCCTGGGATTTTGGTTGCTGGCATCGTGCACACCCGGCCTTCCCTCTCATTTCTGCCAGGGTTGTATTTTGAATGCCTTGGGCAGATTTCTTGCAATTTTCTGTTCCTCAGCCATGCCTACTTGCTGGCCGGCCTTCAGGGCTGTGGGAGCCAACTTCCGAAATGTCACTGCAGAGGAGGGCACTGTGGCAAACCTTTGGGCTGTGGCAGGGCTCCTCCTCCTTCATGGCCTCGTTCCTTTGCAGCTGAGGGAAGGTGCTGCGGGAGGTTGTGCTCTCCCAGCCCCAGAGCTATTCCACTGGCTGTGGGTTTTAAAAGCTGCATTCCCAGAGCTTTGGGTTGTTATAGGCATCCTTATTGGTAAGAAAAGGCTGTTCTGATTTATTTATCCTATCCAACGACATGGAGTCTTTTTGCTTTTCTCTGACCTGTGATTATTCAAATTTCATGAGGGAAAGAGAGTCTGAGGATTCTGACTGACTTTCATGTATCACCCCCCAAACAACAGCAACAACAACAACAAAACCAAACCAGCCCAAATAAAGTCTGCTATCTCCAGAGTAGTAACTGTTTGCCTGGAAACTTGGAATGAAAAAAACTTGGAATCTGCTGCTGCCCCGAGTGTGCCTTTTTCTTTTTTTCCTACCTCCTTTCCAGATAGGCAGCTGCCAGCTCTTGCTTGCTGAAAGGAAGTGCATCAGGCCTGGGCACAACAGCTCCACTTGAGGAGCGTGTTAAGGGTGATTCAGCTCCCAAGTGTGACATTCTTTGAAACAATTCTGAGTGGGAAACCGAGGATGGAAAGGGGAATCAGTCCTTGCCCGAGGTCAGGCAAGGTTATGTGGTGCAAGAGAGAGTATTTGGCAGTAATTCTCTGCTACCTTGTTTCTGAGTTGCTGGTGGGAACTCTTCCAAAACAAATCCAGTCTAACAGTCTAAACGCTTTATTTTCTAGTTAACTCCGTGTTGCTGCTGCCTTTGAATTAGACTTAATGAATTCCCTACTTCTGTCACAAAAGGCTCCTACAGAAGGTGACCAAAGAGCTCTCCTATAATTTCGGGCGCTAATGCTACTGTGCCTGCTCCATGGCCCTATTTGTGTGGGTCAGTGGTAGGGGCAGGAAGACATTGCTACAAGGCTCTTATCAATTTTCCTGCTGTACAATAGTCTCACAGATATTCAAATTGAACTCATAAAGCTGATAGAATCCTGGCACGGACCTGTTTCAGCAGAAAGGGTAGGCTTTGCTCTGGATGGGACATTCAGGAGGGAGATGAAGTGGAGGAGCTCAGCAGAGGCAGCTGCACAGGCCCTGGGGCAGGCAGCTCTGTCAGATGGGCACAGCGGTCCTTTCCAGTGCTGTCTTCAGAAGTGTACAAGGAAAGGTGCTCATCTCTGCTTCCCTGTGGGTGTTTTAATGGAGACCATCGCTAAGCAGTGGTTCTCACATTTGCAGAGTTAACTGTTCTTCTAAGTGCCACAGAGAGAAATATTTGGTTTACTGAAGATGTAAATAGCAAATGAAAACAATCTAATGAAAACTTCTCAAGCAGCTGGTCTTGCAGAGGGATCAGATTCAGAGCTGATGAATAGCAACTCAGTGCAGGGGAAGAAACTGGTTTTAGAAAATGTGGAAATTGGAGGTAAAGCTTTTAATTAAGGTCAATGCACAGTCATAATCTAGGTTTATATACGTCCCTCAGTGCTCAGTTTGATGTCAGAGTAAGGCTTGTACAGCAATAAGAATCGATTTTTCTTTTTTCTTGTTACACCAAAGCTCCTGTCATGATAATAATTTGGTCACTGTCTTTTCTCATATTCAGACATCACTCCGGGAAAACACGTTCTGCTTGAGAACCAGTACAGTTTCTATTCCTTCCTAGATCTTTTTAATCCATTCACTCTTCTATCAACTCTTCTTTAGTGTTTTCTTCAAATAGTAAATCCCACCCCACTTTTTGTCTCTATCCTCACTTTCGGTTACAACACCTAAAATAATTTGCAGTAGGACCTTTGTGCTGAAACTCAGATGTCATCAGCAAGCTTTATGTGCTTTACCCTACAGGGAAGTGACTGGCAGTGGTCATGGTGAGACATGCTGCTTGGCAGCATTTTAGAGCGTGCTAAAAAGCCTTGAGCCTGAAAAGTGAAATCTGTATCAGCTAGTCTTGAAAATGCAAATCATGTAAATCTCATACTTAGGACAACTCAAGGTGTGTGTCCATTTAAGCTGTCTAGCATGTGGTTTTACCTTTTGCAGTGACGACGTACATTGTGCAGGCTAAAAACATGCAGTGAGGTCTGGCTCTAGATCATGGGTTCCTCTGCTATAAACTGACTCTGCTCTGTTTAAATGTCACTAAAGTTTGAGACTGCCTTGAATGTGCCACCTTGGCTTTTCTAGGGACGGAACACTGCACGCTGTGATGTTGCCTTTATTCCCAACCACTCCGACAATGTGGTCCCTGTAAGAATTTCAGGAGGTGTCTGATCATGCTACTCATTAGGACAGGAGTGTCCAACGTGTTGGCCTGCCTGTTCTGCATCGAGTGAACGAGAATTGTCCTGGGCTGCATACACAAAGGTTGCTCCAAAAGTAATGCCTCCTATTTATTTCCATGGAAACCATAACCGATATCAAGAGCACAGTAACACAGTTCGACAGAGCAAATTCTCAGCTATAAAACACTATCTTTCAGTATAGTCATCACCATTAGCTGTGCATTTTCCCCAGCCATGAACAAGAGCCTGCATGCTGTACTCCTAACGATATGCACCAGTGGAGATGACCCACTGCCATTGCTGCTAAAATGCACCACCCACTGCCTCACTGTGCTCACATCCACTTGTTGGTCTCCATAAACATTCAGCAAGCATTGATGAATGCCAATGGGTGCAATGTTTTTTCATGTGGAGGAATTCAGTTCCACCCTTTTTCTTCCTATGCACTTCCATGTCAGACACCTCTCTGTCAAACTGCCCCTCTGCTGCCACCTGTCACATGGCAGCAGTGTGTAATGGAATACTGGTGGGAAGGTTCCACCACTGCTGCCATACCACCACCATCCACCTCTGGTGTTGTGGGCCAACATCATAAAATAGGAGGCATTACTTTCAGAGCAGCCTTCATAAAATATACAACATAGTTCATGAATGTAACTAATGTAACTTATTTTAATCTTTAAGATTTTTTATTAAAACAACAGCAAAAAGCAAAAAACCAAGAGCTAGTGGTATATGTGACCTTGCTTTTGTGAAACTAATGCGTCACTCCCTGGTTTGATGGCAGTGGCTGTAATCCTTAGTGAGGTCTCAAGCTGTTTGTCAGAGATTTTTTGATCAATAAGGCACGGTTGTGAAGTGAGGAATGTTTTTCTCAGTTGAGAGAGGTCTTATAAAAGTAAAGAGACACGGTCAGTTTTTTGAGTTGAATCTCTGCCTGAAGCCCCATACAATCCATCTGAAAACTCCCAGTTGCAAGTATTAAAAAAAAAAAAAAACAACTTTTTTTTTTTCCTCGCAGTTTTGAAACCTATTCCCAAATCCCTCTATTGGAACAGAAAGCATGGCTGCATGTTTTTCTTTGTTCACAGGACTGTGTTTAGCCAGTGTATGGAAATGTGAGGGCAGATGGATCTGGGCTGTGCTGCCAGCTGTGCTGGGTCGCATGCGGCCTGTGGGCTGGGTGTGCCTGCATGAGGGAGAAGGACAAGGAGATGCTTTCCTGCAGGGGATGCAGGTGACTTACTAGAAGATTAGCTCACCATAGATGATATGTGGCTTTGGCACCAACTTGAGTATCTTTCTGATTTTGATTTCACTTCTAATTTGTCCTTTCAAGGCCTTAGTCCATCCTGATATGAAGTGTAACTTACTATTGAGATCATACCTGCTGCTTGGAAGGTTCTCTGAGAGGATACCTGTACAGTGACCACATTCCTAAACAGAGATTCCTGCAAAGTGCTCAGTGAGTTCACACTGGTCCTACAGTACTGGAGGACCAGCTTCTGTCTGCTGCTGCACAGGAGGCCTTTTTCAGCCCCATGACTTCGACAGGAGTGTGAGCGGGCCCCAGCTGTACCACAGTCCTCATTCCATAGTCTCTACGTGCATGTTCAATTCATGCATGCTATGGCCGTGGCCATTTTTGGTACTTCTCTAGTGCTATTCAGACATGACAGTTTCATTTCACTTTCCCTTTTATTGTGTGTTGCTGCAAGACCTGTGGTGTTTTGACCTGCGAACATCCTGGGAGGCTGCAACCACCGCACACAGCTTGCTTGCAGCGCTGACCTTGCTAGAACAAACTCAGCAGTGTCAGCACAGCCTCCGTGGTTAGTTTTTCACTCTCACTCTTCATCCTTCTTCTTTAGAGCCTCCTATTGACTATTAAATTATTTTCTTTTCACTGGGAGTAATATGGTTTTAACTTAACATAAATGCTCTCAGTGAGAATCACCCTGCCACTTGAGTACTTTTTCCTTTTGTTCTTTTTCAGGGTGCCCTTCTATACAGAAGTATGCTATAGGTAAAATTTGCTGTAATTTCCACCCCTTTGGCCTAATACTTGCACTAATGCCCTCGACTTATCCTTGTTTCATTGTTGTCTCCTCCTAGATGTTCCAGGTGTCATCTGCCATTAGGCAGTGATCCCTCTGCTGTGGGACTTAGTAGCTTACGAGCCCTTGAGAAGGAAAGTCCTGCTTTCTTCCCTGGTCAGCCAGCTAAATCCATATCTGATGCAAACAAATGTACTGGAAAGAGCAAAGAACTGAGGCAGCTGATACGGAGGTTTTTAACTGCAGCTCTGAGTCGTTTGGCGTTCTGGTGTAGCACTTTTGCAGCTCCGTGGAGCATTGCCTTCTGGCTGAGTTATAAAGCTCAGCAGTATTAATTCATACGGCTGGCTCTTAGAGAGGCACTGCTTTCAAAGAACTGCAATACAAATAATTTTCTCTTTTCAGACCTTACAAATCATATACTTCATGTACCTGCATGTATCTTTCTTATATTTGTACTGAAAAGTCTTAGTTTAACTGTAGAAATAGCCTCTATGTACAGAGTGCTCATCCTTGGTCACCCTTGTTGCCTTTTTCTGAGTTTTTTCCAGTTCTACTCTAGGGAAGGGTATGAAATGCAGAACAGATTCATACAGCAACATAGCGATGGTCTCCAATTTGGCATCTTTTCATTTCCATATCCCTGTGTAATTCTGTGTGCATAATTATTTTCCCATGGCTGAGCAGTGAGCTGGTGTCTCCACGGAGCTGCCTATCCAGCAGTGGGGCCTTTCTCCTGAGCGGTAGCAACATGCTCAGAGTTCATCACTGTGGGATGATGGGATCGGCTTTCCTGTATGTGTTTGATTTCACTTGCTGTTTTATTTTTCCAATCACTCAGCCCCTAGTTTCTCAGTTTTCCCCGCTGACACTCCCTGGAATAACCCTTGGTTACCAGCACATGGTCTCACCTCACCTCTCGTGCCCCTTCCAGAGCACAGGTGAGTGCTGCAAGGCACATGTCCATGCACAACTCATGAGGACCTGCACTGCGACCTCCTCCCTCTTATGGCAAGAATGGAAAGTTTACACCTGCTGTTTTCTGTTGTTAGCCAAACGTTTACCTTTTTAAGCACTCTTTTGGGCTATAATTGCTAACGGTTCATGTCAGGGCTGCTTACCTCACCTATAATTTCAACAACATGAGTGTATATTGCAATATCCTCAGGATACATGAGGGTTTCATCCTCAGGATTCTTTCATGTTTAACTGATGAACTCTGGATTGCAGTAAAACACATTAATATTTATGATGTGATTAAAAGAAGAAAGAAAGATGGCACCACCAACAAACTTTAATTCTTGTATCGGGAGTGTAAGACGTCATGGCTATTGGCCCTCGAATCAATGGCAGCTTGTAATAGATGGAATGTAATTTGGGATAATTCAAGGTGGAGGTTCTTCTGGCAGGCTGGAGGAGTGACGTAGCAGTGGGAGATCACCAGAACCTCCTGATGGGATTTCCTGTACATGCTTTGTTAGCACGTGTATTTTATATATGTTTGAATATACCATATTTTTATGTGTGATTTTATTTTTTTTTATATTTCAGTTGTTTTCTACCCATGAAAAAATGAGCAGAAAAACTGCTGTGCTTCAGCAGTGCTGTCCACGTGCCAACTTCATTTCAGTGGAACACCTGCGTTTCCTACAAGCTCTCATTACCTGGAAGAGTAATTTAATAGATTTTTATGAGTAAAGTTGATGTAAAGCTTAAAATAAATGATTTGAAAAATTTCCATTTACCATGTGGGCTTTTCTCTTCCTGGTGTAACTCAGGTGTAATATCTTTGCTGAGACCTCTTTTGCTGGATGTGGTCCCAACTATCCAACAGACTGCTGCTTTGGCTCTTGGGAGGCTTGCCTATTTTAACGATGACCTGGCAGAAGCAGTCGTGAAGGAAGACATTCTTCCACAGCTCGTGTGTTCCTTGTCTGAGCAGAATGTAAGGCATCGTTGTTTGCTTAAGTAGTCATTTTTTGTTTAAACTGTTGCACAGGTAAAGGGAAATCCTTCTGTATTGGCTGTCTGCTGATATTCCTAGCATAGCAAATGTGTGGAAGTCAGAGAGTGTGCGTGCTTGAACTCCTGAGAAATCGGTGTGTATAACTTTGAGCTTAAACAAGTTTGACTTTAAAATCTCATCCTATCTCCAAGTGCATTATGAGAAATACACTCGTGGCATTGTTATGGTTTTAAAATGTTGAGTGATACATTATGAAAAGTCCCCCTTAAAAATGAGACAATTGGAAAGCTGTGGTGAAAATTGACTGGGATTTGTCAATAATACCAAACGCTTGTAAAATACGTAGTAAATATTTCATTATGGATGTTCAGTTTATATCTCCACACATAACCACTTGGAAATCTGTAGCACAAGAAATATCAAACCACTGATACAGGAAACTACACTACAGGTTTTGATCTTTGTATTAAAAAAAATATGTTACTACGCAATTGCATTGCAAATAAATCTCCTGGTGTCTCCTTCTCCCCTCTTGCCATTTTTCCTTCAGCTTTTCCATGTATTCTAGTTTGTGGTTCCTAACTTGAATTAATTAAAAAAAAAAAAAATACTTTCAGTACAGTTTCTAGTGACTGGCAAATGGAGGAGACAGCTGACAGTTAAATCCATTGATACCATAGCCATACTTGAGTTGAAGTTTTGGCTTATTAGATTTCAAGGATATTACAATTTCAATGGAGATATAGTTTGGAAAAGTGCATTTTCATTTTCAGTCTTTTGAGGAAGACAAACGCAAGTATTCTTTGCTTTCTTTTTTTCTTACATGTCTGGCCATTCCCTACACAGCCAATCAAAACAACAACAGAAAGTCTGAAAAGCCTTGATTTCAAGAAAATTAAGGTCTTAGACAGACGTATGTCCATTTTGGTTAATTTATGTTTTTAAGAGAAGGAGGGAAACATAACTTTAAAAAAAAATAATTTGGAAGCCACCCCCCTGCTACAATTCAAAGCACTCACTAAATTAGCTTGAGTACCCTGATTTATCTCTTCCACATTACTGCCAGTGCTGTTGCTACATCTGTGAGATGGCTGTAATTCAGAATCAGCTGGGGCAGCAGCAAGATTAGTGTGAGGTCATGGAAATCCTACTATGTCTTGGTGACTGAGGGCAAGTGAAGGAAACTCATTATCCAGTTCATGCAGAGTTTAGCAATGCATGCAGTTTGTTACTTCCCATAGACAGAAAAAAAGGAAAAAAAAAACAACCGAGAAACATTCCCATTCCATTCACCCCTGGTGTATCAACATCGATATTTAAGGAGCTGATTCTCGGAGCACACAGCAAATACTAATTCTGCTGGCTTATGGAGAATAGTCCCAGAGTCACATCCCAGCTCAGTGTTTTGTCAGTGAAACTGAGCAAAACAGAATTTTACAGTATGTACTAACTGAGCCTTCAAATACAGTTTGTTTGTAAACAAATGTGTTTTCAATAACAATAAAAACAAAGAAGTGTTTTCCTTTGCCAAAAGTGTAATTACTTAACAGAAATAAAGTACCCATATTTGCACAGATGCAGACTGGTGTAAATTATTCTAGCTTCATTTATTTCAGCAAAACTGAACGTAACTCAAACTAGTTAGGGGTTTGTCTGCTTGTGTCTGTACTGTTTCCCTTAACCTCTCTTCCACTAAGAGATGTTTAATGTCTGTCTTGTAAATTACGTTCACTGTATCTGCTTGTAGGCTTTAACTTAGAAGTCTGGGTTTATGGCAGTAGGGAATTATATCTAAACTAAGCAGAGACAGGGCATGCACTTGAGCTCTAGAGGATGACTGCTCTTTGCATGCTGAAATAATGGTGTTTGGGCCAGCATTAGCCATCAAAGTGCTCGGCAATGCCTGGATGTGGTTTAGGGGATGGCAGAGGCAGATCTCTGTTGACTAGATGAGCCCATTGTGCTTTGAGGCAGGAGAAGTTTAGGTGTCTGCACATGGTGTGCACTGTTGCTTGGTCAGAGTCCACTTCATTTACCCATGGAGCTGTTGCAGGCAGTCCTCTACTGCCACATCGTAGTGCTTCAGGGAAGTTTTTCAAAGGAGTTTGGGTACCTGGCAAGAGGCACAAAAGTGTTAACCTGGCCTCTTGTCTCTATGGACTGGACCTCAAAGGGATGAGGGGTTTTCTTTGTGTAAGTTCTGGGCACCTTGACAGTAGGAGTCCAGCATAGTTAACTGCTGAGGCTCCCTGTACAGAGCAGGGGAGAATGACACATCTTGGAATAAGATTAAAACCAGCTGCTGCATGGAGAAGAAGCCCTCCCAAGCTAGTCCACAGTGCTGGCAGGCCAGCTGCCAGGAGCACAGGGTAGTGGTGGTAGGTTGGTTGTGTCCTGCTGAATCTTGCCCTCATTGCTGCACGGAGACATCACAAGAGGGTTGAGTGGTCTTTCTGCCAGCAGTTGTGGCAGGAGTGCTTGAATTGGATTCTGACTTTTGAAACTGTATAGCAAGGAAGAAATGTAACCTTCACTGCCACATACTAAAGGTAGCTTTGAAATTGCAAAAGGCTGTGAAATGTGACTTTTAAATTATGCTTTTAAAAGAAGCCACAGCCACCACTGCAGTTTCTGTGGAACCCTATGATGTGTGCAGCATCGTACTTTGCAAGGATGCATTAGCACTGAGGCAGAAAAGTAGAAAACCAGAGACAAGTGCTTGGATTTTGCTTGAAGTTGCGACAGAGGTGCCAAGCTTGGTCTGTTTGGAAGTGAGCTGTTTCTGGACACGTGCAGGAGTAGATTTTCAGGTTGCCTGGTCAGAGCTGAGGACTATCACACTGAGTGTCTGCTGGTCTGGGTTTTCAGGATCTTAGCTGGGGCATTAGGCAGCATTTAGGCATTTGGGGATTCAGTTCCTAAAGACTTTTGTTACATCATATTCTCTGTGGCTCGGTTTCCTGTTTGTCAACAGTGTTTTCACATAGCGATGTTACCAGGGTATGCACGTTAGAAACTGTGAAGTCTTGTGGATGTTGCAGATGGGTAGAATCAGTTTTAGGAGCTTGCTCTGCATAACCTATGTAATCTGGTTAAATATGTGAAGAACTATTGTTTTTGTAGCTCTTATCACTCACGACTCACTTAAACAAACAGACTTATCTCGACTATTATCTTTTCCCCATATCCTCTTAGCCCTCTATTTTTTTTTCCATTTGTTTGTGCACTTGCTGCACATTTTAGATCATGAGCTGTCTCAAGGAAGGACTGTGTGCTCAGTGTTTGTGTGATGCCTGGTGGTCCAGATTTGGATCTGAATGAGATATTGCTGTTATAAAAAAGCCTAATTTATGCATGTCTGTGCTCTGTTATGCCATGAACTACTAACTGTTAGTAAAAAGCATTTTTTTTTCTCATTTGTATAGCGTTTCTACAAGAAAGCAGCTGCATTTGTGCTAAGAGCAGTTGGGAAACATTCTCCACAGCTAGCTCAGGCAATAGTTGAGTGTGGAGCACTGGAAGCACTTGTGATTTGCTTGGAAGATTTTGATCCTGGAGTGAAAGAAGGTGCAGCTTGGGCACTCGGGTATATTGCCCGACACAATTCAGGTAACACATTTGGTTTGTTATCTTTCAACCTAATACTGTATGAGAGTTACAACAAATTCTATTACTGTGATGTCCATAAATCAGAACAAAAGACTTCTTTTTTTTTTTTTTTTAATTTTCTGTAATAAAACTTTAAACTTGGAGTAAAAACCTGCTCTGATTTTACAAATCTGGCAACGCTGTCCCCTATGTGAGAAGCTGGTGTATCTGACATCCACAACGACCCGCTGCGGGAGAGTTGCTCTAAGAAGAGATGCATTGGATAAAAGGCCAGGAAATGACATTCTGCTTTATTCTCCTTTGTGAGGAAATTTCAGAAGCTTATGTAACTGTTACTGTGGAATAAAATAGCTTTTGCTTACTGTAAGTTCTTTTTTTAATATACATAGTAAAAGGGAGAAGCCTAGGCAGAACCAAGTTCCATTCAGCTGACAGCACAGCCTGCAGTACAAATGTGCTAAATTCATTGCAGTGACTACATTATCATTAGGCAGCAGACCACACTCTTTCCCTGGGAGTCAGGAACAGGTTTGAGGAATCTGATGTTGAGCAGCTCACTGCTGTCTTGCAGGCAGTTATATAACTCACTGGCAGTGTCATGTTCCTATTTAAAAGCCAATCCACATGGTCAATAATTCTTTTACCAGCTATTTATATAGTTCAAGTAAAAGTTTGGAACTAGGAAGCTAAGAACTGAGAGACAAAACTGCTTAATAGAAAGAATGGAGTAAATAGCCTGTGTTCATATTGGTTAAAGTTAAAACTATTCCAGGATCACAACAGTTTGGAAGCTATTCTTTTTTAAATCACTCTTAAGTCTCTGGCTGCAAAAAGTATGGGGTATTTTCCCTACTTACTGGGACCTACTACTGAGTTGTCAGTGTCTTCCGTATGGGCTGCTTTTTATCAGGGAATAAATTTATTCTTGGTGCACCTCTCTGTGCTAAGAATCTTTTATTTCTTGGCTATTGGATCAGAATCCCTGAAACCAAATGTTGCTTTCATCTGAAATATATTTGTGTAAGTGTCATTTGAAAGTGTTCTTTTGTATAAATGTATGTAGTCTAAGTGTGTGTCTGTGTTACTCTTAACATAAACATGTCTGTAGTTTTGTTATATCAGTAAATCAATATTGACTCACCTCAATTGCCCTTCATGCTATTCATTGTGTGGATGCTGGCTGATCTTTAGGGTGATCCAGTTCACTCTGCAATGGCACTGTCTGCAAAGATGGAGGTGTGGAGGCGCCAAATACAGCAAACTCCTTATACAACTTTTTATTCCATGGTTATAAATTATTTATTCACTGACTGTGGATGGATGGATGGATATTTTACCAGTTTATGCCGGTAATTAGCACAGCATTTTCAGGAATTGGGTTGAAATTGTGAGAACAAGGACAGATCACTCAGTATCCTGAGTTAAAAACAAAATGAACAAACAAAGAAAAAAATAAATAAAGAAAGAAAGCAAAACAAACAAACAAACCCATCAACCAAAAAATCAGTTATTCCCCTGCTGTGGAGCTGCCCAACTACAGCCAACTGGGTATTTACCTTCCTCTCTGACACAGTCACAGGAAGCCTCTAAAATAGTGACTACTGAAAGTAGAGCAGTTATACTGAAGGAAGATCTCTCTGTGCGTAGTTTGTTGTACTGCTACAAGCATTTGCAACGGGGAGGTGGGATCCAAAGTTGGATCTCTTCTTATCAACATCTGGTATTTACTGTTAAAGAAACTCTGGATTGGACTCATACTTTTGCGTTGACTAAATTTGGCAGTTATGATTTTCTCTCACTGGCTGTGGGCACATATTGCAGTTTAAACTCTAAACATAGAGCGGGGTGATAAATGGTTTTCCCCACCCACAAGATGTTTTTCAGTTTCAAAAATTGTTTCTGTTCTAAATAGGGACAACATTAAGGCAAGATCTTTTTTTTTTTTCAACCTCCTGAGACGAGGGTGTGGGGGAAGTTTACTTGTCCTCAGCAATAATAGTTTCACAACTGGGGCATATGCCTGGGATATGGGAGACAGATTAACGCCCTGATCTGCCTTAGATGAGATGTGAACCTCAGCCTCTGGGTGCAAGCAAAGGCTCCTAGCATTAGGTGTTAGCAGCTCCGCAGTGGGAGCGTTTCTCAGTTTTTATCAGAAATTCCATCCATGACATGATTAAGCTGCTCTCTAAGAACTGCAGTGCATGTTCTCTTGAAAAGACTTTTAATTTTGAGAAATCGGGACTTTTTTCTTCTCTGAAAAACAAAAAACAAACAAACAAACAAAACCCCCCAACAAACAACCAAACGGATTAGCAAGTTCCTTTCTATCTTCACGCAGCAATCGCTTAAAATACACTTCATCTGTGAACAGATGTATTCTCCAGAACGCCTGCAAGATTTTTAGGTCAAGACAGAGATTCCCAGACACCAGAAATTCTGCTAGGTCAGTTTCCAAAGCCTAGCCTGAGCTCGTGCAGTTCTGCTTGTTCTGGAAGATCCCCTTGAGCTGAGTTCAGATGCTGATTTTACTCCAAAGTATGTGGATCACTGTATGCTTGAACGTCGCCACTCATTATTGCTACTGTATATTTGTGTTTGAAAAGAAGTGAAGTGTTGCAAATCCCATCAAAATGCTATCAAGTCCATGAAAAGCATTTTATACAATTTTACTTGTACAATTAATTTGAATGCAAAATTCTTGTTAGAAAGAAATGCATAGAACTCAGCTTCCCATTTTCTTTGCCTGCACAAGAACATGAAAGATGTAATTTATTAGTGCTCGTACCTGCTTCAGCATATGGTGAACTGATAGTAAAATGAAAATAAACAATGCTATTTATACTCAAGTGTACTGCTGAGAGAGGAGTTGAACTCATTTTCTATCATACTGTGGTGCCCTTAGGATCATAGGGTAGTTCAGGTTGGAAGGGCCCGCAGGAAGGCTCTAGTCAAGATCCCTGCTTAGAGCAGGGTCAGCTACAACACTGCTCACATCTTCAGTGATTTGAGTCTAGTAGGAACTTTGTCTTATTCCAGGATCTAAGTTTGCCCTGTAATTAACAACCACCATCCCACTGATTTGAGCTTTTTCCACTGTTTCCAGTGAAATATTCACCACTGTGGTTGAAGTGGTCTGCATAAATTAGTGATCTCAAAGTGCAGCCTTTTGGACTACTTGTGGGGATTAGAGTCTTCCTATGTGGTCATCACGTAATCACATGTTATTCAGAAAAATACAGTATTGGTGGTTGTTTTAGTCAAAACCTGCTGTTTCCTGTGGATACACCTGCCACCACAGCAGGGTCTGTTTGAGAACCATGCTCTCAATTGAAACATACATTTGTTTCCAAGCAAAGAAGGTTTTGCTGCTGCTTTCTTGCTGATGCCGTATTCCTATGGTGGTTTTCCTTCCCTCGGGACCACCATCACATTCACTTCCTCCTATTCATTTTTCTGTCTCATCTTTTTTTTTTTTTTTTTTTTTAAATCCATCCTCCTATTGCTAATTTGTTAATGTTACTATGGATTTTTTGTTTTAGATCAATCCTATAAGACTTTCCATTGATTTCAGTGGGTGTGTAGTCAGGAGCTTATTGACTCCTCTTTGTTCACTTCCAACTCTTCCTGATCACGTAAACTCATGACTAGGCCTCAACTTACTTTGAATTAATTTCTCAGTCCCTGGTGGCCACTTTTGTACTGAGACAAATCAGTACAACTCTAATACAGCTTCTAGCTGAAATGGTGACATCTTAAACTCCAATGGCTTTTTTTATCAGTCTTCCTTGTAGCTCTGTGTCAGTCTGTCTTCCTGTCTGTGGCATCTCCCTTTGCTAAAATCCTCTTCATATTTCTGGACAAAAGCAACTTGCTTGTGTGAGTGTTGACTCCAAGCTCCGCTGTCTCTCGTTATAGGTAGAATCACGCTTACTGCTTACTCTCATGCAAGGAGAAGTCCTGCTTTATCACCATGCAGCTGGATGAGTTCTTTGGTCTGTGTCCCAGGCTACAATTCCAACCTTGCCTTCTTTCCTAAACTTCTGTTGATTTAAATGATATTCATAAATGAGTTTTTTTCTTCTTTTTCTTTCTTTTTTTTTTCTGTTGTCTTTCTCTTTCTGTTGGTTTGGTCTTTATCCACATAATGCATTCTTGGAAGAGTGTTAAGTCTTTCTGTAGTTTATTCTGTGATTCTGTTTCATCTCTTTTAATTTCTTTGTCTGAATATTTGTTTTTAAAAAATTCTTCCTGAAAACTGTATTTTTTCCTTTAACTCTTTCTCAGCGTTCTTTATTTTTTCTCCACATCTATCTGTATTCTCTAATTGGATAGCAAAGTTTTTAAAATCCTTATTGCACAGCTTGAATTAAAGGTTTTCCACTAAGTTGGGAGATTAATCATCTTCTTGAGAAAAAGAATTGCAATTAGCATAGAATCATTAGTGCTTAGTATCATAGTTTTGGGCTGAGTTGGCAGGGGGAAGTGATGGGAAAATACGTATTTTGTCCTGCTTCAACTTCTCCAGTTTTCTGACAGTCTATTTACTACTTGACTGTCTTTTGACACGTGGTGCAGCCCTACATGTGGTAAGTTATTGGCCTTGAACTTTATAAACACCGCTGGAAGAACAACCACTTAATTAACCATGACCAACAGTAACCATCAGTATTTAAATGATATCAAGCTTCTAACAGCAAGAGCTGATCTTAATTAAATCAGATTGAGTTTGCTCTTTCAAAAATACTTTTATGGTTACTTTTACATATCTGGGCATTACTGTGACCTTAAGGTATTGCTCTTTCCCTCCTTACTTGATTTCAGCTCTTAAGGTATCAAAGAAACACCTTCTTCTAGAACTGTCCTGTACCTCTTGACATAATTTCTGTGATATTAGCATCTCGTCAGCAGACTGCAGGCAACTGAGGTGGTTGCTTTGAAGTTGCTTCCGAGACACCGCCTTTAACTGGGCACAGTCCGATGGATTAGTCCGGACCTTTGGCCAGTAGTTGCTGATGTATTTCTCCCTGCCAGCATACAGTATCAAAATAGAGTTTGAAAAAAAACCCAACAAAAAACGGGTATTTTTTCCATGAGAGCTGAATGCAGCTTATACTGCTTGCATTGTTTAGCTAGTTCTCTGGTCTGTTTTCATACATGCTGCAGGTACATTTTGTCTCAAATCTGTAAACTTGCAGCTGGACCGTCAGGCAGGGTTTTGTTCCAGTCATATGATGTGTTCATTTGCAGGGTGCACCCTGTATGCTTTCAGCCAAAAAGTTACTTGAAGGTTTAATATTGTACTAGTTTATTTAAAAATGACTGCATTACTTACAATTTTTGAGGTGATGTTTATACTTTGCTTAAAATATTATATCACGTGAAATAACGTATAGTGTAAATATTTGAATTATCACATGTGTTGGAGTGTGTGACTATAATTCACTAATTGAAAACAAATCTGGTCAGGAATATTATTTGGATGCTAACAACCTAATGATGACATGACTTACAGATTTCATGAAAAACTGTATTAGTCTATGTATATTTAATGAAGTATGCTATATTTTTCTTAGTATGAAAATGTCTTTATGGATGGACTATAAATCAAAAGCTAAGTTAGTCTTGAAATACAACAGCTATATGTTGCCATGGTACTGCAAGTCAAGATAAATGTTAAAGATAATAATGGATATGCATAATAAGATGTAGCAAAACTGAACTAAGACCTAATAGATTATTGAATTCGTCATGATTTTTATTGCTTTTCCACACTATTTGAAAACAGCACAGCTTTGTTATAGAACATATCTTGCTTGTGGTATCCAGTAATTCTTATTTTAGGACTGTGCTTAATGCTGCACATATATAGAAAGAGCTAACGAATTTCCAGTGGTGTAATTTTTGTCCCTGTAAGCTAATCATGTGCTCAGATTCTTTTCTCTTCTTTATTTAAGGCGCAGTTAGTTAAGGATGTTGTACTGATCTCAGATACACAATATCCCAGTGATGATATTTCTCATTTATCTTATTGCGTGCAATAACATTTTGATGTCACTGAGGGATAAATTCTGTATTTTCCCATGTATGGTTGCAAAACCTCATTTGGATGGGTTCTGTTTTTTCAGTCTTTTATGTAAGATAAATCTTTTATGTGTGTTTTTTGTATTTCTGTTTTTGGCATTTGATCTATGCTAATATCTGCTTATCATTTAAAGAGGGTAAAATGCTCTCTAATTAGGTGGTTGGTAAAATTTTGGTACTTTGGCTTTCTGTGTTGTTGTTAGCCATGCATAAAATGCTTTCCTATTGATCAGTGTAGAATAGCCAGGGTTTAAACAGCTGACATCTGCTTACTTTAAAAAAAAGAAAAAGAAAACAGAATAACAAACCATTTCAGCCTAATCTACCTCAAATGTGTGCATGTAAATGGGGGTCCATCTATTGACCTGCATTCTTTTCAGTTTTGGATTGGTCCACATGGTTTATGAAACCAGGAGGGCTGATTTGAAATGCAGATGTCGAGACAGTGAACTACACCCTCCCCTTTTTCCTTTGCTGTATCTGTCAGGGTGAAAAATGGCTTGCACAAGGGTCAGTCACCCATACTCACTTAATTACTTTCCTTGGACCTACAGAACTGTCACAAGCTGTGGTGGATGCAGGAGCCGTTCCTCTTTTAGTGCTCTGTATCCAGGAGCCAGAAATTGCTTTGAAAAGGATTGCTGCTTCAACTCTTAGTGATATTTCAAAGCATTCTCCAGAGTTAGCACAGACAGTAGTGGATGCAGGAGCTATCGCTTACTTAGCTCAGATGATCCTGAACCCCGATGCTAAACTGAAGGTACATTTAAAAATTATTTTTAATCTCCATTTTACCAGTCGTTACTTGATATTGAATCATTGACACAGATGTGTGTATTTATTTAGGAAGCTCTTGTTTTGAAGGTTAGCAAAACGTAACTACGCAGTGACAGAGTTCCGAACACGTTCACAGATTTAGCTACTGGATGAAAACTGCCCAGTGAGGAGCAGCTAAATCAATCTTTCAATGAATAGCATTTTATTTCTTCTAATTATAAAGCACCAGATGAGGAATGCAATCAATGTATGAAACCCTGTCCTTTGATTTTCTCTAACAAATATTTTTAATAGAGAAAATCTGCACTATTCAGTTACAAAAGAGGTTTTGTACGCATAAGACTATACTATAAGTTAATATTAAATGTATTACTGTATTTTAGCATGTGTTATCTGCTACGGGTTGTTCTTGTTGAAGAATTCCTCACAAGTTTAATGGACCAAAATTCAAAATGTTTTTCTTAATGTAATTTTCCTGTTTAACAGTAACAAAAGACAACATAAAAATGCCACTTCAAACAAATAGATACAACGATTTAAATTACTGATCTGACCAAAATGTAGACAAATAAAGATACTTTCTGTAGATGTCACTAAATTTTAAGTTATAGTTTTAAATGTTATATATATATATATATTTTCTTTATGGTAAGTTTGAATGGCATGAAACAAAGGAGAAACTTTTATTCAGGAACCAGCAAATGTTCTGAGCCATTATATTCGTGCATGAATTGATTCAGTGAATTGTAAAGTAGCTGTAATTGTTTTCTCTATCCTCTTTGTTTTCCTTGATGCAATAGATTTTTGTGTGCAGGAGGAGTGCATGTTGCAGGCTGTTTGTCTACTATTGATTTTATAACAATTTTTATTTACTAGTGTCAGGTGCTGTCAGCGCTAAGCCAAATAGCAAAGCATTCGGTGGATCTTGCAGAGTTGGTGGTTGAAGCAGAAATTTTCCCAGTTGTGCTCACATGCATGAAGGACTCGGATGAATATGTCAAGAAAAATGGTGCAACTTTAATTAGAGAGATAGCAAAGCATTCGCCTGAGGTAAAACCTTGAAAATGCAAATACAAGGTCATATCATTAGATTTTACACTTTAAATAAAATACAGGATTATTCTGTCATTTGCTTTTTGAAAGGGAGGGCAAATGGCTGTTTGGCATATTCATTGGAAAAATATGGAAATGCTTGCTGATATTATGAGATGTGTATTGAATATGAATTGGCTTAGGAAAATTGGGAATCGCATAAAATGCACCTGGCTATTTCATTCCATGAGATATCAGTGCAAGGAGGGAGTTTTAGGCTGACAGTACTGTCAGTGTCACATATTAAAAATACCACAAGTAAAGGCTCACAGAAGTCATGATAGCAGCTTATAAATGACACGAACGTGTTGTGACAATAACAGACGGTGTGTGTCCTTCTGAAAAAATCTTTTTGGGGGTGCTGGTATCACATTTCATTTATTTTTCCAGTAACAATGAAACTCAAAAATTCCCTTATTTATTATTGAACTGATGATAGTTTTTTCCTAACTGCTTGAGTTTTCGATCTGATTCTCAGCACTTGCAGTCTTTTTGCCAATAACAGATACAGAAAGGTCGTGAGGATCAGCAAAGCAAATGCAAAATGCATAGGAAAAACAAACAATTAGACCTACATTAATCTGTCAAATCACAGAACCATTTAATAGACTCTAAATATGGGTATGGAATGAAATGCAAGCAATGTATTTGTGGAATGCACTAACACTGAACACAACCATTGTAATACTAGCTTAACAGCTGAGAATTGTTTAAACATGAGATTTTCAGCCTGCTTGTGTCTGTGCAGTAGTGCTGTACGTCTCTGCACATGCGTGAGCCCAGATGTAGAGCTTGGCCACCACTGGCTGCAGTTAGCCGCCATGTGAACGCTTTTTCCTAAGCAATAACTTTAAATTTCATGTATCTGTGTCATGAATAAAGCAATCTCCTTATGAAAGGCTCAAAGGTAAGAGTGGATTTCATGCTATTTGAAATCAGCCGCACTGGAAATCCGCATGCCTTCAACTTTTGTTTATGTAATTGCAACTCTTGAGCAGGTATTCCTTTTACTTTGGAATCTCTGCAAAGGTATATACCCAACAGCGTAGAAAGAAATATTCATAATATGGAATTATGTTAATTTATATGCATTGTTGATACCGTATATTCTCTACTGCTGTCCCTTAAGTGATGTGAGAAGCAATACTGTTTGGAATGAAACGTGTCACATAGTTTAATGTACACAGCAAGCGTCACAGACTATGGACATGAATATCATTTATAAGCAAGGCTATATAACTCAGCATTCTGGAGAAAAGTCCGTTGCCCATCAAGTGTGCTCCCTGGACATGTCCTTTAGAATACCACAGAGCTGACAGAGTGATGTCACCCAAGTTGACTTTGGGCAACCATGACAGCTGTCTTTGGCTTCGTGTCTCGGTGTGGGGGAGGAGGATCACAAAGGCTTTAATGCTGCTAAGGTTACCTATATACAGTGCAGGTGAGAGGAGGTGTGGGCTTTTCCTTCTTTCCTTGCACAAGAACACATGTTGCTGGCTTGGAGAACAAATGTGCAACAGTATGAACGAGCGTCTGGCTCAGTAGTTGTGCCTTCAAGGTCACTTGTGTTTTTGGCGGTCATTTGCGTGATTCTTTGGTATAATTGTGTAAGTTGTCTTGTATAACAATGCAGTTGTATAGCATGGAATGGCATTTTCAACATCAGGAATTCAGAATCATGATTTCCTTGCAATAAAGTGAATCAAAATCAGGGTAGCAAAACAGTTTAGTTCCTGAGGACTTTGTGCTTCACTCAGTGCTTAACAGTCAGTATGGTACGTCAGTCTTATCCCAGTTTTATTTTCTAAGTCAGGAGCAATACACGTAAGGACTTTTATAATGTGATGCTTTATGCTTGTTGATACTTCACAGTATCTAATCTGTTCTGTTTATCTTTACAGCTTTCACAGTTTATAGTAAATGCAGGTGGAGTTGCTGCTGTGATTGATTGTATTGGCAGCTGCAAAGGGACTGTCAGACTGCCTGGCATCATGATGCTTGGTTATGTAGCAGCTCATTCAGAGAACCTGTCAATGGCAGTTATTGTCTCCAAGGTTAGCTATCACTTTGCCTTCTTCCTATAATTCTTCAGTGGTATCCTGAGAAAGAGATACAAATTAACATAGGCAGAGCATGTGTTTTGTGACAGAATTATATACTTGCTGTTGATTAATGCACTTTCTTGTAATATTGCTGCTTGCAATGTCTGAGATTATGTGGTAGCCTGATCGGAGTTGGTCCTTATGAAGCTGAACCTTTTATAAAACGACCTGGATTTGTTTCTGAACATCTATTTGTATCCCACTACATTATTTTTCTGTGTTGCAATTGAATGAAGACAGAAGTAAGTCAGAATTTCTATGGTCTGTTTCCTCTTAAAGTGAATATTTGTGGCTACATCAAAACTCCTTCTGAAACAAGAATGTTTAATGGCAGATTCTTTATTGCACTAACATAACTGCTAGAATAGTCTTGCAACTGAAATCTTCAGACTTGCAGAGACTTCAGTTTCTGAAATGTAGCATAGTTTGATTCAATTGTGCAAGTCATATTTCAAATGAGATAAGCTATATGTTTTCAGGTTTAAATAAGTTCTGCTGGGCACTGGGATAGAAGGATGATGTAGTAGGGATATTTGCAATATCTGCAATAGGTGAAATTAGTGCCTGAGGTAATATTCTAATGTGAATGATGCTAATGACAGGAGGAAGTAATTTCACTGAGCACTGTTGGTCTGTTTTCATGCTAGCAGGTTGAGAGAGGTGATTCTCCCACTCTCATGAGACCCCACTGGCAGTAATGTGTTCAGCTGTGGAGCCTTCATCATGAGGAAGATACAGACCTGTTAGAGTGGCTTCAGAGGAGGCCATGAGGATACTGCTGGAGCACCTCTCCTGTGAAGACAGGCTGAGGGAGCTGGAATTGCTCAGCCTGGACAAGAGAAGGCTCTGGGCAGATCTCAATGCAGCCTTCCAGTACTTAAAGGGTTCCACAGGAAAGCTGGAGAAGGAAATAAGGGGAAATGATTTTAAATTAAAAGAGTAGATTTAGATTTGATATTTGGAACAAATTATTTTCTCAGAGAGAGGTGAGGTGCTGGCACAGCTGTGGATGCCCCATCCCTGGAGGTGTTCAAGGCTGGGTTCGATGGGGCTTTGGGCAAGTGTACCTGCCCATGATAGGAGACGGGAGCTAGATGATCTTTAATGTCCCTTCCAACCCAAATCATTCTATGATTTAAAATTTACCACATGAATAGAGATAACTAAGCAATAAAAACTGAGGAACAGAAGCATTCTCTGGTAGAAATGCCAGTTAAAAAATGAAAATTGTATAACATAACATCAGTGTGTGCACAGAGAGGGGGGTGTGATCAAAAAATTCTCTTCTGCATTTGAAGACTGAAGAAGCAGTCTTTTGGTGTGCGCTTTGTGGAGGTCCACCTTCTGTGGGTGTGCCCATGTCTCACCCCTGCAAGGGATGCCAAGAGAAACTAAGCTTCTGCTTTTAAGTGCTTAAGCATGATGAATCCAGGCTTATGTTCAAGCGGAAGCACCTATATATTAAATTTTTTGAAAAGTAATGATTACTACTGTAACTGAATGAGAGTGCAGTAAGAGGTTTTGTAGGGATCTGTGCAAACTCACAAAATGAAATATTTTAACAAATGATCCACAGAAGAAGCCTGCATAAACCTGAAACCCGTTTAAAAATATTCCTTCAGGGGAAACTAAGCTTTTTTTGAGAGATGCATAATGCAAAGAGTAAGGCTTGGTAAACTGGGACCATTTGAAAGTTATGCATCTAAGATGTTATAGCTCCATAGGGCTGTACTGCCTGCTAGAAAAGATGAATATCAAAAAGTGACTTTGTGGGTCATACTGGACAAACGCTTCAGTGTGGTCTTCTGCTGCAGTGCTGTGAGGAGAAAGACACTTCAGTCCTTTGCAATATTAAGAAGTAGAAGATGGAATACTGCTGGAAAAGTGGTTGTGATTCTATTTGTATTGCAAGTGCATATTTTTCCGTTGTCTGTATTTGAGAAGAATCTTGAAAAAAACAAAGGGGGTGCAGAAGAGGCCATAGATGATCCAGAGGATGGAAGAAAAAGGACTTCTAGTTAGAGATTTAGTAGCCTTGCCCCACCTAAGGTAATGTGAAGTGGTGATATCTGTTGGAGCATCCTGGACATAAAATACTGGCTACTGAATGGCTCTGTTATCCTGTGGAGAGAGGATAAAGATTGTGACCCCTTATCCACAAGATCTTCAGTAACTGCTCAAGTGAGTGAGGTATTGTCCATCTCTTGATGTCTTCACATCAAGCACTGAAACCTTTTTTGGAAGATATCGGATGCATCATACATGAACTGCTCAACTCAAGCAGACTTTAGTCTTAGCACAGCCTGAATTGTGCAATGCATTCCTTTTATCCCTTAAAGTCCGCTAGCTTAAACGGGCACAATACTGAATCTGTTTCTCTCATTGTTTAACTAGATTCGTAAAGATTTGTTCAAAATTCTTGCTAGTCGTGATGATGTAAGGATATATATGCATATGTAAACAAATAGCAATCATTCTCTTATAGCTTATGTTATAGGAAGGGTGTTAATGGAGAAACATTTTCTAGCGGTCTGTATCAGTTTAAAGGCTCTGCTTTTGGTTACTGCTACAGGGAATACCACCACTGTGTACCTGTTTGTTAGAAGAACATGAAGATCATATTAAGGCAGCAGCTGCGTGGGCCTTGGGACAGATTGGAAGACATACTCCTGAGCATGCACGTGCTGTAGCAGAAACAAATGTGCTAGGCACACTGCTTTCTATGTATATGGACATACGCAGTTCAGAAGATCTTCAGCTGAAAGCAAGTATATTCAAAGTATATGCAGTATGAGGTATTCAGTGTAACCAACATATAGAAGTGCTTAAAAACTACATGGTATGTGTTTTTACTGATATTCAATAAGCTATGGATTTCCTGTGTCCGAAGGCTGTGTATCATTTATTAGGACTGATTGGTCCTAATGGGTACGTGTATGGCGTGTACCCAACCACGTGACACAGCCACAGCAATGTAATCTCTCATTTGCTTCCTACTTTAGATCAGAGCTGTGTGTACTCATACTGTTATTTCCTACAAGTGATAATTGTCTTCCTTTTTTCTCAAGTATGGGCTCTTGTATGAAGTGTTATAGAGCTCATAGTAGACTTGTTTACATTTTTATTATTGTAATAAACTGTAACAAGTACTCAAAGCTCTGCTCTTGAAAACATGTGACTGTTCCTGTTTAGGGCCTTAATTCCATTGGAGCTAGTAAAGCTGGTCTTTGATAAAGGGTAGTTTTGGGTGACAGTAAATGAACTGACTGAATATGATAATACGACAAGATATGTTCTTCCAGGTTGTACTGTGCCTCTTTATAGTCCACCAAAGTACAACAGATCTCAGATCTGTAAGATAAGATGACAACATCTGTATTGCTGTTTTCAGTGCTCACAAAAATATCAAGACCAAATTAGCTGTACGTAGAATCCTACCCAGTGAGGTCATTACTGCTTCTTGTAGCCAGCACTGAGTCTCTCACTGTCTCTCTTCCTTTCTGCCTGGATGGTAATGCACTTTGCTACCCCACACCAGCAGGCTCTCCCAATAAGCCACTTGTAAAATACAATCTTTTAAACTGTATTTTGATTTAGCTTTCTTATTATGTTGAACTACTTCAATTTACTTAAAGGGTCTACTCTTGCTTCCATTGTAGTCAAAGTAAAATTGCCATTACTTTGACCGTAGATAACTTAATAAGAATATGATGCACCATAGGTTTTGAAGCTTAATAAATCTAAGTAAAAAATTGATTCTTCATTAAGTGACTTGATGGATATCATATTTTTTATTTAAAAGATGCACTTTGAGAATTCTGATCAATTTGCTTTTTTTGGTTAGACTTTAGAGATATGTTTCATGAATTCTTGTTGTTTTCACTGATGTCTCATTGTAGACATTTTATTTTGCATTTCAATAGGCTAAAAGAGCCTTAAAGAACATCCTTCAGAAATGCACTTATCTTCCAGCACTTGAACCACTGCTGCATGATGCCCCTCCCAATATTATGAAACACATTGTTGGGCAGTTTAGCAAGGTAAGAAAAGGCTCTGCTTGATGAGTAATCATTTTCCATTTATCAAGAAAGTTATTCTTCTAAATATGAAGCATCTATAAAGGTCTTAGTTGTTGTCTCAGGATCCTCAAGCATCCTCTATAGAAGCAGTGTGGAGTATTGTGCTTTGTTGCCTGTTAAAGATGGATACTGTTTTATCTGGAACCTTCTATAATTCATCCTAGAATTCACCCATTCACCCAGACAGTGGGGAAACAGTTGATGATAAGCAAGGTGTTTTTTATTTCTTTGCTTCTTGAGATGAAGCAAAATACTAACTCACATGCGAATATCTTCACTGAGCCAAAGTATCACATAAATCCCACTTGCATCTGTTTTAGACAAACTGGAAGCTGTCTGTCTAGGAGTGGCTTAAGTTGGGTCTTTTACAGGAGAGTATGAAGGCCTCACCATTCCTGTTCTCTTTAATTTAAAGTCTTGCTTAAGAAAGCTTAAAAAATCCCAAATCTTTTCTTACCTCCATTAAAATCTTCAGTTGTTTATTGTTAATTACATTATTGATTTAAGCACAATGCGTAAAGAGAAATGCAGTTTAATCAAAATGTAATCAAAATATTTCCTTGCAATATCAAAACATTACATTTGCAGTGTAATGCAATATAATCAAAACTCCAGTGTCTGTTATGGTCACCAGCAATTGGAAGCCTTGCTTAAGTGTAGGCCTTTCTTTTGTGCAATACTGTGCAGCGTAATCTATTAGCAGGGGGTACCAGATTCTCTTGGCGAGGTGTTCTTTTTGGAAATGGCCAAGCAAAACACTTCTGATTAGTAATCAGTTCTTCTTATCAAAGATCTGGAAATGCTACTGTTTGTAGTGCGTACTGGAGATGTAGTCAGAATCCAGAACCTTTGCTTCTTTGTGCTGACTGGAACTGTTAAAGGGTTGAGTGCGTAGTAATTGGTTACCCAGTGTATACATTTGAATGTTGTTTGCTGTTGAAGCAGTTTTGTACCCTTCCTATCAGCTGATGTTTTGTTTTTCTTCTACATTGCATTAAACAAACTGTACTTGTCTAGCATTTGTTCTTCTAAAGTATACATTTAAAACTAAGTCCTTTGCACTAAAAGCTTTTTTCTCTCCTATACCACAACTTAGGAATTTCCTATTTTTAAACCTGAGATGCACTGTGTCTGTTGGCTTATTTATAGCACAGTAAAAGCTTTATTTCCAAGCTGTGCTTCAGGCTGGGATGCGATGTGTTTTTGGTGCTGGACTGTGTCATTTTAGTATCGCCCTTTCTATGGTCTTTGCAATTCTGTGCTGTCTCAGTTTGGACTGGGAAGAGGGAGAGATAGGTCTCCGAGGTGTTGTCTACCTGTAGAGCCTCTTCCAAGACACTTTTCTGCTGTCTTATCCAGCCTGGGAGCCACAGTGTGGAGGCAGAAGGCAGGGAAAGGGCCAGATCCTGTCTCCTTGCTGGTTCTTCCTTGGCAGTTCTTGTAGGAGATACGTGGAAACAGCCACTTCGTAGTTCCCAGTTGTTCCCAGCACTTGTATGGAACGCAGCAGGGAGAAGTGTCTGTGCAGTCCTGTGTTTTCCTTACCAGTCTGTTGATTTTTGCAGCTTAGAGGGACCAGAGGAGTGAAGGGTGTTTGCCTGTATGCCTGCCAGAAATCTCATCCTTATTTTCTTTCAGTCTTTTAGGCAATCCTTTCCTTCAAGGCTCATGTTTTACAATGACACATAATCAAATTTATGGCTTGATTTGTCCCATCGGTGTGAAGGTTTACAAAAAGCTTTTGCTCCCATAATATGTAGCTCTCAGAGCAGGCTTTAAACATATCTGTTTTTGCTGACATTAACACCTCGGATTATTCTTTTATTTTTTATTTTTTAAATAATAATTATTATTATTACTGCAGCCCTGTGGGCCTGTAGACTACATGCTGTCGCTCTCCATCGCCTGGCCCAGCCCCCGCCTCCCTCTTTCGTCCTCTGGACAGAGCTGCATATTGGCATTACTCAGGGAGTGCAGAATGTATTGTCTGATCGTTTCTGCTTCTCATCCCCTTCGGCTGCAGAAACTTCACATTTTTGCTTTGTGTGTGTATATGTGTGTAAAAAGGCTTCCATGGCTACACAGTGTGTCGTAGGATTTTAATATCCAGGAATTTAATAGTAGCATGTAATGCTTCGAGGCTGCATTGTTCACTTGCAACAATTCTCAGTATTGTTTTCACGCAATAATCTATACTAGATCGTTATAATGATATAAAATTCTGCTCTACAATTAAACTGTGGGAACTGACATAAAAGACCCGAATAACTTGGTTTAAGTGGAACAGATGCTGTTGTTATTCCATGTTAGTATTCTGTTTTTATTATCTGTTTAATCTCCACAATCATCTTGTCTCTGTAGGGATAATTCAAGAAATATTATTTATGTAACGATAAATGTTCAATTTGCTATTTTTATCTATGTTACGTATTAAAGTACATGTTAAATTATGCTTTAACAGTAAAGGGCTGGTTTATGATACTTGCTGTATAACCGTGTTAAAATACAGAAGTCGTTACAGATGTTGCATCTCTAATGTGTTCCATTTTATCTGTCCTCTGAATTAACACAGCTTAGCAATATTTGAGGCTGGTAGCACAGAGGTTGCTTTAAAAGAGTACATATTTTTAATATACTTCTCTGTGTAGGTGTTACCACATGACAGTAAAGCACGTCGTCTCTTTGTAACATCTGGTGGGCTTAAAAAGGTTCAAGAAATAAAAGCAGAACCCGGGTCACTTCTTCAGGAGTATATCAACACTATTAACAATTGCTATCCAGAGGAAGTAGTAAGGTAGGGAAAATTAAAAAAAAAAAAAAGCACATGTATAACATGAAATGTTCTTAATAGAAGCAGCACAAAATGAGGATTTCAAATGTTAATTGAACTCCCACATGACTTCTGTTTTCAATAGAACAGTGTAACATTTGGTCTCTAACAAATGTTAGAGATATACTTCTGAACGCTTCCTATTTTCTGATTGGTTTTGGAATTAGGTTTCTTTGTCTATAAACAAAGCTCAAATAATGAGGCTGTTGCAGGAAGTGGGGAAGAAGAGTTAGTCCTGCACTACCTAGCCAGACTCTGAGGCTTCAGCACAACCACTCAGAGCTACAAATACCTACGGCAAGTTTAGTTGATCTTAGTAACTTATTTTTGGTTTCTCCGATGTCAGTGAACCTTTGGTTACACCCTTGGCTTTCCATAAGAGCCTGGCTGAATACTAGTATATTCAGAAGCTCCTTTGAAACTTTGTCTGATGTACAGAGGGTCCAGAGGCTCTCCTACAGTTGCTCTGCCCACAGCTGCCCTTCCTCCCCCAGCCTCATCATGAGGCTTAAGTGAAATATAAAAGGACCATACACCAGCTGTCTGCACCAAGTTGAACTTTGCCCTTAATGAATACAGAAACACTATTAAATAGCTTACAGTCAAAATGTCACTATCCTAAATTGTAATAAGGAGGTAAGTGCCCTCCTAGATTCTAGATATCCATTCACCAGTCCTTCACTCCATCAACACATCAAAAGGATGTTGTACTCATGCACTCCCTCTACAGGCTCTGAAAATCTGCATCATCAATTTTAATTATAGCCAAGGAGATCTTTAGCTAATAGTAGCTACAGTCATGCAAAACGGAGCCCTGTTTGTCTCCATAAGGAAAAGCCCGTGGCTGTCAAATGGGTAAAAGCAAAATCATAAAGGAACTTTATTCTACAGCTACTAATACTTCAGAGGGAAAGAGGATGTTTATACATCTCTGGATATAATCAATGTTTCCTTGTCCAACTAATTTATTTTTGTGTAAATGAAACAAAATTACTTGTGTAGACTGGGACATAACAAAGAAAAGGGCCTTTTCAGCATCTTCTGCTTGACTCTTATTGCTAATGGCTGGTGGTGTTCCTGCTGCCCAAGCCACAGCTGCTACAACAGACATCAGCTCTGGGGTTGTTTTGGAGACCTATTACTTCAGGCTGTTTGCAGCCCACATATGATAACAGCACACTGAAAAGTTACCTTTACAATTGGAGAACTAGTTTGAGTTCTTTTTAAAATTTCAAAGTTTCATTGTACAGAATCATCCAGGAAGTCAGCAAGTTAAATGGATCTTTGTTTAATGTAAATGTGTTGGAGTTTTTTTAACTTGAGTACATTTTAGGCAAATAGTGCACAGAAACGTTCCTTTGTCCTTCCAGTTAAAGCTTCCAGGGTGCAGAGGTGGCAATTTAACATGCCTGCAAAACAAGAAATGTGCTGTGATTTATGTTTGTAGAGTAACACAGTAATAATTTTCACATACTCTTAACTTGGAAAACAAGAACTAAATGCAGCTTTGATGATGCTTGCATATTGGAGGCAGGTAGTTGGTCCATTGTGGAAAACCGAGTGACAGCAGGACAGTAATGGCACCACAGAGTTCTACTTTAATGAGAACTTGCTGGATAATCTCTGTCCTTGAGACAGAAAGTCACTGTGACTTTTTTTGTTGCTATTCCATAATGCCTCTTGAAGTGATGTCGACTTCACATTAGCTTTGGTGTGTGTGGTTATGTTTCACAAACAGCAGTAGACTATTGTTCTCTGTTAGCCAATGGTTCTGTGTAAACTCATGCTGTTTTATTAAAGGCCATCATTTCAACAGAAGTTAACATCTACACTTCCCAGAAAAGGCAGTGCTTATGGCTGCTGAACCTGTCCAAAAAGTAGCCACTTACTCACCTGTATGCCCTAAAAGAAGCCAAACGTTTTTTGCAAGCCCGACTTCCAAGTATAAATGATGCCGTAAGTTGAAAAGCAAGCTCTTACAGCACTGACTGAGAATAACTGTAAAATTCCTTGACCACTATTTAATGCCAGGATTTTTTCCTGATCAATAGAAATATGAATAGTTTCATTACTTAGCACAGAACATGCTTTGTAGTCTAATGCACAAACAATATGTTTCTCTTTCAGGTATTATTCCCCTGGATATTCTGAGATGCTTCTGGAACGGGTGGAAAATTACCAACCAGTTTTATAAACTTCAATTTTTATTAGAGCTGTATTTCACGTTTACGCTTTTATGACTGTAATACAAATACAGCTGCTGAAACTCTTGTTAGATTCTGAAATCTACTTCTACTGTTTGAACCACAGCAAGACCTCGGTATTTCCAGCAAGCTGTGTTTTGTTCTTTATAAAAATGTTGCTAAGTTTTTGTTCCTATTTGTTTTTCTCTAACTTTATGACGAGACACTGCAGCATATATCAGTGGAATTTCATGCAAGGGTGTTGATTTATCACAGAAGCTTTTTTAGAATCAGTCATTTCCTTTTCCTTCCACAAGAAAGGTTTGTTATTATCTCATTCAAATTTCATCCTTCTCAGCACTTTATCAATTTTTCCCCCTTTTGTCTTTGCGTATTGTTTAGAGCTTCCCAAGCTTGATGAGGGGGAGGAAAAAGATGTCCCCTCTGCCTTTTCTAATTATAGAATTCATTCTATGCTGAGATTTTTTTTTCCCACCACTACCTTTTGGAAAGTGATGTGATTTTTGCATCCCCAAACATATTAGTAGCTGCTAAATAGAGAAGTAATCAGATCTGATGATGATAAAAGGGCTGTTTTCTGCATGCTACAATAGTGTCATGATCCTGGCATGCTAAATAGTACATCTGCAAAAATCCTCCTAATTAAGGCAAGATTTGCCACAGAGGGAAGAAGCGATACATTATTTGGTGTGTATGTTTTTGTTCCTATCGGAAAGGATAGAGTGGACTCAGAATTCCCACAGGTACAAAGGGAGAGAAAGGACTCTGTGAGGTTCTGCCCCATTTGGGTCGGCAATATCTGGGCCTCTCAGGAAGAGGGGAGAATTGTTTGGCTTCAGGAATGCTGTTAGCGAAGTTTTGAGCACATCCAGAGGAAAGCTGAGGATACTTGAGTCCCACTGAATTGAGCGGTGGGACTAACACTGCTCAGTACTTTCTCTTCAAGAGATGAAGTTGCTGCAGAATTGAGTTGAAACACATTTGGAACTTAGTCTTGAACTTGCAAATCGCGTTGACATGGAGATTATTGGAGGTATGAGCTCTTTTGTATACAACGTCCTGAAAATACTTTTGCCCTCTTATGTGGAGTAAAAAGACTTTCTACATTCTACTTACGCTGCTGGTGTACTGTAGCAACAGGGAACAGCATACAACCCTACAGTATTCACCAAGTAATAGGTAATTGTCATTCACCATTTTTTGTTCTTCTAGCCATTCTTCTCTTCCAAGTATGCAGCAGGATTTTTGTTTGTTTGTTTCTTCTCTTCTTTTTCTTTCCCAGAGAGTCATATGCAGTGTTTCTGGGATGGGACGTCAAAATTCTGGCAGCTGCGAGGGAATACAATACTTGAAAACCCCTGCAGGAGAAACTTGTCTACTTTCTTAAACATATTAGCTGAATGAGTTTATAAAACAGGGATAGCATCTTCTGTTACTCGTAAAACAGGAGCAAAGTCTTAATGCAGTTGGAAATGATTTAGAGTGAGTTTTCCTTGCCAAATTCCAAATTACTGTATTCTTGTCAGCATATTTGTCATTGGTTCACAGAAACATTGGTGGGCTATCTTCTGCTAAGGTCTACTTCTACAGAGGGCTGTGCTCCTGGTGTGAGGTACTTGGTGCTCTCGGACTAGTTTGAGGAGAAGCAGAGGCTGTATAGTTGGCTGTATGGAGCATAACTGAGATGGAGACTGTTGGTGTCATGACTATAAACCACACCAGCTGGGTTCTTGCCTTAGCCTGCACCAGAATGAACAGGTTTGGAACTGACTAACCAAATGTCTTTTCCTTTTTGGTATTTACAGTTTGACATTAATAATGTTACAACACTGGTGGAAAAAAAAAATCGTTAGGTATATTAAGAAGATTGTTGTAATACTCAGTGAATTTTCCTAAATGCATTATGGATATTTAAAAATCAAATCTTAAACATTCTTTGAAAGAAAATGTCATGCAAGGACTACCGGAGAGTGTTGAAGGATCTGAAGGCTTTGTTTTCCCTAGCAGGGGAGAAATACTGTAGAAGGCTGAATGTAGTGCAGCTGGGAGGCCGGGTAGACATTCAGCTGTGTACCCATAGCTGCATCAGATGTTTTGGAGCACGTGCACAGCACACGATGCTAACGGGTGTGTTTAGTGTGGAGAGAGCATAGAGGCTTCAGTTCCCTGACAAATGTGTTACACCATAATGATTCCACTGGGTTAAATTTCAATGCCTAAACCCTTTGTCCACAGTCTTCTCACATGTTTTTCTGATTCATGACAATGGAAGTGATTGCAGAAGGCAAACCTTCAAAGCAATCGGATTTTGCAGTGCACAGTCTCAATCAGACCTAGCATAAATCCCTCTTTATGCCAGTTACGCAGATCTGTCCTAGGCCAGGGGAGCTGTGAGGCCTCTTGGCGCAGGTCTCCCTCCTTGGTGATGCCACATCCCATTAGGCCGCGGCCGAGCCAAGCTCCCTCCTTCGAGAAGCCTGCTCCTTGGACAAGCCCTCAGCTCTCCTTTGCTGGCAGGCTGCTTCCCTGCATGGTAGTACACCCTAGGGCTGGAGGCTTCCCAAGCAGTACACATCTGCATAAGGCAGATTGAGGCCTTTCTTACAGAATTATCACTAATTTGTGGTTTAGGCTTACTTTACTACAGCAAGAGTTGCTTTTTTTCTTGGAACGTTTCACAGGCTCTGATGTACAATGTTTGTGCTCTATCCTCTTGTTTGTCTTAAGTCATCATCTAAAACTATATTAATGTGTGTAATTGCTACTCTGGCAAGCTTCAAGTGTATACCACTCGTCTCAATTTCATAGAATAAAATGTACATTTGCATTTTAATTTGTGGTGTAAATGCTGTTTTCATGCTACTCTGTGACTGTGATGTTAAAGAAAATGAAGAACAGACTCATTTTGCAGCTGAGCCTGACACCACCTCTGGGCGTTTGTCTCAGCATACCACTCAGCAGTGCCTAAATTTCTCCTTCTGAGCTTAGAGACACACAAAGATTCTAAGTAAGAGTCTCTCTGGCAGAGGTAGCTTATTAAGACACACAAAGAAAATTAAGCTAGTGCTTTGGCAGAAGTAAATGTAAGCAGAGACAGCCCTTAAATCATTTTGCCAGTTGCTTTGACTGCAGCATGGGGACTTTTGAACCTCAGTCTTTAAAGGTCTTCTCTGGGGGCCCAAGCTATGATTTTTGTCTACATTACTACATCTATTATTACATCTACAGATGTAAACTAGTGCCTCGAAAGAACATGTGGATGTGTAAAACTTGACTATATTTCATTCAGTGGGTGGATTAACCGGCCTACAAAAGCTCCATTCTTTATCTGAATGACTGGAAACCAAGAGGATCTGCAAAGGGGAAATTCAAGGAGTTCAACTGTTATGCACGTAATATGTTCTGCATTTCCAGAGGGATTTACCAAGCCATTGCTTTGTCTCATCTGAAGTGATCAATCTGCTGGAGAGCTGCGTCTTAACAATCAAATGAACAAAATGCTGAAGGAGCTGAATGGAACTGGTGAAAGAACACGTGAATCTCCTTTTATGAAGTAAAACATAAAGTTACTGGACTTAAGGAAGCTGATAGTGTGTGTGAATATTCTCAGTATTCTTGATTTGGTGTCGTGGGTTGTGAAGGAGCATGGCCAGAAGGGAGTTCTAGGCATGGAGGATGCCGTGGGGTAGCCCACAGCTTCTGGTGTAAGCTGGAGTTCTCTGATTTCTGGGCACGCAGAGGTGGCTGACTGCAGTCCCTTACAGTGAGAAGTCTGGAAGTATGCTTGTCTCAGCGTCTTCCTTATTAGCTGCTCAGAGTCCGGTATTTTGGTTGCTAGAATTTTAGATCTCAGAATGTGACCAGGGTAGAAAGGAAATACAGAGTAGCACTAGACTGCAAAGTTAAGGCTTCCACTTCTTGCTCTGACATAAGAATGCTTTTATGGGCCTGGATAAGTATTACAACTCCCTGTGCATTGTCTTCAGCTGTGGAGTACGACCGTGTTAATTTGCATAAGTGCTGGAAATACTACATTCACATAAGAGGCTGCTGCAGCAGGACTTAAATGCCATATTCCTTTCTGAACACGATATTAATTATATTGCTCAAGAACCTTCAAAAATTTATCCAAGATACTTTTGAGATGCTAATTTTAGAGTTTCAGTGGAACTAAAAATCAGTGGATTCTGTGGGTTTCCTCACCTGACACAAACTGAAGGAATCTCCAAGAAAGAGGAAATTACAATGTCTCTCAAGACTGTACTAAAACTATTGGTGTCATTTTGTATAATACTGAACTGCTAATATTGATATTACTATGCTACATTCTGCAGTCAGCTCTATAATTTAGCTAGTGAAAATACTAATTACGTTATTACTGCTGTACTGTATTTCTAGATACTGCACGAAAGAATGGATTAGAAAATACAAGCAATTCTAAAGTATATTTTGGTGAGTGGAACGCTTTTTAAACCAAGAAATTGCGCTGTGTTGGCTTTCACAAGAAGTTGCTCTTAGAGAAGTTGAACGTTTAGGTGCTCACGTTCCCTCCTGCTCAGAGGTCTGGCCACGAGGTGAGCCGAGTGCTCAGCGCAGCGCTGAGAACCATCACATCTGTTGTCTGTTGTAGAAACCGGTTGTGTTCCCTGTGATGCATCAGCAGGCTGCGGAGAGGAACAGTGCGCGTGTACTAATGGCATCATCCTAATGGACTGCAAAAGAGATTCTGATGGCTTGTTTTTTCTCCATAGAAACATGCTCGTTCCTGCTAATTCCTGCCTCCAAATTGAGTTAAAGGATAGGTACTTTGCTCCTTTTATCACAGAGCCAACTAAAGGTAGGGGAAAATTGTGCTAATATCTTTCTTTAAATCAAAGTTCTCGGTTATTTTTGTGACAAAATAGGTGATAAAACTCCTCCTGACCCCATGACAAGATCTGTGCCTTTTGCTCCCCGAGGAAAGTTTCGTCTCCGTAGCTACAGGCTAGTGATGTGTTTTATCCCTGTTGTCTTGTTTATAATTAGGTCTGATGTCCGCTGTGCATGCTCACCTTTAAATATTAGGTCAGTGTTAAAGCCATTATCAATCTAAAACGTTGGACTATTACCAGGATTCCGCTTTTGTTGCCTCACAGTGCTATAATTATATTACCATCTATTGTTAAAAATTAATAATATGCAGCATAGAGGTCTGATGGAATCATGTTAATGAGAACACTGAAGCTTCATTGACTTGCAATATCATTAGAGCTCCGAGACAGGTTTATAGCCTTGTGCAAAGTATATTTGTGTTGCTTTAGACACAGTATTTATTTGGTCACACCCAGCCAAATGTTTCCTTACTAAATTAAAATAAATGCTGGTAAGTTCAATGAGCTACAAAGATATATAGTATAATTTCAGGTTCTCAAGTCACAGAAAATGAGCCCCCGCAATGGAAATCGGTAGAGGGTCAAAAATGATGGATATACTAGAGTGAATATGAACAAAGAGGGAAGGGAGTTTACACGAGGGAAGCTGGGTTGGTTGTTTTTACGACTCAAGCAATGTATAAAATTTGGAAAGAATGTCTCCCATTTAAAGTCTGTTCTGATGTTTGTGTAACCACTCCCTGTATACACGTGCATACTCATTTACAAGCATAATTAATGATAATCATAATTAATTGAGTTGTAATTGTTAGGATTTCTGTCTTTGCTCTCAAGAGACGTGCCCCTGTAAAGCACTGTTAGTGGCTGATGGGAGCAGGTTGCTGGCAGGCTCTCCACTCACTGGTGTGGGTTCTGTGGGACTGATCCCCACAGAGGCATAGGCCTTTGTGCATAGGCCTTTGTGCATAGGCCTTTTGCATAGGCCTGCCCACGTGCAAAGGGCAGGGTTCAGAGAGACCAGGCCCCTTGCCTACCATCACAGGCAGAGCGGTGCAGCTGAAAGATAAGAGTCCACCCATACAGCTTGCGCCTGTAGGGATGTGGGAGGTACAGATTCCACTCTGCTTCTCTATCCTGTGTCCAGGAGAGCACCACCCTCATCTGTTTGGGTCTGGCACATGGAGGGCTTCCTCCTCCTCTTTGGCATGTCCCAGAGCATTGTGTGAGGGTTCAGAAGAGCTCTGAAGCTGGAAGCTGGTATGAATGCTGTGTTATTACTGTTTGCAACGTGATCAGTGTGTAGCTGACCTTAGTTCATTTTTGTGTGGTAGTTCTGTTGTTTAAAGCGGAGACATTTGCATAAGTTACAACTAATCCTGGTATGAAACCTGGCCTTCACCCTGAAATGTGAGCTCCATTTGGACCTTCTCCCCGTATTTATGCATCTCCATTATCACACATGATCTACTAGTAACAAAATCTGTTGTAACTTTGTCATTGACTTGAATTATCATGAGGTCATGGATCCTTTAGGTCTTACCTTCCCCCTAAGTGTTTTTTAAATCCTGATGTTGTGTTTATGCTGGTGTAGTCATGCAGTGGGTATGTTTGGTAAACTCACAGCTTAATTTACAATGGAAGAATGCTTTAGCAGCTGTTTTATAACAGTTGAACTACTCTGACTTAAATGACTGTTCTTAAGAGATTAAAAACTAATTGAAAAGGTGAAAAAGTCCAGGACTGCCTTCTCTCTCTGTCTCTCTCTCTTTGCATTTCACGTGTTTATTTTTAAAGACATCTTTGAAACTGTTTTATAAATGGTTTGAGTTCCTCTGCATGATTTAGATGGGAGAGAATGCTAGTTAGCTGGGACTTGTTCTCTGACCACCTGAGAAAAAGGAGTTTTCCATCCTCTTGAACATCATCTGGAGCTATAATAAAATGTGCTCTCAGCTGGATTCCTTCTGTGTGCAAATAGAGCTACATCACTGCACACACACCTAAAGGAAGGACACAGAACTACAAAAGCAATCTGAAATCTGGATTTTGCCTGCTCCTCAGAGACCACAAGTAATTTTCTGTAGTTTCCATGAAAATTATCTGAATTTTGAAGGATTGATATACATCTCCTTCCCAACAGCCTGAGTAGGACCAAAGCTGGAGATCCTTTTCTGTACAGCAGTCACCTGATGGGGTCAGTGTGAAAAACCCTAGCAAATAGTTACTGAAGGAATTTAAAAATCCACCAAGCAAAAGAAGTAATTGAGGAAAATTCAATAGTAGGATCACATTAAAAAAAAAATGCTAATTAAACTTCAGTTGAATTTTCAATCCAATCTGTTGCAGATGAATGAAATGTGGTGCTGGTGTGGTTGGATCCTGGGGTGAGAGGCACATGAGGAATCCACACAAGAAGGATGACAGCTAACTGGTGCTGCAGACGGGCCGTTCTGTTTGTATGGCAGCCGATCCTGCAAACCCCCAGCCAGGAAGAGCTTTTGTTGATGTGAGGGTGCCTGTGTGCTGCCGGGAAGGTTCCCGGGCATATGGCAGTCAGATGAGGGCGGCAGCTCCCGCGATGTGCTGTGAGCTGGTGGAATCATTGGATGACAAAACTCGGCAACTTCACACGAGCGCGATGTAATTTGAAGCCATTCTGCAGGGAAACTGTAGACAGCAAGTACAATTTTGGAGCCTGATATAAATTCCATCCCGTTTGACTGCCATCGGTTTTACTGCTGCAGATTAGCAAACCATTGTTTCATGGTATAATTGAAAAACTCCTCATTAGAGGAGCATTTTCCATGGCCCCCAGACACATGGCTTTATGGCCTTCGCTGTCTTCTGTAGCCATGTTGTTGTGCCCTGAGCTGGACCATTTGCTTCGTTCCCTTTCTCCCACTAATGAAATAGTGGCTCAGTCACTTTCTTCTTGATTTCCTTCATCTTCTCTCTCTCTCTCTCTTTTTTCTTCAAATTCTTCTTATTATTTTGATTAGTTCCTTCACTCAACTCAGATTCATTGATGTGTGTATGTCCTACATGACTTTATCCTTGCAAGGGACGTAAAGCTCTCCTTCAGCTCCTTCTCAATGCTTTTCTAGACCTCAAGCACTTTGTTCCTTGCTTTGGAAAACGTCCTTGCATGCTTCCAGGTTGTGATGCATTTTTACAATTTGCCTTGTGTTTTTATTCATTTGGCTAACTGCGCTTCAGATTTTCTTTAGCCCTCCTAAATTACACATCTTCATGCTCCTTTGGATTGCTGTTGCTTTTCTAAGGGTAGTTACTGAGTCCTGGCAGCCAGTTGTTGCTGTGACAGTCGGCTGATGTATGCCTTGAAGTGAATACACACAACTGCATGTTAAATGCTAACAGCGCAGTGACAAGGACAACCCGCTTTTAAAAATGCTTTTAAAAAAAAACCAAACCCAAATGTGGAGTTAAAACAATAAAAAACTAAAAAAAATTGAAAAGCAGCACACCCAAACCGAGGAGCAGGCATGCTTGCCATGAGCCACACAGTGCCATTTAATCAGCTGCCTGTAAAATCTCAAAGTAAATCTCTTCAGTGAAAGATTTCAGGAGCAGAGGAAAATGTCACAGGCCCCACACTGTCCTGTGGATAGGAAATGTTGCATGTGGGTCCCTGCACGACTTCTGCTGGTTTGTGTCTTAGGACAGGGTTCGTGGAGCAAACGTAGCTCCTCCAGCAAGGCAGGAATTCACTCTTTGCTTCAGATAAACTGTTTCATCAGACAACTTCATCAGGGCCCCTCTCTGTGTGTTTTAATGACTGCTTCGTTTTAAAGCTGTGTGGAGCCAGCAACTGCCTTCATCTTTCTTTCCTTCCTCCCTGCATCTTTCTTCCACCTTTCCATTCCTTTTCCCCATTACCTTCTGAGGCGTGCTGCAAGGTATGTCTGTCGGTGGGTATTACTTTCACCAGCTTTGCTTTGTAGCAGCGTGTCTATAAATGGCAGACAGCATCACTCCTAATTACACATTGCCCCCAGATGCTCCGCGGGTGATGCTGATGGATGGCTGCGTGGGTGGTGCTGAGGGGGGCTGGGATGCAGCTCTAAGTGGTAGCAGAGGTCTCTCTTTGGACTGGCCTCTGCAGCCCTCCTCCGTAACAGGAGCCTGGGAGCCTCTGAGCTCTTGAGCCCTGGGCATTGGCAGAGGGGGCATAAAGCTGCAAAGACTTTGAGATGCAACTCAAACAGAAAGGGAAGAGGAGCAGCTGGGAAAGGCAGCAAATTCACTTTTTACCCATCGCTGTGGAAACGTCACAGCACGCGGGGCTGAGGAGCTGCAGCAGACTGCGCAAGCTGTTAAACCTCTTTGCTCTCTTGATTCCAATTCCCCCACGGCCCTGGCTTCCGAGGGTCTGCCCTGCTGGCTGCACGGGCTTGACTTCATTTCCTTAATGATATTTCAGACAGTGACCTTCTGCATGGATTGAGATATCCCTGTCATGGAAGAAGTCACCCTCTTTGGAGGACGACCTTTGGGCATTGGAACTGACTCTGTTCTGTCCTGCCTCCAGTTTTCTAAGAGTCTTTCCTCCCATCCTGTGGCAAGTTCTGTTCCCAGGTGTAATTTTTGGTGTGGAACCTTGTCAGAACCATTTTCAAAACCAGACTGTGCTGCGTCTGCTGGATCCTCTCTCCGTGCCCTTATCACCATGCACCCAGAGCTCCAACAGGTCGGCAAGGCAGGATTTCTCTTTGCAGAAGCTGTGCTGTCTTCTCCAACAGGCCACGTATATCCCTGTCTTTAGTGACTTTATTTCTACTGCCTTTAGCAAGGGTGGATGGCAAAACCCCTGGTCTGTTGCTCCCATGGTCATTTCCACTGTCCTTTCTGTGGATGGAGGTGTGAGGGCAGCTTGCCAGCCCCTGGCAGCTCAGCTCCTTGCAGTGACGCATTGCTCATCCTGCAGCCCTGGGGCTGAGGGATGAGAATGAACTGCAGTTGGGGACAGAGTGGGGCTGCACTCAGGACTGGAAACCACCATCGGGAGAAATGCTGGCAACTTGTTATTTTGCTTCAATAGGCATTTGCTTAGTTTCTAAAGGGGGTACCGAGGCACCAGTTGTTCTCTTGCACTTCTCTCCATAGGGATTCTCCTAGGCATTCTGCACAGATTCTCATACTGCAGTCTGCAGAGTGCAGAGAATATGCTTGGAGGTATGGTGATAACATCATTTCTGTCATAGTTTTCATATGTTGTATTTCTCTATTTGTATGCTACTGGTATTTGATGAGGATATTTCCTGCAGTGTTGGGGAATGTCTGCATTGACAGCATAATGGAGTAAAGTGAGAGAGAGTGAAACTCTACACTGGAATCCTATGGATTGGGATTTAGAAGAACAGAGCTAATTACGGACCCGTTGGGTTAAACATGAAGGTTTTGGCCATTAAACAAAATGTTTCTTATTGTGACATCCGATGGGTGACAGATGCTGCTGAGGACATGCGAAGGGGACCCAGGGGGGCCAGGAGGCAGCTGAGCCTCCCCCGATGCCTGCACACAAGCAGCACGGTTCTCCAGGTAATGTTCTTTACTTATCACCAAAATGGTCAGAAAATAAAAACAGAAAATAAAGAGCTAACAGTGAAAATGCAGGAGGCAGCAGTGAGAGGCTGGGCTGGAGGTGGCTGCAGGGGCAGCTTTATTCCAGGAAGGGAAGGTCCCACAGCATGAGGAGAATGCTTGGCTGGGGCCGTCTGTCATATCTGTCATTGTTATGAGCATGGACAGATGATGATGATCTCTCCATTCTGTTTCTGGTTTTTCTCAGTCTCCCGAGATGCTCATCCAGCTGTTTTCACCACAAAATTTATTCAGCTAATCTGCCTCTTTTCCTGTCTCATTTTCTTGCAGTGCTTCTTACCTTCCTCAGGCTGTTGCTGTCCTCTCTCTGCTCCCCACTGCCATCGGCCTCCACTGCTCGCGGGGAAGTTGACTGCTTCCCATTGCTTGATGGTGCATTGCTGCCTTCCTCCTGCCCTGATTTTCAGCTCACCTGACTGCACAACACAGACCCTGTGCTCTGCCAGGCCGTGGAGGGGCTGTTTCTCAGCAGGATGCTTCTTGCAGACCCTTCTGCGCTTCCCTCTCTGCACCCATCCCTCGAGTGCTGAGCCCAGGTTTGTTTTACGGCTGCAGCAGTGGTGCATCCACAACCAGGCAGCCAGTTGGCTGCTGCTTAGGAGCTTGAAGACAGCAGGTTCCACAAAACTGCAGTCTGGGGAAGATTATCTAGGGGCTGGTTCCTCTCCAGAGCTGTCAGAGAAAAGGTGTCTGAAGTCTTGGTACGCCATTCAAGAAAGGTACTCTGCTATTTATTTTCCAGATGATAGCTGGGATACAAAGCAGCCATACCATGCTACGTAGCTGGGTGTCCCTTTGGCTTGCTGGAGCCTGTGCCTGGGGAGGAATGCTCAGGGTGAGATCTGTATGCGGGAGTTTGGTTCTAATTCCTAATTCTAGGGATTAGAACCAGCCTGGAGCTGGGTGTCGAGGCGTTTTGTGATGTGCAGCACCTTAAAACAATGGCAGAAGTCCCCCGCTGGCCAAGCTGCCTGCACCTGCTCCCTGCAGGACACGCACTGCGCGGTGCAGCACTGGGCCGTGTGGTGGCTGGTGCCTGGCTGTGACCTCACCTGTTACCTGATGGAAGATTATGGGACAATAAGATAAAGACCGGCCAGGTGAAAGATTTTGTTGTTAAGAAGGTATGAAGTGTTTCTGAAATACACAGCCCTGTGACAGGCTGGGCCACGCCTGAAGGGGCTTGTGATAAAGCACCTGGTCTGAAGGGAGGCTGGGCGGGCTGCAAATCCCCAAAGGCACCCAAGGTTTGTGGCTGAAATAAGTACATAATGACCTGGAATGCCAGCTTCCTTCAGCTCCACTGCTGCAAAAGAAGGCTCTTCTAGCTGAATTGCTGTGCCACGTGCGAGAGGTCTCCAACTGCAATTTTGGAATTGGTGGTCTGTCTGTTTTGCAGTGCCACCTTCCACAGTCATGGTAGTTCATAAAACACACACACATGGAAGAAAAAGGCGGGGAAAGGGTTGTGCTTGTGCTCTCCTCGCTTCCAGCACTCCCTTCCATGAAACGTGTGCAGCCATACCTCCTTCCCCTACAGTATAGCTGCTATAATGTGCTTTGCGCCTTTAAATGTGTGGAGCACCATGTCTGCCTGGCAGGACCATGAGAATTCAAGATGGGAGAGGCAGGCTTTGTTTTCTCTCTCATGGAGATTTTGCATTTGTTCTCTCCCCGTTATGTTGGCTTGCAGAGCGGGTTAGTAAACACTCCCATCCTGTTTGCCAGTTTCTTTATATTTTCTGTACACAGGGAGCAAAATGCACATTTTCCCTCTGCACGGGAGAATGAAAGGGAAGGAAGACATACAGAATCTGTCGGGGAAGCAGTGTCTCCTGCTGCAAAGTCTTCCTGCAGCAAACAGGCAGCCCGTGCTCTCTCCTTTGCAACTGCGAAGCCCAGAAAATAAACTAGCAGGCACACGTTCTTCCGTGCCTGACGACTGTACCTATTCTTACCCCTGCTGTCAATTCATTTCCAGGTTGTTTCATTTTCCTGCTCGGTTCATCTTTGTTCTGAGGTACAAGACAATCCCCACGGAGGTCGTTCTTTGCTCATGGTGGGCGCCTGCTTAAACTGAGCAGCGGGCAGGCTGTGTACCTGGCTGTGATGCCATCCGGTGTCCCTGGGGCCAGGTCTGGGGCTTCTCCAAGGACCACGATTTTCTGAGCAGTGCAGTGGCTCAGGGCCGGGAGGAGGTATTTGTACAGTCTAAGTGTGTGGAGCCACATTAGCATTAGAGCTTGTTTGCATGGTCAGAGGCTTACCCATGCTGTCAGCCCCGATGAATTCATGAGGATGTTATGACAATTTGCGGAGAGGCCTCCAGGCTTTCAGAGGAGATGTGGATTAACTGTGGTCAGAGCTGTGCTCTTTCTCCTCCTGCGCCTGTGACCTCCTTGGGAAAAAAAAAACAACCCAACAACACAGAAGTTATGTCAGAAGAGCGTTCTCCATTCATTAAATAAAGACGCAGCTGTCGTGTGTGGATGTGTGTGTATGTGTGCACAGAATAGCAGCGGCCGCCCCAACATCCTCCCTCAAGAACCCTGCTGCAGGACGGCGGCCGTAAATAACTCAGGCCCCTGCAGTGTGCAGCCAGGATGAGCTGCCAGTGCCAAGCGAGGGCCTTCCCCGGCAGCGCTCCTCACAGGCGCTGGGTGCCGTGGGCAGCCCGCCCGGCCCGGCTCTGCTGGCTCCAGGTCAGCACCGGGAGACACGCTGAGGATACAAGAGGTGCTTGGGCACTAGGCAGCATTTCATCAGACACAGTCCCAACAAGCACTGCACTGATGCTCAGGGTTTCTCCTGGAGAAACGTGCGTTCTTCTCAGATCTTTGCTGGTCCAAGGAGGATGTTCAGGTATTGGTATGTGTTCGCTGGCAAAGGAAAGAAAATCGTTCCCCACATCAGTGTTCTGAAGTCAGCCTGCTGCCCTGAGTCCTTGCAGCCCCTCTGCCTGCTGCGGGCTGACACGAAAGGTGCAGTGCCAGGCAGGAGGCTGCCGCCCGACATGCTGCTGCTCCTCAAAGCAATTGTTTAATTCTTTTTACAATTGCACGAGGGATTCTTCCTCTTATTTTGAAAGTTATGCTAAAAGTAGCGATTAGGAAGCTGTTGTCACTCTTTTTTTTCTTTTTTTTCCAGAGATGCTGCGGATGTGATTTGCCTTTTAGCACTTAGAACAGCTATGAGTGAATTCAAATGTTTCTTGAGAAAAGGGTTCCTTTGTTACCAAGGCTCCGTCTGCCGCCCCCCTCAGATCCTGTTCTACCTGCGTGATTTGAAAGCACTCCAAAACAACCCTACCTTTTTGGTTATGCGGATCTGCTTTACTCTTTTATTCTGCTCAATCTCGGTCTCCAAGATGGCTTTTTCTACTATTACTGACTCCTACAAACAATTGGAAAAGGGTTTTATCTTCAAAACACCGCCGTAACTTTCTGAGGACCTATCTGCACACACACACACACACACACACCACGTTCCCCTGCCTCCCCAGCCGCACTGACGGCGGTACAACTGCTACATGTGCTGTGTGCTGTTCTCACACGTTCCTCTCGCTCAAAATGGAGATGGCATCACACATGCGAACACATCAAACATTTAGATGAGTAGAACTGCATATGCGGTAAATGTTTTACCAGCATAGCTACCTTGGTAAAATAAAATTATAGCCCTGCCTAATTATAATGAAATAAAAACAGGCAGTAGACCAAGACACAGTGGTTAATTCTTTATTACAGTGTGTTTCCAGCTGCAACAGAGTATAAATATCACCTTTTCCCGTGTGGGTTATTTTAATTTTTTTCCGTAATGTCAAGGATTTATTATTTCTAAATGCAATCGTGACATCAGTTGCAATGGGAACATTTTTATCTTTGCCCCGTGTTCTGAATAGACAAAGCTCTGTAAGGCAAACAGGGAGCTTTCAAAAGCGAGCTTATCTGTGCGCTGGACAAGGTGTGGCCGCTCTCGGGGCCTCCCGCCCCACGCAGATGCTGCTTTTACAGCCCCCTCACAGTGGCCCTCAGTCTATAATGTGAGGAAAGTTTTATAGCTCTATATTTACACATTTTTAGCGCCGCCGTATACTTTGTTTTCAATGGAGACATTATATTTAGAAGTTGCCCAAAATGTGGAGCGTGTGTTCAATTTCTTTTGCGTAATCTGTCAAGACTAATTTGATTCGAGACCGGTGCCTTTTTTTTTCCCCCCATCTGTTTGGAAAAGTGCAGTTGTAGAGACATCAGTCATGTAACACTTTCTGCGGAACAGCTTTACTGACAGTTGGGAGTTGTCAGTAACCATGTGCACTTCAAGCTCCCAGTCTGGCTGTGGAGAGAAAAACCCTCTGACACACCATTTCCAGAGAGCAGCAGAACGCCGGGCCGGCAGCACCCGCACCATCTTCGGAGTGACCTCCTGCCTCAGGCCCAGAGTTACTCGTGCTTCGGGCCTTGGAGCTGCAGAACCGCCTGTGCGTGGGACCAACCTGCACCGCGCCTAACGGCATTCGCTCCCCGGTAATTTATTTCACTAGTTAACCATCGTTATGTACGTAACTGTGTCTTGTTTCCTGTTTAAACTGACCTAGCTTCAGCTGCCAGTCTCTGTGAAAGCTTTAAGAAGTGCTGGATCTCTGCTCCTCACCCACCTACGGAGAGACCAAGGCCTGTGCCGTGCGTAGGAAGATGCCCCAGACAGCAGAACAGACCCATGGAGAGAAAACCACGACCCTGGGGCCAATGCCTGCAGCTCTGCTTTGAGAGCTCCTTTAGTGCCGTGGCAGAGCCAGAAGCAGGGGCTGGCAGGACTCGGCAGGCTCACAGGGCTCAGCATGGGTTCAAAGGGCTCTCTGGTGTTGTCTGCATGCAGGAGGTGTAGGAATCACAGAATCACAGAATTGTAGGGGCTGGAAGGGACCTCTAGCGATCATCGAATCCACTCCCCCTGCCAAAGCAGGCTCCCTGGACCAGGTTGCACAGGTAGGTGTCCAGGTGGGTCTTGAATGTCTCCAGAGAAGGAGACTCCACAACCTCTCTGGGCAGCCCATTCCAGTGCTCTGTCACCCTTACTGTGAAGAAGTTCTTACGCACATTTGTGCAGAACTTCCTATGGTTCAGTTTGTGGCCATTTCCCCATGTCCTATCACCATGCGCTGCTGAAGGAAGGGACACCAAAGTGCCTGTGGAAGCTGAATGGCAGCTGGTCATTAGTGGGGTTCTGCAGGGCTCTGCGTTAGGGACAGTTCTCTTCAGTGTTTTCATTAATGACTTGGATGCAGGACTTGAAGGTACACTAAGTCAGTTTGCAGATGATGTTAAACTGACAGGAGCTGTTGACTCTTTTGAGGTTAGAGAAGCACTGCAGAGAGATGCTGACAAACTGGAAGGCTGAGCAGTCACCAACCACATGAGGTCTGGAGGATGAGACGACAGAATGCAGACCCACAGAGAGGGATCTGGGGATTTAGGCTGACAGCAAGATGAATGTGAGCCAGCAGTGTGCCCTGGGGTGCACGAGGCCCAGCACTACCACCGGGTGAGGGAGGGGTTGTCTGCTCTGCTCTGTGTGGCCTCAGCTCCAGCACTGGGTGCAGTTTGGGTGCCACAATATAAGAAGGATATAAAGCTATTAGAGAGCATCCAAAGGAGGTCTACAAAGATGATAATGGGTCCGGAGGGCATGGTGTGTGAAGAACGGCTGAGCTGCCTGGGTTTGCTCATCCCAGAGCAGAGGAGCTGAGGGGAGGCCTCATGGCAGCTGCAGCTCCTCACAGGAGCTGCATGTTTCCTTGTTGAACCTTGAATTTTTCAAGGATCCTGGGTGAATCTTTGCCCTTTGCCCTTTGTCCTGTCGGTCTAAATAGTTAAGTGTCATCAACATATATGACTGTGTCACCACTGAAGTTGTTGGTGAAGGTATTGAATGATGTGGATCTCAGTACTGACCCCTTGGGTGATCTGGTTAGTGGTGCCGTGCCTTATATTGGGCCACTGATCACTACCCTTTGAACCCAGTGTTTCTTTCACGTTTCAGACAATTTTCCCGTCTGTCCTTGCAGCCCACACACACTGAACTTTCAAGTGACAACATTGTGCAAGATAGTGTCAAAACCCTACTAACATCGAGGGTAGATAACATGCAAAACTTTCATCTTCACACATTCAGTCATTTCCTCTTAGAAAGCAGGTGGGTTGGCTGGGTCCAATTTGCCGCCTGTAAATCCATACTGACTGTTCCCAAGTACCTCTTCGTCCTTTGTAGACTTAGAAAGGGATTGCAAGAGGGAAGCACTCCATGATCTTCCAGTGACTGAGATGATGTTCATCAGCAGATAGTTCCCCAGTTTCCTTTCCCATGTTTTAAAGATAGGTGAAGTGTTAGATCTTTTCAGCTATCAGGGACTTTCCCAGTCATCAAAGTTGTCACAGACAGTAGATAGCAGTCACACAACGACCCTGACCAGCTCTGTCAGGAAATGGGTGTCTTCCTTCGTGTCCAGCTCTGGTACGTTTCCTTTCTGCATTTTCTTTCATCAGGAAGACGCTCATGTAGCTGATCAGGTCTTCTGCCAGAATTCCATCTTCCTACATAACAGTGTTGGTTTTTTGCTGAGCTCTCAGTAAGTGCTCTTTAAAAATTGTTCAGATCTTCTGGGCACGTTTCCAATTCATTGCACTCATTGCATCCCAGGGGATTGTATTTAGCAACTCCCTGAATAAACTGGGCTTTATTTTCTGTGAAGTCCAGAGCTTATGATTCTGCTGCTTTACTTCCCCAGCCTTCTAGATCCTGTATTCAGCTGTGGTCTTGTAAAAGAAGCCCCGGCTGATACTGTGACTATATTCACCACCAGCAAGTGGTGAGCATAAACCCTGGCAGGCCTCTCCTGCATTCACATCTAGAAATGATCACCAGTGCAGTGTTAGAAGCTCCTGGATTGCCTGCTCAGTGTTGTGTTGTCCTTTCAGCACATGCCTGAACGGTTGAAACCCTCCATTAGGACCAGGGCTTATAAGAAGGAGACTTCTGACAATTGTGTCTAGAAAGCCCCATACATGGGAACCTCCTGGGTGGGTGTTCTGTGAGAGGCTGCTCCATCTCCATTGGGATTTTCCTCTCTGCTCTACACTCAGAGATCTCCTGCCCTCAGCTTTCTTTCTGGAGCTTTGTGCCATTGGGGAACTCCTTAACAGCAAGCACAATTCATTGCTCACGTTTGATTCACCGTGACTCACTAATCTTGACTCATTCTGAATCTCTTGATTCACGTCATTCTTCTTTTCCTAATCAAAGTGTTACCAATCTCTAACCTGATAGTCAAATGCAGTTGAATCTCAGAAATCTAATTCCCCTCTTTATTATCTGGCCTTCGTATAGAACTAACTGTGACAATAACATATATTTATTTGTCCTCCAGCTCTTGGAACCTGAACTGCACAGAATGTAGCACTCTCCAAGTCAAGACCCTCGTGCATGATGACATCCGAAGACAGCCATACTGTCCACAGACAGCTGCACTTGCACCCCAGCACACAGCGGCTGTAAAGGTGGGAGGTATCAGAGGGAGATGAGAGCAAAACTTTGCACTAATGAAAGTACCACACCAACGTTAATACCAGGCTGATCGGGCAGAATTTTGTTCTTTATTGGTTAATCCCCCAAAGCCCCGAACAATCACGCACAGAACAGACTCTTTGGAATGAGAGTCACATATTAACTTGATGTTTATATTTTGCTCCGACTCCAGTTGAGTGAGCTTTTCTCCCCTCCCTCTCCCACTCGTTGCTTTGACCAGGGCTGTACATAAAAGAAGATCAGAAGCGAAGATCGTAATTCTTTGTTTTAAATCAAAAATCCTGATGCAGGACTTGGGCTGCTCCCGCTGCCAGAAGGTAGAGCAGCCTGTCTGAACGGTGACTCATGGCCCTGTGCCACATCACAAATAATGCTCGTATTAATCTCTCCTTGCTTTGTTCTGGCCCCCCTCCTCCCGGTGTCTGATTTCATGGTGCGGCATAGCCAAAGGTCAGATAAACTACACGATGGCCGGAGTTGCTACTGAAGAAAGAAATCGGAAATGCCTCTCCCAGCATTTCCAGCAGCAGGAATGGAGTGAAAAATCGTTTCTTTTACTATCAACCTGCCTGATATTTCATCTCTGGTTACTGTTTCAGTACAGAAAGCTGTGGTACAGACAAGGGGAAGTGGCCGAGCCCAGCTCTGCTAGAAACGTTTCTGGGTCTGCCTGGCCTGGTACATTTTTTCCACAGAACGATCTTTCTTCAGGCATTTGATCATGTGCAACAAATGACGGTCCCAGGCTGAAAGAGGCGCCGAGCTTTGCCTCTGCGCTGATGTTACCGACTGATTCATTAATTACCCGCTTCTCCCCAGGTTTGATTCAACGTGCTGTTCACAAAAAGATAACTAGTCGCAAATTAGTCAAGCTGAAGTTCCATGTGCTTTGCTACAGGGCAAATGTTTTAGCTACCAGTTTCAGATGACTGATTGCTCCTGTGAAACTCGCAAGCGCTTCTTGCGTGTTGTTTCTTTTCCTCCATGGCTACCCAAAGTGTTTTTATTCAAATGAGGAGGAGCACATAGGCACCGGGCTGGAGCACTCTGCCAGCAGTTAGTGTGAGCGGATCAAGTGTGAGCTCTTACTGTAAAGGTTGCGTGGTTTTCCTCGCTCTCCTTTGAAGCAGGAGGGCCTGTGGCTTCTGATGACAGCTGTCTCTGTGCTGCAGGCGCTGGGTAGTGCTGACACGTAGAGGACTTATCTGGAAGAAAGGGAGAGGGGCAGAAGACAAAAATCACTTCCTGTAAGCAGGCTTGTCTTTTTCTGTCAAATGGCAGGAACCTGTCAAAGCTCTTTCCCAGAGAAACTCCCTGGGTTGTATTTGAGTGACTGCAGGGGCAAGAGAAGCTGCCTGTGGTTAGCAAGATGCGGGAAGCAGTGGGTTCGTTCCGCAAAGGCTTCACAAAGCCATGGGCAGGCATTTCAGCTGCAGCTGCATGTTATGACCTTCAAACCCACATGTGAACAAGCTGACAGCACGTGGGGCTTTGTCTTGCAGCAGGGCTCTTGCTGCCCATGAAGATGTCAGGCTGCTGGTGGCCGGACTGGGCAGTGTCTTGATTGTTCCAAGTTATGGCTCAAAGCACACAGAAGAGCAGGGAAGGATCTAAGCAGTCCATGTTCAGTTTGGCCTTTGTGACAGGCAGTGCCAGCCAAGGCTCTGCGATGAGCAGATCTGGGGCTTGTCCATCTGCTGACCACTCTCAAGCTCTCACTGTCCTCGAGCTCACCATCCCTTGTCCCACAGCCAGCATCTGCCCCAGTGCTCACTCTGGGCAGTCTCCTATTAACTCTGGAAGGTGGAAAAAACCCTGTGGGAGCCCTGCTCTGTTCAGTTAGCTTACCTGGGGGGATTACTTTGTGGACAGGGGTTATTACCGCTCTGCATCTGTTCTTTGTCATTGGTTGTGCCTTATTTTTATGTGCATTAACTGTTAATAATAACGAGATACGTTAAGCTTTGGCAACCAGCTGAGAACTGCAAATCCAAGGAGAATGCAACCATGGCCACACAGGCATCCCCAGCAAGCCGAGTCCCCAGCCGGCTCTGGCAGGAGCATCACGGAGGGCAGGCAGGTGCCAGCTCCTTGCAGGCCCAGGCATCTCCCATTGCTGCCCCATGGGGCTTCCCAGCTCCTCACCATTGCCCATGGATGCCGTGTCCTGCCCAGTGTGGCGGGAACAGGACAGGTGGGGCCAGAGCTGGCCTTGCCTGTGGATGCTGACGTGGAGGGAGGCACAGGCATGGCCATGTGGATGGGCAAGCAGAGGTGATTAATGGTGATATGTGTTACTTTAATCGAGTCATGTTTGGCTTCTCGCTTTTGTCAGCACTCTACTTTTTGCTGTTGTGGTGGTGTGAATTTGGAATTAATGTAAAGTATAACAAGAGTCCCTCAGCTGGCAAACACGGACAAGACTGAAAATTAAAACGCTATGTAAATCTCACAAGAGTAGGGCACAAACTGCAGCAGGCAGTGGATGGCTGAAGCTTGAAGATGCTGGAAAGCCTCTCTACATTAGTCCTGATAATATAAAATCAATTTACATTGAATACATTTTTCTCAAATAACCATTCACCCCGTGTGATTTGATGTTACTAATGAATGCAGGAATGGGATCTTAATACATTCCATGGAAATATTCTGCGGAGGTTATATTAGTTCTAAAAATACTTTGTGGAATCGCCATACTCTGTCATTAAAATTGCCAGGTTCTGTGACAGAGATATGCTGGAATTGTAATTAAAATGCTGCAGCACCAGCATCATCATTCTGTGTTGAAATCCCAGTTCCTTTCCAAGGGCTTTTGAACCACTGTTCATGAGGTCCTCCTGCCGTAGCCCTATGGTGTTTATCAGAGTGAGAAGATTCGAGTAGTCCTCTGTACGGTGAAATGGTGACGGTGCCCTGGGAGGTGTCTGCCAGGGCCACACAGGGCGCTGAGCTCATGCATGCCCTCTGCCTTGGGGTACCTCATCCTCTCCTGGTGCCCATGGAGAAGAGGCCACCACCACCGGTCACAGCACTGGGATGGGGAGCACGTGGGGGCCGTGAGCTGCAGGTGAACAGTGGGTCCTGGTGCTGAGTGGCTGCTGGGGAAGGCTGCGGCTCTGCAGTCCCCAGGGAAAGTGGGAGGGAGCCCACGGACACAGAGGCACGCGGTGGTGAGAAATCCCACGGGGCCTGGTGACGAGAGGCACCGCCAGTGCAGCAGCACGCCTGCCACGCTCGATCCCCATGACGGCCGAGATGGCTGCCGAGATTAAAGCGTTCTGGCAGGGCGGCCGGATCGCAGGGGAGTTCAGTGCAACCATACAGAGCCCTCTGCTTGTAGGTCACTGGCTTAAATCTGCCTCCAGTTCGGAGGAGGTGGAAGTCCCCGCTCTTCGACAGTTGCTTGGAGCTCCATCTGCAGCACTGTTGGGGAAAATAACATCTGACGCACACTGCAAACTCTTCCGCAGGAGACGGTTCGGTGTCGGCAGCGTCCGGCTGTGCTGCGGGGTGGAAGCAGGGCCTGCTGTGCTGCGGGGTGGTCGTGGCCTGCCTGAGGGGCACGACCCACGCAGTGCCCAGGCCTCGGCGTGCCCGGGGCTGCCCCTCTTCTGCCTTGTGAGCTGCCCAGGGGATGCCGTCGTGCTGCAGCACAGGCTGGAGCTGCCACATGGAACAGGGCCGCGTGTGGCTCGGCTTCCCATCAGCTCTCTTTTTTCTACTTTCTACCCATGAACAGTGAAGTGAGCTGAATGTGAGGCACCTGGAAGAGAAAGACCCCCTGGGATCTCAATGGGGCATTATTTATGTAAAGCTCGCTGCTATCTTAAATGTGTTGTTAGGTGTATAGGCCCAGACGAAGGTTAAGATCCCAAAATGAAGACTGTCGGAGGAAAAGTAGGGAGATGATTTACAACAGCAGTGTTAATATTTTCCAAATCCTTTTCAGCCATAGTTACAGCTCCCATTTATTCTGTCACTGATTAATTTGATCAAACATTGTGAACAAATAATTTGTATTAAAAATCACGCAAGTTCCACCCTTCGTGTAGTTCGCTCCGGGCAGGTATTTATTGGATAATATAGTCTCAGACTAGTGAATGTTGACATTTAATTAATACGGAAGCTTAGCACTGTGAATATGAAGAATAGAAAAGGGCCCAAGAAAATCCTGTGATAATGAAAGGAGATGACAACCAGGTTCTGCCAGTCAGCCAGTTCTGTTGACATTGAAGGGTCAAATGTAGATATCTGGTGGAGGGCTGCAAATAACACACTGCGGATCAGGGTTTGCATGTACAAATAGCTTCGTGTGCACTTATGTTGGCAGTGCTATGCTGGATATTTTTGTTGTGCCTGCACAAGGAAGATGCTACCAAATAGGGAGTGGCATAACATACTGAGACCAGTGCTGTGCTTATGAACGTGTACCGCACAGCCATGGGACTGCCTTCCAGGAACGATCCTGGTAAGGAAAATTAGGTGAGTAAAACAGCATCTGTTTGAGGGGATTAGCCATCGTGACCTACATACCTATGCCAGCAGAACTCTGTAGTAGCTCATAAGCACTGTGTGCTGTCTAAAGTGTGACGGGTAACATCCACCCCCACAAAAAGCAAACAAACACGAAGAACTTGATTGCAATAAAAGGAAAGCATTTCATCATAGAAATCTACAGGAACTGTTTCTCTTGTCATTCATAAATCACAAGCACGAGGATGTCTGAATTTTCCATTCCATTAACCCTGCAGTTCTTGAGTTTAGATGAAAACAGTTTTGGAGAAAGGAAACAGAATGAGCTATTCTGTGCTACATGGTGATGATGCAGTGAGACGTGCTAAATTGCCTAGCCATGTTGATGAGCATAAACCTGCCACTAAGTTCTATTCATTCTGTGGCTTACCTTAAAACAGGAATTGCATTCAGGATGCAGTTTATGGTGTGTCCAGGAAGGACACTATTCTTTTCTTAGATTACTGGGCTTTATTACTTCATACTGGGGTTTATAACTGCACCCCTGTACTTTCATCTATTCCATGCTGAAATTTGGCAGGAAAAAAAGAACAAAATAATAACAATAAAAAAAAAAGATAAGTCTGTCTTCCTCTGTGTCACACTGAGATTGGACAGAGAAGTTTCCACTGAGTGGAAACAGATATTCCATTAAAAGTCCACTGCTGCTGTGTAATTTAAATGCTTTTTCAGCACCGCAAACTACCTCAAGCCAAACAGCTGGTGTTGACTAAGAACAGTGTTTCAGACTGTTACATGCTGTGATTATTACTTCCCAAACAAGAGTTTATACTTCATTTTCAGTGAAGATTAAATTAATTAGGGTGGCAATGTGAGATGGGAATAAGGAGGTGAGTGAAATTAACAGTTTTCACCTACTCTGAGGTTTGTTTAATTAACTGTTTCCATTTGGAAGTGTTCTTCTGGGACTGTCTTTTAGCAGCAATACTTCTTTTTGAGCAAATATTAGGCTTTGCAGGTGACACACAAAACCCAAAAGCTCACCAGGAAGAGTTACTTCTGTTTTGGCTATATGTGACATGCCAAAAGGAAAAAAACCCCACGTTGAACAGACAGCAACGATGTCTTTTCATGGCATGCATTGAAAGGCAGCAGTAATCTCCTGATAAACAACAAGAATGGGAATTTATGAAGAAATAGTATTCTGCTTCTTTATTACACCTGAGGAAAGTCTTTCCTCGTGTTGCAGGGGAATTGTCACACTGAAGAGCTATTGATTCCTCTTTTCCTGATTGAAATATAGTGAACATTATCCTAAGCCATCAATATTGTTTGGAATGCTTCTCCTTCCACAGACCAAGGATTATTCCCCCATCATCAATAATAGAATGTAATGCGTAAAAGCTTAGCTCTGCATTCGCAACGCACTGCTGAGATAAAAAAATCTTCACTATTCTTACAGTTGCTCAGTGTTCCAGCAATCATTTAAAAATGGCATAAAAATGAAAAACGTCTTCTATAGAGACCAACCCCTCAGAACGTGATTGTACACAAGCACTGGTTGCCCTCACATGCCCTTAATGACCACTTATTGGCAGTAACATAACTTAAGGTTTAAATGGATGCTTAACTGGGCTTTTGACTACACAATAGCATTTGTAAAAAATCTAATTATCACGATGCAGTAGAAATTAGAAAGCAATTTGTAAATCTTTGGATCAGTGTGATTAATACAGTAAAACCACAGCAGCCCCAACACGTATGTAGCTCTACAGATGGGAGCAGCCCGCACCTAAAGGAACTGCCCACAAAGAGCTGCAGGTTCAGGACACAAAAGGTAAAGCAGCATTTGTTTGACCAGGTTTTCATTGCCACAGAGATGTGGTACACAGCACAGCCAGTGCTCCTCCAGCTCCACAAGGACGGTTTATATTCCACCAATTACGTGAACAATCTCTTCTCAGATTTGACCATCAACTGTGAATATATGTTGAGATTTGAATACATCTGTTATTTAAAATCATACGAATAGTACAGAATGAGTACATCTTAGTTTACAGTTTCTTCACAAGAAGTCCAGATGAGCATTTGGCCATCAGAGCAGGATCCCAAGGAATGCTTCCTTCCCCCAAACACAGCCTGGAATCAGAGTTTCCTCCATCCATGGCAGTAAAATCCAGATTCTTTTTTTTTTTAAATACATGTATTTTTGGTTTAAAACGACTGTATCAGTAACAGCCTCACAGAGACTGGAAGGTATTTTTTCCCTCTGAACTACATTTGAAAACAGTGGCTACAAAAGGAAAGAAACAGCGTGCAAACAACTGAATTAAACAGCAGAAACAGTTTGTGCCATTGCTCTAATGGAGCAGCCCTCCATATTCCCGGTGCTTTGCTTCAACACTCACCACTTCAAAAAAGAGCAATTTAGATGACACGTCTGCTATTCCAAACAAGTTACACACATACAGTTCCTTACCAAATTGCCCCTTAGCATTTGCTGACCAGGTGTATTGTTGCTCATCTGCCAAATTGCACTCTGCCTATGCAAAAGTCACCCATGAGCAACACTCGGCGGCATAGGACCAACGTCCAGAGTTGTGCTTTTTGACAGAAGCCTTTTAAAAATGTGTTTCCTTCTGTAATTTGGATATGACCGGAGCCACCCATATTTCATAGCGACAGAGAGGACAGAAGCATTTTGTTTCTGTGCAGAGCAGAGTACCTGTTTTGAGTTAGCTCTGGCTCGTCTGCCTCCCCTGAATGATTCTATTGATTTCAAGGGGTCTCCTCGCATGAGAACAGTGAGCACAGAGACTGGATGCTAGTTTTATTGTTTCATCCAACACAGATTCATTTCCTGGGATCGGTTATTCTGTGTGATGAATGGGAAGTGCAACTAAAAAATGGAACCTAGAAACCTAATGTTAGCAGAGACCCTATGAAAGTCTGCCTGTGAAATATGACCCAGAGCGCATTTCCTAACAGACAAAACTTGAGAATCATTTCTCACACGGGCAAGACTGTTAAAGTCAGTAATACTTTGCTTTTCCACTGCAGCCAGCAAGACTCCTGCAGCACAAAGGCTGAGCAAAGCAAAGACAGACAGATCTGCTAATCGGAGCAGCGCTACTTTCATTTACTGACGCCTCGTGCGTACAGAAGGTGGAATTGATTTAATTGCAAATGAAAGTCAAGAAATAAATTAATGGAACGGTACTAAATTTTGCAACAAAAATATGTTATGTGTGAGATATCCTTTTGTGTCCGTCGTCTTACAGAGAGCGAGACAAAGGAAACAGGGCAGGGGAAAAAAGGCTGTGCTGAAAGCACATGCAGAAATCAAACACAGGAAAACTGTTGGGGACTTAATAGTGCTAGAGGTAAATTGGCCACTATTCTTTGTATCAGAAAGAGACCAGAGTATTTGATTAAGTTAAACAGGAGCCATTTCTTTGTTCTCGAGAAGAGAGAAAGCAGCATTTCAACCAGACGGCCGAGACAGGGAACCCAGGAAAAAAATCTATTAAAGGGATGACAAAAGAGAAAAACACTTAGACTAATTCTGCCAAAATTCATAAAGCATCCTGAGGGGTTTATAAAGGCCGCGTTTGTCTCAGACACATACAGACCACACCACAGCAGAGTATTTAAGGTAGGTCCAAAGAACTGGAGATTTCTCAGCATTTTTAAAGTTCAAGGCCCAGTAAAGCCTCTGAAATGAGCCAAACAACTAAATGGACAAGGAGCAATCAAACAGCACAGCTGCGTGGGTCTGAAATTAAATGTTACAAAGACAAAAGCATTCCACCCCCAGAAACACAGAGTTTTTTCAAGGGGCACTGTAGATAGACAGGGCAGCAGATCTGATGGATGTTTGATCTGTTTCACCCAGAACAGGCGGCTCTCAACTGCAACAAAGGGGCCAGCGCTGGCAGAGCTGTAAATAAGAGGGTAAAAATCTGAGATCTCTTCAGATCAGTCACATCTCATCAGTACCCTTCTGCCTCCACAATCTATAATATTTACCAGTCAGATGGTAAAATAAAGCAAAACCCTGAGTGCACCTATATTCACTTCAATCGCTGCTCGCCCTAAAGCAAAAACAGTTCTAACCATCCACTCTCATTTATTCTTCACAATTTGTTATATGCTGAAACAATCAGCTGTATTTTAAAAAAGCCTAATTCTGCTGTTTCTGATGAATTCATACAGAGCATATTTTACAGCCATCTGTATACTGAACGTGTTTGGTGCAAACACCTCGCTCTTACTGGGACAAAACCGGAGTAGGTGGTGATTTGAGAGCAAAATATAGCCCACTAGCTTCCATATTTAGGCTAAATGCAAAGATTTATTAGTCCTCTAGGTAAACATTGACCTTGGCTTCACCTTGGTCAATATTTACTTCTCAGGTTAATAAATCTTTATATTAACTGCAATTGAAGTCACTCTCTGCTTAAGAGATAAAGACCAAACAGGACCTCATATGAAGACAGCATTCATCAGATAAACTCTGCAGCTTGATTTATCTTCTTGCCCACTTGTCTTAAAAAATGCTAATCCACGGATACTGCAAGATGTTTCTCTCTGCAAGGGGGGGGATTTTTAACCGGTCGTTCTGTGCACTTCACTTGCATTTTAAAGTCATGGCACATGTTTGTTTCTCTTGGGCTCAGGAATGGTGAATGTTTCCAGGGTATCCCTCGAAAATTTATCTTCATGTAGTCTATTTAGCTATGGGCAAAACATGCAGACTGCTTTACCAGTGACCACCCCTCTCAACCCCAGAGCTGGTCACTACTCAGTTGTTTGGAACACATCGTTATTTTGGAAAAAAAGGTGCTCGTTGGGGATGGTGAGAACGACCCTGCAATCAAACAGCAATAATAAATGAACCAACTAACAGGTGGTGACCTCGAAAACCAGGAAGCATTGAACTTATCAGAAGAGAAAAGACATCAAAGACAAAGACCCAACTACCAGGAATGGGGATCTCCATTCCTGCACAGGAAAGTGCCACGAGAAGCTGCTGGAGAAGGAAAAGATGAAGTTATAATTAAAGATTTCCTTGATATTAACAGCGAAAAGGGAAATCAGAAAAGAACAGCTCTGTACATCTCTTTGTGCAATTTCAAACACCACTGCACTGATGAAAATCCCACTGCGCTGTTTTCTCCACATTTAAGATGTACTTAAAATACAACCAACCAACGTACGTTTTGTCCAGGGGTCTATCTGGCTGAATCCAGACTAGATCGTACCTCATTTCACTTTCAAATGGATTCTGTGCGGTAGGAAGGATTTCTGCTTAACTGTTGTCCAAAAACAGAGGGCTTGTAGAGAGAGAATTGCTCAGATTACAGAGAAATTAAAAATGGAGCTTCCTGAGGAACAGAATCAAAGCAGCATTAACCTCAGAACCCAAACAGCCAAGCTGTTCCACTAAAAAAAAAAAAAAAAACAAAACATATTTAAGATCCCACTTAAATAAACATCAACCGCTTTACTCATACGAGATTCCCTTTGAAGTCAATGGGATTAGCCATGGATAAAATTCAGCCTAAATTCTGTGCGGAAAGACAGGTACAAAGTCCGCGAATCATTTAAATCCCACACATTCTCAGCATTAGGCTTAAGAGCTGCACAAGTCTCTCGTTCAGTCCTCAGCACCGCAGTGCTCATCAGCTGCAGATCCGGGGCAGGATGTGTCCTGTGACACACGCACGGACGCGTCCTGCGTTCCTCCCCTGCTCCGAGCTGTGCGTTCCGGGTCCTATCGGCTTCTCCACGCGGTGCTGACGAGTTTACAATCAAGTCTCGACGCCTTTCTGCAGGCAGCGCGGGGAAATGTCACGCAAACTCCATTAATAAATCATTCCACAGGCATAAACTACCGGAATGGCACAGCCAGCTCTTCTCGCAAGGCGGGATATTTTCATGGTTACGCGTGCGAGAACGGCTGGGCAAAATCTATACAAATACACAGAACCCCAATCCAAACCCCAACCCAAGCGATCCGCACACCTTTCTTTTTCCTTTTCTTTTTGCCCTTCGCTCGAAGCAGCCGCTTACCCGGCGTGCGGAGGGCTGAGCGCTGCACAGAGCCGCCGTTGGCTGCCGAGCGCTACCGCTGCCTCTGTGCGAGTGGCGGAGCTCCGCGCTCCCTCATTTCTGGTCCATGGAAATAAAACACACGCAGGGTTCCAACGCGACTCAAAACATCAGCCAAGATTTTCAGAGAATTCTTTAAAGGAGAAACGTAATATATATATATTTTTTCTTTTAATTTAGTGGCACGTGAATCCCGGGGCGAGAATTAACCCGTCTCTCTTTGAAGCCCGTACTGCGGGTAAACGGGAGTCTGAGAGAGGGAAGAGCGAACAAATCGCGGTGCTGACTGCCGATATTCTGCTGCATTGGCGGCTGTTGCCTGAGAGAGCCGGGAGCAGCGCGGTGCCGGGGCGCGCAAACACAGCGGTGCCGCACCTGCACCGCGCCCCGGTGCTACAAAGCGCAGCGCTACGGAGCGGGCGCTGAAGAGCGGGGCGGGGAGCGGGGCCGCCCCGGGAGGAGCTCGGCTGCCGCCCCATCGCGGAGCGGCGGCGTCCGCGGGGTGCGGGGGAGTTTTTCCCTCAGTAACGGCAGCGCCCGCGGTCCGAGCAGCGCCGCCGCGCCGCGGTGTCGCCTTTGTTTCGTGCGGCCCAGCGGCGGCGAAGGCGTCGCTCAGCGGGAGCACGGCGGCCCCGGGAGGCGCTGCCCCCTCCCGCACCGTCCCCTCTTCGGCCCCGGCCCACCCCGAGGAGACGCACCGCCCCGGAGCCGGGCACGGGGCGCGCCGGTGTCAGCAATAAAGCGAATTAAAGGGATTTAAAAATTAATTCTCCTCATTTAGCCACCGATCTGTTAATGAGGCGCGGAAAGCCCCGGGGATCGATAGTCGCGGGTGAAAACGAAGTAGGTGAAGGAGGTGCCTGCTGAACGGTAAAAGGTTTATAGAGGAAGTATCCGCATTTCGGACGATGTAAGCATACGGGACGGATCCGTATAAATCCTCCCCCGCTCCCGGGCTCTGTTTCCCATCAGCGGCCGCGGCGTTCCGCTCCGCGCAGCGCCGTGCAGAGCGGCATGGCCGCGCCATCCACCTGGGCAGCGTTATCCTCCCTCAGTTGCCAGCGCAGCCAGAAATGGAGCCCGCTGCCGAGTGCCGCGCCACGCAGGCACCTCCGCGTTCCCGTCATTACGTTTTACTGTTTTTAATGCCGGGCGAATCCCCGGGCCGACTCCGCGCACCCAGCGGTGCAGCGCCGAACCCCAGCGCCGGCCGCAGCCCCCCCCGCAGCGACCCGCTCCCCGCGCCGCGACATGGCGGGCACCGGGCGGCCGGGAAGCGGCGGCGAGGCGGAGCTCCGCGGGAGGCCGTGCCCAGCAGCGGGCGGAAGCGCGCAGCCCCTCGGCAGTGGTCGGGCAGCACCGCGTGCAGACGGAGCCTCAGCGGCATGAGCGGGGCGGTGGGGCCGCTTCCCGCCTTCGCGCCCTTTGTGTGGCGCGGCGGGGCGCCGCAGGGAGCGCGGGGCGGAGCGGGTTGTGCGGAGCCCGGGGGCCGCCTGGGGGGTGAGGGGCGAGGTGTGACAACGCACTCCTGCTTCAGCGTGGGGGGTGGGCAAGGCGGGACAGCTGGAAGAGTCGCCAGTTTGCTCCGTAGGTGTTGAAGTGTGGCGGGCGGTTCTCGCACCAAACCCGCTAGCAGTCTCTGTGCCGGGTGCCAGAGCCTGCCCAGCTGCCCCCAGGCAGAAACAACGTTATGGCTATTTTCTGTTCTTATTTATTTATTTATTTATTTTCCTGGAGGCCTTTTGGTACACTCTGAGATTTTAGATCATTGTTGCTGGAAAGCTCTTTAATGCAGGAGATAGACCATGTCCTTCATGTGCAGGAGGCTGTGCTTAGCTCGGCAGCCTCCTGGGCCGGGGCCTGCATGGACCTGGGCAGCCCCTCCAGCTCCGTCAGGCGTGTGCCGCATTGTGGTGTTCTGCCGGTGGCACTTCAGCCCCAGCCGCCCTCCTGGCACAACTGGCCCCAGTCTAACAGCTCGGCTGCAAATGGTGTGTTTTGAGATCTCCTGTGGGGAAACGTTGAGGGAACTGGGCTTGTTTAGCTTGGAGAAGAGAAGGCTCCGGACAGACCTCATTGTGGCCTTCCAGCACTTGAAGGGAATGTATAAACAGGAGGGGGAAGGGTTGTTTATGCGGCTGGATAGTGATAGGAGAAAGGGGAATGGTCTTAAACTGAGACAAGGGAGGTTTAGGTTGGCTATTAGGAGGAAGTTTTTCACACAGAGGGTGGTGATGCATTGGAACAGGTTGCCCAAGGAGGCTGTGGATACCCCATCCCTGGAGGCATTCAAGGCCAGGCTGGATGTGGCTCTGGGCAGCCTGGTCTGCTGGTTGGCGACCCTGCACATAGCAGGGGGGTTGAAACTCGGTGATCATTGTGGTCCTTTTCAGCCCAGGCCATTCTGTAATTCTGTGATGTGTACAACTATGAGAATAGTGCCATCTTTCCTTGCCGTGATGCAGCGCAAACAGTTCAGCATTTCTAACAAAATGAGCTGGTGAGGTGGGGAGGCCGGAGATAAACCCCCCAGAGCAGTGAATGAACAGCTGGCACTGGAGGGCCCCAGCAGAGCTCATCTCAGAGCAGCCACAGGAGAATGAAGAGCTACATGTTTCATTGCTGTTGTTATGACCAGGTAAACTGTTCAAAAAGAGGTCCTTTAAAAGCCACTGTGAGTGTTGGCTGTTCTGTAAACTGCTGCAGTATTTGTCAGTACACAGCCTGTCCTTCTCCCCAGTTTTGTTGGTGGGATGGGATGCAATGCCAGTAGGGCCCTATTGAAGTCAGTGGGAGTTTTCCATTATCAGCGTTTAATTTGGGGCAAGAAAAGTTCCACTCCTTTGCTTCCTTAAGTTAAGCCAAGGTCAGTGAGGACATGGTGAGCCCTCAGTGTTACAGAGCTGTTTTCTCAGGCCTGCAGATACTGTTCCTGCTTTAGGTAAACCAAATTGTTTTAAATTCCAGTTTCAGTAGATGTGATAATGGCCACCTATGAGGAGAAAGCTACAGTTGTGTATGGATCAACGTCCAGGAAGGTATGGGAGCTGCAGTTCGTTTAGTAGGTAAGTTTGTTACTTGGATGGAACACCTTTGTATGCGGACAGGCTGAGAGAGCTGGTGCTGTTCAGTGTGGAGAAGAGGAGGCTCTGGGGAGAGCTGATAGTGGCCTTTTAGCAACTATAGGGGGGGATGTAAAGAAGAGCGGACAGACTCTTTAGCAGGGTCTGTTGTGGTAGGACAAGGAGAAATGGTTTCAAACTAAAGGAGAGGAGATTCAGATTGGATGTAAGGAAGTTTTTTACAATAAGAGTGGTGTGGCACTGGCGCAGGTTGCCCAGAGAGGTGGTGGATGCCCCATCCCTGGAGACATTCAAGGTCAAGCTGGATGGGGCTCTGAGCACCTGATCCAGTGTAGGTGTCCCTGTTCATTGAATGGGAGTTGGGCCAGATGGCCTTTAAGGGTCCCTTCCAGCTCAAACAATTCTATGATTTTAGATTAAATCTCAGCCTCTGAGCAGCAAGTGTAGTCACTGTTGCTGGCTCTCAGTCCTTCTGCAATGATAGCAGTTGCTTTGTATTTTATTTTCCTAGTATGTTATTCACAGTAGTGTTAATAGCATCGTTTGCAATATTAATAATTTAGGATTGCTGTAAACGTGGGTTTAACTGTGTGTGGGAAAATATGTGGGATGGCCCTCACACACCTATGAATGATCTTACACAGTGCGGCCCATTTACAGGCATGTGGAGTGCGGTGAGGGAGCCTGGCCGGGCAGGTCCTGCCACCATGCCCACAAGAGGGGCACCGGCCCAGCAGCAGCGCAGCAGGAGGCGTCCTGAGGTGCACGGCTGGTCTGCCGTGCCTGGAGCTGCTCTAATGACATGTGAATGGCATGCAGGTGTCTCTGGCCTGCCTGGTAGTGGAGGAGGAAGCGAGGATGAGCTTTGAGAGAAATGAGGACGCTTTCCCTGAAAATATATTTTTGTGCTGGTAATGGCTTTCCCCTGAGTACCTCCACAAGAGATGAAAAGCAGTTAATGAGATGATGCTGAGATGCTTTTTGCCCAAGCACTTGTGTTGTGCTCCTTGCCGAAGTCGAGCCCTTGCTAGCTGTGCTGATGAGCGTTGTCGTGTCTCAACCCAGACTTTTTTGGGCTGGAAAAAAAGCTCTGAACAGGAAGGCGAGAGGGACGGTATCCCCTGGAAACTGCAGGGGGCACAGTGTCATTGCTGGAGATACGCCGGGCCTGGATAATGAGATGCTGCTAACTTGGCTTCCCTAACGAGAAACCAACATGGAGCGCTGAATGCCAGAAAATAAAGTCCTGGGTTTGATAATCACACCAGTGCTGAGGTCTGAGGCTGGCTTGGTGCTTTTGCCCACTGCTGCTTGAAAAGTGATACCTGCTGGAGTACCTTTTTCACTGTTGGGGGCAGTTGGTCATTGAAGGAGCTCTGCTGCCTGGGCGCTCCTCTGGCCTCACCTCGTGTAGCACAGGGCAGTGCAGCTGCAGGTGTATGAGCAGCTACAGCATCGGAGTGGACCATGAAGCGTGGGTGGCCGGTGCAGACCGACAGCGTTACTAAATCAGTGCTGTGCATTTCCTTCAGCTGCTGAACCTGGTGCTGAGCCAAGAGGCAGCTCCACGGGCAGCAGTGCGAGCTGACAGTGAGGCCTGTCAGGAAGCCCCGTGTCACATCACGGACGGAGCTGCCGTCACCCTGTAACACGGCGTTTGTTCTGTGCTCATCAAAAGGAAAATGCGATGCAGGGGGATTTGCTGAATCCCAGCATGAAGGATTTGAGGGGAGAGGTTCACTTCACCTTTTCAAAATGCTCAAAAGCACTTCGCGTTGACTACAAATGAAAAATAAATGTTTATGGAATACATTCTGCTAATAAATAATACTTTGAAATATGTTAGTTTGGAAGCTGAATGTATTCCCTGTTACTTTGGGTGTGCATCTGTGAGAAGCACTTCCCTCCCTGTTCAGGTGCAGCAGTACGAGGAGTTCGAGCACGCTTTCAGTGCGTGGGTATAGGTACAGTCATTCCAATGGCATCCTCTTGTTTGTTATTTTTTTTTCCCCTGTAGAAATGCCTCATACAGCTGACATCACCAGCTCAGCAATCTACAATGCTGAATAATCGTAAACATGTTTGTCCTACTTATTCCCCTGGAGGATTTTTCTGCTTACAATATTTAAAGGAATATGTCCTTGCTGTGACATGGGTGTATTTCAGAAATACTCGAAGATCGTACTAATTATGAAGTTCATAGCTTCAGCAATGATTTTCCCACAGCTAAAACCCAAAGTGTTTTGCTTGTAGACAAAGAACACTGCCAGTTGAAAATGCTATAACTGTCCGAGCAAAAATACTTGTTTTATTTATGGAAGGCATCATCTGATACTAAATACGTAGGCATTAAGGGAGTGTTTTGTCTTCAAACTGATGAATTAACTCTGGAAACGCTGGTTTCTTGGCATCTCTGTGAAGTGCAGCTGGCTCAGTAACTAGTTTGACACTGCTCGAGAGCTTGCTTTGCTGTGCACCTGTGGTAGTGTTGGGTTATGTAAGCCTTTTGCCTTTAATAATTGTCTGAAGGACTGAAGATGCAGATTTTTTAATAAAAATGATTTATATGAAAAGGGTCGCTCTTAGTGACAGTACAAGGATCAATTACTGTTGTGTGGGGTTAATGTTTATCCTTGGTAGTGGTGTTTGCAGCTTATCAGTCATACAAATGTCCCATTGTGCCATGCTTTATTCACATACCTTCCTACAAAGTTGGTTCATAAGGAAATGTACTAAATGCTAGCTGGGAGACACCAGTTGTGTCAGTACAGTCATCCTCCTAGTACAAAAAATGAGATTCTTCCATTTATCTTAGCCCTTCCAATAGAGAAGAACCTGCAAAGTGCTTTCCAGGCGTGGAGTTACTCCTGTGGTGACAGGGGAGTGGTCAGAGAAAGCAGGCAACGCTGACTCGTGCAGGTGAGTTGTGGCTTAGGGCTCAGTGAGAGGTCAGTCCTCACCAAGGTCTGTGCCCTGTGAGCTGACGAAGTGCCTTACCCGCTGCAGCAGCAGTGTAGCTGTAAGCATGGAGCAGCTGCGCCAGGCAAACCTGAGGGGATTCTTTGTTCTACCTCCACTCTATGTTGTCAGCACCTTTCTGCAGCTGTGGCCAATCTCTGGTATTTCTGAGGAAAACCAAAGCAAATAGTTCTGTTAATCTGGCTTCATCAGGTCCAGCACTTTCTACAGATTTGTTTTGTCATCGATTATGAGCTCAGCGTGAAGCTCTGCTGTGATTACTGTATTCTCATTGTGTCTTGGTCAGTGCCTATTACCTCAAAGGATCGTACGACCTTCCTCTGTGCCGGGTTGCTTACAAAGTGCCCTTTTCTACCTGAACACCTGTTTGAAGGAAAATGTGTGGGAACTTTGTAGCTGAGAGTATTCAGTGCTCTTCAGTCGAGTTTGGTTAAAGCTGGCAGGAAGGTCAGTGGGCTGGACATGTCTGCGGGCACACAGTGCCTGTGCATCTCTCCTTCCTTAGGAAGTGAAGTTGCAAATGAAATCTATATCTTCTCCTAAGATTAGAAGCCAAATTATTACATCTGTGTGTGTGGGAGAAATCCTTCTGTTATGACTCCGGTACTTAGCAGGAGAAGGCTGAAAAACAAAACTTGGAAAAACAATTGCTGTCTTAATGGAAGGCTGCAAAACTTACGAGCCTGGCCAGTAACCATGGAGGAGCTGTGTTGGGAGGGGAAGGGAAGAGGCTCTGCAGCCCAGCCTGGCTGTGTGATGGTTCCTTGGCTCAGACTTTTACGACTTGTTTCCCAAATCTTTCTCACTTCTGTGGAGCTGTCTGTAAGGAAGATGAGAGGTCTTTGAGAAGTGGACATCAAGACTGAACATAGTAGTGTTCTCAGGAATGCATTGTACTGCAGCAAAATGAATTCCTTTCACTCAACATTTCCATTCACGCCCTGTGCCACAAGCTTGCTTTCTGGAGCTCACATGAACTGACCCTTCTGTTCTGAAAGAATGATTTCCTGAGAAACTGATTTTCAGAGTGGTCTTCTCTCCTTCCAGCACTACCTGTATTTCTGATTACTGTGTGAGCATTCCAAAACATCCTGTAGGACTGTGACCACTTAGTGCAGCTTGTAGGAATAACCCCACCTTTATCACTTTCTGCAGCTCTTAGTGCCATGTGCGAGCTGTGCTGACCAAAATCCTTGTGCAGATCATCGCCAAGTATGTTGAATGAGAAATAATCCCAGAAGTTTCACCCAGGGGAGTCTCTTTCAGATCCTTGCTCATATTACTGCATCTTAAGTTTTGGTGTTCTTCGGTAAGGTGGGTTTGGTCTGTTTAATGTATGCCTCGTTAATTTCAGGTAAAGCAAGCAAGTTGTGTGGCACTGAGTTGGATGCCCGGGAGAGATGCAGTGGCAGAGCGCCCATCGTTGGAAGCACAGTTTGGCAGTTTCCTGTGTTGCCCAAGGAACTGGGACTGCCCGGGCAGAGAGCTCAAGGTGAGAAGTGTGAGCTGGCTGTGGGTGGAGGCCAGCACAGGGCAGGAAGGGGGTGAGCTCAAGGAGGAGCAAAGCTCGGTGTTTGCTCAATCGTGCCTTTGTTCCAAGCAGGGATGGGATCTGAGGTTCCTCAGTCTCACTGTTCTTCTGCAGTCACCAATAGCTGAGAAATTTTCTGGTGAGCTGTGCCTTTTGTTCCCATCCAGTGTTGGTCCATGCGGTTATAACAACCCACTCTTGCTGGCAGTTACTTCCTTACCCTAAGGATGTTTGTGGTGGACCAAAGGATGTCAGCCCCAGTGTGTGCCTCGTGGGTCAGCATGAGTCCATGTGATAGAATTTTTTTTCTAATGTAAGAAACTTCAAGCATAAAGAATGTATGAAAAAAAGTATTACTAAAAGTGCAAGGTCAAGCCATGCAAAAACGTGGCACCTCAGAAATGAGCATAACTTGCAGGACTTTAATTGAGCACCTGTAGGTCACACCGTGTGCACGGATTTGATTCCATGTCCGTACATGTTTTCCATGAGTATCGTTGAGCAAGGTGCCTATTCTAGGGAATAAACAATGACACGTGGTGAAAGAGGGGATGGACTGCAGTCTGATTGCATCATTTGTTGTAGAGGTAGCATAGTGGAAATGCTAAGTCATGGCTTGAACCAGTGACTGAGCACCTGGTGGGAAGGCAGGGCCAGCCCAGGGGAGCTCAGGTGCATGAAACCTCATTTAAGGGTTGGCAGTGGAGGCAAGGCTCTCTTGCTGAAGATCCCTGTCTACTGGAAGCCTTCTGAAGGTAAGCAGTTTTTCTTCCTTTGTTCCTGTGTCTGTGGCTCCTGAATTTGGGTTTGTTCTCATTTGCTGTAGCCTAGGATTGTGCTATTCCACTACTGCTGCTGTACTTTCCATAGCGTTACAGGTGTTAAAAGCATTGTGTAATGTTTAGGGCAGTTGAATGATGTTCTGTAGAACTGGACTCTATCCTGGGCATTGCTACAGGTCTCTGCATTTTCCTGGTCAGATTATTTAATAAAAAAGATCATCTATAGGTTATCACTGTTTTCATATTTGTAAAATAAGTCATGTGGGAATGCTAGATGCTCAAAGGTGATGGTGACCTAATGGGAGCTGTGCTTTGAATCTGTGAAGTCCTATATACCACAGGATCCTTTGGAGAGCAGGCTGCTGGCATCAATAAGTGTTACTTACTTTTTCACCTAATCTGTCCGTGTTCAGTCTGTGGTGTATAAAATGGGAGTAATAATACCATCTCCTGTCTTCCAACCTAGGAGAACAATAGTAACAAATCAGTAAAGTGTTCTGATATAGCAATGAATGCTCATAAAGAAAAGAGGGATTCCTTTTTTGATGGTAGAATTTAAACAGCACATAAAAAGAATGTCTTGGGTTATACCTTGAGAGCAGGAAGGAAACAAAATGCTAAGCTGCTCAGTAAATTAGCAGTGCTTTCTCTGCTTGGAATAATGTAGAGATGTTGTGGAAGAACGGTGTGTGACTGTAATGAGAGGTCATATACGGAAACCTAGTGAATATTCATGCTTCTAGAGGCAGATAAAAGTTGCACAGATACTTAGTTCTATTATTTTCCCAAAATAAACGTTGTTAATCCACTAATGTGAAACATTTTATTTCAGGAAATTGCATGAAAGATTATTTATCAGGAAAACATAAAGAGCATCACGTGCTGTTGTGTGTCCATTTCCACATACTCCCTCCCTGCCTGTTGCCACATCCATATCGTAAATCCTCTACATTGTTGCTCTCTAAGGAACTGTGCAACTGGTTCATTGTTCGTATGTCAGTTTGCATATGCAAATGACATGATGCCATACATTTCAGCTTCAGAAAAAGCTGTTTCTATAATCAGGAAAACTAGCAATTAATGAGCTGGGAGCAGGAGCAGATACTGCTGTGGGCAGGAACAGCAGGCTTTTGTGCCCTCTATGACTTTCTGTATATCCGCTTGGCTTTTAAAGCTGCCACGTTGCTGAGACAACCCCTGGTTGTCTGTCTGGTTGATTCTGCCTTCCAAGGGCTCAGTGCTATGCAAACATGCAATTGAAAGCTCACTGGCTCCAAAAATGAACTTAAAGGTGGGGAGGCTTGATCTGAAAAAGTATGTAAGAGAACAGCGAGCTTTTAGAGGTCTCATTTCTTCAAGCAGTTGTGTTGCTCTCCAGGTTGTCTTACAGCTGAAGGAGGGAAAATAGAGCAGCAACAACTGAGGCAAGCTTTCATCAGAGGTAAGCATGTGTATGAGCTGGGAGATGCCGTGTAGAGGAACACAGAAAGGAGGTGTTGCCTGCTGAAGGCTTGCTTTGCCATGCTGTCTGCGTATACTTCCATGTAGTCCTTATGTTCTGCTACCTTTATTTAATAGCAGCCTACTCTGGTACAAAGTAACATACTGTGCAAGTGCTTTTGGATTGTAGCATGGTATTTTAAAGGAAACACATATGTTAGTGAACAATTCAGAGAGGAAATGAAAAGAGGAAGAGCATCTGGAGCCTTGAGTCTGGGCTGGAGCTCTGTTTGTGGTTGATTTAGTACTGCTGGGCCTTTGCAATCAGGTCTGGACTTTGTGCTTTTGAGTAGGTGCCCCAAGTACTCCCCAGCATGGCTGAGTGTGCTCTGCTCTGGGCACAGCGCTGTGCAAAGCCCCAGTTTGAGGGCTTGGGGAAAGGACAGCTGGATTTCTTTGACACCAACTCCAATTGCGGCAGCCACAGCCATGAGTTTTACATCCCTTTCAGTTCTTCCCAACCTTCTGGCAATGCTGATGCCCAGAGCAGCTGTGTGCATTTACCCAAATTTAGTCACCCAGAGGGAGGGAGGCTGGGGACTCCTGTCTCCCCAAGGGTTCTGTGGTTCAGTCACTTTTCTGAGCTCGAGTAAAGGCGGTAAATCTGCTCCTTTTATAGATTTAATGGAAAGGTTTGCGAGTGTCTGTAAAACAAACTGTTACACCACCTGTGGTGATAATAAATATTTTACGCTCTGCAGAAGTGAATTTGTCTTAACAAAGCTCTTGGTTACAGTTACCTGCGTGTTTCTGTTTAGCTTGTGCACGTTTGCTGTATCTGCACATCTGAACAGAGCTGCCAGAGCATTCCTGCCTTTATTCAGCTCCTCTCGCTATTTCCTGTGGGTGCGTTTGCTCAGCATCCCAGTACTGCTGCATGCGCTGCCCTCAGCATCTCGGTGTCCTTGGTGAAACAGATTCAATGGGCTGTGCGGCTTACACATGGGCCAAGTCTCTCTTTGGATCTCTGTTTTATTATTTAAAGAGACAGTTTGATATTTTGCAGCCTTCCATTGATTTATCAGCGTGTCCTGGAAATATAGAGTGAGTTATCTTTTGCTATCAGGGACGTAGTTCATGTCTCCTAATAAGTAATATAGGCGTTATCTCTGTTTAATGTAGAAACGCCCGCCCTTCCTTGCGCCTTGGTGCTGTATATTGCATGCTGTCTAGATCTAGGCAAACTTAAAAGCAGCCTGAAAGACATTTGATGGGATCAGCCTGAAGGTCAGTTCTTTGTTGTCTTTGGAGCTTGACATGAATAGTTCCAAGGAAAGAGTAGAACCAGAGAGATGGGAAGGGACGTGGATTTTTTTCTTCAGACTTGTTTTTCCCAATATATATTCAAAATGATAAAATTCTTCAGGAATGTAAACTGAATATGTAAAATGTAAAGACAGAAGACATCCACCTCCCCCCTTTTTTTCTTTTAATTATTTTTTGGGGGCGGGGGGGGGGGATGTAGCAATTTCCTCTTTGTGTTTTTTTTTTTTTTTTCTCTTCAGTTAGAAGGACATTTTATTCTGCTCTGGGGTATTGACCGTTCTAATCCTCAAAACATGCTGTTCAGACCTCCTGGAGGTTTCTGCCAATACAGCTCATTCAGGCTTCCAGGAGTGCAGGGAGAGGAAGGTATTAGAATACATGCAACACTTGTGGAGGCCAAAGGTACTGGAGGTTGAGTGAGGGGTAGGTCCGCTGAGGGCCATTAAACGTAATGGTCCAGATGCAGTTGCGTTAGTGGGGATGTGGGCTCTGAATGCAGGCTGCTTGGTGGAAGCAGGAGGTTTTGAAGTATTACATATTTGTGTTTGAAGATGCTTTTATTTAGTGTATGGCTGGTTTCTAAATACAAGTCATATATGAATACTGCAAATGTATCAGTTGTTTTCCTTTCTCAAAAGACAGGAAAGAAAGCGTGCCCAGCTGTTCCTGCCCTATATGAAGCTTTGTCTGAATAATACGTAGGGGAGTATGAGAGCTTCGTGTTTAGGCCGTCTAGACTTTGCTCTTTATGAGTGACTGCTTCTTTTCTTTCTGGAAGTCTAGTACAGTTCTACAGTGATGAGTAGACCAAGCGTCTAATGCACAATACATGAAATTTAGACGGACACAACTTCTGTACGATAACACCACTGAACTGAGCATTGCTGGCAGAGCAAGTAAAGGAGCGTACATATGGGTTATGTGAGCTCCAATATTTAGAGGCAAAATGATGAAAAGAAAGAAGAAAAGCAAGCTGCTTATGGAAATCATTTTCCTGCTGTCCTGGGTCATAAATAATTTGTGCCAAAACATGAAGAACTAAAAATATTTCTTCAGTGCAGGTTTGACTTTTCCAGTATTGGACCAGGCTGCTAAGTTTGAACAACTGCTGAGTGCACAGGTTATGTATATATGCGCGTGTGTATATATATACGCTTATAACTTATTTATATATAACCTATAACAATTAATTACACCATCCCCTGAGGGTCTGATGGAATATCTGTCAACTCAGCTACAGCCACGAGTCTGATCAGCCTTTAACATTTTACAAATGAATGAAGAAGCTGCACCCATACACAAAGATTTAATTCCTTTATAAAACCCAATGACACTACTGACTCTACGTGAACAAGAACATGTGTTCTTTTATTTTAACCCGTATTCATTGTCCTTTAAAGACAGTGCAAGTTTTGATGGTGCCTTTATGTGCCATCATTCTCTTCATAATGTGAAAAATGCTTTCATGTTTCTGATAGGGAAATGATAATTTGCAATCTTGAAGAGATTGTCACATAAAGGAGACTGCATGCGCTGAGCTGCATGTGCTGCACAGATGAGGTAATGTCTGTGGTGCACACCAGATTAACCTGGTTGGAGCACAGAATACCGCTTTAATGATGAATTAAAAAAACAAAGGGGTGCGTGTGTGTGTGAACATATTACTGTGGGCAAAAGGGTGAACTCCTCCTCAGAGAAGGTTAAACGTGAGAGAAAGGGGCTGTGCTGCAGAAATGAACGGGGGAATTAATGCATTGTCAGAGGGAGTTCGGAGAAAAAGAGGATCGTCCTGAGTTGATGTGTGACTTAATGAGGGGCTGGAGAAATGGAGTGGAGGTGTAGAGGGGAAACAGATAAAAATAATTCCAGTTTCCTCTTCCCATCCGAAAGCCAGGTGTTACGTATTTTCTTTGCCTCTTGAGTCTAATAAAAGACCTGTGAGAGTTGATGAAAATATTTTTGTCTCTGTGTTCTATTTTTCCCCAATAATAGAAATTTCAAGGAAAAGAATGAAACACCGTGGTAGTCCTGAAGGCATTTCTTTAGATGATGTAGATTGGAAATTATTTCCTTACAGGGCGAACGGTATAATCCCAGATCAGAGTTCAGCTTTTAAGCCAGTTTTGATCTATTTTCACAAAACTAAGACTAAAGAAATTTAATTGCCAGATGGTTTGAGAATCTACTTCCTATTGCATGTGCTAAGCTGGGCTGGAACATACCCTTTGGAGAATAATTGAGGTGCAGTCAGTGGATATACTACCTGCAATGGTGTGCTTTGTGTACGGAGCGGGGGAAGAGCAGCCTTCGTAGACGACTGCTCTGAAGCTTCAGAAATGTGGCACAGTATTGAGTATCTGTATCATTTTTAGCAAATGCTGGGACTTTGTAGCGTAATGATTGAAAGTATTTACATTTTCCAGATGGTAGGAATTTCGGTCTCTGTTGCGCAGAAAAACTTTCTGCTTTAATTATATGTATGTCTTTTAAACTGGAATCAGAAGCTGCTTCACTGACGTGCTCCATTTATCATAGGAGTCCACCTTCAGAAATAGATTTTTCATAACTGCAGAAATAGAAAGACGAGTGGAGAGATCAGTCCTGTTAATTAAAGGCAGCCAGAGAACTGATGTGGACAATCACAGATCTGAGCGAAACCTCACTTGTCTGCTGATGTACCATTACTGTGATTAACGATGCAGTACATTTATACTAACAGTCCAAATGACTATATTAACATTGTAAAACTCTTTAAATGAAGGTTTATATTTGACTATCATTTTTGATAGCCAAGTGGCTATTAAAGAACTGTATTCGCTGTCAGTGGTTTTATGCCAGTTGATACCAATCCTTTCCTCTAGGGAGACGGCTTGGTAGACTCCAACCCAGGGCTCGTTCTTGACATCGAGCTGCAAGTGCCATTGAGAAATGATTTGCATTAATGTCCCTTCCTGCACAACAACTGCGGAAGGGAGTGCAAGGAAGTATGTATCGCTTCTTGCTTTGCTTCGTGTTACGCTTCAGAATAGGAGTGATCCTCCCCGTATCTCCCAGCCCAACACTGCCAGCAAGGCAGCCATCGAGTGTTTCATTTCAGCTGCTGACCTCAGGCTACCACTGCGCCTTTTGTGCTCGGGGAGTTTCCCAGGCACCAAACTCTACAGCAGTGCTGTGCAGGGTGTGTGTGACGGGCCTGAGGCTGCTGGGAAGTGCTGGTGTTACTGTAAATGCGCAGCAAATTCAGCACGCGGGAGCATTGGGTGCAGCGTGTTTCCATTCAGCCTCTGTTTTACAGTCAACCATACTGATGGAGAAAGGAAGCTTGAAAAGAAACACTTAAGTTCCCTTTATGGAGCTGAAGGTGCATTCACTTCTCTGCAGGTGGTTTTTTGTTGGTTTTTTTTTTTTTTTTTTTGCAGTTTTGAACACCGCACTACAAATTGTATGCCAAAGAAATGCTTCCATCTCACACTGTCCTCCAGACCAGAGGGATTATATGGGCTTTCAGAATCTTATTATACGTGGAGAAATGCACATATCTTGCCTGAAGGACATCTCAGAGAAAACTCGAGAACAGCTGCCTGGCAGAGGGCAGCGGTGGATTCTTTGTGGACTGCTGAAGAAGGTTGGCACGAATTACAAGGCTGAAGCACAATCCAGAGCAGGAGGACAGAAGGGACGTCCCCATGTTTGGAATCAGCCTGCTCCACAGCTGGTGGCTGCAGCAGCACCAGAGATGGGTGCTGCCAGGTGGGCGGTGGGACTGCTGCCCTACAGCCACGTCTGTCTGCCACCACCCCGCTCCTTTCCCATTAGTGTTTCCCTCCAGAATGACTGTGACTTCCAGGGGCACCTCTGGGAATGTTTCTTTGGCACACGCACCAAAGGCACCTCTGATTGTTTTGTTTGTTTCAAGATGAGTTGTGTACCTGCTGTTTGCAGCCCCTGCCCCGAGGCCACGCTCACAGGCTGTCAGCTCCTGGAGCCGAGGATCCGTCCCTTCACTGCCATAGAAAGCAAAACCCCAACCTCGGTGAACTTTGGCATATTTTCCTAATTGATGCGAATGAGATGAGAGGGAAAACTGACTCCTGTGACCTCCACAGCATAACTGTGTACTGTGTGTTGCATGAATAAAGGGGTGTGCCATAGCTGCACAAATGTGAACTGGCACCATTCTACCCTTAACAGCTTTGCTCTGTGTCATCCAGGTAAACCAACAGCTGTTACCCTTTGCTCCTCTTCTGCTCACCTCCCACATACGTGGTTCGATTGCATGATGCAGCCTGGTGCATCTCACAGCATTGCTGGGCTTCTTGGTCCATCAGTGCAATTGTCCAGGACAGAGTGGGCCGAGCACCAGGGCAGGTCCTTATGTGCTTTGCTGTGCTGTAACCCACCCACGTGTGGATGTGGGTCTGCATTGCAGCTCACTCATCAGAGGGATCGGTGCAGGCAGTGAGCGTACACGTGCAGAACGAGCACGAAACACCATTGCAGGGGGGATGGATTCCTTCAAGCTGATTTTGTGGATTTCTTTCACAGTAAAAAATGGGTGATACTGCAGAGGCTTTGAGCATAATTGGTTTTACGTTATATGTTTGTGGAAGAAGTAGGCTTCCCATGCTCTGATTTCATTAAGGCTTCTGTGCCTGGCTCTAAACAAGCTCCTGCCGTATCTCACCTCTCACTGAAGGAGTTGGAGCAATCCACACCAAAGCGCATCACTGTCCTGCATTGCTTCAGCCAATTCAAAGTTGAAATGTTTACGCTTGTGTTTTAAGTTATGTATTTAAAGCTCTTTCTTCTAGAATTGAGAAGAAGGTCAAAGAAAGACAGCACGAGCTGAGCCCCCTTTCCTTGCCCTCGATTAGGATAGAGTTTCCCCATTGAATGGAGGAGCGGAATGGTACTAATTATGCTCTAGGAACACAAGCACATATTGTATGTGTGTGCTGGAGCCCCATTTGTTCTGCCCTCATCTGGTCTGTGGGAATGGATGAGGCAGTCGGAGGGATGTTTGAGCTGTGGGAGAATCAGACAAACAGGCTGGAGATGCTGCTCAGGAGAAGGGCTGTCCAAAGGGCTGTCTTGGCACTGATGGTACTTAATATAGTCAGAATATATTACCTCCCAGCAAGCGAGCCTTTGGTGAGAGGTCTGACTCACCTCTTGTGGCTGCTGTTGTGCTGTAGAGCTTTTAGTACAGCTGTACATTCAGTGCAAATCAGGATATTCTTCTGGAAGCATCCTAAATACTGAAATCTATGATATGCATATATAAATACACATACGTAATATACATATTATGTATGTGGGTAATATGTGTACTTACATAAGGACTTCCACCACAGTATGTTCAGATCCATAATTAGAGACACTGGAAATATGAGTTTGTGCCAGCATTGTTAGAACAGCAGCACCTTTTAGTTTCAGCAGGACAAACCGGTGTGCGTTACTGCTGGTGCAAATGTTATGCTTGAAGAGCCAGGTTCAATGCCTATTGTGTTCAGAGAGAGCCTTTCCTGGGCGTTGGGTCGCACTTTGATTTCGAACTGAAGGTAGCCGTAGCTAGAAGCCAGTTCAAGTGCCTTTGGGCTTCTTTTGATATGTGGAGTGTGTTATAAAATAAGTAATGGTGGGAAGGAAGGGCTTGTGCTTGGCAAAATGGGCTTCCTGCTTTAGAAACACAAGACATAGTATCACTTATGTCTTAGCGCTGTCAATCCTAGCTATAGAAAAGTCACAGTTAAAGCAAGATCTGTCTGTGGCCAATGCGAGGTGGGAACTGCTGCAGAGATTGAAACACCGGAGCATGGCACTCCGGGCAGGGAATTGGTTTGGGAAGGTGAGGGCACGTGTTGTGCAAGGAGCAAGGAGGGGGGGCCTGAAGTGCTCCATGCGAGCAGCTGGCTCAGGCACATCGAGCTGCATGGGAGGTCCACTTAAAACCACTTTGTTTAGCAGAAAAGCAACAATTAGGATTAAAAGCAGTTTGTCTGTTAACATCTAGAATTAATTTCCTGGCTCTGACTTCATGTTGGCATCTGCATTGTGAAAGAATTAAAGCCAAACTTTGGTCAAACATCCGCAGAGGATCTAGAAAGTAGCAGAAGTGTCTCTGTATGTGATCCCTGGCTGGGGTCTGTGAGCTCACTGAACTTCTCCACCTCCCGTTGTCAGGGTGGGCTGTGACGTGTGCCTCTGGTTACGCCGGGCTGTGGAACTGCGTTTCCTAATAGCTGGGAAGCCCCATAATGGTGCAGCTCTCTTCTTCAGTTGCTCCACGTATTGAGAGAATGCAATTCTAGAAACACGATGTTCAGTTAAGTCCATTGGCTTCCCCTGTGGCCTCTCCCTTCCCAGACAGCTCAGCTCAGGTGCTTTTTTCCAGAGCACAGCCCCTGTAGTTATTTGTGCCGTGACCCTGCAAGAGGTGCGCGTGCCCTGGTGCCCCGCTGTCCTATTCCTTCTACATTCCTTACATTGGCTCCCTACAAAGCAAGGACCAATTTAAACCACTCGTTCTGTTTTAAAGCACTTAATAGCAATAAAGCTTGGCTATGTTTGAAGACCATCTTCGGCCTTCACCTTTGGGTATCTGTGCTTGGCTCACCGCTTACTGTTTCCTGCTGGCCTGCTCTAAATTTGGAGGTATGCATCTTTCCTGGGGTGCAGCTTGCTTTGTCCCTCACCCTGCTGGAACAGCTTCTTGTTATTTTTAGTGTGTGATGGGATTTGATTACTAACAGTTCTACCTTTTTTTCTCTCCTTTTTTCAAGCTGTTTGACAGGAATGGACCAAATGCTGTCAGTATTCTCATTAGTAAATTTGCAGTCGCTCAGTGATGGAGTGCTGTGCCTTTGGAGGGGCTTTGGACAGTGAGTCCTGCTTGCTGCACAGGATCATAAGGAAGAGCAGCTCCTCTCTGAAGGTCTGTAAGTACAGAAAGCTGCATTTAGGAGAGCAGTTTGTGTTTAACATGTTTGTATTCTGATCTTCCTGTGTCTCCACACGCCCAAGGCCTGACCCTGCAGCTGGGTACGTGCTTGGCAGATGGGTGACTGGGCCATCAGCCTCCCCCTGCTCTGCCACAACACGGCCACTGTGTCTCGTGGAGGGGTGGGTAAATGGAGCTGCTGCCCCTCCCCCGTGAGGGCCATGGGTCCTAACTGGAGCCCCAGAGCCTGGGGGAGATTGGGCCATGGCACTGTGGGCCTTAGGGGAACGACAGTGCTTTCACATCCATCTTCCAGTCACTAAATCCCACTCCTTATGGATGGGCCAAGTTGGGTGCATCGTGTCACAGCCAAACGGGAGCCATGTACTGCAGGTGGGCGTGTGGGCTTTGGTGCTGTCAGCCAGTACCTGTGCAGGGTTCTGTACACCAGGCAGGATGCAGGCAGAAGGTGGCTGAGATTTTCTTACAATGAGACACTTTTTATGGGACAACAGAAAAGTACACAGAAAGGAAGTGAAGAGCTCCGGTCCTGGGCTTCTGATGCAGAATCAAGGAGAAATAGTGAAAATATTGGAATGGAGAATGGCAACAAGTGAAATCACATTCTAGTCTTGCATGGAAGTGTGAAACTGCTGCAAAACACCTGGCTCTCACAGCTCCGTTGACTCCAATGTGATGCATGCAGCTGAGTTGGTATGAACTCATCAGGCGGACGGGGAGCAGAGCAGATCTTTATGAATTGAAGCACATCGAGCGATAACTGAAATGCCTGAAAATCATCACAGCACTGATAGGTGTGAATTTATGCCAGCTCGCAAAGTACTTTTTGTATCTTAATTATTGAGGAGCAGATGATTATGTTATGTCATATCGCTGGGGGGGATGAGATTAGAAGCCCGGGGAATGGGAGTATCATTAGAGAAGCAAAGATGATGATATTTGCTTTGGGAAAAAAGTCCATAAGAGGTTGGCGTTGTACTGCAGTTACAGCAACAACTGCAGCCAGCAGCTGAGTGCCCGCTTCGACACGGCGCGCTGTGCAAACAACGATCATTGTGCACTTCTGGGCTCAGGTGCTAAATGGATTACTGGGAAACTCCCAAAATAAAAACGTGTGATCCCTACACGAAATGTAGCTGACGATTGAGAAGCACCGCTTTAATGGGTGATTTTTATTTTTTAGATTTTGGCATTAAAAATAGAATATAGGCCATTCTGCCTGGCTCAGCTTTTGATTATTCTGTTAAATAAGGACAGGGGATATTCATATTATGATATGTGCCAAAGCTAATATTTACCTTGTATAGGACATGACATAGAGGCAGAATCGCGCTGAGTGAAACTGAGAGCGGAAGAGAACAAACTCTTCTCAGAGTCCACTGTAGACAGAACAAATATTAATGGATTTAAATTGTCCTAATGCAGTCAGGAAATATACCTGGAAAAAAAGTCTGTCAGTGCTACAGAAGTGAGGCATGGGAAGGGTAGCAGAGGGACGCCTTGGAACTGCTCTCACCGGTAAGCATTAACCCACTTCTTGGCAGGGTTCACCTGCAGCAGGACTGCTCTGGGACAGATGCAACTCTTTCTTCAAGTCCTTTCCACCCCCATTTTCTAATGCTTTTAATAAGGCTGTTGTTTGTGAGTTTAATCTCCCACACGTCGTCTTTGCCACTTGAAGATGCTGCTCCCCAGCTCAGCCACTCGACTGTACACGTAGCCATGCAGCATGGGAGCCGTGCAGTAGCTCACACTGCTGTGGGGTGAAGGCAGCACTGCTGGCACTGCACAGCCGCTGCTCCCTGCTCTGCATGGTGAGATGGAGTGCACTGAGTTCCAGGACCAGCAGCTGCCATGGAGGAATCGAGATGGAAAGGAAGAGGTGAGGCTGAATTCTCCTCTAAGTAAGTTAGCCACTTTATTTTTTTCCCCATTACATGAGAAATACGAAAGTTTGAAAGACACCAAGAAGCAGGGATAGCAGAGACAGGACAGACACTGCACAACACTGCGGTGAGAACATCGGAACGTAATGAGCCCGTGATGTGGGGACTTGCTGACTACTACCACAGTGGGAAAGGAGGGGTGAGCACAAGGGGGTAAGCTGGAAGTTTAGATTGGACATCTACAGTACACAGTTTATGTAGAAAAATATGGTTCTCAAGAAGTTTTCATTTATTTTGCTGCAGTCCCAGCATTAATGAGCCCATTGGCTCGTATACCCTGATGACCATCACTGCTTTCTTCAGGTTAGAGGAGGAGAAAACATGTAATCAGAAAAGATATTCTCTTCCTACACCGGAGCACATATGTGCACCTCCTAAAGCCAAGGTGCTTCAATTGCCTGCTGGAGCCAGCGGCGCATCACACACAGTGTGCCAGCAGCAACAACAGGGAGAGATTCAGCATCCATCGCCCCCACCCGTGTGGACAGGCAGGGGACAGCACCAGGATAGGCAGAGAGAGGCTGGGGTGGGGGCAGCGGGTGCCAGCTGGGGGCTGCTGCCACACAGGGCTGCAGAAGCAGCGCAAATGGTGACCCGGACAGGCAGCCCGATGCCCTGCAAGTAGCAGTCCTGGAGCAGCATGGCCATGCTACAGCATGAGCAGCTGGAGCAGCCGTGCGACGTGCAGGCTTGGGTTAACGCTGGAGATATCATTAAATGAGTAATTAAGAAGCGTATTCTCTCCTCTCCCCATCACTTCACCTGCTCTTAATAGAACAGCTCCTCAACAGCCTTCCCTGTGGGGAATGTCTATGTTATCATTAAGTCTGCCGGGTATATTACAGAGGTAAAAATATTTCTGAAAACATTGTCTTGCTACGTCTGTGCAGTAAAACAAAAGGAAGTGAGGAGTGACAAATGCATTAAGAGAATTCAGTCAGTCAGAATAAAGAACAAAACCTCCTTTTCTGCCACTCGGGCTGTGCAGGCTGCTTCATGCGCTGGGAGACCCGACGAGCAAAGCCTGGGGATTCCAGGCCTGAAAGCCCCCTCTCCTCCCAGGAATTATCTGGGCTTATTCCCAAGTATTCTCATATATTTGACTCTTAGCTCAAGCCCTTACATGCGTTGGCAAATTCTGCCAGTCTGTCCATCCTCTGATAACTGTAGGACATCTTCCTTTTTTTGTACTAAGACCAGGACTTCACCTACTGAGCTGTTGCTCCCAAACCTCTGCTCCTGGAGCACAGCCCAAACACAGAATGCAGTGGTGAACCACCTCAAGCCCTTCACATGCATGCGGAAGAAGCAGGGTCAAACCTAATGAAAAGGTTCAAGGTTTCTGATTGAGCTTTACGGCATTGGCTGCACACCCATTTTAACAGCCAACATTTGTCTGTAAGCGAGCAGAAGAGGCTGAAACACGAGACCAAAGGAATTACCTCGTGAGTCATCAAAGTGCTTTATTTTATAAAGCCTTGCTCATGGTTGGAGTGTAATCTAAGCACTAACATATACAATAATGAGACCTCCTTGCCCTGTCCAAATAAACAGTTTATCAACGGTAATGAGCGACAAAACTGCTACACAGACAGAAAGTGGTACATTTCTAAAATGGTCTAAAAATGTACACTCATTGGCCGCAATTGAACATTTACTCCACGTGTACCTCATTTTGAGTTCAGGGTCTCGCTGCGGCCTCACGCTTCAGGAAGCCACAGGAAATGAAACTCCGGTGATAAATGCAGACAATGGGGGAATAGGGGAAAGGACAACAAAATACCAAGCCACAGTACCAACTTATTTAAATACATACAATACAAAAGTATACACATACATTACAGTGCTGCAGACATCACTAAGTCAAACGTAACAAAAAATCCCGTAGGAAAGGCAGGGGAAAGGAGAAAAGAATGAGTACACAGCAACAGGGATAGCGTTGCCTTTGGCCACCAAAGAGTGTGATGGGCTGCTATCTATAGGCTCCTCGGAAGTAAAACGTACGTTATGCACAGGTGCAGGCTGAGTAGCACTGATGTTAGTAATGGAGAAGGCATGCTGGCACTCCTGATCTCTGTTAGAAATGACAACGGGGAGGGCTTGACTTCCTTTAGATTGCCTACAAAATCTAACAATTTCAATACAGAAATTTCAAAGGCACAGCTTTAGCACAGTGTATAAGTAGATAAACTTTAAGCATGTGTAAATCTGTCTTTCAAGCATGGAATCTTCCAGGGAGAAATACAAGAAGAGAAGAAATACAATGTCGTTGTTTAACAATTTTAAACGAGTTAAACATGATCAGCACAGTTTCAGGCAACGCACTGTACAATCAGATCCGAGTACACGGCAGGACGGGTCGTTTCGGTGATAAAAGACATCCTTGGGAAAAATCCCTCTGCAATCTCCTTCCTCGTTTTATTGTAGGAGTCTGCCGGGGACGTGAGGGAGACATTCACCGTAGTACATGGCTGCACGTTACACTTGGAGGGTGACGAACGTACTTCATCTGTACTGCAACATAACTTTACATGTAAACTTAAAAGTCATATATTGTACACAGCTCTAAAATTCAGAAATATCCCTGCTTTCCTAATCATGTAAACAGTAAATCTGGGGTTAATTTTTAGAGGGATCATCTATAATAAAATACTGCCATTTCAGCAGTACAATGTAAGCATTTGAACTTCAAATTCCCGTTAAATTACAAGAGAATGGAGTTTCTATCCGTGCGCACGTCTCTCGCGGGTAGAGACGCAGCTACCATTGCCCAGAACTATGTGCTTCTTCACATAAGCTCTTTTCCACTTGTAACGTTATTAGTTCCTATACTGCAAGAATATAAAACAAACGACAACTTCGGGTAACAAAGTGAAACAAGCAAGGTTTTCCCTTAATGTAAGTTCACGGTAGCAAAAATGTACACACGGCATGAATTACACGTTAGCTCTTTGTAAGGTCGGAGACATCGGCTCCTGGTGCCTGAGAGCCCGGACTGCCCCATGCGGTGTGCGGAAGAAATGGGAGAGAGGGGGAAAAAAGCCAACAACCCCCCCCAAAAAACTGCAAGAACCTGATGGGAAGAGCTCCGGCACCACGGGCTCACTGCTGCAGCGCTGTCTGTAAGGAGTGCCAGTGTGCACGGTGTAAGTGTAACATTCGCAGTAAGGTTTTTATTATTATCACCACCGTCATGAATACTGTCACGTATCTTTTAGTTCAAAAAATAAACTGATCCACAGTTTACAATTTGCTATCGATATGGTAGATTTAACATGCATTTACTCTCCCCACCCCCACCCCACACCTCTTTGCTCAGTTGCTCCGTTTCAGCCGGTAGCGTCAGAGTGGGGCCGTCACAGCGCACTCTGAGTAAGCTGTTCTATTTATTTAATTTAACGTTTGTTTGTTTGTTTGTTTGTTTTGCACACACAAAAGAGTCAGAAATAGCTAGAACTATGCTGGGAATATCAGGCAGCTGTTAAAGCGAGTATTCCACCCCACTTCAGTCATCTTTGCCAGCAGATGTAAACAAAGGGGTTGCTTTCTGCAAGATGAGCGCTTCTCTGAGTTCCTTTTTCCCTACCCTCGTGGTCACTGCTGCTGTCCCCAGGTCTCGGGTCTGTCCGGTGTGACATGAGGGGTTACGTCAAGATGTTGGCAATAAAGTCCAAGAAGCGCTTTGAATACTGTTCGGGATTAACGGTTGAAATTTCTGCGCCGGCCTGAATAGGGGATGGGGAGGGAGGAGGAAAGAAGGGAGAAGCAGTGTTCAGTGGACGCTTTGTCACCAACCGCACTGTGATGGCTTAACTTGTGGTCTCAGAAGCAGATACCACACGCACGCGCTGTCATCAACCCTCCGGCAGAACACACAGGGCACCTCTTGAGGCTTCACACCTACACTGGGCACCCACAGCATCCGCCTCCCGGTTCTGAATGGCATTCTTTACTTTCCTTATTCCTTCTTACTTTCGTTGCGTTTCATTTTCCTATACAGTTTCCACTGCTCACACCTAAGCACACTACCCACAGATTCCCATCTCTTGAACAGCAGCGTCTTCCTGCAGAGAAGACTGAACTACTGCAGTTGGATCCAATGTGTCCCTACTTGGCTGATGCACACTGCTATCTGAATGCTAACTCATCTGCTCTGGAATACGTGGGAACAATGAGACACTTTTTCCAGCATTTAAACCCGGACTCCCCAAATTAGCTGCACAACTGCTAGTTCAGAGAGGTCACAATTTCAGTCAGACTTTTCTTGGATGTTTTCAGTTACATTTTCCTCATTTTATGAAAGGAAAAGAATGCCTGCATGCAACTACAGAACCACCTTCAGTGTCAGGTGGCTGAGGATGCAGGCAGTGAAAGAAAACAAAGCGGTCACACAAACGTCATGTTCTGTAGTAAGCTTTAATAATCACAGTTATTATTCACAGCCTGTATTTGTCCATTATGTAAGCCAGGATCGTGGCTTTTTTTTATTTTTTATTTTAAGTTCATTAATAACTGCCAGCTAATGGCTGCATATGGTCTGCAGCGACTTTCAACTGCTTTGAGAACGGAGAGAGTAATGAGCGCGTTGTACTGCAAGCCTGTCCAGGGCTCACTGCTAGGCATTCTAAGTCGCCTTCTATTGGGAACTCAAAAACCCTGAACTCCTTGATTAAAACCATCCACAGTGTCCTGGTTCTTAGAGGAGGGACCCCAGCCTCATAAATGATTACGCTCTTTTTAATGAGCTTAGGAAATTCTGACCTCAAATCACCATACAGTGATCATGGAAAATACAAATCTTCCTTTTGGAAGACTGGGCTGCTTTGCCATAACTCTTTGGTGTCTGCTGCTCAGCAGCAGCTTCAGCCAAAAATGAAGAAATTCATGGCAGTCAAATACAGGCCTTCACTGAATGGTATCCAAGTATCCAACATGTACATTTTGTGCTTAATCTTGCAAATTGGACTTAATTTTTCTTTTTTCTTTTTAAGAAATCTTTTAAACTGAGCCACATTATATGCTGAGGAATTAACTTTCAGCAGGTTGTACCCAACAATGAAACCATCAGCCTCTGTCAGAAGTAACATTCACAACAGCTTCCACAGAGCTGTAAGCTAATACAGGGCCTGGTGAACAGCTTCGTCAGCAAGAATAAAATACATCCCACTAATGTAGGACAAAGCCCTGAAGGGGCAGTGCCTCACTGGTCTTCTTTATAGGTAACAAAAACGTGTGCAGCTGAAGAGGGAGCTTTAGTATGCAATGTATAGAAGTTACTCTGTACTGCTGTATCACATATGAAACTAGGAAAAAACCACCTCTCTCCTTTGCACAGATCTCTTGAACTGTGTTCTATCAGAGCACTAAACAAGAAAAATGCAGAAGTATAAACTGTATCAGAGGAAGAAAACAGACACTTACCCCATGCTTTACTGTTTTTGCAGCATGGGCAGCTTTCTTTTTTGCATCATAATGAGTAAGAATGTCAATAATGGCCATAAAATATACTTCCTTCCTAGGTGCACCTGCAAAGGACAAGTACGTGAAAGTGAGAATGACATTTCAGTCGTGACTTCTCCTTCCAGCAAAGGAGACTTCTTTAGGATCACTCAGCAGCTCAGGGGGAGTAATGTCAGTCAGAATTAGGGTTCTGTAGAGACCACAGGCTCAATATATTCCTAACTGCAAGTTTAAATGCACTTATATGTAATGAGAAACCCCCTGAACAAGTGTAAAATAAACCACCAGCATACTGAAATAGGAATTATTGCTCACTTACTGTGGATTTCAAGTTCCTTTATAGTTATACAAACAAACAAGGAAAAACTAAGTTTTATATGAGAGGCAGTGCCTCTGAGTCAGCAAGAGCATATTTTATTTATTAATGAAACTATGCATTTCTTAATGTAAATGCTGATAAAAAACAACATTCCTGTCTTGAGCAGCCACTGAGAACTGCAGTGTCTGAGCAGCTAATTCAGTACCTGAGCTGACTGTGCAGTAGGTATGCTAGCTGACTGCATCCATCCCCATACATCACTACATCTGAGAAATGCACTCAGTAACAAAGCTGTGCATCACAGATGCCTTTTGCTTTTTGCTGCACCAAAGAACAACTGATTTCCTCTTCTACAAAGCAAATTCATATTGTGCAGTGCAACTTTCCCTTAATATTGTCGTGAAGATATGTGGATTCCAGCGTAAGAATCAAAACATCTTAGCATGCAAATGTTTATTACTACTTACTTTCATGAGATTTTATTCCATAAACATCAATAGCTGGATCAAATTCCCCAGGAGCCAAAGGCAGCGAGCTGTTCAGTGTGTTTCCTGGACTGTCTGGAGGAGTCCCAATAGGGTGCGTCCCGTCGCTTTCACCTTCATCTTCTCCATCATTCTCTTCACACTCTACTTCCTCCTGTTCAGCTCTTTCAACATCATGAATTCCAACTAGCAAGCTGTAGTCCATGAGTTTTAGCTGAGCAAGGAACTAGAAAGTGATAACAAGCAATTTATCAGTATCACAGAAAAATGGTAAGCTCCACTTTCAAATAAGAGAAGTTACAAAGATGTCATCGGTCGAGAAAAACGGGCACTGCTAAGGAAGAGCAGAGCGGAGGACTAAGTGGGAAAGCTAGCAAAGAGAGACTTCTAATTATTAAGATGTAGTGATAGCATGCAGGTCACTTGCAACTTATACTAAAAAGCCCCAGGATACTGTAGCAGTGGTCCAGCTAGGGTTGTTCTGACAACCACACCAGCACATGGGATGCCACGGTCTGCAACCACGTCTGCCCCTTTGCTCCCTTCTCAGCCTTATTACAGAATCATGCAAAAGTGCTTAAATATCCTTGCAATGGAAATGCAGTGAACTATTATGACATGAAGACATGAAATGATGCTGTACTATCTTCAGAATTGAAGTCACATAAGCAAAACGTGAATGGGAATGAAAGGACATTTTTGAATCAAGGCTAAAGATGAGAGTTTGAAGAAAGCTGGGAAATGAGTGTACTTGCTGTGTAGACAAACTGCTATTTCAATTGATGGGAACATTGTAAGGAAGGAAGGAAAGAGGAAGATGAAAATAAGAAATGTTACAAAAGCAAGAAGGGATGAACAGTTCAAGGAGTGAAGCTGCCAGAGGAGGAATCTCTGTGGAACATCTGCTTATGATACACACAGAACGTGAAAATATAAATTGTTTAAGCTTTCAGAAAAACTAACAGGCAATAAAACGCAAATTAGAGCAGACCAGAGAAGGGATTTTGGTCAGACTTTGGAACAGTGGTAGGGAACAAGGAGTATGAAATGAGTATGAAAACATCGGGAAATAAAAAACTAGTTTGTCAAGATCCTGACACTGAGAAGAGGGAGCAATCACAGCTAACATGACTCTGAATTCAAGAGCTAGAAATATATTATGAAAAGTGAGATTGAGGAGAGGCTTAAGAAGAAAGAAGAAATTGGTTTCTAACCATTTCAGTATAATAAAGCAAAAGATCGTTCACAAGACTGGAAGAGATGATATGCAATGATATTCAAGAAGAACAGATGAGATTGGCCAAAGGTAATGGAGTGGAAAGTGGAGGAGTGGAAGGACTCCAGGCACATCGTTGGGTATTTGATAAATATCAGGAGAGGAGAAAAATCTACCAATAATGATGAAAAACTGCATGAAAGAGAACAGACCCTTGGGAAGAAGAGTGAACTGCAGATTAGAAGAACAAGGGTTCTGTGAGAGCACAGAGTAAAGATCATCTAATTTGAAGAGGAGAAAAATATCCTTATGTGATTGTTCTCAGGACAGTTTCAGTGGAATGAGGTGGCAGGAAAATGAGGCAGGAATGAACTGGGAAAACTCATGGACAAGAAGCCATCAGAACAGCAGCAGCAGATATCACTACAATAGCAGTAGATATTATTACAATATGCTTGTTTGAATACAGGAAAGGGATGCAAGACAATTATAAGAGAAAAAGTGCAACAAAAAACCCATTTAATGACAAAAAAGAATGGATACAAAGTCATATTCTTCAGAATTCTATTTCACAGTTTGACTATAAATACTGTTTCATGAGATAATTTTATGCAAAGTGCCATGCATTTCTCTTCACTGTAGTAAAATCTGCATCCAAGACCGGGCAAAAAACGTATACTATTAGCTAGCAAGGGCAGAAGAACCAGTAGAAGCAAAACAAGGCTGAAGAACAGCTTGACTTTATTGAAATCAGGTGTCAGACCACTTCACGCTAGTGGGCTTTGTATATTTAGCAATAGTCTGTATAAATTTCAAAATCATAAAACACAGCCTCTAAGATATTATCTGGAATCTGCCCTTGTATTTACAATCCAGTAAATGATGTAAAAGATAGCACACAATCCACCTTCTGCAGCAATAAAGTATCCTCTATATTCATTGCACATGTTTAAGATCTTGTCTGCAACCTACTTGAAGTAAAAGCTTTAGTCAGCAACTGCACTACATTAAAGAGCACAAAAATTCAGTTCAAATAAACCTATCTCCAGAGCTGTGACATTGACAGAGCAATTTTTAAGCACAACGTTCCAAATATAAAAGAAGCATATACTGATATTTCGTGAAATACTTTTGTTTTCATAATTACCATCATCATAAACTTCTCATCATTATGACAATGGGAAATCACATTTCTTCAAAAGCAAATCATTGCAAATTCTGAGGCTCCAGTATTTTGTACAACTACTGAGCTTCTGAACAACACTCAGATACAGATCTGAAAAACCAGACAAGTCAGTTCACATAGCCACCCTGACAGAAGTAGCTGAAGGTCTAATTAAGTCACAGGGGCAATCCGCTATCAGGTCTCTTCTAGCAGATTTTAAATGGATTTTAGGTTTTAAGTACAGGGATTGCAAAATACTGTGTTTACTGATAATGTTCTGAATTATAGAAACTGAAGTCAAGTTACATGAATTAGATACCCCCAGATTTAGTTTTCTTTATTTGCTCACTGACTGTATCAATCATAGTAAGTATGACTACAGTCAGGAGAAAGTTTTTCACACAGAGGGTGGTGATGCATTGGAGCAGGTTGCCCAAGGAGGCTGTGGATGCCCCATCCCTGGAGGCATTCAGGGCCAGGCTGGATGTGGCTCTGGGCAGCCTGGTCTGGTGGTTGGTGACCCTGCACATAGCAGGGGGGTTGAAAATCAATGATCGTTCTGGTCCTTTTCAGCCCAGGCCATTCTATGACTCTATGACATTAAATTTGTATATTAACATTTCTGTAGTAGGTATAGGCTACACTCAGCCGATTGCAAATATTTAAGACCTATGCTAATGAGTCCACCTGGTACATACACATTTCTGAAGCACGCTGCTATTGTGATACTAACGATAATATAAAACTGGATTACTAAGATGAAAGAAATAGAGCGTGCACAGCTGTGAGTAAGGGAAGCTACGTTATCTGTTACAGACTACAGTCCACACATGGCTCCAGCTAACATCAGGCAGTCCTGGTGTGCCTCCACCTGTAAAACACAACCAGCAATACTCACCTCTCTCTCTTGGGGGCATTTGGAAGGACTATGCTTGTAAAGCGCTTATGCACTAAGTAGTACCATCATTTTAACATCACATCACCAAGGCAGGGACAAAGCATGGCAACCAGCTATGGCATCAAGCCATTTATCACATCAGCAAAAGCAGTGATCAACTCCTGAAAGTTTAAATTATGTTTCATTTAAAACAGTCAGTGCTTACAGATCGCAAGTTCTCATTCATGAATTACAGGTATGCTTTCCTGAGCTATTTGCAATTTGCCACACATTTTAACAACGAAGAACTGAACAGGTGCACTCTTACCTCAACGTCCTTTTTGAGTTTCTCAAGGAACATCCTTTTGTTATTTTCATCAATATGAATCTTTTGGCCATCGTTAATAAAGTCGTTGTCTTTGAATGTTGGCAGCTCTTTGGCCTAAAATAAACAAAAACCGCTGTAAGAGTCAGAACACAAACAGAAGTGCAGTGCAGTTGATGGTTCAGAGTGAGTCCAGAGCAAAAGCTTCTCCAGCCCCACCAGGAGCTGAACCCTCAAACCTCCCAAAAAGCAGAAGGCTCTCCAAGGCCCAAAAGAGGGCATTAGTGAGCCGTAACAGCTGAAAGCCCCACCACTTCTGCAGTGAGAGCAACTGTACTTCCGCTGCATGCAGCTGCTCACAACTGCAAGCACAAATTCTCTTCCCTTGCTTAGCCACGCTGTGAGTAGCCCAGCAGGTACACGTTCTCTGGGAATGCAGTAAATTTCACTTGGACAAAATATCAAACTCGATACTTCATTTGCATCTAACCTTCAAGTCCATACTTCTTCCAAGACGTCATTTGTCAAAGTGACAGTAAGTGAAGTTGAGACACAATCTATACCTCATAATGAAGTGCTATTGCATCAGAGCTTATAGACCAAGCCAGGCTGGATTACACTTTACGCAGCTACTGTAAATGTTTGTAAGTGCCTAATACCAAATAATTGCTTATAAAATATCAAGTGAACATGAATTATGCAATGCTGCTTAGAAGGGGTGAATGCCAGAGAAGGCTGCTGTCTTTTAAATACATAATTAAATATTCTTGATATTGGAGCATTAGTTGATTATCTTCATCTTTAACTCTCCCATGAAGTGATTTGCAACAGCATTAAGGAAAGCCAGAAACTCTCACATGACCACTGCAGTAACCACTGGTTTTAGTACTAAGACCCTCAAATGGGCTGTTTTCAGAGGGCAACGACTGAAAGCTTGCTTTAAAGGAACACCCAACCAAGAAAACAGATGACAAAATAGTTCCTCCAGGATATTTGGTCAAGTGACCCAGAAGTAATCATTGCTTCTACAATCAGAGCCTCGAAAAATTCTGCCCATTCAGCCTTTCTCCCTGCCCTCATCTCTAATAAACATTAGGGAAGAAAAGGCTTTGTTTACAAAGAAATGTGGCAGAACACCTGAGTGTTAATCCTCATTTGCAAGTCCTCCCACTAGGAATGAAAAGCAGCTCACATCAGCCCACTGGAATATCCTCCCCCAGCATAAGCAGTGAGTACGTAACTTTACCAAAGATAGCACTTCTTGTAAGTTTATTTCCTTGCTACAACACAGTAAGGAGAAGATCTCAAAAGCACTTCTTTCTTCTCTGCAACACGCATACTGGGAGGCACAACATTAAATACAAGTGTCACAGCAGACCCTGCAGTGCCTTCATGCATCTTCCCAGTGGGCAGAAGCTTTTCCTGCTGTTGGGCCGTGCACAGAAGTGGCCGAAATGCTCAGCTCCCCAATTCTTCAAATTTCTTTTCTTGGACTTGGAAATTAGGAATTGCTCCGGATCCCACAGTGCTCCGTTTGTTTAGAGAAGTAGCTGTGATCACCTGGGTATCGCCCAAACATTTAGTTACGAATCCGTGTTAAATTCATTGCATTCCAATACTTAGGAACCTTGGAAAAAACTCAAGTCCAAGCCTTTTTGCTCTGAACCACGTTGCACCTACAGCACTGTGATCATATACCTTCTAATGTTGCTCCACAGGCTTTCAATCTATAAGCTTCAAATGAAAGGAAAGCCCCACCTCAGGGCACTGCTTCCTCGGGTGAGCTGTTCTGAAGTGCTTCCCTTACAGGTGCCACAGATGCTTCCTAAAGCCAGCAGTGATTTGGTTACTGCTGTATGACAGCATCGATTTTCTTTCCGACCTACTGAACAAGAGGTTTAGGACGAGGAGGAGCAGGGGGAGTTTCAGATAAGCATTCCTGTCACACACAAACAGCCCCACAGAGGAGGGCTGGTGCTGCAGGGGCGGGCTGGGGATGCGGAATCTGATGTGTGGGAGGTTCAAGAATGGAAGGATTCGGATGAATTCAGTGAAGCTGAAACACTAATGAAAAGAATGCAGAAACCACGCTCCTTCACTGCTAGCACCAAAGCCACTAAAAAGTCCTCATCTTGGGTTATGTTTGTGCCCAGCTGTCTCAGTTGTAGATGACAGTAGACAGAGGTTGAAGTGAAACAAGGCCATCAACACCGAAAAACCCCTATCAATGCAGTATGAGACTGGGGGAGGTAAGGCAGAAGGACATGTGGGTCCATGGGCAGGCCCTGCTGGGCCAGGCAGGGACTACTCCCAATAAAACTGAGCTAGCAATGCTGAGCCCCCCCAGGCCTCAACACCCTGCAGGTTTTATCTGAGGGCACATTTCCTCACCCAGATCCCACAGTAGGGAAGGCTTGGCAAACGCAAGCATGAACTGAAAGCCAGTGCTGATGCATGGAAACGAAAAGAGCAAGAAATAAAAGTAGCAGGTGCAATATGAGAAACTGGAGCTAAAAAGCTACACGTCAGTGGTTGCTCTCACCATGTTACATGAACGATGCCCCCAGCCTACATTCTTCCCTCTACTGTCTTCCAGACAAGGCTTTCTGTGTCTTTTTCTCTTATGTGCTAGACGGTATCACACCCCATATTTACTTGAAGCTGAACAGCCCTAGGATACTGCCATAATCCCAAATATGATTCATGGCAGCCAGCACTAGTAGCACTTCTAGTGGCACTTTTACTGAAACTAATGGCTTAGAATTTATTTGAGGATTTAGGAATTAAAACCTATGACCTATACAGCTGGGAGGGGCTCTAGTAGTTACTTAACATTCATAACGTATGTGTTCATATTGAAAAATTCAAATATGAACATTTTATACCGATGCACTGAAATAAATACAAAAGCAAACCACGTTGTGGCAGTCTGAAACAATATCTGAATGAAAAAATTCAGACTTTGCTTTAATGAAATAATTGATACGATTAATTTTTAATGAGGTCTCAAATATTTCCAATGAAGCAAAATCCTTGTTGGAAAAAGATTCACCCAGAATGTAATTCATTATAATGAACATATTACTATCATTAAAGAACTAAATATTTTAAGAGCTGCACAGGAGATGAACGTGTAACTACTTCCACTAAATTAATAATAGATTTTCTTTCTGAACCACTTCCATCATTTTTAATCCCCTACTTAAAGATGCAAGAAAGGCACAGTAGAGTTTTACAAATATGGAGATGTATTTACTAGAAAAGCAGGCTATTTACACACTTCAGGTTCACATTTTGAAGCCTGTCATGGCTATAGACAACTGTAATGATAGGGAAGTTTTACTGTCTTTGAGAAGGCTGAGGAGCAATGAAGTGGGTTTTTCTTGGACTACGATGCCATGATACATAACGCCAGATTCAAAACCTAAAGTTACTGCGAAGAATCAGAGGTGAAATTTCTTTTCTATACGGACATGGATACAGTTTTTGCAGATATCTTATGCATCTCAATTCAGCATCCTATCCTAATGTTACAATGAAAAATTAGTAGATTTTTTTTTTCCCAAGGGGATTTTTTGCATTATAACCTATTATAACAATCACGGGCCGGTATTAATGCTGGCATTTTCATAGAATCATAGAATGGCCTGGGTTGAAAAGGACCACAATGATCATTGAGTTTCAACCCCCTGCTATGTGCAGGGTCGCCAACCAGCAGACCAGGCTGCCCAGAGCCACATCCAGCCTGGCCTTGAATGCCTCCAGGGATGGGGCATCCACAGCCTCCTTGGGCAGCCTGTTCCAGTGTGTCACGATAAAACAGCTGTAGGACAGTTAAGTTTGAGAATAATTCTTGGACTGCAGAAGGGAAAAAAAACAATAAAAACCAACTAACTTCACAACCTGACAGCAATTTCTCACCGAGCAAAGGCAAAGAGTAGGCTGTGGGAGAAATGCTGCATAGAAATGTTGTTTGTTTGGAACCAGTCATCAACCACCTTATTCCCACAGCTAATCACTGGCAAAGCAGGGCTCACAGTTTATACATTTTGAAAATGGTGTAGAATATCTGCCAAGAATTAAGTTCTGCATCCTAGGCTTCTTTTCTTAGTGATCGTCTTGCATTCACATAAAATAAAAAAGTTATGTTAACTTTAAACTCACTGTGCTTACCAGCATTCATAGAAGGCAGCGTTTTTAAAAGAAGGATATTATGAATTTATTTGCCATAATTTGGCACAAGTGGTTTTGAACTGAGTCGAGTGTTTGAAGGCACCAGATCCAGAAGAAGAAAGGATAACTAAAATCTCCTTTGGAAGTCTGGAGATGGGAGCTGCTTCCCTCCGCTGGTTATGGAAGCCAAGTCCAAGCCTCTCTTCTACAATCTGCCTTGTCCTGGGCAGGTATTTCTAACCAAGCAAAGTCCTACTGCAGTGTTTGGCATAATTGGATTGTAAATGGCAATGAAAATAGAGGTGCAACCCCAAAAATGGGGTTTGAGAGAGAATGCTGAAAGGGTTTTAGAAGGTAAAAGAGGGAGTTCTGTCGGACAAAAGATTGTGCAAGAAATTGTAGATGGATTAAGAATTCAAGTATGTACAAAAGTAGTAGCTAAAAACTTGTGATCAGGAAAGTGCGTCCAGAATTATCCCTATAGTGAATATTCCTCAGCTGCAAAATGAACATGAAACATCAAATGCGAGACCAAGATTCTCTCTAAGAAAAAAATAAAGTAATTGCTTTCACACAGTGAATACAGACTTGTAAACCAAACCAAACCAAAAACCCACCCACCAATCAACGGGAAAATAGTGATTTGCTTGGGTTGGTGTCATATGAAGGCTAAATGTTGAAAGAGGAATCTGAACTCTGAATATTTATTGTTATCTTTGCAACGTATGGCAGTGTGATGACTTGAAAGTTATGATCGCTGCATATGTCAACTTGAGATGTGTTTCACAGAGAAACAGAAGTCATGCTTCATGTCTGTTGTGTGCGGCTGTCAAACAAGCAGAATGAAATCATTAAAAGAAATAAGTAAAAAATGCATTTTTAAGGCAGCAGGAAAAAAATTGTAAGTTTGGGGGATGATCTGCCTGGAATCAAATTTTTCCTACTTCAAGACTGTGTAAACTTGTTGCTCAGGTCTTGTATTTACAGTCATTTTTAGGTATTTATGTTTATTTATGAAAAATCACATATCATAGAGGCAGTAACAGAACCCATTTGGCATTAATTGAAAGACGTAATTATCAACCTATGAAATTCTACAAGAAAGATGAAATCCGGTAGGTTTCACATCACTTAGGTCTTATTTGCTTCGTGAAATTTCTCTCTGAGTTGTTCACCCACTAGCAACGTCCTGAAGTTCTTTATAACTACAAGTACTCCCAGCTGGAACTGCTAATTTGATGTCATACTGAAAGTACAGCATAATTATGAGCAGACAGACCACCAGGGGAGTTCTGCATTATCCTCGTTTCACTTAAGAGGGCAAAATTGTCCAAGGAATGAATAGAAAATGCCCACTATTAATTTTCTTTTTTTTTAAGACAGAACTAAAGACTAAAAAAAATAAAGGAGCAGCTGTCAGAACTTGACAACTGCTGAAACATACTGTTCTTTTTAAATTCAAGACATCTGTAAGTGCATGTTATGATATTTGTTGCCAAGAAAGTGATGACTTTATTATTAAAAATATCACTTATAATGCAAATGAGAAGAACTGTGTGCTGAGGTGAAATCTAGGGGATGGAGCTTGTCTCTACACTGATTACCATAAAATACTGCAATGACAGTTTCAGAGCTTATCATCAATATGTTACGATATTAAACAGTTGAAAACAGTCAAATGGAAGATAAACTGAGAATAAGACAGAAAGTAACATTCTGACATTCCTAAGAGTCATCCAGCCAGCTTTTCTTCCTAGAACCTTAACCTTAAATCTTCGTATCTCTTTTACACTACCAAACTAAAATAGAAAAATACTTTTTTCCCCTGGTTTCTTATTTTATGGTCCAATAACTCTTTTCTGCATAATTGATTGGTTCTTATTTATTAACTAAGTAACAGAGTATTTTGATAGGAAATGTGTCAAGGGCACCACCATTTTATCCAAGTTTGTCATTTCAGAGTAATTCATTTAAAATTTGCAACCTTCATTAGAAAGTGACTGAAAGATCCACTTTACTGTTTTCTGGATTCCACAGCTGTACAGGAAGCCAACATACGATGCTCGACATTCTGGAAACCATTTGATTACTTGAATACTGGCGTTTGAAATTAAACATGAATTACTTAAAAGCCCATTAAAACCTACAGCATGGCCAGACATTTTTAACCTTATACTTTAGCACCAGAAGATTCTTGCCTTTTATTACTTTTCTGTTTTTCGTATGTGAATAGCAGTGGGTATCTCTACAATAAGTAATTAATTAATGTTGCTGTTAATTGGGATTCTGTTATTAATAGTGTCACTGCAGGGTGGTATTAATAAATTGATGATTTAATTTGCCCCTGGCTAAACGTTAGCTGGTAAGTTACACCACCAGACAGCTATCTGAGATTTTTTTCTTTTGTTCAGTTCTTCAGAACTAATTTTTCAAACTCATTAGATTTCAACACAAATCTCAAGGTCCCCAGTCCAGTGACACACATACAGAAATACATCTCATGATAGCAGGCATGTAGCACCGCTTTTATTGCTTCAAAAAAACAAACCCTTCCCTGTCTGTTCACACACAAACACATTTAAGCTTAAAAACATGTTGAGTAGTTTATGTAAGGAAATCAATTCCTATTGCAGGACAGATTCAGATCACAATGATCTGAACCCAGAGTTCCAAATACCTACAGTGAAGATGCTTGTGTAATCTTCTGACCCTTTCCAGGCCAAAAGACAGATTTCAAAATGTATACAGAAAGCACGTCACAAGCAAAATAGTACTTTTCCCTTGCCAGACTCTTAAAGAGTTGTACAATGTTGTTCCCACTATGAAGCTAGCAGTCCACCCAATTCATTCTCCTGCTTAGAAATGTTTATTTTGAGTGGTAGCCTATCACCTCTTTGCTGAGTTATGAGTATTAAGAGTCTGTTCTAACAGCCAGAGACTGTCTGCATACAGCTCAACAGGCTTCATGTAGTTCCCTCTCCGAGAAATCAAATGCATTTGAAAAGAATATGATGTGTGAAACTCAGAAGATCGAAAGGAGAATCTGGGGGAGCAGTTTTTATATAGCTTTCATATAAATATGCAAAATGACAGGAGGGGCTCCAGACATACAGAAGTTGATGGGAATTCTGTCATTAGTCTTGCTGAAGTTAAAATTTCATGTTTTATACATGGAGAGTAATTTTTCTATATAGTTATACAGCTTTGTTGAAGATCAGCTGTAATCAATTTCAATAGCAATTTTGCCATGGACTTGCATGAGAACAGAATCTACTGATTCTTACAGGTTCTCACTAGTTATATGGTCATTACATATATAGTTATATAGTTATATCTATAGTTCTATCATCCGTGTATCATGATTCATCTATTTATGATTTAGAGACGTATTCCTAAAACTCCTCAAAAACATAAGCACCAAATATCTGCCTAGTATCATCTCTTTTAGAGCTAAATGTGTAATATTAATAAAATTTACATTATTATTCCAAGCGTTAATATTGTAATCTGAATTAGTCACATCCAAGTACTTTGCCCTCCTCATTTCTATCAGATAATTTCAGCACTACTAGCAGAGTCTTCTAATGAGACTGGGTATCACTTGTAAGAAACCTCAAGGGTTAGTATCTTTGTTCTAAAAACACTAGGGTTGTACTACTAAACAAGACCAAAAACAGACCACAAGAAAAGAATGAGGACCATTCAAGAAATGATCTTAATGGCCCAAAACGGAAAAAGAGAGCTAATGCAGATTACTGCAATGGCAATTGACATTTGTGACGTCTTAGCTGCATGCTGCTGGAAGAATTTTAAGTATTCAGCCAATGCTTAAGAGGAAGTGGAAAAACTTAGCACACAGTTTGTCTTGCAGCTAGGAATGCATCACTGACAGCTTCTGTACGCCCCTTACTCCTTGCTGCAGTTGTGCGATTCACAGAAGAGTTAAAGAGGCTGATGGTATGGTATGACTAATGCTTAGGATAAAAACAAGTGACTGGAATTTTGGGACAAAATGAAATGAAGTCTTTTAAAGCAAATTGCTGAATGATCTTATGCAACAGCATAATTCAGAAGAATTATGGAAAACTTAGGAAAACTAGCGTCACAAGTTCCTAGGCCACTCAAAAATTTGGAAATCTAAGAAGTCTTACAGAATGGAGACTATATCCCACTTTCAATTATCTGCAGAGTCTTCAGACAAACCTCAAGTGCCACTGTATTTCACTGGAACCTCAAAGAACATTTTGAGAATGTTCCATTTTCCAAATGAACTCAAGTTGCAGATGGAGAAAAACAAAGCGACCAAGTTCCTTCTAGAGCAAAGTTCCAGCTATAGAATTTGAAGGAGACTACTCACTCCTCACTCTCATTACACCTATGTATGTCCATGCCTGTCAGCTGTTGGCTTGTTTGAACAACCTTTATATAACCACTGGTTATCACAATTCAAGGTTTGATTCATTTTTACATTTGCAATAGGAGTAGTGCCCCGTCACATAGTTCCATAAATCTGTGTCTGTAAATCTTTATACTAAAGAGCAAGAAAAAGAAGATGAAGAAGCAGGAAGAGAATGAAGTTCCTGATGTTTTCCTACCACAGGGCAGGCCCTGAAGAAACTAAGAAGAGAAGAGAAAAAAGGAAAAAGGAGGAGGCAGACGAATGGCTCACTTACCTCTGGAATTTCAACACCATTGCAAACCAACAGTCAAAGGTCTGCAGTAAATAGAGGAAAGATAAAGGATGGAATAAGGTAGAACTCAAGAGGGAGAATATGACAGAAAAGAAAGAAAAGGGGCAGAACAGCACTGATTATGCTTGTCCTGACACTAGCTAGCAGTTTAGATAACTGAAAAGTAAACAGAAATGCACCATACCTTTTCTTTGTCACTGGCTTCTCGAGCCACAGTAGAGCCCTGAAACAGAAAAAATGGATCTAAAAATGTGCATATGTCAGAAACTAATTTGAAAACTTTACGATAACAGGTCAAAAAGTGGATGAACTGCATCCTTCTGAAATTGAGAATGTGATACAGGAGGTAGAACGTCTTAAACTTCTGCCATCACTTGAAGAAGATGTATCACGTGAGAAGAAGGATGGATTAAATCCTCAAATGCTCCGTATCTATGACTGATGGGGGTTTCCTCCTCATGTCTCACCCTAATTCTGAGACAACCTTGGAAGTTCAGTTGGCTTGACAGACTTCTGACCTTTCTGTGCCAATTTAGATGTATAGTTGTGGGATAGCCTATTCTATATAACCCAGGCATTCTTAACACACATTTAAAAAGGATGTCACACAATATTAGTAAACAACACACAACAAGAACAGTCTACCTCACAGCAACATGAAGTCAAAAGAAGAGATGAGATCAACAGTGGATTCAAAAGATTTACAGTGTTTGCCAATGGCATAATGGGTATTTTAAGATACTTTTTTTAATGACTGGAACTAGTATGTAATGTGGTGCTTTCTGAATAAGCTGGAGGTGACCAAAAAATGGCTGCATATATTTCTTTACAAATCTCTTGTAGCAGGACCAAACCTTTTAAGTACCCAGAGTTTATCAGGTAACAGCACTGCAATAAATAGTACCCATAATTATGCCTCCATTACAATAACGTGGTAAGCATTGGTTATTGAAAGACTGGGACATCAACTCTCTCTTGTTGGAAGGGTAAGGAAGTGCTTGAGTGGGTTTACACTAGTTTAAAGAATGTGAGGATTCACAGCCACACATTTTTATATTGTGTTTTGTTCACTGCAGAGAAAACTTAGAACAGAAAGAAAAGATAAACGGACAGCAGACCTTCAGTGTTATGTATAGTCCAGCAAGCAGAGATTTCATTTCATTATATCTTTAGCTGATAAAGAACTCCAACAAAAGTCTATGATATTTTAGTTTACTGATTTACTTATAGTGTATTCTGTGCTCTACCTACCTCCAGAACTATTGGTTCTGGACAACGATCAGCAGAAAACCAAATGACGAAAAAAAGATTTGCAATAGTAAAAATTTTGGAGGTTGCGAAATTTAACACTGAAGTAATCCTAAGAAAAAGTCTCAGTGGACAGGAAAACAGCTTTGAAATCCTATGCTGATCTGTAGTGGAGACTTTTGTCTAAGCTGGTGTCAGAAATACCTACAAAAAAGGAGTCTGAACCTGTAACCGCGGATGCTCTATCAATGAAATTGAGAAAAAGCTATTTATAATCTTTGCAGTGTCATTATACCTATGCTGGGGGGAGGTAATTTTCAAGAGTAATATGACATTGATGCTGAATTTAAATTGCAAGGGAAGTTTATCTTTAAGGTAATTTTGCCTAGCTGGACAAACTGAACAGTGTACAGAAGCATTCACAGAGGTGAACAGCAGCAAGTGCAGTGCTGCTTAGACCAATGGTAAGAATGCATTATATGCTATTTGATTTTTGCTGTTGTGCTTTTGTCCCATTTTTTAATGCAAATGGTCATTATGATGCTCTAAAATACATGTAGTTCTCTCAAATTTTTGGAAGTTACTCATCACCATTCAGGTATGAGATCGGTCACTCATTCTTAGTGGCACTTTTGAAGAAAATCCTCCAAAAAAAGGCAGCTTATGATTGAATAGTTGCTTTCTGCCCCTCCACTAGTCACATCATGCATCAACTGGGTTATTTCAAATGAAAAACAGCTTAAATCTGAGAGGGTAAATTCAAATAAGGGCAAAAACAGAATTAAAAACATCTTTCTTCAGAATCTCTGCCAACTACTGAAAACCATTAAGTCAACAGTCAGGAAGTCAGTTCTCACAAATCAGGTTCAGTCAACTATATAACCAGTTTCTAGGTAAATACCTAGGAATGGTTGCTGCAGTATGTAGCATTACAACCCTCGTAATATAGAGCTGAATAAATATCGTAAAAAAAGTATGCAGATGCACGTAGTGGTTCAACACAGAAGTTAAATGCATTAGAAAGAAGTAGGTTTCTAAGGGAGACTTTATGGAGGAATTAAAAACAATCCCTTATGTAGAAAGACTATGAATGTGTTTCAGGCCTTTACTCCAAGTGCTGTATGTTAAATATCAGCAAAATTACATTTTATAACAAAACTAAAGCACACCTTATGATAAAAACAAAAGGAATTCTGTATTTTAAGAGCAATTCTCTTTTTCTCAGAACTACTTTTAAAATGCAGAAGGAAATATGAAGCTTCTGTGGAAGTGATGTACTTTGTAGTAGCATTTTGTTGGTTTAAATAATAAATCATGTAGTCATTTTATATAAGTCCTCTGCACAGTCAGCTGCGGCCTTCCATAACGTTGAGAAAAGCCTACAGTAAGCAGAATTCTTATTTTACTGAAGTGTTTCACCCTTAGCCATTAGTTATATATAACAAATATTTTGGGTAAAACCACTCCATTTAAAACATGCACAATACAGATAAATTTGTAGTCTCTATAAAATCATTCTCCAGCTTTTCTAAGCTTAGATGCAGAAGTACCCCAGCTAATCGTGATTATTATGTAACACAGGTTTCCATCCATTAACATTCTGAGCACTCTTCAATCAACAGCAGAATCGAGCATTTGCATTAAAGATTTTCAGCTACTTTGTCAGTTATTTCATCTGCAGTTATTTCTCACCTTTAGATCGTATTTTCTATAAACAGATAAACGATGGCTGAACACATTCCTTGTAACAATCATATATATTTCAACTCCATCGACAGTGAGCCGGTACATGCCCAGAAACTGGGGAAGAAGGGTGTTCCCATGACACTCCACAATAAACTGCAGAAGCAAAAGAAAAAACAGGAATGAGGATGGATATAAACGGAACAACCAGAAACAACACATCTGTTTATCAAACACGTATTGGGGTGGAGCCAAACGTTTGAAAAATCACGCCAAAACAAAGCCCTGCCTTTAGGTCAGTGTTTAAAAAATACAACTGTAAACTGCTTAACTTGTAACTTCTACAGACGATGTCGCTGGAAGAGCTGGCTGTGTGTGGCAGATCAGTCCCCTTTGGTGGTCCAAAAGTGCACCTCATGCGTATTTGGTACTGGCGTCAAAAAAGCAGAAACAGTTTTTCAAACGTCACACGACTGTATTTTATGCTCTGTTATCCCTTATTTAATCTGTTCCTCCATTCTCAGTGTGAGGACCATTTATGATGCTGTCACCAGCAACAGGTATTATTTACTACCACCGTCTCCCAGTACTTTGCTGCTCAGAGCTGAGCAGTGACCTACAGGACCTTTTTTTAACTTAAGAATGATTTCACTTCCTTAAGGATGCCATGTTGCATTACAAACATGCTATCAAGCTTGGGAAGTTTCACCATATGCACCTGAAGCCTGACTTTATTTATTTTTTTTTAATTTAAATAATCTGCCTTTCAGATAACAGTTCAAAGTACTATCGAGGGACCACCAGAGGAACCAGAAATCTAAGCACAGGCTACACTGAAGATGAGAAGTATTGAATGAGTATTTATTCCCACAATGAAAATGCCCATATTGTATTAATACTAAAACCAACCTGAACATATTCACTGCAGTTTTGCGGAATCAAGGAAAAGTTCAGCCACAGTGATGTAGAAAAGCCATCAACAGCTTTCCTTTGTCTGCTCTTAACAAGTACCAAACAGACAAACTCGGAGAAAATGTAAAAATTCAAGCCGTTCATGGGGAACAGCTTTTAAATTCTTCTGAATACTGAACCCTGTGTTTCTTTTGTGCCAAAGTGACCTGTTACTAGAACACGTCACACCAAAATACAGGAGACTTTCGAACAAGGTCAAAGAATAAGCCATTAGAACTGTTTGACAAAGGTAATTGGTGTTCGATGACAAATAATACAACCAAAGCTCTTAGAACTCTTGAAGGTTCTGCAATTTCTGGCTCTGTTAGCTTCAAGGAATTTCTTTCAATAATTCTGCATTGGAACCTGCACAGACCAATACAGACTTTCCTTTCTTAAATGGCAAAATCAAAAACAGTTTTTAGGAAAGATTTAAGCACCCTGAAAACAACCCACTGTGGCAAGAACCAAAGCGAACGGCCAACAAAGCTTGAACCTACTGGCTGTGAATAGAATAAAATTTAGACTAACAACTTGGGCATACCAGCTCTTCAGGCTTTAACAGTTCAGGTTATGACAACATTTTCTGCCTGCCCTACAGCTTGATTGGAGGTTACGACCCATACACAAGCCATGGATGCTGCAGTCTACCATTATAAGCTCAAACCCCCCAATGCAAAGCAGCCTGATGACCACAAAGGCAATTTCAGTACTCTTCAGCATGAAGATTATCATCTTGCATCTGAGAAACACTACTGTTTTTAACAGATACTGCAGTAGAGTTGTTGAATTGAAGGCCTTCTGGCCACAGGACTGTGTACTGGATACACAGCTCATTTTGACCACCAGTAATTTTTTCTAAAGATCTGATCATAAAGAGAAATTACAACACTAAATGTGAAGGTTACAGAAAACATATTTAAAACAGTAATCCCTGTTACTCAGGCTGCACTGCTTACACGGTTATAAATATCGAGCATTTGGCATGTATCCTAAAGGCTGATGTCTTTCTAATGCTTTAGAAGGTGGTAAGGGTTGTTCTCCTAACAGCATTCATTAAATGATTCCCTCTGTACAATGGTTAATTTCTGCAATGATGTTAAAACAAATCTACCTTCCAAGAAGAGTTTAATGTCACAGAATTTCAGGCCACTCAATTATTTAAAAAATCCCATCCATTTCTCATCTTACAGCTCTTGCCTATGGAATCTGAATTCCCGTGCAGTACAAGGGAAACTGTTACTCAACAGTACTGAATGAGTAGTAGAATGAGAGTATGCTCTTAGAATGAGAGTAGCTTAAGTCCTGTTTGTAAATTGTCATTAGCCACCTGCCAACACTGTTGTTTCATTTTAATATTTTGCTAACAAGTCTTCTGAAAAGTCCATGTGACTATAATGGACCACCGGACATGGAAAACTCTGCTAGTATTTGCACCTCGTCTGGCAAAAAAGGACTTGGCTATATTATTGCAGACTGCTAAAAGACCTTCCCACAGCGGATCACATACTGCAGCCATTTACTCCCACTCACTGACAACTGTGTAGACTCTGTGCCACTGCAACTTAAAGAAAAGCCCCTAAAATGATTCTAGTGTTTTTCATGACAGCATTTCCTATCCCGGTGGAGTGGCAAAAGAAAGAGGGAGGAATGCTGTTGGCTTTCAGAATCAGAACCTTTCAGAAGGTTGGTCTAGAACTTCCTACCTTTCAAACTATCAATCCTCCATATCCGCACCACAGAGGAGGCAAAGTGTGTCATCTGTTTGGGTGGGAGCCCAGCAGCACTTGCACTGGTGACTGTGGTTGGCAGATTTTCAATTTACCCATCTCGATATAAATGAAGTAGCAATTTAGTCACCTCAAGGTGCTTTTTAGGAATGATTTCCTGAAGTTTCCCACTCACAGCTGGAATAAAAGTGAGCCTAGAACATAAGCCATGCTCAACATGCTCAACAGGACTGCTAAATTTCAGTGGAAGAAAAGACTTCCAGTCCTTTATGTTAATTCTTTCTAAAAAGAGCATTAAAATAATTCTATCAGGCAGCCTTGCTAAACAGATCTGTAACACTTAGCCAATACATTTACAAGTGCTTATATGCAGTAACAAAATCCATTTTTAAAGAGTGCTAAAATAAACACCCTATCATTTTTTCTTATTAATTCAGACAATTTTCATTTTTCTGCACAGCATGAGGACAATATTACCATTAACAAAATAAAGCATCGTCAGCATGTTGACACATTCTATCAGCTGTGCAGCACTGTTTTCAAATATGTAATTTTCTGAGCTCTCCTGAATCCCATGCTTAAAGCTGAAAATAAGAAACTCTTTATGACCTTACATTCTCATTATTCTTTGTATAAATACAGCCTCAAAATTCCTTAATAAGAACAGAACTTACGCTATCTCATTTTACATGAAAAATATGACTCTTAGCTTCCTCTTCTTGGTAATGTTAGTAAGCCATCAGGATGACTAAAAGATAACAAAGTGCATACAGCAGTGTTGGTAAATACTCTCTGCCATTTCAGTTTTGAAAAAATACAGGGTAAAATTCCCCCATTTTTGCATTTTTCTTTTCTCGTAGAAGATAATCTGTGGAATGAGTTTGACATTAATGAAGACTAGTTCCGCCAAGTGCAACGTCATCTGAACATGATCACTGAATGTGATTATCTAGGCTGTTTATCTGCTACCAGGAACATTATTCTTAATAACACTATGATAAGATGAGTCACTGGGCTTGCTGTGTCTTCTGGAAGTGCCCCGAACATCATCAGTGGCAGAATTTTAAATATACTAAACATGTAAGAAACAGCTGCTGGTGAAATCCAGGCCTCAATAGAGTCCCTGTAGCCAAATTCACTCTGCCATTTTGTGTAGCTAAGTATCTACCTAATGAAACTTCTTATCATTCAATGACGTTTTTCAACACGTTTTCCAATAACAATTCCAGTCCATGGTGGTCTGTCCCACCTGCACAGGTTGAATTCCATCTAATGCTCATATTAACCAATGTTTTATCTTGATTCACACAAGGAGCCAGCAGAAGGGCTTTCCCCAGCTCTGCTTCTTAGCAAATCTCCCCTAAGTCTTCTCTCTTACCACACAGGGACACCTAGAGAGTCAGGGTCACAGTTACATGCAACGTATCCTTTCTTGAGCGTTTCCATTTAAATAACAGAGTATGATGCTGCCTTGCTCTGCCTTTTCACCTCTCCTTCCCCTTCTTTTTGTGGTACACACAGAGTAACTCGGGAAGAAACAGGGAGGAAAATGAAAACCCTAGCCACAGATAACCCAAACAATGACATGGATGGAGGATGACAAAACCTTAAAGCTCTGTTTTAGGATGGCATTGGCTTAATATTAGCTTACTTCAGTGCAAATTCCTGGACACTCAGTCCCTACCTGCTTTTCTGGGACAGATTTCAGCCTATGTGGCTGTCATCATATTTAGGACAAAACTGCATGTAGCTTGCAGTAATGATTTTCCATCTATTTACAATTATCACATTTTCTCCTACCTCCCACTGAATAACCCTGTGCTGTTCTTCAGCTTCTGAACCATGCTCTCTTGGTACTGTTTCCACATCTTACACTTTATTGTCTGTGATTTTTCCTTTTGCTTTTCTTCCTGTTTCTTTCACATTTCTTTCATCTGCAAAAGCTAAGGTCATATTTGTGCTGCTTTTGTTTTCTCCTTCATGATTCTTTTTCTCCTTTTTAGCTTGCTTCATCCTTTCTTCTCATCCAGTTCAGATCACTCCCCTATTTCCTGCCTGCGGAAAATGGGCAGTTTCTCCCCTTTACCAGCATGCTGCATCTGCTATTCACCACTTCTGTCAGTTGCCATAGAGACAGGCAGGCAGTGCAACGGGTATCAGTTCTGCATTTATTACCTGTGTAAGGAAGAGGATGTGCAGTTGGCAGCCCCCTATAGAAACCTGCAGTATACCTACACTTGTGATTAGATTTATACTTGAAAGCTTGTATACTTACAGTTCCCTCTTGTTCACTTGCCTTGGGATGTCTTCCCAATCTCTTTTTCCTTACAAAAGCATTTAAATCACCTGCATGTCAGCACCAAGGAAAAAAATACCCCTTTTGAAGCCCATTTTAATGAAGAAAGGTGTGCAAAAGGTGCTGGGTTTTTTTGTTTTGTTTTGTGTTTTAACAAGAAACTCAAGTTACCTTCATTTTATGTTTAAAAATATCCACCCTGCCTTTCATCTATTCTCAGAGGGCACAGGACTGCACTGCTGCATCGATTTACACCACTGTAATCTTTGAAGCCAGTTTAGCTCTCTGAGAAGGACAACATATCTCGTTCAGTTCAGAAACTACAACATCATCTCACACAATTTTGTTCAACTGGCACCGATTTCTGTCCTTGGAAATATTTGTAGTTTATTAAATATTTACGTTAGCATATTCTGAGCTTTATGCAAATTACTCCACAGAATTTTTGCATGGGGCAATGCATCCAAAGGAAACATGTAAACACAGCTTGAATGGATACTGAAATTAAAATATTTAAGGAAGACACAGGCTATACCTGCTCCTTACAAACAGAGTGAAATCCTGGCAATGCACTGATCTGAGAAGACTTCACTAAGCTCCCCTTTAACAATGTCAAGGGTCTTAACTCCAGTTTTCTGATCCATGCTTTTGGGGTCTCAGTACAGATTTTAATGAAAACAACAGTCCGTCTGAAGGCATTTCAAGTGAGTATTCCTTTTTGCTCCCAAGCACTATGTAAGTGTTTAACATTAATATGCTTGATTAACTCACAATTTTAAGTAGTTGTACTACTTCTGAAAGTAGGTAAGAGCAATACAACAGCGATTTTTCCAGTATTTCAGTGTTGTCCTTTTGAACACATTATAATGCTTCTAGCATATTTGATAAGTAAATAATGTTCAGCCGAAAGGTTCCTGAAGAACAGCTGCAGGAGTCCTGCTAATAATTGCTAATATATCACTATTATAAGCAGCTCAAACCAAATGTGACTAAAAGCAGTATTTCATACTACATACCAAAAATACCGTAGTAGTAGAAACTGCCTAGCATAGAAACTTACAGCAGAACTCCATGTGTCACACATGCCTGAATTTACCACAGCACTTAGAAATGTAGGTGGTTCTTGTCTAAGCTAATTAGTTTTTAAATGTAGATAGAAAGCTGGACCTGGACTTTATAGTCTTTATAAATGACAATAGGTTTTGCAACTGTAAGTGTGGAGGAAGGCTTTATTCCCCCATTTGTTTAGGCCAGAAGTGGTATGCTCAGTTGTTTATTTTTCCCCTGGATTTTTTTTTCAGATTTGCAAGAAGAAAATAACAAGCTCTGGTATTCTTACTGGGGTACTGCAAGCATCAGACCCATCTGATGAGTTGACAGAAAGCGTCAGTATTGAGACTTAAGTGTTCACCATCTGTCTGAGTCTGTAGGCCTGAATGCCACTAACCAAAAACCAAGCATCATGTTGGATGGGATAAACAGAGTCTAACTCACAGTTTTGGATAGTAACTACAATTTACAGCTGTCAGAACAGCTACTTACAATTCAACAGTTTGAAGCTGGATTTGCTATATATACTTGTACGCTGTTTCTATAGTAACTTCTCCTGGTATTCCTTCAAACTTGATTCAGTTTCAGTTATTTATACATCTCCAGTCTGTAGCCATAGGCTTGGAGTTTGATAATTTCATTTTCACTCTTGATCATTTAAAAAAGAAAATTATAAAGTAGTAACAGTACAATAAGCAAGGAGGCATGTGACTTGACTAATTCTGGAACATCCCACCCAACATTGCCTGGAAAACAGAAAGCTAATAACTCAGCCAAACTGACTTATTTTATTTTCACTCTTAAGTTACCAGCCATCTTCTTCCTGAAAATAGCCCAGTTTCCCTAAGCTATGCAGTCATGACCATTATACGAGGGTTGCTCTGAAAGTAATGCCTCCTATTTTATGATGTTGACCCACAACATCACAGGCGGATGCTGGTTGTACTGCCAGTAGAGGTGGAACCTTCCCACCAATATCCCATTACATTTTGTTGCCGTGTGACAGATGGCAGCAGAGGGGCAGTCTGACTGAATGGTGTCTGACATGGAAGGCCATATGAAGCAAAGGTGTGGAATTGAATTCCTCCATGCAGAAAAAATTACACCCATTGATATTAAACAACACCTGCTGAAAGCTTATGGAGACCAAACAGTGGATGTGAGAACAGTGAGGTGGTGCTTTCAGCAGTGGTGACAGTGGGTCACCTCCACTGGTGCAGATTTTCATGAGCGTGGCAAGCAGGCTCTTGCTCACTGCTGGTGGAAACACATAGCTAATGGTGGTGACTACACTGAAAATGGCATTTTGTAGTTGAGAATTTGCTTTATCAAATAGTATTATTGTAGTTTCTGTAGAAATAAATATGAGACATTACTTTCAAAGCAACCTGCGTACTTTTGGTTAATTAAAAACAAGGCATTCTACACTGGATATTTTTAGACTTACAAGTGTTAACATGCTGTACACAATTCCTGCTCCTTTTGGAAGTACCTAAGTATACAGACTGTGTAACTATAACCTCAGTTCCTCAGCTCCAAAGAACAGAGTATTACAACTTCAGACAGACGAAGAGAGAAAGGACAGAAAAAAGGTTTGTGGACTATACGTATCCAATTCCTGATTAAAAAAACAAAAACAAAAAACCCAAACCTTTATTCCTATTTTCTAGTGGCAGTCTACGCGTCTTATCTTTTGGTGACTCACAAAAAATCACTGTTACTTGGAGTTGGATTTCAGAAACGTTCATGGGAATACTGTCCTGCCACATTTCTCTGCTGAGCCCAGTAGCTCCCAGACACCTGGTCTTCTTTGCTTAAAGACAGCTACCCCTCTTGTATGTATTGCTGAGAAACTCAGGCAGACTGGGAAAATATTTGATAAGGCTTGTTTGGTCCTAAGCAAGGAGGAGGAGAGAGATACTTTCAAGGTCTAGAAGGATTCCATCAGCTTGGAGCTGTTAGCATGAGTAAGAACACTGTTGAGTAAATATTATTGTTCAAATGAAATTCATTCAGAGATTCAGCCTGTGGAATAAACGTGAGATGAGGGAAAAAAAAAAAGCCTGGGAAAGATAAAAGAGATGATCTGTCTTAAATAGTACAAATTTCGTTCATCATCATGTCAGAAATAACTGGAAAATAATTACTGCCTTCCTGCACAGATGAAAGAGGGTGCAAGACTCCAAGTGTTTAAAAGTCACTCTTCAGAATGGATAGAGGACCCAGTGTTAGGTCCTTTAGGGATACCACATCTCTGTCAAGCGAGACACGGAAATGGCAGAAGCATTCTTTAAAAATTCACATGAATTCACATACCACCTATGTGGTCTTCATGTGCCTGACAAAGATTATTCCTCCCAGGAGGATCCCTGCACTACATAACTGGGTCTGAACGTGTCTGGATGCTCCTGTCCTTGGAAAGCTGAGCCTTCCAAACCTGGGTTTGCCCTAAGAGCAGTCTGACACAGGACACTGTATAAAAGCATGCCACTGAAGTCCCAAACTAGTCAGATGCACTCGCATTTGGGATGTGGAGCTAATTTAACTGGTCACAAATTTTCCCATGTGAAGAATGCTGCTGGCACTGAAACTGAGGGAAAACTAATGAGCAGACTCTTCCCTAAAAATGTGATACTTTTGTATGTGATTGCAAATAGCCTCATCAGCTGCAGCAACAACTACAATTCAGGAAGATAGCAGGCAGTAAGCTACATATGTAAATCAGAACGTATGCATCTGTATTACTCAGAGAATATGCCAAAATAAAACTAAAAACATGAGAAGCTGTTTTGACAAAGATTTCCACAGGAGTATCCAGTGCAGTATCTGAAAAGTCTTGCCATCTGATGGAGCCATGGAGGTACATCCATACCTGTAAGTTGGACTGTGTTCTGGAAAAAGTTGTAACTGGAACAGAAGAACACACATCCAAATTACTAAACCCTTCTCTACGTCAGGATGTCCATGTTCCAGCTGCAAAGTAGGAATAGTAACTGCATAAGTGAATGCCTAAGTTAATTGCCCAGAATTATTTGGGAGGCTGCTAGTAGGCTCAAAGCAAAACCACAGCATGGAACATTAAACTGTTAAGATCAAGTAAGTACCAGTGGATGACACCTGGCATTGAATGGTTTCTAGTACACGTGTAGCCTAAGGGCAACCTGTATGATGCCTTGGTAAACAGAATTATTTAAAGACCTGCTCACCAGGACAGTGGATTTTCTAGACTTTGTCTAGCATAGTAAGATATGCTTTCCTTGTCTGAAAAATATCTAGAGAAATGAGAGGACCAACTGCTGTACCTAATATACCAAGCATTCAACTACTAGCAGTAAAACACAGGACACGTTATCAGCCACGCCACCACAGTTCATAGGATTTAGCTTAGATTTTCTTTAATTAATTAGAACAATTTTATTCTTTTAACAGCATGTTACTGAAGACACCAAAATTAATTTATTTCATTAGAAGTCCAATTATTAAACTGCTTCTGTACTTGAGTTCTTGGCATTTGTAAAGTGCTCTCAAGTTCAGAGGCAAAGGGGAATACCAGTCTCATCTTTATGAATCTTTTGGAGGCACTACTGAAAGATATCAGACTCAAATCTATTTGAGTTACTAACATAATAATGTGTAAGATGTTTCTAACACTACCTAAGCACATGCTTCCATTCTTACACAGATACCAGCACGAAGGCAAATAAGATGACTGCCACAGATACCTTGCAAATCATTGTTACTAGTAGGCTACCTACTATGGACTCTGATGTTTTGGAAGCACGAACAATAAAAGATTACAGTAATGGTTAAGTTCATTCATGTTAGCACTGTCTTCATGGACACTCTTGAAATGAGATGACTGTTTTGGAAAGCAGTATGACTTGTCAGCTGGATTAACAGTCACAAAGAAATCTGGATCATTAATTTCTAATGCCAAATAAGAAACGGACCAGAGCATTAATTTTCCTGCACGGCTTCACAGATGAAAAATGTTTTAGATCAAAGCTAAAGCGTTGACTTTGAAAATTCTAATACCCCCAAATTACAATTAGATAATAGTTTAAATTTTCTCATTAGCAAAACTGTAATTAAAAGATGGTCTTATGAAGATTTCTGATAGTGACAATATTTTGCTGTTAAAATAAGAACATCTCACATTTCATTTAAACAGACGTACAACTTGCAGAGAGGAAGGAGCTCACATCCATCTCACTGAAGGCTTCACAACCACTTGGAGCTTGAATAGAACTCACAGATCTCAAATATACAGCAGGAGAGAGAAAGGGAGCTGGAAGAAGTGCTGTGAGGATGGCTGGCAATATGTCCAATTCCCAACACCCCAAAATCATACCTCTGTCTCTCCTTACTTTTAAAAGTTCCACAAGTAACAGTATAAGAAATACAATCAGGCCTGGGTACTTTATATTCATATGGTGCTGCTTTCAAAATGTGCAAGGGGTGCTCCGAAAGTAACGCCTCCTATTTTATCATGTTGGCCCTCAATGTCAGAGGCAGACGTTGGTGGTATGGCTGTAGTCCCAGCAGTATTCCATTACATTTTATTGCTGTGCAACAGATGGCAGCACAGAGGCAGTCTCATTAAATGGTATCTGATGTAGAAGTGTGAAGCTTATCTGTGAGAATCAGTGGTTTATGACCTAGGAATTGCGTACAGAGCCAAATATTGGCTTTACTGCATTGGAAACAACAATGGCAATGCTGGAATACTGCAAAGTTTGCGCCAGGTGGGTCCACCAAATGCTAACACAGGAACAGAAAGAACATCATATGCAAGTTTGTCAGGACCTGTTGAATCAATACAGGGCTGAAGGTGGCAGTTTCCTGAATCACATCTCCATGAGTTGGGAGCATGTGAAGAAGAAAAAGTTGAAGACACAGCCTTCAGCAGATAAAGTGATGTGCACTTTCTTTTGGGATAAAAAAGGGGTAATCCTTCTGGATTTCCTGGAACCCAAACAAGCCATCAACTCTGAGAGACACATCAGGCCATTGACTAAGCTGAACATTCAGTCAGGCCAGAGAAAAAGACAACTTTTCTCTTGCAACACAATAATGCAAGGCTCCACAGCAGTTCAAAGACCGTGGAGCACACTGCCAATCTTGGCTGCACTGTCCTACCATGCTGTACAGTCTCAATTTGGGGACTTCTGAATTCCAACCATTAGGGCCGATGAAAGATGGACTGTGTGGGCAACAATTTCCTAGTAACTATGCCATCATAACAACTGTGAAACAGTGGGCCATCTCCACTGGTGCAGATTCTTAAGAGCACAGCATGCAGGCTCTTGTTCATCGCTTGCAAAAATGCATAGCTAATGGTGGTGACTGTGTTGAAAAACAGTGCTTTGTAGCTGAGAATTTGCTCTATCAAACAGTGTTATCGTGCTCTTCGTAACTGTTGTAGTTTCCATGGAAACAAATAAGAGGCATTACTTTTGGAGCAACCTGCATAGTTTGTGATTTCTACTGAAGGGCATGTAATATCAGAACATTATGAAACATCACAAGGCAAATCAACAGAAACAATAAAAAACCAACACCTGAACATTCTGAAGTCATTACCTGCAATTCCAACCCACAGAGGTGAGCAGGAAGATGGAAAGAAGGAAAAAAACCCACTCCCCTTCGGGCATCAAATTTTAGATCATTTCTAAAAGCTTCCCGCTTATGCAGCTTTAGAGCTTATTCAAACGGATCTGGAGCTAAGAAAGTTAGCACTGATTTTTATTAAGGTTTCTTGTATTTTCCAAGTTCTGCTTCCCTCTGTACCATCCATACAAATCACACACTGACACAGCATGACAACTGTTAAGGTTGATTTCAGGGATTGCCCCTGCTCCCTTTTGACTTAAAAGCGATTTATGTAAGTGCACACTGACAAGATCTTTTTTTTAATACCTGGAATTTTAGATCAATTATACCAAATCTTTAAATTTACATCAATGAAACACTTATTAGTTAAAATCTGTAATTAGTGAAGCACATTCCATGATTAGACCAAGAAGAAAGAGGTCGTCTGCAGCATTCATACACTCATACACAGAGATCCCCAAATGAGCCCAGAATAAAGTAGTTACAAGCCTGGAACTGAAAGAGTGAGCATTCTGGTAAGAAGTAACATATTACCTGATGGTATTTCTTCAGTATGTTGTGCATTTCTGCTACATCTTCACTTGTTATCGTTTTGATGATATATCTTTTGTCATAAGACGTATGAAACCGGGCACCACTGCGTGCTTGGGAATCATTGGCAAGAGGTGCACTTCTTGTCAATGAGTTCTGTGAATTGATTAAAAAAAAATAGGCGTTGTAAGACAAATATATTTTTCTAACATTTTCTATCTAAAACAAATATAAAACATTTGCATTTATTTTAAAGTATCTTTCAATATTCACCGAGTGGAACTCTGCCAAGCGTGTAATCACTTTAAATATTTTGAGAACCAAAGAGTGTTTGGGTGAATGCATTAACCATCAGTGATTTAAAAGTCAGTGAAGATTTACTGTGGTTTGTTACATATATGTTATCAAGCTTTGGTGGAGAAAATACAGTCATTAAAATCCAAAAGAACCACTGTTCTACACCCTAATAACCAGGGATTCATCCCTAATAGAAGTATCATTTTACAATGCAGTAGGAGTTGTTCTTAAGCCAGAGGGACTAGCTGAATAACATAACTAAGAGTTAGATTTCCAAGCTGTGGTACCAGAGCTATTCCAATGATTTCATATCTAGTGTTAAGCAAGTGATATTATTGTACAGTTCCTTCTTTGGCAAAACAGATGCATCTGCCTTCCTACAAGCTCAGGAGGGGAAGAACAGTTAATAACTGTATAATGGTCAGATGAACAAAACTGCTAGAGATTAGTGACCATTTCTAGACTGGGGCTTGAGACTACTTGTGCTTCTACATTAGCAAGGGAATCTTTTTTGCCCCAGAAACTTAAGCAGTGTTCAGCTCAGAATACTGCTTACCTTATTTGAAGGCACGCTTATGCTTTCACTTCAGCAACGAAGGGATCTGGGATCACAAGCTCTAGGAATTCCAGCGGGAGCTGCACACACTCATTTGAGGCAAGTGTTCAACCCCAGTGCCAAGAAGTCAGTACAGTTGTCAATTATTATTAAGTAATAACTGCAACCTGGAGATGAGGGCAACTATAGCCTCCATTTAAGAAGGCGCTTGAGCACATACGTGCACCTTCGTATTTCTCATTGCATAAAGGAATCCCACTGACCTCAACAAGCATTCTGAATGTTTAAATCCTGACCCAAACGTGGGATGCTTTCTTAAATCAATTTAGTATGAGGTAAGAATGTTTCCGCACAAGCTTACTTCGTTCAACTGAAGTACTCAGGAGCAGCAGGAATAACAGTAAATTACCTAAAAGCACGCAGCCCTATAAGGTCTGATTACAATGGAAAGCTTTGTCATGACATGTAGGAGAAATAAATCTTTGCAGATTTCTCCCTGTACACTTCTAGACTCACTCAATGAATTACTGTCATTACCGATGTCTGTGACAAAATGTGATTCTCTGCTATTCTCTCTGTTCACTAAAGAAACAAAGGATGCGGTGGATGCCTCCCTAATGCTTATAAATGAATACTTTTCCTAGACTGATCAGAACAGAGTTTCTGGGACAACCACCAAAGACTCAGTTCCTGATCTGCACTGGCTTTTGTCAGCCAACTTTAACAGATGCAAGTACTGCATACACTGAACTGCTACGGGAATTTAAGTTTTCCATACCTGTTTCCAGATGTTCCCTATTCTAATTCATTTCCCACCACTCCATCACTGAAGTATTTTTTATGTACTGACAGTGTCTACCCAAGAGAACACATACCATAAATGGACTGAATTTTCTTAATACTACACTTCATATCAGAACTCCATTAATTTTAAAATTGAATCATATATTGAGTTAGTCTTCAAAATCCTCCTCCACTGAAACCTTCTATGTTCTACAGTCAGAACTGGACTTTATTTCCTGGGCCTATATGTAATGGTTCTAAATGACAAACTGATCACAGAAAGTTTTCAGATGCAATGCAGATTCAGTTACTATCACCACAAACTCCAGAAAATATGACGAAACATCATAATTATTCATAGTTTTGAGAAAAGCTGAAGCATGGGTAATCATCAGTGTATCCAGTGAACTGAACTACTGCTAAATTATTAGGCTATAATTCAGTTAGCAATAATAAAGGCTACTGGGTAATTATTTGTTATTGTTCCCAGCAGAAAAAGGTGCATTATTCTGAGGTTAACTGTTCCAATAAAGCTAAACTGTTCGTCAGTAACCACACATTTCTGAACGTATTGCTCCCAGAGATCCCTAGCCTTTAAACTGTAAGCCATGTGGTATAAATCTTGAAAGCAATTAACCTGAGGGGAACCTTAAGTTGTTGTGCTATAAAAAATTGCTCAAAAGTACACTTGTCAGTCTGCCAAGGAACCTCAGATGGAGGAAGGAAAGAGGGAAGATAATACGGAGGACCTGGACTAGCATTATTGTCCAAAATGTCAAAGGCTCCTGAGGCACATTTTAACACTTCACCAAAAGACCTGTCAGATTTGAGTGAAATTCCTATCTGTGAGTGCTCACTTAGAATGAAAAACCTGAGTGGTTTTGATACAAGCAGAGGCAGCCGGCTTCCCAAAGTGTCTCTGAAGCTCAGTATGGATGGCAGCGTCACGACCGAGATGCAGCACACAGGAAATGCTGCTCTGGACTTCCGGTATGCTGAAGCTCTGTCAACAATTCTGTGCCCAATAAGGCATTTTTACTTCAGACATCATCAGTGCTATTCTTACAATCCTTCTCTCGTTTAGAAAGTGTCTCTTTGGTCTTGACAAGCACTACTTGCACTCATCCAAGTGTTAGGTCTTAAAATAAAGATGTTCCTGCTTTTCAGGTACAGTATTCCTGCAAACATAACCTCCATTCATCCCATTCTTAACCAGGAATTTCTAGGATATATATATTAATAGAGAAACCCCTTAAAACCGACATATTTATTTTGATTCTTCTTTTTTTATAATACTTCCTGTTGGAATGTGGTACTCGATGCATTTAAAAGCACACACAACATAAGCAGTAAGAAATTTTGCCTTAAAAGAAATGACAGCTGAAAGAATAAGGGAATGAATTAACTAGTATTCCTTATCATGCTTCTTTCATTACAATCCAGCCAGCCAGAAAAAAAAAAAACAGAAGCTAGTCCAATTTAAACATAAATTAATAAATTTAGCCATATTTTAAATCAACTGGATGAAACCTCATTAAGTCACTTAGTTTTAACTGATCCTTGTCTTTTCCTGCAATGGTTGTTTTTTTAATGGAAATGAATTCCGCCTGATTGCCAACTATAGTGACAAGTTAATTTGCAAATACAGCTATCATGTCGAATATGTTGCTAACAAGAAAATATAATATATCTGTAGATAATTATTTAGTACACAATCTACAGCTTCTCAATGCTTTAATAGGTCAGAAATGGTGATGCATTTATTTTTGAGTAGATGGCTATTTTCTTTCTAGTTATCTATATCAAGTTTAATTAAGAATGCATGTAACTATCATTTTACTGTGTACATAATTAATTTGTTAGAACAAACCAAACAACATTGTACCAAGCAGCACAATTCTATACATGCACAGGTAACTCAGATGCCTTCCCTACAACACTCCAACTCTATTAATGAATTAAAGATCAGATGTTTAAACATTAAACATGTTTAAGATAAGAAAACCCATTTAATTAAAATCTTTGACACTTTGTTTTTACTAACTCTCCATTCCTGTAGTAACTCTCAATACAATGCTCTCTTCAGATACAGAATATAGCTCATCTGAACACTGGAAGAAGGTGGGACACGAACAATGTTTAAGATTAATGATTGATAATGATTAATAATTGCTGTGCATTCCTTTGATGCATGCATAAATTTAATTAACAAGTACATGTTATAAAGCTGAAAAATTAAAACCAATGCCATTATGTGGGGCTGAATAATAGTAATTGTATTATTACTTTCTTGTGCTGATAATATATGGCTCAGTTTTGTCTGTGGACAACTTTATTAGTCATGTTTCACACCGACTTCTGTGAATAGAGGAAAGTTCAAATCCCTTCAAAAGCAAAGCTTCCATGTATCATGCAAAACATCCTACCTTTCAGCTATTCTAATTTTACTCCTTTATAATGAGAAATCAGTCTTCAATAAAATACACAGTATAGTAGCATGATCATCACAACAAAGAATCTTTAAAAAGATGACAGCAATTTGGTCTGCACTTGATAAATTATTAGTAAGTAAATTAATGAGCAAAAGATAAAACCAGAAGACGTCAAGGGATTCAAAGTGGAAATGATATGGCTACTTAAAAATACTTTTAAAACACTATCATCCTCCCATTTTATGTAGGTGAATCTAACTTACCTGACTGACTCAACACTGTTCTATGTTCTATGTATATCAAAACATTTTGAACCCGATTCAACCCTGCCAAATACTAACAAATGAATAGCACATCTATTAGAAGCGGAAGAGTACTTTGCTGGAAATTGCATCTCTTGTAAGTTAGCAAACAAGCTGGCCAACAACGTCCCATGTAAGCCTCTCTGATGCACAGCCACTGGTTAAACCCACAACTGGTAAGAAATCTCAGACAGAAATATCAGTAGCACCACACGTGACCTCTGGTACACACTGTCTACCATAAAGTGTGGACAAATTGTGGAATTTTCTCTTTTGGAATTATATATTAGTCCTGTAAGATATACCTAGAGAAGGACAAGAGTTAGACTTATTTTGGGTTTGTCTAAGCTCAGTTTTTAAGAGAATCACCTTTATCTTAATGCAGACAATAACAAGAAAGTCATGTTGTAGTGGTGATTAGACTGAAAATATGCATTTATTTGAACTGTACTGCTCTGTAGTTGAGACTATAATCAGATGAACTGCATAGACTTCTGTCAAACTCAGTACAGTCTTGGGAGGCAACATTGGTCACAACACCACTGATAAACTTCAGTGATGCTATGTGCAAAAAGTGAGCAGAACAGGATAATAAATTGCACTGTTGACACCCATGGACAAACAGGTTGGAAGAAAAGCTGACTCAATGTGCCTAAGAAAAGCAGTACAGGGCGCTTCCTCTGCTTTCCTGTTCAGCGGTGAACTCATTAGGCAGGACCAGCCATGGCGCCCAGCTGGAAAACCGCCTCCTTAGGTGAGGCTTCCAAATAGGATCAGGAAGGAAACAAAGAATGAAAATTAAGTATCTCCCTTTTCCAAAAAGAAAATACAAGAAGGGCTGAGGGAGGGGGAAGGAGATGCAGGAAGAGATAGATGATGGCTAACACCTGATTGAGTTCCCTCGGGCTCTCTTTCTTAATTAGGGGAAAATCAAGTGGAATATGAGCAGATGGCAAGGAGCCACTCCTCACTGAGGACAGATCTGGGAGCCACAAAGATAGAACAGGGAGTATATCCCTCAGATACACGAAAATACTCTTTGAAAGACACAGGTTCACTATCCTAACAACCTTTTTACCATCACTCACTGCTGCTCACTTGCACACTGTGTGAAGAGAGAGCAGGGAATTTATCTAGCCATACCATGTCAGAGCACTATCTTTAGCGAGCACAAAACTCCAACAAAACAGGATCACAGTACCTTGTTCACATTTTCTCAGCTATTCCAGCCTCTCCTTGGTCTTTACCCTCACAACTAACAAACACATCTGCCAGCCACACGCGCTCTGTTCCACTTAACAGCTTCACTTAGCAGCTCTCCTGAAGCCTCCTGCTCCGAGCGTCTGTGTTCTGCCAATTCCCTGTTCACCTCTAATTTGTGAAGTTTTAATCTTGTGCCTGCTGGTTTTGGTCTCAGGAGAATGAAGGTTTTGTACTTTTGAAATGTGAATACTTTTATGAGGTCATTTAAAGACTATGCTAAATTACTTGTGTAATTACTTATACAACTCGAAGACACGCTTAGCATGCCAAGTTCAGAGATACCACTAATAGATACATTTCCCTTTTGCGCACCTCCCTCTCTCTCCCAAATGGTTTCCCTATGAGAAATCACCTGCTGGAAGTCTCACAGCCCTACCATAAATCAATATTAAAAGTATCACCTACATTGCACTGCAGGCAAATCTGCGGGCAACCAGGAATCCTCATCTGGTCCTCTGTATGCATCACAAAGAACTTGTCCCATATCAAACAATTAATTTCTGACGAAATAATCTAGATACAGCTTTACATAGAAATGGGTAAAAGCTACACCACTTCCTAGAACTTCATTTCCCGAGGAGTTCTTGATACAAAATGTTAATCAGCCCACCAAAATTAGAACATAATTTCACCTAAAAACAGCATATTCTTTAGCAAGTTAATTAAAAGCTCATTTAGTTTTACTGTAGACCCCCTCTCTTTCATCAGCATGTTTTCCTGTGTGGAGTTTTGTCTTACTTCCTACAGTAAAAATACAGTAGGTAAGGAAAACGTCCTTTCCAGAGGTCCTGATCCAAAATTCTGTGAAGATCCTAGAAACAAAACAAAACCCCCTCCAGATCACATGAGCTCTTCTGGAGCCTTCATGAGAATTTCATAAACTAGAAGCCAACACAACCACCGCACATCACAAGCCATTCCACTTCACCCAGCTTCTCCAAAACTGAATTCCAATCTTTGCTTTTGGTCTAGGAACAACTTCCAGTAAGACAGTCTGGATTTTCCACCTTCAAAAGCCAAAGACTCACCACTGCAGTTATTCTGGCAGTTCATCACTTGTACTGCTGAAAGTCCCATGCTGAAAGGCATTCTCTATGTTCTTAAATTGCTTTGATGCCAGTTTCCCATCTCTCTTATGTATCCAAATTGCCATCCATTTTTTTAAGATGACCAGCAGCAACACTAAATATAATATTAGCTTTAAGTATGAAATAAACAGACATTCAAAAAAGTCCTAATTCTTCCTGGCATTATTTCACACCATCCAATTTATCCATCCAAAAGAGGAGTTATTCCTCATCGAAAGCTCACACTAGTGCTACATTCTTGCTCTCTTTGGCCTTCTGCTCCTTTTCAGAGCTGCTACCTCCTCAAGGGCAGACTTTTGGTCCCTAAGCATGCGCTCCCTTTCTTCCATATAATTATTTCTCCAACCACGTTAAAAGTCATCCTGTTTGGGCAGGCTCAGAATGCCAGGTGGTGGTCCAAGTGCTACTGCAAGAAATCCTCCTATTTACCACGCTTTGCTATTTGGACAGATTTTGCCTCTTTTGCAGGTTTCCACTCCATGAAATGTCAATTGCTCATTGACAATTACATTTGATTCTTGTCATTTAATACTCTCTTATTCACATGGTTTTAATTTTTGATTATAAAGCCCCCTAAAAATTAGTGTTTTAGAAAATGACAGTGTCACAAAATATCAAGTCAAACACTGTCAGAGGAGTCACCAGGTGCCAGCTAAAGCATCGCTTAGCACACTATCTTTTTGAAGTGTACTTTACCTTGTGCATTGGTCAACCAAAATAGCAGCCTACTGTAACAAGGAAATTATTGTATAATTGATAACTCTAGTTCTACCAACACAAGACAGCAAAAAAAGGGAGACCAATTTTGAGATCAATCTCCAGAGTGATGCTGGCTGTTTCTAAGAGCAACAAGTTAAGCTATTTGGAGCTACATCTTCTGAATGAAACACATTGTTTTTGTCAGAAGACATATGGAGCAGAACCTTCGGCCCTGCTTGAAGTACAGGAAAGGTTTGCCCCCCTTCCTCAATTGCAAGCTGCATTTATAACTGGCAAAGTAGCGCCCTCATCTTCAAATACAAACTGCTGGCAAGGCTCTTCTTCCTCTGCCCACTTCGCTTGAAATGCTCACAGCAAGGATATTTATCTCCACAGTGGGAGGCCAAGGATTAGCCACAGCCTCCGAGAGGGTGGAGAGATTTAAAGGTCAATTTAATTAGCTCATTCTAATCTTCTACACAACTAATGTAAATGTCATTGTTTTCTAACTGCTGCTTTAACAGATGAGATTATATTTTAGAAACCTTGAATGTGCGAACGATGTTGGATGTAATACAAATTCTTCATGTAACTAATCTTAAAAGGGAGCCCAATAAAAACCATCACTGAGACAGGGCGCTTCTTCAGAAAAAAAGGGCAGCAGGAAAATTCTGGTGATAAAGCACGGAGAGATGTAGAAGAACAGTAATCTTTCAAATTGACTGGCTTAACAGCTTCTCATTGATTTAAATCTTTTCCATTCTGCGACGCCTGGACAAAAAGAAAACAACAGTTTCTGGTACTGTGATCTCATTCAAAAGTCGTGGGATGCTAAAATGAGTGTCACAAGACATTCCCCTACTGTTTGAACCACATACCCCAAGGACTAATCAGATCAAATCCCAAGCTATTTATGAGCGCCTCTGGGCAAGCTTTGCATGAACGAATAGGCAAAAACAAGTGCACAGATGATGCTCTGTGATGACTGAAATAATAGGTCAGAGGGAGAGCCTGGCAGCAGTTCATTGTTGTTAGGGGAATTACGTACACAGGATCTGGCTATTCTTCTGCGATATTGCCTGGCCCATGCACAGGTTCTTATGAAGACAAGCTTGCAGCTTTCCCAATTTTAGTTTTATTTTTTGAAGACCTTGGGAATTATGTGTGTGGATGGATTGATTACTGAGAAACATATCAGATAGAAATCGTGTCATACTACTGGACATGGAGCCTGTTCTTTTCCTGATCTTTTTCAAACAAGCAGCCCAGTTCTTGGAATATGTTCAGGATGGTGCTTTACCTGCTGCTCTATAGAAGAAAGGCAAAGCACCAGTGTTATATTCTAACAGCAGAAGCATCAAACCCAGAAGTATCTGGTTTTGTCATACAACAATGGGTAGGGAAAACTTTTGGCTTGTTTTGAACATTGGCAATGTGCATTCTACCACTGTCATTGAGCAGGACGGCACAATGGAAAATGCTTCATATTAAATAGTCTTAATATTTTTCTTTTGAAGAACAGACTTACAGGAAGACATTTCTCCCATAACAAACAAGTTGTCATATTAAGAGGTGGGAAACTTCAGTGGGAAAGCTGCTTTTGCTAAAGCTTGCACTGAAGTTTTATGGAAAGCAAGCTCTCTTACATCTGCAGGCAGAATCAGTCAGTCTATCAAGAAACACTGACTGAAACACCAACTTACATTTAAGAAATCTAGCATGTAGCGATGTATAACTGACCACCAACACATCCTACAAATGCACTCAGTGATGTGACCTCTCCGCATGACCTCTCCTTGCCTTTGGCAGCTGTATGGACAACACTGTGCTCCGTTTGCAGTCAGCTCCAAAGCAGGTCTCCAAAGAGCCATGCTGAATGTCACAGGGGCTCCAGGAGTGAAAAACAAACCACTGTGATTCTATGATACTGTGATATGACGTCAGATGTCAGAAATATCAACTGCTTTCTATGATCTCATTCAGATGTAGATGTACACATTCTAAATATTTATGAGCTTTGCTTTTGTGATCAAGTCTATGGATTCCTTGGCTTGGTCTAATGAGAGTACAGTCAATAAAATACAAAATTCTTCCCTAAATCAAGTCACCTTATTCAGTCAGTGGGGATTTGGAGTTGTTAGTTTAAGGCATGTGCTTGCTTTGGAAAATAGTAGGGACCTTTATCTGGGAGCCTTTCCCCTTCAGCCCTGAAAAGCTTGGCTTGCTGCCTCATTTTCAAGGGTCTCCATAGTAGCTCAGGGAACTCCTATCAGCTCGCTTTTTGATGTTGCCAACACACGCTAAATTACTCTTTTCTAGTTTGAATACCCAGCTGTGAATGATATTTAGTTTATGTGGACAAGACGCTGCTGAAAGCAAGGTAAAATATTTGTTTTCTCTAGTGAAGACTAGGAGAAACTGGAGTTAAAATTGCTGTAGTGTTGCCATACCTACTATGGTTCAGTCCCACAGTCCCTAAATTCCTATCTCGGCTCACACTTATGGCATCAAATCCTGGAACACAATATTCAGATTGCGTACCTTGTTGTTAATGTACTGGAAAGAGCACAAACACCACAGTTGTTAGTATAGCTGGTTCCACACCTTACCACCACGACCACACATACCCATGTCAAAGGAGACATCAGCAGTTCTGAGGATCCTGGTACCAATATTCACTTGTGATCCAAGACTATACGCTCTGGTACAGGTCCCTCAATTGACAGATTTGCCATGCTAAAATGACCAGCACAGGATTTTTCATTCAGGTAGTTCTTGCTTCCAGGAGTATTTATGCATTTTATTAAACACTGGTATGGAATCTCCCTTTAGCCAGTGTAGGTTAGCTGTCCCAGCTGGGTTCCCTCTCAGCTTCCTGCACACTTCCAGCTTACTCACAGAGTGGCAAAACCAGAAGGTCCTGACACCTTGCGAGTACTGCTCAGTGCTAGTTGAAATATTAGTCTTTTATGAACACTGTTCCAAACAAATCCAAAACACAGCACCATACAGGCTGCTATGAAACAAGTTAACTTCATCCCAGCCAGTCCCAGTACAGCAAGTCACAAGCCTGTTCCAAAAAGATGCATCACTACCGATTGATATTTTTTGTTTAAACCAGCATCTTAGGTTGTAAAATTGTTTGCAAGCTCCAAATATGACTTCTTCGAAGTAGAAAAGTCACACAAAAAGAGCAAAAATATTCATTACAAGAAAGCTGGTGGTAGGAAATGTAGATACTTAGGAAGACAATTATACTAAAGGCTAACTTCTGAAGAATTAATCCCAAATTTGCAGTATTTATCTGTAGCTACAATGGAGTCTGGACTACAAACTACTTTAAGAAATTCTTCTATAAAGAAAGCTGCAAGAGATGTTGAAACCTAAGGAGAGACACATCAGGAAAAGGGAAAGATACTGAGCTCGTATGGTTTGCTATAAAGGAAATTGATTAAAAACAGAAAATCTGAATTTTCATTTCAAGATGTCAAACTTTTATATGGAAAAAAATGCACACAGAAATAACAGGGAGCTCTAAATGAAAATGAACTTACACAGCGCTTTAAAAATTGTTTATCTTACACAGACAACTGCTACAAATTGCTCCTACAGATAGGCCAAGTCAGAAGGAAGCATGTCTCCTATTACACTAAGTACTGAAACTTTAAGGTGTGAAAACTTGAAAATCCACTGCTCTCCCCCCAGTTTCCTGCAGAAGGATCATTACGTACAGTGGGACATCGGTGCCCTCTGGAATGAGCGATTCTATTTATAGGGCAAGAACCTGGTCTCCCCCTTTTGCCTAGTAGAATCCAGATGAAGGATTCAGCAAGAACTTTAAGCAAGAACAGATGTGTGGGAGGACAGTAAATTAAGTTTGTTTTCCAGAGCAACGGGAGCAGAACCATTTGTAACAGCAGTAGGTCCTATTTTTCTGGCGTTGGTTGGGGGGCATCAGTTAGCTGCTATCTTGCTAACCTCCCCTCATTTTCCATTTGCCAGAAGCCAGTCCTAGAATTCTTCTGACAAAACTATACTCACATTTAGGACTGTAGTGAGTGATTGCCTTTACTGCAGCCATTTTCTAATTCTTTTTTTTTTCCTGCTAGGAACAGATAATGCTCTCAAGTATTTTCCTGTCAATGTTAAGACAATCTTCAGAGCTACAAACTGTCTTTCTCAATGAAAAAGAAGACACAAACAAAAAACACCAGTTCAAGATAACGTACCCTATCAAGGCAAAATTTGGCATTATTTCATGCTTTGAGCTGTAGAATTTCTTTGACACTCTTAGAAATTACCTTCAATATGAGATCCATATGCACCTACTCGTAACACATGACAGCATAGAATAAAACAAAAATCTCCTTCATTTTGATAATTCATAGTCTGTGTAAGTGGTTAAAATGGTTTTAATGGCTTTACAATATTCAAATGCAATTTCGATTCACACTAACTGATCATCACCTGAGTTCCCCTTTGCAAGAAAAACATACTATTTTTATCTGATGTCATAAATACCTTAGTAATAGGTGATCAAGAAGAAGGAAGCTCAGGGTCTAATAAAGGAATTTTTGACACAGAAACAAACTTCCTTAACATAGGTTGAAGACGTAATTTATCATGACAAATTTATATAGGCAAACTGCGGATAAAACTCAAGGTTTAACTAAATCCATACTATATTCTCCACGCTGCCATCCATAATAAAGGGTGAACCAAAAAAAGCCAATCAGTCCTAGCACTGCATGCACTTCTAGGAAGCTAATCTTAGCTCAGTACTAATCCAGACATCTTTCAGAGATGCCCAGCTAGCTATGAAAGGCAGGCAGATGCACGGCAGGTTAACAAAGACATTTCGGTTTTCATCGTGCCAAAGGTGGGAGCCCATTACAGGAACTGTGGCAGTCATTGCTGGAAATAGCTTCTTGCAGGGCAGCAGTGACATTATTTGAGTTCTCCTGGTTCTGAGGCTGCACTGAATGTACGGAAAAAAAAACATTTTTTAAGACTGAATCTTTCCTCATAGTTCAGAGAAGATCTCTATGAGGAGATCTCTATGTTAATCATTCTAAAGATGAACTGAATATTCCTGTTTTAGAAGCTCAGAAAACTTTATGGCCTCAGGCTGCACCAGGGGAGGTTTAGGGTGGATATCAGGAAAAACCTCTTTACAGAAAGGGTTGTTAAGTACTGCAATAGACTCCCCAGGGAGGTGGCTGAGTCACCATCCCTGGATGATTCAGCAGAGGGTTGTCAGAGTTAGGGTAGTATGGTCAGGTCATGGTTGGACTAGATGATCTTGAAGGTCTTTTCCAACCTGAGCAATTCTATGATTCTATCACTGTACAAAATAATTAACATGATGTCAGGAATTAAAATAAGTATAGCTCAGAAACTAGAGCCTACACTAACAAATTATTTTCATGACGCAGGTTTTTGTTTGTTAATCTTTCCTTATGAGTAAGCACTATCTGCCTTCTGGAAAAACTCATCAGCAATATCTGTTGAACGCTCTGAAAACAAAAAGATTTAAAAAGAGTGTTCTGCCCAATTTATACTGACAGATCTGACTAATGAAGAGGGTAACTTGGTTTATTTATCTACATCAGTCCTGCCTTGCTCACTAATGGGAATGACATTGCTCACAATTGATTGGGACTCCTTTCCTGAAAATCATTTTGTAAGAAACACTGCTGTCTGCTCCATAAGCTTCCCCTCAATTTAATAGAGTACATGTTTTTTCCAAATCATGGTTAGCTCTGAGTGTAAGACAATCACTTTAATCAACGTTCACTGAAATAACTCCTTGAATACAAAGATTATCAGGAATCTTTGTGGGTTTTTTTCAGTATGTTCCCTCTGTCAAATTCCCTTCTAAATCAAAGGGAATGTTGAATTAAAATGAAAGCAACTTCTACTTTTAAAGGGGGTAATCCCTATTTTACATACAGGACCACAACAACTTGTGGTGATGTGGCTGATGCTGTCCCTGGGGACTTTCTGTGATCCTATGACTTGAATTTTCATTTATGTATATTTTTGTAAAAATAATTTAAGTTTAAAAATGTGAACACATCTATTACAACTCAGAGCATTTTTGTTCTCTTTTATTAGAACAGTCCTGTAGACTGAGAATTCAGGGTCATAAACTGCTTGGATTGAGGAAAATAAAGAACAGAAAATGCAGATATTGCTTTCCCTTGGTCAGAATTATATTAATTACTCTTCTTTTTATGCTAGATATACTTGAACAACTAAATAGCACTGAAGATTTTTTTGTAAATAATACGTAAGTGTTGAAGCAAAAACAAGGATGCGGTTGCATCTTCCTCTTTTGAATTGCTGTTTGGTTACACTACCAAAAGCTGTTAAAACAGACAGCTACAAGAAAGTAGTTTTTTTTCTTTCTAATCCAGAAATCTGGAAACTTTTATTTAGTGACGGTCAATAAATCCAACAAGTATTAATTAAAACAAAGGGATTCCTGATTTGGGTCGAACAGTACTGGAGATGAGAACAGCCATAATGCCGTGGAATGCGGCATTTTAGATTATGCCAACTTCCCCAGCCTTAACTAATGACAGTATTGTAAGTCTTCTGATATATATTTACTGCAAAGTAACTTTGTCATCACCCTATCTTCCTAAAGAGGCCAAGCATGAGCTGACACCAGAATTTTAAATTTAGGAGCAGTCACATCTTCCTCTCTTACACACTGATCCTTTTCCTTCACCAAGAAAAAGGAAACCCTCATATAAAGGGATTAAATACATTAGGGATTAATTATCTTCCCTAAGGAAGGGGAAGGGGAAGGAAGGGAAGGGAAGGGAAGGGAAGGGAAGGGAAGGGAAGGGAAGGGAAGGGAAGGGAAGGGAAGGGAAGGGAAGGGAAGGGAAGGGAAGGGAAGGGAAGGGAAGGGAAGGGAAGGGAAGGGAAGGGAAGGGAAGGGAAGGGAAGGGAAGGGAAGGGAAGGGAAGGGAAGGGAAGGGAAGGGAAGGGAAGGGAAGGGAAGGGAAGGGAAGGGAAGGGAAGGGAAGGGAAGGGGGGAAATGGAGAAGGGGGGTTTAACTAGCAGAACATCTTCCCAAAGTTACAGCGGCCATCACTTAATCTCTACCTACAGTCATGCAAGCACATTTTAACCAATGTATGCATTTTTTACATTAAAAAATGTATACATTTTTTACACTATGCTTCATATTGAGAAAGGGGAAAATTAGTAAAGGGGACTACTGAAAGAATCAGATTTAGATTTGGGCTACAGCATTCAGGTTATTCTGTATTGCATCACAGAGGTATTCTGTATAATTTTATAGCTACTTGAAATCTTTTATTAAAAAATTATTATTTATTAAATATCTTCTAATATATCTCAGTGACAGGCTACAATGAAAACTGCAGCCCATACTGAAACAGCTTAAAAAAGTAAAGGAACATGCTAGAAAGCAGACACTCATTACAGAGCAAGTGCTATGTAGGACAGGCTGTTTAGCAGAGTGACTGCAGAAGGAATTATCCCTGTGATGGAGATGATATGCATTAGGAACAGTTAATGGAAATGGGAATGTCAGTGAGTACTGGCAAATCAGACTGAAGCAGAGTTCAAGAACTTTCTTTTGCAAAGACTGAAAGAGGCTTTGACTGCAAGAAACAATACTGCCAAATGCAGAGCAATTTCTTGTTTTGCTGTATCTGCTCTTTGCAAGCTATTTCTTTCCAGATCCTTTTAAAAAAGGGAAAAGAAAGGGTAACAGTGGAGTATGAAATTGGCTGCCACAGACTACCCTTTTCTAAACAAAAAAATACACGAAGGAAACATACAGCTGTTTCAGAAACCACATCTAACATGGGCACATCCCTAAAGCAACCTTTATGAGAGTGACTCAGCTGAATACAGCCTCCTGTCAGCAGTGCACAAAGACGGTTCTTCCCTCCTTCCGCAAGTTTTAATATAACTTCTCAGTTTTAATATCTCAGCTTATGACTGGGAGGTACTGTGGTGGGAAACAAGGAGGACTGAAGATTAGGGCAGGCCACCATAGGACAGGTAAGACAGGCAAACCAAAAATCTGCTGGCTCAGGTGGGGGAAAGAGCAGGGAGAATGGCCACTTTTTCCTCTTAGTTTTTTTCCAACTAATACCCAAATAAAGAAATACTGTTTCAACAGGTTGGCCTGTTCACAACTGCAGTGTTCCCAACCTTTAAAGCCTGCATATATACCAGTCCAAATGTTTGGAAAGTGAACTTACCTGGAAGTCCTGATCATCAATTCCAAACCTCTCTCTTAGATTACGGAAAACCATTGGACAATATTCCTTAAATTTGAAATGACTTGGCATGTTTTCTCTGAAAGAATATAAAACCAAATCAACTTCATTTACCTGCATATGCAATTAATAACTCTAGGGTATCGTTTCAATTCTGTTCATACAAAGCAGAGAGTAAGGGGATTTACAATCTCTCCTCTAAGGCCCTACTTTTTTGAAAGAGATTTGGTCTCACCATGTTCTACTCTTCGCTATGTTCAATGAGTTCATACATGTCTAACATGTAGGTTCTCTAACAAGCTGGACCTGCACTAACAAGCAGGAAAGAGTGTTTTGCCATTGCCCTTAAATTATTTCAAAGGTGAAATCTCAGACTGCATTATACAAGAATTACCATACCATCTGTGACACCAGAAAGCACGAACAGTGCCAAAGCTTCACAAAAAATGGCCTTCCTGAGGCAGAACTAGTTTTAATATCCCACTGTTAATTTCATATTTGAGAAAAGTAACTTTGAACTTTTTTATAGAGTAGAAGACTCAAGTAATAGAGTTCTTCATTTTCCTAATGTGTTATTAAACAGGTTATACACATAACAGCACTAATAGTTTTATATGTGTGCACATACAGTTTATGGGAGATAATTTTAAGAGATGTGGATATTATATGTAACTACCTTAATACTTTTGGAACTCTTATAATGATTGCTATAATTTCATATTACAGATCAGTAAAAACTGCACATCATTCAGTTTTGATATACACTTTAAATTTTCATTCTTGTCCAAATATTTCATTTAAAATATTAACAAGTACATGCACCTGAATTGATGTTTTAAAAAATACCCAAATAAATGTTTGGAACAGCCACAAATAAGCACACCAACACAGGATCACCTTCAATATATAAGATATTCACAAGGCAATAATAAACCATATGGAAGAAGAATACTGCCCAGCAGCCCCTGCTGTTGCTTTTCAGAACAGCACAGATGGTTATGTTTATCACAGGATTAACTTAATCATCAAAACTTCAGTCCCATCAGCTGAAAAATAACAGAGTTCATAGTACTTCATAAAAATATCACTGCCACTATCCCCATCTACAAAGAATTGTTACTTGTACTTACTTGTTGAAAAGGTGATTGTCCACCTTTATCTTTGAGTATGCTTTGAAATCATCTGGCATCAACATAACAGGGATTTGAACATGGCTCAGTTCATTGATCTAGAGAAAAAAGAATATATTTAGTTGATAATGATTTTGCAAAGATTCTGCATGTGTTTTAATTAAAAAAAAAAGGAAAAAGAAAAACGTTATTTGGCCTGCAGTTGTGTCTGTGTCCTGGGAGTGAATGTAATAGGAAGAAAAATGCAAAACCAGATTTATTCTTTCCAGATTAAATGTACTAACAAGGTAGACTCTTTGGAAAGAAGAAAGAGCACTCTATATTTATACTAGTTTCTGAAAAAAAGTGCTTCAAAGCACACCTGGGGCATGTGCTTTAAGGAAAGTCAGTGAGGACACCAGCAGTACGTTCCTAAATCCTAACACACTGTTGGTGTTCAGCCAATTGAGCTACGTTTTCCAAAGACAATTCAAATCCTGTATTTAAAACGACTATTTACCTCTGCAGCTCACAAACTAGTCTTACCTGTTTGTGCCTTAAACTACCTACAGAAAATAAAATGTTGTTTCCATATGAAGGCACAAGCTTTGGACTCAGGAAGAAGAGCCTTGTTCTGTACAACAGCCCAGACCCCAGCCAAGCTTTTGCAAGTGACAGCATCCGGGCATTTTTGTGATTACTCAGGCTCAACAAACTACTTAAATATCCAAATTTGTGCTTAGAAATAAATGCAGAAGCCTGAAGGTTTTCCTTATTTTGTTATGTTTATGGGTACCATTTGCTTTTTCTAGTTTTGAAATGAATACCGTCTGAATCCCCAGTATTAAAATTTTCATACATGCTTGGAATTTCAGAACTATCCTCTTCTAGCCACAGCTTTATGACATTATGTAAACAACTTCAATTACTTTCTTTGTGTGCATGTTTTGTAATGGTGTGAATTAACCAGCTCTTATTTTAGTAAATTTTGAGTAAAGCACGAAAAACTTAGCAGAATATTGCTAGTTTGTAGCACTTCTTCCCAACCATTAAGGAGATACCCACTAAAGCACAGCCATCAAAGACCCCTCGCATACATTTTGCCTATGCTGTTATGGTGCTGCAGGCCTGCACAGCACACGTTGCTTCAGCAGCTTTCTGTGGGGCAGCAGGGAAGGACTCTACATGAGACTACAAGTGTGTACAGAGGCGGACGGAGCAAAATAAGTGACATGTACTCTTAGCATTGGTTGTTCTTATCCAACAGTGTCTCCCAATTGGGAATATGTTCCTGCCCCCGGATGCTATCCTGCTTAAGAGAGGCTCTCTGAGACGCCTGCACTGAAGCGGTCGTAGGTTATAAATATTAGAGGAAAAAAACGCATAACCTTCTGCAGAACTGAAGTTAAACAAAACCTGAAAGCAGTGAGGAACCTTTTTCCTCTTAAAAAAAGAGAAGAAACCGATGCAAGCAGGCAGGTCAGAAAGCCTCATCGCTCTTCAGTCTTTTTAAGTCTCAGTAATGCGTCCTGCCATCTCTCATTTTTATTATTCAGACCTCTGCGGCCCACATGAAAACTGATAAATATCAGTTGAATTTCCTTTACAGAATGCTTCTTTGGAAAGCCCTGAGAAGTTACAGATTGAGGCATCACAGCTGTACAGCAGAGCAGCAAACTAAAGAGATGCCTGGATGGGCTGAACGTGTGCTGCTCCTTGGAGTGCCAGGCAGAACTCCTTCCTCCTTCCAGAGCAGGACAAAGAAGGAACTCTGGTAAATTTTTGAAAACACAGCTGTACAAACCTAATAAATCATGCTGACACCTCATTAACTATGACATGAAATAACAGCACATAGATCGAACATCACAACATCTAACATACATGCTCTTTACTGCATTTGATATTGCTGCACATCAATCTCACCCTGAAACCACAGAGCAGTTTCACGAGCATGCAGAACCAGCCTAGCTCTTGTACAAATAAAACTAAGGAGAAGCAGAGAGATTACGCAGAGATGCAGAACTTTGTTTGCATATGAAGAATTAGCTACTCTCCTAGGTTGCCAGATTGAGCAACGAATTCCATGCCTGAAAAAGGGATAATGGAGACCCATACCTTTCCATCCCAGTCAAAAGTGATACCAAGACCATTTTCAGTCGAATACAATTAATTATGCTGAATTCACACATCTCCGAATCACCTACTGATAATAAAAGCAACTTCACTGCCAAACTGGAGGGTTTAGATTATCAAAATTGCATCCATCAAATTTTTGCATGCATTTACTTCCTTAATTTACTAATATAAATTGTCTCTGAATACATTTGTACATTTGCTTTTACACTGCAAAGCTTTAACTTTGTGCTACAGTAGCACAGTTTTAATTGTACCTGTAGGCCGTACAGATATCACTTACATAGCACAGTAACATACCCACATGTACTCCTATTTGAATACTTCAGAGCTTGTTGTATTGTAAATAGAAGTTTCAAAGCACTTATCCTGGGAGGGTCTCTGCAGGATGTGAATGCACATACAGACCTACCCTCAACAACAGCTCTCTGACACTTCTTTTTTGCAGAACTTTTTTTTTTTTTTAATGGAGATTCACTAACTCTGAGGTCTGGAAATATAATTTCTCTAATATTTTAAGGAATTCCCCTCCAGCAGGAGAGAAGAAAAAGCAGGTGATGAACATATAGTAGAAGTGACCTTTGGTATAGCACACCAGCTGAGTAATGGCATGTCCCAGCGGCACAGGCCATTAATTAATTTAAACCCTTCAAGTATAATAAGGTCTGTTTCTTTGCGCAGTAATGCATTTTTAGGGTGGATTTGACGAGGCTAAATTTGAAAGTGCACACAACACAGAAGGGAATAGTTGTGACGTTGCACCACGGTGCAAACTGGAACCATATTGGGAAAAGAAACAATATCCTGAACTCCCCCACAAATGGGCACTGGAAAGCTGAAAGGGGAAGGTCACTGGGATCAATTCTCCACTTTGCTATCGCTGTGTGAAGGAACAGCCATGCTTGAAAGTGACCAAATACGAGACGCTCAGAGAGTATTTTCAGCCTTCCAAACTGTCTCAGACATAAGTTAATAAAACAGTTCTAGCTCTGCTACTGACAACCTTTAATTGCACTGTGAGTCATTTATTTTTTGCCAATACAAAATTTTGCTGCTGTTTTTCATGGTGTTTTTTTTTTTTTTCAGCAGCAGACAATGCTCACCACATCTTTGAAGAATTTAGATCCACACAATAGCCTTGGGGAATGGATTATTTTAAAGGACGACTCATTAGGATTTTAGTTGCACAGTACCCATGCACGTTATGTGGAAATATCTCATGTCTTTTAATAGCACTTCCAAATTCATATACACAAAATATTAAAAAGTCACCTGGAAACTTCTCCTTAAGTAATTTATTCAAATATCTTCATAATGTTGGCACAAAACCAACTGCTTATGTGAGACAGAGACATCCTCCATGAATTAAAAGCTTTAAAGACGATGCTTTGAAAGCCTTAGATGGCATTGCTCCTTTAAATATATGGTACAAAAAAATCAGTCTGTAGGGATCTGCTCAGACGTATGGCTCAGGGATGGTAGGTGGGAGGGGGAGAAGGGGAAGGAGGCTTTCAGGCAAAAACCTACTGATTGCAACTCATTTTGCTCCTGCAGGTTCAGGATTGAATTCACACTGTCAGGAAAACAGAGGCTGTAATTAAACTGCAAATAAGGGAATAATAAAAGCCTACTGGACATTGAATGAATAGTAAGACTCAGCTGGTAATGATTCTGAAATTAGCACACAGAGAGGTGTTCCCACAAAGCCATCTTATACTGGTGACATTTCAAATAAGCTTCTCTAATTTATATGATTTGAAATCAAGCAATGAATATATCATAAATTGTTAGGCGTTATTAATGGCCTTTATTTAATTCAGATACATTCACCCTAAACACCACATTACTAGGGCAATGCATAATTAAACATTAGTTTTCATTCTGTCAGAACATAAGCAGCAATAAATTGCTTGTATGCAAAGCAGACAATGAGATATTTAAGCAGCATATAATAAAGGCAATTTACAGCATATATTGCATGTTTAGCTGGAAGAGCCAGAACAATGATCCCATTCTCCAACAGATACAATCTGATGCCTATCAGTACGATGCTGCAGTGAGAAACCTGCAGAATGCACTACAGCTGGTATTATTGATAAAAATATATATATACTGGAAGAAACCAGGTAGACCTATGACCAAAATGTACCACGAATCTCATGCACTTAGCACTATTTACTGAATGCTTCTGAAACTCTCTTCCTATGTAAAGCCTTTATTCCATATGTAGTTTCTTGTATTTAATATCTTAGCTTTAACATGAAGCAAAATACCGCTTTCTTTTAATTCAATTTACCAGCCAATCAGTCTCTAGCTGAATGTATGGAGGGATCAGGCATTTTCCCGGCCAACAGCCTGATAAAAGACCTTAATCACAGTTCTGGCCCTTGGCAGTTACGCATACAGGAAAACCCTTGCTCCTTCTGATGATGTGTGCGGATGAAGTAGGGGAAGTGCTCCTTTCTTTTCAGCTCTGTTCATCCCCCAGCGCCCTGTCTGAACTGAGAGCCAATCACTGCAGTCAGATCTGCTGACACAAACAAGCTACATTTGGTTTCTGAGTCCGAGAGAAAGTCAAGAGCATTTTTCTCTAATTTATGTATTTTTAAACACAGCCTTTGGAAGAAGTAGGAGTGGAAGAGTTTGGAAGAAAGAAATTATTGAAGTCTAAAAATAGAACTGAACTTTTAACACCAGCAACAGTTCTGGTATTTTTATGTTCATCGTTTGTTTTCTGCGTCTCAGTTTCTTCCTTGGCAAGGAAATTCACAAAGAGCTCCGAAGCAAAAAAACACTAGGCAGCGCTTCTCGTTAAGCTACAGAGCCGCCATTTTGATGCATCAATCCACGCACAGTGCTTGAGTCAGTTCACCTACTTACAGGTCAGAGCCTACAAGAGCAAGCCTGCTGGACTTGCCCTTACCAAGCAAAGCTACAGAGCTGATGAGTAAGAATGCATCAGAGGAAGCTACTGGGGGCCTAAAATGTCGTATTTAAGAGACGTATCCTTTCTTCTGGCACCTCCCTGATAACTGAACAACCTACAGGCCTTAGGAAATGGCACTTTCCTGCTTAGTGGAGCGCATTCATCCACAAGATAAAAGTTTTGTACCGTAACTCATTCCAGTACCCAGCAATAAGCCACTTCTGACACTGCTCCTGAGCTGCAGGGAGCTCAGCGTGAGGCCCCATGGGTGTGTGGTAGGGCAGGGCCCGGCTGGCTCCCAGCACCCTGCTGCCATATGGGAGCACGCTGCGGCACTGCTACCGGGGCACTAACCGCCTCCTGCTGAAGTATAAACTGAAAATGAAGTGATTATTTTACAGCACTTTGAAATCTACCTTGCAGGGTCTGGAAAGGGTGGAGGAGGTCAGCAGCTAATCAATTTTGTGGAAGACATTTGCCTGTTACGGGGCAAAACCATCATTTGATAAATGTCACTTGACAGTTTAAATTACACTCAAAGCCATTCTTGCGAGAGAAATAAAAGGTTAAGCTAAGTTCTGCTGTAGAGAAATAAATCAGTTCAGCAAAATACTCCTTAATTTGTTTTAAATGAGGTTTTCATCATTTCAATCACACAAATTCATCTCTCTTTTTTTTTTCCTCTAAAAGTACAAGGTAAAAAAAAAATACCTACTCAGACATCTTTTATTAACTGTACAATGTGCAAGGAGTTTAAATGCCATAGAAGACTTCTCCAATAAAAGTAATTTCTAGTTACTGATTCACAAACAACTCCTGAAATTAAACCAATTATATGACTGAGAGAAAAAACAAAGGGTAAAGTATTTAATTTTTTCAGAATCTTTACGATCATGTTTTTACAGTTGAGGTGATACTTGTCATATGATTGTTGGCTTTCAATGAAACTGAATAATATAGTGCTGGAAAAGCAGCCTTAGTTGAGCCAAATACTTTTATATTGCCTTAATGCATACTTTTTGCTAAGTAGTAGAACACAGAATATTTGAATTTCTTGGCGAAAGAATTTAAAACATTTTATGGATTTAGAAATTCTGAGAAATGAATGCATCAATTAAAGATTATTTCTTTTTTATATCTTGAAAAGAAAGACTTTTCTGAAGTCTTATGGTCTGTCTTTGAATTAAAATGAACAAAAAACAAAGTTTCACAGTAAAAAAACCAGATGTTTTACTGGGACTTTTTATTTGCAGTTCTCAATGGTGTGATGCTCTTTTTGGGGAGGGATGTACGTAGTGCATACATCCCCTGGAAAGCAGGATATCGTGACATACCTGAGAAAGACCCAATGAGATATTGTGACATACCAAAGAAAGTTCCAAAGCAGAGAAAAAAAAAAGTTTTGAAAAGCATTAATTTCCTGGCACTTAACTTTAAATCTGGAATACCAAGGCCCAACATTCAAATAGACGACTTCATAGCTTGGTTATCACTCACGTCAGAGTGTGTTTAAAGAACATACAACAAAAGCACCCAAATCACACTCCTTTTACAAATATTTGATGCAAGATTTTTAAGTCTTTCAAGTCTCTTGGACATCTCCATAGCATACAGAATCCACAACATCTCCTATACACTGCTGGACTTGCATAAAGCCATGTTTCTACAGATCTGGTTAAACTTCCTATGGATCTGCTTATACCTTTCAATGGGTGCAAAAATTAACACCTTATAATGTGCCAAATAATCAAAGAACTAAAATGAATTAAGCAGCTCAGATATAATGACTGTCATGATAATTCCCCACTAAAAAGCTGGGAAAAATGCAATTGTGTGCTAAGATACTACCGTGCCTTGATGAAAATGAAGGTAGAGTAACAGGAATGTAATTAGAGTGAATATTTTTGAGTAGCAAATGGCCTACAGAACTAAAATGCAGTCTTGTTCCAAAAGGAAATCATAATGCAATGAAAGTCCTCCAGATCTGAATGAGTTGTGATGCACACAATACAGATGAGTTCATCCTTGTTTGCAAATACCTTGGTTAAAAAGAAAAAAAGACATGGCACACAGCTCAGACAACCATTTGCATGCTACTAGCCAGTGGGCTTGCAAAAACAACCCCAGTAACATACATATATGTATGTATTTTGCCAGAAACATCTCAAGTAATCTTTTTCAAATCTCAACTTGTGTGCTGTGAAGTTGATGTACTTTAATGTGATCTTTGATTGTAGCTTGTATCTTCAGATATTGTTTGAAATCCTCATGTAAAATAGACCTACTTGTCAGAAGGACTGATAGCAATCTGGTCTCTATTTTTCTAATTAAAGAACAAAACTCTTTTGGCAAGGGATAAAATTTAGTTCACTTGGCTGTGTTCTCAAAGCTTCACAAGTGACTATCTAAAAATAGGAGGATGCTAGGAGACAGTAAGCATTTACTTACGACACAGGAATAGGTTTAATAAAAATAAGTTGAATTCTCTAGATGAAGTAATACAAAAGCCAGATAAACATTCTGCTGATTGCCTGAATGACCTATTGTGGTTTTTAGAAGAAGAGTTCAACAAGAAGGAAGAAAATGAAATAAAACCGCACGTATGATCTATGAATCATGTTACTCACTTGGAAAACAATCAGGCTTAAAGGAGTCTATGAAATAACAATCACTTCTTATAACAGCCTTTAAGAACATATTTGCCAAGGATAACTTTCCTGAACAGGAAAAATGAGTTCATATAATTAAACATAATACTCCAGTAAACAGTTGAACAAATTCGTAGATGCAGTATTCTTACGTAAATGCTATAACAGTAAATGAAATTCAATAGAAAAGAATCTTTTCCACAAAGGAAGGCTAAGTATAAAACCAAAGGAACCATTTCACCTATAACACCTGCAACTCAGCTGCTTAGTCAAGGGGAAGGCTTCAAGAGCATCTTCCCTCAAAATGATGGACTGGGCTGGCTGGACCATAAAGCAACAGTCTGATGCATTAGACGGGCACTGTTATTGTCCAGAAACAATAACAGAGAGAAGCCAAACATTTTGGTTATTTTTACAGTGGCATAATACAGCTAATGTACTGCACATTATTATCTTTTTCTTCTTTTAGGGAGGAGGATGACTGGCTTGTGAATAGGCTTTTTGGTCGGAGATTCCACTCTCACAAATATGCTGCTACTAAGGAAATTGTTGACTTGTGAAAAGATGACATTAAAATATAATTCTTTTCGTACACTTCTGACTATTTATCAGGTGAAGGCTAAAGCAAATTTACAGAAAACCAGAAGCAATAAACCATTTGCATTACAGAAATGTAACTTACGACATGAAAGGAGTTACACCAGAGGCAACTGAGCCCAATAAGGGTTGCTCTACAGGTATTTAAATATTCTGTAAAGCTTTACCAGAGCTGTTAGTTGTAATATAGACCTTGCAGAGTCATCAGGCTCCATGCCATACAGAACATGCCAGCCTACAGCTACATTTTTTCCTTAACTACTGACCTATACCCTCCAGCTGAAGCAACAATTTTCTGTGCAGCACCAGACAAAATACCAGACTAGAAACCCAAATGGATGAGAAGACCTGCATCTCCCCTGCTAAGAGAAATCCCTTAGTTTATCTCCCCGAGGCATCTTGCTTGCACTGTATTCTTCTTGCATTTACACTGCTCTTACTTCCAAATACTGTAACACTGTGCCAGCAGCTGAGGTCAGGTTAACAGGGACATAAAGACACACAGGTACTCATACACACACCCTGCAGCTTCTTGCTACTGAAGCCATGATTTTGTCTGCCAGTTGTTAAGATTTGGGAAAGAGCAGTCTCCTGATGTGTTTACTTGAACACAGTGAACCAGGTTTTGCTTCTGCTCTGGATATAGTTTTTCCATGCTGAATTCCAGTTTAATTTGGCAGTAATGCTATGTGTAAAACTTCAAGGGATGATTATCATTGCTTATTGGAAACTAACTGCCCAGACATAACTGCGGCAGTGTTCATTTGCAGCAGGCCGAATATGCAGATCACAGTACAGTGCTTGATAACCTGAGAGCCTGCCCAGCCTCAAGGCAAAGGACCTTCAGGGCAGTCTGGAGGAGTTGAGGGGCCACAGGCAGGGCACTGAAGTGCAGTGTGGGATTTACCAATCACAAGTCCCATCGTGTTCCAATTCTGATTACGTTGGAAGTTGAAATGCTTAAACAATTCAAGACAAACGTCCTTCTACCCCTTGATATGAAACAAGGCATAATTTGTTAAATATAACTGTATGACCTTCTTCCTCAGTTTACTGGTCAGACTTTTGTTATCAAGGGATTTCATAAGCTTACAGGGACAACAGGACACGTTCAATAGGCAAGTAGACACAAACTCCTTCTATTTATATTTGTCATAGTCCATAAATAAAAAGCAACTCCAGTTGTTTTAGTGTTGTTAATCTGAACACACACTGGTGTTGTGGTACTTCTTTGAAGGAACATCAGACAGAAATAACCAAATTTTGCCACTCAGCAAGCACAGCAACCACAAAACATTAGCCGTAATGATCAAGACAAAAATACACTGTAAGGTAAGACATTTTATGCATAGCACTTCATATACAAAAGTCTCAAACATATCCTTGTTCTGCCAGTGGCTGAGGCAGGACGTGCACTGCTGCTGGGGCAGGCTGGGGGCTGCGGTTGAACCCATGGCACACTCAGGGCCCAGCTCTGGCCCACGGGTGTGCACAAGCCTCAGCTCTCACCCAGGGAGCACAGCTCTAGTGACAACAACAGCAGTACAATGTTTTCTACTATGCTATCTGTGTTTGTGATGGATGCATCAAACTCAGTCACAAACACCTTCCCCTGAGTACACGGTTGCTGCTGCAAGTTGATCAACCTCCACTTGTTTCCTCTTCTGAACTTTAGGATCACATTTCCAAGACCTTAGCTTGGAGAAGAGAAGGCTCCAAGGAGACCTCACTACGGCCTTCCAGTACTTGAAGGGAGCATATAAACAGGAGGGGGAATGGTTGTTTACAAGGGCGCATAGTGACAGGACAAGGGGGAATGGTTTTAAACTGAGACAGGGGAGGTTTAGGTTGGATAATAGGAAGAAGTTTTTTCACACAGAGGGTGGCGACGCACTGGAACAGGCTGCCCAAGGAGGTTTTGGATGCCCCATCCCTGGAGGCATTCAAGGCCAGGCTGGATGTGGCTCTGGGCACCCTGGTCTGGTGGCTGGCAACCCTACACATAGCAGGGGGGTTGAAACTGGATGATCACTGTGGTCCTTTTCAGCCCAGGCCATTCTATGATCCTGTGATTCTATGACTGGTCTACAAAACCACTCTCTTATCACTGATTTCATCTCCGGCTATGTATTGCTGAAGAACCTCTTGAAAAAGGAAATTTGACTTTTTGATTATTTCCATACTTGAAAATCTGAACTAAAATGTTTAAAAGATTTAAATTATCCCTTCAGAAAATACAGATGTATCCATTTTACACAAGAAAATACACATATATATATTTTTTAAAAGCCCTGAGCTACCAACACACATTCTCAACCATAAGTGTAATCCTCGCATATAGAATTCTCCAACACAACTTAAATAAAAATGAAAGAAACACATCCACTCTGAGTTCCGGACGCTGCACCAAAAAGTGGGCACTGCTCTTCCGAAGGCTCAAGGCCAGGCAGCACCAACCCGAGCTGTGTTCAGGCATGGAGGCTCCAGTGCAGGCGGAGGACCGTGGCAGGGAGCACAGCTCCCAGCTGCTCTGCATCCCTGCGCCAGCAGCAGCTCTCTGGAATGTGCACTCCTGTGCCCTCTGCATTCCTCACTGCACACACACGCATTTTTCCATTTTTAGTCTTAGATAAAAAGTACTTTTTTAAACCTGTTAAAAAGGAAACAGCAGTCTTCGATTTAATTTGAACATGAACAAAAAGAACTGATTTTTCTTTCCAAAGAAAAAGACACTGCCATCATACATTTTTTTCAGGGAGCCCGAGACCAAAAGATGCCCTTGTTTAAGACAAACATTAATCTCTACCATTCCCAGTGCGAGGAAAGCGGTTGAAGGGTAAGCGGTGGCCCCCCAAGCCACAGGAACCTGATGGATGTATGCACACAGCAAGAGAAGGAACGTGTTTGTTGTTCCACCATCAGGAAAATTTGAAAATTAGGATGGATTGAGAGTATTTACTTCAAGCTTGTAAGCTCAGGTCTTTTTTCTTGTAAATATCTTTTCCCAAATACTTATGTAAGCATCAGTAGTCCATAAGATTACGACAACTTCTGACTGAAAATGCACCAGAGCATTTTTTAGAAAGGGTGGGAGAGGCCTCTGCCTACTGGCAAGAAAGAACTCAAGAGGAAAGTAGGTTCAGTGAGCCACAGGTGCTTTCAGAAACACATAGCAAGGTCCACGCTTCAACCAGCAGCACCTGAAGCAGAACTTCCAACCTTCCTCAGTTCGTCCTGCTTTTCCACCATCACTTTTCTTCTGACAGATGTGGGTGTGTGGTTGCCATATGCTGAACCAAAATCAAAAACCAACACGGCTATAAATGAACCTGCTAGCAAGAATTTTGGTTCATTTGGGTCAGCCTGTCAGTTTCATCCACTGTCAGCTCACACGTGAGTAAAGCAGGAAAAAAAAAAGCTCCTTTCTGCAATCTGTTAGCTTCAAACATTCGGATGCAAGCTAAAAAAACCTCAAGTTGGAATGCTGTGTGCAGTCTTAAATTTAATTGTTACAAGGTGAATAAAGATTCATCAGGAAAGGTGTTTTTGAAATTTAAGTTTTAATTTTCATATCTTGTAAATGTATCATAAAATCAGAAATACCATGAACCTGCACTAATTATTGGGTTTACTGCTCACAAAACACCTTTGACATTTGCTTTTGCTGCCAGCATTTAGGTACTTAAATCAGAGTTTGCTGAGCTGTAAAACCAGCTTTGGGTAATGAAGTTCTTTTTCAGGTGCAGGCAGAATATTTTCTTCACTTCTACTCATTCACCTACCAGAGACGAATGGAAGGTCATCTGGAGTTGAGGAATCAACTGGGAGCCAAAAAGGCAAGACGACCTCCTTTCCTTTTCTGGTTCACTAACAAAAAAATGACATGAAAGGTGAGATCTAATTTTGACTTTGTTTATCCACGATATGTAAGATTGTTTTATTTAACCTGGGGAAAAGAAAGCCTGTCTAGTGCACTGCTTCTCAGTTTATTGGATACAGGTTCACAGGAGTGATTTAAAAGAGGATTCTTCTGTTAAAAAGCAAACCGTTGCCTGCTAACCTCTGTCAAGACTCTTCAGAGATTATGGGAATACACTGTCCTTTCTACAGTCAATAATCACTACATTAACTACAAATGCAAAACAGATTTAAAAGCAGTTCTGTCAACAAAAATCCGTACCTTGACTATCCATTTAAATAATGTTTTTATTTAAATCATAACGTCCGAAATTATACATTTGAATTGCGGAAGTAGAATTTGGAAGAGGACATAAGTAGATTCATCTTCTGCTTTTGGTGATTACAAAAAATTGAGAGTCAAGTTCATTTAACTAGTAGACAATAAAATAAATCAGACAACCAACCAACCAACCGTCAAAAAGAAAAAGCCTACAGCAGCCCAACGCTCATGAAACACATCATGCATTCAAGTACTTCAGGTTAGGAATGCTTTCTAAAAAAAAACAAAACACCAAACTTCTAGCCCAAAGGTCTGTCTTAAAATTTACTGAAGATTTTGGCCTCATATCTGAAGGTTCACAGTTAAGGAGAGCTTTATGTGACACATTTTTTGTCTGGTAATATCTTATGGATGTCTTAAAGGATGAGGTTTCTTTGATTCTCAAATAGACAGAATTTTATCCATTCATAGCAAGAATACATACACCTGCTAAGTGGTATAAAAAAAACCCTAAATAATCCTGAATACTTTTCTACAAACTGCCATGACTAAGCCTCAGTGAGACTGAAAAAGCATACATCCTATAAAAGAAGAGCAATTAGATTTCTTTTTATGCCTTAGAACGCTGTCATTCTCTAATTCAAGTCTGAACTGCAAGCTTTTCAATATTTACATATGCTTCTCAGGTACTCTTCTTACTGTCTCAACAGGAAAGAACGCATTTTGCATTAGTTAACATAGAAGTGTCTGGAAGAGACATTAAAGATCATCTAGGTCCAATCCCACTGCCAAAGGCAGGGACACAACCCCAGGTCAGGCTGCCTGGGGCCCCATCCAATCTGGCCTTGAATGTCTCCAGGGATGCGATATCCACAGCTTCTCTGGGTGACTTCTAACATCAAATGCAATGTAAGAATCCTGTCTTGGACACACAGATAAAAGAAAAAAATGAAATAAAAAAAATCCCCAAATCTCTGAATATAAAAAGAACCAAACTACTTAATACTAAGTTTGTAGAACTTCAAAGTTCCGAGCAATTAATAAATTTTCAAGTGCTTTCTCCCTCTGTTTGTGCTTACATTTTCAGTTAAGTCTGACCTTCAGATCATCAGTAAGCTCCTTATCAACCAGCCCCTCATACTGCGAACTCCCGAACTCGAATTCAAGTAGCAGTGAAACTAAAAGCTCTGCTGAAGTTTTGGTTAGGAGGATTATCTTCCCAATGCTCATCTCTGTTTTTCTTCCTTCAACTGAAGACTTCCTTGAAGGTTTCAAACACAGGAAGCCTGCCAGCAGTGCAATAATTTCTTCTTGTCTCCGGGCCTTCTGTATTGTCTCCCTCTCACTACTACCACATAACAGTAGATAACCCTGGAAGGCAAGGCAGGCCGACTAAAGCCAATTTTCAGGAGAGCTGCACTTGGCACAACATGAGGAATATGTTGTTTTTCAAGGGTCATATTCCAGAAAGAAAAAAAAAAAAGTAAAAAGAAATGCTTTAGACCACAATGTGTAAACTTGATGGGATAAAGATGACTCATATAGTCCTGTCTGGTTCAAGTGACCTTAAATACTCACACTAATACTAAACTAAATAAACACACATTCCAGAATCACATACCATCTATCCGCCAGTTCTAAAAATGGCCCTGTATTAATCTCTGATAAAGTACTGAATGATGGATAAACAGATGCTGTTGTACTCTGATCACTGTAACGTCAGCAGTGAATGTGCCTACCCACACCCAGGACACAAAGACCTAGAAGGAAGAACTAATATTTTGTTCTTTGTATGTACACTATCAAGGAGAGGAGAGGTCCTCCTCTGCTTTCAAGACAAGGACGCCTGAGCATCACCTGCCAGGCAAATAGGCAGTCAAGACATAAGCTAAAGATACACCAATTTGTAGGTACACAAAGAACTGAGAGAATTAATCCCTCTCTGCAGAAGCAGAAGGTTTTGTTTCTCAGTGACTAATTAAGGAAGCAAAATGTGTCCAAGAGAACTGAATATGAGTAGCTCACATGAATCCCACATGGAAAACAGACAAGGATCCCAGACACTGTGGTGAAAATAAGACAAGTATCACCCAAGAAGGGCATCTGAGAGATTTCTTTTAAGGTTTTAGTCTACATGAGAATTCCATACACAGAATGCTATATTATTGCATTTCATTTTGCCTCTCTATCTGGAAATTATTAGTGTTATTCAGGTCATAAAGAAGTTAGAGATAGCTTTACATTTGAAAATATCACCACTAAACCACAATGCGGGACTAATATATGCCAGCAAAAATGTGCACTTTTGCTTCTGTAGCTTAGTTTGTCTCTCACAAGCCAGAGACACTGGCACAAGCCGCTCTGGAAGGAGAGTGATTTTATAAGCAAACAGACAACACAGAGAAGCACCTATCAAATCTGCTTGTCAAGAATCCGTTTCCTTTAGAAGCACAGCTTCACACCTGCGACTACAGTACTCAGCCTTCCACTGATTTCGGGGTGCTCACTTCAGAGTATCTCTGGTCTGCTTTTGTAAATGCACAACAGAAACAGCTCCCATTTACTTTTATTCAGTTTGGGAAAGTCTGTACCCAAGGACCTGACAGATGTTTCTGACTGGGGCTTGAATGTGAAGATAAACCTCACTAGGCCCAGCACTGGAGATTTACTTAGGTCCAAGTCTGAAAACTGAAGTGGCATTAATTGCTGTTGAGATGTTTCCTATGAAAACTGCCAGTTACAGTATAAATAAAAACCCACAAAGGATGTATTAGCCAAATATTTATGGAAATAAGTTAGCATTAAGTGATTAATTTATTGTTGACTATTCATACCCTGTAATAAATAAGGCAGCGACAGATAAGTGGAAATGCTTCAACTTCCGAAAGCATCAATGTTGACACTTAAGGAAACTTCTGGTATAAAAAATGCCGATGACAGCACAATAATTACATTAAAAATACTGTTGCCCAATTTTCCTTTTGGAACACCTAACCCACAAACTGTCACAATCTGTACGTTTGTCTTTTTTCCTTTTTTTCCCCAAGGAAAAAAAAATCACTACAACATCACTGCAGTAATCTCTCTTTCAGTTCAAGAGACCATCTCAACAAACCAGGCATTTGAACTCCCGCTTAATGAGTATTCTGAAGGAAAAGTCCAGCCCATGAAAAGGTTTCACTCAGAAAAAAGAGCAGAAATGTATTTTCAGCAAAATTACTGAAACACTTATGTGGCTTTTTCACAACATCTGTGATGTCTTTATATAAAATGGTAATTAATTTTTAATACGCTCTTTTGAAAGGAGAGTACTGGAAAAAAAATGCTTCAGAGTTCATAAATTACAGCACTGATTGTTTTATAAAAGATAGGAACAATTATAAGGATAATTTATTCTTAAAACATCCGCTTCATCGTTAACACCTTAAAAAAGGATCTGGTACAATGAGAAAAAGTATCTGCAACATTAAGTAAATTGTTTCATCAAACAAATGGATGCAACTTGCAACGTTTTTACCTTAGTACTAATTACAGCTTGTCTTCTTTCCTTGTGCTCATTTAGCAGTCTGAATTTGGCAACTAAGTGCATAAGCATCCAACTTACATGATTGTCTCCTGGCAAGCGCAGAACCCAAAGCAAACATGATATTCACTAGCTGTAATGGGGGTGGAGAGTGAGGGACTTCTGAACTGTGTACCTGTGTGTGTTTCTACTAAAAAACAAACAGAGAAACTCCACAGCCCCAAACACCCGGGAGACATGTAGCTGACACCTACCTACCTTTCAGCTTAGTTGACAGCAACTGAATGCCAGCAACCAGCTCCCAGTCACATGCGGACTGGTAAATAACATGCAAGATCTCAATTTGCTGCAGGCTGTTACCAACTCAGTTGACCAAGAAGAACGTGAAGCTCTTCTACCAGCCTCTTAACCTCGACTCTTCTTAGACCAATTCTACCAAGATCAGCCTTCAGCAAATGCCACTTTACAGGAGACAGGCAGACACCTAAATACATGCTTGCTCACTCCACTTTCCTCCTTCCTTGAGTAAATTTGGTCTCCTGCTAGTGAACAGAAATTAAATGGATTAAAGAATTCAGCTTCAGGCTGCCCTAAGATTTAATGCAATTAAAGCTGTAAACAGTTTTTGCAACTACCGGTAAAGCATCAGAGCAGCAAAACACAGAGCAGGACTCAACTGACTATGGATAGATTGAGGTACAAGGCTCGTCTTCATGGAAGAGTCCATATCGATCCTGTCACAGTTGAAAGCAGGCTGTAAGGCAGTGCACCTTTTCCAGTGATAGAACAAAGGGCAACGGGCACAAACTGGAACACAGGAAGTTCCATATGAACATGAGAAAGAACTTCCTTAATTTGGAGGTGACGGAGCACTGGAACAGGTTACCCACAGAACTTGTGGAATCTTCTTTGGAGATATTCAAAACCCACCCAGACACTTTCCTGAGAGACCCTGCTGTAGGGAACCTGCGTTAGTAGGAGTTGGTACGGATGGCCTCCAGATGTCCTCCAACCCCTGTGGTTCTGTGATTCTGTGATTCCTCATAAATGCTTTCTGGCACTAAAAAGTGGGGACCAATCCTGATGGTGTCTTTTTCAAATGTGTGTCAGTGTCTCTTCTGAAGTCACCTCCCGGTTTCCTGCTGAACTACCAACAGTCAAGAAAAGCCGAACAGATTAAAAAGGTGTCACAACAGGCTTTTTTTTTGTGGGCAGCCTTCCCCTCTCTCTTAAATGCCACATTAAGACATTGGATTTAAGATAAAAAAAGAAGCCAAATGCTTTAAAACAGAAAGAATGATATCATTTACTTTATGCATCAGAAAACGTGACTGCTTTTTTGCACTACAGAATTGATGCTGACTTCAAACATCCAGTTTCAAGACAAACCAGTACCACACAAGGTGTACGTGCTACAATGACAGGACTTTCCGAGCGAAGGTGCCTTTGGATGGAATCTGACTTGCAGTACTGCGGCATAAAATGGTGGCGAAGACACCTGTGGTGTTTCTGAATGTGAAGTAACTGCACCCAGAGAGTTTCAGTCAAAACGCAGCAGATTGTGGTGTCCTTTGAACATAATAGGAAGTCGAGTATTTTAAACATCAGCTATGCTACCATAATAACGCACTTTCGTAAACAAAACTCAAAGTTGATCCTCAAGTGATCTGCAAAACCTTTGCTCTGTTTTATCCAATGTTTGTCATGGAAATGTGAAAAACAAAACATACTCAGAAAACGGCTTGAAATTCTGTTAAAAGACAAGCTCTTGTAACAGAAGGGGATATGATATGAACAGTTTTGGAGCAGGCAGAAACACAGCAGTTGTCTTATCTACTTGGTATGCAGCCAACATCCTATACCCACAGAGAAAAAGGCTACATGAGATAAGAAGGTGGGCTACAAGAAGTGAAGGACACGGGAAGGTTTCCTGTGTCTCCTGATAGCGTGTGCGACGCACAGTCACCACGCTATAAGCAGAACCTGACTGTCCTCTCACTTGAAAGGCTGTGAATCAAAAATATCTGCACCGATATCTGTGGAGCTCCTTTATAAAACCACTGCAATAAAAAAGGTGAGTCAGACTGGTAATGTTTATCCCCCCCTGCTTCCAACAGAAGTAGGGCTGGGGCTGCAGCATTCAAACTACTGTAACTTAATGGAAATTCCCACTGACTTTGACAGGTTAAATGAAAGAAAAGCCAAGAACTGCAGAAAGAAGCTACAAGAACGGGAGAGGAACTCGGGAAGGAAGCTAGCCAAAACACAATCCAGGCAAAAAAAAACCCACCAAGGTATCAGCATGACGCTCGATCTGAAACACCTATTTTTGGAGTTACAAGTTGTTCTGGGCACAACATCTGCCCAAGTATCTTTGCAGTTGTGCATGTTGCTAAATAAATCATAGAAAAAGCTTACCTGGCCTTTCACACACAGCGTTTGGAAAGGAAACAACAGGAGACTGACCAACAATGCGGGCAAAATGACAATTCTGGATTGTAAATAAAGCAGTGCAAATTCAACAGAAAAGAGCGTTATTCTTGTTCCAATCTTTTCTGACCTAAATCTTGTTATTGCAAGGAACAGCTAAGTAAGCTGCTTTCTGAATTAAATTTAACTGCTTTTCTATAAGCTGAACAACAAAAATCCTAGAGCCTGACTATGAAGAAATGGCGAAGGGCCCGTAGCAGCCGCCTTCCCTATTTTCCTGAAAACCACTCTATGCATAAGTGGTTTCTTATAATTTGTACTCCTGCAAAATTTGGGCCCTGTGTTGTCTGCAGTGGGTGTCCCAGACAGCCTGAGCAGACCCTGGATTCCCACCCCGGCCTTTCTCTTTGCCCTGCCTTTAACCCCAATCAGTGCCCAGCACACACTTGCTCTTGTTGAGCCACAGGGAACACCACCGCGGTCTGCAGCCCTCCTTGCAGTGAGGTAGCACAGAAATGGCTCAGCCCCAGGCCAGCATGGTGCCAGAGCTGGTGGGAGGCAGCAGGACAGGGATGTAGGGCAGGACAGCGAGCAGTGACTTAGGGAGAATACTGCACAGTATTTCAAACTGAGCAGCCCATGCCATAGCTGTGTGGTAATCCTTCTTCCCACATCAAGAATTTTCATTTGTTTATTTCTGATGTCATCAGCTGATGGCACAAAGCCATTAACTGCACCTAAACAAGCAGCATCTTGCCTCAAATTTAGGACTTTCTCAGGAGACCAATGGGACAGGGCTGGAATGACCTGATTTGTAGGACCACAATTAGAAACAAAAGAAATGACAGAGCATACTCCACACCATTTCGGGAAACTCCAGAAGCTTGTTCTGATCTGCCACTGGGTTTCAAATACAGAATTCATAAAGCTAATTCTTCCCATACAACTCTGGCAATCTCAGCTGGAAAAGAACACTAGCAATAGATTCTAGTGTCTGATTTATTCTGGGAATCTTTGTTTAACCAGGAAACAAAGGGATGCTTTCCCTCTAAATGAATACATAAATTGAAAACAACAAAAAAAGGTATTTGTTAGCACCAAATCGTTCTAAAACCTGCTTAAAGAGGGGTATTTAGTGCTCTGCGTGGGATGCATTTGACTTCTTGTTTTACTTCTTTGTGTAAGTTTTGTTTATTTGAAAAGATGTAAAATAAGTCTTTATGAACTACCTCCTTTGCTGGCTGACACTAAGTGTGTGTGCTGACTGCCACTATGCTGCCTGCAAGGGAGCTATCATACATGATTAGTACCAGAAAACCATATTTTGTTAAACAGTTATATCTTAGTCCTGTGTTTTATGACAGCAAAACACCAAGCAATGAGGCACCACAAAGTCTTGAGGTACAAGCTGCCCCTAGTTTCCTGGAATGCACAATGAACTCAGGGAGTATACACAATGATCTGTTCAATTACAGCACTAACCGTCCTGAAAACTTAAAAGTGCACTTAAAAAACACCCTCCAAAACCTGGAAACAGAGTATGTCAAAATAAATAAATAAAACCCAACAGTTGGGTCAGATGCCGTAAAGCAGCCAAAGCATGAGAACGCATGGCAAGTTTTTCGGGTTTCCTCTGGTACTTTGGAAGCAAGTCACACAGCTAGGAACAGACACGGCAACTTTGGCACTATCAGCCCCAACACCGTACCTGTGTCTAGACAGATCCAACAGGAGCTTGCCCAGGCACATGGACAGGGAAATGCTGCCTGCTGAGAGCCCTGCACAGTGGACTCTTCTAACATGTTCATTTTATTCTCAATTCAATCTTATTCTGTCTTTTGATAGGAGTTTCCCTTGTATGCAAACACTGTAAGTATTTTTGGAAAAGCAAGCCTGAATTCAAGAGCAACACTTCTGCAGAACTGTATGGGAAGATAACCATCTCCTTTGCTGCTGGGCAAGACTACGGAGCACTGTGCCACGTCCTGACTTTCAGCAGCCCTGCCGTGGGCTTACAGAACCACAGGGGCTACAGCAAAACATCTGCAAGCACCGAATTAAAGGCTTCAAGATCTTCTCTTAAAAAAGACCAAATGCTGAGCTTCGATTATTATTCTGAAGGCTTCAGAGTAACTCAGATAAATCTAAAAATATGAACCGTAACATCTCACCAGAAAATACTCTTCCTGTGTCCTTGCCCAGAGACAGGAGCAAGAGGAAGATGGGGATGCTGACTGCATACCACTCACTATACTCTTTCAAACCAGTGCCTAAGAAATAGGAACAGATAATGTAGAAAACCTGCATCGTACAGATTTTAATACATTCACAGTGAAGTGCAGTTTACGAAACTCAGAGAAGGCAAAATAACAAACTATCACAGACCTTACCTGCCCTGTCCTACCAAGTATCCATTAAATCAATGAACGTAGCTCACAAAACTCCGCCATACCAACTCTGTCCGATACAGAAAACCAGGCACATCAAAAGCTGAAGGGTTGTGTTATGAAAATGAAAGGGGCACTGAGACCACGGAAGTGCATACGTAATGGAGGGAAGGAGGAAAAGAGGAGAAGCCCGATCAGCCAAATTCTCTACAACTCACTGCATCCCATGTTCTGTTGCCTAGCAGGTAAGATATGGTGAGTAAGGAAGACATGAAAAACAGAAGGAACAAGACCCATCAGTTACGCTTCTTCTGGTACAAGCTATTATGTTGGCATAGCAGCCAAGCTGAGTCAAACAGGTTAACCGACTGAACGTTTCTTCTGACATCACTCAAAAAGGAACTTTTAAACTCCTCATTGATGAAGCTTAATAAGAAGGAAAAAAAGCAGTACCAATAGCACTGTTATTGTTATATAATGTTTGGTTCATTAGCACATTTAGCCCCTAAGGAAACAGTAAAAACCTGAATGATTGTTGTTTCAAGCACAGGGACTACGCAGTATGTTTTTCTTAGGTGTTTGCCGCTAAGTGATCTCCAACACCAAGGCAAAGAAGCTCCAAAAAGTACGTGAAAAAACTCACCATGCAGGTTATCAGAAGTTAAAATACAGCTTCAACCAGGTATTGCATCTCTTTTCTTATTAGCATAGGCATCTAGGAGAGTGCATAAACTCAGTTTGTTACTAACGCAACAATGCAGGCTCTAACCAGACAGTAACCAGTGCTCTGCTCCATTTCCACTAGGTTTCACACTTCTGCCAGCTATTTAACTTTAAAGTTATTATTCCCTCTGTCCTTGGGTTTAAGATTTCACAGAGACTTGTGAACAAATCATTATATGTGAACAAACAATTAACTCATTGAGTAAAGATTACACTACAGCTGGCCTCCTATTATTCCCTCTGTGGCTTCAATATTTAGGGTTTAAAACGAGATTTCAAAGGAAATTATTGTCGGTTTGAGTTCTTTCATGAAAAGCTCCAATTGCCTCCTTACACAGGGATGTTTTCTCATTGTAACTGGATCTGTACAAGCCATTGCTGTCTCGGGAGGAACGCGGTGTCATCAGCTGTCACACACAGCCCTGCGCGGCTGCAGAAACACAGCCAGGCTTGTCCAGTGCCTACTCTTTTTCCATCATTACAGAAGCAAAGTTGGGATCTGGACAAATTTACATGTTAAAATATTTAAGCACTGCTCTGTAAACCAGATTCTCCTATTACAAAAGGGTATCTTTGAAAATATTCATCATTTGCAAAAAGCAATTAAAAAACAAGAAAGCAATTAAAAAACGATGCAAGAAATCTGATACAGCTGTTATTTGTGCTCTGCTTAAAAACTCCCGCAATATTATTTTCATCCAAATTGTCCACTGTAAGAAAAATGGCTCAAAAATATGCACTATAAGCAATCGGTAACAAAATTAGATCAGAACACTTTAAGGGCACACACAGAGAACTGCAATTCTCCAATGGCAAATTCCAATGCAAAGTGATGATAATTGCAAGCAGAACCTTGGCACAGCCTGACCCTTTTCTACTTGCAAGAGAAAAAGCCAACCCAAACTCTGAGTCAGAATGCTGTCATAGGAACTGTCCTGCATGGACACTGATTCTGCAGTAGGACTCGGCTGAGAAAACAGAACAGAACACGATGATGGTGTTACAGTATACAGCTTCTATTCAGATATACCTGTCAATGAGCACTGCCAAAACAACTCACACCTTTTTAGGTTCTAATGTGTATTAAAACGTACAGCTTAGGGAAAGTTATGATCCCAAACTCCATCCCCAGTACACGTTCTGCACTAAAGGAGGGGTCCCCTGCTCAGTACAAGGGACAGAGCCCAGCTGCACCTTCAGACTGCACGTTAGCACTGGAGGAATGCAAGTTCTCTTCCAATAGAGGCAGCAAGTCTTAAGCCTGTTGCAGGTGGTTTGATAAACCTGCGCTCTGATCTCTCAGACTTGTTATAATGATGTTCTATTAACATGAAGAAATGGGAGGTAAAACTTTTCTAATCTATCACCGCAGGGTTTTACAGAACAAAGCTCAATTGTTTGTTAAAAATGTTCAATCTTTCCCACTCTTTCTCACTCATAAAGATGATGAATGATAAAGAACCAGCTATGTCCCTCAACATTTCTGAGTTACTGCAAAAATGTAGCACGTGGAGAAGATGAAAATATACACAAACACTTTGATGCAAATTGATCCTCAGAGTTCAGAAATCAGCTTAAGATGCTTCCTATACTGCTCCAGTAAAGTGAATATTTTTGGTCCCACGCGAGTATTTTTGTAGATGTGACTTATGTCAATTTCCTTCTAAGGCAAGGAGAGAAGTTTATTCCCTAGGAAGAAATGCATCCTTCCTTCCTGCCTGCCTTTACATATATTCCACTGTCCTTACAGTGGAAATACAGGCCCACAGCTAGTGCTGGTTTGCTGGCCCATCAAAGCCTCCACTCCCCCCCTAAATCAGTTTATCTTTCCTTGGAGGCTGAAGGTTTTAAAAGCTCTGTGTAGGTTTTAACTATTTGACAGCTTAATGTGTCAGTGTCACACCCCAGTATATACACCCAGTACGTATGCTCATCTCACCACCTGGTGCTGCTCGTTGCTTTTAGTGGGCTCCTGTGATGCTGCTGCCACAAGGGATAAAGTCCCACTTAGAGAAGATGCAATAACCCCAAAATGCTTTACTGCAAATTGTTCTCCAGAGGTGTTTCAGAACTGAAAATTAAGGCAACAACTTGCATGCTCTTAGCTTCAGCTCGTCATGGCAAGTGTTGCTAGGACAAATCTGGAAAGCTCAGCAAGATTCTCCAGATGCACGAGTGGCCTATCCCTGAATGAGGAAGGCAGAGATGTGACATGAAGGATGAGGGTCATGAATGACTGCAGCATGTTATCAGTAGGAATATCTTTACAAGTCCCAGAGGAAACGCCAGTCTCTCGTACAGGACACGCACTTCCCTGCACTAAGTACCATCAGCATGACAGAGAACCCAAAAATGTAAGATAATTTCTGCGTAATAAAGCCCACACTTCCTACAAACCCTGCAGGAAACCCACCTTGCTGCTGGCACAAAGTTGGTTTCACGAGTAAAGATACCCAATACTGTTTTTCTCTTCACAAGGGTAGGAGCTTCAACCTATTTTTAACAAACCAATTTCACTATGTCAGCTGTAAACAATAACAAAATGGAAGCAAGTTACGTGTTCACCATCTTCAAGACAGCTTCTGTAGGGAAATTAGTGTCATACAAAATGTACATACATAAAAGCAAGTTGACTTTATGCCTTCCCACTCTGATTTCACTCTCTCCCTCCCCCATACTCCTTAGCACCCAGATGCTGTGAACACCACACAGTTTTGCCACAGGGAGAAGTGTGCTTGTCTTGGCCTCCTGAAATTTCTGGGTTTTTTGATTGGTGGTAAAGACTTTATTTTGGACAGACCCTGTATACCCTTCAGTATATTGATTTCAGTTTCTGTAGCTGCTAGGTCAAGGTTGTGTGCCCATCATCTTTTTCCTCATTTGCAATATACATCTGTTTTCCTCCACAGTCAACAGGAAATGGAACGGCATACGGGATATGCAGTAACTTCATCACAATTCCTTGGGATACAGTTCTGGCAGCTACCCACCAGAGCCTTCCTTTTGCCCTTTTGGTCCCAACATAAACAACACATTCCTCAGCTTTTACAACTAGGAATGGTGCCCTTGGTTAATAACACAGCCCAGCTTTTAACCCCTTATTCTGCTGTTTTCTATGCTCCTTGCCATCCACATTTCTATTCAAACTAAATTTGTATCAATCACAGTACTTCTGTTACAAATCTCCACAACTCCACAGCTTTTTCAAGTGATTACAGAGGTCACACCTAGATGAGCTTAAAGGCTTAAGACTCTAAGATATTTTCAAGCTTTTCTCTAGCCTTGTTTTGCTACAGAAAGGAGATACAAAGCACAATACACCTTGGGTTTTATCCTCTTACCTCTGCCTCTAAATCCCCCATAGAACACGTACACTACTTCAATCTGAAAAACTTACCAGGGATGTCCCAATGAGCACACTGAGTTTTGAAGCTCAATACTCGGTGGTGAAAGAGCAACGTGTCAGTAGAAGAGCCTGTTTCAGAGCAGAGACTTTTGTTGGGCAAAACAAAAAGGCCGGGGGTGTAACATGAAGGGATGCATCAGTGAAAAATCCCTATTTATATAATACACGTTCATCTTTGTTGATGTTTGTGTATGAACTATCACTTTCATTTACCAGCAGCTAAAGATACTCTCCACTATGCTATTTTTTTCTGTATACCAGAGTGCATGCAGGCATATGCACAAGTTTGTAAAGCAATGGGAAATTAAAGACTTTCTTTGCTTTTTGGAATATTAGAGAACAGATGATGACTGCTTACAAAGAAGCAGGTTTAATTATTCAGAACTTGTATGCTGTACTGAAGCAGAAAACAGTCCAACAGCAGATACCAGCTCAAGAAAGCTTATACTTCACTGCCTGTTAATGACAAAAACTAGCTTTGTTCACATTATCTGTACTTTGCTATCCAACAAAATTACTTTTAATCACTGTCCCTCAAGATTTTTGAGGTACCATACCTCAGTTTTATTCATGTGCTGAGCAAGAAAGGAAAACCTGACTTTAACTAGCTGTATCAGCTTAAATTAAAAGCCAAAGTCCTCTTGACATGTACCAAACGGGCTTCTGCCAGGCAAAGCTCATTTAACAACCTAAAGTTTGGATCAAAAGACTTATTGTATGTAAACTCTTGTTCCATTTGAGGGCTATCATTTTCAAGATATGAAAAAACAAACATGCACTATGTTCAAATTGCAGCTGCTGTAGCTACCAGCACTAGCATTTTCAGTTCTTTAAAAAGCCATTACTCATGTTGCCCATTAGGACAATAAAAAAATCAATTAAAAACACCATTTAAAATGTTTTTTAATCATACTGTGCAGGAGATAACTGCTTGCTTGAGTGACCAGCAGGGCTGAAGGCATTTGGTGATGTCTGCAATGGTCTCTCCTAAGGAAGTGTCTAGTTCTTCAAAAATTAGTATTTTTAAAGCAAAATCTCTAGCTTTCTTCTTCAGCCATACACCTTCTGTACCATAAAAAAACCCCACGCCTGGGTAGGAAAACCCGGTAAGCATCAGGTCTGCAGGGGCTGAGGGGAGTACAGGTGCAGGTAGCACCACAGGAGATGCGCATCAGCAATATGCCTTCACACCTCTGCAATAAACACAGTAGCGGTGCATCCAGGCCATGCTTTGCTCTGAGGATCTTGTCCAGCCTCCTTCCTTGGAGACCTGAAGCCTCCTGGACACATGCCTGGGCACCCTGCACTGGGTGGCCCTGCTTCAGCACGCATTGGGCCAGGTGGATCCAGAGGGCCCTGCCACCTCAGCTGCTCTGTAATTGTGTAATTCAAAGTGCAGGTCCCACCAAAGCTGCTAACTGTGGTTTTGGAAGTGTAGTGAGATCTGGGACAAGCAGGCAGGGCCAGAAGTCACATGTGCACCGAGACGGGAGGAAAGCAAGGCCTTTATGTCTCCATACCCATCAGCAAATAGGCAGTGAGAATCAAAGCTCCATTAGGACATCAGTCCCATCGATTAAACAGGAAGCTGGATCAAGCCTTCAGCATCCATTTCTACAGCAATGTGTCCTACAACTTAGTTCAGGCATGGCTTGATCTATGCAGAAGCTCTCATATGCATCGTCGTAGACATCACTGTTCTACTGTCATTTCAGTTCTCCCTGTATTTTTATTCAGTAACGGTCCACACACATTAAACAGGAGTATAAATCTTTTGGAGAAAAAGAACAGGACATATGCTCCCAGCGTGCTCTTCATATTCTTGCTCCAAAATGAAGTTGCATGGCTGTTTACACAGTCAAGAGCATTTCAGCTGTGCTATCACACCTTTATTGCTACAGGCTTGGATTCTTGTGCTGCATTTCGAAGCCAACACTGACTTGCTAGAAAAATAGCACCAGCAACTGGGCTGATGAACACAACTTCCAGACAGCCTTAGCCATGTACTGAAGGCAGACAGCCATGGCTTGATGCATTTCATTTCTGCACTGTTTTACAGCAAGCACTTCCCCCATCTCCTACTTTGTATAACTGTCTCTCGATACACACATCTCTAAAATGCTATAGTTACAAGAGCTTAAAAGATTTCCATCTTCCAAAGTAAGATTCTTTCCCCCTCCCTCTCCAAGACAACAAAACAAACTGTTTCTACTGTTAGAGAAATCCACAGAAAGAACACACAATTGTACACGTAATACGTAAAACCCTGTTATTACTGAAATTTCAAGCAGCAGCACCAGCTGAAAGTTATACTGACTGCCGCCATTTTGTGGAAGGTCTCTCAGTATAGGAACGCCCCATTTTCCAGCATCGCTGTTAGCATCTATTTCTATGTAAAAGTTAAGTCCAAGCACCCAGCCCACACATTTGCAGACAAATCAAAGCACATCATCCATAGAGCCCTGAAGCTTAAAAAAAAGAATAATCTTTGAATGGAGCTCTAGTTTTTCCCCAAGCCTTGTTTCCATGCATCTGAGAACAACTGACCGCCATACTGATGTTTAGCTCTCAGATTTATCAGACAGAAGCTGTCAGTTGAAGTTGCTTTGTAGGTAATAAGAACCTGAAGTGAATGTGATGATTTTTTTCCTGTGTTTTAAAGCAGCACTTGTTTAAAAGGTCCATGTAATTTTTCAAACAGCCTTTTATCTTTGCAATCTAACCCTTGCCTGCATCCTAAGCCTTAGGCCACATTTGCCTCGTGCATTCAACATTTTCTGGATATAACAGGATTAATTTGGAGCCTTAATAAAAAAAACCTCCAAGTACATATGACTAGATTTACTATTTTTTTTGTTTGTTTCAGGGAAAGAGATGTCTGTAAAGGGAACCCCATTCCCATGCAGCTGCATGTGAAATCATTCTGCCTTCTTCAAATCAACCCTCAGAAATACAGATATGTTTTCTTCAGGAGGTGGGGGAGGAGGAAGCAAAAGGCAGGAGGAAAGGAAGGCTGCTGGTTTGCTGCGTGCTAGCTTTTATACCAGCAGCTTTAGACCAACAGCTCTGCTGGGCAGTTACTAGTAGGGCCATAAGCAGTACAGAGCAGATAAGACCTTTAATGTATTTTCTCATTCCACGCACTTAGAAGCCCTACGCTATAGACACTGTGACTACAGAAGTGTTTCCTAAATGTAATGTGTATGACCCTCAAAGTCATACAGCCTCCAGAACTGAAACAAATCCTTGGAATGCCCAATCCATCCAGAAAATTGCATTGGCCCACTCTGCTCAGTGAGTACAAAAGCAGTGAAGGTTGCCTTGGAACAACCTCCTGAGCTTCCTTCAAGGCATGTGCAGCAGCAGCCACCTGGTTCTTACATCTGCCCCTCAGATGCACAAATAGCATCAAGCAGCTTTGTGTGGCAGAAATGAAAAAGCCTCAGTGCACATACAGCAGACAACAACAAAAGGGGCAAAAAAGAGGGCAAAGGGAGCTGAACTACAGCTTTATTGTGAAAGCACTGCATATTCTAAATCTGTAAATATAACGTAACTGCTCAACTTAATCCAGTTACCCATGTACCTATCAACCGACCGAATGCAATTGATGAACCTAATTAAAGAATAAAATTGCCATTCTTTCTACTGGCAGTGCAATTTGTCATTAAAACTGGGCTAAACAATCTGTTTCAGACAGGTAGGCTGTTCTGCCAGTAACAAATTACAGACATTACACGTTGCTGACATTCTCTTCACACTTCAGTTTGCTCTCTGCATAAGAATTTGTAAGACACAAATACTGCAATAAAGAAAGGAAAAGCATTTTAGTGGCATATTTAGTAACTGCCATTTGTTACAGGTATTTCAGTGGATAATTACAGACAACAAAATTGCAGACAACCAGAGTGACAGAGTTTTGTCTGCTCCAGACACAAACTGGAACCTGTGCTTCCTACAGAAGGGGATATGGCAGCCATCCCCTGCCGCACCTCCCAGCAGCCCGCCTGCAATAGCTTATGGGTCTGTGCTGAAATTAGACAGCATTTGCCATCTATTAGGATGAGCACAGTGCTCTTGCAGCCTTGTGGTAGCTTGCATTCGAGCACATGGCTGTGGAAGGACCCACTGCTGCCATTGCTCAACTCAAAACACTGCCCAGTGCACTGCTTTGATACCTGAGCTCCCCTTACCAGTAATTCCCCATCTCTGACACGACACTTAAGAGTTCTAGCAGACTGAAGACAAAAGTGAGCTTTAAATAGGTAATTTATCAACTATTTGATTATAAAAGTTAATTTCCAAAGTACTATCACACTTCATTATTTTGTCTCCCTGCAAAGCACAAGTATTTTTCATTTTGGGAGGCACTTACAGCTATTCCTGCTGCGTTTGGGCTACATAACGTGTTTGGTTTTGAGTTTTAGCAGCAGTCTGAGTTCAGACTTCAGAAGGTCCTAAATTCCTTACAATCCAGGTGGATTTGCAGAGCATGGCTCAGGGCACTTTATGGGGCCAATATAACAGCTCAGAGTGCCCCGTGGGGCCAATGCTGCTCCCTCCTGCCTGCTTCCAGCCACAGACCCCATCCTCCTCTGTGTGAGTGGCTTCAGCTCACAAGAGGGGAGGAAGAGCATGAAGGTTTCTTCTATCCTAATGAGCTAAATGAGTTCACAGGTCTGCTTTCCAGCCTTTTCCACTGCTAGAGAAGGATACTGGAGCCAAAGACTTGCAAGTACAGGTGGGAAGAAGGGTGGGGTACCACTACACATTGGTTTCAGCAGAAGTTGACTTAGGAAGAAAAAGAAACGTATTTTCATCTTCTCCCAATATAGCTACCATGACAGACAGACATGAGAGAACACATAGAAGGGTATTTATAAGCGATATAGCACATACAGAAATATTAGGGAGGACTAAGAGGTTTTATATTGAGAAGTACATCGTTAACATCTTTCAAGCTATCTTTTCCCACAAGTTCAATTTAATTGAGCACCTTTAATGATAAAGCACATCTTAACTGCTCCAGGAGATTTCATAAGAGTTTACACTGCCAAAAGAAATTATATTTTGTTATTGAAATAAAATGTTTCTGTCAACAATAAAGAGCTTCCATCCAAATAACAAGAATACACCAACCAGGAAGCCTTTGGCTGCACTCACCACATATTATACAGAAGTAACCATTTTCCTGTAATGCACTGATATTTAATGCCACCCACGTCAGATTAGTAACTCTGCTCAGATCCTATTAAAGCCCATGCAAAGCTTCAGAGCAGTTTTACTGTTTGTTAGATACTGTGAAAAGATTACACAGTGTCCATCTCCAGCGCTCGTAGCTTTTATTTTACTTTGGCCTTTTTCCCCCATTAAGTCTCAAATGGAACAAATGGCAGCTTTGGTCTTCTCATAGCTTGGTACTTTATTCATCTCCTCAGCTAAAAGCTTTAGGGAAAGAAAATAAAATTGCAGCTCATTCTTAGCCACCTCTTAACACAAAGCAAATTACAGTGATGTTCCATGCGAGATCAGATTTTAGTTACTATTTCAGAAAGAAAAATAAAACAGCACTAACGTAGCAGGAGAAATACCAATGCACCAAAGGCAGGCAGCAGCCCATAAAAGCAAGCAGCCGGGCACTGCTGGGTGACGCCACAATTGTGCTTTACACGAAGGCTCGAAGCTTGACTGTAAAAATCCCATGTATGAAAAAGCTATTAACCTGGCTGCTGCTGGTATTACTCAAATCAAGGAAGCAATCTTTAATTTCAGCTGAGGTGGCGTGCCAAGGACAAAGGCAAGATTTACTTCTTACAATAAACTCTTCAGCAAAGCTTTCCCTCCGCCCATCCTATTACAAGGAAAAGCAAGGTTCAGCATTTCGATTATCTGCGTGGACAACTGAAGGCACAAAGATTAGATGGTAAAGCAAGAACTCAACACAGCTCTTGATTATCAGTTGCCTCCCTTGCCCAGTTATGATCCCTTTGTACAGTATCTAACAAAACTGATTGAAGTCTCGCAGGTTAAACTGAGGAAGGGAACATTAAGTTGTATCAGAGCAGCATCCTCCGTGTGAGCTCATACAAGTAACTACACATGGCAATGTGTGTTGGTCAGAGGCATTTGTATTCAGACTATTTTAGAAACAAGTATGAAATACATAACCAAACTGCAAAGAACTAGCCAGAAAAGCCTTTATAGCAAGTAAAAACAGAGCTAGCACTACTAGCTGTTTTTAAATTCACCCCAGTAAGATCATTAGAATTCAACCAGGTTTCTACTGTGTTGTAATAAGTTAAAGAAATACAGAAAATGCACATTATGAACTGATGCAGCACTAAGTTGTCATTGATAAAGCAGATGTTCATCACCTTGACAACTTAAAAATCAGTGCTCTTCTTACAACAGAGGCAAAGTCTAGCATATCAACAATTTGTGATCAAATATTGAAGATGTTTTTATTATCTAAGAATTCAAATTTGAGACTCCGAGATCATAGTAACAGCATCATATCTGATACATTTTAGACATACTTGAATTATATAATGCAAAGACACAGAATCTGTTAATTCTTCTGCACTCACCTTTTAAAGTGAAGCAGAAACATCAAAATAATCTTAAGCTACTACAAAAATGTGCCCCCAGGCCTCCCCAGCAGTCCTGTTTGAGATACTGTCACACACCAACAAGAGCACAACATAAGAGCAAGAGCTGTGGCTCAGCTGAAAGCCCCCCGGCCCAGCCCTGTGTAAGGCAGTGACTGTAAATAAGTATCTCAGGGAACACCTATAAGGAGTGAACACATCACATTTCTCCCCAGCCTCCAACGCAGCACAGAATGTAGTTGCTATACAGTTAATAACACTCAACGGGTCAGGCTTATGAACACTCAGCCACTATAAGTAACCTTGAATTTATGTAAATTCTTAGCATACACAAAACCCTTTAGCAATGAGCTCGTCTCCTCCCTGCAAGAACCACTGCTTCTTCAGTTTGAACCCGACTCCTGCATCTTGCATGGAAAAAGGTAGAAGTTACTTATCCAATCCTCACTTTTGCTTTAGACTTACCACATCTCTTTCAGTCATCTTTTTCTAGCACAAAGAGTCTTCACTTATTAGACAAGTCTTTGCATCAAAGCTGTTCCATGTTTTTGATCACCCTCATTACCCTCATCTGAAAGCAGAGGGAGCTTTACTACATTTCTTGACAGGAGATAAGGACTGTAGCCTTCAAGATGTGGATGCAAGCTGGACTTACACAGTGCTGTGGCAACCTTGTCTGGTTTACCCTTTATTCCTCTCCTAGTACTTCACAACAATTGCTTGTTGGACTCCACTGCACGTTGGCGTACCACTAATATCTCACTCCTAAACAGTTATGGTCAGCCTCAATACATCGTGTCATATACATCCGTCTTCATGTCACCTTGAGAGATACAAGGCTTAAAGAGCTTTCTGGTTACCTTCATTAGGTTTTTGGTGTGTTTAGTTGCCCTTTTTTTTTCCCACCTCCACTTTTAATGCCATCTTTCTGAATGAGAGACCTTGACACAGTGTGTGATGATGCAGAGACGCTTTAACCTCTCTTAAAAGAAACACAAACCAGTCTGCTCTCATCACTTGAGTCATTCCATGTGATGACAACTGTGCAGTAAGCGCAACTGGTACACAGTACTGGTGTTACACACACACACTTCTATTTATTCTTAAATTCTGTGCCTCAGCCCCTTAAATAAAACAGGGCTGAAAATCCAAAGACTGAAACATGGATTTGTTAAAGTTAGTTTTATCAAATCTCAAAAAAAAAAAAACCTGGACAGTAATTTAAGTGGTAGCTGAACTTTATTTGTTGGCCAACTCGCTGCAATAGATCTAGTTTCCACATCAGTCGTTTCTATCTGAATTAGTACAGAACACCAACCCCAAACTTCACAGTCCAGGTTGCGGACAGTGGAGTACTTTGCTGAAAGTCGATCCATTCACACAGACTGACATCTCCACACAGACAGGGCCCATGTGGATTTCTTTGACCAACTGCACAAACCCACGACTTTGTTTACAAACCCAAACTGCTACCAGGAAACGACGACTGCAGGGCAGCGGTCTGCAGCAGAGAAATTAGCAAAAAGCAAACAGAGCCCTTCTCTTCACCCTTCTGAAACGGAAATGTGAAAAGTATCATCTTTTGGTAACTGCTACATCTGAGCAGTAGTTAAAAAAAAACATCACCACCACAGGAAACAAAAAGCAGTCCCACAGACAGCAATCCAGCACACAGACATCAGAGCTAGTGCCCAACCAACAGCTTGCACCAGGAGCTGGCAGTGCACAGCAGCTCAAGCTCAGGTGAACAGCTCCCATTAATTACTGGCTGATAATCAAATGCAGCTGTGAAACCATTTGTGTCCAATATACTGCAGTTCCTGAGAGCAGGCCATCTCCCTACCAATGCAAGAAGCTCATTTTTCTGCCATGATAAGTCTACCTTTTCACAGCATTCCTGTCACTGATCAGCATCATGCATCCAAAACAGGCAGGACCATCCTTCATCTTGCAGCCATACATCCATGAGCCAAGCCTCAAGCAGAGAGGACTCAGCACTGTACAACAGCAGGCAACTGGCCTTTAAAAAAAATAAGTGAGTCAAGATCCTGGCTTAAGCATATGAGAAGTCCAGGAGGGAGCAGACTATTAACATTTTCAGCAGACATTTGCCATATTTAACTCTGAAGATTAGATTTATACAGATTCTGAACTGATGCATTTCCTAAAAGAATCAGTAGCTGCTTATCTTTAACCTGATCCTTTAATATGTACTGCTTCATATGCACTACTTTGCAGCTGAGGCTCTCCTGCACCTGAGTAGTTTTTGCTAAGAACACTTAAAAAGGATTACTTGACAGATTTGAAAGTTACATAAATCAGTAATTTAAGTAAACAAGATAAAGCTGTTTTACAAGTAAAGCCGATGAGATGCAAGTTACTTAACATTTTTATTTTGGTCAGATACCCTGAATAACTGGACGTGAGCAGCAGAAACTAGACGTAGGGGATGTAGGTCACACCAATGCACAACGGCTGGGACAATCCATACACAGCCTTACAGCTATACAGGACAGAAAAGCATAGCTCAATATTTTCCAATGTAATCACTGTAAAAAAAATCTTATAAAAGTCTCACTGAAGACGCCTTGAAAAGCAAACATTCTTAATGACATTTGCTAAGTCTTTTGGGGACACAGCTACTTCAGCTCAAAACCCAGCACTGAAATAGGAGGTGAGAGCTAGACAGGCCTGAACAGTGCCATGCCTCCAATGTGCACCACTTCTTATGTATGTAATGTTATGGAGTAAGTTATACATTTGTAATAGCTACAGGGCTAGTTCCATCAGCTTCTGGAATAAAGGTGCTCACAAGAAGGTTAATGGATTTCAGAACAGCTTCTTACACACCCAGAGTTAGAGGGGCACTGCTTCACCCACCAGGCACGGAGGAGACTCAAACACTAAAACCACAGTTTTTCTTAAAGTCACTCCTCCCGTGGATAAATATCCCAAACCAACCCAGTGTTTGAAGTGAGATTTACAACACTGGGAGCATTTAGCATACAAGTAAAATTCATGCTTGGCTTCCAAGTGTTACGTATTTCTTCAGACAAGCAGTAGGACATTGACTTTAAGCCACACCGAAATAAACGTCTACACCGTGCTCACATCACAGCAGAGTCACTCAGCTGCATGTTTTTTCAGTGAGTGACAGAATGAAGCTCCCTTCTTCTCACCTCCCTTAGCCTCAGTTTTAACTGTCTTAACCTCAACGGAATGTAATTTTTCTAACCCCTCTGCACAACCTGCATTCCCATGTCCCTACCAGCCCGGCTACTGCTTTGCACACCTCCCTTCACTGTACAGCCTTGACTCACCTCATCAAAATAGAAAATGCTGAGCAAAGACAGTCATGTTCAAGGATGTGCTCCGTACTGCTGTAGCCTCATCAGAGGTGCAGTGGAGTTGAGCAGAGCTGAGCATCCCGATCACACAAATAAAAGCCCGTCTACTCACCTCCAACACCAATTTGCAAGGCAGCTCTGAAGTTAATTTTACTCATCAGCACACGGATCAGAAGTAGGACCAGAAAGAAATGCAGCAATGAACCAGACAGATCTTTTTCATGAATAAAAACCAGTTATTCGAAGACCAGACCTCCACAATAAGATAATGCAGCCTATGTAACTGTGCACTAAAATATGGCAATTTTAATGCAGATTTTAACAAGGCTGGGGGAACGATAAGGGTAGTTCGAAGATGTTGGGAGACCTGTTCATACAGTACAGTGATAGAACTGAGGTGATGATGCCATTACATACAAGTAATCAGGAACAAAAACTGAGCAAGAGCCATAAACCTAAGTAAGTTTTCACATCACTCAGACACGTAACTTTTATTCCTTTTAAAGAGCTTTATCTGCAGGCTCCTCAGACACCTGTCTTCACACAGATACGGCTGATGCATGTCCATTCACTTCATAGACACCTACATTTCTGCATCAACTGTCTGAAATGTTTTCCAGAGACAGCATTACCTCACCTTTCATTGCTCCCGCATTCAATTAGATTGACTCCTTGACCTGACAAATCCCTTCATGCAAGGAACTCCTAATACACTTCTACACAGAGTGCAGAACTAATCCCACATCCATTCAGCAATCGCAGGAGCACTCCTGCAGACACTATGGTAATCTGCTTCCCCCTCTCCCAAACTAGTTATGGTATCAGAATAAGAACCATTTGCAGGTATTTTAGCAGGAGGGCACATGGACATAACTACCTTCATCTTTGACATCAGCCTCACAAATCTTACGCATTTATTCCTCGGAGTCTGAAATTTTAAGTTTTGGCTCTGAAGTTCTCCATTTCTTGCAAATGAAACAAAGAATAACATTCTGTAGTTTTGCTTTAATATGTTCTTCCCTTTGTGGACACATCCTGAAACATGAGGGCCAACCCCTCCATTCCATTTTGTCACTGCCACTGCATCAGCAGTAGAACAGCTGGGACAATAACAGATCCAGCAGGCTCACAGCCAACCTGCACGACCAACGTCCTGCCAAAGGCCAAGGATATCACACCACAATCCTGCAACGCTGGAATTTTTGGTTGGTTAAACAGTTCATTACACCAGCAATAAAGCAGACTTCGTAACTAATGCAGCAGTGCTTGCTGGGAGGATTTGGGGCCGCTGACAAGTATTTTAAAGCTTTTGAAGCCTCCAGGTTGTTTTGAGTGCACGTGGTGCCCAAGGAAATGTAATGCAATGGGCTGCATCCTCTCACTCACACAGCACTGATGTTTCCACCCTTACTGCTCTGAACAGAGATAAGATCCACGTCATAAGCATATTGCACGCCTCAGCCTTTGAGTATTAGAACAGGTTTTTAAATGAAATCTTGATATTTAGAACAAACACATTTTAACACGTAGAAATATGCAGACTAAGAGTCAGCGGCCACAGTTAAGTTTAATCAAAATGCACTCTATTAGCACCTGGAAGTATTCCAGGAGCCTCCTGCGTCCTTGGCCATCTGCCAAGACAGCTGACTGCGTTTCAAGCCTGCTGAAATTACCAGGCTGCATGTGAATATGCCACTCTCCAGTTTCAGTAGGGTATTTACAGTTCTGTTGCACATACAAGTAGCAGCTACCTCAGCACTGCTATTACATTGGCACTTCACACACAGCCAGACGTGCTTTGTGTCACCTAGGTTTCAAGCCTTCAGAACATTTTGCAAAGCAGCAGCTAGTCGTCATACTTCCAAGTTCCTTCAGCCATAGGAAAGCAAGGCACTAATGACACCTAACATGAACACACCATAGCTAGAACCAAGATCTGAATTCATACATTCAGTATGACCTAAGAAGATAAAACTCAAGTCCTTCCTACAAGCATATTAGAGCCAAGCATCAAAATTCTTAACAGCTTCATTCAAGTCCACTGTTTAGCAGAGCCATAACATGCAACAGGAGACAGCCCTCAGGGCAGCACTGCATGGGAAATGCTGAAAGGAGGAGGAAGCCTGGAAAGCAATCACAATAACAGTTTTATGATGCATCAAAATGAGATAACGTATCTTGTCTGTATTCTGAGATCATCAGGAGTGTTACACCTCCCAAGAACACCTATACATGTATGCAGTTGCAATTCCCTCTGGAGAACTTCATATAAAAATACATTACTGACTTAAGATACCAGAAAATATACAGGATACAAAAAAAAGCCTACAGGTAGGCTCAAACAGCTCTTGCAAGAACTGTGGTAGAAAGGTTAGCAACAAAACAAGCAAAAAAACACAGACAAAACAACTGAAAAACAGCAGTCTGATCCTGAATACTCTGTATTATACTCTGTATACTGTGAGTATTTGATGCACAGTCCTATGCAGAGCCTTTTCAGCTCTGAAGATGCCTCAGGCCCAATCTAGGGTTTGCTGTCACTAAAACAGGGAGAGCCAGAACATTTGCACAGAGCAGATGTACCACAACTCATGCACAGCCTGAAATGTGGTGGTGAAAGCATGCTGCACCTAAGTACTGCCAAGTATCGGGCTTGATGTATGGAAGCCTAACAGAGTAAGAAGTGAAAATGCTCACTGTCAGACCGATTCACTGTCAGAAGAATTCTAAACTCAGACTTCGCCATGAAACACAGTACTGCCGCGTTCACTCTGCTCATGCTCTGCTGTGGCTGCAGCTCCAGGGCTGCCCAAAGTCTGCACAAGCAACAGCTCCTGCACTCCTACCCCAGCATTTGGAGGCCCTTTTGGAGCCCGCTTGGTGGAACCAACCTGAGCAGCAGCCCGCACAGCCCAGGCTGGGGTTTTGCAGCCTTTTGCTTTCTGGCTGAGCTGAACTACACAGCTTATCACTTAGCAAGTGGGGCAGCCGCCATCCCCCGCCTTTCTTCACCACCTCTGCTTTACCAAAAAACAAACTGGTCCCATCTATGATCCCAGGGAAAGCAATAACAAAAAACTAAAAGCTCAAACCAGCCTTTTTACCAGATTAGTTTCTGGTCTTTCGGCAAGCTGAATTGATTTACTGGATGACCAGGCAAACACTAGAGCCAGCATGAACTAAGCAGGAGGCACCGGGCCTCCTGTTATTAGAAACAGATGCAGTTGGAAAAGGCTCAACTGGAGGCATTCATCCTTTTACCTTCCATCACAGGTCGTGCTGGGATCAACTGTGACTTGTACTGACCAGGCATGGCTTGGTAGAAAGCCCTCCTAAGAAAAGACCAGCTGCAAAAGCAGCTCGCTAGCAGAGCAGTCACTTGGATGCACAGTACATCTTCTGTTGGAGGGGCAAAGAAGAGTCTTATGCCAGTCTCAACAAACACCACTTGAAACGGTGCAATGGACAGCAGTAGATGCAGTAGCAAAGTTTTGGTAAGCTGAAACTATTAGATGTACCACAAAGCACACGGCAATGTGTGGTCACTGTACAAAAAACGTATGTCATTTCAAGAAGAGATTTTTGCTCATGTAAATATTACAGCTGCTTGAGACAACTACAGAATAATAATACTGCTGTGAGAGTTTGCGAGCATACCCAGTATGAGTGAGGTTAAAACTGGGAAGGCTGAGGCTGAAGAGACACCATCCAAATCAAGCACCTGCTCACCTGGTGAGGGGACCAGACCCACTTCCAGCTGCTCATCACACCCCACAGGCTTGCCCTGCTATGCCTTCTGCACCACCAGATCCCACCAGAAAACAACTAATTGCTTTCCTAGAAGTATCTCTTCCTCCCCAGCAAGCTTTCCCTGCTGAACTGGTAAGTTAAGCAGCTTGACCACGGGTATGATACTGAGGGCAATGAAAAAAATGAAAGGAAAAAAAATCTGAGCTATAAATGCTGGAAGGGGACAGAAGTGAAGAAACACATCACAGCTGTATTAAAGTTATCCTCTCCAGGACTCCTATACACACTCGGATTCCCACGGCATATGGAAATGCAAGCAAGCTACCAGTGTGTCTAGCAAATCATTACTTAGCATAAGCATCACTCACAGGAAAGATTTCCTCCAGCAGTCACAGACCCAACAGAGCCACAGAAATGGAAAGCAACACACATTCCAAACCAGAAGGCAAGAGCTGCTATAAGCATGGAGAGAAGGGTACCGTAACATTTCTGTAAGGAAGACCTTCCACAGCCAACATAATGCCAGGAAGGAGGCTCATACCAGAGGAATAAATGAAAGAAGAGGCATCTTCTAACTTGTGGACAAAGATTCAGGGAAGCAGACTGAGGTTTCTGTACTACTGCTGCAAAAACCACAGCACTAAATGCCGCATTCTCAGATGGATTAAGTTTAACACATTGATTGTTAGGTTCAGCAGCAGCCCTGGTGTCAGTCTCTACCACTGGTACAAACAGAAGTGTTTCCAAGATCCAGAAAAGTTACTATGGATTTGGACCATCTGCATTCCGGTTTAAAAATAACACGGACTGCACACCTCCACTTCCTCTCCATTTCTGTTTGGTTAACATTTGCAGCAAGGAAAAAACCCTCAGCATAAAGGAGTAACACAGCCCGACTCACAGCATGTTCTCCTGCCCACTAATTGCTACCACCGGTGCTTAAAAAGGCCACGAGGAGAATTAAGTCATTTTGGAAGTTATTTTAAACTAAACCAACTCGCACCACGTCTCACATCCCTGCTCCCTCCCCACTCCACACGACGTTAATTTCCAGGGACTGGAGCCATGCCTCTTAGTCCCCATCTCAGGCAGACGTCACAAAGCTCAGCTCCTCCCCAAAGCACACAGCACTGCAGCTTCGCTGGCTTCACATTCACTATTGTGCTTCCTGAACTTAAGCACTCCTTGGAGGAAGTAAAAAAACCCAACAAGATAATAAACAATTGAAATAGTTCATTAGTAAATGATTTTATTCCGCAATTCTAAATCGCCATGCAAAGTTATCAACATCAATTAAATGCCTTCTGTTTAACAGCACAGGAATTAAATGACAAGGAAAATGCCATTTGTTTCTATTAACAAAAAATCTTTTATATTTCCAATAAAGCAATGCAACTGCTCCCTGGAGGCATTCAAGGCCAGGCTGGATGTGGCTCTGGGCAGCCTGGTCTAGTGGTTGGTGACCCTGCTGTGGGTTGGAACTAGATGATCTTTGAGGTCTTTTTCAACCCAGGCTATTCTAAAATTTAAGATATCCACATGATAAGCATCACTATCTGATTAGTCACCTTGTAAACATTTAAGAGTGGATTTCACTACCCGTATCTTGAGCCAGTGTGACCAGCCCAGGCGCAGACACCTACCTTGGACTGTCTGACTGTGTACCAACTGCTGGCCATGCAACGTGTCCAGAGGCAGCCGGTTACATGGCAGATCTCACTAATATTACTCCAGCAAATATATGCAAATACACAGGACCAAGGCTTCAGGAAGCACTTGACAAAGCAGTAGGTTAACCAGGCAGAAGGTGAGCTGCTCTGTCCTGGAGGGTACAGTAAAATTCAACAATGCCAATCTTTCGACTAGTCTGTTTCTAAAAAAGAAAACAGAAAATTGCAAGCTGCCCTCAGTTATGCAGCAGCAGTGCTGTGACTCACAGCACACTGTGTATTTTACGGTCAAAGAGTCTAATAGCCGAGCATTTTCATTCCTGGTTGGTTAAACTTGTTGGAAAAAAAAAATCTCCAAAGCCTCAGTGGAAAAGCCATTGCAATGGCAAAACCCTCCAAGCCACTGCCAATGCGGCTGCACGCTCCTGTCTGCCCCACCTCGAGCTCCAGGCTGAGGCATCTGAAAGCTCTGCCAATGCCAGCAGATCTCTAAGAGACATGCATGTTTTTAAAAGATGAAGGAGGTTGGCACAAGTTGTAGCTATATATACACTGTATGACACAACTGCATCAGCAGCAGCACTATGGCAGGTTTAGACTTCCCGAACTGAACACATTTCAGTAACCAAGAGATCATTTTCATCAATTAAGTATTTGCAGGTTACAATCTGCAAAATTTTGTTTCAAATGTTCAACACATCAGTGGCACGAGGGGAAAACGTGACCACCTGAACAAATGCTATCAGCCCGTATTGCAGCCCAGTAAGGAAAAAACTGGGTGCAAGAGAATCACAGCACAAAGCTCTGGATACCTGCCGTGATGTCTAGGAAGGGAGATGCAGTAGCAAACTTCATTTTGAGGCAAACTTCACTTTTCTGTTCAGTGAAACAGGATGAGGAAAAAATGGACAGCTCTTATCAGCATTTTGTAAGTACGTGAATTAGGAAAACAGAAGTTTGTGTCATAAGACTTGCCTGCATGCTCAGAGTGAGTCCAGTGAGCATGTCAATGGCAACACAAAACTCAGAATAGAGAGGAAGGTGGGAGAAGATAGCTTTGCCACAGGATCTCGATCATCAGGTCCATCTTCTGTGAAATCTGACCACCTTTCAAAAGTTTCCATGGTAATTTACTGAATATCTGAACAGATCTTCAGAAGTCCAAAAGCATGGTTATAACTACACAAGTAAACACCAAAGTTACAAGGTTCCCCCCCCCCCCCCCCGCTCCTAATTTCTGCTTATAACCCAGCTCACTTCAACAGTCAATCATGTTTTTCACAAATGTGATTCACATTTGGTCAAACGAGAACTTCCACTTCTAACAACATTTACCCTCTCATCACTAAGATAAGAGCTTCAGTATTATTATTTCTTCTTACACAATTTGCCAGATTAACAGTGCTGTTCTCAGGATGGTAAGGTTCTTGAGGAATCTTTACAACAGTACACGCAAAACACTTATTTGAACAGCAAAGTTCTTGAGTTGCCAAGAATAAAATTTACTTTCAGAGAAATGGAAGTGAAAACAGAAGGTAATATGCAACGTAGGTGAACAGCTTATTTTAGGGTTCACTTTCTTAGTCTATCAGGTGGGGGGAGAAGATGCAAAACATTACCGGTAGGAATATGATAAACCAATTCTCAGACAAACTTGTCAGCTAGGAAGGTAATGGTAAATAACGTAAAGCACGAAGCTACACACTCTTCTATCTCACTTCTCTCTTATTTCTTCCACCTACCTGAAGATGTAGGTATTAAATCTCTTCCAAGTGACACATGACAGTTAGCATCAGTACTTGAATCAGTTTTCAGCAACAAGAGAAAAGCAGGGAGATCTTTGCACTTTAAAATCCTGTCCAGACACGTGGCTACACAATTTCCATCTTGAGAACTACATAATCAAGTCTATATTCTTCCTTTAAAGAGTTTAGGCTTTTTTTATTTAGACAGTGCTTGCCATGTAAATATTAATTAGAAAAGAATTAGCTTAGTCTCCCAAGTTAACTCTTCCCAAAGACTGTGACCTGCAAGTGCAACATATATCAAGTCAACACAGAAGATCCATGCTCCTTTTTATATCAGCTCCCAAGGAGAAACATGCAATATACCTTCTCTGAAAGAATCAGCAAGTACAAAGAAGATTCTGAGAAGTGATTGGTTTGCTTTTCGAGAGAAGACAACCACTGCTCACCACAGGTAATACAGTACCTGGGGAAAAAAATCCCTGACAAGCAGTACTAGGAGATGTGGTAGAAAAGGAAATCCCGGCACTCCCACCACAAAGATGGTGCAGCACAAGGGCGCAATTCAAGATGCTCCAGATTTGAACGCTGTTTTGCATTGCCATAGGCAGGGAAGAGGGCAGGAGTGCGAGCCAAGAGACATCTGAACCTTATTACATCCCTGCACCAGCACAGCCCTGGGGCACAGCTTGCCCTAGTGAAAGAATCTGCCACAACTGCCTGCTGCCATAGGTAGGAAAGAGAAAACAGCACTGCTGAATCAGCTGAAGACCAAAATAACAGCTGGGGAAACTGCTGCATCAGGAGCTTGCAGCATCTATAGGAATGGGCAAAGGCTGCTGAGAACGGAGGTTACAAGACTTTGTGAGCTGTTAGGTGTTAACAAGCACCAATATTCTGTTTCTGGAAATTATTTTTCCCCCAGCCTATAAAAGACAAGCGGTAAACTCCAGAAAGTTGTGTGTTTGGTTGTGCTCGCTGTGCACGAGCAGAAGGCTGCCTGGCTCACCGCAGGCCGCAAGTGCTGCATGAGTCAGACTGAAATCGCACTGCGCTGATGATTCCGCTCAGGCCCAGGAAGAACAACTGTGCCAGAAAATCTCTTCTGCCCTCCTCCACCAACCTGATCCTTGCAACAGGGGAAAAAGCACTGGGTGTAGGAAGCAGGCAGCCCCCGGCCCACATGAGGCACCAGCTGGGCCTGGCAGGGCTCGGCTGCACCTCAGCCCTGAGTCACCCCCTGAGCTTCGATAGCTGGGCTGTGGGACTGAGCATGGGTTTTCCCAGTGAAGTCAGTATGTTTTAGGCCGCTATCTTTCCCAGAAACACGACCACATATTCCCAATAGCCAATAGAGAATAGGTTTAGTAAGTACTTCCTCTTAGAGGCCTTACAGTAAAAATCCTTATTTGAAGCGTGAGGCTTTTAAATGCTGCCACTACTTCTCCAGGCAGCCTCTAATATGTATTTTACAAATCGAGAACCGATTTGCATACCATCTTAAAAACTGAAGTTGTGTAACCATGGGCTTTATAAGCAAAGTCTGGAGCAGACCACGTGATTTTTTTCACAATTGGAAAAGGCACAGGAAAGCCCTGGAAACAGAATAGCACATGATGAGTACAAACAACAGAGAAGAAATTATGAACAGGATCTGAGTGATGGCTTTTATCACCTGCTAAAGAAAACCACGCTTTGTGAAATAAGGGCCACCTATTAAAGAGAAACTTTAGGACTGATCATCTGAATCCAAGTGTTCATTCCGCTGTTCTCAAAATGACACAGAAGCAAAAAAGTAACCCCATCCACCACCAGCTGTTTACAATAAAGAATTCTTAGCATTGCAACATCAAAAGTCTTTTAAAAAAAATCCCACTCTTCATTCAAACGCCCTCTCCATTTTTGGTAGTTTGCAATTTGATCACCTACATCTGGCTCTAGATTTAAATCAAAATACTGAAATTTAAAAAGACTTGACTAGCAACCTTGCTTTTGTTACACAGACCTACTGGTTGTTCAGACACAGCCAACCATAACATCTGATTCACACACCATGGCAATTGCATTCTTAATGAACACATCCATGAGCTCCTTTAGGAAGATTTCATCCAGAACCCAACCCACGCTTAGGGCCACACTACTGCAGAATACCATAAAATCCTCTCTAACTGCAGACAGTCTGCAGCACTGAGAAACAAAACCAGTACACAGAACAAACAGAAACCCAGCCTGTAACTACAGCAACATTTTCAGTACCCAAATGATCTTGCAAGGGGTCTACAACACATTGGGCAATGCAATCAAAGCAGAACCAACCACTGCAAAGCAGCTGTAATTCTACCTCGCACCATGATGCACACTCCCATAGACAAAGGGCATTGTAGCAGAGCTATTAGTTTTGGTAACAGAGGTAACAGAGTTATGGAGGCTTGGCACCAAGTTAATCAGATATTGCTGGTTTCAGCTCAGTATGATAAAACCTTTAAGCTGCCTTCTTCAGGCTAGTCTCAGGCTAACCAAGGTTGTTCTCTCCTCCCCCCAAAAAGGGGGACTGCTATAACCACAGGCCTGATATTGCTCAAGAGAATGTTTACAATAGGACTCTCATGAAATTATATTGCTGAGAAAGTCTTCTGGCCATTGTCATTTCCATCTAAGAGCAACTTCAAAAACTGCAGCCACTAGGAAGCCACTGCAGCTTTTCTAAAGACATCTGTCATCTACCCAGATAGAAATTGAAAGCTTAGATGCCTCGGTGTCTTCCGTAAGACCAAGGAAACTGACAGGTATAACAAATTGCTCTGTCTCTCACAAAACACATGCTCACATGCGTGTATAGAACGGTTAAAATAATTGGAAAGGGTTCCACAGTGAGGGTTCCTCAAGTATTCTGACTAGTGCAATGGTTCGCCTTCAAATGTGAAACGGAACCGCTGATAGGGAAACCAAAGAGCACAAACCAGAGCTGAGTCGCTCTAATTGTCCTAAGCAACTAGGCCAGCCTCTACCCTCCACTTTTACACAGCATTTGCAGCTCCTCTTTTAAGCTGAGATGGACACTGAGGGATATGGCTTATTCAGCTAAAAAAAAAACCACCCTAAAACAGAAGAGTGAATAATGTAGTTTCCCCTCTAGTGCATTGCCCCAGATGAACTCACTACATGATCAGCTCAGTGCCAAAGAGTGGAAACAAGTCCAGCAGCAATTACAGAGGTTGTGGCTTGACTAACCTTATTCTAGTGTAAATTGGCACTTCCTTACAAAGCAACAGCTTTGCTCCACCTTTTCTGCTTCACCACATTCAGTGCTGGCACCACTGTTTGAATGGCTACATGATGGAATTCTGAACGTGATGGTACATCTAAGAATTGAATGTATATTTTTGCTGGGCTAATTAGTTCATAGCTGAATAATTACTGATCAGGAAAAGCAGATACGGCCGAGCCTGTCAACCAGGAAGGCCGGAATGGCAAAGACGTGATTGATAAGATTCACAAACAGCAGGATTGTGAGAGGTGAGCTAGCACATAGCAGGGACACCAAGAGGGGAGCCTGGGAAAAATGGGATTTGGTGAGTTAGTTCAGATGGAAACAGGGTGGTTCTGCAAATCCCAGCCCCACTGGGGAGCTCCACAGGCTTTCCAATAAGGCAACAAATGGAATTTTTGCTTAAGTTTTCTCTTTGAATCTAAAAGGCTCATGCATACACTTACAGCCATGTTAAGATTATTAAGGTTGCCTTGGGAACTTGAAATGTTCCCCAAAGAGCTGGATTAGACTAATTACTTTGTCTCAGTACACAAGGTGGTAGTTCACCGAGTGTGATGAAAAAATAAGTATTCCAAAAGGTGCATGGCCAGAAGTATTTCTACTGCAAACAATTCAACCCTGCTCTTTGATGATAGATCCAACGTTTCCTTTCCAGTTTGTGACACCCATCTCTACAGCATTCAGCTGCTTCCAACAATTGTCACAACACCATTATTAAGCACTCTCCCTCAGCACAGAACTAATTAACTTATGATCTCCCTATAAAGCCCGGATTCTACAATAAGACAGTCGCTCACATAGCAAGCCACATTCAAGAAGTTACCATTCCAACAATTCAAAGCTAGCCCATTTCACCATGGTTCCAGGATGCAAACCTTGAAAGCTAACAAGATTTCTCACTACCATCCCATAGCAGGAACATTTTTTTAAACACTGTTGCAGCTCTTTTGCAAAAGGAGATGCACCTCACCAACAGTGAAAAGGAAGGGAGAAAAAGCAGAGCTTTTGTTGGATGTCTAAATAGCGAGCATCAAGTATGAAAAACAGAACAACGTGGAAACATGACATAGCAGTAAGTATTAATCAATGAACTCTTACTGGAATTCAGTTATCCACAAAAGAACTCAATCACTTAAACAGGAGAAAGCAAAGACAAATGCATACTTCTCTCAAGTCTTTAAAATGCCATTGTTCAACAACAACACTGACCTTTCAACAAATCAAGATATCTTTAAGTCAACATGACTACAAGCCTGAGAGGCTAGGCAAATTAAGATCAGTAAATAACAGGTAGTTCCATCTTATTCCCAAGGTCCGAGGTAGCTCCATACTGCACAGATAGCCTATGGAGCTCTGCAGCACAAAAAGCACAGAATGAGCATGCACAGCAGGTACTGCAGAACAAGGGAGAGTCAGAGTAAACAAAGCCCATCACCTTAAAGTATAGGAGGTAAGTATCTATTAGCCTGCAGCCAACAGGCATAACACGCTGCTTTAAGGAACAAGAAGTTCTGACACAACCCGCCACAGAATTTCTTTCAGGCCATCACGATACTCAAATAAGATGACTCAGCTGAGTCAGCGAAACCAATCCGCGCTGCCCGTTTGCTCTGCTGAACATCATCCAGCCCTCCTTGTTGCAGTTCATGAAACTCAGTTTCAAAACCACATCGGCAGAAGAACCTCCTCGCTTCTGCAGCGCCTCACTTTGCAGAGGGGAAGAAACTACAGAGCGGTTTCGAAACTGCTGCGAGATCTCTTTCCATCTCTCTTCCTGTCTCACCCCAAACAGCAGCTATTGCACGCTTCCCTTCCAGTAGTTCGGAGGACAGCCACATGAAATAGCACTCCCGCCCTTATTTCATGTACAACCACTTGCTACCTTTAACCCAATCACAATAAATATTTGCAATTTGTATTTTTAGTAGAGTCTGTCCACGCAGATGACAAAAAACACATTAAGTGGACTTCCACAGCAACACAGAGCTTAACACCCAAAGAAGAACCACGTCCTCAGTAAGTAGCTTTTCCCATTCTACTTCCTTCTATATACAAACATCTGGGCTGAGCGCCCAGATGATTCTCAAAAATAGTTTTAATTGCTTTATTATCTGCTCTGCTGTAATCAATGCTTTTTAATACGTTGTTCCTCACTGCTTCTTAGAAAGTGCCTTCTCCCACATAATCTACCACCACCTCCATTAAACACTTAATAAGGAGGGTTTTTTCCCAGCTCGCTGTTAAAAACCTGGAGTTGACTGTAAGATCAATAACTCGAGTCTTATCACTTTGCCTCACTCGCTTTGAAAAACAGCTATCGGAGCGCATTTGCAGCAGTGATGCTCTGCGTTAATGTAAACAGCCACAGAGCTGACAGCATTACCCATGGGCAGCCCTGCCCTTCTGCAGCTCCCAGCCGATGCCATGAATCAGCCCCACTATTCCATATCCTCAGGGTTTAACTGCTCTATCATTTAAAAGTACACAAAAAAGCTGGAGTCAGAAGTCACCCGAGCGCACTGAGTTCACCAGATGTAGAACCAGTAGCAAACGCTGTGCGGTTTCTTAGCTATGATAAACATAAGCCAATAGTTTTTTACTCTAGAGGGCATAACCTATCCTGTAATTCTTTTGTATCTCTGCAGAACTACAGGTTTCCTGATGCGATGGCACAGATACCAGGACGCAGGAGGGGGAAAGCCGCAGCTCCCCGTCACGCTGGTTTCACCCTCCCCATGTCCAGCTCTAACAGTAGAGATGTCACACTGGCAGACAGCAGAGCTCCATAGCTTTCGCTCCTTTCATTATGCTGTCCTCGTGTTGCTCCACTTTTCTTAAAAAGATCAAGCCAGATTACAGCCGAGAGTGCAACGGCAGCATCAGGCTTCAGGGTGCCTCATGGAAGCAGTTGAAGGCAATTTTGGAGTTGATTATCTGTTGAATTCTTCACCCACGGAAAGCACATCAGAAAGCGTATACTCTTCAAATATGCTGGGGGAGAAAAAAGGCATTTGATCCACGCATTCTTATTGCTCCACTCGCTCATTAGGCAGCAAGTGCCACTGCAAAGTCAAGCGCTGGTAAATGTTTAGATCAGCTTGTAATCATCCCGAAACAGATGGCGATTACAGATTCCAGGGGCTGAGTTTTAGTGCCTTTTTTTTTTATATATAAACTTGCACATCCATCCATTATTCTCAAGAACTTCACCAGGCGTTTGTTCCCTTCTGTGCTAACCACTAAGCACAGTCAGAAGGCGAGGCCTCCACCACCTCCCTCCTTACCTCAGAACTAGTTAGCTAAAATCCATCTCTGTGATTTTATTTTCCCCATATTTGGGGGTGGTATGTTGGGAAGGAGCTACGCCCAGCTTCCTGCAGGTTCCCAGCCTTCCTCACCAGCTCCTAACAGAAGCAGACAGACAACGTGAGAGAGCAGACCCACCGATGCTGGGAGCAGGACAACCACAAGGGGCTGCAGAAAGCAGAGCCTGCCTTTCATTTCTGGCATCTCACTTGGTGAAAGTTTCGTAACAGCATCTTTCAGCATACCAAAACAGTGAATGCCTTGCTCTCCACGTGAGCACATTTTCACGCTCCTTAGGATCTGAGCAATATTTACACGTTGCTTTCCCTCAGGTGCCCTCTGAAGTTATTCCTGAACCTGACTGCAATCCCAAGAAGGATTTTGCCATCTCTATGTCCCTCCTACTCAAAAGCCACCAAAGCAATTTCCTCACAGCCTGCTGGGGAGGAGGTGCTGTGTTTGGGAGCCCTGTGGAGCACACCTCCCTGCAGACCTTCTCATTAGGAACTCACACACTTGCTGTAAGCCTTATCTCTTTGTGATGCTGATGCACAACACTCCCCTTTCTAGGGTCATATTTCCTTCCAGGAGGGATAGGTTAACAGTTCTTGTCACAGTTTCTTTATATGGCTCTTCTTCACACTTGGATGATCTTTGGATTTTAAACTGAAAACTTGGCCATCAAGTGTGTCAGCATTCCGGCCCTACACTCAAAAAGCCTACAGAAAAAAACTGCTTTTCCCACTGTGCCTTCACCCACTGCTTTATTCCACTGTATGCCACATTCTGCTGAGATGCAGGAGCCACGTTTCAGACCCACTCCTTCTGCACATCCTTATTCCCAAGCCTTTAAGGCTCAGAGACCATCTCATTAGCTGCTGCACGCAGCTCTGGAAGCAGTCCTAAGTAAGGTTTTTCAGATGAGTACTATGTCCTAAGTTGATTTAATTACTATCATCATTAACTATAATTTATGCTCATTTCCTAGTCTAACTTTTTCTTCTGGGTTTCTGTTTATTTTGCTAAGAAACATAAGCGTGCCTAATTCCAGACCTCAATGAATGCACATAGGTGCTCTGTGCTTCTCCTGCACGAAGCTCTGACCGGAGCTGCTCCCATCACACCAAGAACTCATTTCCATCCGTCAGCCACTGCTGCACCCAGTGTTACACACCGACAGGGTGAGCACCTAACCTGGGATCCAGCAGCACTTCAATGCAGCCTTCCTAGCCAAAGAGATACCTAGATTTGGACACAGCGAGTTATTTTGCATGCTCCCTGACTCGGGGGGAGGGACAGCTTCCACAGGGCCCAAAGCATCACTCATGGTTACACCTTGCTGCAAGGTGAGGACATCAGAGAGCATCCACAGCACACACTTTCCTACCACCTTCCTTCATAAGAAGGCAAACTCGCATCTCTCCAAGCTTATCACACTCCCCAGCTTGCCCTGCCCTTCCACCCCTCCCACCAACTCCAGGCCTTCCATTTGCCACTTTTAGCTTCACACACACAGAGCAGTGTGCCTTCATGACATCTTCCAACTGGAAGGGCCGCGTGCTCCACAGCAGCGCAGGACGGTGGGAACCACACACAGCACCGTGCCGATCCCTGTCTGCTTTGTTATCAGGCACAACCCTGGAGAGGGCACGGGACTTCCCTCGGTGAGCACCGCTGCGCCCACGGCAGACACACGGCAACAGCTGGGGCTGCCGCACACAGCACGGCGGGCTCTGCTCCAGCAGCAGCTCTGCCCCATCCAGCAGCACCTCAGCCCGGTGTCACCGGCCCGCTGCCCTCCGGCAGCTCTGCCTAGGAGATGCCCCTATAAAATAATCACGCGCGTTCTGAAGGGACAAGAGGATCCTGCAGGCCGAATTCCGGCGAGCGGCACGCCGTGCACTTCCACAAGCAGAGGCTTTAAGCAGCTCGCTCCCTCCCGGCCCGTGCCGCAGGATGCCGCCGCTCACACCGACCCACCGGCAGCGCTGCGCCACCGCCTCCGCGGGGTCGTCACCCCACCGCAGCGACGCCCGCACCGCCGAACCGCGCACAAAGAGAGGCGGCGGGTTTGGACGGGTAGGAAACAAAGGCAACGTCGAGGCGACGCATCGCCTCTACGAAACCGGCCTCGTTTAAAGCGCACGCTGACAACTACCCGTAGAGCTCCGGCACGGAACGACGCGAGGACGCATCTGGAGACGGCGGCTCCGCAGCGGGGCGGGCGCAGCGCACGAGTTGGGCTCCGCGGCCGCCGGCGGCAGAAGGGCTGCGGGAACCGCCGGACCCCGCCGCTCCGATCCGCACCGCCGCCCGCGGCCATGTGACGCTCCGCCGGGCGCGGGCGGGCAGGGAACGGGGAGCGGAGCCGCGCACCGCCCCGCCGGAGCCCGCCGCGGGAGGACGGGGAAGTTCGCTGCGCGATGCGTTTCTTCCACCATCGTCGCTTCGCAATTTTTGGTGGGGGGGGGGGGGGAGGGGGGGAGGGAACCGCAGTGCATTTCCGCACCGCCGCCCGGGAGGGGCCGGAGCAGCTCCCGCCGCCCGCGGGCACCGCGGCACCGCCGCCCCCCGGTCCCGCCGCTTACCGAGTGGTTCACCCCCCACATGAGGACGCTGAGCAGCGGGTCGCTGGCCCGGAACAACTTCACTTTTTGCGCCACGAAGTGTTTCTTCTTGGTCTTGGTTTTACTCGCCATGACGGAGGCGACGGTGCCGGGGGCCGCCATGGCGCGGGAGGCGGGGCGGGAGGCGCGGCGGGCGCGGGCTCAGCACGGCAGCCCCGCGGGCGGCTCGGCGCGGCGGCGGGCGGACTGACTGCCGCGGGACGCCGCGCGCATCCCGGCCTCTGCCGCGCCGAAATGGCCCCGCTCGCGCGCCGCGGCCCCGCCCGCCGCGGGGGAGCCGCCCCCGCCACGCACGGCGGCGCTCCGCCCCTCCAGGCCGGCGCGGGAACGGGCGCCGAGTTTCGGTTCTCGGCGCCGCGTTGCGCACGCGCCGCGGGCTCGCGCCTGCGCCGTGCCCTCAGCGCTGTGAGGCGAACGTCGGAGAGCCGCCTCTGGCAGCGCTTACTGCGGTTTCCTGGTTGGAAATGGATCCCGAAGCGTCCCCGCCGCTCTAACGGCTCACATCTCCCCCGTAAATGGACGCCTCGGGAAACGACCTGAGACGGGACGCTGCGCACCGTTTCCTGACATAGCCCCAGCCTGCAAGCTGAGCTGTCCTGGCTGACAGAAAGCACATTCTCTCTGAAAATATCACTCTCCGGCAGACAGCAGCAGTTTAACCATTCGGTGAAGTCTGTGCACCCCACAGGCTGCGTTCGCCCAGCTGTACCCAAAGCCAAAACTGGGCAGTGTTTCTGAGCGGGCTCAGTGACCGCACAGGATGTGCTCAGTGCCACACAACACCCTGCAGGGGCCGCATACCCAGCTTAGAAACATGGCGCACAAAACACACTTCTCCTCACACACAGGGGGGCCTCTGGGCAGCCCCGGCTGCACTGGAGCCAACACAGAGACAATGGAGAATCACAGAGCCACCAAGGTTGGAAAACACCATGGAGATCACCCAGTCCAACCCCAACCCACCCTCACCACACCCACTGACCTCATCCCTCAGTGCCACATCTGCACAGCTCTTCAACACCTCCAGGGACAGTGACTCCACCGCCTCCCTGGGCAGCTGTGCCAATGCACCACCACTTTCTGAGAAGGAACTTCTACCATCCAACCTGAACCTGCCATAACTTGAGGCCATTCCCTCTCATCCTATCGCTGTTGCCTGGTAGAAGAGGTCAACCCCCACCTCACCACAGCCTCCATTTAGGAGGTTGTAGAGGGCTATAAGGTCTCCCCAAACCTCCCCTAGACTAAACCATCCCGGTTCCCTCAGCCACTCACCATTAAACTTGTGCTCTAGACCCTTCACCAGCCCAGTTACCCTTCCTTGAGCACACACAGCATTTACAGTAGGCCCCCCACTGACTTCTTAACTACCCAGATGTACCTGTCTGCTGTAGTCCTGGCTGCATGCGCAGGCTGATCCTGAAGCAAGGTGACCTTCAGGGAGCAGCAGGGCTGCTCTGTTTGGACAGACAAACTTGAGCTCATGGCTGTCCCAGTCTGGGCAGGGCCCTCACCAGGGGGACCTGATGTCATAAAGGTTGGGTGCAGGGGCCAGCACACATCAGCAGTCCCATAAAGGCACTGAACCAGAGCCATCCAGAAAGGCACAGCATAAGCACAAGGTCCATCTGGAGAAGCAAGCTACATTTGGAGAAGGACCAAAATGACCTAAAAGACAAGTTTACAAATACACCCACAGCACAGCTCAGGCAAAGAACAAGCCTAACTCCATCTCTGAGCTTAAATAGAAGTCCTGGGCAGAGGCTGGGGCTGGTCCTCCCAGTTGAGGCTGCTCATTAGGGTCTGCAGGTGCACTCAGGGCCCCCTTTCCCCCAGCACAGGTGCTCATGGATTGAGAGCCTTGTTGCACCAAGCTCAGTGTTAAGTGCCTCATCTCTTCTGTTCTTTTTTGGCTGTTGCAATTGCAGTAGCAAAGTCATCTATACTGGTAGCACTTTCTCTTTCTTCTGCACGGAAGCAGTTAACTGCATTTGTTATATAGTCTTCTTTTCTTCAGCTTACTGAGAACAGAGATGCTATATTTCACTTTTGGTTATTTTTATTTTTGGAGTATGAATTTATTTAGGAGTTACAGAGGGATTCTAAATGGTAACCTTTGGTCTTGAAAAAAATAATAATCTTAACAACAAAAATTCCTGACTGTTCTGCAGTCAATGGAAGCAGCTGAACAGTCAGCACCTGTGACTCAAAGCAGGTCACTCAGATGCCTAAATATAGATTGGAAGTCAGATTTTTAGAAGAGATCAGTGCCCATTTATTCCTTACGTTATGCTTAGAACGTGACATCTGATCATTGTGCAACACTGCATGCATCGATGTGACATCTGTCGCACATTTGTCTTTCATCTTCTTTCCAGAATAAATCCATATAGTGGAGCGTTTTGCTTTTTAAGTGTGTAACTTGCAACAAATATTTTGGTAGGTTTATTGTAGGGAAGGGGAGTCTTGGGCAAGAAGTTGTTCTTTTCTTTCTTTTGGGAGACTTTGCTGTCTCCTCAGCCTAGATTCTGAAGAGCTCTTTCCTGCGAATGTGAAGCCTTTCCAAGGAAGACTGTGTTTTATCAGAGGATAAAAGTGGTAAAAGATTCCCCTGAAAAGTTGTTACATCCTAGACTTCCCTTTTAACACCCTTTGAGCTGGAACTTTGGGCTCTCCCTTTCCTCCAGCCCTAGCAGTAATCCTGAGAATAAGCCTGGTCTTACGCTCAGCCTCCGCCCAGGGTCCCCAGCCAGTGCCTGCATCAAAACCTTCTCAAAGCCATGTTCTTTTCAAAGTCCACCTCTTCCTTTGGCACGCTCCCTGCACCCAGCTGCAGCTCTAGGCTGTCCCTGCCTGAATGCTAGGCTTAACACAGACCTAAGGACCAGGACTCCCAGCCAGAGCTCATGGTAACGCGTTCCTTTTGCCATGTTTTCTCTACGCTGTGCCCTTTCTCTTCCAAGTTTCCTTTCTAGCTCCAGCCCAGATGCAACTCCAGGCTCCCTCTTTCAGCCCTAACCTTAACCCTCACACAAACCCTCACACAGCCTTGGTCATGCGCCCCTGCCAGTGCCTGCACCAAGAAGTTCTTGTGGCCAAGTTCTCCTTGCAGCCTACACCTCCCTAAGACAGCCGCTTTCTAGCCCCCAGCCGGCTGCAGCTCTTGGCTTTCTCCTTCTCTTAACCACAGCCTCAGACCTCGCCCTACCCCTGACAGTATGCTGAGCCTTAGACTAAGCCCCTCAGCCTGTGCAAACACCTACGTGTTCTTGCAGCCCATTTATCTCTGTGGTTCTGCCTTTCCTCCAGTGAAAGCTTTCAAGCTCCCTTCCAGCTGGAGCTCTGGGCTCCCTCTTTTCACCAGCACTGACCCTAGCACTCACATCAGCTCCATGCCAAGACCAGGACCACCAAGCAGAATAGTTTTATTTCAGTCCATTGACGAAGTTGGTGTTTTCTGTTATAATATGACGCTGCCAGTATATGTTGCCGATCAGAGTTCGTGATGCATATACAATAGTGGAAGATGAAAGCTATTCTGGGATGGTACTGAAAGCTTCAGAGCTAAAACCAAACCTAGCGCATGCTGCCTGTAATGCCTCTGCAGAGGTCTCTCTTGGTCAGTGCAGCTCTACAGCTGCATTCATGTTCTATTGTAAGTCAGGATCTGTAGGTTCCAATCTGGTTTCTGAAAACAGGAGGTTCATTCTCTGAGTTACTGCACATGTCGAGTCCTGAGCAGCACTTCCCACTTGACTTTAAAGAAATCCACCCCCCACAGATTTACAGTGTTTGAGACTCCTTCAGTGTGTCCAGAACTTTTTGATGGCTGAATATAAAGCTTTTGAACAGTGTAAGGACTGAATAGGAGGGCACGGTCAGGGTCAATTCACGGTGTTTGGGAACTTTGTTAAATGTGTGCTGTCACCGGTGGACTAAGCTGAATATACTCAGCTTCTGGTGAAGCAGTTTACTATTGCCAGCAGCACTGAGCAGTTTTTAGAAGCTCCGGTGGAGATGAAACTATTTTGTTTTGTCATGTCTGTATAAATTGTTTTCTGCCACTGGTAAAATTCCTCCTTCCTACATCTGCTACAAGATGCTCAGCTGGAGCTGGTGGGCAGGGGAAAGCAAAGTAGAAAATGAGCTAGCAGGACCATGCTAATGAAGGCTTGTCTTTTGAAACTTGGGTGCTAGCCCTCACATTAGCATTTAAGAAAAGCCTGGGATGAGCAAGCTTGCTGTTAAAGGCTATTTACTCTTCCTGGTACCTCCAGCAAAGTTTTGTTTAGCCTTTTATTAGGAGATATTGTCTAAACATAATGCTTTCTAATTTGACACTTTATTCCAGCCTGTATAGGAACGACTTGGTTTTTGTTTCACTGGTCATTAAGAGCAATCCTAGCGGTGAGTCAGGTCTCTGCTTTTAAGGGAAGGGATATCACAGTTTGTAATTGAGGCTTTGCCTAGCTACTGGAAGGTAATATTCCCCTTTACAATTATTTTCTGCAGCTGCAAAGAACAGAAGGCCCACAGAGTTTCCCTGGGCCAACTGCCACAGAAACTAATTTCAGCTAAGGCAGCCTCATAAATTGTTCCATTACTCTCTAAATTGGTCTGAGCACATGTCACTTCAAGCCGAGCTGGGCTGCTTTAAATCTCACCCCTCGTTCTGAAATACTGCTGCTTTTTTAAAGAACGCATCTTAAAGACATGATGAAAATAATAAGAGCAGCCCACATATTTTGTAGACAAAACATCTCATTTCTTTTAAAAACAGAAAAGGAGAACTATTTTCTATTAGTATCAGCAGTAACTATCAACTACTTAATATGCAGACTCCTTAACTGCTCTGATTTTAGAAGAAGACATCCAATGTATGTGTGGAAATGATTACTGGCTCTATACGCTTACATGCAGAAGGCGATGCCTGCCAGCCTTTGGACGTGCCACCAAGAGTGAGGGGGTCCACAGAATTTCACATCATTGCAGAGGATTTCAAACAGTCTCCGGAACGTAACTTAAAATGCAAAGCTAAAATTAATTTACAGAGATCAGTGCAATAATTCCTTAAGCAGAAAAGATTCTGACATTTCATTTTAAGCATTACCGATTTTCTTTTGTTTCTCAACAGGAAGCATAAGGCATAACCAGAGGCCTACAAATTGGCCATCAGCCCCAATTAGGGATCAGGCATCTGTCCTAAGTGATGCTTTGGGGCTTTTTTTTGGGGGGGGGGGTGGGGAGCAGGATGGGCCGAAAAAAAGGAGACAGCTCATTCCTGTGCAGGCTTAGGGAATTATTACAGCCAGAGGTAGCTTCTTTAGTCACCACCCTAAATGCAATGGAGGCCAGGACAGCTTCTTCTCACCTTGTTTGACTCTCCATAAACAAGCCAACTAAAGGCCTTACTGTGATCAGCATCTAGCAGTAGCCATGCCCATTTTAGTTCAAACAAAGTAAATTCCCCCTAGTGAGAGAAACACTAAAACTCAGCTATCCCACTCCCTCTGGGGCCCTCTGCTTCCCTTTTATGACTTCCCCACTTAGGCAGCACAGCCGTCAGTTCCACCTCCCAGCAGTTTAACAAGCCACAACTGCCAGGTTTTGCAGCTTATATAGTCTTTAAGGGCTAACCTCTTCCTTCTTATTTAGCAAAAGCTTTTAACCCTTTCTAGGTTCATGGTGACTACTTGAGTTGTTGATGTGCAGCTTCCTGAAGAACCTGGGATTTTCTGAAGTCTCCCAGTTGATCCAAGCTTCTATTTTATCAGGGGTAGTTTCAGAACTGCCCCTGGGCACTGCTGCTTCAGCTTAGGGGTAGAGAATCTGGACCAGCAAAAAGATAAAGATTGATAGATTCCGTTACCAAAATTGTGGCATCTTATGAACAAGATTGAAAGTGTATAATAAGGACATTCTGTATATACATCTTCTTGTTCATTCTTCAGCCTGAACTGTATTTTGACCGACATTCAGTATAGTATTTTGATAAATCCATTAATCATATTTGTGTCTGTCTAAAAGCTGATGTTTTTCAAACTACTTTTTTTCTCATTGAAAAGATTTTGTGCTTCCCGTATCTAGCTTTAATAACCTTTAAACATAAAGACACATTCTAAACATATTTAAGAAACAAAACGTAGTATTTACTTTCTTTGACTGCACATCTTTTAACAGGTCCTGCTTGGTGCAGAACTCATCTTATTTGGTAGCATGATTAAGTTCCACTTTCCAACAGCTGTATTTTTAATATTTGTAAAATTTCAGAGACGTTTTCCTTCCTGCTACAGCACTTCAGCAGCGTTATCAATTTCTAGCTGAGAAACACAGCTTCCTTAGTATGTGCCGTTTTAGAGTTTCTTGCTTGCTGTGGTTACTCACAGGAACTACCATAGGTGATGAACTGTTAAAGAACTGCGGTGGTTCCCACATGTTCTAATTTAGACAGCTGCCACTATTACTAAGGGTTTTGTTTTAAAAGAAGGGTATCTTTTTGCCCTGTTTCAGTGTTGCTAAATAGCTTTCTGATATTTTTCTTCTGAAGACGTTGAAAAGTCCCACTAATGCCAATAGCGAGACACAGTCCTAGAGAACTAATGTGAAAGTGGGGAAAATAAGGTACGGTATTTTCAAAGCTTAAGTTACAAAAACATCCTTCAATAGTGGATGCCTCTGCTTTGGATGGAAAGCACCAGGTATGAAGACCCTGATCGATGACAAACCCAAGTGAATCCTGAACCTGTGGTGGCACAGTATTTGTGAAAAACAGGCCTCCCATGTATGGCATCTAAATAAAGCAATCACCACGCATCAGCTTGCTCCATATCTTGTCAATTCGTGTTCTGAAATCTCCAAGGAAGGAAGTCTTGCAACTTTACCAGTATTTGGCCACCCCTGTCTTTTTTCTCTATCTCTGATAGGAATTCCCCATGCTCCGTCTTGTTTGTGGCTCTTCCCATCTCTGGGAAGAGATCTCCCATCTCTTTCCCATCTCTGGAACAAATCCCTGTGAACAGCAGCCCTGTCCTCCTAGCATAGCAGCTGCTCCCTCCAATGGCATCTACAAACTTGCTGAGAGTGCACTCCATCCCACCATTCAGGTCATGAATAAAGATATTACACAGTTTTATCTTCACTAGGAATCCTTGAGGGATGCCACTTGTACGACCAGTCACCAGTTCTGCTTCACATTGTTGATTACCACCCTTCGAGCTCAGTGGCTCAGCTGATTTTTGACCCATGTTATCATCCACTTACACAATCCATATCTCACTAATTTGGCTTTAAGGGGATAATGGGAGACTGTATCAAAGAATACAGTCCTACTAGAATCAAAGCATACAGTGCTCCTCCCTCCACCACTGAACAAGTCATCTCATCACAGAAAGCAATCAGGTTGCTCGGGCATAATTTGCCCTTGATCACTCTGTGCTGGCTGTTCCCAATCACCCTCTTATTTCTCCCATGTTTAGAAATGGCCTGTAGGAGCAATCCGTCCATAACTCTTGCAGAAAGTGCAGTTGAGCTCCTTGACCTTATTTCTCTAGATTCTCCATCTTGCCTTCTTCAGGATGGATGTGAGTTTGCATTCTTTCTTCCTTATGGCTCAATTGTAATATGTTTTTATTTTGATCAATACAAAATTGGCAATGGGACCTTAATAGAGTCTATCACATTCCTCCTTTTAAGGATATTTTATATCTACAATGTAAAAGAAAAGCAATATTTAGGGTTCAGTAAAATATGATATGCTTCTGCTAAATAAATTTTTACCATATGTAAAAGCAATCTCGCCTCAAGTTCTTCCAATTTACATTCCAATACACATTGTCTAAGAAATATTCTGTAAGAAAATGGAAATTAGAAAAGTCACTTCCTCAAAGCTGGGTTTTTTTCACTAAATCTCTTCCCTGCTGTTCACAAGAGCAGAAGTGAGAATGCTTTAGGAGTTGGTTAGACACGAGATTGCAACAAATCTCCAAGAAACTGCATAAAATACAGTAGACAAGAATAAAGAGAAAGGTTCTCAGTGTGTGGCACTGTGCTGCAGCAGCACCGCCATTTTGTGGGAGGTGGGGGTTGGGCTGGGTTCTGTTTAGGGAAGCTCTGCCCTTTTCTACGGGTTTATTTGAAAATACATGTGTATGAGGCCTGATCTACACAGGTCTTTACTGTAAGTACGTGAGCAGCGTCGTTTTAACATGAGCACTTACACAAGTGCAGGCGTGACTGCAGTTGTTTACGCTCAACAACTGTACGAGTGGGGGTAGCCTGTTTCCTGCTCTTAGCAGAAACTGTGCCATGAGAGCACCTTTGCACACATACGACATCCTCCAGCTGTGAGAGATTGCAGTGCATTGCCTGTTCTGGTGTTAAAGAGTGGGTTAAAAGAAACAGCCCTACCTATTCCAGGCCTGAAGAGTAGCCTCTGCCCCAGCCTTTCTCTTTGATGCGTGTAGCAGTGGGGGTGGCGTTTCCTGATGATCTGGAGGTGATAAGGCACTGCTACTTCTGCATGTGTGGTTTGATGTTGTAACCAGAGTCCTGGCATGAGGGGAGCTACTGAGGATTATCAGAGCTGTTAAGAGTGCAACCTGTGTGCACACAGGGCTTTGGTTGTTAGACGCTGCCACTGAAAACTTCTTAGCAGTGTTCATCAACACATCTCCCAAGTCAGTTGCATATGAAGTAGGCTTGGAGATTAATTAACTAATGGGAAGGAAAAAAAAGATGGGAATGACAGACAAGAAACTGATGTTTATGCCCAAAGCTCTCTCTAAACCATACAGTTATGTATGGGTGAGCTGTGCAGGGTAAGAGTGGCAGAAAACTGAAGCAGAAGACGTGCTACAACCCTGCAGCTTTCTTCTGCTGTCACTGTTTCTGCATTTGCAAATGAGGTTGCTACCACATTTCCTCTCAAGGTAGGCAGAAAGGGCAGCTTAGAAGCTTGCAAACTGCAGAGTAAGTGCAGCACAGCAAGAGTTTTCCTATTTAGATAAATGTCAGTTCTGTGCTGTTAGGCACTGCACGGTCCTTGCAGAAATGCAGTTTCCATCCTACATGGAACAGTACAATGAGGAAGCCAAGAGGTTTTGCTTAGCTTTGAGGCAAAGATGTATAAAGAATGCCTATGAATGAAATATTCATGTGTTGCAGCGTGCTTTTCAGCTTCTTGAACATCCGGGTTGAGCTTGATCTTCAGAAATGTCTTCAACTGCTGCCACACAGCAAGCCAGGCCTTCAAGACCTCAATGCTACGTTTAATATAAAGTCAAAGTATTGGTGACACTGAACCAATGCCAAAGTGACTGATACAGACACCCCTTTTCTGTTTAGAATCAGTATTTACTCACAGAAAAGTGTCAACAAAAAAAGATAAAACCCAGACATGCTTACAGCTCTGCTGTGGGGAAGGAGACCATCTCCATGCTGCTCCCAGTGTGCTCACCACACGGTTTCAGTTTGGGATCCTGCAGGAAGCAGGGGGGAGGAAAGAGAAACAGTGGCTCTCCTGTTTCCAAAGCCAAGGAAACTCAGTAGATGTAACCGAGAAACCTGGCATTTGTGTGTTTGTTTCCCATTATTTTGGCTGCTGAATATTGCAAAGGAGGGGTTTTTGCTCTTCTCATATATGGCAAACGGGTGAGTTCTTCCCACTAACTGGCGGGCAGAACCTATTTTTCAGGGTTGCTATCTGGCTACCTAGCAATAGCGTGAAGACACCATTTATAAAATATATGAGAAAGTATTATTCCTTGTCACTTTGTGATTGTGACAATATGCAGACACATACACACACGCGTGCACCAGCCAGAAAGAAGGAGGACTGGCACAGAAAAGAGCTGACAAAAAGGGAAATGGAGGAGAGTGTGAGAAACAAGGAAATAGAATGAAAAGGGAGGGAGGAAGCAGCGGGGGTTTGCTTTCGTCTTCTGCATGCTCTTTGTGACAAGAAAATTACTCAGAGGTGCAGGCATTAGATAGATGTTTAAAAAGGAATAGCAGAGAAAGCTTGAATGAGACTGATCTTTTGAAACAAACAGTGCCTTATAAATGAAATCAAATAGCTTTTACTGGGACAGTAGGTCTCGGGAAGACTGCCATCAAAGTGACCTGCTCTGTCAGATACTGTCATGTTTCTCCTTTCACTCAGAGCAAAGAAACAATTTGTGTGACTTATCACTTCATTATTTTATTCATTTGCTTCTTCATCCATTGCTGGGATATTTTCTGTCAGCTACCGGGTTTCTCTTGGCTCTGTCTTCAGTCATGTTCACTGGCAGAAAGCGCTATTAGCTTGGAACAAATCTCTCAAGGAGAAAGATGTATTTCTCCAGGCATCCCGGTAAGTCTGAAATATTGTTGCTTCTAACAATCCCTAAGGAAAAGTAGGAAAAAAAGCCAATTCCAAGCAACTTCTGCATGAGGAGCTATTTAAAAATGCATGTAACCTTTTCTGTATTTATCTGTTTTTTAGGACGAAAATAATATTTGAATGTCAGCACAGAAAATAGTAAAGTCCGTGCTGTGGTCAGCAATAACAAACTGGGCAGGGAAATGCAATCCTCCCTCTTCCGTTCATGGAAAACTACACCGATCATTTCTTCATTACATCGTGAAGTACCGCAGCCATTGTCCCCAGGGCACCATTCCCTGGCAGTACCTGCTGTCTATAGACTATCTATCCCAGCTGGTACACAAGGAAATGACCTTCCTTTAAATTCTTAGTGTTTTTCCAACTAGCACACCACTTGTGAATTGATAGTAGTAGTAATACTTCAATAATAATTACTAATATAGTAAGATAAAAATTCAAAATATATTTAACAAATTACTAAAGCAGTTGGCAGTTTATGGGAGAAAGTGTTTTTTCTGTACTGCAACTCAAATTATTCTTACGTGTAATTGTTTTAAGAACTATGCCTTAAGAATTTAGGCAGCAGGCTAACGAAGTGGATAGATCAATTAAATGTAAGATGAATATAGGATGGAGGTGACAATTTTCAACCCTGTACTATGTGCTAACACATGAAGATAAGTGGATTAGGGTTGATGGCTGAACCAATTAAATGCTCAGTTTTCTATAACCTTTGCCACTGACCCAGAGTGTCTCCAAACTGATGCACAGTGACTACATGTGGGGTTTTAAAATCTGAAAATTGTCCTTAAATTTGTCGTCACTTTTTTCTATGCTTTCCAGATGAAATTTGTCAAGTTTGCATGATCCATCTAAAAGCCAGTCTTGAATTTGAGACTTTTGCATAGAATCATAGAATCCTTAGAGTTAGAAGGGACCTCTGAGGGCCATCTAGTCCAACTCCCCTGCAATGAACAGGGACACCACAGCTACATCAGGTTGCCCAGGGCCTTATCCAGCCTCGCCTTGAATGTCTCCAGGGATGGGGCATCAACCACCTCTCTGGGCAACCTGTTCCAGGGCCTCACCACCCTCACTGTAGAAGATTTTTTCCCTACATCTAACCTAAATCTGCCCTCTTTGAGCTTGAAAACATTTGGCTTTATTCTATCATCGCAGTCCTTGCTAAAGAGTCCGTCCCCTTCCTTCCTGTTCCCCTTTAGATACTGAAAGGCCACTATTGGGTCATCTCACAGCCTTCTCTTCTCCAGGCTGAACAACCCCAGCTCTCTCAGTAGAGAGCTGTCCTCGTAGAGGAGATGTTCCGTTTCATAGATTATTTCTGTTGCCTGTCTGTGGACACGCTCCAACACATCCATGTCTCTCCTGTGCTGAGCACTGCACATCTGGATGCAGTAATTCAGGTGAGGCTTCACCAGCGCAGCGTAGAGGGGCAGGGTCACCTCCCTCACTCTGCTGGCCACGTTTCTTTTGCTGCAGCCCAGGATACGGTTGGCTTTCTGGGCTGCGAGGGCACATTGCTGGCTCACATCCAGCTTCCCATCCACCACCAGTACCCCCAGGTCTTTTTTGGCAGGGCTGCTCGACATCCTCTAGTTTGTATTGGTAATGGGGTTTGCCTTGAGCCAGGTGTAAGACCTTGTACGTGGATTTGTTGAACCTCATGAAGTTCACCTGGGCCCAGTGCTCAAGCCTGTCTAGGTCCCTCTGGATGGCATCCTGGCCCTCTGGTGTGTCGGCCGCACCCCACAGCCTCTTTATTTATTTTTAGTTTTCACCTATCCTCTCTGGTGCTGAAATTTCAGCAGCATAGATAATAGCCTCATTAATTTCACTTGGTCAGCTGACAGGGTTGGACCTTAGCAAGAGTCCCTGTGCCAAACATATGCATAAAGCAGGAAGCTGAGAAGTAGGAAAGCAGCACTTACAGTATTTTTATCACCAGATTAGAAGTGCTCTCAGATAAAAAGAACTACCTGAAAAATAGCTGTCCTGGGGTAAAACTGCTTCAGGATGCTATCTTGAGTGAAGAAAATGGGAATAATGAGATCTAACCATTCTTTGGGATTTCACTCAAGAGCATTTTGCCTAAAAAAGCATGAGGCCACTTGGGTGACTTGGCATCTGCCTTGGTAAAAGCATTTTTGTCTTGGAAATGAAAATCAATGGCGTAAAGGAAAAGCCTGAGAGGAGCGGAGACCAGGAACCAGTATGGGACCAGGCGGAGGCAGAGCCAGGGGCTCAGCAGAGGGTCACGTTGTGGGAAACCACTGGAAGGGGAAGAGGAGAAGGGAGCAAAGTCCAGGCAGCCTTCATGGCTGAAATGAAGTGAATGCACACACCTCCACTGCTAAGCCTAAAAACTACTATTTTGGACATTAGCTCTCCGATAGGAAGAAATTTCCAACAGCTTGGCCTTTTCCAAAGCCTCCATGGTCCATCCTTCCATTTTGCCTCCGTGGCCATGTTATACTATGAGAAATCTGAAGTTTTAGCTAAGAGGACACATACTTCCTTCCCTAGGCAGTGCTATTGTGGGAGAAGTTTTATGGGGTACCTGAAAGGAAGTTCCCAGTATTATTCAACATTTATATGTCAAACTAGGTTTTAAAAGTACAGAACAAATCACAGTTCACTTGTTAATTAACTGAATTTCAGCAGATGGGAAAAACAGACATCGAGAGGTTAGAATAAATTGGCCGTGCAAGTTAATGGCAGTCAGGAACACGAATCAGTATCTCCTGGCAAACAGGGCACAAATCTTTGCCAACTGTGCCACTGTGACAATATGGGTTTATCTGCTATCATGTGCTTTCTCTCCCCGTGTGTGTCCCCTGCCAGAGGCACTGTGTAAGGCCACATGCCAGGACATCCCTCAGCCTGGCATGTGGCATGACCCAGCCACAGCCACTGTCCTGCCCCAGTCCCCTTCCTTCAGTGAAGAACTCTATTTTTCACGTACAGAAAGTCTTTCACAGTCGACTTTTCACAGCTTACATTCAAGCATCTTTCTTCACATCATTGTCAAAAGCCTTGCAGACATGATCCACAGCAATTAGGTTTACTAATGCATTTTAATCCTCAACAAATTTAGACACTTTCTAAAAAGTCATCCAGTTTATGAGATTATACGTGATTCAAATTATTTACTTTTCTGCGGTCTTTGAATTTCAGCCAAGACGTTTCAGGTATGATGGACAATTGTTCAATACAAACTTCTTAAATAGTTTATAATCCATGACTTGGACTGCCATCCATTTGTTAAGCATTGTCAAATCTTCCTCTTCCAGCCCAAAATGAGATAATTAATTTTGCACGTCTCTGTGAATGACGCACCACCTTTAAAAAAGGTTTAAAAACCCCTCTCTGATGCACTCCCCTACTCTATAGAAGAGGCTCTCTTCATCTATGCCTATGGATGCCAACAAAGAGCCATCCTATCTGCCAGGAGGGCTGTTGTTTTGCCAGGTCAGCCCCATGGGCTCAGCCAGCAGCTGGGCATAAAGGCACCTACAGGGACAACTGCTGGTGGCAGAGGACTTCATTTCGGGTTCCTGAGCTTCCATGTCTGGATTGAAATCTAGGTCTTAAAAACAGTTATCAGTGCTCCAAGTGTCTTTTCCATCTCCTAGCTTCTGCAAGTCCCAGATCTGTACTTTCTGCAGATATTCAAAGCATTTCTCTTAAAACCACTTGGCCCGTCCTCATTCTTGTCAAGGAAGCAACTTGCCATGTATCTGTTGCTTCACATGAGTTTACTTTACCACTAAGAAGCTTAAAATGAAAATAACTATTTGTTTATTATTTTTGTATAATTAAAAAGGCAATTGCAAATATAAAATATACCACTAATAATCCTTTGCCTTAACTTTACCTTAACACTGCTGCTGCAGTTCCATTACATTATTACTCTTCACTTTTCAGGCCTGCCTGTTTCCTCTTCCCTCCCGTGTGCTGTTACTGGTGTGAGTCTCAACCCAGAGTGATCCAATTCAGAAAAATAGCAATTTTTCTGCTTGTTGAAGTCTGCAGACTGATACGCTGTGCTCAGATGAGTAGCAGCACCAGCATAAGAGAGGCAGGCCTGACTCAGAGCAGGATTAGTTTTAACCTATCTGCAAATCACATCCTTAGGGATGCTCTGAAGTATCTTTTGGCTGCAGTAGTCAGGAGATAACTCAGCAGTATTTGCCTCTTAATTACTGCCTTTAGGTGTGGGTTCCCTTGCAGGATACCTGTATCTCACTTGGAGGTTTTCTGTGTGCCCTGAACATACAGAGAGGGCCAAGGTGTGAAACTTTGCTCCCCAAATATTGCTATTAAATTCAAAACACCTAAGTAAGATACTACTCAATACTAATAAATGAGTGAGAAGCTAGTCCCTGGCTCTTTGAACAGAGAAACTTGCTATGGTGCTGGCTACAAAGATGTCAAAAGGTACTGAGAAAGCCTGAGAACCATACTGCTACAGACCTAGACAGAATCCCTTTAACCACATCAAAACAAAGTAGCTTTTCCATGTGTTATTTCTAATGGTACAGAGAAGGACAAATATTCCTTTCTCCACTCCACCTAATAATATTAATATTACATGTTTCACCTCTTCTGAAGGTTTTGGAAAGAAAAAAACAAACCAACAACAACAGTGAATGATTGGCTATAAACTGCCATACCGCAGTGTGTGTACTGCTACTGACCTGGCAGCCTATGGAGTAGATACTCAGGCAAGCAATGACACTGAGGAGTTACTCACAGGCTGTGTTTTTTGCTTCATTTTATCCTGTGCACCAGTCTGAAGCACTTAAGTTATACTTCATCCTTTTGCTCTGTTCAAGGCTGACCCTGCTTTTTAAATGGAAAAATATATTAAGAGAGTCATAATCATAATGCTCCCTCTGGTTCCATTAGCTTCAGAAGAACTGCGTTTTATACATTATACGTGACCAAATTAAAAGGCCCACATTTTTTGTGTGCAGTTCCTGACCTATAGAGGCTGGGTATAATTACTTCTTCTGGAGTATTGCTATTATACTGTAATTTGCACGAGGGTCCAAAAGCCTTCCTATGTGCCAGCAGAGTCAAAAAGTCCATCACTTTACGGTCAAGAGCAGCGCTGCTGCTTTGCTCATTTCAGCACAGGTGGACAATTAGGTAATTAGGGCAGAATTAACTCCCATGCCCTCAAATTAGGGATTGTACTGAAGTATAAAAAGAAACGCTGAGTTTGGAATATATATATTGATCCCATTTCATGAAAAGTGAGAAACATATATTAAACTACGTATGCAGTAAGTATTTTTAAGTGTGCGGCTTGAAATGCTGAAGACGTTCTACACAGCATCTTCATACTGAGATTCATAAAACCATTTCCTCTGCAGCCTTAAAGAAAAAGCCATTCTTCCTGTTCTGTTCTAAACTGATGCACCACTGAGAAGCAGCCATCTCAGTGAACAGGAACAATTGTAATTACAACCAAAATACCCTCATATGACATTTTAGTAACGTCACGATTTCAGCTATCAGCTGGACCTTCAGCTTGACAGAACAGAGACACTTACCAGGTGCTTTCAGTCACATTTCTGCAATTTGACCAACTAATGAATAATCAAATGATAATAGCTGAGATCAAACCCAAAGATTCACAGGACATCTCGAACTTACATTTATGTTGCGGGTTGCTATGGAAGTTTGAAGACTGAGTAGTTTTTTTGGCCTGTTTAAATCTTGACTGAAAACTGAATGTCACAAAAGCAAAAAATACTGAAGAAAACTCACATCAAATCACTGCAGAATTGGTATACACAGCGTCATTTCTTACCAAATGGAGGTACCTTGTTGTTCACCCCACCAGCATTCTGAATAGTTTATTATAAGTTGTCTTGTTCCACTGCTCGCATATAGAGTAGCACTTTGCCAAGACTGGATGAATTCAATGAATTGCCATTTTCAAGAGATTGGTTGAAATGGAAAAGATTTTGACAGATACATGTAATGAAATAGTAACGAAGAAAAATAATAAAGAAAATTCAACTTTTTTGCTTTGAGTTCTCAAACCAATTATTTAGCCTCTCATATCAGTAGTTTTTAGTGCACTTTCCCAAGATACTCAGAAATTGATGCCAATTATTCTGCATTTGCACCTTTTGTCGGATATGGAAAGTAAAAGCTCTGTGAAGCTTATCCTACTTTGTATTTCATATCTTTAAATACATTCTTTCATTGGTATTTTCTATTAATGTTATGAATACGGATAGAATTTACTCTGCTAGTATCACTTTCAGGCTGTCCTGACATGCCAAATTAAAACACGTCACTGCAAGGAGTTGCTGTCACTCATTCTTTCTCTTGTTACGGCACTGCTAACATTGGTATTACAAGTTGTTACATCTGTACTCTTAAGTACATTTTTTCAGATAATACCTGTTTTTTTTTCCTTTAGAAGTGTTGAAAGCTAAATATATCGCTTACTCTTCTAATCTCTTAAAGAAATGCCATCACTTTTGACAATTCAAAGAAACTTGATACCTCTTTAGTACTTGCCTCTGGCTCTCCTTTTCCTTTAATTTGTAAGATTGTAGCTCACTAAAAATGTCACTTTTGTGCTTAGAAGAAAATTGTTTCTAAAATCTGTACAATAGGAAGGAATGGGGAGATTTTCATTCAGAAAAGTTTTATTTTTAACTCAAAGGATTTGCCTTTTTTATCTAAACTATTCATCTGGAGTCCCTCCTAAGCACGGAAGATCCAGTCATCACATCCTGTGTCAGGATAGGTGAATCATCACCTGAAAGTGTCCGCTCCCTCTCAGCTGAAAATAAGAGCGGCTCAGGATGACTCGGTCTGACAGTGAGACAGCTCCTGAATCCCACCCAAAGTCCCTGTCTGCATATAAGCCATGGTAAAGCCACTGAAAAATGTCAGCTAGAGACATGAGGAAAGATCAGCTTGCTTAAAAAGTACATGGGAAAACTTGTTTCTGATGAGAAGACTTGGAAACAGTAATGCTATCAGACATCGGGTGTTTGGTACGGGCACCACCGATTCTGTAACTCTATTCGCCTAGTTTCATGGAGTTATTTTCTGACTCAGTTTTGTCTCTCACATCCCTGCATTAGCCCAGTTAGTCCTTCTGTAAAGCTTTGTATTTTCAAGGTAAGTCTGTTTCCAAGAGTATGCTAAGTATTACTGTTTATTGCAACCTGCATATCAGAACCATAGAGCTAATAGAATGCTGTACTTGATTTTAGCCCTCCTCCCATACACAAAATTGCATGTGGAGAAGCAGTAATTTAAAGACACAATGAATTTTCATCTACTTGTACAGAAGCCTGCACAGCTAGCTAGTAAATGGAAAGCTTTAATCTACATATGATTTAAATGCATCATTTTTGCAGTCTTTAGAATGTATCTTTATCATAATAGAAAATCACAATAAATTAAATTACTGACAATATGATGCCGTGTTTGCAGTCCATGCTCTGATAATATTTTATTTGGCTTAAAACATAAATAAAACAGCTCTAAAGACTTAGCCAGATTTACCCAATATCTCCGTGGGTCTCAGCTTCAGACTTACAATCAATGGCATTCTACCCAAGGAGAATATTATCCACTCCTTTAATTTTATTCGATATTAGTGCTTAGCTAATAATAATATAATATGAAAGGATATAATTTATGTCAATACAAATATGCTGGGTAAAAAGAAAGAAATGGTGATGCAAGTAAGTTAAGCTCTATCTTTCATAGATGAACAACCTTCTTGGGTAGCAGAAGTCAGGACAAATATGAAGCAGAACGTTTGTTCTTCAGCTTTGGACAGCGATAGCTTACAGCATTTATGAATAATTCCTTACAGTTTTTTTATCACTTTCTACCCCGGAAGCTAAATTAGTTTTGCAACTATTAATTGAATTGTCTAACTTCACTACACTCTGTGAGATAGAAAGGATTATTAACTCCACTTTACAGATAAGGAAACTGAGACGGGGAGAGGAAACGATTAGCTGGAGGTCACACTGGGAATCACAGACAGATAAATCCCAAATCTCTCAATCCAGTGCATTAAGTGTTGAACATCATTCCTTCTCCTCACAAACAGACATCAGAAATGAGACGCAATTCAAATAGAAGCAATTAAAACAAAATTTCATTAAAGATAAAAGCTTCAGAAATTCATCCTATGCTGAATATCCAAACATCATTCTGTCCTGTCTGTCACATACTTTTAAGTGCAGATTATCCCTGCTTCCTTCCTCCCTACACCACCAGTATGCGCAGCACATCAGATCACTTCATACAGTCATGTAGCCTTCCTGCATACATCTGCCCTGCCTACATGCTATACAGGTTTGTATGCATGTAATGACCATTTCCACTGAAAATACACACAAAAATGAATGCTGTGAAGTATGAGGCCATCCCTGCCAAGAGACCAGTCTCCATATTACAGAGACACAACGTGGTTTTTCTTTTTAGAAATTGCTGGGCAAGTTCATGAATACTCTGTGCATGGTCTAACTCTCTGAATGCATGAGTGGATTGACAGTAAAGCAAATACCACTTACTTTTGAGATTTGTTGACTTTACCACTCACTGACCGGTTGTTTAGGAAAGCTCTGGCACACTTATCTTGTACAGAACACTAACAATTTCATCTATCACCACTCTGAATAAAGTATTTGATTAAACCACCTGAAGCGGTGTTTATTAGCTGACAGTCATCAATACGTGAGCTAATTAAACACTCGCCACAGTGCATTAGTCAACAGATTAGAATTTTCTTTGTTTTGATTTAAACTTATGTGTCTTTGTTACAACCACCTTAGTAATTACATCTAATCCTGGATTTCTTTAATTTGACAGATATTTTTCCATTAATTTCTACAGGACAAACGTCAGGATCTCTATGAGAACCATTTTACATAATATCATATGGGAGAAAATCAGGTCTCTATAAGATTCCAGTTTTGATGCAACTTTAGTTTCTGGCTTTAGCACTTCTCTCCATTCTCCCTTCTCCACTGAATACCCGTACATAAGTTATTTGGTCCAGTTCTAACAGAGAAGGTGGTCTCATGTTAGTTTGATGGGCGGATATATACCTACAGAAGAAAATGGAGTTGTTACAGAGCAAACAGTAGGGTAGAAATGCAGATTAGTACAAAACAAAATGCTTCAAATGTTGCCATTATTTGTTCCCAAAGTCTTGTTTTAGCTACAACATTTTCACTGACAAAAGCCTTTCTTAAGTTCTCTTGAGCAAGTCTGTAAAATAAAGAGTTTCTAAATAGTATCATGGATCAAAATCTATTTATTTTTAAACAAGTCTTAATTCAGACCTCTGCAAATTCGGAATAGAATTAGCCTTTAGATTATTTTAAAAGTAAAAAGAACAATATATTTGCCTGGGCTGACTTCAGTAGAAACCCTGGGAATAGGACCTGAAGGATTTTATTAGAGGTACATGAAGTCCAGAGCTTCAACAAACAGCCTGGAATTCAAGAAAATGCAATTAAATACAATTAAAAAGACCTACTAATCATTATTGACACTATTACTGCTGCCCATTACTTCCTATAATTGCACGTGATTTTCTACCTGATAGTCCTGATCACTCTTACAAGGCCTAGGATGTGAATGCACTGTAATGCACCTCTGACTCTCCTCAGCTAAATGTTATGAGTTAAATACCAAGATTTGGTCTAGTTGTAGACAGAATATTTATTTGGCTTGTGGGTGGAACACTCCTTTTATTTACTTGTGATTGTTCGTAGGACTGTATATATTTGACGAACGAAACGATTGTGTAAAGAGTGATAGATGGATATTTGAAAGGCTGTCAGAGATCCTTCCCACTATTCTTTCCACATAGCAACAAAACAAGCTCAGTTTATGACTTTTATTTAAGAGTATCTAAGGGACAGATTTTGTAATAAAGGTCTTCTGTCCTGTTGATGACAAGTATAATAGCCTTTTTTAAACCTCAAATCACATATTTAAACTACAGCTATAGGGCATTAAATGCCTGTGACCTAAGGCAGCTGCACATTAAAAAAGAAAAAAGTGGGAAAGAAGGGAAAGGAAGAAACAGCCCTAAAGAACTCTGGAATGAAGCACTGCCCCCATTTTTGACCAGAGGCACTCCACTGAGGCAAATGTGCTTGGTTCATGATGCTTCCAAACGCCTGGGGCTGTGTAAGGGACTGGGATTGTCAGTGGCTCATGGACTGTCACGTCTGCACCCAGATTAATTTTCAAACCCATCCCCGGCGATTCCTCTAATACTCATCATTGCCTCCTGAAATGCTGTGCAGAGGCCTGATCTGCTTCAGCTCCATTTTGGGTGCCAAGAGGAATGGAATGTTCTGCCACAAAACCCAGACTACAGCTGTGTCTGTTTAGCATTTTGTTTTGAGGTAATACAAATCCCGAGAGCCCCCATTTAGTGCAGGTTGGTGCAGCCTGCACAACAGTGCTTGCAGGCACTAGGCTTCCTTTCAGAAGAGCCTAACCTGATGTCTATGCTCCATATAGCCACCAATAGCATTTCAGTCCCTTATGGGAGCACACGAGCCTGTGACAGTGCTTACCACTTCAGGGTATGTTTGCATTGCCTCTGGTTAGTCCAGATCAGAGGTGTGCACAGGAAGCAGATCTCGGGGCTGTTTGACCTGCTCTTCTGTTCGCAGTGCAGAGAAGTCTCAGAGAACCTAAACTGGATTCTTTGAAGGCAGAACTAACCTGAAAAATGTATTCCAAGAGTTTCTACTAATGTGCTGCATTTACTAATGAGCATTCAGTGCCTGGGACAAGATCTAATCTGCAGTAAACCCTCCAAAGTGCATATCGTGGATGTTAGGTTCTCAGCAGCAGCTGCTTCACTCTGCAGATCTGTTTTTCTCACAGCATGATGCTTGCTAACCTAAACAAAGCCTCAGATAGCTCCAAACCACGTGATGATAGCAGTGATGGTTTGGGGGGCAAATTGAAACTAGTCTGAAGTAAAGCCCCTGAACTTCACATAGCATAGATGTACAAGCCTCAGTACTGATTGATTCATTGACTGTTACTTTATTGCACCAAATTACTTGCCAATGTGGATGTAGAGCTCTTTGCTGTTAGACAGTGGCTTCTGATGCTTAGCCATGCCAACCAGAAAACATCCTAGCCCCTTCAAAAATTTACTGTTTCTGACAACTGAACATTTATATTCACCTCTCCGATGCTGTAATTCCATTGCATTCCTGAAGCTGAGACTGCAAGCAGGCAGAGGTGGGATATGTGCTACCACAAAGACCCTGCGATGGGCTGAGAAGGAACGCTGGTTTTCATAGCTCTGCTCAGTTAAGATTTAAATTCCATCATACAGCTTTTTCCGATGGTTTATTTAAATCCTGCAAATGCAGTTTTATTTTATTAATGTGCTCTACATCCGATTAAATCTTGTGTATTTTTTTTTATCTCTCCATATCACCTAGCATTAAAAGTAGACTCCCTGGAATATAAATAAATATGTAAGTGAACTCAAATCCACAGTAATTCTGCTGGGTCTGATTTCATGGTAGCATTAATCAGAACTGAAATCACTGAAAATATTAGAGTGCTCTTGATAGGTAGTATCAAAAGGAAGTCCTCCAACTGCATTGCAGCTTCTGCTCTTGGAGGCTGTAAGCACCAAAGAGGATATCACGATAGAGCCTAAATTAATCCGATGCAAAGCCCAAGACATGTCCTTCGTGGTCCCTATGAAAAGGGAACATGCAAGATTTGACCAAATGTCAGAACTCAAGCAGTGTAAATGAAGGTTTTGACACACCTCTCCCTTCTGCCTTGTGGTTTCAGTCTGCTATAGAATTAACCTACAGAAGAATATAAATCATGGCAGGACTACATACACGGATCAAGCCTGCTTTACATTAAGTTCTAGGTATCTGTCATGGTTCAGCACCACCTGTTTTGTATTGAAAAAGAATAATACTTAAGGGATATTTATTACAGTGTACTAAGAATCTTAAGAGCTTACATGCTCCTTTAAAGAATATATTGAAATTAAAGACAAAGTCCTACATGGGAAACTGACATTCCTTAGCATCTTTCAACAGACAGTCAATAGTTTTATGATAGTACTGTAAATAAAAACCATCCATAATATCTATTATTTTTGCCAGCATCCTGTAAAAATCATCACCATTACTTATATTGTGCTACTCACATATTTTACAGACATATCCTGTAAGTTACAAAGAATAAACTTAAATCATAATACTCGCTGACAAATTTCTGTTATGCATCTATATTTATGGACAGTTTTATAAAAAGAATGCATTTGCTTCTTTCTAGCCATGCTTGGATCTACTTAATTTTCCTATACTAGGCTTCAGATTAACAGGATTTAAAATACATATAACTTTTTGTTTATGCATTGTATATGAAATTCTTGCACATTGTTTTAGTTGTTGTTTTATAACTTTCTTCTTATTGTTTTGATTTCTCAGCATCCTCAGCAAACAAAGAACTTATGAATAACCATGTACTATCCTTCAGCCCTGCAGTTACCCACTCCTCTATACAGTTTCAGCCACTTACCCATGCCATGAGAACTCTCAGAACTATCATGAATCCAACTTCACAGTAGGTACACAAGGGCTCTGGAGGGATTTGGGATTTTTTAGTGATTCTTAGAATCCAGAGTTACACAGACCACATTACACAGACTCCTGTTCCCTGGCTCTGGACACAGCAGCAGCAGTGCTAATGGCATGCCAGGTACACTGGCCGCCATGTAGCCAGCTGGCTGGCAAAAGTGATTTCTCCCTTCTGTTCATCTCTCACGTCCAGTTTTGGCAGTCTCAGCACGAGACAGACACGGACTTACTGTCCAGCTTGGCGAAGAAATGGCTGAATGGAATTCAGCTGCTGCTTGAACTGCCCAACTGGCACCTATGGAAAGGATGAAGCTGGGCTCTTCTCTGAGCTGCACAGAGAAAGGACAAGAGACAAGAGTCAGGTTGCAACAAAGGACATTTGGAGTGGACAGAGAAAAAAGGTCATTTATGGGAGTGCTTAAGAGCAGAAACAGGTTGTCTTGAGGGTGTGTAGGAATCTGTCCATTTGATCAGGCACTGGAACAGGCTGCCCACAGAGCTGGTTGAGTCACTGTCCCTGGAGGTGTTCAGGAAATGTCTAGATGTTGTATTAAGGGACATGGTTTAGTGGGAACTGATGGTGGTAGGTGGGCAGTTGGACTAGATGATCTCGGAGGCCTTTTCCAACCTTGATGATTCTGTAATTCTATGATTCATCCTTGAAGACAGAATTTATCTGGAGAAGGCCCACTGTGACTTAAACGCTGGTCATGCTCTGAGCAAGGGGCTGGATTTGATGACCTCCAGAAGTCCTTTCCAACTCAATTCTAAGCTTGCTACTCCTTCCACTGTAATGCTTCTCATATCTAGCTTTTCACCATCTATACACTAAATCTGTCATCTACATCCTCATAATCCCGCATCCTGATTAATTCAAAACTGCTGTTTTCAGGCCATCTGTTATGCATATCCTCCCCTCAATCGAGTATATATGAAAAATAGCGGCCACGCTATTCCCTGACCACAATTTTGACATTACTGACTTCTTATGTCTCATCACACTGCTGCTTATTTCCCCCCACAGTGCAGAGGATTTGTTTGCCAATTTGTCAGACTCTGCCACTGGGATGTGCCTGTGCTGGCAGACCCCTGCAGCAAACCACGCACTGTGACCTGCCCTCCCAGAGCGGTGCTGGAACACCTTCCAGCCCTCCACCTCTCTCACACACAGTTCATTTACTGTGATGTTTTTCCAAGAAGCTGTCAGATGATGTCGACTGAAAAAGGTCACAGTGGCTGTCAATCTCTTTTTTAAAATGATTACATACTCTGCATGTTCCCCAATACTTCTACTGTGGTACGTCTTACACTTCTAAGCAAACGTTGGAAATTATTCACCTTCAGGAAAATAATTTGATCAGTTTTTTCAAAGTGCATAGATTCCTAAACACACCACTGGACATGCTTCTTCCAAAATGCATATTCAGGGTAAATGCCTCTTTTCCAGAAATACCAGTAAGAGGCAGGTGTGCCCTCTTTCAGCACATTTCCTGGCCATATGTACTCGCTAAGGTATTTTTCCAAGTCCACGGAAAGCTACGCATTTCTCTAGGCAAGTCTTGAAAATTTGGTTCTTAACACGACACAAAAACAATAGCAAAGATAAAAGTATCACAAATGATCATGATAGATCTTCAAGCTGCTTTACAGTCCAACATTCCTTACGAGTTTTTGCTGGATACGAAGTTTGAAGTGAGAATGGAAAAGGAATTTCTGAAACGTATGTAGTCTTTTTTATAATGCTTCTGACTGTTTCTTTGATGTCTGTTCAATGGTAGTGGAAATCTGTAGTTGAAGAGGCAGTGTACACAGTGGAGAAGGACAGCGGTAACCTGGGAAGTAATCAGGAGCAGTTGTGAGTAATGAGGATGAATTAATTCCTAACAAAGCTAGCCTCGAAAAAAAACCCAACAAAATATACTTTGAAAATACAAGTCAATTGCACATATAAAACGTATGCAAACATAGCCAAGCAGCTGCACTCATCACAGGACTGTAGGCTTATCTTCAGCAGACTGCCCTGCCATGGCTTTATACTGGAAATGGAGCCGTTGTATAGCTCTATGTCCCGAGCGGAATGGAGGTTAAATCCATCGGGTCTGATAAGGTTTAATAACTATGGGAATTATTTATCACTCAAAGAAGCTGCATTTCAAGTATAGTTTAAAAAAAAAAAAGTAAAAAAAAGTCAGCTTCCAAAGCTCCAGCTATAGACAGGTGGAGATGGGTTCCTCCACTGGGCAGTTCAGAGCAGGACCCCCAGGAGTCATAGAAACCTGGAGTGGTTTGGGTTGGAAGGAGCCTTAAGTATCACCCAGCTCCAACCTTGCCCTATCCCTGTAGGACCTGGTAAAAAGTCACACTCTGTCTTATAAAACCCCTTTAGGTACTGAAATGCCTAAAACCAGACTGTGAACAAAAGGGTGAAATTCATCCTGCATATTAGTCTGCATAAATTTAGGTATATGCTTACAAACGTAACATGCCATCTAGGTGCCTAAGCTCCCATTCTGTGTTGGTGATACATTCACCACCACCAGTGGAGTCTCTAAAACTATGCAACTGAGTAAATGGACTTGTGCCATCATTTATACCCATGCTGTGCTTCTGCACAGATTCTCCTGGCAGTGTGAGGGGTGGCACAGGGTGTTGTCCTGGCCTCTGGCTGTGGTTCCAGAAAAACACTGTTCTCTCACACATCTGCCTCCATACCTGCCAGCTATGGTGAATACCTGACGGTGCTACGTGCCTGTGCTAAATGAATTGGCTTGTGGTGGTGGTGTTAGGACGAATTTTGTTCTAGCCTCCACTGGATGTACTAATTAGATTTGCCCCTGAGAATAGCAGCTCCTTTGAGTGCAGTAACACATGCAGATTGCTCTTTGTAGATACATCAACCTGCAAACCAAACCCCTCCCAAAGGTCTGATTCAGATGCTTGCACACAGTCACCTGGTGATGTCATTTGAGATGTCCCATGGTCTCCAGCAGGTCACTGCAAAAAGAGCCAGTCCTAGGCCACGTTTGGCTGCTACCTGAGGGTATGTGAAATGTCATGTGCTACTTCCACATGCAGGCAACCAAGTTACAGTGAAAAATGAACTAATCCTATAAAATACACTGAAATGATTAAAAGACAGTGATAAGAAATCCAGAGGAACAACAAAAAATCATCATCAGGTATTCAATATCAAATGTTACGTGAATCAGTTCTTGGCACACCAGAGTGGAAAGGGCTGCCAGTACTGGTGAGTCCAGTCCATGCCGCCCTTGGCACGACATCCTGAAGTCCTCTCCAAAAACACAACTCCTGTTCTTGAGCAAATATCTCCTACCACTCTAACAGCCAAATGTGTTAATCAGGTATAGCTGATATATATTTTTATTATATATATATATATATAAAATATTATATAATATGTATATTATATATCAGAGGTATATATAATAGTTAGACATGCGCAGTACTTTTCACTGGAAAGAACTATGTTTTGGTTGTTTCTTATGCTCTTTCGCCTGTAAGGGTTTAGACTGTGATATGAGACAAAGCTGGATATCAAGCTGCAGTTTATGGGATATCTGCCCTCAACTCTCTGCCTACAGCTTTGCTAGAGGAAGTGGAAGCACTTACTGATAACAACTCCGCATTTTTCATGTCTTCAAGAAAACCTGCAAACAGTGACATCATCTTTGGCACTGCCCCTGTCCATTTTGGACTAAGAATCAGCTGTCTAGATCATGATACTTCAGTCTATCTTATGCCAAATGAAAAGAGAAGAAATTCCAGACAAAATCCTCTTTTTCAAAGTGCTCTGACAAATTAAGCTACATTAGGGAAGGATCATTAATAGAAATAATGAATTTGTTTTGTACTGGATTGTCTGTGTAGTGGGATGTCAGAAATGTTTGTGGCTGGACCCCAAACTGCACAGTCATCAGAACTTAACCTCACTGACTGGAACTGAGATATAGATTTGGTTCTAAGTCAAAGGAAGCAAGCACTGGTCACTTCCTACATCCTTGTTCACTTTTGATTCAAAAACCCTTAACAGAAAATATAAGGTAGAGGAAGAATAATACGAATACCAACTTGGCGTTAAAATTTCAGTGAGATGCCTTTGAAAAGAATCAATGCAGTGCACATCAAAGTTATAGAAAACTTTGGCTGCCAGAAGACTGAGAAGTGCTGGATTACGAACGAATAACTCCTTGAATACACATACAAACACTGGCAAAATCTTAAGCAGTACTGTTTCTATCAGTCAAAACATTTGCATGCCCAGTGCACCACAATACCCCTCGATGCATCCACATCACCTTTATTTAGCACGATATATTACTTGCAGATTGAACTTGACAGCTATGACCAGCTTATAAAAGCAGTCCAACACAAAGTACAACCCCCAACCGTACTTACAGTAGGGGATAATTTTCTGGTTCTAGATTACTTATTCTAACAGTCTCTCTCTGTCTCTCTCTCTCTCTCTTTTTTTAACATTATTACAATATTCTGTCCTCTTTCAGTAGAGACTTTGCAAATATGTGACTTGTTTTTTTGCTGTTTGTTGCACGATGTGAGTAAAGCCACCTATCTTTTTCATCTGCAAGACGTGAGGGATTGTGCAATACGTGAGTCTGTGGCAATCAGGTCCACCGCTGAGCTCAGCCTTCAGACCTGCCAAGCATTTCACGCTGCTTGCAGGGCTCAGGCAGCTAGCTCCCGCCTGGCATTCTCTTGCAGCTGGGGCTCCAACACACACATTTATTCAGCATTTACACAGCTCCTTTGATTTGATGCATGAGATCATGGAGCAGGAATGAAGCTGTTGCGCGGCCGTGCTGCCGTAGCGGAGCCTCCTGCTCGCAGGGTCCTGCTGAGGGCTGCGTGCTCCCTGGCTGCAGCCCGGCTCCCCAGCTCCGTGCCAGCCCAGCACGCCGTGCCGTCTGTCCCCTGACCCAGGGCAGCATTCTCACAGGTACCGAAATAAACTGGACTCGAGAGCAGTGCTACCTGAGATCGTGCGATGCACAGAACTCGGAGTTCAGAACAAAGCAGACGGTGCAATAAATCCCCCCAGTATTATATTTAGTAATGGTGTCGTTTGTGTCATTCGGGAAAGCGCTCTTGATTCGTAAAACCCCACAGCTCTGAATAAATCACTTCCACAGCAGAGTGTTTGACTGATGAGACACTAACTGTCCTATAGTGAGAAAATTATTCAGACTGGGAAGATGACAGGTTCCGAGCATGAAAAACAATAAGCCACAGAGAAGCTGGAAAGAACAGCGTGTACAAAAGACCAAAGGGCAATTGTCACTATCCCTGAGTAATGACCATAACAACAGGTGCTAAAACATACAATACAACTATATAGCGCTAGCCAATTCCTGGAGCGGCAGAAAGTTCAATAGGCAAGTGAAACCCTTTATAAGCGAGAGCGCCTCATTAGCACAATGAAAGGGACCAATAAAAATCGGCAGAGATCTTGTTTGCAATGCCCAGAGGCCTGCAGTGTGAAAAAGCTTACTGTTTTCCCTTCGCCTCTCATCTCTCGATGCTCCAGCTAATACAATGGCTGCCAAATGGAAGAATAAGCTAAAATTCTCTACAGCCCTGAAATTGTTACAATTTCTTTCCTTGTCTTTTTTGCCAACGAGATTCGTGTCTCACCGAGCACAGCATGTAATTCTTCCAATTCTTACTCGTGAAGATGCGCACCTTTTCTTATCCAGCCTGCCTGTCATATCTTGTTATAGCTCACAGAAATCTGAAATATGCTCTTCTGATAAACTGACAGAATAATAACAGAAATATGTATAGTTAATAATTGTGATGGGGTTTCCACATTATTCTGAGAAAGACAGAAGTGAGTATTACGAATAACCCTCTAAATGTAATTTATACGAAAGGATAAATCCCTACCAGCTGTTTCAGTTTACTAACAATCCTGAAATATTATCAGGTATTAATTGCTAATAAGCATGATTCATTATGACTTACTGTGCGCTGATTTACTGCTCTCAGTGGTGAAGCAAGCAAGCAGAAATTGGCAAGGAGCAGTTGTGGAAATTAAAAATATTTTTAGTTATCCATAGGCCTGCCAAATATGAATTAATGATTGTTGTAGAGCATGTCGGTACTTGTGCTGATATTCAGCACCTATGTCATGCAGAGCCTTTCTTTTTTTCCCTCTAAATTTACAAACACTTCACCCAGGAGAATAAAGGGGCTCTATTGTAACACTGCGCTGCGGAGCTCAGCCAGCTGGAGATATGAAGTGGTATCAAGCTGTCATGTGGGGAAATGCTGTGTCCAGATTTGTTAGGTCCAGTCAGAGAGACCTGAAGGGATATTTAGTGGAATATTCTCCTGTATAATTGCTAATGACTTCAATGGTAAATTCAAGAGGTCTGAGAACAGGAAGGGTAAGCCCCAGAGAACCATTTTTTTGTTTGAAAGGCACATTAGCTTTAATCCCAAGCATATGTCCCTGCCTCCTGCATGAACACGGGAAAATCCAACAGAATAAGCAATACCATCCTTTGATTTATTTCTCTGACTGCTCCCGCTTCAGCTTTGTCATCGAGTGATCCATTTCCGCCTCATCTGGGCACCTTGCATCTCTTTCATTCTGCTGTTTCTCAAGGCAGTTCTTGCCGCTGCTGCCTCCCTAGCAGCGCACAAAGAGATTTTGGCATGAACATCTAATGGCAAAGGCCTTTGAAAATTACAGAACTGATTTGTTAAGGTTGTTTTGTCTGGTCGGTGGCTTGCAGCACCACGCCAAACAGAATCGTCAAATGCTTCGGTGGACTAAGATCAAAGGCGGGCACCTGCGAGCAGAATCCTCTGTTATCCTTTCACTGTCAACAGTAATTGTTGCTAATTGAACAAGTTTGTTTAATACTAATACAGCCCAAGAGACCATATTCCGAGCTGATGGCAATAGATCTGGTTCTGCTGAAGTCAGCTCTGCTAATCCATACCAAGTGAGGAACTGACACAAGGAGAGAAGCAGTTAACCAACCCACTGCTTGACCTTCTGAGCGGTGTGAGCAGCTGCTGGGACTCCAGTATGTCTCACAACTTGGCCTGACAAAGAAAAAAAAGATTTTTCTTTGCCTAACGTTAACTGAGCAGCTATTAAGTACACACTTCGATATCAGTAGTCTAGAATATGTCCAACAGGACTTTAAGATGATAAAAATTAAAAGGTTGGAAGGACAGCAAGATGCTAGCCATCATTTTCTAAACGCTTTTACAAACTCATTTTCCTTTGCAAGAATCAAAGCTCCTCTTCTCCCCACCTACATTTCACACACAACTCCAATCAATCAGCCAGCAGCAAAACCACAGTTCTGGTGTATAGATTTAAATGTCAAAAAAAGTAAATAAACCCAAATTCAGCACATCTTCAAATCAGACATCTTTATAAAAAGAGCACAAATCAGAGCGTGGGTCTATCAGATACGTCTTAAATCCTGGCACAGTGAATGAGGGAAAAAAAACCAACAGAAACCAAACAGCAACAGAAAGGGCAAACAATCATTAAAATAACTTCCTGGAATAGTAAATTAGAGCTTTAAAATATATCTATTAAATCATCACACCAGCTTGACTGTCAACAGCAAGATTATATACAAGCAATGCTTTCTGAGGTAGCAGTTCATGTTAAAAATGAAACAATGTAATTTAGGGAGATACTAAAAATAATTGAGATTGTAAACATAAATACTTTTTATTTCAGAATTGGTGTTGGTTCCTTCACTCAGCCTAGTCAGGAGAGCCAACAAATAGCTTCAGTCAAAGCCCACCCTGTCCTGTCTGGCTACCTGGCCATTCACGTGCACCTGATTTCACAGTGCTTGCAGCAATTCCCAGCAGTATCAGAATGCTGCTGCGACGCTGAGCTGCCGTGCAGACTGTGAGGTAAGTGCCACTGTCTGAAGGACTGCACAATCTCAAGGCTGACCCAGATGCAGTCTGTGCAGAGGTAGGTCGGTGTGGCTCTGGAGGTACACCACGCACAGGATGTCACACCACGTGTGTGCTGCTCAGCAGCAGGCTGAGTAACACTCGGCCCCGGTGCTAAACCAGCACTACCTATTTACAATGCTTCTTTTATTATTATTGCTTTTGCTTCAGCTATGCTAAGCCCCCATTACATTTAGCACTTACTGCACTGCACTTACATTATTCAAAAATAATAACAGAAAATCTAGAAACAACCAAAGAAGCAAACACATTATGAAAAGAGTTTGCAAAAACTCACTTGTCTAAATGCACTGACATGAGAGCAGCCATATATTCAGCATGCACATAAGGAGTCCAAGCCCTTTCTTTGCAGGGAGAAAAACAGAGACGCAGTGGGAGCCATTGCCCTAAGTAGGGGGCAGAGCCAGGCCTACAATGAGTGAGCCAGGGGGTACCAGGCACTGCCATCCAGAACTGGTGCCAGTACTGGGGGCTGTAGAACAGAGAAATAGATTGAGGTTCCAAAGCACGTACAGAAAGCAGGGCAAAATACAACGTGCAGTAATAACGTAGCCGTGGGATGAACAATTCCGGGGAGACGGCTGTCTGGAAAGAGAAGTTTGGAACTACCAGCAAAGAAACTTCTGCTGATGTGGAAAGAGGAAATGACTTACACTGCCTCTAAATAAACAAGATCGTATTGTAACAGTGTGTCTCTCTTCTGATTCCATTGATATTAGCTAATTGTGTGTGTCACAGTGAAGAAAATATAGAAAAAAATAGAAACCACATGCAAAACCAGCAGCATTTGAACAGCAGCAGTAACTCTACATTGGCTGTGATAGTGTCTCTTACTCCATGGTAAGCACAATAGAAAATGAATCAGTAACATCTGGCCCTAAAATAACTTTTAGATACAGAATTGTTCACTTGCTGGTGGCTTCCTGCACCGTTAGTGAAGGCATGAGGTGTGGATTATGGAAATACCATGACTACATTTATCTCTTCTGTTGATCTCAGGTAACCTGCAAAAAGCTTACAGGTTGAGATGCGACATCATGAAACTGTGTTGTGTGCAGTTATAGATCTGTAAAAGCCAATCTATTAAGAGTACATGTCATATGAAGGCACTATTCTAAATGATCACCAAAGCACAGCAGCATGAAGTCAGTAAGCAACCTTTCAGAGGGTAATCTATATTACTGGAAAAGGAAGTTGCTCAACACCACATTCCCCAAAAGAAAAGCCTTGGGAATGAACAGGAACCAAATCTGCATTAGCTGAAAACAGCCGGCCCAGGAGTGCTCCCAGGCTCCATGCTGTGTGTGTGCTCAGCTGCACGCATCCTGCATCAGAGACCAAACCCAGAGACTCTCCAGTTTGCATCTCACCCCTCCTCATCCCCACTGTGGTTTGTGCAAGAAGGTCGGTGGTTGGTGAAGAAAACAAGATCTCTGAGCACCCCACAAAAGCAGCCTGGGTACATTGGGAACAGCTTCATTCATTCAGTCTGGGTATAGTAATTTGTGTGTCTGCTTAATTATAAGGGAGGCAAAGAAAAACCCAACTATACAGTCTAAAAACTTTGTTCAGTACCGTTACCCTCTGCAGTGGAAACCACACCCTCAAGCTGTTGTCCATGGACAGGGGTCTGTCCATGTTTGGAAAGTTTTTACTGTGTTCATATCAGCCATCAATGAACCATGTAATGTAACAGAACATGAGTTATTACTATTCTGGACAACAGTGATGCTGCAAAACCATGCAGCACTTAGCCCTGTTCTGATCTAAGCACTGCAAAGTATGGTCCTGGGCACCCTGCTCCAGGTGGCCCTGCTTGAGCAAGAATTGGACCAGATGGACCCAGAAGCCCCTTCCAACCTCAGCCATTCTGGGATTGAGTGAAACATTCATCAGTACATTTCTACTCAGAACTAGGCAAGTACCAAGTGTGTACTTTTACTAAAGGCAGAGGGAGCACAAGATCCAAGAACCTCTAACTTAACAGAAAAAGCAGAAGACAAAGGACAGCTGTGTTGCACAGTATGTTATTCAGCACTCTACACACAGCTCTGTAACATCCAGTGCAGATGCCCTACAAACACTCCTGAATGTGCTTTGCCAAACAGCCAAAATGGTTGGGCTGAGGACCAATTTCTTAACATCCAGAAATAGGAAACGTTTTGGTAGGCTGACAGCAAGCCAAGATAATTTCCGAAACAAGTGATGCCAAAACAGTAATTGGATAGTAATAAAGCCAGGAAAGAGGGTGGAAATTAAAAATAAGTTCCAGCTAAAACGTGAGCCTCAGTGCCATGCGGTTTCAGCTGTCCTAAAGCACAGCTAGATTCACTTGTGCTCATCTTTCACTTTGCCTAGCTTTTAGAGGAGCAAAAAGGCAAGAGCTTGGCTGGTTTAGATCTATATGCAAGCTGTGAATTACATTATTCTGACAATAAGGCCTGGCACCACAAACAGCCTTTGGAGACAGCAGTGCTGGCATGCTTCAAGCTACCCATGGGTTCATTAAGCCGCTGGCCAGGAAGATGCTGGATTCTCATCTCTAGTGTGAGTCTGGCAAAACCTCTCCAAAACAAGTGTTTCCTTTAAGATTAGGAGGGATGGTGTGTGAATAAACAGATGCTCTGATTTCTTACAAAAATCCCCCTGGCTACGAAGAGGCAAGAAAGAAAAACAGTGTGAAGATACCTCATTATCTCTAAATATGTTTGTCTGACTTTAAAATAGTACAGAAATAACAGGATGCTGACAGACTCTCACAGCTAAACATTAGAAAGCACAGAAAAGGTATCCCAGCTAAAATTAAGGGACGTGATAAATAACATTTAATAGCAATATATTAACTGTTCATTTAAATAACTTTTAAATATATTTTTCATCTCTGAACCGATTTTCGAAACCAAGAGGTTATTTTCGGTTGATAAAAAATAACAGCCTTCATTGAAGGTAGTATCTCTTCCAGCAAATATTATCTGTATGACTTTTGTTTGCATAACTACAAACTTAGCAACGTTTGTTGGATGCTTCTGGATTTCCAAATTCAGAAGAAAAATCTCTACGGGGAAACCTTCGTGTCTGTTTCTCACCTACTTTGCCTCAACTTTTCAAGCAAAAATGTAAATCTGTACCCTGTACTATTCTCAGAGTTGAGAAAGTTATGTAAATTACAGAGTAGATCAATGAAGAGGAATGAAAGAAAAAGGAAAAAATTGCTCATTTTCCCCTCCAAACAAGAAACAAAGGGAGGAATACAAAAGAAGTAAAACATCCAAATGATGAACAAGAAATGAGAATTCTAAATCTATAATTAAAAGAGCAGACTTTAACCAAGAGAAATTTATGTTTTGAATACGACAGCAGTGAAACAACTTAAAAATATTCATTAAACTATCTTCTGTATTTTGCAAGTTGAGTAGTCTTCAAAGCCAAAATAAGGACAGAGTTGTCATTCCTTTGGCAAGGCTTACCAGGAACAGTGCTGCTATAAGAATGGAAATGAAAGAGCATAATTTGTCCTGAGGACACTGCAGTGTTCAATTTTTGAAGGCTGAAGTTGTGAATTGAAATGTAGGCAAAACGATCTCTTTATTAAAGCACAATCTCAGCAGCACAAGGCTCTGAGAACATCTCATTTCAAACTTAATATGTCCAGGATGACACTTAATAATATCCCAAAGAACCAATGACCATACAGTTTAGCCTTAAAAAGGATATAAGTCTTGGGAAAGCAAGAAATGCTTTAAATACATTTGCTGACATGCTGTGAAAATATCTAGCCAGAAGTATCTGTTGTGTTAGATGTACGGTGAAAAAGGTGATTCCTTCAGCCATCCCTTCCTTCAGTCATTCCTTACACACACCCCTGAACATCTCTGACAATATGCACAGTTCTCAAATACCACCTTCAGCAACAAACATAGGTCTTTATTTCCATCTATGCTAGCTAACCTACTGGTTTTTAAAAACCAGAAGTACAATAGCAAGGTAATTTAAAACACAATCCCATTTTCATAAGATACACATGCCCTAAGAAACAAGCATGTCACCTCCAGATTCACCAGATACCACTTAGGGATACCCTGCCTGATTTTGCATCACTTATATGTTTCAGCAGCAGTACCTGAGGACGTAAATGAACTTCAGCACAAAACACTTTTTATGATAGGGGCTTCAGAAGTGTCACGTCTCACAGGCAGAAATTCAAATATAGAAATATTGATGTATTTTCTAAGTTACTTAGTCATGTCAGTTAAACAACCAAATCAGTTTCATTTTATCATCTTGTTCGGGGCTATGCAGGAAGCCTATGGCAGAGCTGAGATCTCTGTTCCAGGCTTAAAACTTGCACTGCTGCACCACCTGTCTCCTTCCATGCGTCTCTGAAGGCACTAAATACAGATGCACAAGTACAGTCAACAATGTGACACACCATTATCAAGCAATCAGATCCAGGCAGTTTCCAGATCTAGGTGGAGATTCTAAATGAAAGTTCTAAGCAGTTTGTCATTTCAAGACTAGGACTAATGCATTCGCAAGAAATAATCACCTCTTAATTGAGTTTTAATGTGGTGTAGAAGGCAAACCTACCTACCCTACAAAGGCAGGGCATTTTTCAGTATTCCCAGTCCATACACCTGGTGAAGGCAGGGTGCCTGCAGAAAAGCCTGCTTGCACGCCAAAAGAATGACAGGCTTGTTCTCTATGTTGATTTCCTATTTTTTTCTTTTTCCTGATGAGATCAATTTACACCGATATCGGGTGTTTTAATGTTGAAGTAATATACCAAACCGAAATGCAAAGTAGATATGCTGTAAACTCATCACTCCAAAAGCCAGCTGCTTCTTGTCAGAAAAGGGAAGTTCCTTCTAACTGTCTTCTGAGACTGATTTAAAGCAAGTTATATGGCGATGTCTTTTTGTGCCATATGTTATCAGGTATTTCTTAGAGCATAAATTATGACTGATTTTTTTTTTTAATGGAAAAGAAGGATTATTCCAGACAGGCAATCCAGCTAACAATAATTCCACTTCTGATGTTTCGGGAAATGAGAAACGACTCCCCCAGCAGTGCTTTCAGTAACACTGGGAGGATCATTTGAAGCACCTCGACATGCAAATTTCCAACATTTACATTCAACAAATAGTTTGATTTTGCAGTAACTTATGTGCTTAAGCCCTTATGAAATTAAATATTCAAAATATCGTTTCATAATATTCTTTCAAATATGTTTCTAATCCACGCTTGATTTATTTTTGCAAAAACCTTAATTTAATCAAATTGATAGGACATTTGGCCCCGTTCCTTCATAGGAAAGTGTACAAATTCTATAGTGGCTTTGTCATAAGCCAAATCATCAGAAGAAATTTCATTAAAATGCGTAGTTAATAAAGTCCTTATTCACTCCATTAGATATTTAGTCTCTAGAAAGCTCTTTAATTTCATAATCTCCTAACTTTAATGCAATTTGTATTATTCTGCTTTGTATATATTGTTGTGTTAATAGAAATTGTATTTCAATAAAATATTTCTGTCATTTGTGAATATTCTTCAGAGTTACAAATTCTCCTGGCATTTTGTAACGACTCTCATTAGTCCCCTTCCTTTGCTTCCTCATTAGTATGTTGTTACTTAATGACAGCCTTGGACTATTTTCACAAAATTAAATTAAAAATCATTTTTTCTTGATATATCTGTGCGATTGGGACAAAGCATAATGAAAAAATCCCGCATTTATATGGCTGTCACAGTGCATGACTACATCTACCCATGGCAAACAGATAAAAATAAAGGCAGAAAAGATAATCTCTGCAAAATTCATTTCCACAGTGTAGTAATACCCCATTCATATAGACTATGGAGTAGGTAAGCACCCACAGTGTGCTCATAATGCTTAACTTCCAGCCGCACAACCAAGTAGAAAACGACACTGGACTGAGGAACACGGAAGGGATGTGCTCAAATCTCACCCAGCATGGACTCAAAATGCCACACAAGCAGACACACCTGGAGGTGCTTCTGCTTGCTGTAATCATGGCATGAATAACATCTGGGCAAGAGGAAAGCATGCTCATCTCTCTCCAGGTCATCTGCTGTTGTCCTTGCTCCTTACTGCCTGTATGCCAGTCTACTTCACAACATAGATGCACATTCATAAATATTGTGAGATGGTGCTGGTTATCAGCATGAGAATCTTTAACCTTTAAGTACTTGAACACATTCCAGGACTGCCTTAAAACAGTGATCATGGACCTCATTACCACATCCCTCTCCTTTCAAATCAATTCTTTGTTAACAAATATTATCTATTTGACTGTTCATATGGAAATAAAGAAAAGATGCAACTAAGTGGGGAGACTGGCTGTTTCACAGATAATTCTGATCATAAAAATTACCACCACTGAAGATAAGAAGAGAAGCTATTGTCATGGAGACCATTTTGTTTCTGGCTAGCTCATCCCAGATAGCAACTAAGCATCCACCAGCCACTTGCTTACTACCCACTGCCAGTGGGATGGGAGAATGAATTGGAAAAGCAAGAGCAAGAAAGAAACTGTGGGTGCAGATACAGCAAGTTCAATAAGTGAAGGAAGAAAAGTAAAAAATGAACACAAAAACACAATCATTCACCACCTCTCAAAAGGAGACCAGCCAGTTTCCAGGCCAATTTCAGACAGATATCGCGCAGTTCAGTGTGATTACTTCTGTCTGTTAGACCCAGGTCAGTACGAAAGGTTCTCACTTGTGTCCCTTCCAGTGGGGCGCTCATCGGTCTCGACACATTTTCTATGGGAGCGGTGAAGTTAAAAGCAGATGAGGTGTCCTCACACAAAGCGCTTCTTTACATCGGAAAATGATCCACTTAACTCTTCTGTTATGACCATAGTCACCTTTACTACAGTATAAATCAATACAAGTAGGCCTGGACCTATTTGTGATAAGATCTCTACAGATTGATACAGCTTGTAATACTAAAACGGAATTTACCCTGGCAGAGCAACATTATAAAAAAAATTGGGGAGAAAGCAATGATATTTGTAACAAAAATAAATCACAGGAGAGAGTTAATAGCAGCCGTAATTTCTTCACATACGACTACCTAGTTTTTAGTTCCAAAAAGAATTATATTCGCCCATTTCCATTTGCCGCCCAACGACAACCTGGAGAGGCCGAGCGGGAAGACAAGAACCAAGAGCGCGCCATCACGCTCTCCTCAGCGGCTGTCCCACCTTCCCGCCCGCCGCAGCGCGCATGCGCCGCAGGCGTCTCCTAGCAACGGGGAAACAGCGGCGCGGGCCGCTGCGGCGCGATCGCCCCCGGGCGGTGCGAGGGGCCGGAGTGCCCGAGGGCAGGCGGGCGGAGCGGAGGAGAGCGGGCCGCTAAGGCTTGGGTGCCTTCAGCTCCAAGTAAGCAGAAATAACGCGTTTGTGGAAGCAGCGGTGACAGTTTTAAAGTCGAAACGGCAAAAGGGGAGGTTTCGGCTCGGCCGCGTCATGCACTGAGGGCGCCGTTGGGGGCGGCGGAACGCGCGGCTCCGGGCAGCAGGCTGGTTAGTGCCCGCCCCGCAACAGCCGGGAGCCTTCAGAAACCACGGGGCAGAGTTTTAAAAACACCAAACCCTGCGTTTTTGTTTTTTTTTTTTTTCAGCTTGAGAGCATAGGTTAAAGTTTCCTTCAGCCATAGCCAAAACCGGTGGCGCAGCGCCTGCTCCTGGAAGGAAAGTGGGCACTGTTAGAAGGTTTACAATGAAGCTGTAGGGCTTATATAGCTGTAGGACTTATGTAGATGTTAGAATTCCTCTGAAACAGTAACATAACAGGTATGAGACCCAAAATAGCATGGACAATAAACGAGAGGGGAAAAAAAAAAAAGTAGAATAAAACTTCACATACAGAAGTTCTACCCAAAAGAACGCTAACAGGTAGTTAGGGTGAAAATCTCACCCTGTTTAACGATGCCTCAAAAGTATGGGATGTATCTGCAGGCAGGAACACTTAAGACCCAGTGTGGGTTTGCTCACAGGGGAGCATCACCTGTGTGAGAGAACTCTTATACCCTTACTGCTGATTGGAGTTACCATGTATATAACACTTTCAGTGCTGTATTATCTTAACCAGTGGAAGGTAAGTACAGCTGCTTTCTGTTATTTGTCGGCTGTGAGCAAGCTATCTTTCTCACCTTGGCTGATGGAAATACCAGCATGTTTAGGATTTTTATCACTGCTGCCATTTTCTGATTATCTCATGTTCTGCTGCTGTGGTGAATGCCAAGATGGACCTCTGAATCCTTACAGCTCCTACTGCAGTCTGCAAACCTGTTGTGTGTACTTTTATCTTACACTGTAATAGACCTTTTCTTTTACCCCACTGTTAATATATTGCAGGCTAATAAGTGAAGATTTAAAATGAAATAATAGCTCTATCCTTCAAAATTTAAAGATCACAAGTGTGGTAGTGACACAGTTGAGATGCTTCTGATGTGTGCAGGGTAGTGTAAGTACAACTTTGTAAGAGACAGGAGAGGCTTCATCTGGGGCTCTGTGTTCAGCTGAGGTCAGCTGTGCTTTCAAGAGGTTCAATTAAAATAAATAAATAAAATTAAATAAATTAACCTGACCAAATGAAGGTTGGATAGAGTTATACTTGCTATCTTTAAATATATTTTGTTTGTACTGCATATAAATGATATAGTATGTAGTATGAGTAGAATATAGGTAATAAATGATATGTAGGAAACATATTTAGGATTGTATAGGATGTATAGAATATAGTAAATATATAGAATCATAGAATCGCTCAGGTTGGAAAAGATCGAGTCCAACCACAACCTAACCAAACTACCCTAACAGCCCTCTGCTAAATCATGTCCCTGACCACCACATCCAAACGGTTTTTAAGCTCATCCAGGGACGGTGACTCAACCACCTCCCTGGGGAGCCTATTCCAGTGCTTAACTACCCTTTCTGTAAAGAAGCATTTCCTGATATCCAACCTAAACTTACCCTGGTGCAACTTGAGGCCGTTTCCCCTCGTCCTGTCACCAGTGAGAAGACACCAGCCCCGCTCTCACTGTAAGCACCTTTCAGATATTGGAAGAGAGCAATAACGTCTCCCCTCAGTCTCCTTTTCCCCAGACTAAACAGCCCCAGTTCCTTCAGTCTCTCCTCGTAGGGCATATTCTCCAAGCCCTTCATTAGCCTTGTTGCCCTTCTTTGGACCTGCTCCAGCACCTCAATGTCCTTTCTGTACTGAGGTGTATACTGTGTAGTATAAATATTTAGTAATCTACTAAAATATTCTGTCATGTGCTAGGAAAGAAAGAAATTGACAAAAGCTCGAGCACAATGCAGATACACGGAGACACAGTAAACTATACTAAAAAACCAAAAACAACAACAAAAAAATCCGTAGTTGTCTGAGCAATAACTTGTGCAGCAGCTTTTCAATGAGAGGAGTGGGAACAAAATACCCACTGTTTTTTTAAGTTATAGCATTGGAGTTATCTGGTGGGATTAATGTGATGTGGTACATGTGGCAGGCAGGATTGAATCCAATCATTTAGACTGCCACTTTCAGCTCTATAATGTCCCTCTGAAACTGGTAGAGGGAGACATTCATTTTAAGACATATGCATTGGTACAGCTGCTTAAAATCTTGAGTGTATTTAATTTTTACTTACTTTTAAGATATATTTCTTCGTAAGGCAGACCTCTTTGACTTCTGGATGAGGAATATCCCAGCTATCATTGTTCAGAAAATGGTAACCTCTCTCTTTCTCCTTTCTCTCCCTTTTTTTTTTTTTTTTTTTTCTTTTTTTAGATTAAGACAATTTTTCTTAGACAGTTTCTCATGGGATGAGGGATTTCACTGAGTCTCAGTGAGACATTTAAAATCACACACATAATTTCTAAAAATCTCCTTCATTCGAGTTGTCACAGCTTGGATTCTCCAAGGATAGACCCCGGGTTTGATATTACTTAATATGTTCATTATAACTTGGAAATGAGCAATAACACGGAGAAATCAAAATTTTCTACCGAGTTAAGATAGTTTCTGTTAATTAAGATGATTGCTAGAAATGTCTGAGAGCTATTCTGCAGTTAGGTGAAGTGGTAACACTACGACAGATGAAATTAGTTGTTGATACATGGAATGTAATTTACACAGGCAGGAATATTGGGAACAACACACTTTTCAGCAGTGAACCTGAATTAACTATAATCTATTGAGAGAATGACCTGTTTACCATGTGTGGATAGCTTAGTGGAAATCTTCACTGAAGAAATTGGGTAATAATTAATCCTCAAAAAGGCATAATGTCACTGTAATAAATCAGTAGTGTTCTAGAATTGATTGTGGTATTCCAGATTAGGTTAATCATATCTGAGAAAGATTTAACAGTCACAGAGGGGCTCTGGGACAAGAAACATATACGTCTGGAAAAGCTATATGGAAAAAATAATTAAGACAGCTTAGAAAGGTGATAAATCAGAATGTACAGGGAACCATAAAAGAAAGTAGAGAGGATCAAGGCAGGGCATCTTTTAACTAAATTTGTACTACAAGAATGTGGGAATGTTGTATTGAATTGGGTAACACATTTAAACTGTTTACATATTTTTTAAATCTAAGGAGTAGTTGCTTATGAATTACACTTGACAATTGGACCCGTGCCACAGTGTGCCATAGAGCGAAGAGCGGAGGGTTTAAACATTTATGTGGTCACTAAAAATAGGTACTTGTGTTAGAAAGAGCATACCAACTTGTTGTCTAAACCTTTTTACTTTGGGGAAATAAAAACCCATAACAGATGGAGGAAAACTGACTTCTGGGGTTGATTTCATGCATTTATCAGATATATCACTGGAAGTAGTATACCGAGCTACCATGGGAAACTTCTTAGCAGTGTATTTTGTTCTGAGTCCTGTCAGTTGCTTTGTGATTTGCTATCATGTTTGTTAATTCCTGTTACTTCATTTTATGCACATTCCTGCACTGTCTCTTGCACTGTACAAATTGCTAATACATTGTGCCTCTTTAGCTTAGAATCACAACAGGAGGGAAATACTCCTTAGTGCACCCCTTACCAGACGCCGAGCAGTTAAGCTTCAGAAAACAGCAAGTGTGGTTCTTGGGCAACACAAAAACAGGCAGTACTATTCGTCAGAGACTGATGGGCCTGGTATCTCTCTTCAATTCTTTTTCTTTCCTCTGGCTGAGAGGAATAGGATAAATAGGAAGAAGGAGATGTGACAGTACTTTGCAGAAGTGCAAAACTAGAAATTCTGTTCTACCTCCTAAAGGGAGATGTTAAAGCTTGTATGATTTGAAGAAAAAGCAAGTGTTGAAAAAAACTGGGGAAAAAGCCAGGGAAGATCTCATCAGTGTCCATAAATACGCAAAGGGAGGGTGCAAACAAATCATATTCAGGCTCTTTTCAGTGGTGCCCAATGCCAGAACAAGAGGCACTGGACACAAACCAGAATAAAAGGTGTTCTGTTTGAATGTTAGGAAGCACTTGTGTGCTGTGTGGGTGGCAGAGCACTGGCATGGGCTGCCCATAGAGGCTGTGGGTTCTCCTCCTCAGAGATCTTCAGGTAGCTGGATGGGCACAAGCCTGGGCACCCTGCTCTGGGTGGCCCTGCTCCAGCAGGGTTTGGGCCAGATGGACCCAGAGGGCCCTGCCAACCTTGACCATGCTGTGATTCTATGGTCATGCTAAGATAGTAGTAATGCAGCTTCAGACTTTCTTAAAGCATGAGTCTGTCAAATCCCAAAGTGGATCATGTCATAAGTAACTAATTGGAAACTATTCTTAGATCCTTCTTTGCTCTGCTTTTCCATGGGAGTAGTTGCTTTCAGAAGGAACATTTGCTTCCTTGACAAAAGAGATTAGTTCCACAGCTGTCTCTGTCTTGAACTTATTCTTGTACATCTCATATCTTCCTAGCATTTGGTGTGTTGGGTCTTAGGTTGTTGTGTCAGTTAGTTGAGATTTTAGAAGGCAGAAGATGCAGATGGATCGTGTAATGTTTTGTAAATACTTTGTTTGACTTAAAAACCATAAAATAATATGACCTCTGCTTGTGTGCAGCAGGACTCTGACAGTGTCAATATGTACCCCATACGGTAAAGCAAGTCTTTATAGGATTTCAGTATTTTGACCAGTACAACCACCGTAAGACTTTTCTCATATTTTAAAGTGTGATCTGTGTTATAAAATAAATCTTTTGTTAATTGCTTTACCTTTTTTATTGATACTACTCAACTATCCATAATCTGGTGATTAAAGTAACCCAACACCTTTTGTGCATGCTCACTGGTGAGCAAGTGTATTGATGAAAAACAAGTTGAGAGTCCAGTGATACTTTCGTTGTATTGTTTGTTTGTTTTTTGATTTTAGAGAAGTCAGCTGTCAAGGAACTTGGTTAATCCAGTGAAGCAGTCATCTGTAGTTAAAAGCAGCAATGCTTAATGTCTTGAAAGCCTGATTTATTTCTTTGTCTTGGTATAGTGACTAGAAATAGGTGGCTACCTTAGATGTGTGGTGTAGGAAGCAATTCGCATTAGCAGGGAAGTTCTTAGAGTAAGCCAATGAAAGGAAGTAAGCACAGGAATAATGGTCATCATTATCCAAAGATCTGATACTTAAAATCTGCAGGCTGGGCAGGCTTCTGCAAGAAATCTTACGAAAAATGAAGTAACTTTTCCTTATTTTGTTTGAAGTGGCAGAGATGCCGGCTCATCATACAACAGCCAGAAGGTTAGAGGGTTCCACTTTTGGACTAAAAAGTCCACATTCATGACCTAACTTTGAATGGTTTTCCACTTACGTGTAAAATGTTTTAGTCACAGAACTGTTCCTTCAGCCATGTTTAATAATACAAGGCAGCTGTGTTATGTCATGTGCCTAGTTCTGCTAGTGCTCAGTCTATGGTGATAGCATCAACCAGACTTAGCTTGGCATGTGGATTCATGTGGAGAAACAGGGTGAAATATGCATCTCACTCATTTTAATGGTCAGCAGTGTAAATGTCAATATATGAGCTAGCAACTCTAGGCTCCGTTTTTGGTCAGAGGAAAAAATGGTCATTTTTGAAGGTGTGATTCACCTGATCAATTTTAGACACTTTAGGATGATCTGCCTTAACAGCTATTAGATGCACTGGCTAGATCTCCATCGGTTGTAAAGGAGAGTGACTATCTTAAGTACTGATGCCTAATTTAGTTCTGGTCCTGCAGAAAAGCTGGAGGCCCTTCTGAAATTTAGAGTGAAACAGAGCAGTGAGAGAGTTTTGGTGACTGTCATTTTTGAAAGAAGAAGTAGTTAGACCTCATGTCTGCCTTACTGGCTGGGAGACAGCGTCTGATCATATCTCACTGCACTGAGGAGGGCTGCGAGCAGAGTAGAACAGAGTCATTTATCTAGCACTGAAATCAGTACATTCCAGGTGAAGGATGACGGGAAGTAGCACTGAACGATAGCTCCATAGACTGCTCAGCTATGCGCTGGCTACATCTGTTTAGTCAAAGTCCTTTATTACCTCTAGCTCTCTATGATTTAAACGATCGACCCTTTCATCTCAAGACATATGTGAAAAACTACACTCCTAGCAACTTGAAGAACATACAGTACAGAACGTTACTCAAACAAGAATATTATTTATTTTGTCACAAAGATTTAATTAACTACATTTAATCAGTTGTGAATAGAGTTTTAGTTTTTAAAGCATTTTCAGGTAACATAAACCCAACATTTAATTCCATTAAAAATATAAATCCCACTAAAAATTTTGTCTAAATTAAAAATCTTTAGAATAATAAACGGAGTCAACAATGTGCATTCTATATGCAGTTATAGAGAGATGCTGACTTATAGACCAGTAGCCTTTAAATATGTGTATCCAATACTGAAGATGCATTTCTAATGCTTAATATATTCTAGAATACTGCATGCGTCATAGCAGTCATTTTCTCACTAAAGGCAGAATACAAAGAGCTTTATGGGGACCGACCAAGCACAACAACAGTTGTTGGCAGAGTGCATTGAAATCCAGCACAGTAACTGCAGTAATGAAATAGACTGAAAGGCATAATCCATGGTAATGTAATTATCCAGTTCCCTGTGCTTGTTGCTGCGTATGATACTGCATTTTCAGTATTACCAAGGAACCAAATATTTCTGAACATGGGGGGGGGGGCAACACACAGATTCCTTGAAAATATCCTTGGATGTTGGATGCACTTACATAGCATGAAGAAATACCACTAAAAGCTTTGGTTATTCACAGTGTTAGAGTATGTATAATATTTGAAACTGAACGTTAGTTGCACAACACTTTCTCTTGTATGTTAATTGGCCCCCAGCCAAAACTGCAGTTTTGAAACACTGAATTCTTCTGTGTCTGTGTGTTCATACTTGTGCATGTAGATGTGCACAAGGGTAAAGTAGATTGGAACTGAAAAATCTTTGGTTTTATGAGTCTTCCTCTCAAGGCTGCTATTAGTGACCTGCCTACGAAGTTTCAAACTTCAGATCCATTTTTAGGATGTGCTTATCAGCTGGATTCACTACTGCTGTGCTGTAGTTTATTTGGGAGGCCAGTAGAGGAACAAGTTCAGAGGATTCAAGAAGAGCTCCAAAGTTTTAGTAACCATAATAAACAATAGCCCTGACTTTTGTAATCAGCCAAGCTACGCATCTTTTTGCAGTAGATAATTATCTCTTGTTGCACCACAAGAAGCTGTCAGGCTAGGCCTGGCTACAGGTGATAGCGTGCTTTCCCCTTGAGAACTACCGAGGAGTTTTTAAGGTATATTAAGAGCACACATTTTGCTTTTACACAGTGTTAAAACAAACCTAAGTTTGGCATAACTTGGGCTATGTTCTCTGCATCGTTAGTGCTAGAGGGTCACGTTGTATTTTACTTTTTGCCTGTAGCTTAACTGGAAGGCTCTCAGATAAAATTTTGCAAGCCACGTGAAATTAGGTCCACATGGGGTTATTAGATCCATATGCTTCAGAAGCTGCTATTAGATGCAGCTGAGTTAGGTCTTCCAGGTTCACTTGCACATGTGCTAGTACAAAAAACAGAAGACAGAACCTGGTGTAATTTTTTTTTTAGTTTTTTTTAAAGATCAGTGAAAATTGTACTGTGCAAAACTGTTTCTTTGTGCCCACAGACATGATTTTTGTCTTCTGTTAAATATGGACAGAGAATTTGAATTGAATTTGAAATCCATTTTCAAGGTAGAACTCATTTGTTCATTCTACAGCAGTACAGAATGTTTTCCAACGTATAATGTATAGGCAAACATATAGGCCTGTTCTTGTGTGATTTATAGATGCAGTCAAAACTGACTTACAGAAGTGCATGTCTTGTTTATTTGTACCACGTAACAGCTTCAGCCTGGGATGTCTTGCATCTTTCCTTTTAGCTAGGTGGTTTTTTTATTTAATAGATACATTTTGCCAAATGTGTTTAACTGTTAGAAAGTTTATTGTGTTGCACAAATGAAACATCAGTGTTTGAAGGGATGTCTTTCTGTACAGAAATTATAGTGTCAGTGAATTCTTCCAATTGATTAGATGGGTCAAATGAATGTAAAGGTCAGTCTTACAAGTTTTCTAAAGCACTGGTAAACTGATTTGTGAAATGGGAGGGAGTTTGTTAGTCTGTTTTTATTATTTTTGTGTTTTTGTTTTTAGAATGGGTAAAAAAGTGAAGAAGGAAGTAGAGCCTCCACCCAAGGATGTGGTAAGTGTATAAACTACAGCGTGCTATAAGATAAACATTGCACAATTATAGGCCCAGCTCTACCATCTTCACATAGTTCCTTACTCTCCTAGCTTGCCCACAGTATTCTAAAAATGTCTTTTAAAGATAATTCTGTTTCTGCTTTTTTTGGACAGCATACAAACCAGACTGACTGGGCATGTGTAGTTCTTTGAGGAGATTGTTGTCTTTGGCAGGCAATGCAAGTAGTAACGTATGAAACAATCCAGGCTTCTATTTATGTGAGGAGCAGTATTAGTTTTCCATTTGTAAAAATCAAAAGGAGAAGGTGGGAGAGAACTGAAATCTGCTTCCCTTTTGAACTGTGGAAACATTCCCAAGGATGAAAGAGTTAAAAGCCCAGATAAATCTGCAGGGTTTTTTGTTTGTTTTCTTTTTAACTGAATACAAGAGTTTTACAGATATTTTGAGTATATATAGTATGTATTCTGGATCTCTTGCAAAGGTATATGGTCTCTAGGAGTAGTTCAGTTTTTTTGTTGGTTTTTTTATTTGTATCACTGAGAAGTGCCACTGTAAGAAGTACTTAGAGTTGAAGCCAAATATGGAATAGATGGTATATGACATTTTTTTTTCCCCATAAAACTGGAGATTAAAGATCTGACACTAGCTAATGAACACTTTCTCAGGGTTTCTCTGAAGTTGTGAGGTACAGGGAGACCCAAAAACAGGTAGAAATTTAAAGTATAGAAGTTTTAAAAGTCTTACTGGTTTATTCAGAAAGTGGAAGGTATAAAACTGAAACACTGAACGAACAGAACACAAATTCAGTACCAGATATTGAGTTAGTTAATGAAGAATCGCTTCCTCGGATGTTCCCAGATGGAGCACAAAATTAAAGGCAAAGCTCAGGACATGTGGTTTGGTTTGATTTTAAAGAAACAAAAAAAAAAAGTTTTATTTCTGAGAGTAATTGAACTGGAAGAGCTTTTTCAGACATCATAGCAAAGTTGATCAGTAAAAACTACAAAACTACATCACGGTGTCAGTGCTAGTTAAGCATAAATAATTTTGACCAAGACAGTCGAAGTAGCCATTATGGTTGGATTCAAATATCCAAAGCCGTGATGTCACTGTGGTTTAGCAGTTGTCTCATCTTACACAACTGTTCTGTGGAAAGATTAATATTACAAATGTAATTCATAAGCTCCAATCAGTTGTCAATGTTTATGAATGGAGACTTGAGTTAAAACTTTAACATGAAGGGGTAAATTGACCTAACACTAACTCAAAAAACAAGGAGACAGAAAGAAAATACATGTGGCTAAGACTAACTAAAACAGACTTGAATAATTAAAACTAGATATCTTTACAGTCTAATAAAAAAAAATGGAAAGGCATAGTAATGGATTTAGGGTCTACAGAATTGCTACCCCCTTCAAAAGTAGTAAAAAGAGACTGCTTTTGTAATTATCTAGAAAATCAATAAAAACAGGACCATAGCTCCTGTATTCGGATGCCACCATTTAGAGTTTCTGAAGAAATGAATGGTACAGTCTTTTACCTACTACAGTCAACTGTGAATAATGTGAGGAAAGATATTAAACAATTGAAAAAAAAAGTAAACTTACAAAAAAGGTTAATAAAACTATTAAAAAGGAAAGCAATAGAAAGAGTGAACTCCAGATGGCATCCGTGGTTTTTGGCTTACACTCTTACCCTTATTGTACTTCAGGCTAGCGTATCTCTTCTAGCAGTCCTATCAGGAGAAAACATCTGAATGTTGCATAGCAAAACAGTATTAAATATGAATATAGATCCTTGATTAGTTTTTACTATCAGCCAAGAAAATCTTCTAGCTAAGAGAATATTGTTGACACCAATCATGTCAAATCAAATTTCAAAGCTTTAAATTTCACCTGGATATTTCAGATGGCAGGAAATGAGATGCAGACAAGACACCTGATATATTAGCTAATATATTCTGATTGAAAAGCTGCTTATGAAAATGTCAGGTCCAAGGAAAGAAACCTTGAGAAAATGTGGACAGGTTTATGTAAGAGGGCATTGTGTAATTCTCTGAGAATATACGATACTGCAGATGAGAACTAATTTTTATAGATTTCTAGGAATAGGTAGAAGATACATCTCTTAGCCTAGCCACTGCTTAGATGTTTCAGAGAGTACTCCTGAGAACCCTTTTTTCTCCATCTTTTGTATATTGCTTTTTGCTATTATCTGTTCTGAGGGCTGGGCTTCTCCAAGAAAAACAATCCTTTGAGTCTCCTTGATATGGATAACCTTAGACTATATTTTAGGCAGATAAAACGTGCCAGCTTTGGCATAGGTCAATAAGAACTTTTCATATACGAAGGCTGCTCCAAAAGTATTGCCTCCTATTTTATGCTGTTGGCCCACAATGTCAGAGGTGTATGTTGGTGGTACAGCAGTAGAGGTTGAATCTTCTTAGCAATATCCTGTTACATTTTGTTGCCATGTGACAGATGGCAGTAGAGGGACAGTCTGACAAAATGATGTCTGTAGTGTGGATGAAGCAAAGGTGTGGAATTGAATTCCTCCATGTGGAGAAAATTGCATCCATTGACATTCATTGACACTTGCTGAACATTTATGGAGACTAAAGAGTAAATATGAGCACAGTGAGTTGGTGGGTGCTGTGTTTCAGCAGTGGTGACAGTGACATGAAAGACAAGCCATGTTCTGGATGACCATGCAGATTTTTACAAGCACAGCCTGCAGACTCTTGTTTATTGCTGGCAATCATACATTGCTAATAGTGGTGTCTGTGTTGAAAAATAGTGTTTTGTAGCTGCAAATTTTCTTTATCAAGTAGTGTTATTGTGCTCTTTGTATCTGATGTAGTTTCCATGAAAATAAATAGGAAGCATTACTTTCAGAGCAACCTATGTAGATAGTATCTTAAGTTTGTTCTAGACAACACTGCTATTTGTTCATCAGTTAGGGCACTTGTGTTAACAGAAAGCCTAAGGTTGCCACTAGAAAAAACACCGAGTCGTTATCCCTGAAAGAAAGGTGTAGCTATCTGGGCATTTTTGAAGATAGTTTCACTTGCGACATTGATGTTAAAAATCAAAGTATGGAGCAACAGAAGTGGTACTGTCAACTCTGGACAGGAACACCTTTTGAGGAATCAATACCTAAATATTAATTTCACTTGACTTTAGTAAGGCTTTCAACACTATCCTTCATAACATCCCCATAGGCAAAGTGATGAAGCATGGACAAGATAAACAGACAGTGATGTGAATTAAAAACTGGCTGATCTGCTGAACTCAGAGGGTTGAAATCAGCAACATGAAGCCCAGCCGAAGGCCAGTCACTACTGTTGTGCCCCAGAGGTTAGCTTCTTCATTAGTGACTTGAGTGACAGGACACAGTGCATTTGCAGCAAGTTTAGAGACAATATGAAATTGCCAGGAGTGACTGATGTGCTGATCGGTTGTGCTGCCATTCAAAGGGACCTCAAGAGTCTTGAGAAATAAAGAAAGCAAGAATTTCAGTAAGTTCATTAGAGGGAGGAGCAAAGTAGTACAGACTGAGTGAGGACCAGCTGCAAAGCAGCTTTGCAGAAAAGCACTTGGTGGGCAGTAAGTTGACCATGCACTAGTAATGTGCACTTGTGGCAAAGAAGGCCAGTAACATAGGGTGCACTAGACAACTATGGCAATGCCATGGCAACCTGTGGGACGTGACTGGTATCTTTCACTCAACTTTGGTGAGATCAAATCTGGTGTCCCATGTCCAGTTCTGGGTTCATCTGTTACAACAGTCACATGGACTCACTGGAGCAAATCTGACAAAGGGCCACAAAGATGCTGAAGAGCTTGAAGCGTTTGTCATCTGTGGAGAGTCTGAGAGCTAGAACTGTTCAGTCTCAAGAGAAGGCTCTGAGGGGTCTTGTCAATCTGTGTAAATACCTGATGGAAGGGAGTAAAGAACTCAGAGCCACACTCTTCTCAGTGGCGCCTACTAAAAGGATGAAAGGCAATAGGTACAAACTGAAACTCGAGAGATTCTGTTTAAAGATGAGGAAAAAAAAACCATCACTTTTATTAATGGATGGTGAAACACCGGTTCACTTAGTTCAGAAAGAGCTTTTAAAGGGTATTTTAGAAAAATAGCATGATTAAACAATAGAATAAAAAGAGATAGATACATCTTTCAAAAGGTGGGATCAGTCCAAAAGTGAATTTAATAGGAAGGTACCTGTTACATTTTTCAGAGAGTAGGAGTGAATCTAATACAAATGTATAGATGTAGGACCAATTTGACTCTGCCTATATGCCAACCTGCAATTAAAGCCTAGGAGTTATCGATGAATTGTAGTTTATACAATTACCTGTGAACATGAGAGGCAAAGAAAATGGAACAACATAGTAGTATTTTTATTATTAGATCAATGTAAATAAATAACTGAGATTTAAAACTCTTACTTCATATTTCATTTCTTATTAACCTTCATCTGAGATCAATCTTTGAGTTTAATTTATGTTTCCCTGAAAGGATAACATCCTTTAATAAAAATTAAAGTTTCATACTGTCACAAAGTGTTTGGCCAGACTCGGCCCTGCTGTTGCCAATGAAGTTTCTTCAGGGTTGGATTTAACTTTGCCTCTGTATATATCACTTTTCATTCAGAGCCTAATGTAATTAAAATGTCTGCAATTCCCTGGGAGAGCTATTAGGAATCCATTTGGAATTGTAATGTAGAAAATGCGTAATGTAACTTATTCTTTCGTTGTTTATATTTTTACTTCATAGAAAAATAACTAAGCCCTACAACCAATAGAGATAGAGAACATCTTCATCAATGCATGGAAAAAGGGCACACAAGGTGTGGCAAGGATTCTGCTCTGTTGCAGACTGTTTTGTGAATACCCTTCTCATAGCTTCAGCTCTTGAAGTGCTGTACCAGAGGTGTACCTTTGTGGAGCAGCTGCAAGGGAATGGAAAATTGTAGCTGGGAAAAAAAAAATCCTCTTCCTAGAATAAAAAACTGCCCCAAGAGGCTTATATTCTGTATATTTGTAAGAAATATTGACAATATATCTTCTTTGGTCATAGAGAAGTAATATGTATTCAGCCAAGCTGAACAGACGTGAATTTAGCATCAACGAGATATGACCTATTTGGCCTCTTTTAGCTGTTGGTTTTTGTTTTTTTTTTTTAATTGAAAAAGGTTCTGCTCTATGTGTTTAATTATATCCATGTCAGCAAGAATTTGCAGGTACAGCTTACCCACCCTCTTACTGATAAAGCAGTAAGAGTTTAGACATAGTCCTAATGTTCTCTACTAATGAAAAATCTAAAAGCAAAAACTAAGTCTACATATGTGTGCACTCAATTTTCCTCCTCTTGTACTGGAGAGGTAGCATGTGTTCATCTGGGTTTAGTTAATTACTTCCACAACTTGTCCCATGCCTCCACCTTGTCACAACAAGCATGAAGATAGACAGATCTGCGTATTTTCAAGACCTGCTTGGAGCTAGGGAGAGCAGTTAAGTGCATTAACCAGGTAACCTTTTTACTATTCAGGAAACATGGATCTTCATAGAATCCTTAGAGTTGAAAGGGACCTTTAAAGGTCTCATCTAATCTAACTCCCCTGCAGTGAACAGGGTCATCCAGAGTTAGACCAGGTGCTCAGAGCCTGGTTCAGCCTGGTCTTCAGTGTCTCCAGAGACGGGGCTTCCACCACTGCTCTGGGCAACCTGTTCCAGTGCCACACCACCCTCACTGTGAAAGACTTCTACCTCAGAACCGACCTAAATCTACCCTCCCTAAGCTTGAAACAATTTACTCTTGTCCTATCAGCACAGACCCTGCTAAAGAGGCTGTCCCCTTCTTTTCTGTAGCTCCCCTGTAGATACCGAAAAGCCACCATCAGGTCTCCTCACAGCCTTCTCTTCTCCAGGCTGAACAGCCCCAGTACTTTAAGCCTGTCTTTGTAGGGGAGGTGTTCTATCCCTTGGATCATTTTTGTGGCCCTCCTCTGGACCTGTTCCAACAGGTCCAAATCTCTCCTGTACTAAGGACTTCAACATCTGGATGCAGTACTCCAGGTGAGGCCTTACCAGTGCAGCGTAGAGATCACCTCCTTGCCCTGCTGGCCATGCTTCTTTTGCTGCAGCCCAGGATACAGTTGGCTTTCTGGGCTGTGAGGGCACACTGCTGGCTCATCTCCAGCTTGCCATCTGCCAGTACCCCCAAGTCCTTTTTGGCTGGGCTGTGCTCAATCCTTTTATCCCCTAGCTTGTATTGGTAGCAGGAGTTGCCTCGATCCAGATGCAAGACTTTGCACTTGGATTTGTTGAACCTCATGAGGTTCTCCTGGGCCCTCTACTCAGCCTGTCTAATTCCTTCTGGATGGCATCCCATTCCTCAGGCATGTTGACCTTACCCCACAGCTTGGTGTTACCCCACAGCTTGGAAGATTTTTTTCTGTAGGAGAGAAATCAGAACTGGAAATGAACGCTTTATATCATTTCTGATGCAAAGCTCATCGGGGATTATCACGGAAGTCCTTCAGTGTGTGCAAGATTGTGGTAAGCTAGTGTTCAGCAAGTGAAATGAGTTGGTGAAGGCACAGGAAGGGTCATTTTAATTTATTTATTTTTAATAACTCCCATTAAGTAGTAGTGCCACAGAGTAAACAATTTTACTTCTTCCCATATTTGATTTGGAAGCTGTAAGATACTCTTTTAGATGTAACAGAATTGTGTAGTCTTTTCCCTTCAAAAAGGTGTACAGGGAACTATCAGGGTTTTCCCAAAATCTTAATACAACGATGAAACAAGATGATTGTATTATGTCAATTATTCTTTGTTACTTTTCAAAAACATTTGAAATTGTTACTAAAAGTTAGAACTCTCCATGTATTAATGAAGTATGGAAATCTACTGCAGCACACAGTAAGGCTCAATATAAATTCCTACTATTCTTCCTTCTTTTGTTTTTTTTTCCTAGTTTGAGCCTTTACTGATTGAAAGCAAAGCAGCAGCAACAGTTGTACTAATGCTTGATTCTCCGGAGGAGGAAGTTTTGGCCAAAGCATGTGATGCTATATATAAATTTGCATCAAAAGGTCAGTCTTTGTTGCAGTAAGCTTTCCTTTGCCTTACTCATGTTTTGCCAGCAGTTCAAAACTTTTTAGTTTCCTAGCACTAAAATTTTCAACCTCTGTCAAAGTTTTGTTCTGCTTTTCCCTCAGTAATATCTGTCACTCCTGTATTTGCAGTTAAAAAAGAAGTCCTGTAGTTTGTATGGAAATTTTTAACATTTTATTGTAGAAATTTATATTCTCGGAGAAACAGTTGTTTCAGAGTTCTTGTATCTCAATGAGATGTGTACTCTGAAATGGGGGGAAATAGCTATGAACTGCATACCATGAATTGCTGGCTTTCTCCCTACTGTCCGCAGTAACACAGAAAAGATAGGCAGCTTTCATTATAAAATGAATTATAAAAGGTAATGTGGGAACTGAGAATACAAGTTGATTTTGGATTTTGTTTCTTGGGGTTTTTTTTATTCACTTTTGCATGTGTGCTTTTTTTCTTTTTTCCTTTTCTTTGAATGAGCAGGGAACAGAAGGCTATAATCATATGAAACACTTCTGTTGGTAGAAATCTCAGGTGGAAGTTAGTGATTCAAATCATGGTAGTTGCTTCAGGAAAGTAAATTTGGAAGGCAAAAAAACTAAAATGAGGTTCACAACAATGTAATTCACCTGTACTTCATCAAATAGAAAGTTATCCATTGTACTGCTATGGTAGTCACTAGTACATGTGTGGGTGGCCAATAGACAGAGCATCCTTTGCTTTAAAAATATGAATTAATACTAGAGAACTGTTCCTATGCATTGAATTAGAAATCCAAAGTGTGTGATGATGTTAAAGACTATCCATTACACACATTAAGAAGATACAGTTTAATTTGAATAGTCAATTTTAGTACTGGAACTTCTGGCTTCTGAATGCTTTTTCTTTCTTTAATGTTTCGTAAAGTAATTGTTTTTATCACTTATATAAAATATCCAGATTGAGAAGAATTCTGTTGTAACTGGTGGAGCTTTTGAAAGGCATCCAAAAAGAGATTAAATGGATTAATGGTCCTTGATAATGTGATGATGAAAAGCCAACCTATATCCTTCCCCACCACTTGGCACAGTAGGAACAGGTTCTTCCTTACTTCTCTCCAGAGATGTATGGGATCACCATATCCACTGGTGATCTGTTCTGTAATAATATGTTATCCATTCAGTTATCATGCCAATGAAGCACCTAACTTTCAGGGCAATCATTTTGGATTATCTGTAAATTCATTTAACAGCAAGTGTCACCAAAACTAGTAAAAATAGTCTCTGCTGCTATGTAGTAGCAAGGGCAGGCTGCTCTGCAAGGCAAGGGAAAGCAGGAGTCAGTGATAGCAGAGCAGGCAAGGGATCATGGCCTCCGAAATGGGTGCAGTCCCATGAGTACAGTGAGAACATGTCCCACAGTAGTAACCAGTCAGTGGTCACTGAGCAGTCTGTAGTGATGAGGCAGGTTTGAGGTCAAGCCAAGAAGTCAAATCTGTGGTCAGGCTCTGGATCAGTGGATACGTGGCCAGCTGAAACGAAAAGCAAGGACTCAAATACAATTCCTGATAGAAGAGGATAGTCCCTGTATAAGGCTTTTTCCATGAAGGAGTGAGTCCTGATACATGTTTTCAAACTTTTTACAGTAATATTGAGACCTATAAGTTACTTTTTTTCTGTTGGATGCTGAGATTCTGTTTTAATGTTATGATCCAGGAAGGAGATCAGAGTGATGTCAGATCCATGAACTACATTTTTGAAGAGTGCGTTTGATATATTTTGTTTGATACTCTAAGATCTTAAGTGACTTTTTGATGGTATTATTGACATAGATCGACTAATTTATATTCTACCTATTATATTTCAGGTCACTGAAATACTGTTATACTTTGTTACATTAGAACTATGAGCTTGTTGCATTTTTCTACAAAACTTTCAACCTATTTACTCTTCAGGTGATGAAAACAAAGTGGCACTTCTTGGTCTTGGAGCAGTGGAACGTTTGTATAAACTCATCTCACATGAAGATCCGATTGTACGCAGAAATGCCATAATGGTATTTGGCATCATGGCTTCTAATCGTAAGAGTCTCTGTTTCTCAATATTTTTCCATGCATATGGTTGTAGCTGTTAGAGCAATAGGTGGCTCATGTGGAAAAAAAAATATAAAAATCCTACATTAGTAGCTCAAAAGAACTCCACTCGTTAGAGAGCTAGAGAGCTCCACTCATTCTGGAAGAAAATTTAAAAGATAAGTGAATTTTTCCCCAGTCATTATTTTTGCTTTGACAGGGTGAAACTGAAGGAGTTCACTACTGGAATTCTGTCTATCTGAGAATGCCTGACTACTTATGATGATGCCCAGCTAATGTGGATATAACACGTTCTGAACTTTTACAAAAGTTGGAAATGAGGGATAAAATACTATTTATCACGTATAGAAAATGCTGTGTTTACTGTGGGCATTGGCATAGCTACAATAGGAGAGAAAATGTGTTAGATTTATAGCATCTAACTCAGGTATCAGTAGCAAAAAAAAGTCCTGAACTATGAAGCACTGATACGCATAATTTACGCATATTACCAACTTCTTTGGCAGGTCAGTGCTGCTGTAGGTATTTGTTATGTGTATCTGAGCTACTGAAATGGAACTATCTCAAACATCTCTCAGAAACATTTCAGTTATGGCAAACTTGTGTATCTAGTATAGCAGTACCATTACTGGATATATTAACCACAATATAATGTTACATTGGACCTTTTGCAGAAAAAGAGGTCGTGATGGCTTGAAAACTAAATAAAGGAAGGATTGTTTTTAGTTTGATTACTGTAAGCAAAATATTTATCTATTCAAGTATAACTTCTTTAACAGCTAAAACTGTGTAATGTATAGCAAGAACCTGCTAGATGCAAGTATTTTCAATCTGAAGTATTGAGGAACTTTGTATATATAAAATCATGAAGAACATTATCTGGTACTTTAAAATCTGCTGTGCATTTTCTGGGTCCATTTCCTTTGTTTAACTTTGGTTACATGCCAGTCCCAATCAGGTCTTTTTGTCACTCATGGAGTAACCATAAGCATATTTCCCTTGGAGCAGAATCTGTTTCTTTACTTGCTTGCTAGATGAAAGACCTCACGTATTTCTTTCATTGTAGATGATGTCAAGAAGTTACTGAGGGAACTGGATGTCACAAGTTCACTTTTGTCACACCTGGTACCAGAAGGTAACTTACAGTATTCCTTGTGCAAAAAACTCTCAAAAATCATTTGCTATTGCTATTTGACCAAGCAGTTTCATAAAATCTTTCTCTTATAATTTGCAATAATACATATTAAATAGATGATCGCTTTTATAGGCAGAGCTCGGTTATTCATTGAGTAATATTTTATGCTGTACAGATGGAGCAACATGTTTATGTAGAACTGAGGTGCAATTAGCAGCTAATGTTTGTTTATTTTTTACAATATCTTAAACCACCAGATTTGTGAGCATATACTGTGCTATATAATAAACTTGATCAATTTTTTTTTTCTTATAGAAGATGTGATTATTCATGAATTTGCTACTCTGTGTCTGGCACATATGGCTGTTGAATATACAACTAAAGTACAAATATTTGAGCAAGGTGGATTAGAACCACTCATAAGTCTACTAGGTAGTCCTGACCCTGATGTTACGAAGAATTCAGTTGAATGTATTTATCTCCTGGTACAGGTAAAGTTTATTGATTTAGAAAAAAATTATTATTGACCTCATGGGGTCAATAATTTTAAAATATTTGGTACCTTTACTCTCCAGCACTCATCAATGTATATGAAAACATTAGTTGTCACATTAACTGTGAATATAGCTGATTTGACTATACACATGTCTGGCTTAATGCAATTATCCATGCTGTACAGCATCGTGAGATCAGAATCAGATTCAGATGTGTTTTCAATTAAATATGTATTTGCTTTCTTATTTGGAAAATATTAGTCTTGGTAATGAGAGTTATAACCAGTCTATCTAAAAGGCTGGAATAATTCTAGAACTATATTAGTAATTTCATTATGCCTTGTTTTGGCCAGTAAGTCCATAGTTACGATTGTGAACATCTTTCTAATGATAGGTGGATGCTGTCAACAGCTACTTTCCATACTAGAGGAATAGATTTGTTATTGGCTACTTTCACACTCAGCACTAATGTCATCCATATGCTGCTTAGCAAAAGAATGGTGCATTTGTATGTCAGTTCTCTTCCAAGGCTTAAACGAATCAATTCAATAATGGATTCCGTTTATAACTCTATCTCTTTTGGGGCATCAGAGCATGTCTATTCAGAATCACATTTTACTCTTTCTCCTTTTTTACTATCTCACTGTCTTTGTTGCAGGGTATATCTGGATAACTGCACCTGGTGCTTGCTTATATTGATAAGGATAATTGCATGCTGCACATGTGCAATGAGCTATTTAAAAGCAAATTGTAATTTATTTATATTTTTTTCTATTTTAATATAATCTACTACTGTCTTTTTATTATGCAGCATATATATTGTTTAAATTTGAAAATTTTAATCATTGTTTTATAATTATTGAAAGAAAAGATGTAACCAGGCAACCACAGTGTAGTGGGAAAACTATTTTTCTCCCCATTGAGATAAATAAAAATGATGAAACTAAATTTTAAAAACTTTCTTAAGAAAATGTGCATGTTGAGATAAACATGGCAAAAGCAAGAGTAAACAGGCTTCTTTAGCTAAGCTAGACGTTGTAGTGTATACCTCAATAACACAAAAAGTTTGGATTTTAATGTAACACGGGGTAGATTGTACTAAATTTGATTCTTGGACAAAAAGAAAGAAATCTTTAGAACTGCAAGTTCTTAACTATTGACTCCTTTTTGTATTTTTGAAATTAGATTTTTGGTGTTCTTTGTGTAAACTCGGGAATTATTGTACTGCTGTGTACTCTATTGCTAATATTCCTTGTTGAATATTTTACTACAGGAGTTTCAAAGCCGTGCTGCTGTTTGTGAACTGAATGTAATTCCACCCTTGCTGGATCTACTGAAATCTGAATATCCAGTTATTCAGTTGCTAGCCCTTAAAACCTTGGAAGTAATTAGCAAAGACAGAGAAATGAGGATAATATTGGGAGAAAATGAAGGATTAGATTGTCTTCTGAAGATACTGGAAACCAATGTATGGTTTACTTGCCTTACAAGTTTTTTGTTCCTGCTGCTAATGTTTGTGTGACTAATGAGAAATACTGTTCATGCTATGGAAGAAAGATACAGAAGAAATAGCTCCTTACTTTGAGCTAGCTATGATGAAAACAAAATAAGCAAGGATACTCAGCTTGCTACAAAAAGCAAAGGGATTAAAAAAATGTTTCTGTTTGTCTTATTGCCTTATTTGTGATACTCTTTTGCATTTGCTGTCCTTTCTCAGATGATTGTAAATATCAGACAATTTTGCTATATACTTTTTCATGATGTTTTCTCCAAAGTCTTTATTAGATGCTGAACTCTGGTGCTGGTTTGCAGTTTGAATACTGACGTTTTCTGAGTTTCCTTTAATATCCATGCCTTTAAATATAATTTCCTTCCTTGGAAATGTCATTGCTTATGTTATTATGACACTCACTATAGTGCTTCTTGACTTCACATGTCACCAAGGAAAACGTAATGCATAGAGAAATTTGTGAAGTTTTTGAAATTCTAAGATGACAGGTCCTTTCTGAACACTTGCCTAACCCATTTAGATATAAATGAGAAATGTTTTGTTTGTGTTTTTTTACAGTTTTTAATAAGGTGAGTCTTAAAGCACATCAAAGAAAGTATATATACAAAAGATACAAAAATGAAAATATGGATTTTGTACTATTAGCAAACTGTCCAAGAGAAAGTTATGACAAATATCCTCCAAAGTTAAAAGCCAAAGATATTTTAATTGTGGTTTGAAGGTTATGTGTCTGGGCTTTTTTCCTCACTAGGAATTCAACGATCTACACGTGGAAGCTCTTGCTGTGCTGGGAAATTGTCTTGAAGATGTGCATACTATGCAATTGATTCGGCAGACAGGAGGCCTTAAAAAGCTACTTTCATTTGTTGGAGTCTCTACTGTTCCTGATATTCAGAAGAATGCAGCAAAGGCAATTGCTAAAGCAGCTTCTGATTGTATGTGACTTTAAAAAAAATCGTGAATTTGTTTATGAAGTAAATTTCCATCCAGAATGAGGTGATACTGTCTGGGTGAGGACAGTACTTCTGCAAGAACAAATTTAAGTGATGGATCTTGGCAGTCTGAGCAGCAGTTGGATAATGTTTATATATATATATATATATATATATATATATACACATATATATATAAACAATTAAGGATTAACTTATTTTAAGATTAACTTATTTTTAAATGTAATGTATTCTTGCAACATTCTGTCCTCAAACAGGCAAATAGAAAAAAATACATAGGTCTGGAAATACGACCTTCATCTTTCGTTTAGTGATGCCAGGTAACTTACATCTTAAAGCACCTCTACTGACATAATTTCTCATTGATATCAATTAAAACTTAGTTGTAAGCTTAGTTCCTTTTGTATGCAACTGCTCATCTAAATGTCAGGCAGTTGAATATTAGGATATCAAAGATATTAGATATTAGGAAAAAATCTTCTCAGAAAGGGTGGTAATGCAGTGGAACAAGCTGTCCAGGAAAATGATGGAGTCACTGTCCCTAGATGTTAGGAACACAGTTTAGTGGGAACAGTGTTGATGGGTTGAACTTCATGATCTTAGAGATATTTTCCATGATACTATGATTCAATTTCAAGTACAAATTCCTTTAATGAGGACATGAAAAAAACATTTCAGATGGCTTGCAGATTAATATTCCCAGTGGAGTTCAATAGTTTCATTGTCATCTTTTTGTAATGACTCATCCTATGGTTCTTTTGATAGACCTTTCTATAATTCACCAAGGAATCCTGAATTAGACTCATCATTTTTTTGCCCACAGTGATGCTTTTTAAGTAAATCTTTTGAAATTCCTTCCATACATTGGTTTCTGAGTTGCAATTTATGCCTAGTACTGCTATATAAGAAAATACAGTGTAAGAAATACTATACTTCTGTCTTCTGTAAATTTTTATGTTGTCAAGGGATTTGGATAACAGTAACTATGACTGCAGAGCTTAAATATTTTGTTCATATTTCTATAATCTCGTTATGTTATGGTTTTAATTTACATGTATTTTACAAATATCTGATTTAATACACAGCTAAAATAATCTCTCCTTTCTACAGTATTTCAGACCTCCTTTCTTTCCTCTTCATCTTCTCTTTCCAATTCTTTTCTCACCTTCCTTAGTTTGACTTTCTGAATATTTGTGATTATTTGGATTGTAAATTATATTTTAAAAGAGTAGAATCTACCTTTCCTAGTATTCTGTTTCAGTATGCTTTTATCTCTATCTGCTGGAAGCCTTGCAAATCACAGAAAATTATTTTCTTTAATGTTTAGATATCAAAGATAGGAAGGAACCTTCTTATGCCAGTGTTTTCTTTGTGTATTTTTCCATCATTGTTATTTTATTATGCTACTTAGGACTGTCAGTATCGTTTTTATAGTCCTGTGACAGTCTTGTAAGTAGTATGCTAAGTAGATTTATATTTGCTCCTACTACTTTCTATCGCATCTTCATCCTTTTTCATATTTATTTTCAAATAAGCATAGCCTTCTTTCCCTCTTTCTCTCCTTTTTCAGTTTTTGTGGCCTAATATTTTAGCAGCTGTTAGTAGAAGCATGTCTGAACACAACATTTTTAAAGCATGGTGGCAAGAAGTACACATAATATATTGCAGCATGGCGTATGATCTTATATCATTGAATGTTACCGTCAGCAGAGATGCATCTTCTTGTCATATATCTTTACAAATGGAGTCAACGTGGTTTCATTATAAAGGTTTGCTCTCTTCTTCAGCCTATGACAGTTGGTATAGATGGAGCAAGCTGGGAAAATAGATCAGAAGAAGATTTAAAATATTTTCTTCCAAGCTGCAGAATTTTGGTGACAACCAGTTAGATAAAGGGCAATGTGTAGTGGTGCAGTAGAAACACAATCCAGTTGCTGTTCAGCATGACCCCCAGAAATATTGAATTTATTTCAAATACCTTGAGCTACTGGTCTGAAGTCAGCCTTCCAGTGGAAAGAAAAGTGATGCACTGAGGCCATTTAAGAGAATACTGCAAAAGCAAAAAGAAAACAAATATTTATTCTAATATGCAGATGGTGGGGTTTTTTCTTTTTTTTTTTTCTTTTTTTTTTCTGTTTGGATTGTGGCTGTAAATATACCAAAAGGCCTGTCTAAACAGCAGCTCTAGTTTTTACTATGCTAATACTTGACTCATTGTAAATCCAGTGTGGTAAAACATAACTCCTAAGTTCTTGTATGGCTTTTTCATTAAACTTGCAGTTGCTATACAGAAGCCCACATTTTTCAGGTTTGATAATTGAGTGCCTTTTATGAATGTTTCCTGCATACTTGAAAAAAGAAAAAGACTGATTTTCATTAAATGAAAAGCTGTACTTCTGCTATGATAGAGCATGGTTGTTCTTTTTTTTAATCTTATTAGCTGTGCATACAGTAGTGTCTGTTTTTGGAATGATTAGTTTTTTCCTGATGTGATCATAGCAAACAGTTTTGTTTTGTACCCCTATCAGCCATTTAGAAAGGATTCCTGTAACTTTTGGTTGTTGTTCTTGCTGTTATAAGACAGGCTTAATCACTTAAGAGCTATTCTCTCTGTCAGAATATCCTACATGGTACAAACGCTATATTCAATTCTAAGTAGCATCTTCAGGATGCTACTCTGTTTAAGCTTAAATTGATCACATTTTTATACATGATTATCCCTTTGACACTGAAAATTAGTTTTGTTCTGCAATGTTGTTTTGAATTTAAGGTGTTAATTTATCTACTTTGTATTCTGAGATTTATAATGGTAAATTTTATTGTGATTCCTTCCTTGCCCAGCAAATAATGCAGTCACCTTGCAAAATATAGTTAAATGCTGTCAATTACTAAATGTCTGTGAGCAGGTTGTTTGGACTGTTGATTAAGGAGTGCCCAACTTCCCTCTGACACACCACAGCAGCAAAATGCTATGGAGTGTATGTATATGGAGAAAGTGATGACTGTGATCACTCAAGTTTAGCTTCACTCTGACAAACTTCTGGTTTGAAGCTCTCTAAGTTCTTGACATATATCTAAATGCAATTCACTTCAAAAGGGAGCATATTAAATGTGTTCTGTAACCCAATTAACATGTGATGTTTTATAATACGAGTTTTTGTTTGTCTGGGTTGACAATCTCAACTCATGGTCAGTGGGAGTTCATGATAATAGTTGACATTAACTTTTTCCATTTGAAACTGGTATGGCTAATTCCATAAATTGACAATGGTGAGATGAATGGATAGTCAGTGGAACTCTTTGATCACGACTTTACAGTAAGAATTGGAAAGAGGAAAATACGTTGAGCAACAAAGGTTAGATTGTGATGGAGTCAATTCATGAAATGCTAGACAGAGGTGTTGGTACTCCTGGCTCTTTTGGTTGGATGTGCCTCATTATTTTACTGAGAGTTTAATAAATGCATTCAAATAACTTAGGGATCAAGAGATTCATCACTGTAAATGTCGGCATTGAACATGAGAAATGCTTAAGGACAGGATGCTATTCAGCTCTATATTTTTTCTGTTGTAAAAACCAAAGGGAACAACGTGTACAAACAGAGAGAGAGTCAGTATAAAATATTCTTCCCTTAAGTAGAATTGGCACCTGGATCTTAAAATCTGAATAATTTTCATCTATTTAGCTAGCTAGCTAAATATAGGTGCATAATGCTTACGGTAATTTCAAAATCTGTTTTTCTACATCCTTGAAAAGTTCTTTATTCTGCTTAAAATATTTTAAACCACTATTTTCACCCATTCAAATGAATTATTTTTGTATCATATAGGCATAAATTATCTTTAATATGTAACAGTGTTTCCCGTTAACAGTTATTTTTAAAAATGAATAATTGTAAAAAATCTGTACAGTACTAAGTAACTCAGTGTACAAGAACCAAATTACTGAGGCATGAAGAACCTCTAGAGATCATTATTAGGGATTATGGACTACTTTGGCAAGCAACAGGCCAGCAGCATACTTGATTGCTTGTCAAAACGGTCTGTAATCCCAATTAAGGCCCTCTCTTGAGAGCTTGCTGATACACATCAGGGTTGTGGCCAAGGTTCTGCAGATGCTTAAAATGCTCTCTGTTTTATCTGTTGCATCTTTTACTTTGTGACTTCAATTACATATCTCTGATGATTCTAAAAACAGCTAAAATTGGGTTAGAGAGGAGAAAACAGCCTTCTCAAGTATGTGCATTGAGCTGTTTTTTCACAAGTAAGTTTTTAATCACACTGTTTTTCCTTTGGCTTTGTGGACTTAGGTTTGTTGACATCCGTTCACCACAGACTTAGTTTTATTTAAAAGAATACTTCCACTATTTTTCTTTCTTTCTTTTTTTTTCCTTCTAAATTTTCCTTAGACAACAGACCACACAGAGGCATTGATCCCTTAAAAATTAGCAGATACTAATGCAATTTCCAAGCGTGCATATGGGCTTCATGGCTCCTGAATTTCTTTGATACATTTTAAAATTTTACCAATTAACTATAACTTCAGGAATGTAATTAATCTACTTCAGATTATGTGTATGGTTAAATGTTTATTGACCCCTGTAACTGTAAGGTTTATATGCTGTCCAGTGCTTTTGTAAGAAAGTTTAACTCAGGGCGGTTTCTAACAGATACCTGTACACTGGGAGAAGAGAATGTTTGGACTTTTCCTCCAGACTTCTGATCTAATCCATTCTGGAATGAATGAGGTTTTTAGCATGCTTGTCAGACTCCTGTGGATACGTTTGATCTTTGTCAGCATTAACTGAAGTATAATCTACTGAATGGAAAAATCTCTATTAATCAAACCTGTAGGCATTGTGTGGAACTTACAGCAATCAAACTTTGCTTTCTGTTACATAGGCTATGTGTGTTTAAAGCTGTATTTAATAGGTATATTTTGGACTTGATTCAGAGTTCACTGAAGTTTGATGGGTTTTGGATCGTGTCCTTTGCACACATTTCTTAATTGCTAGTGTGTCTGTTAGCAAAATGTTCTCCTTTGAGTGGTATCAAAAGCAAATGTTTTATAGGAAATAAGTATATGAAATCAAATTTGTGTCCTCTCCCTGACTGGTAAAATGAATGCAGGTTAATACTGTTGTTCTTTTTTTGTTTAAAGCTGAAAATAGAAAAATCTTAAATGAGGAAGGTGTTGAGAACTGTCTCATAAATCTTTTGGAAATTGATGATGATGGAGTTAAAGTTGCTGCTTCCCAAGCTATTTCTGCCATGTGTGAGAATTTAGCTAGCAAACGTGCATTTGGACTCCAGGGTAAGTAAGGTGGGAAATGAGAATCTGTGCTTTTCCTTTTGTAAGGAACACGTTATGATTTTGTGGATTGTCATGGTTTATTTAAATGATCATTTATACAACTGTTTGCTTTAAAGGGATTCCCCAGCTAGTACAGTTGTTAAGCAGTGATGATGAAGAGGTAAAAGAAGCTGCAGTCATAGCATTAGCCAATTTGACAACAGCCAGTCCTAGTAATGCAAGGTGAGTCTGCAATAATCAAATTATTATTTAAAACACTAATTTGAATGCAAATGATAATGTTTGGATTTTTTAATGAACATCTCATCTTGTCCTTATCCTACAAAGCAGGACTCTTGAATTAGCCTGTAAGGCCTTCTGTGGTGCTCATGAGTCATCTGGAATTGGTTGGTACTCATCAGGTTTACAAATGTTATGCTATCCTTGCTAATGTTTGCTCTATCAGAGAGAGGTATGAAGCAGATGTAATGAAAGCAGAGGTATAGGTCATGTTTTAAAAAGAATATATGACAAAAATATGCCTCATAACCTAAGACATTTAATGTGAGGTATTTGTTCAAAATTCACTGTCAGTAAGTTATCTTTTAAAATTTGATGACTCATGCAGTTTTTTTTTTTACTGATTTGTGACAGTTGACACTCAGATATTGTGATATTGGCACTGTCATTCTCTTTTTATTGCATCCCAACTAATAAAGAATGCTCATAGTGCATTCTCTAAAAGAAGTGTACTGTCAGTATCCTAAGTAATTAACAATGGTTGGTTAGCTGACTGTAAGTTCCAACATAATTGTACCAACTAAATTCTATTGTCAGTTGCAGAGTTCTGTTATCCCAACTCTATTAAAAGTTCTGTTCAAGGAAAAGAAACAGAGCAGTCTGACATATATGAGCAATCACATGTAACCAACAAACCATAAAATAAAATTCCTTAAAAGTTTCCTGGAATATACTCAAGGAAGTTGTAATCCATTCACAAGCATTCTTTGAAGTGAAAAAGTAAAATAACGCACCAAATAAATTATTTGTTTCAATTTATTGATTCAGCTCTAATAGTCACCAGTTCTCTTAATGTTGCCAGATGGAGCCATAATTTGACACAAGAGAATAATATTCTGTTTTCAGATTCACATAGTAGATTTTTTTTTTGGTCTGATTTTCTGTTCTCCTCATGTGCATGACTCCACTTGGTGTCAGTGGGAGTCATATGCACATAAAAAGAGCACAGTACTGGAGTCCAGGGGTCAAGCTCTCAGCTCTGCTACAGCTGTTTTTCGTAGTGCAACCCTTTGAGGTTTCACACTGTGAAAAAGGAATCTCTGGAGAGTTTTGAGTTGGTATAGCAGCTTATGCCAACTCATTCGGTTTCTTTTGCCAACGAGATAGTCATGACATTGTTTAGCTGAACTGCAAGAACAATTCTCTGAGACTTCAGGCAGGGAAATAGCTGTCTCTGTTCCTCTGAATTATAATTGAGGCTGTGTTTTTTCCTGCTAGGCAGTCAGGAAATTGTAAAGGTGGCTTGCATATACTTCTCTCTCCTTGCAATCCAGCTCCAACTACAATATGGAAGCACCAGATAATCTAATCACAGGTCTTCTGTGAAAATCAGGAAGCAATAATTTACATTAAATATGTATATTGGATGAATGCCATGTGACTATATAATTACTTCAAAGCTTCTTTTCTAAATCAAAACCATTAATAAGTCATAGATGGCTCGAAGTGTGACTGGGATCTACAAATGAATATATAGAATTTAACCCTCAGCTGATACAAATTGGTATAGTTCCAGCTCACTGACCGACTGCCTGGCCCATATTTATTCCACTTTCAAATAACTGAGGAAAAAAGTAGTTTGGAAAAAATGCATCGCAGATTGAGTTACCGTAGTCATATTTCATTCCAGAATATTTTGTGTATCTATCTTGTAAATCACTGAAAATAAGTGTATATATAATGAAAATGCTGATATACTTTTTAATGATGTGACCTTGGTGTATAATTATGTTGACAATATTCAGGTCCCAAATTGGACTAATGAGACTTGTGCCCTTTTATTGGCTGTGTATTAGATTCTTGTTAAAAACCCTCAAAGAATATTAAATCATAAAGCTAGTAGTATCAGGAAGACCTTGCAGGGACGTACAAGAAAATGGCTGCAGCAGAAGGGAAAACCATTTACTATAAATGTGTTTTCACTATTTACCATTCAGCCAGATCACAGAATTTGTTCTCGTTGAACATACATACTTGTGTTCTGCTGTATTTATTTTTATGACTGTTGTGGCATGTGTTACATTGACTGAAGGATGTGTGTGTTGCCCATTCATTGTGTACAGTATGTATTAACAGAATGCAAATAGACAAAACACTGCTTTTTTTTTTCTTTTTTTTCTGGAGAATCGTTGTTCTTAGGAATATTTGATGAAGAAAAGTTACTTGCTTTTCTTATAGTACAGAAGAAAATAGAAGTTAAAACAAAATGTGTAGTTAAGGCTCCAACAACAGCTGTCTTATTAGGAAAGAGTCTTCCACTGATTAATAACACAAGAGCAGCATAGGCAATGGGCAATACTGCCCCCCACTAATGTATATTAACCTTGACCTCTAGGTGCTTCCCCACAGCAATGAAAGGTTAGTTCTGCACTCCTGCCCAATCAATCCTTTGTTTCTCAACTGAGACAGCTAATAAAGGTGTCAAATATGGTAGAGCTTTTGTAATTAGAACACCTGTTCACAGTGTATGGGACAGAGACTAGGTTGTCATTTTACACCAGTCCCTGAGCAACTGTTATTTGGCAAAAATAAATAAACTGATCAATGACTCCAGCCCCGTAGTATTTTAACAAAAGGTCTAGAGCAGAAGAGAACGTGAGTCCAGTGCTAACCATTTTACTGGAAAACAGGGATATTCTATATGGTCTCCACCAGAATACATAAAAACTACTCTAAGTAACTTCTAGTATATTCCATCATTTAACCTTTTGCTGCATAGCTGATGTTGTGTCATGCTTCAGTAGCAAATTTAAAAAAATAGTCAAATGCATCATCAATTTAAAAACTGACATCCTCAGATTATGATTTTGTCAGAGTTTTATGATCAAGTCAGATGGAATTTTAGTGGTTCTGTATATTGATTGTAAGGTCTTTGTAAAACAGAAAAACACTTGGGTAAATAAGAATAAAATCTCAAAATGGTGCTGCAGTTTAGCATCTCATGTACTTATTCTCACATATGGTAAAAAAGTGGCTTGGGGTTGTTACTGTGCATTGCTCCGAGACCACGCTTGTGATGTATGCCAGAATTGGTTTCTGTTTCCCTGCTTCTTGGAAGAAAAAAATTATGTTCAACTATTTGTATCCATTTAAATTTTTTTAATCCAGAACACTAACTTGCATTGTTGAAAGCCATATACAGTTATATGCATGGCTGAATGCCATTTTATAGAATCTATGAAATCTGTCCTTTTTTGATGTGTCCAGGCATCAGGAAATGTAGGCGCAGTCACTTCAATAATGTTCATTATGCACAAATTGAAGAATTACGTATAAATGAAGAAACAGCAGTGCCATCTATTGGACAGAAAAATCAGTCATTCCGTGTTACACAACCGCCTCCAGAACAAACGTTTCACTTTCTCTTCTGCCGACATTTTCCTGTTTAAAGTATAACCAATCATTTTTGCTGGTCACGTATCTATGGTAAGCTAATCACGTTAAATATAAACATGATATTGGTTAGCAGTAACAAACAGAAGTAAGATATCGAATGTACCAGTTAGGTATTAGTTAACTTGACCAGCCATTTCCTTCAGTATTGTCTTAGCACAAATGCCATTTCTAATAGCTGGCTTCATAAATCTGGCACTGTCAGAATGCTGGTCATCTACTAGAATTACCACTAAAGGAAAACATACACTCTGAAATTTACTGCTTTGTACTAACTAACTAACTAACAGCCTCCATAATATTTGTCTTCAATTGTTTATTTTAAGTGCAGAATTTATAACATTCACTTAGTTTGGTCTGGGGGAAGAAAGGAAAGCATGGATTTTCTTTGTCTGTACTAAAAAGTGCAGGAAATGGTGGTACCCATTGGACTGACAATCTGGCAAAATATTTCTTCTGGGGTTTATAATTCGTGTCATGCTGCACATTTCTAAGGATCCTATCTCGACTCAAAATAGTAAAATATCATTCAAAAATCAGCAATGCTTGATGTTACATGATTTTCTAATTCTTGAATTCTTCAGAGGAACCTCTGGACCTATTTACATCAAGAAAACTACGTTCATATAGATAGTTATAGGTATTATTATAGAATCTGGATATGTGCTTTGTGATATGCATGAAGATTTCCAAGATTTGTGAGTAGATTGAGAGCTGGAAGCTGAGCTGGGGAATCATTGCTTATAGGCAGTGCCCAGTGAGGAGAAAGTGTGTTTCTCCCTTGACTTAAATCAGTGTTGCATCTAGTCCAAACTGAAACTCATATTCTGATCTAATGATTCAAAATCTATCCTTAGTCCTCTATGCGCGAATAGTGCTCACCTATAGTGAGAGTCTCTCACCTTCTTAAGGGGAGTTTTGCATTGTCCACGGGAGATTTTATTATTTTTTTAGAACGGTTTGGTTGTCAAGGAACATTAAAAGACTCTCCAATTTTCTTATGTTTCAGATCTTGTTATTCTCCTTAAGAAGTAATGATTATTGCCATTAGGTCTAAATAGCATTAGCAATCTTGCCTACTAGAAAATGGAAAACTTAGTCATAAATTTTCTCTTTCAAGACTGTTGGTGGAACCTAATTCACATAAACAGATGAAAATTGAAGAGCCAGAATTCCCTGACATAATATATTTACATGAACGTATGTGTTACTTTATGGGAATAGATACAAAAACATCCTAGTATGTGTATGCTAAATTTAAAAACACATACAAGTGATAATCCATAACACAGGTTTTGTCTTTTTCATTGTTTAACATAAGTTTGTAATCCGGAAGGAGGAAAGCAACAATGGAATTCCACTAGCTGTATTGAATAAAGGTAATGTGTTTTAATACTGACCCCTAGTGACAGAATTCTATTTGTGAGCTACAGCTCTGCTGTGATAAGGGGAGTTCTGTGATTTGTGGTGTTATTTTTCTCATTAGTGCCTGTTCTGCTGAGCTCTATACAAATACAACCAGTTAACTCATGCCTTGAATAGATTCCTGATTTGACTTTCTCTTGCTGTATATCTGTAGTGTGGTGGGGACTTTCTAAACAGAAAAGACAGGACGGTCATTACCTATATGAGCTTTTCTGTACGAGTTACATATTGTTTTGATTGAAAACTGCAGAATGTTTTATGGTAGATATCTCCCTTGTCAAAAAAGCTGAATCAAAGCCTAATGCTGTGATGTCATGCAGAAATGGGTTTGCACTGTGACTTTAACATCACTTCAGTTGACTGGTACGCAACTCATGGACTGTAAATCATCTTCCACTGATAGGTGCAAAATGTTTCATACAACCACCTGCTGTTCCTTCTTAGACTTGTGAATGTGTGGATATGTAATCTACAGACCCAGACACTGTAGCTGCATTTTGTACAACTCCTTTTTGTGAGTGTGTGTGTGTGTGTGTGTGTGTGTGTGTGAAAGAAAAGTACTGTCCTGGTTGTTTCATTTTATTTTAACTGTGTTGCCATCAGGAGTTATATTGAAAACAGAGTCCAGTGTAAAGTATTCATGTCTAACACAAATTTCATGTACCATATCCTAAGTCTCATGAGGACGTTAAGTGTCTTCTTAAGTGTGTATCCCTGCAGTGACATTCAGTGGTACTCATTGAGATGAATTATACTTTCTATGAATTAAAGGTAGAGAGTATCTCACCTTGGAGTAAATTTCTGACAAATCCATTGATGCTTTTACATATATATTTTCTTTGTGGTTATTTACTTATTATTAATCTAATTAAACATAAGATATCTAATTATATGATTTAACTTATTCTAGTCTAGTTTGAAATTATTTAAGTGTGTGTAAGAAAAGAGCAGGTCTGATTATGCAAACTTCTGTGCTGCTGTGAATTTAAGCTGTGCACTGACTATGGCTTATTATCTGATTAAAGGCTGTCATATGCACGAGAGAGTAAAATTAAGCTTTCACAAGCAACTTAAAACCTTCAGACTTGTATTCTAGGTAATTTGTCTTAACGTAGTACTGTATGTGTACTTAGAGATCTAAATTTTAAGAAAGAGGAAAGCGATGTGAATTTCTCTGCTTTGAATCATCCTGAGTGCTTGAACCATTAGCAGGGCAAAACAGATTGCTGCCATTTGAGATAAGTTAGCGGTTGTCCAGAAGAGATTTAACCAGAAGGGACAGAAAGCTCAAGTTTCACAATCCCAGTACTATTTGTAGAGAGACTGACTTGGCACAGTTTTGTCATCCTCCTCATCTGGTGCTTCCAAAGATGGAGAGAAGCTGCTGGCAGCTCGGACACTGTGTTCCAAGCAGTTGGTGTGGGGACTCTGCTCTGGCTCTTTCTTTGCTTTCATTCCACCTCCATGAAGCTGCTCTGGCAATTCCTGAATGTTCTCTGTTGTTTTGCTTTTGTGACGATGTGGATTCCAGACTCAACACTTGTGCTGTTAGTGATTTTTCCACGTGCTGTTTTTTGTATTAGAAAAAAGAGAGTGGGGATAGTGTCTGTTTCATGAGCTTATCTGGACTGAAGCTGTGTGAGATTTTTAAGGGATTTTGCTGAATTTCATCCTTTCTTCCAACAGTGGTAGTGTCAGAACTTCTTTATAGAGGTTGCAAATAAGACTATAATGGAAAGACTATATTCAGTTATCAGGAACAGATCTTTCATTATCAATGCTCCTGCCATATTTCAAATTCAAATTCAGGATATCAGGGTTCTAATAGTGAGATCTTCACAACTCTGTCAGGTAAATCCAGTGACAGACATCAGAAAACATGAGTATATTTCTCAATGAGAGTCAGATGTCACAGACTTCTAACCCAGACAGTGTGAGGTTTGACTGCTTCCAGACCATGAAGTTTATCGAGTTTTGGGTCGGTTGATGCTTTAACAAGGTACTTGTCATTAAAAAATAGGAATGGGAGATTCTGTTCCTGAAATGAAAAATGAATTCTGTTGGTGTAATCGGTATTTTTATTGCACTACAAAGGGCTCCCAAACTGTAGGTGAGCTTCCCACGTGCTAGATTCTTACCTGTAATAAACTTACTGGCAATAGTTTACTTCATGTAGTGAAGAAAACAGAAGCAATGGTAGTCATTAAATATAATAAGGGCGACTGTATAAAACAGTCAATTGGTTTTGAAAATAATTAAATTGCAAAGTGAACATTTTGCTTAATGCAGAAGACGTTTACCAAACATGATTACATCACAGGTAAATAAAGAATTACCAAACTAATAGACTTAAGGGACAAAAAGGATTCTTTTTCTTGAGGTCTTTCAGCTCCTGGTTACGATGTTCTTTTTCAGTCTCTGAAGTCGCTTTCCAGTCAGAAATTATGTAACAGGGCTGGATCAAAAATGCCTTGTGTGAAAAAGAAGTCGTGCGATTTAACACAGATAGAGTTGATTTAAAAAAATGTGTGTGTAATTAGATGCATAATTCTTATGCCTCATTTACATGCAATTATGTATGAAAATGAGATATGCACATGCATAAATGGCTAGCTAAGCACCTCACACACAATCACAGTAATTTTGCACAGAAATTAAACATGCAGTTGCAAATTCATTTTGGAAAACGAAGTCCATGAGGAGTCCAGTGGCCTTCGTGAGAAGGGAATTCGGATTTTTTCCCGAGGAAAAAAATTGGTTAGATTCTTCTGCAGACCAGAAAGGGAGAATTAAACAGCACAGAAGAGAACCAGAAGTAAAACGGAATACAAACCTATTTATTTTCAGTAGTGGTAGAAGGAGCAGAAACAAACATCGTCGTTGTTATGAGCTGTCAATCTCCCAAGTGTTAATTAAACCAGAGCAAATCCAGAGCAAACAGTGGTGTGAAGCTGCACCACAGCTCTTCCGCTCCGTCTCCGCCCCATGTGAGGTGGCTCAGTTTAGCGGCATGGGGGGCGGACTCTGTGGTTCCTGTCAGCAATTTGAACACGGACAGTTGCTCTCTCCATTATGCTGAACCTTCTCTTCAGGAGGAAAAGCTGCCTGGGTCCGTCCGTACACACTGGGAGAGTCAATAATCCGTTCCCTTTCTTGCCGTGGCTGGGAGGCTTGGGCGGGGAGCAGAGCTATTATGCTTGGTGTGACGCCAACAAAGCCGTGGCTCTTGCCCCAGAGAACCTGCACTCCTGACAAAACAATAATCTGGATGTTTAGTGGGATTTTTACTGATGGTTGTTTACACAATGCTCTCTACCAGTTTGTGAGCTTTCCTACGGCACCCCTGGCAATTAAAACAATGACATATTCAGTTAAATGAAAATCATATGCATCCCCATCTTAACTGTTTAAAAATAGCTTGTATTGTGACATTTTTGGTAACAATTTTATTGTCTGCTTTGAATTTAATTTGTGCAGTAAAAGACAGTGAACAACACTTTTGTTTTCCCCAAGCTCTTGGCATTTATTCCTTGAGTTCCGAGTGATCTTTCAGAGAATTTTCAAGTTTATATCTTAATAACTTGTTACGAGGGATATTTAAAATTAATCCTTTGAGTTAAATATTTAATATCTGAACATTTAATGCTTGTTTTTCCATTGATGTGCAAGAAAAATATTTTAGCTATTCTTGAATGTAGGCATTTGAAACAATTCAAATGTAATCCTATTGTACTGCACACTGCAGTTAAGGTAATGCCTACCCCGGTTAATTTGGACACCCTGATGATCACAGCCACGTAATTCTCTATCATAACATCGTAACTATTTTAACTCTAATTTGAGCTCTATGTGTTTGTGATTCACACCGTCAGCTTTTACTTTTTGAAGAAACATAGCCATGTTAAATGCAACATCCTTTTATTTTTTTCCCTTGTAATTATCTTATTTTCTTTTCTATTCCTGTGATGAGGGAATTTGATATCTCTACTCATGTAGAGGACAAAAACAAAACCCGAGGATCCATATTTACTCTTTTTTCACATTAAAAAGTTTAGTCTTTTTTTTTTTTCCCTCCCCAGCTAAACCAGGATTCACATCTTCCCTTCAGGATGTGGTCTTGTACTGGGAGCACTGATGGAAGTGCATCATCCCAGAAGAGTGCGTCTGGAACAGAAATATGTTCTGGAGGCAGGGAGAGGCTATCACTGATCTACCCTAGGCTAAGGCAGGGCTGGTAAAAGCTTCTTGCTCTCACTTTTGTTTCCTTGTAATAAAAAACTACACAGTGCATATCTTTGCCTAAGATGGAGGAGAATTTGTTCCATGCTTAAGTCTTGATGTTGTAGTATTTCACAATCTTAAGAACTTAATTATATTCATTCTTTTAGTTCCCTTTTGAGGTCAGACACTGCTGTCTCTTTAGCACCTGGAGCTCTGTGGCCCTTTTGTATTTTCCAGGGGGCTGTGGGATAGGAGTGAGTGGAACTGTGGGTTCTCTGTTCTTCCCTCATACCTCTTCTGTAGACATCTTTAGCAGGTCACACTGCTTCCCCGAGGTATTCCAGCTCCTCTTAAAATCTAATCCCCAAAGGTTAGTTTAAAATCTCATTACCTGCTGATGTCACTTCTCAGATGAATTCTTGTTGCCATGTGATCTGGTGTGCTCCTTGATTAAACTACAGTCATAAAATGGTGATTCAGAATGAATCTGTGTGGAAGTAGAATGCAGGATTGGAATAAATATGTATGATTGTCTAAATTGGTAATTCTCAACCTTTTTGAAGTTGAGTGGCACTTGAGAAAATTGGCTGTGCTCTGTACCTCGCTGAGGTCAGTTCTGAAAGCACGAGGAGCTGTACCTTGCTCTTTTGTTAAGTACCTGTGTACTTCTGTGCCTTATGCAGATTGTAGCAAATCTGCTTATAATGCAATTGGTTACCTGGCTCTGTTCTCTCTGTCAGTTAATAGGGATTGTGCGTTTATTAGGACTTCCTACTGGAGAATCCACATGCTCTGGGGTGTAGCACAGGAGTAGTAATTCTGCCCTTTGGTGAAATGCTGGATGTATTACACCTGTGAGATGCAGGGATGCAATCCATGAACAATGGCTCTGTCTCATGCATCCACTGTACAGGAAAAACCATTTGTTTACTTTCTAGATAAAGTATGTGTGTATACACCGTGCAGTGCTGTAAATCTGATAGCTTACGGACATGCCCTACTGTGCATGGCTGTGCACGTGTATGGTGAGTCTCTCCCACGCTTTGCTGGTAGGTACATTAAATCATTGATACATGTGTCACCGTGTAATGTGATTATATAGCAGGGTTTGCCCTATATTTACTTTGTATACTTTGTAGAAATGAGTGACCATCAGCATTTCTGCGATTTTCGTGTTTTATCAAGTTTGACAGGCTTTGATAGTGTAACTCTCTCTTGTTTATGCAATAATTTTAAGCTTGTGTTTACTTCGTAAAATGTACCAAAAGGTGAATTTAGATTTTTGGTAAGAAGCCATTCCAGTAAATGTAAAGTTTTCACATCCAACTTTCTCCTATTAATGTGCTGCCAAAAAGTTAGCAAAACATATGAAGTCTGTGTGATTTTTTGTTGTGCAAGGGCTCAGATATAAAGAAGCCTCCCTATACAGGCATGTTTTTGATACAGACAAAGTGTACTAAAGAGATAATATAAAAAAGCAGTTGCATGGAAAATTCAAATTGCCACCTGTGCATTTCCTTTGCTAACAACATTACCAACTTTTGTTTAACAGACAGATGAGCCCAGTGTAAAATTACTAAGGGCAGACAGTACATTGGGCATATGCCTAAAATCATTTGATCAAATTTTATGTACAAACCCAGTGGGAAGGCAATTCATTTTTTATAGTGTGCTGTTTTATAGTGACATTGGAAAAATTACCACTGAAATGAACTAAGATAATACAGATGTAGGATGATACAGACAAAGAAATGAGTCTGTTCTATAGTAGAAAGAAAAGCCTTGGCAAGAAGGTTAACAAGAATCTTAAGTTATGGAATACCTTATGGTATTTGAAGAGTGTAAACTATATTTGTATCTGTAGTCTCTTTTGCCTCTGACAAAGAAACCAAGGAATACATAATGAGGTGGTAACTCCAAACCACATATGTATCCAGCATTTCAGGTCCGGGTTTGTTAGAGCATAGTAGTTTCCTCTAAGCCAAATCCAAGTTCTCTCTTCTAGGGTCTGCATCAGTTGTAGTCCGGAGTTTACTGTCATTTAGAAGACACATCCCCAGATACTTTCATATATATTCTGTATCCCACGTATTAGGTATGAAGTTGATTTGAACAAAAAAAAAAAAGCACTGTTTAGGTGAATGTCAGCAGCAGAATAGCAGTGTTAAGGTGAAGTGCTCATAGGCCCATTCCTTCTGCTGTGACTGAGTTGTAGTCTCAAGTAGCTATTAGTTTTGCAGTACATCAGATTTAGATCCTCCAATTGTGGCCTCCAGTAGTACAGCTGCCCATATCTTCTGCTCTCTCTGCCTTAATTTACTGCTTCCTCACCAGTGCTGCTTCAGCTTGGCTGTTCTCTCACCCAGCTCTATGAAGGGATCCTAAAAGTATTCCAGCATTTGTCCCCCAGTTTGTTTGGTTTTTTTTTTTTTGCAAATAAGCTATTTTGCTGGTCTAGCTTGGAACTTGGCCACAGCAGCTTCACAGCCTTCAGCCACAGGCTGCACGTGTGGGAGCAGGGAGAATATTTGTTTGCTACTGATTGGCTGGTGGTGTGGAACCATGAAACTTGGTATTAATGCATGAGTGTCCAACCTTTTGGCTTGCGTGGGCCACAGTGAGTGAAGAGGAATTGTCCTGCGATGCATATAAGTTGTTCGGAAAGTAATGCCTCCTATTTATTTCCATGGAAACAACAGCAGATACAAAGAGCACAATAACACTATTTGATAGGGCAAATTCTCAGCTACAAAACATTATTTTTTCAATATAGTCACCACCATTCGCTGTGCATTTTCACCAGCCATGAACAAGAGCCTGCATGCTGTGCTTTTAAAATCTGCACCTATGGAGGTGACTCATTGTTGCCACTCCTGAAATGCACCACCCAGTGCCTCACTGTGCTCATAACCACTGGTTGGTCTCCATAAACGTTCAGTATGCATCAATGTATGTCAGTGCACGCCATTTTTTCCTCATGGAGAAATTCAGTTCCACACCTTCGCTTCATCTGCGCTTCCATGTCAGACACCATTCTGTCACACTGCCCCTGTGCTGCTGCCTGTCTCATGGCAACAACATGTAACAGAATATTGGTGGGAAGGTTCTGCTTCTGCTGCCATACCACCAATGTCCACCTCTGATGTCATGGACCAACACCATAAAACCAGAGGCATTACTTTTGGATCAGCCCTCATAAAATGTATAATATAGTTAATAGCTATAAGTAACAAAACTTATTTTAGTCTTTTATAGTTTTTATTCTTTTAAAAAGAGAGGAATAAATGCATAAAAATAGGGATATCTGACCCTGGTCTGTGAAACCAACACACATCGCTCCCTGGTGAGGTGGTAGTGGTTGCAATTCTCAGTGAGCTCTCAAGGTGTTTGTCAGAGATTTCTGATGTAATTTTACTCTTCCTGTACTTCATCCTTGACAACTGTTCATAAATGTGCCTTCTGCCCAAAAGTGATGATGTGAATAAGGTGTGACTGTGAGGCGAAGGATATTTTTCTCTGGTAAAACTGGGATTATGAATGTCCTGTAAAGATACATGGTCAGATATTTGAGTTGAATGTCTGATTGCAGCTCTATACAGTCCATTTGAAAATGAGCAGGTCATGTATTTATCACAACTGAAAATGGTGCCACAAACATAAATTGATGGGTTTCTTTGCAATCTTGCAACCTCTTCTCAAACTCCTGTATTAAAAAGGAAGGCACAGCCGCATATTTTTCTCTCTTCAGAGCCCTGTGTGCATACAGTTGTTTACCATCACTTCAGTCAGCACTGCACGGCACCACCCTCCTTGTGCCCAGGATTCCATCAATGTAGTTGTCATTAGTAGCTAACCAACGGTTTGGTTGTGGCTCAGTGATGGGTGTGCATGGGGCCGCCTTGCTGGGAAGAGCTGCTGCCATTTATAGGATGGGGCAGGGAGTGACACGTTGCCAGCCAGGCTGGGCTGCAGTTGGACATGCCTGTACTAATGTGTCTGCTGTACTCCTGCTGGCTAAATCATCTCCTGCAAAGCCAGCTCAGTAATTTCTACATTGCACTGAACTACAGTGGGTTACCCTGTAAGGATGGCAGGAGCTTGCTGTACTGTTCATGCCACCCACACATCCTATCACAAAAATTCAAGGAGACAGCAGAAAGAATAGCACTGTGATGTTCCGTGCACTATAATCCTCATTAGAAAAAGTGCAAGAATGATTATGTGAAGAGATGATAGGGTTCGGGAGAGACATTTAGCTGGAGCTAAAGATAGAGAAACTCAGCATCTTTGAAAAGATTTAATTTGCTTATTTGAAACTTCTGAAAGAATCTGTGTCCTCATAAGTTGAAGAACGCAGGAATTTGTGGCTTGGTTTGCTTGCTTAGGTTGTGCCTCTTGAGCTCAGAGTGCTTCACTCTGAGTCAGATCTAGATAAGGCATCAGAAGGAGGCCTTTCACAATTCAACTTTTAGCTTCTATTTCGCACTGTGATTTAGAGCATAAACATCAGCCTTTCAAATTATTGCAGGTAACAACATTTTGCATTCTGGAAATGTAAGACTAATTTCGTTGGAAAATATAACAAAGTAAGTGGAAACAAATGTCCTAAGAATAACTAAGATTATTTTCGTCTTCATTTTCTTAGTGCTGTTGCAGAAGCTGAAGGAATCGAGCCTTTAGTAAAGAGCTTAAACGCTGAGAGACATGGAGCCGTTGCTAATGCTGCTACAGTGCTAACAAATATGGCCATGCAAGAGCCTTTGCGCTTAAGTATTCAGAGCCACGGCGTGATGAGTGTGCTCACAGAGCCACTGCGTTCTTCCAGCAGCCAGGTGCAAAGCAGGGCAGCACTCACCGTGGCTGCCTTTGGTTGTGATGCGAACGCCAGAAGTGAGGTAAAAGTCTTCTCCAAAATTGGGATTGTTTGTAAGAATTCTGAGTCCTGAAGTTCTTATTACACTTACTGAGCATCCCTGTATTTTGTTTGTCCGCTCTAAAAGTCCTTGGTTTGTAGATAATAACTAATTTTGCATGGGTATGTTAGGCTCGTTCAGCTGAGTTCACCTCCATTTGTTATGAAGACTTGGAAAAGGTTTTCCTTAAGTTTTATTTTTACTGTTGTATTTGCCTGCACAAATTCATGCTACACAGCTTTCCTGTAGCTTTAATGAGTTTCAGCCAGGACTGTATCTTAATCCCTATGTTTATGAGTATTAAACCTTATGGTTTCTTTCAGCTGCAACTGACAGCTGTATTTTGAAGATGATAAGTTTTCATCTCCCCTCAGTGTTTTATTTCTGTCCACTTTCAAGGCCTGAATGGCAATGCCTGATTTTGATTTATGAGATACTGAATGTGCACAGAATAAATGTAATTCAAACAAAACTCAAAATGTAATTAATTCCTCCATCAGTAGCATCCAGCTAGTTGAACTCACTGTTTATCAATGGTCGTATTATTTTCTTTTCATAAATAAGGACGGTGCTCTGTGCGTTCATGGATCATAAGCTGGAGATTTCTCAAGGGTCAAAGCTGTTACTTAGGACTTGAATAAGGGGAGTGGGTAATCAATCTACCTCTTTCAGTGTCCTTAAAATGTCTTTATCTTCAACAATCCAAATGAGCAATATTTCCTCCAGCATGTATAGGAAAGACACTGTAGCACACGAGAGAATAGGATGTTAATAAGATTGCCATACATGTAGTACAATACAAATTCAAATGTATTGTGATGTAAATTAGTTGCTAGGAGGCAACAGAAAGCAGAAAAAGGTATATAACTCTCCATGGCAGTCTTGGGCTGCATAGTCTCTTCAGTTTCTACATTGCAATCTTATAACTGAAAAGCAGAGTCAGAACGGATGTGTGCCACCCTGAACCTCACTTCAGCTCAGAACAGCACAGAAGCAGGGAACTACCATAAATGGCCTTTCTGCCAGCCCAGCATTGCTTGTCTGCAAGTCTTGAATCAAGCTTTGGATGGAGAATTTAATATATTGTTCGTGCTGAAATGAAGTAGGTAAAATATGTCAGCAGCCATGTCTTCATGTTCTTATAGTTAAGAAATGCAGGTGGACTGGGACCACTTGTTGAGCTGCTACATTCAAAGGACAAAGAAGTCAGAAGAAATGCCTGTTGGGCTGTCATGGTCTGTGCAAGTGATGAACTAACTGCTGTTGAACTGTGCAGGCTAGGGTGAGTAGAAATAATATCAAGGAGCAGAGGGAGGATTTTAATGAGATAACTCTATTAAAGTTAATATTTATGTATTAATAACATAAGGACAAATTTAAGCTGTGCTTTCTGGTAAACAGAAACTACTTTTGTATTGCCAGTGTTATGGCTGAAATGGTCTTGATTTTACAGAAGAAAAACTGCAAGCCTGAAGAAAGAACAGTATTTGTATATGAGGTGACTCTTCTATTGTTAAAGTGAAATATATGTAATTGCCCTGCTCCCTCTGCTGGACACTTCTCTGGCTGCTGCACAGATGCTTGCAGCCCATCTGTGAGGGAATTCTGCAGTCAGATCTCAGAAACAGATCTGGAGGAGGCCTCAAATGTAGTGCTATCTGTCTGCCTACTGTGACTGAATCGAGTACACAGCTTGTTCAGTGTGATTGTAAGTACTCGTAATGAAGGGATTTTTACAACTTCTGAGGTAACCTCTCCTGGTGCTGAGGTATCATTATAATTAGAAGGATTTTCAAGCTTTAAATATCCCTTACAGCAATTCTGTCCAATTATGTCTTGTCCTAATTTCAGTGGAATTGAAAAACCACCTTTTTATAGCAATTTATTTTTTAACTTACTGAATTTTGTATCAGAAATAGTATAGCCAGCAGGAGCAAGGAGGTGACTGTCCCCCTGTACTCAGCTCTGATGAGGCCGCATCTCAAATACTGTGTTCAGTTTTGCGCCCCTCACTACAAGAAAGACATGGAGGCTCTGGAATGAGTCCATAGAAAGGCAGCACAGCTGGTGAGGGGTCTGGAGCACAAGTCTTACGAGGAGTGGCTGAGGTAAATGGGATTGTTCAGTCTGGAGGAGGCTCAGGGGAGACCATGTCACTCTCTACAACTGCCTGAAGGGAGGTAATGGCGAGCTGGGGGTCGGCCCCTTCTCCCAGGTAATAGCCAAGGACAAAAGGGAAGGGCCTCATGTTGTGCCAGGGGAAGTTCAGGTTGGATACTAGGAAAAACTTCTCTGAAAGAGTGGTCAGGCACTGGAACGGGATGGAACTGGAGGTGGTGAAGTCATCATCCCTGAAGGTGTTCAAGAACTGTGTAGATGTGCTACTAAGGGACCTGGTCTAGTGGACAACATTGGTGGTAGGTGAACAATTGGACAAGCTGAGGTCTTTTCCAACCTTAATGATTTGATGAGTCCAATCAATTTCTCATGCTCCATGTAAATTTCTCAATTTCCTTTTCATGACAAAGCAAAAACATTGAACTGCTTTTTGCTTTGAAATCTGGTATTATTCTCTCACACATCTCTAAATTTCTTCCAGTTATTTACGCTGTTTTGAAGTGTTGTTTCCCAGCCTGGGTGAGGTATTTCAGCTGAGGTCATACCATCATCAACTAAAGCTCAGTAATTATTCTCCATATCTTGCACATAGCACTGTTGTTATTTAATCCCTTCTTTCTGTCAGCATCAGAGTAGGACTCTAATTTATATGTCCTTCTAGTTTGACAGCATATTATTGATAATAATACATTAAGCATAGTTTTTCAACCAGTCAGGCACTACTTCATGTTATTTTCATATAGATCATATTTCTCTGACTTGCTCATGACTATTCAAAAAGGAGTATTTGAAAAGGCTTACTAAAGTCACAACATATCTCAAAGTCAAGACATATCTCACATCTACTCACTGTGCCTATACATTAAGTCAGTTACCCTATTGCAGGAATTGGCCTTACGTGATTTGTTTATTACCGTACACAATGGTTATTTCTAGCTGCCTTATCTCTTGCATGCTTGCAAATTGATTGTTTAGTATTCTGATATGATATTCTTTGGACACTGAAATTCGGCTGAATGATCTCCACCATTTCCTTGTTCATTCTTTTTAAATCTAGATACTATCTGTGCCTTTCTCCACTCTTCTGGCTCCTCACCTGCTCTCCCCAAATTTTCAAAGATAATTATAAATACTTTAGAAGTTGCTTTTGCCATTACAAAACACAGTATGGGGTAAATGTCAGGCACTGCTAACTTTGTCTTCCGAAGCTTATATGTTATGCCTACTGCTTCCACCTTCTTGTTAATATTGCTGTTAGGCATCTGTTTGCAACCATTTTATCAAAACTGAAGCAAGAAAGGCAGCAGCCGCTTCAGTCTTTTCTATGCCATCTGTTATGAGTTTTCTTCCCACACTGAGTCATAGACTTAGATTTTTCTCTTTTATCTGTAGTATATGAGACATTTATTTTTGTTTCGGGTCCCTGAATAGTTGTATCTCAGTTTGCCTGTGGGCTTTTTGGTTTTGTCCCTTACCTTTTCTTCCCTGTTGGAAGTCTTCATATTTCCATTCTTGCATGAGTCCTTTCTTGGTTTTCAGGTAGTCACAGAATTGTTAGTGCTTCTGCACTTTGTCCCTTTTTGTGGCTTGTCTTTCCTCCATGTGAGGCCAATGTGCCTCTAATGTCATGTTTTAGACGTTGCTATACCCACTAGACTTAGTTTTCCCTTTAAAAATTCTTCCCTTCATTATCTTACATTTTGATTGCCTGATCTTGTTGAGATTTGCTTTATGACAAATAGTCTTTATGGTTGTTCTACTATTTTCTCCCAGTGCTCTCTTCTAAAAGTGATGATTGTCACATGCCTTGTCTGCAAAACTTGTTCTGTGAATTTCATCTGACATACTTTTAGAAGTCTATCTTGTAAATGTCCACAGCTGAGGCACCTTGTGTAGTTCAGAGAGAGAAATGGACACTCCAGCTATGGAGTCCAGTTTAGCATTTCTTTATGTAACTAACTGCTGAAAATAATTGGTTTTCCTTTTGAGCACTGCAAGGCATTTTTTCTCCTCTAGAGAAAGAATTCAGTGTAGCACAGCAAACTCCTTGCTGGTCTAAAGAGCATAGGCTAGCTCATAGAAATATGCCTGTGTCTTGGCCTTGGTAATGCTGAAAACTGTAATAACAATGAATTGTTACTTAATGATGTATTAACCATTGTGTTTTGTTTAACAGTGCGCTAGACATCCTAGAAGAAATTAATCTGTCAACAGGGCGCAGAAATAACTTCAGTGAAGCTGCTCTGGAAAGGCTACTTGATAACAATCTTTCCCAAAAGTACAGCCAAATGGGATATTTATCATCAAGTAATGTCATTACTGATGGATTCTATGATTACGGTAAGGTAAGTTACTTTAAATTACTTTGCTTAGAAACAGTAAAATTTTCTTCTTCATTTTGAAAAAGTAAGAGGACTGTAGCAAAAGCCAGCATCTGGCTACCTAAAATAACTTTACTTGTTTTCTTGTTATGCTGTCTCCCAGGTTTTATAATAATTTCTTTTGTTTGTCTTTCTTTATGGTGAAATCTTATCATCTTTATGCTATCCACTAGTAACAGTCTTCTTCCCAATCTCCTTCCAATCCTGTGTAATCTGCTGAGCTCCTAGTTCCTTACCAGGGACTTTCTCAGAAGTTAGTTCTTCTGGTATCTTTCACTGCAGTATATTTGATAGTAATCTGACTCTGAATGACCTATGGACTTTTTGTTTATTTTTACATAAAGAAGGGTTCGTATTTTCACCTTGGTCATGACCCTTTCTCTCACTCCACACTGCTCACATATAAAGACTGACTCCACTATATATCACCAGTTACTATGTTCAGTTTAAATTAGGGAAGTACTTTTCAAAATGCCCAAATAAATTAAAATATTAGTCTTACTGAAAGATCAGCGAGATGCATGCCTTTAAAGTGTTTACTTTTGAAAATTCCATCCTAAATTGTAATGTCTTCAAAGTCAGGAATATTTCCTTATCCTAGATTTTAGAATGGCATAGTAACAGTAATCACAAGTTAAATTATTTACAAATGATCTTTTCTAAGAAAATTGAAGAAGGAAAATGCAAATAGGGAAAACACTGTTTTTGTATGTTTAGAATGAGATTTATAAGTTCTTGTGTAAGTCTTCTGTTAAAGATTAGAAATTTTACGTGACTCTTCTGAACTATTTTTTGTCTTCATTTCTAACTGAGAATGGCACCTTATCTTTTGCTGCAATTTTCTTGTAGATAAAACCTGGTGTAAAACTTCTATCTTTGGAGGAACTCAGTATGCAAGAGCTCACTGACCGTCGGGCCATAATCTTCATTAATGCTAAGCCTCAAGAAGAGTGAGTCATCTAGTAATATTTATGTCAATAACTCATTTTTCCATTGTTTCCACTGTTTCCAATATGAAAGTACTATATAGCGTGTACTGTGAGAGATCTGTTTTAATTTCAACAGAGTGCTACATGTCCTAGAAGGCAAGAGTGTATATAGTGTATTTCATAAAACAAAAATTTGTAAAATCACTATTTTTTCCCTTTAGACAGAAAATATGTATTCACTTGATTTGATCTGTTTTTTTTGTTAGAAAACTTAGCAAAGAAGACTCATTCACTGAACACTCTGGTTTCTCATGGTGGGACATACATTTTATTAATAGCTATAACAGAGCTTGTCATCTGCCATAATAATTATGCCATCAAAACTGAACATCAACACGCAACAGTGAAACATATGATTTGGTGATCTTCATGGACAGACAAATGCATGGAATTTTAAGCACAACATCCCAGGAAGCAGCACAAAGCTTTTGGGCTTGATAGAGAATCTATGTCAATTACTTTTTGTTTAAGTTGAAGCTAGCCTAACAAATCTTGTTGGAGTTGAATGCAGGAAGTTGGTATTGGCCTTGTTTAACTGGGAGTCATTTCGTATAAACAGTCTCACAGATCAAAGAATGCTCTACCAGTATTTTGCAAGTCCAAAATCATCTTCTCTGTCAACACATCACATATTTGGTTTACAGTATCATAAGCTTCCCTTTTAAGCTTGTATACGACACCATAAAGATGTCTGAGAATATCTGTGACAAATTAACCTTTCATGCTCATTGTTGATCCTAAGCTTGTCTTTTAACTATTGGGTTTTCTTTCTTTGACTTTCGTACAGCTTATTGCCTTTGCACCTTAGCATCAATCCTATTACCCAGTTTCTTTTGTGTCCATCATTGGTGTCCTATACTTCATTTTTGATCCTTGAATCAATATTATGTTTATTTCTATTATTTCTTCCCCTTATATATTTCTTATTAATATATTTACTGTTCTTTAAATTCAAAGCTCTATTTTCATAATTTAACATGCAAACACTGTCTTAAAAATAATACAAAAATATATCTCACTTCTTTGCAGTGTTCTTGCAATGGAGGAAAAGCCACAACATATATCTTCTGAACAGACTACCTTGTCTGTTCCTACTTCAAGGAAAAGCAGTAGAGAAAAAGTAAGGTATGATCTTAAAACGCACTAGTTGCCAGTGTTCTGTTATTGCGCTATAGCTAAAAATAGAATTCTGATTGAAAATAGTAATAGATAGTTTCCTAACAGAGTACAGTAGCTCAAATACAATATTAAATAGGTTTTCAGTCTTTCTTTCACATCCCAATTACTGTAATCTTCCTTTGTCTATCTTAGTTGTTATTTGTCCTCCCCATACTGTATTTGAACATCTCCCATTTATTTGGCTGTTTTTCCTTTTCATATCTATCAAAGGCAGTGAAATGCAATTATTTTACAGCTTGACAATTAAGCCACAGGGAAATTAGGGTAGTTCTTTCTCAAATTAAAAGCTACACCTATGAATGAGAGGTCCCTTTACTGCATCTACATCATACTACATCCATCCTTTTTCATAGATTAAATTTCTTCCAGTGAAATTCCACAAGTGACTAAAAGCAGTGAAGAGTGTGTTCAGTACTACCTCAGTTTTGACAGCAGTGAGCCTGAGAATGCCTCACTCATGGAGAGCTCCCTCTGATCCGTACAGTACACTAGGCACAGTCTTACTAGTCCTTTTTGTGGGACTTATCTGGTGAGCAGGTGGTCTTCTACCAAATAGGTACAAATCTCTAAGGGGATCTCTAAATCTCTAGGGGTCCTTTGCCACTTGTCAGGGTTGTGAATTCTTGTCACTGATAGCATTACAGAATACTAACCATGTCACTGTTGCAAAAAGGCGAGTGTATGTCATAGGAGGAAGGGCACCATGGTTGAAATTTTCAGCTTGGAGCTCATCCGTGAACCACGATATGCTACTATCTATACAGACCTTTTATTGACAGAGGTAATTGCTGATTTCTTGCACTGCTGTGTATTTCTGTGCTTATGAATCTGTGTGCCTAGGAGATTAAATGTGCCGTAAAGAAAGGCAAGGGAAAATTGGAACTTGCTTTGTGATCTCAATAACTTAATGGTATCTCCAGTGGAGGAAAAGCAGGAGCTGTCTGGAAGAAGGTCTTTTGGTCTGCATAAGCTGCAGCAGAGAAAAAGCTTTAAGGTGTTACACTCTGAATTATTTTAATTCAGAAGTGAAATGCAAATTTTTGATAGATAACAGCTACTGATGGTCAAGTGTTGAGGTTCTGACTTCAAACCAAACTGTGGGATTAATCTAGGCAAAAGTTACTGAGTTACAGTTTGGCTAGTAATTCTGTAAGTACTTTGGGAGTTCGGTTTAAATCATTTCATATTAAATACCTGAAATGAGTTTGTTGTGGTTTAACCTGGTAGCAGCTCAGCACTACACAGCTGTTTGCTCACTTCCCCCCAGTCAAGAGGATAAGGGAGAGATTGAAAACAAAATAGAACTCATGGGTTGAGATAAAAACTGTTTGCTAAGACAGAGAAAGGAAAAGGAAAAAGAAAAAAAAAAAAAAAGCAGTAATGAACTACTTGCCACCTGGATGTTGTGCAAAGTTCTTGTTTCAGGATGCAAAGGAGTGGAAGTTTCTTTAGTCTCTTACCAGGCCTGCTCTAACATCTGCTGATTTGGATGGTCCTCCTGATGTCCATCCCATGTCTATGGCAGTTTACTTAAAGGGAGCAGAAGTGATGGGGGAATACGAAGCCAATAATATTTGCTCTGTACTTGTGGGCCTTTCTGTCATTTCAGGAGATGCTCTGGAGATTGAGACTGTTTTGCACAGTCTCAAAGTGCAGAGCTTACAGACCCATTCTGACAAGATAATGTATGTGTTTACTACTGAGGGCACCCTTGGGTAGTTGCTTTTTAATGTACAAGGTCTACTCCAAACATAATGCCTCCTATTTCATTATATTGGCCCACAATGTCAGAAGCGAATGTTGGTGGTATGGCAGTAGAGGTTGAACCTTCCCACCAATATCCTATTCCAGATGACAACAGAGGGGCAGTTTGACTAAATGGTGTCTGACATGAAAAGGTATGTGAAGCAAAGGTGTGGGATTGAATTCCTCCAAGTGGGGAAAATTGCACCCACTGAATGTTTCTGGAGACCAAAATGTGAACGTGAGCCCAGTGAGTCGGTGGGTGATGCATTTCAGCAGTGGTGACAGTGACATGAGAGACAAACCATATTTCTGGGCAGCCATGCAGATTTTTGTGAGCACATCATGCAGGCTCTTGTTCATTGCTGCTGAAAATGCATAGCTAATGATGGTGACTATATTGAAAAATAGTGTTTTATAGCTGAGAATTTTCTCTATCAAGTAGTGTTACTGTGCTCTTCGTAGCTGTTGTAGTTTCCATTGAAATATACAGGAGGCATTACTTTTGGAGTGACCAATGTAATTTGCGTCAATTACAAGGTAAATAACTGCATTGTTAGCAATCTTAACTCTTGTGGAAAGCAGAAATTTTTATTTAGGAAAAAAACAAATGCCTGGCTCAATTTCCCCATAGTAAACTTGCAGGGATACAAAGACTTCTTTCTTCAAGTATAAAATAATTGCTTTTGAATGTCATAATCAAGTTGCATGATTTATAACCCCATTGTCATTCAGTTTGAATCTATAATTCATACATCATTATTACTATTAATTTGTGAGATATATGGAAGTTACTTGAAGGTCAGTCAGTGGCTGACTCCACGTCTTAAACATGCTTATACTTTTTTCTACATATTTTTTCCTTTGATCATACGTTTCTGTTCAACATTATTTTGCAAAGTACCACTGAACACAGTTTAAAACCATTGTTTTTGAAAAGTGATACTGGTTTATATAAACTGTAGTTGAAAGCTAAGAGAAAGGAGAATTATAGTTGTCTGCTGAAAGTGTTTGAATTAGATGTAGAGAAAGTGCCTAGCTGATAGTTTGACATGTATTTGCATAGACAGATAGCAACATTTTTGATCAAACAGTTGCATATCTGATATATACAACAACTGAACTAAAATGTTAACTTTAATGTAGACTGATAAATGTGTATCTCTTGTATGCTGTATTCTTATAGAGCATTCAAGAAAATGCTTTCCTATGCTCATGTACTCCTTTTTGAAAGACAAGCAAGAGATTTTGTTGTGCACAAAAGGAAAAAAAAATAGGAGTAATTGCTGGTTTTTGGTGGCAGTATAGTGCATTGGCTGCCGTTTTCCTCATGCTGGTTCTCTGGTATTCCATAGGACATCCATACTGAACTTGCAACAGGAATCCTAGCAGCTTGAAATCTATTTATCACAGTTAATTCTCCTCTGCAGTACTGCTTTGCATTTGCAGCATGTCATAGAATCATAGAACAGCTTGGGTTGGAAGGGATCCCAAGGATCATCAGGTTCCAGCCCCCCTGCCACAGACAGGACCACCAACCTCCAGATCTGGCACTAGAGCAGGTTGCCCGGGGCCCCATCCAACCTGACCTTGAACACCTCCAGGGATGGGGCATCCACGTCCCTGGGCAGCCTGTGCCAGCACCTCACCACTCTCTCTGTGAAGAACTTCATCATGAGCAGTAAGGCAATTTTCAGAAATAGGAGTGGGTCTTTTTCCGCTGACGTCATAATTCTCATAATCAAATGGGGATAAAAAAAGAGGATATGAGAAGGTTAGTAGAAGCCTACTGCGACGGTCACTGTTCATTTTATAGCGTTCAGCTGTAAGACAGTAACGCCACAGTTCCTTACGAGACAAATTTTTAGACAGATACAATGGACTGTTGAGGAGCAGGACAGAGACAGATGTGGAAGACAGCCACTTCACCAAGGAACAGAATGTAGTTGTACCTCCAGGAAATAAGCAGCAAAAAACCAAACCAGTAAGAGAAGGGTGGACACTCTTCTCTTGAGTTTTTTCTTCCTGAAAAATAGGGATGAAGGAGAATAAAAGTGATCCAACAGTCATTTGAGTAAAAAGGAATAGGAAACAAACCCTCCTGTTGTAGCATAATCACTTAGCACACTTCTCATTGGGAAGAGAAAGTTTTGGGAGGATAAAGGCGAGGAGCAGGGGAAAAAAAAAGGCAGTCAGCAAGAAATATGCCATCTATGGATGTTTATTATTTTGAAAACCTGCTAAATCAGATGCTGGATGTGTGAGAGTAGTTCATTTTGATGTTTTTCCCTTTAACAAGTTATTCTCAAGCATAATACCTAAGTGCATAAATGGAGGAGTGGTTGTTTGAGCTACTATTATAAAGTCCACTGTCTATAGAGTCAAAATAGATAATGAAAACAGTTTGCCTGCTTTTTTAGAGTGTAAGTGTAATTAATAACCAGAATAGTTTATTTAAGACAGTGGTGAATTTTCTATATTTTGAAGATTAAATCTTAATTGGTTGTCCTTCTAAAAAATGTGCTTTTTTGAAACCTATGAAAAGGGCTTTTTGTGAATATGATAAATCTTAATAGGTAAAAGTTGAAAAATATTCTGAAGACAAATTGCTTGAATTAGACTACTGATAAAGGTAAATGCCTTTCTGCTTTGTACAATGCCTGCTTAAGTCTTGAGAGTGCAATTCATTGTAAAATTTTTAAGAATAATATGAAGAGCATACAGTAATTACATTGTACCCTGAAGCACACTCTCTTGTGGCCCTTTATTTCTTTTCTTTTTCTTCCAAGAATGATGGAAGTATTATGGATTAAAAAAAAAAAAAGAAATGAAAGGCATTTTGTCATATTTCCCAGCAGAACTACTCAAGATGTATGCTGAAAAAAGACATAATGCTTACAAAACACAAGTTCTATGCATTCCCACAAATAAAAATCCTAAAATGTCTGATTCTGTGGATCTTAATAATAGCCCCAGTGAGATCCTGATTTTGTAGTTCCTACGAAACTTGTGGAATGCACAGTGTTTTATCTGAGCAAAGCAAGCATTTCATTTATTCTTCTGCGAGTTGGTTATGGGACCTGTTCAGGATTTGGACCTTAGAAGTAACAGTACTCTAAAACAGTACTCTAAATAAGTGCATATTATCTTTTTTCTATGTAAGAAAAGGGAAAGGGAAGAAAGAAGAGGAAAAAATAAAAGAAGTTGTTGAGATTATGTCTGAAGTCCAGGATGAAATAAATCTAGAAGATGTACAGTGGCAACCACCACCTGACTTCATGTTAATGAATTATATTAATGATGCTTCCAAAATAATTCTGCCACTCACCACTACTCGGGAGCAGGTTGTGGCTCTTGCACAGTGAGTACCTAATTATATTTCCGTAAATAATGCAAATAAGTTGATTTGGTATAATAACAGTTTTCTTTTCACAGGACAACTTTTTCAAGTTCTTTTTCCCACCCATAATTGGAATCAAAAACAGCTTTGGCCTGGTATTTTAATATGATCTTTGATTTTAAGTTTCTTCTTTATTATTTTATTATAATTAGTTTAAAGTACTTAAAGAAAGTATCATTTTCTCATTCTGAAAATATTCATGTTGGCAGTTTCAGGTTTTTGACATTTATATATCTGTACGGAACCTTTCCATTGAGCATTTCTGATAAATCAGGATTTCCAGCCTTTTATTGTAAACTTTCATGTTCATTCTACAAATGAATGCACAATGAAGACCGTCTTTAAAGTATTTAAAACATTTTAATTCTGAGAATTTCCTATTATTAGAGAGTTTGTTTCATGAAATATGTCCCCTCTCATTCCTCTTCACATTGCACCTATTTTGTGATTATACAGATGGCCCTTATTCTTAATTGTCATCTTGGCTGTGATAATGCCCTGAAGGTTGTTGAACAGCAATCAAACGTTAGGAGAGTAATTAATGTTTTTTTTTCCCCTGGATTTTAAAACAAACAACTAGAAAGAAGCATTACTTGCCATTATTATCTCACTGCTATTGGGGTATGGCCGAGCCCAAAAAAGTGCTGTGAACCTTTCTGTTGACTCCAGTGGGTTTTGGATGAGGGTTAAAAATCTGACCCAAATGCAAGAATTCCGTGTTCAGCAGGAAAAGGTCCGGATTCCCAGGAGATGCCCTTTTAGTTCCTTGTATGTAGAACTTTGTATAGTCGCTGCTGTCTATGCATGCACCCAGTTAGTGGGATGTAACCATTGCAGAAAAAAGTCTGTAATTAACCAAACATTATCAGTGAAGAAAAAACTGCACAGTAGATAAGACTGTTGCAACTTACGTCTGTTCCTTGCCTTAGGATCTTTCTTGCTCTGTTAGTTTAGAAACTCCTCGGGATAAGAACTCTCTTGTATTTTGTTTTCTATACCAAAAGCACAAAACATTTTTAAAAGGAGTTTTCAGGTGCTACTATAATTAACATCCTGATGGTTTAATAGTGCCCGAACATTGCAATGACGTGTGTACAGACACAGTATAACAGTTGTTATCAATGTGTGATTCATTAGTAGCGCTGGCCACTCAGCCTAGGCACCAATCACTGTCATCTCCAAGCAGTGTGGTTCCTTTCATCTTCTCCTTAGTTTAACCTTTACTATCTTAGCAGTTTCCTGACTGCCTCCTGAATCTGGTGAGTTTGGCGTCAGATCCCACCGAGTCTCTCAAAATTTGTTTTTTCTTTCTACTCACCTCCTTTTGAATGAAGCGATCCGCTATGATATGAGGAACGACTTCTCTGTTGATTGCAAAATTTGACAAGACAGGTATTCATCCTTAACTATCCAGCTGTGTATAAATGACGCTGTCTTTTCAAGGTGGAACTCATAAAATACTCTTTCAAATCTGCTCTTCAAACATATGTGTGAAATATTTGCAAATGCACAGCCTGGTGAAACGATTGTCAGGAACGGAAGTAAAATGTTTTCTGTAGGGATTTGTATTCATATGCTGCATTTTCTGTGTGTGCCTGGGTAGCATGTGCTGAATGGTCAGGGAAGGAGGAGGCAGCTGCAGGAGCCCAGGCACATCCCTGCTGTGTTTGCTGGGAGGAAGCCAGCATGGGTTAGGGAATACACCTTGGTACTGGCTGCCTCCTTTTAAACAAGTGCAGCACATCTCTGTGCATGTGCAGGAGTGGTGTGCATGTAGGCTCAGGGGCCTTTGCTCTCTTTATTGAGAGCTGGCTGCAGGCATGAGCAGCACAGGAGACTATTTGGACACCTTTGCTTCTTCAGGTTCACGCTGTAATTCCCAGCTTTGCGATACCACATTCAGTCTGCTCAGCAGTAACTCCCTGTGCTGCTGCTACCAGCACCTCCCTAAGCCCTGGATTTTGAGAAATAAGATCCTTGAATTGTTTTGCATGCAGTGTGAGGCTTAAACCCGATTGCATATGCTTACTATGGAGGCAGTGATGCGGAAGTTTGCTCTCAGTCTGAGGTAGTGGCTGTTGTGTCAGCTCTGCAGCACCTTGTCCAGAGTTACAGCCCTCAATAATACCCATGCTTTCAACTGAGGACACTGTGAGGAACAAAGGTCTGTGCATAGAGGAGCTGTGGCAGAGGGGAGGTGAAGATACGTGTAAGAGGAGGTAGGGACATACAAATCAGACTTGGATCCTATCTGTGCACAGTTACCCAGAAGACATTCTTTCAGCAGTGTTTGCATAGCTTGTGCGTTCTGATCTTCTCTTTCTTTGTTTGAACTATTATTTTTTTAAGGAAAAAGACAACCTCCTGCCCCAAATGTTGGCTTTGGCATAAGACAACACATGTAGAGACTGAGGGACCCTTTCTGGATGTAATTACTTTCTTGTGTTGAGAGTATTGTCTAATGACTTTATTTTTGTCACATATTCTGATGCTTTAATTAAAATTTCAAACAAATGCTAGGGCTGGGGATTGTACTACATAAGTAATCTGTTAGCTGCAGAGCTGAACATTGGTTTCTGAACTATTTACTCAGTGATTTCAGTTTTGATGATGATGTTCTCTGAATACTTGCTGCACACACTAGAACTCTCCAGAATCACTGCTGGCAGCTTTGACTTTGGTCTGTGATATTTATGTTTACAGTTATGTTTAACTGTAGTTAATAGTAAAAAAAAAAATAATAGTAAAAAAATCAGTTACCAAATAAAACAATTACAGCATTCATAGCAACAGTATTAGAGTTGCATATATCATTCTCTTATTGCTTCTGTACCTCCCATTTTGTGATAAATTCAAGAGGCACTGTAGGTTTAATTGATCCTGGTGTGCATTGGAACAGGTTTGTTGCAGACAAGATGGGTGGTGCAATTGAAAGAGACAAACTGCACGATTTCAGCTGGGAGCTTCACATAAGTGAAATAGAATTTGAACTGAAATCCAACATTGTGCCTATTGGGAAAGTAAAAAAAGGAACATTTTACCACAGGGCTTTACTTTTCAAGGTATGTTAACATTTACTTTACAACATACTGCTATTTTTGCTAAATGGCTATTAAAACTAGACTATACTTGCATCAGTGTAATCTAATATTTATATTAATGGAATATCTTGTGTATATGTTTAAGTCTACAGAAGTGTATACATATTTTACTGGCAAAATTGATTTCCCAGTGAACGAAAGCCAGCATTGCTTCTTTTTGTAAACATTCTTTTTCTCATTAAATTGTCTTAAGTGATATCAGCAGAACACTTGATAAATGGCAAAAAGTCAAGATATTTGTTAGATAGTCAAAACATTTTATAGTTTCTGTAAACTATAAAATATTGAATTATGCAGTTTCCTAGGTGGTTTTTTGTTGGTTTTTTTTTTCTTTTCTTTTTTTTCTTCCTCTGTCTTCATGTCAGCCTTCTTATCTCCCTTTTCCTTGGCTGTTGGGTAGCTGGCCTCTTCTGCTTGGATGAAAAGAAAAAGAGAAGAAGGGCTTAGACACTAAATGGGAAGGACCTAGGAAATAGTGTAGAGGAGAAAGAGTACAATGCAAAATACATGACATCCATGGGGAGAGAAAGTTCCTGACATATTGTGGAGGTATGAGAGAAGGAATTAATTGTGTTGAAGCAGTACTAATGTTCTCTTAGCCTCCACTGTCCTCTCACCATTATGTTTCCAAAGAAACATTTGCAGGGACAAATCCTCTCTCTTAAAGCCACTACAATCTCACCATGGAATATCCTTGTTTGTAAAAAGTACCAATCTTTCAGGATTTTATTTCTTCATAGCAGATGCATTCTAAGAAAGTGGTTTTTTGTAGCTGGAAGCCCTCGCAGCACTGCTGGGGACAACGTGGAGCTTAGGCCATGGAGGTGTTCTATGTAGTTCACCTCGCATTTCATTGCTTCATACACTGAAGATGCTGAAGGGCAAAGAGCATGCTTTGGAGTGAAGCAGGAGCCCTAAATTTAACACTGATAAAAACGTTACCTTTCTACACTTAATAGCTCATACAAATAGCAAAAATAAAAATACAATATTCATAGCTCATACACATATCATTACTTGTGTTAATGGTTCTCCAGAATATTGTGCAGAACAGAGTCTTCCAGGAAGAAGAATACATTTCAACACAGTGTGAATACTGTTCTTCATTTGAGATCTGAAAGACAGGCTGATGCATGAATATGTCGGTGTCTGAGAAGAGTAAAAAATGAATATTTTTTAATGCAGTGCATAGAATGTGGTAGAAACAGCATCTATAAGCAGTCTATCTAAGCACAACCAACAGTAAATATTTGCAGTTTGGAATGCCATGGATATTTACACAGTCTGTATCAAGAAAGCTCTTTATGGTATTTCTTTTCTTTTTAAGCATCACTTGCTATCACACAAGCTAGATGTATTAACTGATTAACTTTTCTTTCTCTTTTAGGTGATAGCAGACAGACTTGGAATTGGCTGTAGTTTAGTTCGTGGCGAGTATAACAGAGCTTGGAATGAAGTTAAATTGGTTGATGACTCTCCTCAAGGAGTAACTGGGCTTCTGCTTCCTCCTCAAGAGTATATTGTAGATCTAATGTTTGTGCCAGGCTTTCTGATGAAACAAGAAAGTGTAGAGGCTGATCAGTACAAACATATTTAATCACACTCAAATTTCTCAAAAATAAGCATTTTAAGATGATGACATGCTATTATTTATGCAACAAAAGGGGGTTGTGGTCCAGCTATCCAAAGAAAAAGCATATATTTCTGCAGTCATTTGCTGAAAGATGTTCTTCATTTTCTGAGAATTCACTTTAGATATCTGCATTTGGTATGTTGTCCTAAACATCTAATTAAACTTATTTTACATAGCCAACCTCAGTTCTTAGAAATTAGGGAGGGAGTGGAGGCCATTGATGTTGGTACTATTTTAAGACTAAGATTAAAATTTAGTAGATCAAGAATATTTGATATATTGTGCTTATTAAATAGGTTTAAATTATTTCCAAACTACATTTTTTTTTCTTATGGTCCTTCAACAGCTTACTTTCTGCCTCTGGGGAAAACATCCCATTTGTATTTCTTGGAATTTGCCATAATTATGGATAATATACTCTAGGTAAAAGTAAATACTGTTCGTTCTGGCACAGAGAAGGCAGATGATTGATAAGTTATTGCTTGCAATCTCCCTTTAATTTCTAACTGTAAGGATTCTATGATTCTACGATTTCTACCTTTCTAATAAATATGAACCAGCAAAGCAGCAGACTGAAGGTGGTAGTGCTGTCAGTGGGATTTTGATATGGGAGGACCTAATGCCTTAACCCTGCACACTTCCCTGTGTTTGCTTGTTCTGCATGTGTGGAGACTGGAGGCTGAGGTCTCTGATCAGTAGTAGGAGCATCCAGCTTGACTTCCACTTGTTTTATCTTTATGTAGGCAAGGGACAACTGCTGTCTAATTCGTGGAATTAATGCAATTCACATAGCTTCTGATTTTCTATTACTAAACAACAGCAACAGCAGAAGACTACCATTATGTCACTCCTTCAAACTCTGTATTCCCTTGCATTGTAGAAATTAAACACTTTCCCCAGTAATTCTCAGTAGCTGTTTAACTCTGGATCCTGAGAAGGATCATGGAGCAAAACAGATGTCTCTTTTCGGATCCAAGAGGAACTTTTAAAATCTTATATATATATATATGCATATATATACGTAATTTTTGCCTTCAGGCAAAAACAAACAAGTCTTTTGTTAGTGAACATGGACTTGGGATGATGATGTACTAATTCATCCCTAGCTCCTCTGCATGAATCAACCTCTTCTATTACGTTACTCCCTTGTCCAAAAATCCAACGTGTTATCAACACAGTATCAAAACAGAGGCTGTGCAGAGGCAGCAGGCTTTTACTGGCTAGCATGCCAAATTAGTTAAAATAGAAAAGTGCATTAATACACTCATTATATTCATAGCTCTCGAGGTGGTTTTTACAAGAGCCATCTCCCCCCACAACTCATTGTAGTACCTATTTTCTTCAGAAGACTGAAAATAAGCAAAAAATTCCCCAGGCAATGCAAAGCCCCAAAACAGCATGCATAGAAACCCTTTATATGCCATCACAGCAAAGCAGAAGAATAAAGAATAGCAAGAGTCTGTCTGCCCGAGTAGCCTATCTCCAGTAATGATCGATAAAGCAAAGGTTAAGAACACAGCACAAATACACTTCTACATTTCCAGAGCAGTTTGCAGTTCAGGGGCTGCAGCTCACACAGATGTCACCCAGGGGAGGATCGGGGGGCTCTGCTCCAGCACCTTTCCATGGGCTTTGCGAGACTGCTGTGTGGCTGTGGGGTGTGATTGTTTCCTGCTCTTTACCAGTATGGCCATTAGAGCAGAACTTTGCAGATAAATGAAAAGCTCTTTAGACCTCTTAATGAGCTAATTATTTTTCTATTATAAAAACGCTACCTCTGACACTGAAAGATATCGGGCATATTGGGATGACTTTACCTGGCCTTCCTTGTCCACTATCACCAGGCAGAATTCACACTTCAGGTACAGGTGGTGTACGTGAAGCAATGCCAGCAGTGTGGGGGCAAAACTGCGCGCGTGTGTCTTTGACCTATAAAAATGTTATTTGTAGGACATAGCAGGAACTCGTGTGTTGGAGGCTCAGTGAGCTAGTAAAAGCTTCTTTCTCATTAAGGAGGGAGCCTATTTGCATGCTAATTAACCAGCCTGCTCTTCCAGCTCATTGATGTTTCACTGACGTGCTGAGATGCCATCTATGGAAACTGTGCACAAAGCAGAACCAAAGACAGCTCCTGCTTGAAGCTGAATAAATGCTGAGGGACATTTATTCATATTTAAGGCAAATGGCAGGCTGGAAGGTCTGACCTCCCCAGGCTGGGCAGCCGCAGCCAAAGGCCTGGTTTAGGCTATAAGACAAAAAACTCCTAACTCTTTAGTAAAAGGCTCTCCTAAAAAGTGCAGCGTTGTTTGGTTGTGCAGCATTTTCTAGTCTTCCTCAATCTGCCCACTGCTGCCTGTTGCTCCCTTGTGACTGCTGCAGAAAACTGCCAAATACAACAAACTCCTGTATGGATTCCATAGCATGCAACACGTTCCCTTTGAGGTGCTAGCATCATTCAGGCTTGCTCCAAAGCACAGTGCTGCCTTCCTGTGGAGCAGGAGCTGCTCCAGGGAGCCCATCCCCTGCTGCAAAGGGCTGTGCCGAGCACTGGGGTACCAGGGAGCTGCCAGCCTGCAGGCCCTGCTCCCCGCTGCTCTGTTCTTCTCTTTCATGCTGTCTCCATGAGATGTCCCTAGACTGTCTCATTGTTTCTGATGTTAGTTTATTGTGTTAATGTATGTCCTTCGACAAATGAGCAGCTCTTCCTAGTTATAAAAGGATTTAAGAATTTGGTGGGGAAAAGCAAAACAAAACAAAAAAAACCACCAGAAAGAGTAATGGCAATGGAGTGTATTAAATTCCTTTTTAATTCAGCTACTCTGCACAGGAAGCTTTTAGTGACAGAGCTTGAAAGAAGAGTCCTTAAAGGCCAAGTGTCAAAAGGATATTCTAGGGTCAAAAGGATTTTCAAAATGTCATTAATTTTAATTGGCGTTAGGGAACAAATTAGAAAGGATATAGGTGGAGTTCTGCTCCATGTCCCAAGATAAAACAGATTTTGTTAATGACATCTAACATCTGAAGTTGCAAAACTGGCATGTTTTCTTATAAATGGGCCCCTCTTCAGACACAATTTACCCGTGGTAGATTGCTGCTGCCATACAGCCTCTTCTCCCAGTGACAGCAATAGGATGAGAGGGAATGGCCTCAAGCTGTGCCAGGGGAAGTTCAGGTTGGGTGTTAGGAAAAATTCCTTCTCAGAAGGTGGTGGTGCATTGGCACAGCTGCCCAGGGAGGCGGTGGAGTCACTGTCCCTGGAGGTGTTGAAGAGCTGTGCAGATGTGGCACTGAGGGATGTGGTCAGTGGGTGTGGTGAGGGTGGGTTGGGGTTGGACTGGGTGATCTCAGTGGTCTTTTCCAGCCCTGATGGTTCTATGATTCTCTGATACTATCTGTGAATCCCTCAGGCAATCCTTCTGGTCAGAACGACCTCTCGCACTGCTCCACTCTCCGACACAGTTCTTATTTCTCAAATAACATACGCATTTGAGGAAATCACAATCTGTTTCTAGATAGCTGGAAAAGAAGAGGTCTCCCAAAGCCCAGGGCCAAACAACTCATTTTGAGATACTCCCATCTCCCTGAGCCACGTGCTGTGAATTGGTCCTTCTCGGTAGAGTGGTTCCTGGGCAGTGGTGATGGGCACTCAGCCCCAGCACTAAGGTGGGGATGAGTGAACAGCACAAAGCAAGGGAATGGCTCCATGTGTCTTCAGTGAGTGAAGGGGTGGGTTTCACTGTGAGTTGGAGGAAATAAGGAGTTTTAGGATATCTTTCAGCAGCTTGGTTTTGTGCTTCTCCTTTAGAATGATTAGAAAATGCATTACAAGTATGCCTTTTGGGGAGCATCTGAGAGAGAAGGAAGGGTTTGTAACAGCATTTATGTGAATCCCAGATTTAACGATACAACCAAATGAATGAGTGGGAACAAAGCCTGTCCTGGTGAGCCCTGTTCCTCAGGAGCTGCCGCTCATGAGGGAGGAGGAGAGCTGTTGTTGGGGAACGCAGCCCACTGGAGGGAGGAGCAGAGCTTACCCCGCTCCTCAATCATTTCTATTTCACTTTTTTATGATACAGTCATGAATTAGTTCTTTCTGCATTTGTAATTAGAGAGTAGAGCAGATGGTCAGGGCTTAGTTCAGGGCGATAAATCCATTAAGATAACCTACAGGAAGCTGCTGCTGTAGCAGTTGCCAAATAATTACTTGATGTTTTGTTCAGGCTTTGGGCGCTGGGTGGAAGGAGAAGCAGCACGGTTTTTTACTGCCTGAGCTACAAGGGATGAGAAAACACACACATGGCTGTGGGGAATGTGTTATTCCTGGCCACGTGGCTCAAGAGGGATGACAGGGAATGGACTCAAGTTGCGTCAGTGGTGGTTCAGGTTGGATATTAGGAAAATCTTCTCTGAAAGAGTGGTCAGGCACTGGAATGGGCTGCCCAGGGAGGTGGTGGAGTCACCGACCCTGGAGGTGTTCAAGAAAAGGGTAGATGTAGTACTAAGGGTCATGGTCTAGTGGGCAGTGGTGGTGGTAGACAGACAGGTGGACAAGATGATCTCAGAGGTCTTTTCCAACCTTCATGATTGTATGATTCTATGAACAAAAACCGCCTAAGCATGGATTTGGGTTTGCAGAAGGATGTTCGTGTGATTTCTGCACCTCAGAGCTCCCTGCCCAGCTGGATGGTGACACTCATCTCCAGAGCTGGCAGCCGAGGCAGAGCTGGGCTGGGACATGATCAGAGCTGTGATGAACAGGAGCACTCTGTGCACCCCCTTAAGTAGACACTGAGCTTTTTGGGAGGGACCCATCCCTCAGTGCAGTGTGTCCGTGTACCACAGTCAGAAGGCATTTGTAGCAATAAGCCAGCTGAATGACAGTCTGGGGAGAATTTACTTTAAATTTTACATACTGCAGCTAGGGGAGACCTTCAGCTGCTTCCCCTTGTGCGTAATGAGAGAAAAAAAAAAAAAAGGAAAATTAAGTAACAGCTTAATTGGCTTTTATAGCAGTCTGCAGGGGGAAGTGCAGGCCTGTTCTCTGCCTAGCTACAGAGCATGGTGTGTGCTGTAACCAGGGGAGGCCATATTACTGTCATGACAGGACAGTGATTTTTTTTATTTTTATTTTTTAACAAGATCAGAAAAACAAAATATCTCCGTTTGAGGGCTGCTTTTTGCCTGGGAAGGACTTGTGAAGTGGCTGGAGGGTGGCAGGTCGGGCACTGGGTGAAGAAGGGGCTGGCGGCGGCCGAGGAGCTGCTGCTCTGCTGCCTCCTCTCACCTATGGTCTGCCCAGCGAGCAGGGCTGGCAGCCAGCGGGGTGCAGGGCTGGTGGGGTGCAGCAGTGGGCCCTGCAGCAATGGGTCCTGCAGTAATGTGTCCTGCAGCAATGGGTCCCGCAGTGATGGGCCCTGCCGTGATGTGTGCTGCAGAGAGTGACACGGCTCTGACTGCAAGATGTCAAATGTGAAATGGGGATGTTGGCATTAGCCGGATCTGCGATTTGTGCTCACTGTGACCAACAAGCAGCTTGCAACATTGTGGGCAGTAAAGAGGATAGCGATGCCAGGGCTGATGAGCGTGGTACCTTCTGCTCCCGCTGCTGCCCTGCTTGCACAGCCCATGTGCTGCAGTGCCATGCGGAGCACGAGGAAGAGGGCACAGCAACAGACCTGCCTCGTTTCACTTCTCACTGCCTCCGTTTTTTTATTGAATTTTGTCTTCAAAAATTCAACCAGCGGTTAAATCAATGTCAATTACATTAAAATGCACACGTTTCAAGACTAATCACTTTCTCTTACCCTTCTGCATTTCCTGGTACCAAAGGCAGAGCGTTGACCTGCCTGTTGGGGGCTGGGGACAGGGCCAGTGGCAGAGATGCAGATAGCACACCACCTTCACAATTACTTGATCAGTATAGCAAAGAGCAATGCTTGTAATGTGCATTTAAGAGAGCAAAAGCATGAGCATTTCTGCATGCAGCCTTGCTCTCTGTGAAACCAATCCATAACAGCCACAAACAAATGTCTCAACGGGATTTTTTTTTCCCTGGCACCGATTAGTGTGCACACTACATCTCCTGACTGCAGCGTGAATTTAGTTGTAATCTGACAGCAGTGAGAGGTGACTGACGCCTGCCCAGCTCACTGCTTTGGATGCCCCACTCGGACCACAGTGTGTTCAGACAGAACTGTTCTGAGCAGTGTAGTAGCTCAATATCTGCTGGTCACAATGCTGATCTTTTTGTTCACAGCGTGATTTTGTTTGCTTTCAAAGTTTTTCTTAACTCTGTCCATGTTGTTCATCCCCTCTGAGGACTGGCCTAGGATTCTTTATGGTTCTGCCTGTCTGTGTATAGCATGTGCTCACGTTGCACTTGTCATGGATTTAATTTGATTCTTGGATTCAATAGTGCCATCATTCTCAGTCTTCAGGAACCTCGCTCTATTCCAGGCAAGCTAAAATTGTTGTTGAAAAATTTTAATATAAAGACACTACTCAAAAATACCATTCAGAGATCTATGGCCGTGGGTGGCAAAGTGTGTGGGAGGATAGGGACAGGTATCTGTCACGACTGTCACCTCCAATGGCTCTGGAACGCAGCCCTGAACAAGTGCAGAATCCTAAAAAGCAAACAGAATGTTTCAGAAAGATATCCCCTGATCCTGGCAATGCCAAAGAGTTACAGCTTGCTGCACTTTTCATCATCCGAAGGGCCAAGGAGTAATCAGCAAAACTCACTCACATTTTAGTAGTCCCACAGGGCCAGTGCAACAGTCCAAAGGAGAGTGGAGGCTAGCAGGGGGTTATCATGGCCTGAATGAAGTCATGGCACCTCTGAGCGCTGCCATGCTGGACATGCTAGAGCTTCAGTATGAACTGGAATCAAAGGCAGCCAGGTGGTACGCCCCAGGGTGCTGCGGGGAGCATGGGCACTAAGCATGCTCCATGGGATGGACTGTGCAAGCTGTGCCCAGGCCCTTGTCTGCACAACCAGGGCACTCATTCCAGACCACAGATGGAAGAGGAGGGTCCCTCTGCAGAGCCACTTTGAAGCTGTGGAGCCCCATACCAGGGGTTTGGTGCTTGAGATCCTGAGTGCTTTGTAAGTTCCTTGGAGGTGGCGACTCCAGCACTGAAATCTGGGTGGTTTATGTCTGACTGGTCTCCAAGTTTCTGGGACAGGGGAAAGTCTTCCCTATTAATCCAAAGGCATCCCTCCTTCATTTCTTTAAGGTTGCTAATGTTTATTCTTCAAAGCCCCACTGAGAAGCCCTTGTTTTATGATTTTTCCCATGTGTTCAATCTGATTCCTACTTGCTTGATCTGGGTGGTGATCTTTTAAAGCCCTACACTACTGACTTATCTTTTTTCTCCTGGGATCTATCTGCAGAACATGGAACAGGGAGCACACTGCCATGTGTGCAGCGCGCCCTGCCCAGGTAACATCCCCTTGATCTCTCAGCATCCTGGCCACATCCTGACTGCGCCAGGAGGAGCTGTGTCTGTTCACGGGAGGAATGGAAAGCTGAGTTAGCAGAGAGGAGCAGTCCCTTGGTGCTGGAGTGCTACCTGTGAGATTTCCAGGGTGCCACAGGTGCATGCTGTGCCTTTTCCCCACAGCTGAAAGTCTCCAGCAGCCAGCACTTGTTGCACCAGGATCTGCATTTTCCTCCTGTTGCATTCGCTGCTCTCTCTGGCTGACAACAGTTCTCCATTTGAGAGCTCCCTGAGCTACAGACTGCCACAAAGCCCATGTGTTGGTGCTGGGTATCACTGCATGCTCGCTCTGATTTTGTGTTTCCCACAGCCACCTCCCGGTGCTCAGCACACTGGCCTTTCCTCTGCCTTGGCACGGCTCTCGCTGTTCTCATTGCTGCCCTACTTGCACCAGCCCTTGACACCTTGCCGCCCCTCCTCCTTCTTGCTCCCTAAATTAAATTCCACTATTTTTGCCTTTTTAGTTGCATTTACTATTATAAACCTGCCTGTGAATGACTGTGCCATTAACCTCTGTGCTCTTTACAATACTGTATACTTTGCAACTTCATTAAAGTCTGAGTAAAAGGAAATAGAGTGCCTCAGTGTAGGACATGCAGATGGTGTTCTGTTCTCTGTAACTGAACCAGAAAGGACATTTCCTCATTTTTGATCCAGAAAACAGCTTTTGTACCTTTCCAACTAAGATGTCATTGAGATACAGCCGATATGCCCTTTCTTGGGTGATTCTTTTGTGACTACTTGAAAGGATGCATCATACATCAGAATATCAGATGGGAAGCTGAGGGGTAAGATATCTGGGTAGTAGGAGGGGGGAAAACATGCAATGGCTGTATTTAAACAAATAAAGCTAAAAAGTTATATAGATAGACAGATATACTTTTCTTTATATATATAAAGAAAAATAATGTTAGAATTGGAGGCTGATGACTGTAGATAGTTTGTTGTTGCTATACAAACGGACCTTTGCCGCAGTTTGCGTTTTTCCATAGAAGCCCGCTAATCAATGCTTTCAGATAAAACGATTTCAGAAGCTTGTGCAGCACTGCAGAATCTTCTAAAGGCAATAACAAAACCTACAAACACCTCGGGAAAATTCACATAAATTAGAGACATTTTAAGTCGCTCAGCTGTGGGAGAGTTCCTTCTGCTCCTTCAAACGCTCCTTCAATGTGGGCACCCTTTGTGTCAGACGATGGCCATTGGCAGGCGGGCACCGAGCGGTGTGAGCGCTGAGGGGAATTGCTTCTGCCTTTAACCTAATAACCATCCGCCCATACAACCCGACAGCCATGCTGCTTTTTGCAGCGTCCTGCTCTCAGAGGATACGGCTACTTGGTTTAAAGCACGAAATAACGCAAAACCTTGCAGGCTGATAGAGGAGATGTGAAAAAGAAGAAAACAGAAAGAAAGGGCCTTTCAAGGAAATTGAAAATGGTTAAGTGTGCAAAGTGGCCTGAAAATATTTTTTTTTTCCATGAATGCATTATGTTGCAAAGGACACCAACAATCAGGGAAAATGGTATTTGATAAGAGATTCATTCATCGTGTTTATTTCCCAGTGCATTAAAAATGCCCTTTCTTTTTGAAATGCATTAGATCATTAGCTACAGGTAAACATGAAGCGTTTCCCACTCTCCTTCCAAGTATACGCGGGTGTGTATGTATTTGTACCTTAATTTATCACTTTCTGCTACCAAATTTTCATTTGAAAGAGTTAGAAATACATGCAACAAACCTCTAGCCTGTAGAGATTGCAAATTGCGGTGCTTTAATGAAACCTCAAACCCTCCGTGAGCCATAAACCTACAGCTGAGATTCATACAGCAAAAAGCACTTTTTAGAATTATCTGGATTCCATCCAGGACGACTGAAATAGGGATCAAAGTAAATGACATGTGCTGGAGGAATGGTGTGTTGAAGGCTAATCTAATGCATATGTTTAGGGAAAGTCCATTTATCCATAAATTAAGCGGTGAAATACTTCAAAGGACAAATATGATCTTAAACAGCAATATTTTGGGGTACTAAGATGTTTCTATTAGGGAATCTAAGGGATGTTACCATTAGTAAAACCACGCAGAGGCCGTTTCCATGCAGACTGGTTTAACAGCTCTGAAGATCAATCCATCAGCAGTGGAAAACACCTACAATGAACCCAGGTATTGTGAGTGGCAAGTAAGGGATGGAGTCAGCAGGGGTCGGATGCAAAACCCACACAGAGTTACAGCAGAAAGAGCTTCCTGGGCTCTGTGGGGTTTCAGAGGGAGCCTGGTGTGTCTTCCCTATGTCTGAATCAGCAGAAGGGTCCTTGTGTCAGCAAATGAAGAATTCCTTTTGAAGATAAAAGGAGAATTACTCGAGTATGCACCAGGGAAATTCAGGGCATATGGGTGTTTGAGCTCACCCAGGTTACCATTTGGGAACCTGTGCCCAGCAGGCACGGGGTCTGAGGGATTTTGAAGAGCAGAGAGCCTGCTTTGGCTGAAAGCAATAGGACCGGAGCCCAGAACACCCTCACACAAGGACGAGAACCTGCAGAGCACATTTGTTTGGCGCAGCCTCCTCCATGTTCTTTTTCTCCCTGGTTTCATGGAGATGGGGAGGAAGCAGGACATTTCTCATGCATCTTCACTGATCAGTGTAACAGCCTGCACAGCAGCCCCCACAGAAACCAGCCCTTGGTCATCTCTGTTTGCAAATCCTCTTTTATCTCCATAGTTACACTGCTCCAAGAAAGCCACGTCCGGTAATTACAAAAGGCATGCTGAAGCTGTAATGCCGTTCTCTGGGTTGCATTTGTCAAGCTTGTTGGCCGGCTTGTTTATCGTGTCTCTCTAAAAGGCTCTTTTTTGAGACGATTCTAAGACTTGTCTTCACTGTATCAGGAGCCTACCTTAATACGCGTGTTTCTTTTCACCGTTGTTTTAAACCGTACACTGAGTGATGTAATAATCCCCTCCATCAAAGCTCCCGCTGGTGTCTCCGTCCACCACTAGGTGCCAGTAGGAGCATTGCTTTTGGGAGGCGGGAGGCTGAGATGGGCGATCTGGAGGGGCCGGCTGTGGGTCTCCAAGCATTTCTTGTAATGGCGTGTGAGTATGTCTTCATTTGTCTCTACGTCATCCTACAGTAGAGAGAAGAGAATAATAACTCTTTGCTTGCAATTCAGTTACTGCTATCAGTATCTTTAAATTGATGGGATTTTCACATTTCTGTGTGCTAAACCCCCGAAATGTTTTCTGATCCTATTTACGATATGCTCTAGGTTTTAATATGCAGCTGAGCAGGGTTGGTAATCCTGCACGTTAACAGAAGGCACCCACAAGGGGACAAGCTGTAGTGCTTTTTCTTATGGCAGTGGGTATCTCTCGGGCAAAGCAAATCTTGTGCTGACAGCATTTTCCCATCGGTGGGTTAAGCTTTGAGCAAGGCCCTGTTTTACTGACCATCTGGGCTGTGGCACACTGCTGGCTGCACACAGAAGCCACCACCCCAAGGAGCTGCCTTGGTGGGCCAGCACAGCCACTCTCCATACTCACTTTGGTTTTGTGTCACATTCCGTAAACTGTGCTCTCAGAGGTTGTGCTCCATTGTGCCAGGCTTCGAGCTGCAACTTCACAGGTGTAGTTCAGCTACCAGTGTGTTTAGTTACTGGGAAAAAAAAAAGCTTCTTTCAAGCTTTGTAACATGCCAAACTGTCAGTGAAACAGAAATGGCAAAAGCTCCTGTTGTGGGCTGGTCAAGAATTCCCTTTGGAAAAGAGATTCCAACACAGTTCAGTGCCAGTGAGAAAACTTCGACAGTGCCAAATATTGTTAATATTAGTACACGATGAGGAAAGAAGCTGGTGCTCTTATTAAAAGCAGATGGTTTCTTGGCATCTCTGTTCTTAATCAACAAGAAAGTCTGGTTTCCACTATAGTTCAGAAAATAAGTACAGTTAAGGGACTGGATGGCTATTGTTTTCTGAGGCATATGGTACTTGTGGCAGACATGAAAGCAATACCAATATGTGAGATGACCAGACAGTCTGCTGACATCTACGGGAACAGAAGTTGTCTTCTCTGTTACAATGAATGGATCCACCTGAACACAGAGAATGGTGGCAGTGTTGGAAAAATTCTGTCCCCCTTCCTGGTATAAAATATGTGCACGAGTAGAGTTCTAAGTATCAAGAGCATACGGTTGGTTTTGGATGGGGAAAATGATGAGATTGGTGAGAGTGTAGCTGTTCAAATAGAGCTGAAGGCTGGAACTTAGAACATTTGTTCAGAGAACCTCAGGTGAGCTGCTGGAAGGGATTTAGTCCAACCATTCATCCCATTACAGAGTCAGTGCTTCCTAATGCAGTCCAACCAAATATTTGCTTAAGACGTTCTTAAAATCCACATCCTCACAATGTGATGAGGTGGGTTGCTTAGGTCTCCCAACCGTTGGTTAGGCTCTGGGGAAAAGGCTGGGTTCTCTTTGCAGCAATGCAGGCTTAGTGCTGTTTGCCCCACAAACACTGTTCTCTCATTTCATAGAAGCTGCCCTTCTAGGACACTGTCTTTATTCCCTCAGTCATCTCCCTCCTAGACTAGAAAGGGCCAACCCCTTCAACCCTTCCATTTTATGTGGTGTTTTGCAGAGGCTGATCCTTCTGCTGCCCTGTTTTCTCTCCTTTCAATCCTTTTTCTTGAAGCGCACTACAAAGCTGGACGTGATGCAGCAGCTGGGCCCAACCTGCCTCACCAATTAGTGGCTGTGTGGGTGCCCCTGCCTACACGCCTTCACCTTTCCACAGCCCGTGACCCACAGATGCATTGTGACCTGCTGTAACACCCAGGAGCTTTCGTAAAGAACTGCCACCACAGCCATTTCTTCCCAACCCTAAATCTCTGCTCTTTATTACTTCTGTTAAGGTGTGAAAGTATGCAATTGAGTTTAAGGAACTGCATCTTCAGGGGATTGATCTACTTGCCTAACCAACTGTTAATTGAGGTTGCTTTTTATTCTGTTATTCTCCTCCAGTGGTCTTGCAGCCCCCTCTAGAAGCATTAGGTATCATCTGTGAACATCAGAGGCACTCTCTATAGTCAGTTACCACAATGTAGTTCATGTTTGCAGTAATAACAGGTTTGGGGTTTATTTTCCCACGATGTAAGAGACCTTTAGCCAAAGCAGTCCTCTCTGTGAACCATAAATGCAGTCCTGAAGGAGAGCCTAACTAAAACTCTTTCAGGAAATGGAACCAGTGGAAACATGGAGTCTTTCTTCTTTTAAATCAGTGACTTGGATTCTGTGTCCAATAGCAGAGCTGAAGTACGATTTGCTCCAGGAAGTTCCTCTTATAAAAAGAACACTGTAATAATGTAATGATCTGTGTAGTATCCTCAGACTGCTGTTATCGCCCGTGTGCTTCAGAATCTGAAAATAAAAATGAATGTGAAGCTTTCTGTATTTAGGGAAGAAACAAAAGCAAAACAACAACATTAAAATACACGTTCAGTAATGGGATCCTTTTGTTGAAAACATGCCCAGTCTGTTCTTCCTTGCACAAGTTTGTAAATACTTTGTATTCCTCCAAGCATTGCCACTGTGGTTTGCTGTAACAGGAAAAGAAATCATGTTTGTTAAATTGAGCTTTCCTGCTTTCAGATTTTTTTCAGCAAAAATAATCTCTAAGTCAGAACATCAGCTTCATGAAACTGGCTGGGCTTAAATGCCTCCCTGCTGAGAGTTACTAGGCAACATCTCATTTGGCTTCACCTATAACAGGCTGTTTCCATTCTCCCTGGCTCTGTTGCCTCAGTAATAAAAAGGGTGTGTTCACTCAGACTTTTGCGGCCTGGTGTAGTCTTAAAAGTGTTTAACGTCTTTAGAAAGCTCCAGTGCACTGAATTTACCTTTCCTCTTCATCTCGTATCTTTGGAGCTCTGCATTTTTTCTCATTCTCCCTGTGCTTTCTAAGCAATTTCATAACCCTTTTACAAACATCAAACGGGCGCAGTGATAATCACAGCCAGCCTAAAACAGAGCTGCACCAGAGCCCTGGAAGGTGTGAAGCAGCAAGAATATCTGCAGCTATTGTTGTGGCACAGTGTCACAGCTGGCGATGGCTGCATTGCCATCAGAGGTGGCTGGGCTCCTGCATGCAGCCGGGTGCTGGCAAACCAGGCAACACCTGCTTGAGTACAGAGATTTTGGCTGGGATATCAAGCTGAAGTGCTCCTCCTATCTGCACATACATCCTGTCATGTGTTAACATAGACTTTCACTTACCTGGGTGGGATTACAGCAGGATAATGACAGTGGTTTTAAACTTCTCTTAAGCTTTCCTTAAGACGTGCACAGTCTTTGTGAAGATCAGCATAGATCAACATAGGTAGGATGAGAGCTGGCAAAATAGACATTTCCTACCCATGCCCACAGACAGCAGATCTCGCTGACACCTTCTGAAGGTGAAAGAATGAACACCATACCAACAAAATAGACAACATAGCAAAGAAACCACATACCCACAAAAGGTAAAGCATAACCCTATTGCCTCAGAGAAATCAGTGAGCTAAGCAATTTTATTCCATTTATCCAAATTAAAATAGTGGAAGAAGAATGTTTGGCTCCCACCATATTTGTAAAATACAGTGAGAAAAAATATTGAGATCGTAGGTAAGGGAGGTAAGAGTACAGATTTCTTGAATGAGCTCTCCTGATGTTTTGTTTGTTTGGGTTGGGTGGTTTGGTGGGTTTGTTGTTGTTTGTTTGGGTTTTGTTTGTTTGTTTGTTTGGCAATCTGCCTCTCATTCTGTGCTGCATCACTGGTTGGAAATGGTTGCACAGCAACCTTGTGTAGTACTGGGGTATAAGGCACGGCTTTCTTCATCTCTCCTTTTGATAAATTATCACTTGCAAAAAAATATCTGGATCAAATGGGGTACTCTTTGGTACTCCTTTATAAAATCATGGTGCATTTGAGCATGTATCCTACAAAAATGCATTTATACAAACCAATGTTACGTCTATAAACACAGCTGTTGACACTAATGGTCTCAGTCCCCGTGTGATGTGAACTGCTAGACATTCAAGACCTCTCATCCTGAGATCTTTGGGATGGAAATGGTATTATTTTCCGTGCCTACAGTACCAAGCCCAGCATGACAGACCCAGCTAAAGGCCCAAGGTGCTACGATACACTATTAAAGACCGTCACAGGCTACAAGAATTCCCTTGTGCATCTTCACTGAATTTGTTCCATGATAGCAAATAAAGAACAGTTGCTTCTCTGAGCTGAATGTAATCTGCCAGGCAACTGTAAATCAGTGTTCCATCCTTTACACGCGAGAAGTCTTTCAACATTACTATTTCATTAATTAGTTTCAATGATGTTATTTTTTCTCCCATTGTGTTTTTAAATAACCTTTTAACAAACCCTAATTTATTTTTCTATATAATACTCAAGAGATTTTGACTCCTTAAATAAACTATTTCAGGCCTTCCTTAGTCCTTGCAGCATCTCTACAAGTAAGTAATTACTCTCAGTTTTGCTGAGGGAAGACTCAATGCAAATAACTTCATTGACTTGCTGAAGACTGCAGCCAAGCCAGAATTAGACTGTGTGACTCCTAATGGTGTCCAGATTTTCAGACATCATTTTTCTAAAACTTTTTTGGCACTTAATTGTTTGGAGAGGGTGAATTATTGAAAGAGAAGAGGTATAATTTAGCACATATTTTTCTAACTGGGGTATCAAAACCACAGAGCTAAGCCAAATAGGGCAATGTTGGCATATAAAGAGCAACACTTGACATCTTTTTCAGAGCAGAGGTGATAGAGGCTTGGTTGGAAATAGGCGGCTGTAGTCTCCAGCTGTGTCGCGTATTTCCATGCAGCCCACAATGTATTTTATGTACTTAATGTATTTTATGTACCAAGATGATGTCCTTTATAACAATGTACTTTATGTTCCAAGCCAGCTTTAGATAGAAATGGTGCAAAGCAGATTGCTAACAATATCTTCCTTGCTTGGGAGGCAGAGTGGCTTTTTTTGCAAGCTCAGAGAGGCACGGAGAGAAGGAGCAGATTACTCTTGTATTACTAGCAGCTTCACCCTTCTTTCTCCAGAAACATCCATTATGTTATGCACGTATCCACAGAACTGCAGTGATGCTCTGTCCTGTGGCACCATGCTGCAAGCCATTTGGATTTTCCTTCAAGCTTGTTGACAACCTAGTCTGACTGTAGTTAGAACTGGAGAAGGAAGCCTTCTTGCTTTTGAGCAAGATGGTGAGGGCTTAGCTAGTCCTCATGTTGGTATTTCCTGGTCTTCAACCTAGGTAGAAGAAACAAGTCCTGCCAGCACACAACTGAACTGCCTCTTTCTCCACTCACTTAATGACTTTTTGCACCAGGAAGCCAAGTGTTTTACAGCCACACTCCCGTGCCTTTCCCACCTCCTGCCTTACCCATGCCATGAGCTGTGGAAACACTACACCCATAGCACGCCATGTGCTGCTCGGTACCCCATCACCTCACGGATTTCACAGTTCTTTATGCATAAATAACGCCTAGCCCCAGCCTTTGAGGCAATGGTAAGCCACATGTCACAGAATAGGAAGCTGAGGGACAGCTGCGGGAAGTGATTCGCCCACAGTTCCCTGGGGCAGGGCAGGGAAATCTAATTACAGAAAGGATTCTCAAAAGCTCTCCAAGTGCGAGCTGCTGCCAAAATTCACAAAGGCAAAGTAGCTTAAAAGCAAAGCCCTTATTGAAGAAGTGCCCAGATTTTTTCAAGACTGAAAGAATTTGTCTCAAGGCAGGTGTGTCCATGGGGACTGGTTTTAGTAGCGCTGAGGAATGTGTGTGGAAGGGATTGGCAGTTTGCCACAGGGCAGAAGAAAGAGAAATTCATGCTCATTATTATCGTTCATTTTGCTGTCTTCTCTCTTTCTCTCTCCCTGCCTCCCTTTAGCAATATGGTATCCTTCCTCTCTCCTCTCTAGAAATCTCTTTGTAATATCCCCCCAGATCTGTCTTTCTTGACTGAACTCACCCTCACCCTGTGTCGGAACCGCCTTAGCTTCCATCCCTCAGTCCACTTCCCCTAGTGCCAGAGATGACCAAACGCACATCTGAGTCAGCAGCTACTTGCACGCACTGGGGGTGGCTGTGGGAACCTGGCCTGCAGGCTGCAGAGGGGCTGGTAGAGCAGGTATCAGACGTGCTGCTTCAGATCCCCTCCTCTGCACACAGTTTGTTGGCATTTATAAAGCAATTTCCTGAAGAAATGCCATTTTCAGAGAAGCTGCTACAGAAATTGGGGAAAAAGATATAATTCACCAATGATGCTTGAGTATCCTGCTCAGTTCTGGACACAGAGACTCGGCTGTCTTGATGCATTACTGAAATATAGAAGTGTGGATCAGAGCTGGGCTCAGATGTCATTTCTGAAAGACCAAAAGGCAGATCAGGACACTTATAATAGGAAGAAGGAACAGGAAATGATAATAAGATATTTTGCACAATTTATAGAATCCAAGAATCATGGAATTGTTTGAATTGGAAGACACCTTTAAATGTCATCTGGTCCAACTCCCCTGTAATGCACAGGGACACCTACACTACATCAGGTGCTCAGAGCCCCATCCAGCCTGACTAGGAGTGTCTCCAGCAATGGGGCATCCACCACCTCTCTGGGCGACCTGTGCCAGTCCCTCACCACTCTCACTGTAAAAAACATCTTCCTTACATCCAATCTAAATCTCCCCTCTTTGAGACCATTTCCCCTTGTCTTATCACAACAAAACCCGCTAAAGAGTCTGTCCCCTTCTTTCTTACAGCCTCTCCTTAGATACTGACAGGCCACTCTCTGCTCTCCCTGGAGCCATCTCTTCTCCAGGCTGAACGGCCCCAGCTCTCTCAGCCTGTCCTCATGGGGAGGTGTACATAGGGATGGCCATTTTTTGTGGCCATCCTCTGGGCATGCTCCAACAGGTCCATGTGTCTCCCATACTGAGGACTCCACATCTGGATGCAATACTCCAGGTGAGATCTCACAGTGCTGAGTAGAGGAGCAGGATCACCTCTCTGACCTGCTGACCATGCTTTGTTTGAGGCAGCCCAGGATACAGTTGGCTGTCTAGGCTGGTAGGGCACATTGCTGGCTCATGTCCAGTACTCATTAGGAAAGGGTCAAACAGAGCACAAAGGAAGGCACTAGAGTCCAAAAGAGACCATGAGAATTAGCGCTTTTATTTCAAGAAGGAGTCAGAACTCAGGGATGACAATATGACAGTAAGAGTGCTTGTTGGCAGCTAGAGAGTGAGCTCCCAGGAATGGGGTGCTGAGATCAATCCTTCCTGATGTGACAGCCTCTCAGGGAGAGTTTTGACTGAGCTATGAGATACCTTCACATTTTCTTGGATTGCTGAAGGAGAAAGCCTTGTGAAGGGCTAGGATTTGAGCAGAGCTAGAAGCAGGTGTTCCTGCTTGGGAAGTTTAGGAGATTGACCGCACTGTTAATCAGAATACCAGGTGCAAAATGAACCCTCACACATCCACTGCCCCAGGAATGACCCTATTCCTAATCCAGAAAATCTTCACTCCCTGTTTTAGGCTTTACATTACCTCTCAGTCCTGGGCCTCTCCTGAATGCGCTTGGGTATTCATGCTTGGGTCCATTATGAACAAAGGTCATTAAACCTTGTCATGTACAATGTCTAGCTGGAGTTTCCTTAGGCCCCCAGAGAAGGAAAAAAGGGGCTCCATGACACTTCTCCTTGGCAATAGTCCAAATAGCCGCTTGCCTCTGGGCTTGGGCTGTAAGAAGGGCATTTTCCAAAAACTGATCACATGTAACTTTCAGTGACCTTGTAGCCTTCACTTTACTTTTATGAATGAATCTCTATTAAAAGCAGGGGGTAAATGTTTTTTCTTTGTCCCTCTTTCAGTTTACAAATTTGTCTTCTCCTATAGCCAGCTGTTAAAAGATTGGTTCTGCCCCTGCTTTCACCTTTCCTGTTTTATCAGCTAAGACGTCAAACTGAGGCCTGACCACTTGGTGTTAAAGATCCATGGCTCTTTTTGTAAGGCAGTGGCCTGACCAACTCTAGACTCTAAATGCTGCCTTGTCTTACAGTTTGAGTTAGCATCTCACACCCTAAATTGCTAGGCGTTGTTGCCTTGAGCAATGAACAGCTTCTGTGTCCTAATTCAGGGGGGACAGCAGTTAGGCAGTAGGTGAAAGAAACTGCACGTACTTCTGACTTCCTAGCGCTGCTAAGAGGCTTAACTTTTTTAGCTCTTGCGAGTTGTTTGATATCCACTCTTGAAAAAGGCTGTAGAAATTCCTATGATGGCTCATTATTTTGGCCCTGTTCTATTACCCTATCACCCTCGTCTCAATTTATCTTCTTTTCTGCAAGATTTTACCTTCTCGCACTTCACCTGCCTCAAGAACAGGCAGAAAGTGCCAGTAAAAAAACATTGCCTAGAACAGAGACAGTGAACAAATCACACCAAAGAGGCATAACAAAACTTCTCCACTCTACCCATGAGTGATATTTAACAAGTCATTGAGCACCTCCCCACAGATAGCTACAGCTGAGCAGAGGGGTTCAGCTCTGCTTGTGATGACTTCTCAGCCTGCAGCAACCACAGTAGTGGCTACAATGACCTGTCTGCTATCAGAACTGTCCTACTGGCTGGAGAAGGACAAATGAGACCATTTATTGGGACTGTGGAGAGGCAGCAGCTTTAGGGTGTTGGGAAGATGCAGGCATGATTATGGGGTTGACATGCACCACAGCAGGAAGACCTCATGGAGTGAGGTGTGGTATGGGGAGTAAGTGGGAACTGAGGTGGAGGGTGTAGCACAAAGGAGGTGGTATTCTTCTTGAGAAAGACAACATGGTATGGTCTGGGGGTACTGCTCTGTGGAGGTATATGGATGGATGATTTTGGAAAGGGGTGGACAGTGACTTCTCAGGATTACCTGCAAATACCGTTGCGAAAACTCTATATTCCAGAATAATCTGGCAGTTTTGTTTTAGAACACAGAGCGGCTCAGATGGCTGCTCTGCAGTGACGTGTAAGGCGTGTTTGCTTTCAGACCTGCTACAACCCTAGATCATCTAGAAAAAGCAGCTTCCCACAAATAGATTACACAGACCTACTTTCTCTCTCCAAGTCTCTCTCCACACAATGCTTTAGGAAGGTCACATATTGAGAGGGTAGGCTTGTTATCTACAGTTTGCTGTTGCATCAAAGGAAGTTGCAGATGCTCGGCATGGATCTGATCCAATGCTCTTTGAAGTCAATGCAAAGCCTTCCCTCAGCCCCTCATTCAGTTCCCCTCTCTCAGTAGCTCCTTATGCAAATCATAGTCTATTTTGTGTATCTCTCCAATAGAATCAACATGTTTCTCCCAAACATATCCCTTTGTGGAACTGGATAGCAAACCTTTCAAAATTCTTGGCATTCTCTTTTTCTGATGAAGCATGACTCGAAAGCAAATTGCAACCAACCAAAGCAGGGGAAGAAGCAAGCCCTGACCCCACCAACCTGCAGAAGTACCAATTACTGGGAGCTATTATCACGCTGACTGCAGTAGGACTGCTCACCTGGGTAACAGCCAGAAGAAATAGGCCTCAGAGGAGGACCTGCTGAAAATCAGACACAACGCAGATGAATGCAGGCCACTTGACAGCAGAAGGTTGTCAGGAAGCCAAACTGGAAAGAGCAATCCAAACCTAAAATAAAATCACCTACATTTTCTAAATAAAGGAATAAATGAAATGGCATATGGAACTCATGTATGCAACTATGTATGGAGCGTGGAAATCCTAGAAAGTTGGGGGCAAACATGGAAAATGAGGCCAAAATTCACAGTAGAGGCTAAAACTACAGTCTGGGGCAGCCCCACTTATGATGGCAGGGACGCATCCTAATGCTTGTGCCTTTGAAGACAGCCCTCATGTATTTATATGCCAGCAGCCCCCTTACCATTAGAAATCCAGGATACAGATTAAAGCAATAGCAGGTGGCAATGTAATTGCTATCAGCCTTACATCTGAACCTCTCGTTTGCCACATAAGCTCCTACAGCTGGCTCTCAGCCCTGTGGCTTAGGACAGGTTTGAAGAAGGGTTGGAAGTCTGCACCCTGCCCAGGGCAGATGGTGCCATTTGGTGGAAGGGAGCAGAGGGGCTGCTTCCCTTTTTCCACTTGCAAGGGCAAGAGTGCAAACGTCAACGATTTGCAGGGAGCTTTTAGTGATATTAAGAACCGGGGAAGGCAGAGGTAGGCCCTACGCTGAGGCGCCGCAGCCGCGCGCGGCGGGCTCCCCGCCGTCCGTCAGGCCAGCGCAGGGCGGCGGGCCGCAGCGCCATGCCAGGCCGCTGCCGTTCCACACGGCGTCACAAGATGGCGGCAGAGAGCCGAGGCAGGGCCGGGCCTGCAGCGCGGCGTCGCGATTTGCGGGTATCCGGGCGATGGAGCGCGAGGCTGCTGCGCACACAGCCCCTGTACTGTGAGGGGGGATCCTCAGGGCTTGGTGGAGTTCCGCTGCGAAACCTGCCTATGGGTTTGGCTGCCATCTCCGGAGGAGCTGATGTGAAGCCAAAAGCTGTTTTAAACCTCTCTCGGTTGTGCTGTGGTATTTTGCTGGCCACCTGGTAACTGGTGTGTTCCCTCAGGCGCTGCCAGCAAGCACACCTACAGAGCACAGTTCAGCCCAGAATTGCAAGGTCTGGGCAGATTTATTTGCAGTTCATTTTCCTGTCTCCAGAAGTCTCTGTAGCATTGGCCTCCAGGCAGGAATGGTGGAAAGCTGCCAGCTCTCTGCTGGTATTTTGGTGACAGACAAAAACATTTGACTTGAAATGCACAAAGGCAGAACTTGAGGGAGCAGCATAGACTGCAAAAGGAGATGGCAATTCTGGGCACTGGAACAGGCTGCCCAGAGAGGCAGTGGATGCCCCATCCCTGGGGACATTACATTTTCAGGCTGGACGGAGCTCTGAGCACCTGATTTAGTGTAGGTGTCCCTGTTCATTGCAGGGGAGTTGGGCTAAATGGCCTTTAAAAGGTCCCTTCCCACTCAAACAATTCTGTGGTTCTGTGACAGGCAAGGGAATTAGGCACTCACCAAAATGAAGTGACATGGATATGAAATTCGGTAAGTAACTGGGATAGATGAGGGGAGTAATTTGGGTTGCCCCCGCTGTGAGTATTCAGAACATGTACAACGTGGGTGAATTTTTTTGGCTTAGGCTATATTTATTAACATGACACTTCAAAGCAGTGACGGTGTGTTCACCATATAAACTCAATTTGGTTTTGGTGGCAGGAAAGAACTGGTGGTGCCATAGCCAACAATACATCCTAAAATCTGTTCTTGTCCCTCAACAGCTATTCCTAAAGAATTGAAACCTCTCAGAATCTAAAATATAGGGAGGCAGCATCTCTACACTCTAAGGAAAGGAAAACCCAGTGTGTGGGTTCCCAGGCAGAAGTCCTGGGAATGCAGGAGCTGAGCCGTAAAGACCTGCAGCAGATTTGAAATGAATGTTGGCATGGCATACAGAGGGCAGTGAATTCACACGCGTTCCCCTAAGCCTTTGCGTGCCAGCCCACAGGGCCAGCTCTCGCTGCCCAGCCCCACTGCATTAATTAAGGGATTCCCACTGCCCAAGAACAGGTGCAGCCCCACCCAAACAACAACGCTACAGACAAAAGATTACAAATAAGGGCTAAATCCCTCTACTGTACATTGCAGTGGTGAGCAGGGACAGGTGGCCTAGGGTAATTCGGGTTCCATCCTCATGCTAGGGTGGGAAACTGTAGCAGCTCATTTGGATCTGATAACTCCTTGTGGGCTGTATTGATGTGGAAGCTGATGAAGGCATGGATTAAATCAAACAGCCTGTGTGTAACTGGCAGTGGAATTATTCCTACAGATTTTTGACAGCTTGCAAATAAAGGCAGAAACACTTGTTTGTGTAGCCATAACTGATGGTAGAGATCTTGCACGTGAGACGAGTGCATGCACAGAGCTAAAACCCCCGAGTAGCAGTTCTCACGAACCTTTGGGACTCAGAAGAGTCCCTTTGGAGAACCTTTGGATATTCAGAAGAGACCTGGAGCATTTCAGTAACAAAAATGAGGCAATTGTCATCCAATTTGATCTTTGATGTTTTCTTCATTTACTGCATTTACTGTTGGCATTAGCTGTGTCTTGACAATAGTGTAGATATCTACACTGTAGATCTGGGGGAAGGTTGTACTACGTCTTGGACTATAGGCAGCACAGATGAGCTTTCAGCTTTGCATTCTATATTAATGGATATATCAAAACCTTGTGTCTTGGGTACATGTGGCTCTGCTGATACAGATTAGAGTATCTTGCAAGCTTTCATGTGGTCAAAAGTCTGTTTTCTGCACTTAATAGATGGGGCTGAGTTATAAAAGCTTGAGTTCCTCTCAATGAACAGAAATCCCAAAACTAAGGAGGAGGCGTTTGAACCTTTAAGTGTCACAGTGCCCTTTAAAACACGTAGCTTCCTAAATATGAGATCTCTAACCTGAAGCTAATTTTTTTTTTGTTCCTTCTATTGCCTGTGAAAAGGAAGTGGAGTCTCCAAAGGCCAATTGACTTCATCTTAAGGAATTTCCCTCCTGAAGGTGGTTTGTTACAACCATTATTTTCCTCTCGACTGTTTGTGAAAAGCTTATATTCAGGGATTCAGTCACTTCAACACAGATGTCCTATCCCATCACCAGTGATCTCAGGTATCCTGCATCGTCTCCAACTGAACTTGCAGAAACCTGGGTCTTGTGTCATATCAGCAAGATCCAGGAAATGTCTTGGCTGCTGTATAGTACTTAATATGACGTCGTGTTCCTGTGTGCAAAGAACTGAATCAATCTCCTAGTTCACGTCCAGCTTTTGAGTGGCTGAAGTTTTTGGCAATAATGACTCACTCTCTAAGTCACTTTCTTGAGGTCACAGGACATTGATGCCAGAAGCATGTGTTTACAAGCCCAAAAAAAGAGCAAAGGAGAGGATCCTGGGAAGTATAAAACTATCAGCGTAACCATGATAATGAGAGTCAATTATTAATCAATGTGTAAGCACATAAGTGATAAGAAGGCAGTAGCACATATTGAAACGGATTAATCAGGAACATATCACTTCAAATTTATTCAGGGTCCTTACTTGAAGGACTGACTAGCCAAGTGTATAAACGGATATATGTGATGTATGTTGACTTTGTTAGTGTCAAATTACTTGCTCTTATAAACAAAACTGTGTAATGAGATCAAAATGAAATAGGGATTAGAATGAGAACATCATGTTTGAATCATGTGGAAGCACTGATCCGTTGTTCACTGCCAAAGCTGGACATGCCAATTGGGTCCTGCATACATCTGCTGCAGCCTCTATGTTTTCAACAGTAAATTGTCTACTGGGAAAGGGGGAACTTAACACAGTTCCTGCAAGCACTTGCTGGGACAGGCTGGGAGAGGCTGATTCAGAGAACAGGATCAGGACTCAAATTGATCTTCACAGATTGGAGAGCTTGTCTGAAATCAATAAGCCTCACTGTGATAAAGACAAGTATGAAATGCACTTCTAGGACAAAAGACAGTTCAAATGCATGGTGTGTGAAATGGGAAATAACTGATAAGGCAGCAGCGCTACAGGAGTGGATCAACTGGCTATTGCGAACCACTTGCAAGTTGAAGCTACGTTAAAGCTTATACAGAAAAACAAATGTTGTTTGGCGATATGTTAGCAGCAGTGTCTTGGGTAAAACACTGAGGTAATTATTCTGCTCTACTTGGCACTGTTGAGGCTTAGCTTGAGTACAGTGTCCAGTTTTAGACATTACATTTGAAGAAAAGCTGCAGGGAAATAGCAAAGAACAGCAATATAAAGGTGTTTAAAAAGTACACACTGAAGCTAAAGGGGTTTGTGTAGCCTCAGGAAGTGATCTGTGCTAGGTGATATGGTAAAAATTCTCATTCTGAGAAAGGTGCTTAGAGAGTGGAATGAACAGAGTTCTCCCGTGCCTATCAGAAGGTGAGAGTAGGAAAAGAGGTAGCAGGGTAGGTAAAACAGCACTGCAATGCATGTGTGGACAACTTCCAAAGAAAATGCAGCATCTCCTTGTGCAGATGTTTTTTCATGTCCCTGACTTAGTTAATAATTGGCCACAAAGATAAAAGCCTCAGGGCTAAAAGATGCAGAGATGTGGTTTTGCAATGCCTGAATTGTAGGTGCTGGGCACCCAGCCCCAAGGCTCTGAGTATGGCAAGAGGCAGGTGATCAACAAAGTGTGCAGGAGCAAGCCAGTGAGCTCAGCAAGGAGCCAACAGGTTCGAGATAAGATGTCGAGATAAGACATCTCTGGGCTGGAGAACACTCTGACTACACCTACCAATGGAGAGAGACTGAAGGGTCTCCTCTGGGTATCCTGTCTTGGAACTGAACGACCAAGGCAGCTCAGGTCTTCAGAGCTAAAAGTCATTGGGATAGTTTTCATGTCTTATTGCAGCAACACAGCAATGTAGCATTGTTTCTCAGGAGAGACACTGGTGGGGTTAGACAGTAGCTGAAGAGAGATTCATGGGAGCGTGGGCCCTCAGGTGCTTTGAGGTGTGTGGTTTTACCTGCACCTCTAAGTCTTGCGCCTTCAAAACAGGAATCGTTCACTCAAAACTCAGCTCTACTGAAGAGTATCTATACATTTTAATAAAATGACTCACTGCTTGAGTTCTAAAAGCTATTAGGCAAGTCCACAGAAAAGACAGAGAAGCCTGTTAGCTCTTAGACTCACAGGAACAGTGTCTGGCAAAAGAAGTCCCTGAGCTCCTTGCACTGTCACAGGTGGGTGAAGGAACTGGATGGACCTGTGCCGTGGCCCAGGACAGTCACAGCTGCTTCCTTGTTCATACTGAGTCAATGGAAAACGTTCGTGAAGGGTTTTGTAACAAAAGAAGGAATCTTCAAACAACATCTGACAAAGTCACAGAGCAAGAAAGGCATCTTGGCACAGGGGAGGCTTGAGAAATCACCAGAAGGAAGCCTACAACTGGAAGGAGTAGAATGAGAAAGAAGGAATTAAGTCCAGTGTGAAGAGGCCATGCAATGAGGGAGTATTGTAAGAACACGTACTGTGCTGTGATCTCAGTAGTCCTTGCCAGATAGAGAAGAAGAAAGACCTTGGTCACTAGTTAATGACCAAGTGGTTACAAGCCACTGAGGGAACATGGCCATGGAAGGTGTAAGTATTGCCGTCACAGTACGACTTGAGGTCTTTTGGCAGAGAGGTGAGGGCTGATGGCACTCTCCAAGGAGCCGTGAGGACTCTTCTGGATGAAGGTGTGCAGTCACAGTTCTGGTTGTCCCAGAAGATGAATTCTTGTTGAGAAAAGGTCAGGAAAAGGTGATTTGGATGTAACACTGAGTTTCATTTGCGTATGCAGGCAAAATGAGAGCCAGGAAGGAATGTGGAAACTGTATATAAACCTAAGGGAAAATCCCGTGGAGAGAGAGAGATCTTTAGTGGGCACCCGCTCTTGCACAAGAACAAACAGTCATAACCCAGGAAGGAAGAAATGAAGGGAGGGACTTAGAAAAGAGGGATTCTCTGATCCGCAAAGGAGCGACAAGAGGCAAAACTTAATTCCGAACCATTCCCTCACCCCATGAGTGCTTGTGTGTACTGCCAAACGGGACTCCTTATCAAACCGCGCTTGTTAAGTTCTGCTTTCCTCCGGTGGCCTTGAGCGCGAGTCCTCCGGGGGGAGAGGGCTCCCTGCCACCGCTACCTGCGGCTCGGGGCCGCCTCGGCCTCCGGGGGCGGCCGGGGGGTGCTGCGGCAGCGCTCACACCTGAGCCGCTCCCGCACACGGCCGCAGGCTGCTCTTCGGCCCGGGGTTCGGCCGGCTCCCCCGATTTAAATGGTATTAGCGTTGCACCCCTCTATTGTCAGGGCAATTTAGAAGGCGATGAAACAGTAAATTGTCGGTGGTTGAAACGTAGGCAGCTTTGTGCTCTGCCAAGCAGGTGCCTGGCGGTTTTAGTCAAGGATTGGTAAATTTACAAGAGCGCAGTGGACGTGCCCTCCCCGGGCTATTGTGAAATTCAGGAGGGAACAAAAGAGAACGTGAATATTCACACAGCCTTTCAGCGTGTGGCATTTCTCCGCAATGTTTAAAGCTTCTTTTTTTTTTCGGTCTAAAAAAAAAAAAATAGAAAAAAAAATCAGAAAGTACCTGTTTGCGTTTTAAAGCGCATGGAAATCACCCGTGAGCAACCATATAATTTGATTTGCTAAGCAATCTGCGAGGCGATTGCACATCATTTATAATGTTCATTGAGCATTTTGCTTAATTGTGTCTCTTTTTGTAAAGGAAGCACAGCCCCCTCCCGGCTGCGGCCGGCACAAGTGGCGAGATTCCCATGGACGGCAGCTTTGCCGCAGACAAACGCCGGCCTCGCGCGAGGCTTTTCCCAAGCGGAACGGCCGGCGCGGTGCCGACGCGCACGTCTGGGAGCTGAGAATGGGGCGCAGGTACGAGCTCGCCGCTGGAAGCCCCTCCATTCAGGACTGGGGCAGGTGCTGCCTGGCCGGCGGCGGAGGCGCGGCTGCGGGCGCGGCGCCCTTCGGACGGCGGCTGCTCGACGGGGCGCTCCGGGGCGGGGGAGCAGAGTCGGGTCGGGCCGCGCGCTGCGGGATCTGCGGAGCGCTCGGCGGCCGCCCCCAGCCCGGCAATGGCAGCGCGCTCCGAGCTCGGCCTCCCCTCCGCCGAGCCCGGGACTGGCGCCGGTCCCGCTCCGGTCGGAGCGAAGCCGAGTCGGCCGCCCGCCCGCCCGCACCTCGCCGGCCTCGGCCGCCCAGCCGCACCATATAATTTGATTTTCCCCCGTGCCCGCAGATCGATTGCAGCTCATTTGTTACATTCAGCGGCTCCTCGGGGCGGGAGAGCGGGGGAGAAAGGCGGGCCGGGGGAGCCCTCCCTCCGCCCCCCGCCCGCCGCCCGCCGCCGGCACAAGTGTTGGGATTCCCATGGGCTGCGCTGCTCTCCAGCTTGCCGTGCTGGCACCCCGGGCCGCGCGGCCGACAGAGGGGGGTTTGTAGACACGGTGACCTCCGCGATCTCGCCTTGAAAGAGCCTGAAAGGAGGCTCTTTACGCTGCATTACCAGCCAGGCGCCCAGGTACCGGCGCCGAGGGGAGCCCGACCCCGGCTGCAGGTGCCTCCCCCCCTCCCCACGGCGCCACGCTCGCCCCACGAGCGATGCCGAGGGCGGGGGGAGAAGCTCTCCTCGGTTTATTTATGGCCCCCACGTGGTGGCGGGGCCGGGCCGGGCTCTCCGCGCACAGCCGGGGCCGCGCCGGTGGCCGCGTGGGACGCCCTGAGACAGCCCCGAGCGGGGCCGGGGGTCGCCGGGAGCGCTTCTCGCCCGGATGTCCCTCGCCTCGGGACAGGGAACGGTGCAGGAGCGGGCGGACAGGGCGCGGGCAGCTCCCCACTGCTGCGCTGCACTTGGCTTCGCTCGCCGCTTGTTGATGGTAAACGGAACGGAGGAGACGCTATTTTCAATCAGCTGAAGTGCCGTTTGAAATCAGGGGTTTCAATAGAGCTGTCGTGTTGTCCATTTGCTTTTAATCTTTTCCTTCTAAAATATAATTCGTGCAGACGCTGGGCCAACTTCAGGCCAGTTTTTAAAAGGCTCCCTCTTCCTTTCTGCATCAAACATTGTATCTCTGAAAGAGCCCAACGCACGAAGGAGTCGCAGCAGGAGCCGCTGAGTTTTGTAATCTGATGGAAAAGAAAAAAAACGTCACACTCTCTCTTTGCCCCATTGTGTCTCTTTGGCCTCCGGACCTCTGGTTAAACAGAGACTGGCGGGGTGGAGATGGAGATTTGCAGAAGAAAATTTGACACGAGGGAAGGGGGAACTCCCCCAGCTTGTCTCCTCGTGTCTGTGGTTTCAGGGCACTGGCTTAGCACCACGGGTTAGCCAAAACGTGCAGGAGTAAGAGCTGGAGTTTAGGCCGGGGTGGATAATCCCACAGACACCTCTTAGGGCACCTGAAGCATCTCAGCTCTAAATAAGAGGTTTCATTATTTTGGAACATCACATGGATTTGGAAATGCTGCAGAAGACTTTGGAGTGAAGGACAGCATAAGGGAACCTTGGTTCTTCTAGACAAGACTTTGCCACTGCTCCCTCAGTTCCCCATCAGTGCTAACACATGTCCCTACTTCCATCTCTGAGTTCTGGACAGAATGCAGAAGAAGGGGAGCACACACACACACTGTGTGTGGGTACACACACAGTGGGGAGTCTGGGGAGTGTGCAGCATCCTCGGGGATGATTAGGGTTAGGGTTGACTTAGGGCTCGCTTAAGGTTGGGTTAGGGGTCAGTTCAGGTTGGGTTAGGATTGGATTAGGGTTGGTTTAGGGCTTAGTTAGGGTTGGGTTAGGGTTGGGTTAGGGTTGGACTAGAGATGGGCAACGAGACCGTGTAGAGCTCCTTCCCTCCTCCCTCCTGGGGCTGGATTTGTCTCATCGTCCTAACCTTTGAAGGGGAGGAAGTGTGGCCGTTGGTGCTCCCCTCCAGTTTCTGCCCTCAGGGAATCAGAATGATGCGCGCTGAGTGCTACTCAGACTCTTCCCCGCTGGAGGTGCTGCCGGGAGTGTCACTCCCGCACCCCGGCGGATGTCAGGGCGATCCCCGACGGGCAGGCAAATACCGCACCAAGGGCGTTTGCGACACGGGCAGTGCTCGCGCAGGTGCTTGGCCACGGTGCTGCGACCGCCTCCCTCTTGTCACAAGTTTCCTTTTCATGAAGTCTTGGGCAACGCTTGCGTCATTCATCCCTAAGGGCGATGCACGTTCCTTTCCCGTGCGCAAATGCGCAGAGCGAACAGTGGCGTTACAAAGCTCTGCCCCACAGGCATGGCTGCGTTCAGGCGATGTCCCGGGGCTGGGTGCTCGGGGCACGGGGCACAGAACTGTCGTCCCCTCCCCATCGCGAAGCCACCAGCCGCTCGTCCTCGCTTTCCAGCAGTCAGTCCCTGAAAGCCTTCCCCCTGGCATCCCAGGAGTCCTGAACTCGGGAAATCTCGATCCCGATAGCTCTGCGGGTTTCCAGAGTACCCCTCTGCCCTCCCGGCAGCGTGACGCTGCGAGAGACCCACGAAATGTCCCCGACGCCGATGGAGACGCCCCGCGGGGCCGTGCGGGCGGCACACGGCAGTCGCGCTGATCACGGGCGGTTCCGAAACTCTCCATCGCCTCGTGGGGGAGCGTGGCAGAGCAGGGCATTGTCACCCGTGGGTGCTGCCCTCTGGGCACGGGGGAGAAGGAGCAGCGTCGGCGATTCGTGAGAGTCCCTTGAAGTCTCCTGAGCGGTGGTTCGTCTCCGGCTAAGGGTGGCACCGTCCGAGCGTTCCGTGCGCGGTGTGTGGGAGATGTGCACGCGTGTTTCCAGGCGCGACGCCTTCGCGCACAGCGGGGACGCGATGTACGTGGGGCACATGGGAAAACTTTTCCCACCGGGAGGAAAGAGCGGCTCCGGCTGTCGGGGAACGCTCGCTCCGACGCCGGGCGGGGCGGGCAGGGAGCGGGGCTTTCTCCCGAGCGTCCCCCCCTCGCCGTGGCGGTGGCTGCGGCCACGGGTGGGCGCGTCCACGGCCTCGCGCGGAGGTTCTCTCCCTCCCGCCCCGTCCTCACCGCAGTCCGAAGGCGTTCCGAGAAGGGCTGTGCGAGGCTCTTTGTTTCCCCCCGGGACTCGCACGTCCCCGCCGTTATCACGGCGCTGTCAGCCGCTTTGAAGTCGCGGTCATTTGTTATTTTTCGGCTCGCTCCGCTGATAGAGGGGTTCGCTTCCCCCTCCGGTTTGATCTCCGCCTGCGCCGCGCGAAGCCACTTTCGATAAAACCTCGACAGCCTTTGCCGGCGAAATATCGCAGCGCTAATGACAGAGATAATCCTTCTCTAATCTGATGTGTAATCCATTTCCCCGCAGTGAGAATTGTGAACGCTTTCATCAGTGAGAGTCCGTTGGGGAATTATTAACCGGGCCTCAGCCGAACGGGACGGCCTCGGGGAAAGGAAAAACGCGGCGCGGCCCCGTGTGCCACCCACCGATGGGGCTGGGGCGGCCGCCGCGGTGCAACTGGACGTTATACGGCCGGCTCCGCTCAGAAAGCTCCGCTCTGCCCACGGCTCTGCCGCCAGCCGAGCCCCGCGGTGCCGCAGCCCGGGGCAGCCTCCGGCCACCGCACGCTCGGGAGCGGCACCGGGGCCGCGCGCCCGACGTGCGTGAACCGCGGGCGGCTCGGAGCCTTCGACGGCGCGCACCCCGTCCCCCTTGGGCCGTGCGCTGCCCGGGGCCGGCGGGGCCGGGGGCTCCCTCTTCGCCCGCCCCTCGCCCGACGGCATCCCCGAGGTGCCCCCTCCCCCCCCCCGCTCCACACGCACCCCCCCGGCGGGGCGGGGGTTGGGGGGGGCGGCTCCCCCGGCGGGCGCTGATTGGCTGGCGGCGGCGGTCACTGGCACGCGCCCGGGGATGTCGTTATAAGACTCCTCGCGTGCCGGCCCGCCGCGCCAGCCGGCTCCGGCCTCCTCCCCGGAGAGCGGCGGCACCGGGCCCGGCCTCCCAGCGCGCCGCCGTTCCGCCAGGGGCGGGGAGGGGCGGGGGCCGGGGCGGCCGCGAGCGGGGCCGGCGGGAGCGGGCGGAGGCGCGTCCCGGCAGGGCCGTCCCCCCCGCCTCGCGGCGGCGGTATGGAGACGGTGCTGCTGGAGCACTTCCCCGCGGGGCTGGACTCCTTCTCCTCGCCGCCCTACTTCGACGAGGAGGACTTCTTCCCCGAGCCGCCCCCGCGGGAGGCGCTGGGCGCCGACGGGCTGCCGGAGCCCGACGTGGACTTCCTCGGGCGGCAGCTGCACGAGTACTACCGCGACGGCGGGGACCCCGACGGCGGCTATTGCTGCGAGGCGGCGGCCGCCGCCTTCCCGCCGTCTCCCGCCTCGCCCGGCTTCGCCTACGAGTGCTGCGGGGCGGCGGGCGCGGGGCTGCTGTCGCCGGGGGGGCGGCTCCGGGCGCTGGGCTCGGCCAAGCGGCGGCGGCGGGAGCGTTCCGAGGCGGAGCTGCAGCAGCTGCGGCAGGCGGCCAACGTGCGGGAGCGCCGGCGGATGCAGTCCATCAACGACGCCTTCGAGGGGCTGCGCTCGCACATCCCCACGCTGCCCTACGAAAAGCGGCTCTCCAAGGTGGACACGCTGCGCCTCGCTATCGGCTACATCAACTTCCTCAGCGAGCTGGTGCGCTCCGACCTGCCGCTGCGCAACGCCGGCGGGGACGGCCCCAGCCAGCCCAAGAAAATCATCATCTGCCACCGCGGCACAAGTAAGTGGCCCCCGCCGCCGCCCGCCCCGTCGCGGCCCCGCCGGGGCGGCCCCGCCGTAACCTCCTGTCTCTCTCCCCCTCGGCCAGGATCTCCCTCCCCGAGCGACCCCGACTACGGCCTCCCCCCGCTGGCCGGCCACTCGCTGTCGTGGACTGACGAGAAGCAGCTCAAGGAGCAAAACGTCATCCGGACGGCCAAGGTGTGGACCCCCGAGGACCCGCGGAAGGCGAACGCCAAACCCTCGCTCAGCGACATCGAGAACGAACCCCCCCTCGGCTTCGTGCCGTGAGGCTGCGCCCCTCCGCCCCCCGCGCTGCACGGACAGACCTCACCCGAAGTGTAACTTAAGATTCGGACTCTAAGGGCAATCAACTTTATTTATCTATTTATTACGGAGTAGACATAATGAGGTAGAATCGTCTGTTCTGAATGTATAATTTATATAATTTATCGTGATTTTTTTAAAGATATGCAATAGGTTTATCTCACCAGCACCTTTTTTTGTGTTTTGTTTTGTTTGGAAAAAAAATAATAATGCCGGAACCTGTGAAAATAATTTATTGCCACACGCGGACTCTTCCTGCGTCTGTGAATCATAAACCTGGAGCACACCTTCTGAGCAGCGTGGCTGTGGGGAGCGCTCCGGCTCTGCTGGCGCCCGGGGCCGCCCTTATAGCGCCGGACGGCGGCGGGGGGGGCACTTTCCATTTTCTCTCCACCCCTTCTGACGTCCCCTCCTGAAGTGTTTCCAAGTGATGTCTTTGTCTGTCTCCAGGAGGTCCCGTCCTTTCAAAGCCTTCGTTCTGCTCGTGGTTTCCAGCAGAACGTCCCCTGGTCCCGCAGTACCCCCCCTGGGAGGTTTGCCCCCCCCCACGCCCGCGGCCACGGGGATAGGCTCCCTTTCCCCCCTCCCGCCTCCAGGCGGACAAAGCTCTTCCCAAAAGTGCCGGGGAAGGGGACGGAGCACTGCCGCACCTGCGGAATGGCCCCCGCTCCCCTCGCCTCGGGGACACCGCAGAAACGAGGCGGGGGAGGTGGGGGTGGCGGGAGGGAAAGCTGTCGGGCAACCGGTGGCAGGGAAGCTCTGATAGTTGCAACTCAGCGTGCCGGGGGGCGGTCGGGGGCCCGGGCCCTGCACCTGCCCAGGGACGGGGGTGGGGGGTGGAGGCAGCGAACGCCACCGACGAGGGCCGAGGGGGAGGAGGGGGGCGGCCCAGCGTGGCCCGGGGTGGGGAGGGGGCTCGGCCCGGCGCCGCAGGTGCTGTTTTTCCCGTGGCACCCGCGGGTCTGCCCCGACGGCGCGGCCCCGACGGCCCCCGGGAGCCCCAGATGCCCGGCCCAGGCCGGAGCTGCTCTGTCCCAGGGAGGGACAGGCGGGTGGGAATGGACCTGGTGAGCCGAGGTGTAATTATTATTCATCATCATAGAGAGGGCATCTCTCGCTGTCTTCTTTTTTTTTTTTTTCTTTTTTTTTTTTTCAAAGCAGCCGCAAAGTGGGAGCAATATGTTGCATGCATGCTAATTGCATTAACCTAGTTAGACACATTTAGTTCCCTAGCGCGGATGGCATGGATCTATTCCAATAGCAATTAGAGGAGCTACTTACCCACACTAACGCGGCCCGGGGAAGGCTCTTACTTATTTCTTTGCTCGTCTTCCCCGGATCCCGCAGCGCCGCGAGCCTCGCACCGTCCTGCGGAGGAGGGAGGGAGGGAGGGAGGCGGCACCGGCGGCGTTGAACTTAAACGGGGCTCTTTGAGCGAGAAAAGCGCCGACCTATAACTCGATCTTGTCCTGTATTAGGACCTCATTAAACACAGAAAGTCGCTTTGGCACAAATGCTTCCATCAGGCATGTAATCTCATTACACTCATTAGAAAGTCAAATGGTAGTCGGACTTCGGCTTAATTATAAGTTATGGAAGTGTCGTACCGCTTCCTTCTGTGCACGGCCCCGTCCATCTCAATTGGCTGTGGCGATGCGGTACCCCACCGTTAAAACACTACAATCATTGTTATGGGGCACCTTTTCTTTGGCGTGCCACTTTTTTTGCGATTCAATGCTTCAACACATCCTTTAGTATGGTGCAGATGAAGCGGAAGAGCCGGCCCTCGCGGGGAGAACACCAGGGTCTCTATCTTGTCACTCTCCCGTCCCGACTTGCCAAGTCCCTTTAAACGCGACCTTCAAAGAGACTGACAGCTTCTTTTGACTTCCTCAGCATCCATTCACCCGAGCGCCGCGCTTCTGCGGCAGAATCCCGCGGCAGAAGGGGCGGCCGAAGGGCCCGTGCAGGTCCCCGGCACGGAGGGAGCAGGCGGACCCGGGTCGCTCCCGCACACGACCTCGGGGCAGTGCTGGGCTTTTGCGGGTGGGCAGCGCGACGCGGCGCGGGGCGGCGCGGGGCAGCCGCGAGTGACGGCCGTTCGGCTCCCACCGCCCGCCCGCCCGCCCCTTTTCTTCCAGCGGCCGCGACGGGGGGCAGCGCCGGCCATCCCCCCCCCCGGCCGACAAATGCCTGTCGCACCCCGCACCGGGAGCCCCGCAGCGCGCCGGCGGCGCCCGCCCGCCCGTCCTCAGCCGCGCTGCCCCGACGGCGCCCCGAGGGGGTTCGTTCCGGAGGGAGAGGGGGCGGCCTCGGGTCTGTAGAGAGGGGAACGGGGGGGAGGATCCCGAGCCCGGTCGGACGGGATGGGGGGAGACGCTTGCGAGAGCCCCGCTTCCCAGGTGGGAGCCCGGTGTGCGGACCGGTGCTGCCCCGCCAGCCCGGCGCCCGCGCTCGTTAAGCCCCGGTGCACGGCCCGCCCCGAGGGGTCCGTAAGGAAACACGAAGCCCACGGGCGGCAGCGGAATGCGAGGCACCGACGGGCCCGGCCCGGCACATGGGAAAACGAGGCGGGACGGGGCGGCGCGGCTCCTCCCGCGGTGCGCGGCGCGGGGCCGTCGGGGCACCGTGGACGCGGCCCCCGGCGCGGTTCCCAGGCCCGCAGCTGCCCGGCCGCGCCTCGCACGGAGCCGCCCGGCCCGGCCGCGGCGCCGCTCGCATTCACGCACCCCTCGCGGGCACCGAGTGCCAGCTGCGAGGTCTGACAAACACCAGTTGAGTGTCCCCGGGTAAACGTCCCTCTTTCCAAAGGCGTGCCGCAGCCGGTGGGAACGCCCCGAGAGCGCTCCGCGCCGCCGGGACCTGGAAGCGCGGGCGGGAGGCGATTCCCACGGAGGGGCCGGGGGCTGCCAACAGGTGCTCGGCTCTGGCGGAGGGCGCCGGGGGACTCCGGGGAGGCCGAGCCTCGCTGCCAGCAAGCAGCCTGCGCCGGCGCCTCCGGCTTTACATGGCGTGGAAGCCGCAAACAATCGCAATGATATCTTTATTGCTAGGTTCATGTCCTGGGCTATAACATATCAATCCCTGTCGTGGTTCTCTCGGATGCACCTGGTATTTCAAACTTGTTCTTTTTGTGCTTCTGGGTCCTGGACTGCAGCTGCCTAAAGAGAGCAAAGAGAGAGGCCCTTACAATGTGTCCAAGACGTGTTGGCATGGTTTGCTTGTCTTTAATGTACCATTAACCATTGTCTTTACACAATATGGGAACTGTAAAGCATGACATGTGTTATAATAAAACACATTTTCAATGATACACTTGGACTCGGGGCTGGGACGCGAGCAAACAAACAGGCCCGAACCTTGTTTTGTCTCCCTCGGCGAGCCCACTGGCAATTAAACTTAAGACCACTGCTCTCCCCCGATCGGCCAATTAAATTTTACGTCTCCTAATTTTTCACATAGAAAAAAAGTCTCGGGGCTGGCCCCTAAAGACATTGATTTTCTTGCTATCACCTGGCGCTCAGACCTTAGTTCCATTTATCAAGAAGGGAAACGTCAGGCGTTACATAAAGTGACTCTGTTACCATAAGGCTCTCACCATCCTGCCCCATTGTTTTCCCTTGTTAATAACTCATTACCAGGATTTAACAAATCAACCATTACATATGTTTTGTGTCTCCATATTTTGATCCGTACGATTAAGCAGATGTTACGATTGAAAATTGAAAAGTCCAAGGCTACTCTAGTCTGAAAGAAAGAGGGCAGCCTCAAACAACGAGCTAACAATGAGATTCAGAAGATCTTCAGAAAAACATTTACGACCAATAAACAGACTCCAACCTGCTCCATTTCAACCATTGTGCGCCTTTGGGGAATAATTAAGTTTAATAGGAATAGGTCCGCGGGGTTTTCAATGCCAAGCCCACAGGTGCGGGGTGGCACGATGAATGATTCGCCTGATTTTTGCCAAGCTCAAGGGCCCTTCTCGTGGACTTTCAAGCAGATACGAAATATTGTCATTTCTTTTAATTCACGGCATTACTTTCAGGCCGAACAAAGGGGCGGGGGGATGAATGGCTCCGGCTGTAAATGAAGCGCTCCCGGCCGCCGCGAGCCTCGCCGGAGACCGCTCGGCGGGGCCGGGCGCGCCGCTCCCGCCGCTCGCGGGGGCCGCCCCGGAGGGCACCGAGGGCCCCGAGCCGCCCCCGCGCCGCTCCGCGCCGCCCCGCGCCCGCCCGCGCCCCGAGCCGCCCCGCGCCCGCGTCGCCTCCCGCCCCGCCGCCGGACCGGACCCCGCGCGGGCGCGCGTGCGCCCCTCCGCTCCCCGCCGCTCCCCGCGCCGCCCCCGCGCCCGGGAGGAGCCCGGCGGGGCGGCCCCGCGCCGGGGGCGGCTCCCGGCCGCGGCCCACGCCGCCGCCCCGCCGCCGTCGGGGCCTCCGCGGGCGGCTGCGGGCGGCGGCGGCGGGGCTCTCCTGCCTGCCGCTCCGCGTTGCGCATGGAGGTCTCCAAGAGGGGGCCCGGTTGCGGGGCGGCCTCGGGGGCGAGGGCGGCGGCGCCCCGGAGCGGCGGCTCCGCCGAGGGCGGCCCCGAACGGTTCCCGGCGAGGGGCCGCGGAGCCGCGCCGCGGGGCCCCGTCTGGCGGCAGCCCCGCCGAGCGGAGCGGGGCTCCCCCCGGGCGGCCCCTGGGGTGGCGGCGCGGGCTCCGGAGGCAGCGCTCGGCTCGGCGGCGGCCGGCGCGGCGCGGCGGCTATCGGAGCGGCGCGGAGCCGCGCCCCGGGGGGCCCCGCGGGAGCGTCCGTTCCACAGCGGCCCCCGCGTCCCCCGCCGCCGCCCGCCGCCCCGGCGACCGCGGCCCCGAGGCTTTCCCGTGCACCTGCTCGGCGCAGCTCGTTACGCCGAGCGGTTTGGAGAGGCCCGGGGAGGCTCGGCCGCGTCGCTCACGGCTCGGGAGAGGCCCCCCTCGCGGCAGTCCCGGAGCTCGGAGCGCCTCCGGACTCTCAGCCCGGCTACACTCTGACCCGCCGGGTACCTCCGGCCGGCTCCCCCGACCCTCGCCGCACCGCCAACCCCAGGCGGGGTGGCGCGACTCGAACCCGCGGCCTCGCCGGGCGGAGCCTCCCCGCCCCCGGGGCGACGCAGCGCCCCGAGGCTGCACGGGCTGGCTCACGCCGCCGCCGCGTCGTGCCTCGACGGGAATCCCGAGCCCTGTGCCTCCGCGGTGCGCGTCGGGCGGACGCGAGCTCCAGGCGGAGGAACTCCGCGCCCGACGGGCGGAGGCGGTGTTGGGAAATGTCTCCTTCGGACGCCTCGGCGGGTTTCTCTCCCCCCACCCCCCCCTTCTCTTGATCCCGCAGGGACCGAGAACGGCCGCTCAGCGCTGCAGTTGCCGCTCTCCAGCCCCGGTCGGAGCGACGGACGAGGGAAATCCGCCGCCCGGCCTCGGGGCTTCCCGGCGTACGGCGGTGTTCCCCCGACGGCGCCGACCCCAGCCCCAGGGGACGCCTCGAGCCCCGGAGGAGGGAAGCGAGGCCGTCCGTCAGTGCTCGGCGCTTCTCGGGCAGCCCCGCAGGTGCCTGGCCGAGGCCGGCAGAGTTTGGGAGAAAAAAAGGACGCGGTGGACCGGGGGAGCACGGAGAGATGGGGCAGGGCCGGGTGGCGGCGGGCTGGTAGAGACAGGCGCGCCCCGACGGGGCGGGCGGCGGGGCCGGGCGATGCCTGCAGCGCCTCGGCGGGCTGCCCCGAGCCGTCCTCGGGGGCATGGAGACGCGCCCGCTCCGCAATTAGCCACGAAGGCGGTTCGCCGCGGCTTTTGCTGCCCGCCACCGCCCGGCACCGAGCACTGAGGAGGGACGGCCGCTCGGCAGCCGCGGCTCCGCGCCCCGGCCCGGCCCCGACGGCTCTGCCCGTGCCCCGCTGCGACAATGCCGCGAATGCGTCGCTGTCAGCGCGCCGGGTGACTGATGAGGCGAAGGCGCCGAGCCCTCTCCAAGGTCAAGTTGAAGATCCCGGTGGCGGTTTCGCTGCCGAACAATGCCCCCAGCGCGGGGCCCTCGGGGAGGAGGGGGGTGGGGGGGGGCACCCCGGAGTCGGTTTTTACACCCTCACCTCCCTTTTCCCGTTCTTCCCCGCCTGTGCCGAATGGCTCCGCGAGGGGCTCGGTGGCACGGCTCGAGGGGACGCGGCGCTGCGCGGAGGGGCGCGGAGTGCGGGCGCGGGGCCGCGGGGGGGGGAGGGAGGAAAGGGGCGGCTCTGAGCAGGGAGGGCCGCGCAGAACTACGCAGCGCTCCGCGCACAGCGCTCCGCGGCCGCTTTGCTCCGCGTTCCGCCAAAGTTTTCCAAACGGAGCGGGGCTGAATAAACCCTCGGCCCTCCTCTCTCGCCCGCTCGCTCCGCTCCGTGATGATTGATATTTTTTATTCAGCCAACTTTTATTTACCTTGCAAAAAATGTTCGGGACCAATGTGATAAATTACAGATATGCAAATTTCTTTGAATGGCGTTGTAAGTGTGTCTCGCTGGAGCTGAATGCGGCCTTGCAGTCGGTCTGCGCGCACTCAGGACCCCAGGGAGCTGATCAAAGCACCCTTTCTCTTTCATCCCCAGTATTCTCCTCCGAACTATTTCGATACAATATGTTTCCATGATGCACTCAATGTGCGAGGGACACAGGACTCATTACAACCTAGCTAGTTCTGCCGACCCCTTTGTTCCGAGGCATAAAGTTAAAAAAGGAGGAGGGGGCGCGGGGGGAGCTGCCCGTTGCCAGCTCTCTGAAATGTTAAAGCATGCGTCATTTTTCACCAGGTCTCGTCTCGATATCCTCAAAAGACAAACTATGAAACCGGCCTCGGCCCTTCTGGCATTAATTACGCCGCTGTCCGACCGATCTGTTTTTCCTATTATATGCATTTCTCAGCGGGGATTTTTTTTTTTTTTTTTTTTTTGCAAGACTAATGCAGCTGCGAGCCGAAGTATGAATGCGTTTTATCAGTATAGAAAAAGATCGTCGGAAAGGCTGAAAAAGATGTCAAAGTCCGCGGCGGCGGTTTTCTCGCCCGCCCCGTCCGAGGCAGCGGCTTTGGGAAAGCGCCGCGAACCGCCCCGTGCTGTTACTAACGGGTCCTGCCTCGAATTCGCAGCTCCGCGGAGGGGAAAATCTCAGCATAGAAAAGCGGGGAGGGTGCGGAGAGCGGCTGATGCGCTCTCTGGACGGCCGTGCGCACAGCGCGTCTTCTCGCTCTCCCCCGAGCGCCCGAGGAAGCGGCCGCGGTCGGCGGTCCCCGCGCGGGGCGCTCCGCTCGGAACCTCCGCGAGGTCCGCTCGGGGCAGCGGCTCCGGCGGGTGACAGTCAGAAAGAAGCCCCATTTCGGCGGATGGCGTTTGTTTAGGGGCTGATTGGTTGACGGAAATGGCTGGCAGCCAGTTCTGGGAAAGATTCCAGACCTGACTCCGATTAACCCTCTCTGGTGAAACTCTGCTGGAAACCAACTCACCAGCAATTGCCATTAATCTACTTACTAATTAAGCCAATTCATTTCTAAAGGAGAAAAATTCCTTTCTTTGGCCAAAGTGATGGGAGGAAATTTGAAAGAAGCGCCAAACTGTGTAACTGTAATTCAGCCAAGGACTGCTAAAACGAGGTGTTGATATATAGCTGGAGATTTAAAACAAGTTTCTAGGGCAACAATCCTTTGGAGGCGGTGGTATATAGTGCATAGTAGATGAAGCTCGAATAATGGTGGACCGCAGTGTGCAATTGTACGGACGTTGGTTGGAACCGGGGCCGCGTTTCCCAATTAAGCCCTTCAAGGCTTTGACTCCTCCGATAATTTATCCGCCCCGTTGCAGCGCTTCGGCCGTGGGCGACTGCTACGGGACCCAAAAACGACCGGGGCGGAGGCGTCGCCAAACTTTTGCCCGGTGTCAGGGACGGCACGGCCGGGGCTGGAGGCTCTTGGAGGGGCGGGGGCCGCTCTCAGCGAGTCTCCTCTTTAGGCGAACAACGTTTGGCTCCCGAAGAGCAAAGGTCGGGGAGGGGGGGGCCCAGGAGCACCCCACCAGCCCAGGGCCCAGCCGAGGCCCGGCACCCCGAGAGCAGGAGGGGGTGTCCCGCCGCTCCTGAGGACCCCACGTTGAAGGCCCCCTCAGGGGGATGAGGGAGGGTGCTGCCGGGGCCCCTCCCGCCCCGTCCCACCGCTCACCCCCGCTCCCGTTTCCGTGCCGGACCCCCTCGGTACCGCCCGGCAGAGGCAGGGAACGGGACAGCAGGGACCCCCCGACGGCCACCTCCCCGTGCGAGAGCTGACGCATTCAAGGGCGGATGGTTTAAACGAAGCGTAACGGTTCCCCCGCGTTTGGTTTTTGCAAGGTGTGGGGCTGCGAGGGCGACCGGGAGGATAACAAATACAGCGCTCGGGGACTCCGAGGCCGGGCGGGGAGGCGGCGGTCGGAGCGCTCCGCTCGGCGGGAGGTGGGGGCTGAGCCCCGCGCACGGCCGGACGCCCCCGGGGACGGCGGGGCGTCGGGAAGAGATTCTGTCCCGCGACGCGGTGGGAGCGGAGCCGCGGGCGGAGCCCGGGGCAGAACCGGGGGACGTTTCCTGGCGACGAAACTCGCCGCGCAGCGCCGGTAGCGCCGTGTGCGCTCCGATCCCGGGCAAACACCGAACTTCTGCGTTTAATCTTTCTCCGAGATCATAAAAAATAGGAGTCGATATCCTAAAAAGACTAATGACATTTCACAGGTAATGCAATTTAGAAGGCAACACTTCCATGTTTTCTTTTCCAACAATGTGCATTTTTGTAAACTGCTATAAATTGCAATTCAAAAGCCCTGATCTCGCCATCCCCAATCATTTTTTATACTGATCAAATGAATGCAGATACTCCCATTTGGGAGGGGCGACATGACATTTCCCTCGGCAGTTCTAAACAGGTCACAGACCTTTCACAGACCCTAAGGCAGTGGGAGGGAGCTCTTTACGAAACCGTGTAACCAAATCAAACCAATGGTTACCCCTTTTCAATACCGTTGGAATGGTTTGCACAATGCTATTCACATAGCAGCAGAGAAACTGAAAGGATGGTCATCCAATGGAAATTTCTTTGCTTTTGTTTAAACTTGCGGAGCTCAAAAAATACTAGAAAACAATTACTTTTTGTATGACAAAAAGATAAACACTCTCCGCGCAGCCGTGCGCGTACGCCGCAGCCCTCGGCGTGCCGAGATATTTATCCACGGAGGCGCACACATGTGTGTGGGGATGTACATTTATCGGAGATGTTGCTTTGTTCGAAGCCATGGGCACAAAGACACAACATGGCTGCCCTGGAGATGACCTATTGCTTTCAAGTTGCTTGAACACATCAGAATTTCTATTGTCGAGGTTGATTAATTGTAACTGATAAGTTACCATGAATAAAGATTGTTTTTCTGTTTAATGTGGTGGGCCTGATTTGGTAAATGCTTCATTCATGTAGCCTTGCAGCGCAGCATATGGGCGAGATTCATTCAGTATCGCAAACATATACAATTTATTATGCTCGTATGGTCACGGCCAAAAGGCCTTTCTATTTTAATGACAAAGTTTGAATGAAAAATTCCATTTAAAGAGTCACTAACGTTAAACGTGCCTTTGTGATTTATTCCGGCTCCCGGCTGCCGGTGAACCGAGCGCCCGGGGCAGGGCCGTGCCCGCGCTCCGCCCGCACCGCGCACCGCGCATCGGAGGCGCCGGGACCCACGCGCGGCGCTGTCCCGCGTGTCGCGCAGTGCCTTTACCCCGTCCCCGTCGGGCCCCGGCCGCAGTCGGCCCCGCTGTCTGCCCCAGGCGGGGCGGGCACTGAGTGGCCGTGCACGGGCGCCAGGTGTGGGAGTAGCAGAGGGGTTTGTCTGCGGTGTACGGGCACGCGGGGGATGCTGTGCTGATGGCCAAGATAGCTGATTCAGCCCCACGCGGCCAGGAGAATTTTTTCTTTTCTTTTGACACGTATTAAACTGTGTGAATATGATCTCTTTTGTTTCCTCTTGTGATGGATACTCGCTGTTTAAAACTTCCTTATAAAAATATGACAAACTTTGAACTCCCTTCTGCTTAAAGGTCCCCTAATTTCGAGAAAAGGATCTCAAAGCAGCAAAGAAAACCTTGCTCAATAGGAAAACCATCAAATAATGCCTCCGGTCTGCAGCCCACCTTTGGGGTCTTCAGATCCTGTTCCTACCCATTTGAGGGGACTTCTAGAACTGAATTTAACAAAATCAGCACCTCTGACAGGCAGGCAAAGTAGAGTTTATGCACCACCGCGAATAACTGATTAAACATAGGGTTGATATTTGTGAAAAAAAACCACCAAAAAACCAACGAAACCCTTGAAAGAGCCCTTTCAAGCATTTTTAAAAATATGACCTCTTAACCTTTTCTTTCCCTTTTGACAGAGTAATTTGAAACAGAAACAATGTAATCTATCAAAATAAGTTGTGTTACTTCTGTAAATCAGATATTTATGTTTGAGCTTTCTCTTGCTGACAAGCTGTAAAGGCTCACTGTTATTCTAAGGGTTTATCTCTGTGGTTCTTGTCTTTTCTGCTCATTAAGAGTCTGTCTACAGATTACAAAGTCAATAGATGCAAACACCAGACTGTGAGAAAAATCTCCCTGAGTACATAAAAACCAACAGCGGTGGACGCTATACAATGGAAAGCATAGATGTTTGTAGGTGTTCAGTTTTATCATCTTCAAACAAGAGTAATGGGAGTAAATATTGTGGCAAAACTTCACCTTCCAGTGTTGTGCACTTCCTTTTGTCATTCCCGGAGGCTGATCTATAGTTATCATCCTTTCTCAATGGAAAATTTAGTGAACAGTTTAATTGAACTATGCTTTACAGGTATTTTGAGTTTCTTACATAAAACAACAGCACTAATTATCAATTAGCTGCAATGCAGAGGACCTGGATGGGATGACTCTATGGCTACGTCTATGGGTCGTCCTCTAAAGGGATGACTGATCTCACTGGTGCTGATTCATTTCATTAAAACACTCCAAGGGATCCTGGGCCCTGAGCAGGTTTGAGTTGTTAAGAGGCACCTTTAGGTATGGACTTCTAGTATTGTCTGCCCTAATGCATTGGAGTTATATGCACATTTTATTAACACTTAAACATGTACATTCCCAGTATTCTTTTGTCTGTGCTTGTACATTAAATAGAGGTTAAAACTAAAACTAGACAAAACCTCAGCTCCAACCCAATCCACAGTAGAGGGCACTTATGCATGAGCAGGCTGAAGTGCACAGCTGGATGAATGGTACGCAAATTTTAGAAGTCATATATTAATTTGAATAATACTGTTTTAAACGTCTGCAAAAATTACATTGTACCGTCTTTAAGTTGTGGGAGGGAAAAAAAAAAAAAAAAAAAAAAAGCATAAGTATTTCCAAAATATTCATGTGGATACCGATAGGTCTGTAGTGGAAAGTTACTCAAGAGCAGTCTGAATTCTGCACAGGTGCTGCTGCTGTTTGTGAAAGGCCCAGTTGCTAATGCCCACGGCATGTTCGAGCACATGCCTTTAAGAGGAATAGCCAAGAAATAAGTGAGGTACAGGCTTAAAAAGGACATTTAAGCAATCCTGTTACACACTTAAATTCATCTGTTTATCGTGTACTTTTAAAACAACAACGACAGCAAAAAGGTACCTAAAATCATTAAATAACTTCCCCCTGACTAGAACTCAAGCAGTCTTTGCAGAATGCCATTCTACCTTCGGACAAAACGATGTCAGCACATATCAGAGATACTCTCCTCTGGCTATGTGCAAACGGGTCTCTGATAACAGGCACTAAGCAGGGCTGAAAGGCTGACTGCTGGAAAGGAAGGACAGCAAGGCCATGACTTCCACGGCTGAGCTGGAAGCCATCCCCGGAGCTGGTGGTTCGCCCTACGGTCGGTTCTACGGCTCCGGCGGGGCCGTCGGTGCGCGGCCATGTGCGGGCATGGAGCTGTCAGTGGTGCTGAAGCGCGGAGCGGGGCGCGGCACCTGTCCGTGGTGCTGAAGCGCGGCGAGGGGGGATGGCACGGCCTCAGGTAGTTGTGGGTCAGGGGCGTTGGCAGCGGTCTAGGACGTGGGTTCAATTTCTCGCGTCTCTCTTCTTCCACAAATATCAGCACTTGTTAAAATGCTAGCAGCAATTCTTTTCAGACAAAATGACAGACAGTAGACAGAGCTTGCCACAAAAGAAACATCCAAACTGCCTATATTTGCCCAGATCTGTTTGGGAAATCTAGTAAGAGAAAAACTTCGTGTAGGCAAAACTGCTAGAAGGTTGCACTCTGCTTGCACTGAAAGAATCGAACTGAATTACTGTATGGCTTCTTCTATTAACAATCAACAAGCAGTATGAGAAAACAATACAGCCCAACAATATTTTTAATCTTGGTCCTGTTAAAAACAAAACAAAACAAAAACAAAACAACAATAACAAAAACAAAATAGAAAAAAAAACCCACAATACTTTATAACCTGAATTTGAAGTCTATTTATTTGTATATTATTTAACTTTGTAACTGTTTAATTGTACTTAGTATCATCTGTTGAATATAACAAATACAACTTCATACACTTCACATAGTTCTATGTAATGTGTTTTATCTTTGATTCGTGAAGAGACTTGAATAATAAGGGTGCTCTTGTTTTCAATAATACAACATTTGGCTCAAACTCATAAAACACTAGCAATTACTAGGAGCTGTTAGTAACAGTGCCTATCTGGACAAGTAGGCACTGTTCAGTGACTTCCTGCTTGGTAGGTATTTAAAAGGGTTATGTATTTGTTAGACAGACTTCGAAGAGTAAAGGAAACTGGTGTTAATTCTAGTATGTGAAGCATCGAGCCTCTAAAGTTATTGGACTTTCATCTGCTTATCAAGAACGCACACTCTCTAGTGTGGAACTAGAAGAGCCATAAACACACAAACATCCAAAACATCCCTACTTGCTTAATCAAAATTTAAAATATACATATTAGAGGATTCCTGCAAGTCCTCTGTTCTGATGTCTTGAATAAGATAGTTGTGTTTTTGAGATAAGTGTAAATTTGCTATTAAAGAACTTTTTGCCTCAAATCCCAAAGAATCCTCCACTTGTATACTGGGAAGTCATCTCCAGCAAGAATGCAATAGATCTGAGTCATTCTGAATGTAGCCTTCCACATAGGGAGGAACTGACATTGAATTAATGCTCCAAAATCTTATAGGGCTAACAGCTCTCTTTTCATAGTTTCAGCAAACAGCCGATTGGAAGCAGGAAAAATCTGATTGTTCACAAAATATTGTGACATCCAACATATTCTTCATGGTTGCCCTTATCACTGTTATTCATTGATCACAACACAGTCAATGCTAACTGCAAAACAGTAGAGGTGACTAAATATTTCCAGGATTAGGACTGTCCAAGGGATCAAGCCTATCAGAACAATCACCACACTTGCGATACCTCTAACTCATCCCAAAATAAAAGTAGTTTATATATACAGAATCAGAATAACAGAAGAAGAGCTACATAAACATAACACAAGGAGTACAGCAATGTTCAAAGTAAAAACTTGTATGATGGAATGTATAACAAAACCAAAGGCAAATATTTAAATGACATTCATGCATATAGAGATAAAAATGTAGAAAATGTAGCAATTCTCTATATTTACATAGCCAGAAATACATATGAAAGTTACAACAAATCATTTAGATATGTGTAGTTGGTTCTAGACATCAGCACAGCCACTTGAATTAAACAGTGCTATCCGCATATTGATATCTTGCCAGAGAAGGGACCATAAAGTATTGGTAAAGAAATTGTTATACTACGTATCAAATAAACAAAAAGCCCTCAGAATGATCCCACTTTTTAAATAAACCAGTAACTAACATTCCTAAGGGATGGAGTGAACAATATCGTGCTTAATTGCAATTAATTTTAAAAATTATTTAATAGAAGATATATTGAAAAGAAGAGAGTTTAGTATTATAATCATGCTGCACTGTTGAAGTGTATTTTTTATAGATGTTAAAAGAATAAGTTTAGTGGTGATATTAGATTTTAGCATTGAAATGGCATTATGTTCATCTCTTTTATCATGGGAAGAGAGGACTATTCAGAATCACACAGAACTGTAAGTGTTGGAAGGGACCTCTGGAGATCATTTAGCTCAAATAACACGGATTCCCTAGAGTAGGTTGCGGAGGAAAGCATCTAGGCAGGTTTTGAATATCCCCAAAGAAGGAGACCCAACAACCATTGTATACATCAAAGATTTTCAAGAAAAAGATATCTGAAGAAATACGATTATGTTCAAGTATATGCTAAAGCGTTAGAAACAAATACTTAAATTGTAGAATAGGGTATGTTGCATCAAAGATTTCAGACTCACCATCTTCAAACACTGGACATTTTCTCTGTGTTTAGAAGACTAGGAAATTCATCTGTGTCTTCTCTCTGCTCTCCGTTAGACTGGGAATATAATGGGGGCTAGATAAGAAATATTTTTCTTGTTGAAGATCATTACAAACTATTGGTCTTCCCATTTATTTTAGTACTAGATGAATCAAGCTTATATCAGTCTTGTTACTCGTGGAGAGAATGCTACTTTGGTTCATAGTCAGGTAGTTACAGTTGCAGCCACAAACCTCTATTTATTATTTCAAGTTACACTAGCTTCAAAACTGAATGTGGATTGCTTTACATAAATGCTTGGTACTGCATGCACATGACAACAAGCATTTGGAAGATATGAATAAGTTCAATATTACAATCACGTGAAATGTATTTAAATAATCATAATTCATGCTGTAAAGAAAAATATCTCTGTCTCGGCAACAAGTCATTGTATGACATTCAGAAATTCTTTCACTGAAACAATTGTCCATTATGAAAATGATGAATGTTGATTCCTGGATATGTCGAAGTCTTATGGTTCAAGTAACTGTCAAAAATACTACCCCTATTTACTTCAGAGCATATCTAAGCTTTTATGTTCTGAAAAAGAAAAATGCTTACCAAAGTTGAAGGTAAATGTAAGCTAGCTTCGAATCCGTTTGTGCCTTTTATGTAATTTTCAATACAAACAGGGCAAATCATCTGTAAATGACAGACCAGACATATATTAAACACATTTTAAGACTGTGTAGTTTAAGCATATGAGCTGATAATCAAGAAATCAGCATTAATAAAAGATTTTGAAAAGGATGCAACATTTTTTGATTCTTATTGAATATGGAATTGCAATGTATAATCTTTTACAAATCAGAAGAATATGTTTTAACTTGTCTTTTCCTGAACTGTCCATTTTTTTTACAAGAAGAGTTGAATATATTTGCAACTAAAGTTGATATATTAATATCCTATATATGTATGAATACATCAGATATATTTCCTTAACAGGAAAAATCAGTGGAAGTAACTGAAGTAACAAGTCTGTGCATGTCCTGTACCTTAATCTAGGACATCTTTCACCCTATTAACTTCTCCGGAAAAAAGGTTCAAAACTCTTTGTGCTAAGAGTGGCACTCCTGACATCTGTACACACTTGCATAGGAGGAGTATGGATAGCTTTTTAGGGGCTGCTCTCCCTGCTATGTTAAGACACACAATGTGATTAGCCCAGAGCAAGAAGTACACTAAGTTTTGTAGTTCCTAATCCCCCTACTTTCTGTCAGGTGAAACGAAGGGAAATCGTTTCACCTATAGTTTTGGCCCAAATTGACAGTCTGAAAAAGTTATCGTTAAGGCTCTTTCATACACTGTAGATAGATGTTATGTCAACCTAGTGATTTATTCCAGCAAATGTGAAACTTCTGTGATATTTGTACACATATTACTTACACAAGATTGTGCTGTGTGCAGCTGAGCGTATATAGCCTTGAAAATCTGCCTTCATTGGATTTACCATTTCACAATTTTTGCTATCAAATTTGTTTGACTTTTCACTATAGGCTGGCTTCTATGACTTGTTATATTAGAAAGGTCAGCACAACTTTCAATAAAAACATAACAATTAAGAAAACAATCCAGTTGCTGTGTCTCTACTTACTGTTTCACCAGGAGATGTGTATCTAAGTGCTAGTAACCGGTGTTGCAGTGTTTGTCTAAGAAACATCTCATCCTTAATTGCATGCAGACTGAAAAAAATCTCACATTAAATGAACTTATATTATGCTACCATTCTTAAGAGTTACAATACACAACATTGAAGTTAGAGGAAATTTACTTTTCGCATATTTTCCAGGGGAAATAATTAGGTAAACAGTATTGATCAGCAAAAATAAAGCAAATAACTAGTAAGAATTCAGCAATCCATGCACTTTAAAATGCCATTAACATATTATATTAAGTATATTATATTAAATACATGAGTAAAGTAACAGATCCTGTGCAGTGGAAAAATCTGTGAGGAATAAAAACAGAACTGGAGTTTTAAATACTGTCATTTTTCTGTCTGTAAATTTACTGTATCTTTAACCACTGAGTGCTGATACTTTATCTAATCAATGAAAATTTCTACCTAATTTCTCAAGGTCCAGCTCATGAGGTAATTTGAACAGCTGTATGTTTTTTTCCTCTTTCCGTACAAGGAAAGGTGTTACAATACTGAAACAGAACTTCTAAATTAAGGTAAGCAAAGAGAAAAAAAATCGGATGAAAATTGTACCAGGTGGTAAGTTTTTTTCTTAAGTAAGGTAATAGTTTGGATGGTTTGGATTATTTTCCCTGTATTGGTCATGAAAGTTTGATAACTGGCATTTAAACAGTCTCTTGTGCCACAAAATAACCATACAGAGTTCAGGCACCGTTATACTAGAAGACAACATGACGTGACATGACTCAAGTCTTTGACATTTATAAAGATTTTTAAAGTAAAAAAAAAAAAAGTCTGTATAATTAAAAAAAAAATTACAAAAACCAATTTACATTAACTAGCACCCTTCACAGACATTATACCAGAGTGGGCAGAGATGATAAAGTTTGAGTTCTGTGCCTTGATTGTGTCTGGATACAAGATCAGAACATCACATATTTAACTACAAATAGTAAATCAAGAAAGGAAAACTTAAATGTATTTAATTTTTATGAAAAATGAAAGAGCACTGTTATCAGAAGGAGCAATCACACATGCAAGCTGCTCCAACAGTAATGCTTCCTGTTTTATTGTGTTGTGTTGGCCACACTGTCAGAGGCGGATGTTGGTGGCATGGAAGTAGTGTTTGAACCTTCCTGCCAATATTCTGGTACATTTTGCTGCCGTGTGAGAGATGGCAGCAGAGGGGCAGTCTGACTGAATGGCATCTGACATGGGAGTGCATAGGAAGTAGAGGAGTGTTACTGAATTGCTCCTTATGGATAAAATTGCACCCACTGACATTCATCGATGCTTGCTGAATGTTTCTGGAGACCAACCAGTGAATGTGAGCACTGTGTGTTGGTGGGTGGTGTGATTCAACAGTGGAGACAGTGACAGTGGGTCACCTCCACTGGTGCTGTTTTTTACAAGCATGACATGCAGGCTCTTGTTCTTTGCTGCAGAAAATGCATAGCTAATGGTGGTGACTGTATTGAAAAAGAGTGTTTTGTAGGTGTGAATTTACTCTATCAAATGCTATTATTTCACTATTTGTATCAGTTGTCATTTCATTGGAAATAAATAGGAGGCATTACTTTTGGAACAACCAACACTCAGTGCTCTCTAGATATTTTTCAGGCATTTCATCCACCAGGCCACAGTCTGATGATATTCATAAACACATATAAGCTTTTCCGGTCACAAGGGGGCTCACATATTTTATAACTAAAATTTTAAACTGTGAACATAATAGAATAATAATTTATAGCAACGTGCAGCGTAAAATTCAAGGTAAATATGCTGCCCAGGTAATCCTACTGTCATGTAAAAATAAATTGCACAGTCCTTTAATATACTGTCAGGAAGAAAAAAGAAGCAAAAAGTCATGATTTTCCTTCCTATAGTCTATTTGTATCTTATCATTAATTGCCTTTTTATCAAAACGAATCTGTTTCCATGATGTGAGAGTTCCTTGCTGCATATAAAATTAGAAATTAATCTCTTTCTTAAGCAACTAAATTTAATGTCCTCTGTTAAAAATGCTCCAGTCCCTGCCCATTCAGGTAACACAGTAAATACTCATTAAGATAGAGCCGAGTAGATAACAATAATAGAATTTTATTTTTCTACTGAGACTTGCATGATTGCTAAGAACGCTGATAAGACTGTCATTATGTTATCACTGTATCAACATAACGTATTCTCACAATTTTCAGATGAGAGGATAACTTGAGGCCTATTTCAATGAATAACAAACTTAACAAGAAGCTCTCCATTGACCTTAGGGGTATTGTATCAAACTGTACAAGCACAAAGGACAAAATGTTTGCTGTGCAATGGATGTACCTTCATTACAGTTCACCATTTCTAGGACAGGAATTACAGCATTCTCACACCATAGAGAGGTGTTGTGGAGATAAAAAAAAAATAAAGGAAAATAACCATCTAAAGTACAGTAGAGTATGCAGTTGGAGGGGAGTTTGTCTTTATAAATATGATATCAGCCCAGTTGGATGTGAAACTCTCTTGAAATTCTCTGACAACAATCTGTCCCTGGAGGTGTTGAAGAGCCATATAGATGTGGAGCTGAGGGACCTGGTTAGTGGGCATGGTGGGGATAGGTTGGGGTTGGACTAAATGATCTTTTCCAACCTTAATGATTCTGTGATTCTATGATTCTATGATATGTGGTTTTTAAATATTCTTAATCTGTAGTTTTCTTCCTAAAAGCTATCATGGAGCTATCATGGCCCACAAGAATGGTGTTTTTACACCATGATGCCAAATACGTATGTTGCTCATTCTAAGCTGCAGGCTGATGTTATGTGAGTGTTTGAAAATTCAGGGTTTCTAGAGATAGCGGCAGAGGACTGCATAGTGCAGAGTGAGCCAAACGTAATGCCATCTGACCTGTGCTGCCTGTAGAGTACACACAAGAACCAGAACTGCCCTAGGGTTTTATCTTGAAGAATTGGTTGCTTTATTCCAAATGAGAATATATGAGTGATGTAGTTGTCTTCATAATTAAAAATTACTTGCCAGTATAAATACAGTCATAGAACATCTGGCTACCCAAGTGTTGCTTGCCCTAGAAACACCATCAGGGTTTTTCAATTGGCAGGATTTGTACAAAGACCAGCTTAAGACCAAGGGAGCTCCTACCTTTTCCAGAGTTTTCAATATTAGTCACAGACTAACAGGCAAAGAAGGAAACTATGCTGAAGGGTTGTGATGGAGATCACTATTCTCAACAGATATCTATGGCTGAGCAGCAATCCATGGGATCTTTAGTGTTCATTTGCTAGAAATTCATTACATTTGACAATTGGAGGAAATTTGTGGGTTTCAATAAACCAACATGTTCCAACCAAAATGTTTCAGAATGCAGAGTAGGAAGATGAAGAAGAAGGAGAAAACCATCTGAGTAGAGGAGCACACATAGAAGACAACTGCGTCTACATGAAAAAAGCAGAAGAAAGTCATGTAATTCTGGGATAGAGAAAGAGTAGTTACAGAAAGTGTTAAAGCATGAAGGAAGAGGGATGAAAATGATCTCTGAGAAAGAGGAGCATTAGGAAGGAAGTCACAGAGGAACAAACTGGTTAAAGAACATGGGTTTTAGCAGATTAAAACCTCATTCAAATGTGCTACAGAAAGCCCTCAATGAAATATTAGTCTATGCACACAAGTTTTTGTTTCTAAAATCATTGGTTACTATTTACTGAATCATACAAAATTACCAGTTTGAAGTGTTTATGATTGCTACAAGCAGGTGAAAAGTGTATTATTCAATTCAGTGTTATTTAATTCCAATTTTTAACATCTAGCTATTATATCCTCAGATGCTAATAACTATGCAACTGAACAACGTATATAGCAACCTCAATTTTCATGAATTTAATGTGCAAAGTCTGTATTTTAGTATTTTATCAATGCAACCAATGCTGTTATAATACTACACCTGTTTTGTACAATCTGGAATTTCTTTTTCCATATTGCATTACTTTGCTCAGCTTCCTTTCTACAAAAGAAAAATAATAATAATAAAAAGTGGTTAAAATTGTGTAGGGTCTTCTCAAGTGTCTTCAAAGCACATCTTAGAAGTACTGACCACTACCTTGCTATGGTTTGCCTCTCTTGACCTTCACATGTCTTCAGTTTCCCATTTTCAGCAGTCAAGGACCTTTCAGCAGATTGCTGCTCAGGTGCTACATTTGTTATCTAAATGTAAGTAAAACATTATTTATTTTCTAAATTCTTAATTAATTCTTGCAAAAACAAATACAGGTTTTTTTCATACGCATTGGTATTCTTGTGACAAGTTCCCCTATTTTGATCTATTAAATATTTCCAGTACTCTGCTAATAATTGAAAGATTTTGTAGCCTAAGCCAGCAGTTCAAAGTTGGCCCATTTTTTCTTTTGTGTCTAGGAATGGTGACAGTTAGGCAATGTTTTGGCAATGGTAACAAAAGTAGCACGGTGGGCAATTAAATGCATTTGTCCTAGGCTTATGTGTCTGAACCTCATCTTAGTGCTGAGAGTGTTGGCTTCTTCTCTTGTGTGACAGGTAATAGGACACAAAGAAAAACTCTCAAGTTTTGCTACGGGAGGCTTAGATTGGATATTAGGAAGAATTTTTTCTGAGGAAAGAGTGGTCAAACATTGGAATGGACTGCCCAGGGGAGTGGTGGAGTCCCTATCCCTGGAGGTATTTAATAGACATGTGCGCATGGCACTAAAGGGCATGGGACTCGGGAGATGATATTATGGTTGGATTTGATGATCTTGAAGGTTTTTTCCAACCTGAAAGATTCTACAGTTTCTCTTCTGTAAGAAGTTCCCTTTGAAATCACGTTTTCTCCTTAGGCGGAACTGTTTCAGTTTCGCCTTACACTGGCAGATTAGTCAATGCAATTTCTTTTTCTTCTACTTGCAGTTCTGAGATCCAACAGTGGCCATGAAAATCTGGTTTAGTATCCTATAATACTTTCATCCCTCATGAAATTGGAGCGCCATTGATTGGGCATGACATGTCAGCAACCTGCAACACACTAACCCACCTCAAATACACCATTCTCTCTCAGCAAGATGTCATACATATTACTTTCTCCAACTGTAAATTATAGCCTACAGTACACAGAGAAAGTAAAAAATCAAATGAAAAAAACAAAGATGAGAAGCCTCAGTCCTCTCCTCAGTTATTTCCTGCTTCTTCACACCTCATCCAAATATGTATTCCTTCCTCCAAGAGAAGCATTCAATCCCTGTCATACTTCCACGGATCCCCACAAGGACACACTGGACTTGAATCTGGTATGTTATATACTTGTCTGTTTGAACAGAAATTTGAAGCTGTCTGTAGAGTTTTGTATTAAACCCTTGCCCTTCCACATCAAGTCATCATTTTGTTTTTTTCAGCTGCAGATGCATTCCATTTTCTCTCAAATACACATGCTGGTGGCTGTGTGGCTAGTTCAGAGGTGTAAACATCAGAGTTAAAGAATAGATAGTATTGCAGATACATGGCAGGACCAAGCCTTTTAAATAAAGAAAAGCCATTTGACTGACATACTATTAAAAATCAAATTAAATAAATTGCAAATATCAATTATTGTTAAAAGAATTGAAAAGAAATCACATGGCTAAATTCATCTTCCAACACTGATTTTCACTGATAGCACTCCAGATTTCAGTAGCGATATGACTGGGTAAGTGCAGAGCTGTAAAAACAGAATTAGGCCCACTGTAACTACACACAAAATATCAAGCCATGCATGTAACGGTGCAAAGCAGCTCCGAAGTCCTAAGATTTCATTTCCAGCTGATTCTTTTTAAGAATTATGGATGCTTGAAATATAAGGCTAATAGGGTTCCTGTAACCTTGACTCATCCCCTCACTGACTGCTGGGACAGGTTAAGGTAAAAAAGACTACATTTAAAGATTTTCCATAGTTTGAAGATCCCTAGCTCTTGGAATGGTCCTCTGAGGGAGTAGTAGCTGTTCTGAACAGGATGGCAGTCAAAAAGAAAATGAGAGCTGTACCTGTTCTTCCTTTAAGAGCCTGTGTGAAAAAATAGATAAAAAAATAATTAACTTTAATCCCCTGCAGGGATTAAAGTTTGTAATGTTTCTACTTAAAAAAAAAAAAAATTAAATTTATTTTCTGAAATCTCTGTCATCATGTGTATCTCTCAAAATGATGCATTCCTGTCTGAAAAGAGCAATTATCTTTGCAAAAGTGGAAAGAAACCATAAACTGGATAAAATATCAACTTTTGGAGATAAGTGAAACTCCCGCCCCATTTCAAGAGCATCACCAGATCATAAAAGCACATGCTTAATACAAAAGAAATCATAATCAAATTTTTAATCACAAAAAATCCTTGCTATTTATGGTATGTTTCTTGTCCTTCAGTTTCAAAACCTCAGACAGGCAAATTAAGATTTTATTCAGAATTAAATATGAAATTCATATTAACAGTAAATGTTGTTTGCTCTTCCCATCATTTGAAATATTACTTCATTTTTATTTTTGCTTTTCAAAATTAGGGTTGTCTCATTCTAGGTATTTATTTTTGTCAGTCACTCAATTTAGTGCAGAGTGATTGACTAAATGTTATACCCTCTTTAAGCTGATTGAAGCTAATGAAACAAATTTCTGCCCCCTATTGATCTATCCAATGAAACACTGCTGAAGGGCTGAGAAACTATTGCTTTCTTCTTTCCAACTGATTTAAGTTCCCATGTTAGATTAATGTTGTTCAGATTAGGACACCCCATCCATAAGCCTCCCGAATAATCTCCACTGTGAACCTGAGCTCTCAACAGCCACCCATGGTACATATGCATGGTCTTTGGACTGCCTCAACACATGACCATCTGTCATCATTGCATGGTGCCTCTCCACAACTGGGTCGGACCCTTGCCTGAGGGCATTAGGTTCCAGACAATGCTGGTTTAGATGAGCAGTTTGGTTAACACTACAAGGGCCATCTGTTCTACAGGAAATCCTTTCTCTGTGTCATTAATGAAGTATTTGCAGCACATAACTATATATTTGTCTACTTGTGTAAGCTTTTAGGTAACAGGATTTGTGAGGGCATGTTATTTGCAACTGAACAAAATAGTCTTCAAAAATACCAAACTTCATTACATATATCATGTTTACCTGTTACAGGTTAGTAGAGATGAAAACCAACTATATATTTAACAGTGGAAGTAGTTAATTAGCTATGGTTTCAGCATGGTTATAACACCTTGGAACCCCAGGCAATCTAAAAGAACTGAACCTTGATCTAAACCTTGCTAAAAAAGTCTGTTGTCTTCTGAAAAACAAAATATGAATCCTACCAAAGGATTCCAAAATTTAACTTTGGTAGGGAAGTGCTGCTCTTCTGTAGCATATTAACTTGTTGATAATAAGAATCATATTTCAGGGAAGACATTTCATATATTTCTGCCTGTAATAAAATATATAATTAATTTTCAAAAATGAAGCATAGTCAGAATCTAATAAGTTTTATATGCTTACTATGCTTTCCATCCACTGTTCAAATAGACTTGGCTTTCAGACACTGGAACTGAAACTTGTTGAGTAGGAAGAAAGACAGCTGGGAAAGAGCACTTTGCAACTACTATTTTGATAGAATATACCCTTCCTCCAAATCTCATTTTCATCTTAAAAGGTGAAAGGTGAAATTCAATGTACCCTACTTAGAACAAAAATTATGTATATTACAGAGAGAAATTCACCTTAGGAAGACTGCTAATTGCCTGAATGTTTCTAAATGTGATCACTGTGGGCTGAAGAGCCATGAAGGCCCAGAGATGGATGAGAATGCAGTGGGTGTATAGACTTCACTTCCTACCCAATGCAGATGAGTGTTACATCAGATGCAGTGACCTGACTGGGAATCTTTTATACTGGGGAACTTCAGAAGTACAATTTGTTTTTTCATGAGTTCTGAAATTACAACTACTTGAGAAATTAAAAAAAATCTAGCTCTTAAGTTCAAAAAATTTGGAAAACTTGAATGACCCTCAATACTATTTGGAATCTGAAACTCAAATTTTAACCCCAGTAAATATTTTTTTCCCAATAACTATAATGATTACAGGATTTTACAGTGACAATGAGTTTGCATGAAATAATCAGAATACAGAGAGAGAGAGAGAGCTATTTAGTCTGTACTAAATACTACAAGTTAAGGGGCAAATTTAGGGAAGTCAGAGAATAAAATGGAACCAAGAAATGGAGTTGAAAGTAATGAAGCTATGAAACAGATTTCAGGAGAACTATGGCAAGACTTTAGCACTCTTTCTGCTCTACTACTATACCTTTCTCACTATTACGTTTCTTGAACATGAATTACTTGCTCTAAACAGAGAAAATATTGAAAACAGTATTTTAAATCTGTTTGATGATAGTAGGTAGAACAACGTAGTTTTCCATCTTCAGCCTACTGTTTCCCTAATAAACTTTTATCCATCTCGTCTTTGCTCAATAGTGCATTATGCAGTCATCAGCTACCACAGAAGCAGTTTAAACAGATATCCTATTATTTTCCGTATCTTAATCTATAACAAAATGGATTTTCTTATGTAAATAAAATCCCTATCTAGATACATAAAAATTTCTAAGGTGAATGCAGGTGTCCGCTTGCTCTGTCTACAAAACAAAACTGTACAACCAAATCTGCTACAGTACAAACACTGAACAAAATATCAGCTAACACCATATGTGTACTTAATAGTAATTGAATAGTAATTCTACTTTATTGAATGTACTATCATGTGCTCCTTCAAACCCACACTCAAAAATTTAATAACCCTATGCATCAGAAATATCGGTATCATTTAGTTTTTTATTCATTACCAACAGAGTATCTTGAAAACACCTGAGGCAATGTGGAACTCTCTGTATTTTCTGAGAAACATTGTCCTGCATTGGGCAGTATGTCTTGTTAGGCCTGGACATTCACACAGTGGTCTTTGGGATGGCCACTGAAGAGTGGTCAGGGCTGGGAATTTATCCGTGTACTTAAGAGAGTGTAAGGAATAAACGTGTATTGCTTTTTTAAGAATTACTTTTTGAAAAGCATGTGAAGGAGAGGAGGAGGGTTCATGTACTCTCTTTCAGGATCACTACAGTATTGATCAATGCCAACACTAAACAGTACAGGTTTAATAATTTTCAATTCACCAAGCCAAAATCCCACTGTCTTTGATGTGTTTTTAAGCACAATAGCAATTATGAAGGCTTGTAGGCACTGGAAAGAACAACAGCATGAGTACTGGTAAAATCATAATAGAATTACAATTGTTATGGATGGAACACTCTTGGAGATTCAGTTAACAGGAAAAAAAAAAGAATGAAAGATTGTGAAATGGCAGCACTAAGTCAGTCAAATAACAATCTGTGGCTAAGGGTAATAAAGGATAGAACAGGAGAATTAGGTATTAAAGGAATATGGGAAAATGCAAGTAATGTTTCAACCTCCTCAAGACATTTCTAACAGGAGAAAAACAGAGATAGGACACTGTAAATGTGAAACTGTAATCCAGAGCTCCTTTGGTTCCTCAGTAGTTTTTGACACAGTTCTAACAGGAAAATTCACGAACTACTAAAAGAAGCAAGGGGAAGAAAGCATTTGTAACAACAAAAAATATGCTTCATAAAATACTGAAGAAACCAACCTCATTATTTAATCAGATTGTTGTGGGATAAGAGATGAGATCTGAAGAATGATTCATGCATACACATTAAGTGCCATTTCTTTACAGAATCTACAAGTTTCTTTTAACTTTTCAGTTTCATACCTTTCCTTCCCTGCAGCTGGCTATGTTACCTTTAGCTTAAAGCCCTACTCTCCAAACAAACAAGTCCAACCCTGGGCAAGGCTTGCTGGCAATTCTAACAGTACTCCGGTAGGAGTCTGAACAGGCAGAAACTCTTGAACCTGGGCTTTTTGAGTATGGAAACATAACTACTGTCTAGAGTTCTTTATGCCCTCACCTTTCAACATCACAGATATGTCAGACAAGTTTCTGGTGAACACCTAATTTTCAACCCCTACATTTTTAGAATGTGTACCTATGCAAGACCAGGGAAAATTCTGTAGTGAGAAAGTTCTCATAGCATCTAAGCATCTTTGTTTGACTTTGGACAAAGATGTCCTCCTGCTACAGTGTTTTGAGCTATAAGAAGTCTAACAGATAGATAATTGCTACTAGTATACCATATTTTTGTGTTTATGTGTTTGCTTATTTTAAGGCAATCACATGCTGCTTTCAAGCATTACATGTATTCCAACCATCCAAGATGTTCAGTTTATCTCAGCATATGGCTTGTTCTCACCACATGCCATAGATTTCTGAGTGTAACTCTGATTAATAGGATATGTCAAATAACTGTCGAAGGAAATTCAACTTCAAATGTCAGGCTGATTAGAAAAAATTAGATATTAACTTCTGAGCACTGCCTTTTTTTTTTTTTTAATATTATTTAAACTTTTAGGAAGATGAGGGATATCAGCAGTTCTCCACTGAAATTAGTGCGTTATGAAACTTACATTCAATCTAGCTTTAGGGGTTATAAATCATCAAAAAGTCCTTTGTTCTTACAGTGATTCCCTGCGCTTATTTTGATGTTATGAATATATCCTACAAAAGTGGAAGAACATCCTCAAATACACATGCACTTTTCAGCCAGTCATTTTTCTAAAACATTTACCATATAATTTGAAGCAAAAGAGAAATACAAACATTTTGACTATTCTCGCTTTTGGTGAATGGGAGGATGTAGCAGTAGGTACAAATGGTAAATAACATTCTGATTTGATTATGATCACAACCATAAAACTCATATTAAAATGTTTCAAGATTTTTCCCGGTTCACACACATTTGTCAATCTAAAGAATTGCAAATTTGGCAAGTAAGGAGAAGAATTTATAAGAAGAGGCTGCCTTCGGGAAGGGAGGACAACTTAAGTAAAACAGACCACCTTTTCTCTCTCTGTAAATCAGATAAGTGTTTTTGATCATTAAGCATGAAAAGAAGGGAATAATAAATGGAGAATAACTCCCTTAATATTGACTGGAATACAAAGACATGTAATTTTCTTACAAAGTCATTTAGGCCTGTGCCGCGGGTGTCCTCTCCCATGCACTCTCAGATGAAACTAGATTCTCGTGAAGGAGTGAGTGAACGACTCTGTGGGATCAGTACACTTGTTTGACCATGAGAATGTTCAGGAGATAGATGACTACAGGCTTTTGCAAATCACGCTAGATATTAAAACCTTTTTTTAACTGTAGTTTGGTAGCCATGAATTCTGTATTTGCAGACTTTTCTATACCTCAGTGGTGTTTCTTGTTTTGCAGTAATCTTTGATTTCTATTTTCACAATTCACAATGGAAAAAGAGACTAAAAAAGTTGTAATGAGAGTAGAATGCTACCAGTGCAGGACAAGGAAAGTACTCTTTCACTCAACTAAAACACAAGTTTATGGAGAAACCAGTGGAAAAAGAAAAAACTAGATTGAGACAATTAAAAAAGAGGCATGACACAAGCAGAACACTTTGAAATATTGGCTAATAAAATCTACTTATATTTTACTTAAAAAATACTTGTATACTTCTTTTTGTGCACCACCCAGGACAACTGGCATTTTGTTTCAGTGTCTCTTCCCCTTCTATTGCTGCAGGGAACTACTGAGAAATACGAATAAAATCGTAGGCACAGACTTTTGAAAAAAGTCTAATATTAACTCCCTGTTATCACTTATTGACAATTTTTATAAAAATGAGAAAAGAAGAAGTATTTTATAAATAGTATACTCGAAAGGCAAATGACTTTCTATTGACATAAAGTTGTATAAATATGCATTTGAATTTTGATCTATGACAAGGGAAAATTATTTTTCAGTTCACAGACAGAGGACACGATAATTAGAAAAGCACTTTTTCATTGATATCTCCACTGGATATGAACTGGAACTGTTAACAGCATCAGAAAGTAACAGCAACTCCTTGGCTGGCACTGAGCTGTAATGAAGCCAATCATTTCTTTGTTACTGCTCAGTGCTGACTGTTAGTCTGTATTGCTCACATGGCAGGGAAGCAAAAAATATTGTTTATAAATGGTGATCCTTCCCCAAACATTGAAAGAATCGTTGAAGTTGACGAAAAGGGAAAAACATTTAAATGAACACTTTTCCCCCAAGGTTTGTTCCAGAATTCTACAGCTGTTTCAAATTTGTGTACTTTACTGACACTGTTAAGTAATTTAATCTACATTATTACATTTTCCAAGATGTATACTATTAGAAAATGTCATTCTGTATCACTTTTTAACATTTATTGTAATGAAGTCAAAATATGCAGAAGTGCATGGTAATACAGAAATTAATTAATTCATATAATAATCTTCATGACAATCCTTTAAAAACTCGCTAGTACTTAGAGACCTTCTGACAGTGCCAATGCTTTATTCCACCATATGTCATAGGACTTATATTTTCAGGATCATTACATTTCAACCTTACATACAATGCGCTTTTCACATTCAGCACTCATTTCTCTTCCTCCTGAGATCGATGTGTTCTGAGACAGTTTTTATTCTCTTGCTTCTCCATCTTTCATTCCCACATTTGTGGGCACTCAGAGTACCAACAAGAAGTCTCAATGAGCAAAGTGTGCAAGTTCGCACTGAGCCTACTCCTTCCTTGCTGCTTCCCACAGGATAAGATTCCACCTAACCATGCACATTACTGCTCCAATCCATCTGTCTTACTGCATTACTGCTGCATTTCTTTCCTGTTTCATGATGATTTGTTGATGACGCACAATGAAAAGATAAGGCCACAAAAAGTTATACTCTAAATTACAGTAGGTATTGAAAGGTAGTTGAGGTATCTTCAGTACATTTCATAAGTCATCGCAATGCATACATTCCACATTTATCTTGGGGTACCATGGGACCTTAGAGCCATGCTCACAGTGTGTATCCTGGATATTTGGTAACCGTGTGCTTGACTTCAAAGAGAATTAGGAGGAGAGGGAAGAATGAGGCCAAGTCTTGCTCAACATCCTTTGCAAATGTTGGGCTGCCATGCACTCCTTTGGTTGGAACTTGGATCATTTCTGAGCTAGGAAGGTTTTCGCAGTTCTTTCAATAAGATGAAGTATTTTCTAGGTAAAAATTGGAACTAACTCTGGGGTGACAATAGAATTGAATGTCTAAGAATCAATATTTATTTATTTTAAATACTATTTTATTTTACTCATGAATTATTAAAAGCTTCAATCTCTCTCTCTCTCTTTTTTTTTTAATATATATAAAGGATACATCAATCCTGAAGGCCTAAATTTTAGTGTTAGAGGTTCCTCAGGGATTTCTAGAACTACCACAATTCATTTTGTAACATTAAATGATTTCTCCAGGTACCTCAGTTATGATTTCAGATCCAGAACTCTGTCTGAGCCCTTCTTGTGTTAGAAATCAGTTCAGAAATATACTAGGAATCTGAATCAATCCTCAGCTTCGGCATCTAACAACAATGCGTTTAAACGTTTTTGTTAAATATACAATTCAACGAATCCACAAATCAGACTGCAGTTGTTAGCATCAGCCAGGATCCGCTACTGTGCATTTCTATCCCAAAAGATATTTTTTAAGGAGCAGTTTCCACGCCCTGACTTAGCAGGCTAAATTTAGAAAGGCAGGTTTTAAATTCTTTCATTCATCACTTCCTAATTTCAAGAGAGTTGTGCATGCATCGTTTTTTCATAAAGAGAGCTATTTTCATTATGAAGATGTTTATTTGGATTAATTCAACCGGGAATTTGTTTGGTGGCCGCTCACCTTCGTAAACTGATTTGAAAGCCCTGTTCTATAGCATTATATTTTGTTTTCCTCCAGTTTAAAAAATGCAGCCCTACAATACTCACCCAGGCTCACTAAAGCCGAGAACTGAGGAAGGAGTGCAGGATTGGCCCCCTCGCTAAAAAGCCCACGACACATGGTGCTGAGATTAACAAAACAAAGTACAGCAGCTATGACTTGGCACAAAGTTTGACAAGCTGCAGAAAAGCAAATGTTTAAATAACTGAAGTGGTACTGATTTTCTATTCACAACCTTTTCTCTTCTAAACAGTATCATATTCTTTTCCAGCACATTTAGATCGCAAGTCAAGCTGTGTTTTATTTTTTATTATAATAAACCCAGTCAGTTTACTGTAACAAAGACATACTAGTGGTGATCAGTGTGAAAGCCAGTACGAAATCAGGCTAGGAAAAAAAAGTCAAATGGCAAAATAAAGGACCAGCCGTCTGGAAAGTTCCTGGATCATGTAAAAAGAAAATAAAAGGCTGTGTTCTTATGAGACTAATGCAGAATACAAAAATATTTAAAGACAAAACTGTGTATCGTTGCCTACGACATTTGTTAACGGCAGCCGTAAACCTTTACCAATAATGTCACATTTATTAAATGTTTTCCAAGCCCATCTAAAACAAAATATTAGTGTTGTTTCTTCAAAACATTTCTAGTAGCATTGTTTATATCTATTCCTCTCAAAATGCCACACACACAAAACAAAACCCTAACATAATTTTGCAGTGGCTTTTTCACCTATAAAGACACTTCCTGACCTAAAAACAAGCACATTCAATCTATGGGATATTGTAAAGTATTGTATATTTTATTATATTTGCAATAAATGATGGTTCACAAAAATTAACGTTTATCCAAATATCTTACCAGATTTTTATCTAATGATCTTCTGTTTTCAAGTTCTGCCTTCATCTGTTCTTGAAATTCAACCAACTAAATAAAATACAAGCACATGAGGACTAAAGTTGGGTTTTGTATTCCAAACAGGCATAATTCTCTAAAAATTATTTCTAGAGACAGTTCTCTGATCAACAGACAACACATGGACAAACATTTCTGTATTAGTACTGGTAGTAGATCGGGATCCTGACTTCCTGAGGGATTTAATAGTGCCATGAGTCACGTACATAAAAGCCCTTAGACATAAGTAAAACAGAGCATGGTATCACAGGAGGCAGAAAGATGACAAAAACATCAGAAACAGAGAGTTCACTGATTTGAGCTCTCAGGGACGTGGCTTGTAGACATGTACATGCTTGTAGAAATCTGCAGAGTTCTCAACGATCTGTGTGAGATCAGATTTGTCAGCAATCTGGTCTCACCACGGACAAAGGGGTGTGCCTACAGAAGAGTGCAATAAGGATTTCTCAGGGATTCTTCAGAAGTTTCAGAATCAAACATGCTTAAACATTGCACTGTATGGCAAAGTGTCCTTGGGTTCTGCTGGATTGGAGCTGTCACAGCTGCTGTCAGTCGGGACCGGCAAGTTAAACATCTATATTTCTCAGTGTGACGAGGAACAGAGTTTGTTGCTTAGTGAATTTGCATTTAGAACATTATTAAAACCAGACAATGTTGAACACAACACTGTCATTCATTTTCTTTCATAAAAATGGAGAACCGCTCCCCTTCTGCACAATAACCCAGAAGCTGGAATGCTCGGCCACAAATCAGGGCAGCCCACATTGTGTGCCTCTGGGAGTTTTATGGGGCTTGATTACAATATCCCAAGTCATAGAAAAGTGCCTTAACTACCACTCTGTGATGAGAATAAGCCACCAGTTCTGTTCAAGCTGTGCCATTGGACTCAAAGAATATGAAATTCATGAGACTAGATACAGAATGCTCATGCATGAGCTTCACGACATAGCAGAGCTGTGACTGCATGAGAAAGGGGAACGCTGTGTTCTGACTTGCTGGATCATTTATGAATTTTACATTAGACTACAAGAAAAAAGCACTAGACAAACAAAACAACAAACTCACGCAATGCACACGGACACATAAAAACCAAACACAGATACTCAGTAATATTTCAAAGAACAAACTTATGGAAAAATTCCTTCCTCCATGTGGAGTATCCTTGTCTGTACTCTAGAGATTATGGCTCTTCTTTAAAGAGAGTATTTTCCAGTCAGAACACAGTGTAAATGAGCAGTTAAATCACTGCTATGGAGAGCTATCTATTCAAACATCCTTGAGTTCACCAATGAGCAGAATGCTGGGCAGGCGCTCTAGTCCTTGGGAGAAAGTCAGTGCTTGCCATCTCTCAAGATGCTTTGAGAGGAACTGGAGAGCTGGGGCACAGCTGGGCACAGCTGGGCTGCCTGGGCACAGGGAAACCTGTCAGACTCCAATTCCTAACTACAAGACATAGAACAATATTTTCTAATTAGTCCAAGTAAAAGACAGTGCTCCCAGCATGTTTCACCATCACTTAACGATTCAACACGGAGTGTGCTTCGAATTTCATTTTTAAGCCTTGACTTTTCCTTGTATAGTGTGTATAAGAAACTGGCACCTGTATCAGTTTTGTGAACTCCACTTCTGGAGTGAAAAGTCCAACTGCTGAGCCCTACATCAGTGTGTGCCTTCTGGCCCAGCTCCTCCATTTTAAAATGAAGGCTTTCTAATGTAAGAAGAATTTAAGCATATTCTGGCTACCGAGAGAATAGCTTTCAGTGGGATATGCAGAAGAGGAAAAAAAATTATCAGAAACTTCTGTAATGTTTTAGAACTGTATTTTTTTTTCTTTTGGGAACAGAAATACATTTATCAGAATTTAAATGAAAAGAGAAGGATTGCTCCAAAGGCTTCTGACAGCACTCCAGTCTTACCTACTTGACAGAAAGTGCAGCAGTCATGAAGGGCTACCTGTCTGGATAGTGGCATTGGAGGAAGTTTGGGATGAAAGCATGTGATCTATATTTACACAAATGTAGTGCTTTGAAATCACATGAGGGATAGGTAGAAGAGTTCCTATGCTGCTGCTGAAATCCCCTGGCTGAGGGAGAATCTGCAGGAAGATACGGCATGTGAGACAAAAGCCTCCATTGCATTGAGATGAAGTGAGGGAAAGGAAAATAAAAAGTAAGCTTCAGGAGAAAAAATCCTCTAAGTGAAAGGGTGAAAAATAAAGTGCTATAAAAAGTATTCTTTGGACTTTGCAAATGAACTAAGAAGAGTTACTTATCATAGGAACTGATGACTGGTGCTTTCTGTTCAGCATAATGAGATTTCAAACCTGAGGGGGATTCCTGAACACTGTCAGACCTTAACAGCCAAAACACTAACAGAAGCATCCCCTTCTTGACAGTGCAGTGAAGTGGGCTGACAAACTAGTTTTCCATTTCCAATTTTAGATTTCATGTATGGTACCTTTTTTTTAAACTTTAATGAACATAACCTTTCCATAAGTAGGTTTCTGTATTTTAGAGTGGGAAACTTGGTCATAGAAGGCAGATTCATCTACAGTCACAGGAAAGCCAATGAAAGGGATGACTTTAGAATTCCAATGGCTTAGTTTGCCCTCAATTTGTTTTTTAACATTAAGTTTTGTGAGAATTTTGTAATCCTTAATAAGCACAAAGAAATATCATTATTTCCCTTAAGATTTACCACAGATAAGTGAGTTTTCTACAAAATCATTTGGGAATTTTTCACAGAAGGAATGTTCTCTATAGGAAGATTTGTGACTGTTTTAAAATTTTCTATTAAAAATGAATAGATCTCAGAAATGAAATATATGCCCTGCAGAAAAAAAGTCATTTGAGAACTGTCACAAGACAGAAAGCCCACTGGAAAGATACCTAGAAGTTATACCGAGAGAACCGTGACCTGTCCATGTTTTATCATTTGTTACCAAACAGATATTAGCATTGGAAAAGTATTTTAGAAAGTTGTATTTTATGCCTTGCTCAGCTACTGTGTTGCTCAGATAATATATAAGTAATAAGTCACAAATAATTATAGGTCTACCCATGGATAATGGAATATCTTACAAATTGTAGGTTACTAAAAAGGCTTTTGTTGGATGTAACTAGATATTTGCTCTTATCCTGCCTTCAAAATCTTATTGAACGTGTTTCTTTCTATACTAAAGTAGTCAATCATCTTAGTGTAGTATATTGAGGTTCAGAACATTCATTGTATTTCAACAAAATTATGCAGTATGTTGGGCCAAGAAACAACCATACTCATTAAAGGAATGCCAGTTCATTATTACTCTACAGTGAGCTATACTACCATAAAACATAATGTGACATTATCACATTTTTACTCAAGTCTAAGACTATTTTACAGCTTCCTAGCATTATTTGGTCTATAAACTGCTAATAGTTCAAGCCTGTTAATGTTCCTCCAGGACTGTAGCTCACAAAAGTAAAAATTACCATACCTGTTGAACAGTTTGCTCATCACTTTCCATTTTTAATTGCATTCTTTGAACTTGCCTATCTGAAAACGAGAGGAGAAAGAGAAAAACCATGAAGTGATATGCCTCCATTAATGTATGCAAAATGTTTGCTTCAGGTCAGTCTATAAACCCGGTGGAATGCACAGTGGAGGAGTCCTGGCAAAACGGTGACCTTCATCACCGCCCTTGACATTCACAGCCTTCTTCCTGCTGTTTGGCTGGCTGATCGGATTGAGACTGAGAAGTAAGTTCAAGAGCCAAGTGTGACTGAGAGCCCACAGCTTTTCATTAATACTAATTCTGAACATCCTTGTTGTTAGTCACAGCCAGTACAAAGTGTTTTAGCAGGTGGTTCTTTATTGTTCACACAAAACTTCCAAAAGATAAGAAGCACCATTGAATCAGATGATAAACAGGAATCAGGAATATTTTCTATGTCAAATTCATCTTGCTGCTATTAAAGACAATACTGGGTTTAAACCACGTGGATGTAACAAAACTGAACAGTCCAATTCTAATCTACTACCATAGCTCCCAGTTCTCCATTAAATATTTCATAAAGGGAATATACAAGAAGCAACCTGTAGGTAAAGATTGCATATTGTACTTTTTTTTTTTTTTGGGAGGGGGGGGGGAAATCCCCTTTTAATAACTGTAATAAAGCAAAAATATCAAAAGTAGTGATAGATTATTTGAGAGAAACCATTTCTGTTAGAAAACTTCCACAGAAACACAAAAGTACATAATTAGATGAAAAAGTGTACATTTGGATATTTTGCAGGTGCCTAAAAATTACCCCAGAGAGATTTTCACACAATGAAGATAAAATAACAGATTGTCATTTAAAAGCAAGAATACTGACATATAATGCTTTTCTACTTCAGTAACTTTACAGCACTTATCCGCCACAAAACATAAACTCAACTGCATTGCTAGGCAACATGACAAGTCTCAAAAGCCACAGCAAATATTCCTTTGTCATAAAATAAAAATATGTAAATATATGCATTAAAATTAGAATAAATATGTATGATTTTCTGTACAAATACCTACAAAATTAGCATTCAATACCAGAAAAAGACAACAGCCCAGAAAGAAGTCACTGTCCTTCTGAAGTGCACTAACAATTAATTCCTACTTCAGCAACATTTCAGCTGAACATCTTGTACCACATCAGCTTAAAGTTTTACCTAATGCACGCTTTTCTTTTTCAGAGTGCTGCAGAGAGTTTTCAAGGCGAGCAATATCGTTGCGTAGTTTGAAAACCTCTTCTTTGAACTCTTCATTCTCTTTTTCAAGCTTTTTGTTTCCACGGTCATCGTCTTCAAAGACAACCTAAAAGATTGCAGTGCCTTGAATTTATAAGTAAGGAATCGGGGATTTCAATACGCTGCAATGCTATATTATTATACAACACAGTATCATATAATTTCTGAATTCTATTACAGAGTCATAATATGAATAGAAAAAAGTTGAGGCTCTAAATAGGTTCCTGCAAGAAGAAAGGCTGCAGTACATTATATACAAAGACTATAACACATGGGGACGTTTTATTGACAGGAATAATGCATATCATACTGTTTGTGTGCCCTCATCATTCAGGTCAATTTATTATGGAGGCTGAGTCCAGGAAGGCAGCTGGGGCCTATCCACCCACACTTCCCCCCGTGTTTCTGAAGCGCTGTCCGTAACTAGGCAGGCAGGAGAGGCTGCGGACAGGCAACACCAGGGGGTTGCAAAGTGCATGGCTAAGGAGGGGGGCTTGTTGCCTTTGTGCCATTTCTCAGTGACAGTGCTGCCAGTGTCATGAGGAGCACATCACATGTCAAAGCGGTGAAGTTTTCAGGCTGGGAGCCGCATGGAGTCCATCAGGCCTTCTGATATCAACACAGTTGGTTTGCTACTTGGTGTCGGAGCCACCCAGAGGCAATTCATATTCTGAACATTAACATGGCTTTGCATGCCTGTCACACATAGACCGTGCAGGGGTTTAATGCTATTGAAGACTACGGTTTAAATCTCTATGCAAACAGTGATTACCTTGTAAGAAGGTTCCAGGATAACATACAACAAAAGACTTTAAAGTTATAGTTTTAGTAAAGCAAACTCATTTACATTTTTATTATGCGTGTCCTTTGTTTAAATCTTGCCACGTCCATTATGGAAAAGACTTCTTATGCAACTGAAGCTTATTGGGACAGCTACTCTTCTTTTCTTGTTGGTCTCAAAGCTATTGAAAACATTTGAATATATTGTCTTATGGCTGTCTAGATTTTACTGCCACATATTTCTTTTAAAATTATAGAAAACCTTTCAGAGCTGGCACGGATCTTTATAGTAATACCGGAATATTAACTAACTCCTGGATCTCTTTAAAATATTAACACAAAAGAGAAGACTCGGGCAGCAGCTACTTTGCGTACTAAGGAAAATTTAGGACATTGTTTGCTTTGCTTGGTAAAAATATGAACTCTGTTTAAAAAAATCACTTGAAAATAAAACTCCGAGGCTTTCACATGACATAGAAACTTGAACTGTAAGGTACTTGGGGGTAACATTTAGCCCAGGACTTTCTGTTTTGCCTCAGAAAAACATTTTTGATCTCAAAGTAACCAGAACAAATTATCACTGTGTTATGTAAAGATTTGGCCCCAGCATTTTCATTGATTTTATAAGAAATCATGTAAATAAAATGCAAAGTGTTCTGAAAAGGAATTCATACAAGCTTGTGCTTCCCCATCCTTTACCAAAGAAAGTTCACATGTAGAGTGAGCATTCTTAGCAAAGTCTTTGTTTTTAAGAATGTAAGGCATCTTCATAAACTCGAGGAAAATGTTTCAACAGTATTTCACCTTAAAGAATCTTTGTGCAATATGAAACTTAAAATTATTCTTACATGGTAATTAGTGGATGGCACGTTTGTATTGAGAAGCTGTACCAAGCTCAGGAAACAGCAGCGCTAGGAGAACAGCACATGCAATACTGGAGTGTTAACTAACTCTGCTCTGGCTGTAGTCAACTCAACCCACTGCAAAACCAAATCTGGATCTCCAGCGAGCTTCTAAGAAGCTGTTACAGCTCTTCACAGGCTGAGGTGCATTTGTTCCTTTCCTCAGGTGGCATTTGAGCAACAGCCGATGCTCGGAGAAGAACCTTGAGTTTATCATAAAGTGAGCCCAAACGACTGAATGAATCCCGTGAACAAGTTTTAAGCCGTGCCACAACTACAAGTGTATCCGTAGCCCTGTAGTGTCTTAATGAAAGGATACAAACACCCCGCACGACACTTTCTCCACTTGGACTTTGCACATTACCGAGGCAGCCTTTAGCTGCAGCCCCACCGCCTGCCAGGGACCAGAACTGCACGTCATTAACTATTCAGGCTCCTGCTGCAATGAGGACACTCATTAGCAAAATGAACAAAGGGACAATTTTCTGTAGCTACAGTCATCTGTTACACTTTGAGTGGCAGGTTTTGTAGCAATGTTCTCTCTACCATCTGCCCACAGCGGTAGCGTTTGGCTTGCTTAAACCGGGGAACTTTCAAGATGTAAGAAAAAAGGGTTGGAGGCTGGAAGGCAATTATGACACAGCTTAGGCAACGGACTTCAGCATTTCTCACCTTATCTGTTTTATTAACTCCATTCTAACAGTTTTATTGCTTTAAGATAAAAAAAACTAAGCAAAACAAAACAGAAGTATGTGCTAAGCCTAAATGAATCCAACTACGCTTTAATTGAAGTGACATAATGCAAGTTGTTACCTGCATGCATTAGGTATTTCTAATTACATTATATAAATATGCAGTCATAATTTTGGACAATAAAAAAAAAAAAAACTTAAACTAGATTTATCCACCTATAATGACAATTTTAAAGGCAAATGGCTCTTGAGGTAAAGGTGAGAGGATACAGATATTTATTGCGCTATTTATTATTCCCTTTGGTATCTCAAAGTATTTCATATGCACATAAGGTAACTAAAGGGATGCCTGAGAAACAGGTAAGATTTTTGCACTTTTACTGCAAAAATATGCAATGAAAATTGCTGATGCTATCATATGATACCGAAAGAGACAACACTTGAGCATATCTCAGTTAAAATTATAAACTGAAGTTGTTATTGCTGTTAACTTATTATGAATTTGCCTTGGTAACAAAATTGCTGTTGAAAATCTGTCATTTAAATTATAATCTCCCTTTTCCTCCCAAAACTATTTTAGGCGTTTATAATCTATTATTTACACCACAAGAGGGTGCAATTGTACAAGTCGTCATGAAAAACATCCCAAGTACACCAGTTTTAAGTTGCAGGGGAAATGATCATTCCAGTATTTATTTACATTTATTGTTGGAAAATCAAATATCCATAACGCATTGCAGAGTGCATTTATAATTGTAATTGTTTCACTTTTATGTTTAAAATGTCAAGGTTGAAAGTGGAAGATTCCAGTATGGCCACTGGTTGCACACAAGCCATTACTTTTCAGGCAGTCACTCTGCTATTACACTCCTATTTTCAGTTCAGCTAATGGGTATATTCTGAAAGGGCTTCCATTCCTCCAGGAGATTTCAGGAGATCAAGATTCTACCAGTCCTCTGACAACATACTCTAACTGGCAATCATTTTCCTGTGTAGCTTCATCTTCTGGACAGTGTATTTTATTATGTCATCTATGCAGGTCTTTTAAATGTAATAAAATGGAGGCATCAGAAAGGATGGGACTAACAAATTATTACTGGCCCAGATAACTCCTTTCATTTTTTAAGGCATGTCAGAGCTGGAAAAGAAGTTCAGATAGCATAACTTTGGGACGAGAATGGGCATTTCATTGCAAATTCCTTGACAAGGGAAAACAGAGAATGTTCTCTTTTGCATAAAAGCAGAATTCTCAGAGAATGGGTAGAGTTAATTCCTCGTTTCCTTGTATTTTTTTGAGATCTTTCACTGGCTAATGAGGGCTTTTCCCAAAGAATATTTTACCTCTTTCATAGATTACACAAAGGTCAGGACCTGGACAGCATCCCATCTTACCAGAGTGACAAAAAGAACTGTAGATAATTACCCTCCATGCTCCACAGCCCACGTTACTAACATAGACTGAACTTCTTATAAGTGAAAACTTCACCAATATGCCTCCTAGTTTTCCTGGTTAGTCAAAGGGCCTCATCTGTGTCTACCTTCCTCTTCATGAGGTCTGAAACTGGAGACTTCCAGTTGTTTTCCACCCCTTAATGGAAGGTCACATCACTAAATTTTAAGGCTGGACATATCTTAGTATAGCACACTGAATGCTATCTTTTAAGCAGTGCTACTAAATCAAACAACTTGCAAAGGTCTTGTGTTCACAGGTGCCACTCAACTGAATGTGTATTCTTCTGAAACAGCAAAATCAGCTTTGTTGGAAAATATCTGTTTTGTGTAATCTGCGATGCTGATTAAGAAAAGCCACAGTAAATTTTCCATTATGTAAAACACAAACTGGTCAGCTGTTTCTGGGGGGTTCCTAAATCTAAGCTCTCTTGGTTTCCTCATCTACACATCTGTATTCTCTGCAGACATTGAGAATCCCTTCTAGTGGCTGATAAATCAGAAAGTAATTGTTACTTTGCGATAAAAGCATACGATTCTGCCTACTCCTATACAGAGCATATCTTTCCTTAAATGGCCCCCAGGGTTTTCGCTTTATTAACCATTCTACAACTTTCACCTACTTGTAAGCTTGTACAATTACAGCTACTTTTTTTCCTCTCAGCACGTTAAGATTTTTTTTGTTCATAATATTGACATTTATATTGCATTTATAGTCCTTTCTTTGTGTCACTATTTTAAAGCCTTGCAAAACTTCCAATAATAGAAGATGCCCAATAAGCAATAGAAGATGCCCAAATGAAGCAATGAAGAAATAAAATGTACTCCTGTTGACTGTTGTAGATAACAGACCGTTACAAGAATGAATTACAACCACTTCCTTCTGTTAACAAGAACTACTGACACAGCTTAAACATCTTGTTCTAGAGTGGACTGCATAGCTATCAGTTCCAAACAGAGGGAGATACCTAGTTTCCTCAGAGGGTACATCTGAGACTGCATCTTTCCCCTTTACAGGCAAAACTGCCTAACTTAGGTGGCTGCCAGCAGAAGAAGATGGCATTTTCAGATGTCGTTACTACTGTACATCTTGATGATGCGCAGGGAGCCGAGATCAAAAAGAAATCTACTGTCAGGCTTAGCTAAAACCTCTGTAGAACCCGAGACTGCTTTTTATCAGTCTCATGTATATGTGAAGGTTAAGAAGGCATTACAGATTTCTCACATTTCAGTGAACTGTGGACAAGAGTTGTAAACTTGGGAAGGACGTGTTTATACTACTGAAAGGAAAAGGAAATGATGTACAGAAATACGTGACTGAATTAAATGTCCCATTTGAAGGCTACAGGATTAATAAGACAGTTCTCAGCCATTACAACTGGCTATTTATGTCTGCATTTGTGCAGGGAAAATTATTCAAAGGGACTTCTCATGTCTATTAATGGTTATTCCCAAGTGGTTGTTGAACTCTGAGAACTACTGCAGAAGTTAAGAAAAATTCAACATGAAGGATTTTAATCTTCATTTGGATACCTGAAATGCCAACTTAAATGATCAACAACACAGTTCTGAAGAAGAAAATGATTTATTTCAGAAGTTATATGGAGACAGAAGGAACAAAGAGAAACAAGAGAAGAAGTAATGTAAGTACACAGATGGACTTTTCTGTAACTGAAATGGAATAAAATAGTGTTGAGCACTATTTTATTCAAGTATTACATTTTTAAACAAGTTTTTTCTTGAGGATTTACAAAAATATTTTATAAAATATTTTATTTTATTAAAAACAGATAAAAAGAAACACTGCCTATAATCTCTTAGTCAAACTACCACTGATTACACTGTCACATTGAATTGAGTGACATTAATAGAGTACTATAGACTTCTTTAGTCAAAATACCTATCTTTAGCAAGAGATATCCCAGTAAATGTTCTAATATTTTCCTATCTTTATGTTTACTGGGAAAATAATGAAACCAGAAATCACAGAATTGTAGGGGTTTGAAAGGACCTCTGGAGATCAAAGTCCAACCCTCTGCTAAAGCAAGTTCCCTACATCAGGTCGCACTGGAAAGCATCCTGGAAGGTTTTCAGTATCTCCAGAGAAGGAGACTCCACAACATCTTTGGGTAGCTTGTTCCACTGTTCTGTAATCCTCACAATAAAGAACATGTTATTCTCTTATGAACATGAGAAATTTCCAGTGTTCCAGTTTGTGCACATTATCCCTTGTTTGGTCGCTGGGCACTGCTAAAAAACCCTGGTCCCATCCACTTGACTCCTGCCCTTTATTTAGAAGCATTGATAAGATCCTGCTTCAGTCTTCTCCAGGCTTAACAATTTTTCCTCATACGGGAGCGGCTCCATTTCACTCATCATCTTTGTGGACCTCTGCTGTACTCTCTAGAAGTTCCTGCCTTTCTTGAACTGAGGAGCCAAGAACTGGACACAGCACTCCAGATATGACCTCACCAGGGCAGAGTAGAGGGGGAGGATCACTTTCCTCGACCTGCTGGCCACTCTATTTTTAATGCACCCCAAGATACCACTGACCTCCTTGGCCACAAGGGCACACTGCTGCTCACAGCCAACCTGTTGCCCACCAGGACACCCAGATCCTTCTCTGCAGAGCTCCTCTCCAGCAGATCAGCCTCTAACCTGTACTGATGCTTGCAGTTATTTCTCCCCAGATGTAGGCCTCTACACTTATCCTTGGGAGTTCCTCTCTGCCCAACTTTCCAGCCGCATTTTTTAGTGTTTAAAGGTTTCTAGGTTTGGTAATAAACTTATAGTCTTTTTTTTTTTTTTTTTTTGAAAAACATACCATTTTAGTCCTTTCAGTTTCTTGATATTCCTGCATTTTTCTTTTCAGATCTTCAATTATGGACTCTTTCTCACGCAGTTTGTCTCGTAAAAACCTCAAAAGTTTTCCTGGCGAACATTCTCTATCTTCTATATCTATGTTGTAATACTTCTATTAGAGGAAGAGATTATTTAATGAGATTCTTGCATAAAACACATAGCTCATTTTTTTTTAATGCTACAATATTTTTTTTAATTTGAGCACATCATAGGACACATGCCAGAGTTTCTGGGACTGAAAATAAAGTGTTACTGCATCTGATATTTCAGGTATTTAATTAAAAAATGTGTTATGTCTAATACACAATCTATAATAATAGAGAATTCAAACATGGCAAAGAATAGGAAAAAAAAAGGAAAAAAGCATATTCTATGTGTTTAAAAACTTTTAAAGAACATATCTAAAACTCATACAAGAAACAAAATAAGAAGAAAGAACTGTATAAGTACAGTGTAGCAAGGTAAACTATTGAAATGTTAACTTCTGGATTACTGGCAGTTATTTTTGCATCTTCTTGATCATATTAGTAAAGTGTTTAAATTGTATTAAAGGATTAAAAAAAAGCATCTACAATGGTTGATTTGCTTCCTATGCAGTAAAAAAATAAGCCCTTCAGAGAAGAACAGAATGTGCAGCCCCTCGTTACACTGAAATGCCTGCCCATCCTGATGCACAGCCAGCAGTAACTTTTAGGAAACACTATGCTCAAAAGTATGTGTGAGCTCTTCCTTCACGTGTACCTTGTTTAAGTCATTTTCCAAGGTTAGGTGATGAAATATTGCTTACCTACTTTAAAATATTAATAGCAGCAATAGCTATATTTCACATTTGTAGCACTCACTAAGGAGTCAAACACAGGTTTTTTCTCAGAGTACCCTGCCTACTGAATTATACTCATCTGGCATGGGATGAATCTCTACCTGTTTGCTGAAGCTGGACTGAAAGAATCCAAAAGCAACACAAGGTTTTACAAGGGGAAAGTCAAGCAAAGGGAACCTAACCCTGCAGTTCCCTACTGAGAACACTGTTACTACAAACTTCATGGAATACATATGCATTTTATCTTTACTACAGAATGATTACACGAACAGGAGGTGGGAAAGAGAACTTGTCAAACACAAAATCAAATCTGCATTTTTCTATGTGGCTTGTGTGGCAGTGACCTGATCACATGTAGACATCTGCATTTCAGCTTGTAACCTCATTTTTATAACAAAAGAAAGACAAAATTTAAGTTCCAAACTTTCTGAGTTGGATCATTTTTAGTGTTGTATTACACTCTGAAATCTGTTAATAGAAAAAGTTTAAGGCACAGCTCTTAGAGCATAGTAGAAAGTCACTAGACGTGTACATGATTGGTCATCCTTCTCTTGTAGCCTGAGCATTCAATTTCCAAATCTACTGAGACATATTCATTTCTGGTTGAACCAAGCAGTATTATATGTGACTACTATGTTTCTGCTTCTGAAGAGAGCCAGTCATAGCCTCTGTCTCTTCTAAAATAACATTCAGGTGTGCAAAACTGCATGGTTCAACATGAGAGGAGGGGAAAAACAGGACTTGTAAAAAAATGTATTTTTGTGCTATTTTCATTCTACTTAATGTGGTTTATATACTTAGTCTGCATGAATTATTCAAATACATCCTTCTCCAGATATTGTCAGAATTGGCTTATGATATATCACTACTCCAATCAGCAGTCCTTAACCTTGTGAATGGTTAAAACCTACCTCAATATTTGCTCTGAGAACAGCCAGTGCATCACATAACTGTTGTTGGTAACTTTGTCGAATTTGGACTTCTTTCTGGAATTTAATGTACAAAAAAATGGAGGCAGGCAATCACTAAAATAACAAGCAAGCAAACACTACACTTGTGTTCCTTTTTTACATTCTTCAGTCTCTTCTTAGCTTTTGGCTAATTAATGAAACTATCTCTTCCTCTAGGAACTAAAGATTCCAAACCACTTTAAAGACAAGCACTTATTAAAGGGTTGTCTCAGATGTTTAAGATGGGAATTAACGCATTGATTTTTTTAAAACTTTTACTTTTCATATGCTCACATCAGAAGCTTGAACATCTTGAAGGCTGAAAGTTGAATCTTGACTCCTATTTCTCCCTTGTAGTGAGTGCTCACTAGTTGCCTATGAGTATTAATGCTGATGTGGGCTGTGGTTTACTATCTAAAGATCAGTGAATATATATTTTCAAAAAAATACACGGAAAAGAACTGTAAATATTGTATATATTTGCATTTTAGAAACAACTGCACTAGAATGTAAGACGTATTCATAGCTATGGTTGTTAATATGCAGAGTACATTGTAATCCATGTTTTTGCATTGCAAAATTTGCAAATTTGCAAAAGCCAACTTAGTCATTTTTTAAAAATCTATATTAGTATTTTGCTTTATCTGCTTATTTTCAATACTTTTGTGAATTATTTTTCATTAAGTAAAACATCAATCTGCAGAACAATGACATACAAATGAGAACTGGCATCTAGTGAAGGTTGACATTTAATTGAACAAGAACTTTTCTCTTTACCCGTTTATGAAAGGTCTCAATGTCTGTCAGTCTATCATTTACATATTTATAGAGATTTGAAGCTTGCTCTTCAATTTTTTCTTCATATCGTGCTTGAATGGTACTTTTGTAGATGAACAAATCTTTCTGGAGGGAATGAGTGAGCTGAAAAAAAAAATCCTGTTATTACTTATTCTATATACAAAGTAAACTTTCTAGTTTACTACAAAAAAAATGTACAACTACTCTGTCCTAGATGCTGTTGATAACAACCTAAACACAAGTATCTAATGCAGTTCTATGCCTTGTGGTATCCCCTTTGGTCTACAACAGCCAGTTCAGAAGTTCATGTGTCTCTACACTGGCAGGAGCTCCCTGCTTCATGTCCATGCTGTGGACATTTTAAAGTGTCAGCATGGGTTTCAGTATGCAGAGTAAAAGTTCCAATTTGGTGTCTGTGTACATAGGAAACAGGTGAATAACATTCTGTTACAATGAACTCAGGGGTAGGTGACCCACTTCCTCATGTTTAGTGTCACAAGAAACAGGGTACAAAAGACATCTCACGCAGGACTGGCAGACCTGACAGAAACCTGTTCCCTTCTGAAACCAGAGACAAAGTATCATATCCCGAGATATCTCCACTGACTACAAAGATAGCTCTGCACTCACTGCATGAGAAGTTGAGATGCCTTGCTCAGTTAAATGTTACTTCCATGAGACAACTAAAAGTAGGTTTCCTAGTGTGTCAACCGACTCTCATCCCAAATAAAACATCTGAATCTTAAACAAGGTATTGAGAAGCCTTCTATAATAAAAATAATAAAAAAAAAATACAACATCAGAACATTTTCTAATGAAATTACAATGTAACTGTGCAAAAAAAAATTAATTACTTCTGCAGAAAAAAAAGAAAAAAGCACATAAATTACAAAATGTGCCAAAATGAAAACATTTTGCAGTGTCAGAAGTAGCAAAGACATCAAAGATGTAATATTTGTTATAGGCACCACTCTACTGTATCAATCCTCTGGAAGATAAGCGATGAAAACTGAAATTTAGTAAACTATAACTCATGAAATAGAAAATTTGAATATACAATATTAAATACATATTTTAATAGCACCAAACAAAGAAAGCATAACGAGAACTGACCCTCAATATAAAGATAGTTTGCATCCACATGTACAGTGTTTGCAGCCAAATTAAAAATGCCCCTCAGAAACCTTCAGTTCTGATGAGAATATTCATGCAGTAAAGATATTTAGCTTCCTCTGGAAATAACTATTTCTGGAATACTCAAGTCTCTGCCAGATAGTAATTAGTTAGATTCTGCAGAAGAGATCCATACAGATGTATCAATACAGGTATCACAATGGAATCCTAGAAAGTGGTCAAAACATGTTCATAAAACCTAAGCCAGTAGCCTGCAAAGTTTGTTTACTGCGAAAGAGTAAAAATAACTGTTTTTTTAGCAAGAAGTAACAGAGGAAGTGTTAAAGGAAAGACATTTGGCTTTCCACTGACTTTGATGAGAAAAACACTCCGAAATCTTGATGAGGTACAAGGTAGAAATATATATTGCTTCTAAAAGCAGCACCAAAAACATTGAATTTTTGCTCTTTTCTATATTTACACACTATTCATGGTCTGGAAAGACAAGTCTTTTTTTTTTTTCTTGTTTGTTTTTTTTCCAAGGAAATTAAACTTTCTGCACACATAACTACTTCATATCCTGAAGCATCTTTTCTAATTTCTTAACACAGTGAAGAGACAGATAGCAACTTACCATTTTGATGTAACAGATCTCCCTCTACAGGCCCCTAGAGGCATCTATCTTCACAAACTCTTAAGGCATTTACATTAAGAAAGCTTTATTTTTCCTCATTAAGGGCTGCATCTCCCCTCCAAAATCTAAGCATTTAATTTCAGTAAGACTGTTTACATTACACATCTATCTAAGCAAGTGGAGATAATGCCATCTGGATCTTTTTTCTAACCTTGTATACGATTTGTACAAAGCAGAAGCACTACACTATTTCATTTAGGCAGAAGGAGCAGGGCACGTTAGCTATGCTCATAACTGACATGAGGCAAGTATAAATGGAACTGGTAGGCCCACATTTATTGCCACACTCTTAGCCATGATCAGATGAGTTTAAGACTTTAGAATTTATCATTTTCAAAATTAAACAAAGGTAATCTCGATGAAATCTTCTCTGATTCAGTTAGCTGAGTAACCCAGTCTCTAATTCACCTACCAATATTTGTATGTTGGTATATTGTGAAAATAAAGATTAATAAATAGGGTATACGGAAACAGAATAAATGTCAAAACAGATTGCCTAATTATTATATAAAACAGGTGGCAGTGACAGAAGTATCTGTTCCACAACATGAAAAAGACTTGGATATCTTCCTACTTTACCTCGATTAAAGCTTGTGTAGCAATTGCTAATTCATTTAATTCTGGTATTTCTTTGATATCTGTTTGTGTTGCATGATCTCTGGTGTGATATCCTATTTTTAAATCATCTGAAATGCAGGGCCTGTAAAAAAAATCCATTTGAATAAACAATTAAATAGAACAGCAATTGCATTAACCAGATTAATCAGTCTTCTATTAATAATGGATATTCAGCGAGAAAGTAAGTATTTTTTAATCATTTCACTTGTATGGCATTTTTTTAAGACAGGAACTTAAGAGTGTAACAAACACACCAGCAGCTTCCTGTGTTTGTTTCATGAAGACAAATGTTTTCAATAAAATACTGAATACCAATTGAAATGTAAGCAATGCAACTGTTATGCAAAAGAATGTAAAAGAAAATGCCAAAGAGCAGAATGCATTCTGACAGCAAATAGACTATTTTCAGTGTTCTGTTGAGAAATTGTTCCAACAGTCCTGGAAAGTATATTTAGTCAGGAGCTTGTTTTCCTATTTCACTGATAAATTTGATTATTTGATATTACTAATTTCCTCTAAAAACACCTATCATTAATTTTTAATAAAACCTACAACACTGGGTTGTTAAAAACAGAGCAATACGGATGCTATCAAAATTCCTGTCACAAAGAGATGGTGTCAGACAACTCCTGCCCAGGGACAGGTGGCCCCAACTGCCTTAACATCTTAACAGCACTCGGAGGTGTTCTGCTTTGGGGACATTCCAAGATATTCCAAATACTATAACTTATTGAATACTACTGGCCACGAAGGGGTATTTTCATCTCAGGTTCTGTGCAGGAAACCTGTGCAGCTGCAGCAGCCCCAGCTGTGTGGTGATGCTGTCAGATGCGACGTATCCCTGCTAGGCCAGAGAGCAGTGGAAAGAGGAAAGGAACAGCACTGAGCGGGCCGGACGGGCAGCTAGCTGAGAGGCCCAAAGGAAAACCACCACAGCCCGGTGAGGGCCTCACCGCTGCTCGGGCTCCTGCAGGCCGCAAGGCAGCGCCAGCAGCTCTAGCGTCGCCGGGGCCAGCAGGCGGGCCCAGGGCAGCGGGCCGCACCGCCTCACCGAAGCCATGGCAACCAGCGCCCCGCCCCCACCAGCCCGCCGCGCCGCGCAGAGCGGGGCGGGATAGGAGGACGGCGCTTCCGGTCGGCGGTGGCTCACAGGCCTGAAGTGACGGTAATGGTGATTGTAGGCGTAGTGGAGCTGCGCTGCTTGGCTGTAGTTGTGCTGTGGTGGTGGTGTGAGCGTTGCGTTACTGTAGCCGGCTGCTCGGCAGGTTCAGGCGCAGAGCCCTACCTTTGTTTCACCCGTGCGGAAGTAATAGATTATCTTGAGTAGGAAGGGACCCACAGCGATCATCGACCGCAGCTCCCGACTCCACACACGACCACCCGGAATCCAAGCCCTGTGTCTGAGAGCGGTGTCCGGACGCTCCTTGAGCTGTGCCGGCGTGGGGCCGTGCCTGCTGCCCCGGGCAGCCTGCTCCATGCCCATGGCCCTCTCAGGAGAAACTTTTTTCCTAGTATTCAACCTGAACGCCTAAGTTATTGCCAGGCCAGGGAGCACATCTGCCTCAGGGACATCAGAGCATGTTTCAGAGGAGATTTTACGATGTATCACTGCACCCAAATGCAGCAGTTCTCTCAGCATATTCATGGCCTTAGGCTTGACTCAGCCCTCCCTGCTCCAGCCTGCATGAATGCAGAGGTGAGGAGCCCAAACAGGCTCTTTGAACTATGTGAGACTGTGAACCAAAGGTGGAGGAAATAAGGAATAGTGGCCCATGTGACAGAGGTAGAAGAAGAAAATGCAATTTCTTGCAGATTCTGACTGCAGGATAGAAGATCATGTCAAATGTGAGTGTATACCTTATTAGTGGTCTGTTTGCTTTCATTGCAGTAACAAATGCAGGCTTTGACATTTTAGTGTGGAAATGGTTGAGACAACAGTGAGATGATCAACAGCGACTGTAATTTTCTTATAATTCTCCCTTGACAGAAGTCCATCCGAGTATGGGCCAACTGGAAAAACAATGTAGTTATTAATGTTTGAATGCACTATGTGTTCTGTAGTGTTCTGGTCTCAATAATTTTAGCATTTACACTAAAAATCACTTCAACTTTGCTCGAACTCAGGCTGCACATAGAAAGCAAGTGTTTAAGAATAAACATTAATACCACCCAGCTCTCTAAATGTAGGAGCAAAATTATGTCCTACATAACAGAAACTACAAGGTTTTTTAAACAGGATAAGCCCTTCTGGTTTTTGCTAGGATGTCTTTGTCTGTTCAGTGTGATATATAATCTTCATGGACCAGAAGTTATTGCAGAGATAGTTTAAATAACAAATCATTTGTAGTATTTGGAGTCATTGGAATGGGTGAAACCTTACTAACTTCTGTGTATGGGATTCATGTGGCTTATAGAAAAAAAATTGCCTTGAACATCAAAAACTAAACTTCAAGAACTAAAAACTTTTATTAATTCAGCTTTTTTTTTTTTCTTTTCTTTTTTTTTTTCCCCCAAGCTCTGGGCACCCTTTTATCAACAGAAGAAATATGGAAAGAGATACAAACCACCAAGTTAAATTTAAAATGTTAGAATTGTTCTCTTTCTTGAGCTGGAGGTAAAGATAGGGTCAAAGCTATCTCTATATCAAAGAAATGTAATTGGTAAGAAATTTACTAAGTTAGCTATACTACTGAACATAAGTCATCACTTATTACTTTCACAAATGTTACTTGAGTTAATATAAAATGGAAGATGTCATTATTATACCACGTGCTGAGTAATAATTTAAACTAATGGTTCTCACTCTGGTATTCTCAGGCTTTTTCTTTTAGTTTAGCAAAAATGGTGAAGGTAATTGAGTGAAAAGCAGAAATTGTTACTTGGCTTTCAAAGACCATTTATAAAACTTGACTTACTTTTGGGAAACCTTCCAACTTTAATAATGTGTAGAAGAGTGCATTTTGTTTGGGGAAGAAGTGTAATTTGCCATTGGAAGCAGGAAAAAAAAGTTTATTAATATATATATACATGATATAGTATGTAGAAAAATACATAATATAGTTATGTAGAAAAACTGCCAAAAAATTACACCTGTGTTTTTCTGTTCTATAGGAATCAGATTAAAGGTCAAGACAGCTAGTTTTCATATCCCATATATTGCTTGGATGCATGCAAGAGGAGTGCCAGGGAACTGATCAAGTGATTCATGTTTAGTTGTAAACATAGAAAATCCAACATTTTTCTTGTGATATATTTCATCCTGACTTGGTTGTTTTCTTATTATTGATTACAGCCTGGTCATGCTGTTCTAACTACTGTGTTTACATTAAGTAGCTTGATGCTTCACACTGTAATTACTGCAGTCATGATAACCTTGTTTATTTAGAAATGTCTTTGCTGTGTAGCCTGGACAAGGCTAGCTATTGAATCTTTTTAAGATAATAATCAAGTTATTTGTTTATTTGTTTTGTTAATCCCATACCCTGAAAGATTTTATGATATTTCAATCTAGATAGAAGCTGCTGAAAATGCATCTGCAATGGTGCTGTTGACAAATCTTAAATACTGGCATTCATGTCATAATAAAATATTGGCTTTAACTTAGCAAAACATGGTTCTCTCTCCAGGAAAGCTGCTCTTTCACTAGTGGGCCAGGGCCTTCTGTGGATCCACAAGTGTGAGATGGGGCTTTTATATCTGCACTGCTCCTCACCAAGCTTAGATGAATATGACCTCTAAGGAGCAGATGTTTACAGTTGCACATAGCATCTTTTTCAAACAAGGTACTTGCTTATTACTTAACTAAAACAGGGTAAGGGTCTGTAATGTCAGAATAGAACAGCAAAGCTTTTGTGTCCGTACATGGTATGCCTGTTTGTCTCTGTAGCTTGGAAGTGTCCAGATTCAATGACACAGTGGAATTGGCAGTACACAATAAATCTCTCCCCTTCCATCTCAGAATTTGCTTCAGATTCTAACTGTAATCATTTTATCTATTCTGCCTCATTTGACTGACAGTCATCAATAGTTAATTTATAACGGAGTCTCCAAGGTAACCAGGTTTATGTGCTAACAGTTCTTGACATTTTCTCTTACAACTCAAAATTTATTTTAGTCCCTTATTATAGAAAAACAGGTAGAGAAGGCTGCAACACAAGTATGACAATTCAAACAATATGTGCATTTCCTACTTCTTCCTGATTATAACAGGCATTTTTGACCTGAGAGAAATACAGTAAGTCTGTTTTATTCTGTCTGTGTTGGAAAAAGTGAACAGATCTTCAGGCACATAGCTCCTTTCAAAGGCCAGTGAACTTCAAACAAAATATAAAAGACAGTTGCTCTTTGTTCAAACTAATGATGTTAATCCCTCAGAAAATTGGGGGGAGGGAGAAAAAAAAGTATAGTAGCACTTTCAGAAGAGAGATGTATTTGCAGGTGGAGAGGATGACAGATCATAAATCCCTTGGGAAAAAAAATGGAACAAAGAAGCAGGCTGATATTTTACTGCACGTTAAGATCAAAGTCTTTACTATTGCTACACTGTTATTAAGCCAAAATGGTCCTGCATTCACAGGCCATCCTGATTTCCCCATACTGCTGCAAGTATTTTGTTACCAGGATCCTTTCATAAAAGTATTTGCAATTATGTCATATCTGAAAGCTAAGGCCGTGAGTCAAGACTAAATTTATTCATTGCCAGGTTGTATCCATTTCATTTTGGCCAGTGCTGTCCTTTAACTTCATCAGCTCTTCTCACTCCCTAGTATTTCATCTGTCAGGTATTTATGGAGAGCCCTTTTCAACCTTTGCCAGATAAAGCAAGCCAAGAACGGTTATTCTCTTGTTGTCACTGGTGCACTGATCGTTTCAATTCCCCTTTGCTCATGTTCCAGTCAAAATGTAACATCCTTAAGCAATGTTGATCAGAAACAGATATCCAAATGAAGTGAGAGTGATGAAGCTACGATTCCACAATTGAATAGCATGTGTGGGTCTCTGCTCCTGATGATTTCCCACAGATGATATTCTGCTAATAGCAGAAATACTCACCTGTCACTGAGTGGATGTCTTCCATTTGCAATGCTGATTTTCTTCTACCCTTGTAAGCAGCTCAATTTCTGGCCTCCAACTGTTTCCTACATGATATTTCAAAATTTTTTGTTGTAAAAACGATGCTCAGCTCTATAGCCACTAGTGAAAGTCAATTGCACACCATATGGCAGGGTAATTCATGAAAATATTAAAGTCAGTGCCAAGACTGATCTTTAAAGAACTCCACTACAGAATGTCTTTCAGCATAATGATTCCTTTAAGTTATCTGCAGTTTTCTCTCCTTTCATGAGTCCCATAGCCACCTTTCTACTCTTGTTCTAATCCCCATTTTCATTGGTTTAGTAATGTCTCACGTTGTGCAGTATTAGAAACTTTATTTAGACCCAACAAGACTGGATGTACTAAACTGCCTCTACTAATTCTGTATCAAATTCGGAGGGACATGCACAATCCCTTCTGCTCAGCAGAAAGGCCCAGATCTGATATAGTAATTTAATCTTAGTTGGGATTCTCACTCTGAATTACTAAGTAATTAATGTTTATTTTTTTTTTAATTGTACTTGCATATAAATCACGAGAAGATTGCTTATGTTTTCATTTATGGATACTGTAACTCTTAACGAGTGCTTCTTTGTAACACTATTTTATGTTTCAAACAATTTGATTAAGTACAGAAAATCATATTGCTAAAATATTTTAAAATTTCCACAGTTATTCACTCAAAGCAGCAGAAACACGACTTTGCTTTTTAGTATGACTAAACTGAGTTAAGATACCATTTTGTTGGGAGATACTGCTATAAATTCACTAATATTCACTATAATTCACTTTTAAAATTATCTCTTAAAATATTGAAGCAATATTGAATCAGAGAAATAATAGTGTTTGTACATTTAGCCATAACAAACTAGATTAGGAAAGGTTTAATTATTTACAGAGTAGGACATTAGTAAGGATGAATTGATGTCACCTCTCCTCTGTAATGGTTCCACCTGTGTTATTTTTTCTCATTAGATAGTGGAGTTAAATAGCTGCAATCTGACCTTGCCTTAACAGTTAGCTTTGTGCTGTGTAGGTGGAAACAGAACAGGTTAGTGCTGTGATGAGGTAGGTTGTTCCCCTAAATTCCATTGGAGCTAGAACAGTACTTGTTGAGCTGGTTACACTGCATGTAACCACAGTCCTTTCCCACAGGATGGACCAAGCAGTGGAACAACAAAGGTATTTTATTTAATTAGATGCTATTCCTTGATTCTGAAAACACAAACTGTGCAATGTGGTTTTCTGCTACGCTTACCCGTGTGTGAAGTAACGATACCTCCTTTTGCTGCTTACCAATGGAAGAATGGTAGGGAAAGCTGACTATTACAAGGTTTTGGAGGATAGGGCAGATGAGACTGTCCTTAGAATTAGTTTCCATCTCCAAAGCCTTTCTGCTGTAATGCCACCTGGGGAAATGCTGGCTGCTTGGTACCTCACTGAAGTTATGTTTCTACTTGAGGAGTAGCTAGTCCTGTAGTACTGCACTTTTCTTTTTTTTTTAATGTTATTTCACCCTTAAAGGTTTTTTTGTGTTTTTTTTTTTTTAATCAAGAGTAACCTATTAAGTAATTAATCCAGCTTCTGTTATTTCTGCATTACCCACTTCCTCTACTTCCTTCACAGACTTCTAGTCAGAACCCTGTTCTGCTGTTGGTAGGAGCCAGAATAACTACTTCCCTCAACCCTAAAATTACCATTATCCAACGTGAAAGGGAGGGAAGGCAACTATTCTCTTCCTATAACTGATAACAAAATACAGGCATTACAAACGCTTTTATATCCTTTGAGGTTTATTAAAATATATAAAATAGCTCTTTTTAAACGTTGTACACATTACAGAGCTTGTTTGCATTGCATTATTACCACTGTTTTTTCTCAGAGGAAATAGCATTTATGATTCCTTTTTATATTCTGATATCATCTTTGGGCCCTATTCACAATGACTACCACAAATACCATCTACACATTGAGTAGAAATGAGAGACTTGACTTGCGTCAGAACTCACATTTAGAGGCTCACTTATCAAGTGGGATGTGAATCCAACACCCTGAAGTGTGAGTGAATGTCTATATTTATCATCAGTAACCCTTTTTCCAGTCTTGCCACGTGATGTCATACTGTTGGCTACATCTCTAATGCCCAGTGCACCCACACAGTGATATGACTTTAATCTGAGAGTACTGCAGAAACTAAACAATAGACTGTGAGGCAAAACTGTCTGAGACACATCCATTGTTTTATGCAGTGTATGTATACCTCAAAAGTAACTGCTGATACACTTACTTTCCAGTTTATGTTAGTGATACAGTAAGGGTTGAGCAAAGTATAAAATCATTACAAAAACAAAACAAACAAACGAAAAAACCAAACTGGCATAAGGACTCAGAAAAAAGACTGGGAGTGGAAGCAGCACGATCTGTCAGTGCTATTGGCTTATGACATCTACAGAGGTTCCTTTAACTATAGCCTGAATAATTTACCTTTAACTTGGTAGCTTTATGAAAGGAATGATATGGTCGCATGCAGGCAACAAAAGAGAAAACAGATGATTCAGGAAGTTTTTTTTTTAGTTCCAGCTCATATTTCTTTGGATGCCAGGGGGAAGTTCTTCACAGTGGTGAGTGCTGGAACAGGCTGTCCAGAGAGCCTATGGATGCCCCATCCCTGGAGGTGTTCAAGACCAGGTTGGATGGGGCCCTGAGCAACCTGCTCTGGTGCCAGATCTGCAGGTTGGTGGGCCTGCCTGTGGCAGGGGGTTGATACCTGATGAGCCTTGGGGGACCTTTCAACCCAAGCCATTCTATGATATTTCTTCCCTGTATTGGAAGATCCTTGGTACATATCCATTATACACACACACACATATTTTGATTTCCTATTTTTTTCCTTTATATACAACTTCAATATATATATATATATAAAATCATTCCATCATCTAGTTATGTACAAAGAGCTATCAATTCATGAAATACTTCATCCAGAAATATCTCTGGCTGAAGCACGGTTACATTAGCATAAATAAAAAGCTGTGGAAATGCTTATTCAGTGTCATTCAATACGTCACTTAAGCTAACTTCTCTCTCCTTCTTCACTAACAAATGATCCTGCTGATGTAATTAATTTGTTCGTTAAAGTTAGAAGTAGTTCCACTCTTAGGCATCCAGTTTTACGTCACCGAATGCCACTGTTTTTCCACAGCTGTTTCTATGCTTGTGGTTTGCCTTGTAAACAATCTCAACCATTCCTGGAATGTGCAGTGTAACCAGTGGTAATGATTATGTCAGGAGAAATTTTAACCTCAAGAGATGCTTATGCTTTGTTACCACAGGGTTTGCTTTAAGATCTATTCTGCATTAGCAAGGGGCTTCACATTTGCCTATACTGAAGGAACCAGGAGCCTGGAAACATTACAGAAGACAGTGAAAAGCATCTCCATAGTATGTTCTGCTTGCTTTGTGAAGCCTTCTAGTGCTCGTGTGGCACAGTATGCAGGCAGAAGTGACAGAAATAGAAAAACAGGAATACTATGGAAGCAATCCATCTGTGCATCATGTTTTAGCCAGTTTTTATACACTGCAAAGCAAAGTTCAGTTTTTCCCCAGTGGCTGCTCTACATGCAGCTCAGAGAAAGAGAAATAAGCACCTCCTGGCAGCAAAAGGCACCAAAGGCACAATAGTGTGCTCCTTCCTTTTACAGATAGCCTTGTATTGAGGAAATTCAAGTTCTTCCCTGAAACTTAATATTCACAGGAATTTATTCATATCACTTGATCATTCCTCTCTATTTCCACCCTTTTCTTCACCCGGTGACCTTGGATCAAAGCATGGGTTAAGACATTACTATTATTGCAAACAGATGTCAGACATTTACTGAATGACCTTTCAGGTAAGTGCTGACTGTTGGTAACTCCTACAATGAAAGCTGAAAACTAGCCGTGAAATGCTTCTGCTGCAGAGGTTCAATGGGATTTTTGTCATTGATTTCTAGAAAGGTTGGATTCCACCCAGGCCAAATGTGTGTGACTAACTCTAGATGCTCAGTCACAGAAAATGTTAGCCATGTTACACTGTCAGTATTTAATAACACAGGTAAAACATGCTAAGGTGAACTTTTCTATTTACTTCACATAGGAGGTAATTAGTATGCTAAGAGCAATATGCAATTAACTCTCATACAATGGTAGAGCTGTTTGTTGTGTTGCTCAGTTACCTAGTAACAGATTTTGATTGTATTTTAATAGCACTAGGAAGGTTACTACATATATTTTAAGCGAAAAACATGGGAATGATGTTACTGATATTTGTTTGTAGAATGATCTGGTAACTACCAAAAGCTGCAGGCATACTTAGTGTGCATTTCAGGATGCTCCTTGGATTTTTGTTCAGCTATAAACAACATTTTTTTCCTTCCAGAATATGCTGAAGCACAGCACTGGAATACTAAGACAGTGGAAATATGGGAATACATAGTGAATTGGTTTATTTCCTCAAATGAGGAACCACAAATGTCATACCTCTTTGTAACTAATAATCAGAGTAACACAGCTGCCCATCCATTACTGTACTGCTGTTCCAAATAACCAGTGGTTTTGGAAGGGCAGAACAGTCATTGCTGGGAGTTTCTGTAACATCCTAGGAGAAAGAAAATTGTGGCCCTAAGTATTCAAAATGCAGCACTCGTTTTTAACAGAAATGCTTTTATTCTGCTGGATCCATTTACTGTTCTCTAACAGAAAGAGCTGCCTGCCTTTCCCCTCCACTCCCTCCCTCTGTTACCAGACTATTTCAGACTTCAAACCTACCACCCAGCAGTAAGCTCTGACATTTACTTGCAGTCAGAAGTCATTTGCTAAGCAAAAATATAACTTATATATATATATATATATACATATACATACAGGCAGAAGTGCTGATGAGCATAAGGTAATGTACATCTGTATTATAATGACAAAGGTCACAATAGCTATTGGCACATTTTAAACCCTCTGGGGAGGGACAGCTTCCAGTGGTTTCACATTAGATCACCTGTGAATATCCTAGAATGCATTTTATCTCAGAAATATACCTTGTAAGGTTTTGATTAACAAGCAAAACCAAACAGGAATTTCTCTTTTGCCCCAAGCCTTTGCTTGGAAAGTGTTTCAATTTAGCACCATCCGATTGGCATATTTTGCTCTCTAAGAAATGATTTGTCCAGAAATAAAGATTCACTGACTGCTCTCATAAGCTATATTTAAACCCAAGTTCTGAACATTCTGACATACAAGAGTCACTCTGTAATTTCAGAGCAGTTGTAATACTTTATCTCCTGTTAACAGGCTGCCAGAAATGCTCCTGGCTAACGCACACCTCCATTTGTTCCAAAGCTATCAGCTTTCTGGCTGTGGCATGTAATTGGGACCTTAAGAGCCCGATTCACATCTGATGTACCTCTTACACTTCTACTTTGGAGGCAGTGATTTTGGATGCATATTGACTCTTTACATCTCAATTGCAGTATTCCCAATAACGCACGGAATTGGCTGCTGTATTTTATTCGAAACAAAGAAGGAAAGCAGATGCGAAAACTGTTCCCTTGAATATCCACCGTTTTTAGTATCGAGGATTTCAGTGTTTTTCATTCTACACATGAGTTAGCCAACGAGATGCCAAGGAGTTCAAAACATGGAAGAGAATGACATCCTGTATTGTACTGCTGGTAGCCCAGGATTTAGCTGCAGAAACTGGGGACAGGGATCAGTTCCCTGAACGCGTACCCAAAGAAACAGTTCTTTTAGACATTGTAGTCTGCTGCAGGCGGTCGGTTATGTCTTTTTATTTAGTGTAGTACAGCAACAAGGGAAAAGGAATGGTGAGAAGATCAGTAAGGAGTTGGTGGTACTTACCATCCCCGCCCATTCTTTTTCTCCTTTCTTCTTCTGCTTGGATTGCAGAACTAAAGCTAAAACCTTTCATCCCTGAATTTACTCTGAAATCCATCTCTTTTTTTTCCCTCTGTAACTTTGAGATTAAACACAACAATATCCACTTTTCCATTCTGGAGACTGACTGCCCGTGCTAACCCAGTACCAAGTGGGGTTTCTTACTCAACATGCCTGCCGTAACGTGATCACACCCAGCGTGTGCAGGCAGCGTCACTGCTCGTGTCCGACGGGTGAGATGCGGCTTTATTTATATCACAGCTGAGCGAACAGACGTGTTGGTTGTAAGGCACCACCGACCTCAATAAACAATTGCCAAAGGTCTTTGGGAGCTGTATTTTAAATCTGGCCTCTCCAATTACTACCCGATGACTTACATCGTAGTTTTAAGCATACATGTACTCGCACCACGTTTTAACTGATGACGTATATCGTAGCTTTATGTATCCACGTACGCCTACCACGTTTCCCTAAGGAAAACTCCGGCCGCTCCCACGGACGCTCACCGCTCCGCTCCCGCCGAGGGGCGTGGCCTATCGAAGCCCCGCCCCCCGCATTCCAACGTGCGCGGGCCCCGAGGTAAACACGGCGCTGCCCCGCCCCGCCCCCAGCAGCTTCCAGAAGCGCCTCAGCGCTTCGCCGCGCGCTCCCGCGGAGGGGCGTGGCCTGGCGGCGGGGCCGCGCCGCCTGTGGCGCAGTCGGAATTGCGGCGAGCGCCGCCGGGCCCAGCGGGCAGCGCGGGGCAGGGGAGGGGCGGCGGGGCGGGGGGCGATGCCCCGGGTTATTTTTACCCGGGCGGCTCATCCTCTCCGGCAGCCCCGGCGCGGCCCCCGCCGCCGCTCCCCGCCCCGGCTCCGGCGGCGCCGCCTATAAAGCGCCGCCCGCGGGGAGCCGAGGATGCAGCTCTACAGCTCCGTGATCACCCACTACCCCGCGGGCGGGACGGCCCCTCCGAGCGCCGCGGCCGTTTTCAAGGTCTCCATACCGCCGGGACCCTCCTCCGCCGACTCAGCGAGCGACGCCGCGGGGCCGAGCCCGAACCCGACCGCCGAGAGCCCCGCCAAGGACGGCCCGAGCCCCGGGGGCCCCGCCGCCGCCATGCCCGCCTTCTCCTCCTGCCTGGAGGTGATGCCGAGCGGCCCCGCCGCCGCCGTCCCGCAGTACAGCTCCTGCGCGCAGCTCACGGTCAGCCGCCGCCGCCCGCTGGAGCGCGTGGTGCCCATCCGCCTGCTGCCCCGGCCCGAGCCCGCTCCGCACGGCCGCGCCTGGCTGGAGGGCGTCGTGCAGAGCGGCGCCGAGGAGCCCAGCAACCGCAGCCTGCGGCTCAGCGAGCACTGCCAGGCGCTGCAGGCCGCCGCCAGCCAGCCCGGCCCGCAGCCCGAGCGCGGCGGGGAGGACGAGGAGGGCGGCGGCGGCGGCGCGGCCGGGGCGCGGCGGGCGGAGCGCAGCGAGAAGCTGGCGCTGTACCTGGCCGAGGTGGAGAAGCAGGACCGGTACCTGCGGCAGAAGGGCCGCTTCCGCTTCCACATCATCCCCGACGGGAACTGCCTGTACCGCGCCGTCTGCAAGGCGGTGTACGGGGACCAGCGGCCGCACGGCGAGCTCCGCGAGCAGACGGTGCACTACATCGCCGACCACCTGGACCACTTCGGCCCCATCATCGAGGGCGACGTCGGGGAGTTCCTCATCGCCGCCGCGCAGGACGGCGCCTGGGCCGGCTACCCCGAGCTGCTGGCCATGGGGCAGATGCTGAACGTCAACATCCACCTGACGACGGGCGGGCGGCCCGAGAGCCCCACCGTTTCCACCATGGTTCACTACCTGGGGCCCGAGGACCCGACGCGGCCCAGCATCTGGCTGAGCTGGCTGAGCAACGGGCACTACGACGCCGTGCTGGACCGCGTCTGCCCCAACCCCGAGTACGAGGCCTGGTGCAGGCAGACTCAGGTGCAGCGCCGGCGGGACGAGGAGCTGGCCAAGTCCATGGCTGTGTCCCTCTCCAAGATGTACATCGAGCAGAACGCCTGCTCGTGAGGCCGCCCAGGGGCAGAGCTGCGGGGACAGACGGACAGAAGCGTGCTGGCCGTGATGGTGATGCCTTAATCCTTAACGAAGCAGCAGCACCCCGGACTGAGACGAACGGTAGATCGTGGGGGATAAATGCAAGCGTGTATGTAGTATTCTGTTGTAGAAACTTAGCCTCGGATTATTTGCCAGCAGGTTCTCTGTGTATGTTTGTGTCTCCCCTCCTCACCGTTTCTCTATTTTCTATGAGAATGTATTTTTTGCACATTTTTAAACTGTTAACGTCCATCTTTTACATCTCATGTTAGTATCTGGCTTTGAGCTGTATAGCCAAAAACATTTGTAACAATTTTTTGTAAATAAGGCTTATGATGTAACAGCTATTTTTTGCTGTGTTTTTTACCCATAAACCTTATATTTCTACCAAATGAAGCTGATGTCAAATGACCCTCCCAAACTGGCGAAAGCATCGTGGGTATTCTTTGCAAAACAGTAGTTTTTGTTCAAGTGTGGCAAAGTAGAAGACTGCTTTCAGAACAGTTGCATTCTCTGCCTTGAGTGCTGAACAGGTCCTCTGAGCCGGCTGGAATGCAGCTCCACGTGCACCGTGCAGGGAGCAATTGACTCTTCTGTATTTAATTACTGTTTTGAGTAAACTGGCCTCTGGTTGCCTGGTTGGCTCACCCTCTGCTCCATTTATGTTATTTATCTGTAATAATAGAACATTAACTTGCAATAGAATGTTGTGACTAGATAATAGCCTACCGCTTTGGCAGTAATTGCCTTGGCTGCACCTCGGTGTTTGTGTTCCTGTTTCTGGGGTTATGGTGTCTTTTGTATGAGCCCTGCTTCTGTTCTGGCGCTTGTATTTCACCAACAAATCGTTATCTGATCACAACATTTTATTCGTTGGATGTTATTTTCTAAATAAGAAATCAGGAATGGTATTCTACGTTAAAAAGTATTTAAATTGAGATTTGTATGGTTTGCTGGGTCAAACATTTAAATGTTTCCAACCTGAATTCTGTTTCTTCTACTTTCTGATTAACTTGTTAGATATATTTATTAAGTACTGCAGTTTGTACTTTTTTATTTTGTAATATATTGTGATTTTGGAATTTATACAGTATTTGTATAATAGGAATATTCTCAGCTAAAATGGAATGAATAAAGAGTATAATTTTACTTGTGCTCTTTTTTCCATACTTTGTGTTCCTGGCGTGAGGAACTGGAAGTCCATTCCCAAGAGCCTTTACTTGGCTTCTTTGCCTTACTTTCCCCAGTGAGTAGCAGGGGAAGCAGGGACGTGCTGTTTGATGAATGTGAACAAGTGATATAATGGGTGGTCTGGAGGTGCGGAAGAAAAGCAAACACTTAATGACAAGTATTTCAATTCTTTTGCAATTACAAGTGATCCTAGCATAAATACTTGCCACTGAGAATCCCCTGAGGGATTCCTGACTACCTGAGAGCGGTACCGTGGGTTGTGGTGAAGCAGAGCCTTGCTGGGCAGTGCAAGCCCTTCACTTGGTCTCAGGTTGCACACAGAAGCTGTGGATGCCCCATCCCTGGAGACATTCAAGGTCACGTTGGATGGGGCCCTGGGCAGCTGGAGCTGGTGGGTGGCAGCCCTGCCTATGGCGGGGGGGTGGGACTGGGTGGGTTGTCAGGTCCCTTCCAAGCCATTTTAGGAACTTTTGTGTCTGGGAGCCTTTATTCTGCAGCAGTTCCCACGCTTGTTTTAGGTTAGCCCTACCTCTGCACTTCTCTCAGTTACTTGGGTAGAGGTATCATAAGGAAATACAGCTTTTTCCCTTTCCTTTTAAAAGTGAAATGCCTTACAAGCTGTTAAATAGCACGGTGTGTATTTACATACCTCTCTTTGCCTGTCTCTAAAAATAGCAGGTCATCTTTAAACAAACAGGAGAGCACTGGCTTAAAATTAGGATTAAAGATAAGTAGCTGAGATGCTGCAGTCTTAATTGAGCACGTGTGTTCTGATAACGAGCTGCAGGACTGATCGCATGTATGTTTGCCTTGTGTGATGCAAAGAGGAAATCAGAAACTTAATGACATTTCCAAAACTTTCTTGGTTTAAATTCAGAGTATATTTTTCCCATTTTTTGTCACGCACAATCATGCTTTCTCTTTAAAGGTCAAACAGTGGTGGAAGAAGCAGTCTTGCTGGTTGGTCCACTGGTGCTTACCTTAACTAAATCTCCGGAAGGTTGAACTCTGAGGGGAGAACATGGCAAAGATGCAGACACGGATGTGTTCATGGGGAAGAGAGATAGCTGATGAGGATAAGAGCAGCTCAGCTGACTGAGCACGGAAGTACTGATACTGCATCACTGAATATCAGGGGTGTGTTTGACATTAAAAACACTGCATCCAGTCTGGTAGCTTTGGGTTGGATGTTACGAACTAGTTCAAAGTTGTCAGTATCCTATACTTCTTTAAAAACACCAATTTTACTTTAGGCCTTTTAAACTTACTACTTTGAACTGTACTGCGAATTGTACACATACACAAAGCTCATCAGCACTGATAGAGTGAGCTGAGCAGAGAAGGACTGGCATTGCTGAGTGTTCACTGTGTGAGAAAAAGGTTCCTGTTGAAATATCAACAACAACAACAAAAATAGCAGTAAAATGAACAGCACTGAACTCTGGGATGAGTTCCCAGGGGGTTCCTTAGGAGTTTTGATGCCATTGCAGACATCGGTGGCACACATATGACTTTAAGGAATTTAAATTGTTCAACTGATTTTAAAAGCCACTGAGGATGTATTGTTGAAGCATATAAAAAGTTACTTTAGTGGCTTGCATTACATACTGTGTAATTTTCAGAGGAAAATGGATAAATGGTATGTTAGGTGCTTAAGGCATGTGGAAACTGAATTGTTTTTGTAACACTGCTGTTTATAGCTCAGCTGAGAGACAGAGTTTAGACCCAAGCATCTTGCCTGAGCAGGAGTGTTTTATTAGTGACAGTGGTCCCAACATGGGCAAAGCTGTGTCCCATCCCCCATTTGAAAGAAACCTTCCCAGCAAAAGCACAGGAAGAGGCGTTTTCCCTTACTGTCCCCATTACCAAACCCAGTAGCTATGGAAGGACAAATGTTGCCCTTGCTCATAATTTCAGCACCTGATTATTTTAACCTTGGGTAATCACTTGTATAACCCAGATAATCCTTAGACCTGTCTGGGGACTGTGGGAAACAGGCTCGTATTGTTGGCAATAAGTGAGGAGATCTTGGTTTTCAGAGTTCAGTTGTGTGGTTGAGTGAGATAGAAAATGGTTTAATTCTAAACTGAGCAAATGTGAACTGGAGTGTGCTCCTGCAGGCTGCTCTCTGACTTGGTGATGCCATCCTCACTTGTGTTCTGTAGTAGAAGTGGGAGTTAGATGGCAGCTTGAGTGCTTCGTGTCAGGAATTCCTTAGGCTGCAGGATGCCATTTTGTCCTGAGAGGTTGGCCATGTTGTAATTTTTCATGTGTCTTGAACAGGTGCTGTAACACAAAGCAAGGTTTGTAAGAATGGAATTGGTTTGCATGTAAAAGGGACATTCCAAAATGGAAAAGTGCAGGTGGAAAAGGGAAGACCTTTCAGATGTTGCTGTCCTTCATCTCAGTCCATGTATTTCTTCTTGGAAAGCTGAGTGGATCCTTGTCTGTGCTTAGTAACTTCCTAGGATGTGTAAAGGTTGCCTAACACCAGGGGCTGGGTGTGAGTGTCCCATTGTACTTGCCAGCATACCACACATGGAAAAGATACATCTATTACATTAATGTCACTTGCTCATAAAGGTGTATTTCAGTACTCCTCGTGAGCATACAGAACCTTCTGCATCCAAATATGTCTTCTGGCTGGTTTTGCTCTTATGATGAAATTAGTGGATAGGACTAATTTCATTATCTATACCATATTCTTTTCACATGTACAAGGATCTAGCATTATTCTTGCACGTAATTTCTATATTTTCGTATTTTGGTTATTCAGCAAACCAACATTTCTGGTCAAGAAAACACACGGTTTCAGATCTCTGGGTGAGGTCTGGAGCTTGGTGACCTGGGTCCCTTTAACCTAATATGGCTAAGAGTAATGCTTCTTCCCATTGCTGATGCGCTGCTCAAGTTAAGAAATAACAGGATCTTTGGAAATGCAGCAGAGCTTCTTTTGCTGTTTTTTTCAGAGAGAGCCTGTGAGCAAAATGTACTCCTTTTGTAAATAAACAATATGATGCATTTTCTATCTACCTGTCATTTGACTTAGAGTTTGGGCTTTGACTAAGCAATTAAGGAACGTGTTTATAGGACTTGTTTTCTTAGCAAATTTCAGCTCCACTGGATCAAGTTACTCACAGGGCTGACCTTGCCTTCTGTAGCTTAAAGTAGGAGTGATGATAAAATTGATTGTCTCATTAATTATCCTCATAATTTGATATGACTCCTGTAAACTCTACCTACAATGTTTTTAATTTTGTTGTTGATCACTGATTATTTACCCTTCCGAGTTTAACCCCAGAAACTCGTTATGCTGTACAATAAAGCCTAATTAAATAAGACATCTGAATGAGTTTATGAGTTGACAGCTGTTTAGCTGCTTGTATGTAACTGGAGAGAAAGGTGGTGCCTGAAATGAAGCCATTGTGAAAGGACTTGTTTTGCTCTGAAAGATGGTTATGTCAGCTTGCATAGTGTTGTGACTGTTGATCTGAAGGCTTTAATGCACTTGTGTTTGTTAGTTAGAATAAAAATGTTGTCTCACAACGAGTTATGTTTTTGCTAAACCGAGAATGAAAACTCAGGAGACTAATACTGGTAGATTAAAAATGAAAACAATATTCTGCTTTTAGGAGGCAGGAAGAAATTGTTTTTTCCTTTCATTTATTTCCCATCATCAAGGAAAAGAAATCTTTAGCTTTACATAATTAATGTTCGTGCCCATTCCATTTGAACTGCATCCTATTCGAACTGATAGGTTGAATAAATGTAGGATAAGACCTTTTACTTCTGATTAATACACCCAGAAGTGAAGTTTCCTTGGCTAATAGATTGTGTTTTATACTGCAGAACATTATGAGAAAGGTGTAATCTCAACTGGAACTTGCTTGAGAAGCAGTGCATGCACTCTCTGCAGTGAATGGCATACTTCTTATATTTTTGGCATGCAGCTTATCTTCCTTATCAGGAAGTAAATATTTATGGATGCTTTCTCAATTAGATAGCTGTCCTTTTGTATAAACTCAGAACAACTTGTGTAAAACATTTGTGCGTATGATTCCTGGTAGATTTCCACTTTTCAGCTGGTGTTTCATAGCAGCTGCCCTGAAGAGGACCTGTCCTCTTCAGGACCCTGAAGAGAACTTGCTAGTGAGCAGAAAAAATCAGTTACTTGGTTGTGTGTTGGATAGGATGTCTGTAGTTGGTTTTCTCTTCTTGTAAAGAAGCTTGATATGCTTCTGGCCAGAGAAACAAACCTATTTTTAAACGGATGGACAGGCAAATCTAGGCCCTGCTAGGTAAGCTGAAGAATATAGTTTCTTAAAATAGTTATTCTGAAAAGCATTATGAACTTTGTTATCACAAAGGAGGCAGCTGGGGTAGCCTAGGATACATGTTCTCTGAGGCACTTTGTTGTCACACTGGAATTGTTTCAGCAAAAAAAACAAAAGAATGTCATATTTTACAACAAAATGTTGCCTAAAATGACTGGACGGGCTTGCAATGATTCTCCACCAGTTTTATCCTGTATGGCAATATTCCAACTATTTTCCTGTTGTACTTTCTTTCAGGAGTCCTCACCATTGTCAACCGTAACACATAGCATAATATTTTCCTTCACTGCTGGCAGTCCTGGTGTGGGGTTAGATGGGGTGGGCAGTGAGGGGGCAAGGTGGTTCCTGACGTGAGGTGTGCTGGTTTATCCATACATCAGCTTTCTCTGTCTGACAATAACAACACATTCTGCATCAACCAGTGGCCAGAAGTACACGGACGTGTAGGTTTTATGTATGGGTCACAGAAGTCACTGCAATTTCAGTTTAGCAGATATGCATGACCAGCGCCAATGCAGGCTATACACTACACTGAATATTATTTGTATACTCAAGCCTGAAGTTACAGTAAGTACCTTAAATAGGCTTTGATTGCATGTAAGATCCATCAACAGCTCATGTGTGTGCAGCTGTGAGTCCCCCACAGCCTCATTGTGCTGATCTGACCAGAGTTCTCCCAGGCTGAGCCTCAGCCTCCGAGTCCTGTCAGGCACCTCAGTGCCACTTAGGACATAGCAGCTTGGGGAGCTCAGTGTGCCAAAGCCACTCCACACATTCCCTTTTGAAACTCTCATTTCCGTAACATTATTCGGTGGGTGAATAACTGCTTCTAACAGATCTTCTGACCTTGTTCTCTAGAAGCTTACATGATGCCTTGCGTTAGGCTCATCACCAGGTGATAAAAGACAACATGGTACGGGTGGGTTGTATTTGTAAGGAACGATGTCATCCCAGAGAGCAGAAGTGTTGGTGTTTGCAGTCATTCTGCCAACTAGATTTTAGCTGTGAGAGCAAGTGAGCAGTATAACAGTAGATGCTCTACTTCAGCCGAGGGATTGAGCTAATCTCTGCTAAGGCCTTGGGTGCTTCCTCAAGGCCTTGCACTTTATCTCAGTGCTCTCTGAGTTGGGCTTTTGCCAGGCACCAGCTATAGCAAATCCCCTGCATGCTGGTGTTGGTAGAGGAGGTAGGCATGAGGCAGGTACCGTCACTGTGCAGGGAAACCTGTGCCATGGTATGTCTCACTGGTGCTCCATTGGTGTCCTGTACCTCTCCTATCTGGGACGAGGTGTGAGCGAAAAGGTCTTATATGCCACAGTTGCATGGAATCAGTCTTTCTCACATCTCCATTAACATATCTCATACAAAGATCTTCAAACCTTCTCGGAGCCAGCTGCACTTACCTTTCTTCTACAGACTCTAAATTTATCACCAATACTTTATAATCATGGAGGCACTTTAAAGCTCTGAAAATGCCACTGACATTTGATAACCTTGAGATCTCTAGTGGAATGTAATTTTTTTTTTTAAACCAAATGTAAGTCTGGATCCAGATTTATCTGCTGTTCGGATATTTGTTTCAGTCTATTTACTGCCACCATTATGCATTTAATTCCCTCATAAACATTAAAGTGCTCATTCCTGTCACATAGAGCTGAAATGTTGGGTAGTTTTCAGTGACAGGGAGTGCTATCAAAACTGGAAGGAAAGAGGACAGAGAAGCACCTTGTGGTGGGGAAAGGTACTTTGGTGGTTAAAGACAAGAAAGCAAGCAAGCAAGCAAATAAACGGCTATCAGTATGGACATTTCAACTACCAGTCTTCTTTTTTTCTTCTTTTTTTCTTCTTGTTTTTCCTCAACTGAAGCTGTGATATGAGGCCAGATCTTATGTATAATTCCCTTTTCCATGCAGATGTCTGTAGTGACTGTGGATGAGGAAGGTAAAACTCAGTAAGAAAATAGAAATTACATTTTGTATACATACAAGAAGGATTAAGAATGGATTATTTGCAAAGCATTACCTTTTCCCTCCCAGAGATTACATAAGAATAGAGATCGTGGCTAATGGGAGTCTAACCCAAACTATATTTTAGAAATATTACATCTGATGAGATTTGATTTATGTGTTGTTTCCAGTTTCACAAAATTTATGACATAAATCAAGCACACAGCTGGGCCTCTGCGAGCAGTAAGTTTCTAAAGTATTAATTCCACTATTATAGACTTTGTAAGTGTTTACAGCTGTGTTAAGGTTGGGAAGTAGCAAGGGAATTCTCAGCAGGAAATATTACATGAATAGGATGTTATAAAAGTCTGACACTTCTTGCGTGCTTGGTTGTAAATTTCCAGCTTGAACTTGTTAGGGGAAAAAGAGAATGTAACATGGAACTTATTTGGGCTCAGCAAAATCTCACATCCAATTCCTTTCCCGAAAGAGCAGCCCTGGCCTTGGCTTGGTGTAGATGCATGTGGTATGTGGCATGGCTGCAGACCCTGTGCAGTGCAGGGCCTGCGTTCCTCTGGTGAGGTCCAGCTCCAGCCCCAGGAGCACAGATTAGCTTTCAGCAGAGGGCTTTGGTCCTAGGAACTAGATTTCAAGGTGCCCATACTTTTTGCGGTGCTTCTGTGCACATTCTTACAATGCTAACGTGTTTGTATGAGGAGTTTGTAGCCCCAGGAGAGCATTGAAGGCATTGAAGGTACTGTGTTACAGACCTATAAAACTCCCGTATATGACTAAATTGCCATTTAATAGGAAACCGCGGTGGCTGTAAACAGGAAAATGGTATAACAGTTATAAATAGTTCACTTCTCAGCAATTGCTGTGGAAGAAAAAGAGGGAATTACGTGACAACAACTCAGTTCAGGTCCCTGGCTGAAACAAGCCAGTTGCTTTGCCAGTCCTTGGGAGTCTGAGTTCTGCACTGCCCCTGCTAACAGAGTGCTAGGCCAGAGCCACATGGCTCTGAACATTGACATAGAATAACAAGGTGGTCTGCAGTAACAGAGAGGTAGAACATTTATACTTCTTTTTTTTCTGTTCTTCTTTTGAAGGTTTAGGAGGAAGTTGCCAGCTCCTTAATCATGTACAGGCTTTAAAGGTCAAAATGTGTCTCCTGGTGCACATCAAAGAATTTCTTAGCTCTGACTACTGGAGAAATAGGGCTTTCACCATCCATTATCCCATGCAAGGCTGTCACTGTCCCACCAGTGTGTGCTCCTGTCACTGTCTCCTGCATTATCTTCAGCCCCGCTCTTGCCATTCTTCCCAATACCATGCTCTGCTCCTGGTACTTTCTTCCCTTTCCCTTTTCCTAAAATGCATCAGTTCCAGACAACTTCAGCTCACTAGAAGCTGCCCAGAGCTGTACCTGAGGCTGCTGTACCATGGTGTTCTGCTTCTCCTGCATCACCAGGGATCTGAACAGTGGGCACTGGGGACAAGGCAGCACTGAGGGGGTCACCAGCATCCCCAAGGACCAGAGGCTGCAGCTTGTCTGCAAGCATGGGAGTAAAGCACCCAAGTAAGCAGAGTAGCTGATTAGCCTGCTTTCATATTGGCAAATTCTGCCCAAAAGCATAGAAGTCCACCAGGCTATGGTACCTGTTACCTTTTAATCCTTGGAAAACACAGTGTTTTGTGATGTCTGTATTATTTTACTTTTAAAAAGTCACGTTTGACATCAAGTTCTTTTGGGTCACCTTGTATTCTATACACCCTTTAAGCCTGTCTCCCTGCCTGGGAACTGGAAGTTAGATTTCTGAAATGGCAGAGCCGTTCAACTGCTCTTTTACTCAACTTCTGTGTATCAGAGATGGGAGCAGCAATTTTCTCACAGCATTAGCGTGCCATGAACTACAGTGAATGTACTTTATAAACAGGAGAAAGTACAATAGAGCTGCTATGAGTCATGGTAGATTCAATACACATAGTTTATTTTTCCTACTTTTCTGTGCTTGTAGATGCTAATTCACGATAGATGGAATTGAAACATTTGACATTTCTGGTTTTCTGTTCTGCCGGGCTCCTTTTGCTTTTTTTCTTTCAGTTGTAACCCTTTTCTGGCAAACTTGCTTTGAACTTGACTGTGGGTAGGTAGTTGTGCACATGACTGTTTGTATACTAAAGTATAGCATTTATCCTAAAGATTTTAATAAGAGAAAAAGATAGCATTTACTTATGCAAATGTAAGTATTTGCAGGTTAAACTCACACAATAGATCCAGTTAGTAACTGTTGTGCTATGAAGAGTCTTTATAAAAGCCAAAAGAAATACCTTATGTTCAAATACGTAATAATTAAAATCCCTTGATTAGCATAACATTGCAATGCTAGTCTCTCACTTGAACAGAATGATGTCTATGACACAAGTAACATCTGTGAAAATATGTGTCTTATAGTTTATCATTAAAAACACGTTTCTTTCAGTGAAGATCACCATGGCCAGAAAGAGAGACTTGCTGCACTTTTATTTGTGTGTACTTTGGCCAAGGCAGAATGCAATGCCAGCTCTTTGATAATAATAATTTGCAAAATAAGTTCCTTCTTCTCAGGCTATTTTATATCATTCATCTGCTTTCATCTCTATCCCAAACAAGATTAGGGACGGAAATATGTTCACCAAGATTTTTGTCCCTAACTATGAGTTGTGTATTGCAGCATCTTTTCACTGCCTTTAGAAAACATGAGGAGATTAAAAACTGCAGTACATTACACTCACAGATGAGATGGACTCTTTTTTTTCCCCCTTATATAACTGGATAAACAGTTCTGTAGGAAAATAGCGTTATCATCATATGTTATTCTCTGCAGCACTATGTGCACAAGTAATTCCTCAGCATTAATACCTTTAATAACAGAAAATGAGAAGTGAGTTCTGCTGTATGGCTTTGACTTCCAGTCCTAGCACTAGAGATGTACACTGAGATAATGCGGTACCCTCTACTGTTTCAAACCCACAGAAAAACTGGTTCCCTTTAAATGAGTGTCACGCATGTGTCTACATTTTGCTGCGATGATAACTCATGATTACTTCTCCAGTGTTCAGAACTCCTAAGAGTTACAGTGCTGAACCTGTGAATAAATGAAGAGTCAGACATCTGAATAATAGGAATGAGAATAACAGTTATGTTGTTCGTGATGTTTCTCCTGTTTCATTCCTCTTCGCCATTCCTCACAGCTTTTAGCCAAACAGAAGCCCAGCTCAGGCTTAAAAGCCAGTATGAGCTAAATGTGCTTTTGGCTAAACTTCAGTCTTCCTTGTTCACTGCCCTGAGTTAGTGTGCCAGAAAAGGGCTCCAATCTTGAAAAGAAAGACCGCCTTAATTTGTCACATATGTCACTACAAACGGATGCTTGTGATGGAGGAATTCAGTAACTTCTTAAAGAGATCAACAGATTACATTACAGTTTGAAGGGAGCATTACTAGAAGATTAGAAGCCTCTTTTAATGACTGAGATTAAAAGCACTGAAAATCTCAGCTGCCACATTGTTTGATTTGCAAAGATCTAGGTATGTGGGTGTGCGCTTTCTAACCTTATGAATAGATGTGGTTTTGGCTGATGGGGAGGGCCAGAACTGGTGCCAGATTTCCTAAACATACCCAGAACATCAATTATAAACACAGTGAGTGCATATCAGTGTTGTTAGAGAGGAGGAGAATCAAAGCTTTACAACATGCTGGAAAAAAAACTGATGCGGTGAACTGTATTTAAGTGCAATGTTTAGTTAAACAACAACAAAAAATAGAATATACGTGGAAATCATTTTTGAAGTTATTTTCAATTGACTTGTAATTAGTGCAACAGACTTTTAACGAACAGCGTGCTGCTAATGCCGTGTGTATGTTGTGACTCTTAAAAGCTGTGAGTTTGTCAAAAGGTATACTAGAATGTGCTTCTACTTGTAATGTTTTTAAACTTTTCGTACACGTAATTAAGACCAAACAACTGCACTCCCCTAATGATGTATAATTGGATGGATAATGGCTATCATTGTGACAGTGCATGCAAAGTAATTACTGCAGGCCTCTAGAACAGCAAGCACTTGGAACAAACCTAACGCATTTGCAATATACAGCTGTGCCCTTTGACAGGAATGGGTGGTATCTGCATTCAAAATTTAAATATTCAGTTCTACAATCTAAAAAAAGTTTTCATCCCATTGCAGTGCTTCTCTAAAGTGGTTCATTTATCATAGCTATGGTTTTGGTAGAAAACTCTACCCCTGGTTGTTTTACACTCTTGGCAGCCTGGAGCCAGTTCAGAAAATACCTCAAGGGTTTTAGACTTCATCAGTCATTACCAGATATTTTCCTTGTCTTTCCAGGAGCTGCCCCTTCAGCTTTGAACACCCTGTATCGCTTCACTCATTTTAGAAGAAAAGAAGTACCTGCACAGAATGAATCCAGATGCACCATGCCCATCTCCACAGCTGTGACATCTGATTCCACTCCCTCAGCCCAGTAGATCAGGTTGCCTAAAGCCCCATCCAATCTGGCCTTGAACGCTTGCAGGGATGGGCCTTCTTCTCTGTGCCAGTGCCTCACAACCCTCACAGTGGAGAATCTATCCCTATCATCTAATCTGAACCTACCATGTTGTAATTTAAAGCCATTACCCTCAGATATTCAAACTGATCATCATACCTAACCGAACTCAGAAGAATTTCTTCAGCTTGCATTTAGCCTTGAACATCGCTGCCCTATTAAGGAGCTGAAGAAAGGCCTGAGATCTTTCTCTTCTGTAGCAATTGATCCGTGGAAGATGTTCCTCCTGCCTCAAGCCCTCCCTTTCCCACGTCCTTGGACTTTCATGGTGATAAGAACTATTGTCAAAGAAATGACATTGTTTGGGATGACATCATTTGAATGATTGCTCTTCCTCTGTTTCATTTTTAGATTGTACTTAGTGTCAGTAACAGACTTAAGCTTTACTAACACTGAATCCCAAGTGCAGCGGAAGTCAAGGCTGTGAGGTTAGGATAACTGGGTAAGTAGGCCAATAAGTAATTATGATAAGAAGGTTAGTAAAATTAGTAGCAGCAATAAATGGCTAAAGTTATCCTACTTGAGTTCTTTGTTCTACATTTTGCCAGTGATCGTTTTCGTAGAATTATTTACTAGAAGCAGCAGAAAATTGTTAAACACTTCTGCAGTCATAAAAGTGAAAATTAAATGACAACTACAGGGGGATGTCTATGACATTTGATGTGAAAAGGGCAATGTAACTAGTGTTTGTAAAGTGGAATGTTTTACACTGATACAGTAGACACACATTACTGAGTCCAAAACAGAAGCTGATGCAAATGGAAGGATAAGAAAGGCTTAAGCAGCAACACAGCCAAAGCAAAAGAGGGCCTGTAGCTGTTATGACTGAAGGGTGGCACAGGGTTAGCAGTTTGGTGCATCTGTCATCAGTATTTGAACACAGCCTGTGTTCAGCAATAGAGATGTGAAATTTCAGGTGAAATACAGAGCTCAACTTTATTTCAGTCTCTCTTCTTCTATTATTTTTGGGTTATGATCACTGCACCTGGGCTTTTCACTTTTTACTCCTTTTAGCACTGAAGTCTGGAGGAATTTGGGCCCAGACCAGCATATATGAAGCAGACTGTCCAAATAGGATGCAAGTCAAATAATACATGTCAAATAACAAGTAGTTCTCCAGACTCAAAGTGCAAAGATGTTCTTCTGGAACTGACTTTGTTGCCTAATAAAGCATGTAGGTGCAAAGAATCGTGGACACTTGGGTTGAAAGAGAAAGGAAGACTACACAAAGAGGTACACAGCTTTGCCATGAAGTTGCACAGATGGAAAATCTTCAAAGAACACATCGCAGTTGTGTATTCTGTTTTCTTGCTTTTGCTGATGTGTTGTTCTTCTGTCCACAGGATACTAGAAGTTAAAGTGAGAATTAATGCCTATATCCTTGTCCCAAAGATCCCTATCTGAAAAACCTACAGCTTAATTCATTGGTTCTTGCGGCCTGGTCAAACAATAGATAAACTCAGGTTTTGAGTTTATCTATGTTGGTAGAAGTCACCGGGCAAGGATTATACTCTTACATTTTCTTAAAAGATAAGGAAAATGGAGATCAGTGACTGTGTATTACATAAACGATGTCTCCCTGAACAGTTTATCATAAAAAAACTCAAACAAAAGTTCACTTGCAGTGGGGAGGAGAGGACCACAGGACAGAGTGTGATTTCAGTTTGTACCTCAGTATGTCCTGCAGTGCCCACTCCAGGTGATGCAGGAGAAGAGATGTACATTTCTGTCCTCCATATCTCCATGGGGACTGCTTCCAGGCTCTGCTCTGCAAATCTGCTCTGGACACTTCCAAAAGTGTCTCACAAGGATGACTCAGGCAAAAATCCCCTAAGCTTATGACAAGCACACAAGTTTTCTTTTTGAAATGAAACAATCAGCTTCAGAGACAGATGTACATGTAAAGCTTGAAGTTTGCCTGGAGGATGAACATAGACATTCCTCTTGCTGAATGGGAAAGCATCAGTCACACAATGGCCACATGGAGTTTAAATGCTTCAGCCATATGTGGTAGTCGTGGCTTGAGAAAGTTCAATTTCTTCCTATCATGTTCTTAATCCTGTTGGTTTAGAAGACATTCTTCCTTCTGTTCTGTATTGCACAAAAATATATCACTCTGTAGATAGTCAGGGCATGTCAACTGTTAAGCTGAGTGTTTTATGAATGGAGGAGTTCAGTATCTGCTGTTCTTTAAGCAAGGCTGCCTTCCTACTTATGATCTCATTAGTCTTTAGTCTTACTAGTCTTGCTAGTCTTACTAACAAGAGAAATTCTCGAGAAGTCCCGGGAAAGAGAAGCAACAAAACACAGGCACTTTCCTGGAGGAAAACTGAGGGGAAAACGGCATCATCCAGTTCTCAGAGGTGTAATATCTCCAGAAATATTACTAAAACCACTGTTCTTCTTGAATATCCTCTACTTTGGAAGAATATCTTGCTATTTGAGGAAAAAATACAAATTCTACAGGGATCTCAGATCTACCAGAGCAGGTACAGGCCCGATCTGAATAGTGGATATCTACATGGGAACAGTTTTCTGTAATTTCAGTTTAGATACAGTTGGAGTTCTTCAAGACCTACAGGGATGCCTAGTTGTGAGCCAAAACATGACTTCAAATTAATCAGAGATTACATGCCTATGTATACTAGGTGCAGTACTATATATATGGGTCTCGACAAAGACTGTGATAAGCACTGTGTAAATAGGTAACAAAGTGAGCCTGTGCTTCAGAGAGCTCACACGAGTGAAAAACAAGTTGTAGCAGATGAGTGAAATAAGCCAAATGATTTTATATTCTGAAAAGATCAAAATAATGAAATGAATAGTTTAGTTGAAGTACCAGCTTACTGCCTGGGGACACGCTTTGTAGCTGATGTTGTGGCACCCACACTTTTGAAAACAAAGTTTGTAAATAATATGTGTCCTAAGATGTTTATCCAGGATTTTAAAGACATTTATCCAGTGCAAATGCATCCATGCATGCACTCACATATGTATACACACACACAAACAGGTTCTTATCATAGGTCAGAATACCTTGCTGACGGTAATTACAGGTTCAGAAATAACATTACAGTTCTTTAACTTAATAGAACAATAAACAAATGAAAAACAAGCTTTCAATGATCTTTCTTTTAGCCAAATCTGGTATTTTTCTGAAGTTTCATCTTAAACATTCTTCATTATCTGTTGCTTTGTCATGTATCAAAATGCATCCTGCACGATTACTAAGGTGTGATTCACTTGGGTTTTTCATACCCTGAAATATGTTTTCCCCAGCTAACCATTACCTCTGATGATCAGCAAGAGGCTGATGGGTTCCCTGCATGGAAAGTAAGTTTGCAGCACAAACCTGATTGTGCATGCATAAAGTTTCGTGGGTATTTGGTGTTCTCTGTGCTGTCCTTCCTACAAAAATTGAGATAGTGGACTTTGGTTTGACTGCTGTAAGCTTCTCCAATGTCTCCATTTAGAACTTTTTGAGAGAAAAAAAATATCTTCTTCCTTTAAAATAAAAAGGCAAAGAATGGTTGGGTAATGAAATTATATATATTAAATGCTGTCCCTTTGTGTAAAAAAAAATAAGAAGGGTAACAGTCATTCTGTACAGGCTAGGTGAGGTTTCCTAGATGATCTGAGATTGCTAGGGAGGTAAGGTAGTTAATAAACCCAAGTACTGATGCTATTGCTTGGACAAACTGTTTCCTACCAGGTGGTTCTGCTTATCACTATGGAAATAAACTGCTACAGTGGGAGTCTTGTTTACTCTTTGGATGACTCCTCTCTCTGTAACTTGTAATTGCTAAGTGGTGGGATGCTTCGCTTTAACACAAGAGAAGAACAAACAGGGCAAAAGTACTAGTGGTGGGAGCAGACACATTCTGTTTGTTGTACTTTCATCTTGCAAAGTAACATGATTTAAGTTTTGAAATATCCTAAACTGAGGAAAAACTGGACAGGGTTTTGATCTTCTTAGCATTATATAAAAGAGCTTATTTTTTGGTATCTTGCTTAGCTCTACAGAAAAACTAACGTGGATTTGGGCCTGATGAAAGAAGAAAAAGACCAGATTGCTAGAACAGTACTAGAGATAAATGGAATAGTAGTAAATAATTTCCAGAGGGCATTTATTTGAAAACTGTGGGCCCAGAATTGGATGAGATGAAGGTAAGGTGACATACTAATTAAAGGGTAAGATGATTATGATGATATAATTATTAAGATCAAAAGTTACTGTGAAATTTACATCCAAGCATTCAGAACAGAGAAATGACAGCCAGCAGCTATAGTTCTTCCCTGATGTAATGTCATGTTAAACTTCTGTTAAACTTAGAATCATAGAATTGTTTGAGTTGGAAGGGACTGTTAAAGGCCATCTGGCCCAACTCCCCTGCATGAACAGGGACACCTACGCTGGATCAGGTGCTCAGAGCCCTATCCAGCCTGACCTTGAGTGTCTCCAGGGACGGGGCATCCACCGCCAATCTGGACAAACTCAAGCCCCACCCTGCTAACTGTGCCAGTCCAGTCAATTCTTTGTACATGTTGTAAGTTGTTTTTCCTCTGTTGATTCTTCACACGTATGCAGATGAAGTTCCTGTATTTCAGAGAAGGGAGAGATATTTAAATATTGTATGTGTAGTTATTAGAAAATTAAACCTCAGGAAGAAACGAAAATTAAAATTCCTTGGGAAAAGAAAGTCAAATGGCTGCTAATAAGGCAGGAAACCATTTGGCTCTTGGAGAAATGCAGCACAAGTGACAGAGCAGAGGCAGTTAAAGATGCCTGGGCAGTGGGGTGCATGTGCATCTCTGAGACAAGGAACTGGCGCCAGCTGCGCTTGGTTGCAGGCTGCAAACTGCTTGTGATCCCACCTGGCCTCTTAATACTGGTATTCCTGCAGCCCATCATCCTCTTCTACTAACACAGACTGACAGCAGAGCATCATCTAGCTGTCATGCAGCTGCTCCATGCCCACTTGCTGCTACAGCATTCATATCTTCCTTGCTTTCACCATTTCTCTTGAGCATATTCTGAGATACTGTCAATGGGGCTTTCTTTCTCCAGAAAGCACATGTACATGACTAGTTATTTTCAGTGTGGAAGCTGAGAATTTGCAAGCATATATGGTAAAACTTCTTTAAAGAATGTCTCCGAGGCAACTGTTTTAATCTTTTAATCAAGATGATGCATGACAAAATAGTTACAAAAAATGTAACTGCCCTTATTGCATTCCATAGATTTTGTAAGTCTTTAAGGCTACACTTGTAATCTAATTAATGCCAGGATCTAAGCCCAGGCTAATAACCGGATTGTTAGTTCAGCTCCTGGCACAGTTTTGGCATGTGCCAACTTGCACGTTCCCCAGCAATGCTTGGATCCAACCCAGAGCTCCGCTTCCACTGGGCACTGATCCCAGATGGCAGGAGATGAAAGCTGGACTTTGTCCCTCGGTCTCAAGGCCAGAGGATGAGCCTTGACCTCTTCTATTTGCTAGTATAGTAGTTGCCTAATATTCTTAATTTTGTTTCCAATGGAAAATGCCAACGACTACTTTTTGAGATAGAGTAACTTAGCATTGCCACCATAGCATACAGCAAAGGGACAGGATCCATCTTTGAGGGACAAAGTGAAGCATGCTTTATATATTGTTCTACAAAACAACCTGTGTAAAGGTCTCGCTTCATGCAACCAAAACTTTATGTGGAATTGTGTGAAGAATTAATGACAGAGGAAACATTCAGAGTACAATGGAGTAGCTGGGAGGAATACCTGGGGATGATATTCCCTGGCTGTGTCCTTAATGCTGCAGATGGGCAACAAATCCAAGTACTGCAGCTGAGGGGAACGACGTGAAAGAAAGAGTAGGGAAACCAGGGAAAATGATACAGCCTCCTTTGTCTTTTTGCTGGTCTCTTCCGATTCTGTGATTTATGTCTCTGCTGGGAAACCTGTAAATGAATGAAGCCGTTTGTTGGGATAAGCAAATCAGAGACATTCAACAGCTGGGCACGGAGGAATGGAAATGTAATAAAGACTTCTTTGTGAACGGAACTTACTTCTTGCTAGTGTTTTCTTGATGCTGCCTGAAGCGATCCTGTGAATTATGAAGTTTGCCACAAAAAAAGAAAAACAACACCAACCCCTCCCCCCTCCAAAAAACAAACAAACAAACAAACAAACAAACCATGTTGGGCCAACAGCTAACCACAAAAAATAATAATTTCTTTATTTTCTCCATTGCATGTACATAAGAAAGGCTAATCTTGATGGGATAAGTGAGTTTTTGGCAGATATATTCAGTTTGAATTGAAGCCTATGCATATTTGCAGATTGAACAAAGAGGAAATACTAATCTGGTAATAAAGCCTCTTATTCTAATATGTACACAACATGTGTAATGTAGGTCTTGTGGCAGAAAGTAGAAGTGTTGAGATAAAATATGTTTTAAAAACAAAGAAATATGTTGTGGCATTTACTGGATTTTGAACAGGAAATGGAAAACACACATAGCAAATTTTTATTAAATTATAATTTGGTGGAGAATGATTTCTTCACTGTGGCCAACATTTCAACATTTCATGTATTTCAACATTTGTGACAATGCTAAAAACTAAAGTTATGATTTGAATTTGAAAGTCCATGAGTTATATGACCGCATCATAAAGGAGTGTATCCATGCAAAACATTTTGATAATCAGCAATACTGTGAGAAGAAAACGATGTGCACTACAACTTAATTTGACTTTTGGTAACCTAATTACATCTTTAGAGTTTGTGTAGTGCACTGAGGGCTCTGCAGTCTGCCTCATTCTGCTCAAAAGGTTGGTCAACTCATTGTCATCACCATTTTTGGAGTAGTAACAGTAAAACATTTGTCTTCTGCTTACCAAGTGCAGGTGAAAATTGCTGTTGCACCCAAATGCATATAGAAATGAGATCTGTTCATTTTTATGTGGTTATGTGCAAATATAAACAAAAATATAGAGCCATAAATGTCAGTTTTATCTTTTAGCTTTAAGGTCTCTCTCAGCCTAGAGGGAATATTGGATAAAAGAGAAATAAAATTGAAATGGAAATAAAATATATGTTTTTGGGTGTAATATAATTTTAGACACTACCAAGCCCATGCAAATAAATTAAAAATAACATTAAATCTGCTAAACTAAGCTTTCCAAACAGAAGGCGGCTGCAGGCCCGTGTTATGAACGCTATGTCTGTCTCTCAGATTCAACCAGTTGCTTCCCCTTAAAAGAAAAGCATGCAACAAGAGCAATGAGAATCAAAATAAATTATTAAATAGAGAACTCAAATTTAGGAACACATAAGAGGAGGAATATTTATTTCTCCCACAGAAAGAATTCTGACTGCAAGAGGATGTAAATCCTTATATTGTCAGTCTTGTTAGCTGTGCTTGTTACCACCATGCTTAATAGCCTTGCTCCTGGAATCACTCTGCTCCTGTAGAGATTTTATTTCTGAACATCCTTAAGCTGAATAAGTCATTGTGTGTTGTATACAAGATCCATTGAATAAAAAATCTACCTTTTGAGTTAATTTTTTTTAATGTAACATTCCAGGCCTATTGAACTCAGGAGCTTTTAAGGTAGCATTAAAGGCACTTTAATAAGCTGCAACACATTGTGACTCCCTGTTCCCTCTATATTGCTTAATAGTCTTAGGATTTGCTACCATTAGGCTAAATTGAACTAATGCTTGGAAACTTACTTTGGTAACTGGGAGGAAAGGGGGAAATATCATTCATTAGTCATTAATTGTTTTTGCTTTTCATATCTTACTTTAAAAAATCTCTAGAGAAATATACTGAACACTATGTTTCAATCAGAACAGAGAGAGAAAACCAGGAAGCTGAAGGAGAAGCCTTTTACTTGGACTTTTGTGATCTTAAGAGTAATGGTGCATTAAGGCAATTTGCACTAGGAGGACCATTCTAAAGCTGATGTTCTCAGGGCTTTCAGCTTATCAGCACTCATCACGTGTGAACTTGTACCACATTCAATGCCAGCTTGCTCTCAACAAAGATGTTGGCATTAAAAACAAAATTAAAGCAATGTCTACCAAACTTAAGGAGTTATCTGCTTTGCAGAAAAAATGCCTTCCTTTTGTTTCCTCATTTGATGAATTTCCTGGGGCTTCCCAGGCTGAGGGAGTGGCTTTATTCATTGCAGATGGTAGAAAACACAGTGTTCAGTAGGAGATGAATGATAGAAAACAAATCTCTGCTTGCTGTTATTTATTGTTCATTCTTTAGAGGCCACAGTTTGGCAGCCTGCCTCATCATTGGTGATTCCTCAAAAATGCTCCCCTGCTGTGTTCTGCTCGGGCTGGGTATGATGAGATGGGGTGGGATGGGATTTGGTGAGATGGAATGTGCACTGGAGTGAAGATGCAGGAGTACTGCCTGCTGTCTGTCCTTCTGTTCTCTCTGATGGCCGTTGCTTTCTATGGCCTACTGAATGAGGGATCAACTTGTGATGTCCAGCTACATGTCCTGTCTCATTTCTTATCAGAGTAGTCGTTATTTTTGCTCAGTTAGAGGTAATTGACCAAGTTTTCTTGGACAAGCTCTTAGAAAACTCAGACAATTACCACTAACTGAGTACTTAGGCACCAAGTTTGTGGTTCAAACAGCTTTCCAGTCCTGGAGACAGATAGATAGTCAAAAGCCATATGTTAGGATGCATGTTTCTATTAGTGTCTACTTCCCTGAGAAATGTGCAGTTTGCATTTTTTCTCAAGAAGTCCTGAGCCCGAGAATGAAGTTTAATGTTGTTTTTAATAGAAAGGTCAGTGATGGCTGGCTGCATTTCAGAAATTCCTATGTGAAAGGAATTTCTTTCAACAGAGCTGCCAACAAGCAGTGATCCAAGCCCAAGTGAGGTCAATTCACCTGCCCGGGGGCTGGAATGGCTCAGATTGTAACCGGAATTTCTGAAAAACTGGCATTCTACATATCAGTCAGCCAGGCCTGAATGTGGAGATGAAAGGGCATTATTCTATGATTTGGCACTGACTCTTCTCTAATGCTTATTATTCTTCAGCTACCCCTGAGCACCATTTGCTGTATCCCCACCTCTGCCCTGATGGAAGCTCTGTTGCACTCCAGGTCTCCTCCACCCCCTCTCCACCAGTTAACTTTTTGTCCTCAGCTTTGATTTGGTTACAATTCACTCCAAATTTGCTGTGCTGCTGTTTATATCTTCTGTTCCAAACACCTTCAGCTCAAGCCACTCCTTCAACTTGCAGGAACTTTGTTTTGTTGGAATCTGGAATCTCTATGCAGACATCTGTTGACACCAAAGCTCACAGCAGCAGTCACAAAGACCCCTATAGTAGCTTGCAGCAATCATGGAATATCTCGGGTTGGAAGGGACCCATAAGGATCATCAAGTCCAACTCCAAGCTCTTTCTTACTTTCTTGTTGATACGGATGCCATCTAAAAGTACTGGTGAGATAGGCAAAGATACCATATTCTTATTGGCACGAGGGAACTCTCCCAGTAGAAGAGGGATTGTTTCACACGATGCAAACAACATTTTGAGAGTGGGCAGTCTTGCACATCACAGGACAGACCATAGTCTACAACTGCAGAAAGAATGATTCTAGGATCTTTTGAGTTGGAAGGGATCTTTTGCTGCCATTTATGTTTTTTCACCAACTGAAATTGGAACCTCACTTGAGAGATATCTCCTTATGAGAAGTATTTTTCATTCTACTTCTTGATTGCCTTCACTTAATAGAGGTCTTTTCCCAGCATTTGCTTGTTTTTCATTTGGGTATGGATGTCATAATCTCTCCGTTAACCCAAGAGGGTGGTTTCAGATAGGCATGAACCTCCTCTGGAGAGAACATCTTTGAAATGTTCTCCCTTTCACTGCTGTTGCAGTATCCTGTTTTGGATTCTAGACAATAAAGGAACAACACTGGTTTTAAATATTTCATTCCCCAGAAGGTTCATACAAGCACAGGGTGTGCAAAGCTGAGGCCCTGTGTGTGGCCCTGCCCACAGCTGCTGTTTAAGTACTCCATGCTTGCATGACAAGAGCAGAATACCAGTGCGTGTTTAGAAAGAAGTCTTTCCAGGAGAAAAATTGGTTCTTAGTGGGTAAGCAAATGTGATTAAGCTCATATATTTGTGTTTATTTTCATTCTTCCTTTCTAATTTTCCCACCTTTACAGTGATTTTCTTCGATACTTTCTCTGATTTATTTCTCTGGGTATCTGATTTATTTCTCTGGTCATGGAAAGCAATCTGGCAGTGAACAATAAATATATGTTGCATTGAAAAGTAGCTAATACTATATGCCAGCCAGAGAGATAGTCTACAGCATGGCTTGTCCCACTTGGTTTGGCCCAGGGACATGTGACTCAATCAGGCAGTGCATTATCATTTCCACCTCAGGGAAAGGTTCGTTATCAACCTGAGTCAGCTGCAGTCAGCCTTGACAGGAGTGGGACAGATCCCTAATCAATATTTTAATCACACACCTGGGGTGGTTTAAATGAAGTCAATTAAAGGATCTTTCATCAGCAGAAAAAGCTGTGCTCAGCTAGCTGTAGAAACATATCTAAGATCCCTGTGAAGAGGTGGTTTTTGTTTTGTTTTGTTTTGTTTTGTTTTGTTTTGTTTTGTTTTGTTTTGTTTTGTTTTGTTTTGTTTTGTTTTGTTTTGTTTTGTTTTGTTTTGTTTTGTTTTGTTTTGTTTTGTTTTGTTTTGTTTTGTTTTGTTTTGTTTTGTTTCTCTCCCTCTCCCCCCCCTTCATTCATTCATTGGGATGTTAGGGTATCTGTTTAACACTTCCTTTTTCTCTGTTGGTTTTTCTGATTGTTTCTGATTATTATTACTAATATATTTTTGTTCAAAGCTCCTATAGAGCTGATGAACCACAGGCTGCCCATAGAGAAGAAAACTTGGTTTTAATTTATAAACATGGATATTGTATTTTAACTCCTAGGATATGAATTGGAGTTTTGATTTTAAGGGAATTCTTTCCCATTGAGTCTTTAACTGTGTTATTTGTTTAAGGAGACTTTGTATTACAGATCTGTGAACACATGACCTGTTGTGCAATTGATTTGATTTTGAAAAAGGTAAGGCTGCTGTGTTGTAACCTGTGGTGTTTGTCATTCCTGTAGTCACAGTGAAGTGCAAAAACAGCTTAATCTTAAAAACACCGGATGGTCTGCCTGCAGCATGACCACGAAAATGTGTTTAAAACTAAAAAATGCCTTCTCAGGATGTCCCTAGTGGAGCCTTTATTAGTGAGGGAATAAAACTGCTGAGGGAATGTTCAGGATAAACTTCTGAAAATGACTCCTCTGCTGTGATTGCTAGAATTCTTGAGCAGCCTCACTTTAAGTGCTTTGCTGGGCAATTAGGTGGGGCCATGAGAAGGAAGGAGCCAGACTCTTTAGTAGGGTCTGCTGACATAGGATAAGGGGAAATGGTTTCAAACTAAAAGAGGGGAGATTTAGATTGGATATAACGAAAAAGCTTTTACTATAAGGACATTGAGGTACTGGCACAGGTTGCCCTGAGTGGTGGTGAATGCACTATCACTGGAGACATTCACAATCAGGCTGGAAGGGGCTCTGAGCACCGTATAGAGCTATGGGTGTCCCTGTTCATTGTAGCGGTTTGAGCTAGATGGCCTTTGAAGATCCTTTCCAACTCTAATGATTCTACGAATTTGTTCCCTTAATTCTTCTTTGAAATATGGCCTGCATCTTTGTCAATGGAAGAGATCAAATCTCTTCACCAATCCTGTGACATTGCGTTTTCTTCCCCAGTAGAGTCATTTTGGCACTGCATTAGGGACTTTGTGTTAAAGGCTGAGCTGGGCTGGTGCTTACTACATTAATTTTAACTTTCCTTGCTATTTAGATGTTAAGATGAGCAAATCCACAGCTCCCATTCTTATCTCTGCTGATGTTTGAGATAAATTTCAAAAGAAACAACCAAAGCCTTCTTGAGGAGACCTGGTCCTGCAAGAAGTGCAAAATTGCAGTGATGTTTTCTGAAACCCACTTTGGCATGCTTTTGACGTTGCCTTGTGTGGGCAGTTAAAAGAACTTCCTCATTCTCTCCTTGCAAATCAAAGTCCAGAGCCATGGGGATGCTTGTAAACCTGACATGGATACCTGAAAGTCACTCATATTGCAGCTGGCAAGTGTCATGTACGCTTAGCATATGGCACCGTTGTGTATCCTTGGGTGCATAGCAGGGAAAGACACCCAGACAGCACTGGACCCACACTGCTGACATCCCAGAGCAAATCAGCTTTAGAAAGTAACAGACCCCTTCTGGACTGCTAGACCCACGCCCTCGCTTTTGTGGTGGTTGTTTTGGTTGGATATTTCAGTTTTAAAATAAGAGGTGGATTTGTTGGCTGCTGCATCTGGTCAGTGTGGTATAAGCTATTTCAGATTTTGTTTTTCAACAGGCCAGCATACAGAATTTGACCCTGTTTGTGTCTAAAACATAGGAGAAGACAAAGACCACCATGAAGCACAGCTCTCTCAAGAAAAATAAACAGCATCACACAACAAAGCTCGTGAGAACTATTAGATCCTGTGGAGGAAAGGTCAACTAAGGCATATAAAGTTGAAATTATTTTCTAGTTTTTCTTGCTTATCTGCTGCTTCTTACACAGGGATTCATATGTGCAGGGCTTATGGGCCTGGAGGAGCTGTGAAGCTGCTGTGTCTTCTGTCTCAGGGCCACCTTCAGCACAGATGTTTCCTGGGTGTCCCCAAGATGCTGGTGTGGCCTTCACTGTCTCCACAGGGGCATATGTGCCATTTCTGGTGTGGATCAGAGAAGTGGGCTTCTCTTGCTCTGCGTTGCTGAAGACCTATGAGATCCATATTGGTCTGTGGGATGTAGCTGTCCTCCGTTTGCACAATGGCTCTGATGGCAGCTGCCTTCACACAGGTTGGGAAGAGTCACTGATGTGTATGAGTGGCGTGATTTAAACCTTTCTCCTCTTCCAGTCCACAGGAAGTTTTTGAATCCTGAGGGTATGACAATTAATGCAGCTCTTTAAGTAGCTCTTTGAAGGAGGAGATTCAGGATGCATGTGGGAGATGCAACTATCATTAAGTATATGGTAAACAGATTTACTCTTCAGAAGAAGGTTAAATTTTGTTCTTAATTACAAATGTCCTTTTCTTATAACAATTTTCAAATAATAATCCCTGAAGAATTAATATTCTGTAAGTTTGGATACCAAGGCTATTTTTGCCATTTAGATGCAAGTGATCATTGTGGTGTGCAAATATCCCAAATCAGGTGGAAGGCAGACAGATACTGAGGGCACAAAAAAGCAATATGGAAAAAATCATATTTTGTTGATTAGGATGAATATTTCAAGGGCTCAGGTCCTCAAAGCCCTTTCTCATGCCAGTCCGTTGACCTCACTACAAACCTCTCATGAGAACTCTTGTCAGTGGGGTCATCCCTGTGAGAAGAGTGTCTTCTGAGTTGCGGTTGTTGCTTAAGAATAGAAAAGCTACAGTCTGAAGTGATCCATGCAGCTCACTTAGGATTTTTGGGAAGTAGAACTGTAATAATTAAGTACAAAGGAAATCAGATATAAACTTGCAAAGTGTTTATTGGCAGTATGGAGTCCGCTTCAGAAGGCTATTTTAGAAGTGTGCAGTAGAGATATACCACCTACCAGATCAGTTTCTTTAACCGTCTGAAAGGAAAACAAAATTCTGTCGTGGTCAGACATTAAGGCAATGGAATTCACTAAAGGACATCAAAGGCGTCTTTTAAAAAATGGAAGTCTTATCTGTAGTGAGAAAATAGGAAAAACAACCTCTAGCAAGTTGGGTGTTGAACTGTAATAAAACAACAAAGATTTACAGAGGAAACCTACTAAAAGTATGACAGCTGCTGTAACACCTTTCTCAAAAACATCAAGGTGGGAAGATGGGCAGAAAGTCGACAGGGCCAATATGTGATGAAGGTGTAGAATAAGAACTCTGAAGACAAGACATTTCAACAGAGCTAAAAGGTGTGTTTCTGTTAGTGCTGGTTGCAAAAATGGTCAGAGACTCCCACTGGAGTCATTCTCTGCAGGAGGTGAATGTGAGAAACTGATTGAAGCGTCCATAGGAAGGGTTTGGAATAAGTCAGTAAAATGAATCTAACCAGTTCCCAAGACCAGAAGAAAATCATGCAGGAGCATTAAGTGTATTGGTGCAAAACTACAGTCCAATTTGAGTTACTGCATAAAGGACTTAAAGAAAGCAACAACAACAACAAAAATGCTACAAATGGGATGCTATTCTTTAAAAAAGAATTGAGGATCAATCTGAAAAATTGGAAACGGATAGAGTAGTGAGTCTGACATTCATATTGAGCAGATTAGCAGAAGCTATTATAAAGACAGTGGAAGGTAGAAGAAATGTTTTCACTCATAAGAAGTCTCCTTCTATGGATCTTGGTGTCCATCACTGACCAAAGATGGCAAAATAGGGATGTGCTACCACAGATATTCCTAAACACAGAGATGTAGGGACAGCCAGGGTGAAGTCTTACAGACAACAAGAAAGTTTTGTTGTGGGTATGATACGTGATGTGGGAAAGCCTGTAGGACTGAAAGGCTTTTGCAGGACTTTGACAGAGGTAGCACTGTGTTCTGCTGTTTCGTGAATGTGTATGTAAGAGCAAAATCCTGACATACCTTGATCTCCAGTGTGCACCCAGGTTTTGCTGGCAAGTCTCTTAGCAATGAAGGGGATAACAATGGTGCAGTGTGAGCAGGGCAGGCAGGAGGCACAACGCTGTTATATGAATATGCTCTGAGGAAGTCAGGCTTTGAGAGAGAAAGCAATAGGGAAAATTCTTTTATTTGACTAAAAGACAGAAGTAGTTGGACAAAAGAGAGGGAGGTTATTTGTGGTATATTATCTGGTTTTGGTCTTGTAACATAATGGACAGGTGAAGAAGAGGTGAATAACTAAATGATTGATGGTAATGCAGATAAAAAACAAGCAGGTCTATGGATGGGTGGCTGGCTGCCTGTAGGAAACAACGTGTAGGTTCAATTTTGCATCTGTGTCTTTGAGGTTTTGTATGGAATAGTGCATATTAGGCTATCTGACTTTTTTTCTCAGTGTTCCATCTTCTGACCTCATTATGGGAAAAAATTTTGTCTGTATTTCTTGCCTTGGAGAAGAAGTGAGGACAGGCAGTTGTTCTGGAGTGCACTCCTTTCCTCCCCCATCGGGGTTACCATCCTGAGATGTTCGACCTCTGTGAAGAGGGATGAGCTGGGCTATCAGGTTTGAGTTAGCAATGACACTCAGGCTTTTCTCTCACAAAACTGCCTGCAGAAAAAAAAGTGTGCTCATTTTATGCTGCTGTTTGGTGCGTACCTCTCTCTCTGTCTCTCTTTATCTAAATATAATGGCCTTTGGAGCAAACGTTTCTCTGATTGCATTACACAGAATACAGATGAACTGGAGTAAATCTGTGCTGCAAATCTAGAGCCTTGTCAAAGTTCTTGTTTTGGCTAGATCATTCTCCTTCATCTAGAGGGGATGGAGTGTTTGCACTTAACTTTTGTATTGGTTTCAATGGTAACCTCCTGCAAGGGAGTTGTGAGTACGGAAGTGTTAGCTTGCTAATAGCCTAAATGGATTAGTTAGGTGAGTATAACAAAGTTGGCACAATGTGTTAAAATTGCTGCAGTGTGTCTTACACTGTGCTGCAATGGTCTGTTGTGTGTTGCTGCGATTTGTCCAGAGATGGAGGCTCAGGTAGGTAGATAATGGATTTTAAAAGTGAAGACAGCCCATCTTCTCTACCAGTAACAAAACAGGCAGTTTCATCGGTTAGTTTGCCCTTTGTCAGTTCTTTAAAATTGTTGCTTGTATGAAGTTGCAGCAGGTTTGCATTTTGCAAGCTGGAGACTTTTGTTGAGCTCATCTTCCAAAAGCGCCCTTGAGCCGAGCTCTCAGCTAATCTCTGTTGAAACTCAGTTTTGGTGACATTTTGGGAGATTAGGAGCTGTTTGTGATGTCTAGAAATGACAGTGCGAGGGTGTGAGTGTGCTTTTCTCCAGCCTCCTGCTGGCTCTGCTCACTGAGCACTCTGTGAGCTTTGAGTCTGTATAGATCTGCAGGAACACAGTCCTTAGCTGTCCCATTGAAGTGAGCAGAGCTGCTCATGGGAGCAGGGATCACACAGCCGGACCTGGCAGCCCTGCAAACATGAGACTCGAGGAGAGACTTCTGTACATTAGGTTTTTATTTATCAACATCATCTTGCTGCCGATTTATAAGTAAGACTGTATTTATTCTGCATAAAAATGCTAATAAATTCCTCTCGCATTCACTCACACATTCGTGAGGTAACTTTATATTTCACGGTGACACTTATCATTCAAAGATAGTTATTTTACTGTGGCATATTTGCTATACTCCGTGCCATCAGGTGTGCCCTGTACTTGTCATTTGCTCAGCATTTTGCTATGCTGAATGAACAGAACGTCACCAAGAAACTCAGGAGCCTTCAGAGTGTTTTAAAAGGATTTAAGTGGGAGAGTTGAACTCACCTTTGTATCGTTTGGGATCTGCTTGTTCCAGCTTTTTGCCCTGGAGCACCCACGTTCATACTTTATTTACAGATCTGGACAGGCTTTGCCTTGTCAAATATTTTGAATTCCCTAATGAGGTGTGTAATGTCTCTTATATAAGCTCTGGTTCTTGCTTTACTATGAATTCCTCACTGGTTTGTGATGAAATGGATGAAGAGAAAAATCTATTTCATTTTTCTCCTGTTCTCTCTCCTCTCTCTCCTCCTTTCCAATTGAGAAATGTAACATTTGGCTACTTCTCTTGCACCATGTCCTAACCAAAACAAGGAAGTCCCAAGCAGTTGCCCTACTTCATCTTATCAGTCTGGTTGTTTGAAACTAGTATCAGATACTACTTGTTTTGATAGCACATATTGTAGTGGGGCCAGAAACTGTTCATCAGAAAATGGACTGTGAGCAAATCATGTCACGTAACTCACTGGTGAGGTGCTATATAACAATAACTCTCTCTCAATTACTCTGCTAAGAAGAGTTGAAGGCCAGAAATGTGCAAACCTACAAGGTACCATTGAGAGAAAGAAACACAGCTCCTCTGAGAGTGCTCGTTTGTCTTGGATGAAATCTTCATTAATGCTTTGCTGGACTAGATATCAAGTCTGAGCAGTTTCTCTTTATGGACCAGATCTTCAATTCTTGTTTTATGAGTTTCCTCCCAGGCAGAGCTGCTCGGGCTGGTTCATTAACGTCTTGTCAGAAAAACAGTTGGGAGGACATTAATCTGAAGCTCAAATGCCATGTCAGTGAGCAGGCAGGGGGCTGTGCTGCACATTTCAGAGTGTACTTGGTAGAAGAAATGCAAAGACATCTTTTATCAGTGAGAAAATCTTAAAGCTTTACATGTAAACACTTCAGCCCTTTTTTTTTTTAAACACAGTCTTAAAATAGTTTACAGTAGGTGCCATCTGTGAAGGACTCTGTTAATCTCATGCTGTGGATAAATGTGTTAGAACAAAACTTTACTTTCATAGCAAATATGTGGATTCTAACTTATGAATTAGTGAGGCAAGTGAGGAGAAGGGCAACTCCTCTGGAAGCTAATGATAGCAAGACAATTTTTGGAGCCCCACCCTGAGTGTGGAACACATTGCTTGGTAGCAGTGCACAATGGGAGAGCCCTTTTTATTGGCATGCAAAAAATCATGGTTTTTGCCTGCAGTCGTCATCTATGTGAGGTCATTTCCTTTCACCACAGTGCAATAAATCAGTGTGCTTAGGAAACTGTGATGTGGGTTAAAATTGTAGAAGCACAAAATTGTTTGAGTTGGAAGGGACATTTAAAGGTCATCTGGCCCAACTCCCATGCAGTGAACAGGGCCACCTACGCTGGATCAAGTGCTCAGAGCCCCATCCAGCTTGACCTTGAGTAACTCCAGGGATGGGGCATCCACCACCTCTCTGGACAACCTGTGCCAGTGCCACACCACCCTTATTGTAAAAAACTTCTTCCTTATGTCCAATCTAAAATTCCCCTCTTCTAGTTTGAAACCATTTCCCCTTGTCCTACCACAACAGACCCTGCAATAGAGTCTGTCCCCTTCTTTCTTTTAGCCTCCCTGAAGATACTGAAAGGCTGCTCTCAGCTCTCCCCAGAGCCTCCTCTTCTCTGCGTTGAACAGCCCCAGCTCTCTCAGCCTGTCCTTGTAGGGGAGGTGTTCCGCCATGGGGATCATTTTTATGGCCCTCCTCTATAGCAGAATTCTTTAAGTCCAGTGGTGGTAGATGAGTATGGCATGGTGTTTGTGCTGGGTGCTTCAGCTCTAACTGTTGTAAGGAGCAACAGCCTCAGCTGCTGTCCTAGCAGTACGGACTGTGCCTGATGGAAGTACTTCCATTTCTAGGTTCAGCATCTGAATGTTCTAAATTAAAATAAATACTTCATGTTTCAGCCCATTAAAGATGCTGGCTTCAATATAGTTACATTAAGATCTGATCTCAGTGCCACAACCCTTTTTCAACTACTTAATATTGGGCAGAGTAGGAATAAAAATAGTAAATAGAAATTGCTGTGTGTCACGCTCACTTTGTAGGTACAAAGAGCTGCACTCACTTCATGGCAGAAAGCAATCAAGGGAATTATTTCTTAGCTAGAAAAATCCAGCTGCATGAGGTTTGAAATCATGGTCTCACTGGCCACGTGTGCACTGCTGACCCAGCTGGCTCCCAGGGGCTGACCCTGAGCTGCAGTTCACGTGCACCTTCCAGGCCCTTTCCATGCTTCTCAAATGCCCTGAAGTGACCACACGAGGTAGCACTGTGTGTCCTTGGGATCTCCTACCCTGCAGTGCTTTCAGCATTATTAACAATGTCCTTTGTGGGAGAAATGCTTTCTGCATGATCTACCACGTAGCTCTGCCTAAGTGGCCCTGCTTTACTCTATTCATGATTGACCGTGTGCAATTACTTGAAGCAAAAGAAGGGAAGAGCCTTTTTCTTGCGTGCTTGGACGTTGCCTAGATCTCCAGAGCCCCAGCCAGTCCCACTGCTTCCTGAGAGCTTTCCTGAGTTTGAGCAAGCTGTGAGCAAGGAGTAAAGCTCTGCAATGTGAGCCTCTGCTGGGACCCCTGGTTAGGGCATGCAGAGATCCTGCACCTTGCCTCTTGTGCAGCCTAAGGGTCAGTCTCCCTCTGACCCGTAGTCCCAGCAGAGGTCCCCAGCACCCTCACTGGCTGCCCAGGCTTCTCAGTACATGGGGAAGTGAGACTTTTCCTGTCTGGGTGCTGCAACTGGATTTTGACAGCTTCCTCGTGAAACTGAGTCATGAGTGAGAATGTACGTTGTGGAGCAATGAACACTCTGGGCAGGATTCCGACTGGGACATTAGTCATCTGTAGATGAGGTTACTAAGTTCCTATCACAGCTGATGAAGTCCTGGTCCATAAGTCTCAGGGGAGACACTTCAAGCACGGACAGTAGGGTCTGGAGATAGAATGTTTCCATGATGAGGAAGACATTGAGAGGCTCTGTTCCTCTGTCCCCTTGCTAGTGCTGATAACAGCACCCTGAGATGCCTGAGGCTGCCTGATGCATCTGTGGATGTGATGCAGGACCTAGAGGATACCTTGGCTCCTCTGCAGCAGCATCTGGAGGCCAGCCAGAGCACTACAGAGCATTTCAATGGCACTGGGTGTCAATTCTTTGGCAGCTGAATAAAGGATTGGACCTCTACCAGCTGCAATAGGAACTGTGATGCCCAGCTCATAAGCAAGGGTTTGCAATTAAATGCTTAAATGTAGATGTTTCAGTCTCACACTGAATCCCACTTTTGATTCTGGCAAGAGCCAGAAGCCATTTTTACACTCTAAGTAATTTTACATCTGTAATACCCAATACCCCAACCAGCTTCCCCTTGGCCGCTCTCCCTTTGACCCAGTGGGCTGCCCAAGGCACAGTAGAGGCTGCCACCTTCCCAGCCTCCTTGGGAAACTCCACAACCCCACTTTGAAGCAAAAACTGTAGGAGAGATGTGCAGCCTCTATGGAAATTTAGCTGTGTCTCTTCACAAAGCTTCTTGAATTAGCTGTGCAACATTTGGGCCTGACAGCAGTAAATGGTGAAGAAAGGGCACCCCGCATCACTCCTCTTTCTAAGTGCTGTGGGTGAGAGCCTGGCTGAGGGCAGCCCTTGCCCTGTAAACTCATCTGCAACGAGCACCCACTGCCATCTGCTCTGTGTGTGTGTGTGTGGATGAGGACAGGCCCTTCCCCTGTATTTGTTGTATATGTTCAACCTTAATATCACCACAGCCATTCAGATCCATATCTTATATACAGAATACACTGACATCTATCAGATTTGTTTGGGAAAGAACTCCTTCATAGTATGCCACTTCCATGTACCCCTCCCTACTCCTACTGTTCCTTCTCAGCTAATAACTGATTGCCTTGTCAGCTGAGAATGTGCTCATAAGCAACAGTCACAAATTGCACTGTTGAGAAATTTCCAAGCACTGCCTCTTGGATCTGAAGAGTGTTTTGTTTAAGAGACTGCAAGCTACTATCACAGAGAAATGCACAGCAGTGCTTTTGTTTGGGCCTTCAGTAAAAAGGAATTGAAGTTCTGAAAAAGATCAGGTAAAACTGAGACAATAAGAAAGAAAGAACTGAAGGTGGCACTGTAGGAACAGACATTCTCCTCAGAAAACAGAGGTGCTAAGCTTGTGGTTGCTGGTTCCCTTTGAAAAAAGAAAGATTGTATGAGGTGAACCATGTTTGCCCCTTCTCACCTTTTGCTGGTGGTACACTCTCCTCAGAGCAGAAGGGTTTTGAGAAGAGCATCCATGCACTTGGTGCCCTTTGCCACAGAAGAAATGCATATTTACATGCACAGCAGCGTGCAGGTGGAGCTCGGTGGCCAGTGGAGCACCTACGGCTGCAACCAGATGTGGCAAACAGCTGCTCAGACACCACTGTGTGCCCTCTGGGAAACATTTTCCAGATGGACACCAGATACAAAAGGACCTGTCCATAGTTGAGCGTCTTACAGATATAGATAGGAAGAAGCATGTTTTAACAGGGAGCCAAAAATAAAAAATATCATATATAGTATGAGGCTGCAAAACACATCCGATAATCTAACTCCAAATGTACCCTTTTACCCTAGAATTGATAGTCAAAATTCCCCAGTCAAAGAGAGTGATCAGGTGACTCTCTGGAAAAACGGATGGCAATCAGAAGTCCTTTTAGTTATTCCTGTGCTCACCTGTTGTTGGACTTGATAGCTCTTGAATTGATGCCAGGCTCAGTTGCCATTCACTGTGGCACTTTTCTTTTGCAGTTGAGTGCGGATGTTTACTCTTCACAGACCTATCCCTAATGCTCACAATGAGGGCACAAAGAGAATCTTACCGGAAGCATATAAATCACAGAATCATTAAGATTGGAGAATACCTCTGAGTCCAACTGTCAACCCACCCCCACCATGCCCACTAATCGTGTCCCTCAGTGGCACATCTACACAGTCCTTGAACACCTCCAGGGATCGTAACTCCACCACCTCCCTGAGCAGCCTATGCCAATGCATTACACTCCACTGGAGAAGAAATTTTCTTGGTATCCAACCTGAATCACTTTATGCAAAATGCGAAGAGTTACGACTCACCCGAGCAACTCTTCATTACACTAAAATCTTCAAACTGTGATGGCCTAAACTAGTCCCTCATCCTTTGTCACTTTGATCCACTCATCTCTAGATTGTGGGCATGCCAGGCTGCAGATTGATTTCCAGATCCCCTCATTCTGCAAGAAACTGCAAGAAACCTTGCTCATTTTGCGGAGAGGTTTTTGCTTTTGGAAACTGTGGAGTAGAGCTTTGGAAGGGTCCAGCAGCCACTCTGGGCCATGGGACAAGCACAAAATTCTGAACCATTCCATAATCTCTATAACTGATTGGACCATGGGAGAGATGTCTAGATTTGGAAATGTTTCAGGCCAGATGCACATATCTCATGAGAAAAAATGTGGATTATAGCCAGCATGTAATAACTATTCTAGTGCTGTTTCATAGGAATAAAAAGCATTTTAAGACAGAGATCTGCCTTCCCTCTCAGCTGCTGGAAGTGTGCCCTGCTCTGGGAGTCAGCGTGAGCAGCGGGAGCTCAAAGGCACATTTGACATTTTATTTGAATTTTGTGCAGTTATCGGATGCTTTTTCTTTGTTTTGGGCTTGTTTGGGCTTTTCTCAAGCTTTAGCCTTTCTGGGCACAGGCTTCTTCCTATTGATTTGCTTTTGCAGGCAGAAACAGATGTGGATGACTTTGAAAACTGGCAAAGGGACAGTGAATTGGACTCTGCAACAGGAATGGGATGCAGAACAGTGCAACAGAGTGTCCTGCAGCAAAACGAGACGGACCTTCATGCAGTGTCAGCTCCAGCACTGGTGAGCTGGTGGGGAACCAAACAGCATAGCAAATCTGCATGCATGCATGTAACACAATGGAAGTTTAAGCCAACAATATCATATGAAAGAAGGACTTCATTATCAATATACTACTAAAGGGTTGAGATATTTAGAAAACAAAGAATAAAAGCAACTGTTGTGTTGAGAATGTTGTCCAGCTGCCTTGCATGTCCCCTTCATGTTCAGCCCAGGAAGCCACATGCCTGCCTCGGTAAGTCAGGGGACAGACAACAACATCCCCACCAAGCACTGCTGCAAAGGTTTCCGAAGTACCTGAGCGCTGGGTAAGGCATTCAAGCATTAGTGAAAAACAAATAACTAGGGTAACTGTTACTTGTTGTAGCAAGCTGCTCCTTCTTGTAGCTCCCTACTTGTTGTAACAGGTTTGCATCTACCTCTTGTTGCAAGGGCTGACTATGGGTGTTCCCTTCATGCATTTGTTACTGCTCTCTGGAGGTCTTCTGTTCCCTCACCTTGCTGGAATCAGAGCCTTTTCTCTCTTGAGGCCAAAGGTGTGACAGCGAGTGCTCCCCTTGTCTGAGCAGACTTCCAGCTGAGGCCCTGCAGCCCCACACAGGCCCAGGGCTCTCAGCTCCATCTTTGCTCCCAGCACCATCTTTGCACCCAGCTCTGAGCATGGGCTGTGACACTGGAGCAGAGCCAGCACCTACTGTGTTTTTTGAGAGATGCCAAGGAGGGTTGTGTGAGTGTGGGGCTGGCATCAGCCTGGGGATTGGACCTTGTGGGGCTTCTCTCCTTCGGTAACTCTCAGGTATAGCTGTGGTGAGTATATGTGGGTACCAAAACCTTCATTCATGTGACACCACATGAGGACATGCTTAGTGTTGAGGTATACTGTAATTGCTTCTCTGTGTGAAAAGTGCTTTATCTTCCTGTGAAATGCAAAGACCACTCTGAGGAGGTACTCAGTGTGGTTAATGGTGCCTCTTGCTTTGTGTAAGCAACGGGAGATTCGCATACAACACTTACAGCATTTGAATTATGGGAAAATTGGAATCCTTTCTTGCTCTTTTTGACATCCTTCTGCTCAACAAGTCCCACTACTCAACAGGAGGCAATTCGTGCGTCAGTGGTAGGATAATAGCTGACTGCAAGGTAGCAGATAACATAATCTGCCTCTTAAGGTTCTCCTGAAGCTGTCCTTTCTGTTTATTTTACTTGACCTGGAAAGAGCAAAGTGCTGTAAGCCAGCAGGTTTGATTGATTGCAGATATATATCTATCCCCAGGAGTCTCACCTATCAGTGAGTTCTTTCAAGTAAGGATGGGTTTGATTTGCAAGCTTTGTTCTTAATCTAATGCAAAATGTAATAGAAAGTTAGACCCCGAGTCATAAACTGCTAACAGTTATAAATAAAGGTACTCACTATAAGCCAAAACAAGCCACTTGTTTGGATGATTTGTTAAATTAAAATATAATGCGGTGCTAAGGCTGCTCTTTAGATGAATTTAAACATCTTCCATTGCTCTCTGATGTATGTTTCACACAGCAGAAATTGATTTTGAGAAGAGAAAAAAAAATACAAATTATTCCTTTGGATGTTTTTCTCCTACACATTCACGAGCGATGTCTGTCTTTCAGAACAGTAACAGTGCTGTGGCTGTGACAGCTCTGTTCTCAGGGGGCTATTTACCATTAACCCGGGGAACCTGGTGATTTATAGAGCATTTTGAAGTATGACAATTGGGAGACAGCATGTAATAATCTTCAAGCCGTATGTGTTTATTCTGGTCTTTGATGGAGCAGTTGTACATTCTGCTCGTTGCGAGCCATCTAGTGGTAGAAGAGTTGAGATTTCTAAGGGCTGTGAGCCTTTCTTGGCAACTGCAGTTCAGTGGGAAAAAACTTGTCCAGATGAGCTGAAATGTCCACACTGTGTACAGATCCTGTGCTAATCTTTAACTTTTTTTTTTTTTTTAAATGATGATATATTATTTATCTGTGCAAAAGTGTTGATTTCAACTTCTTTTCTTTTCCTGATCCTATTCCCCTTCTTTTATGTGTGTATGCAGGCATGCTATAAATACAATAAAGTCACTAGGAGCTGTCCTGGGGACTGCCCAACCTGCCAGGTGTTGGCACAGCTCGTGGCAGAAGTGGCAGCAGAGGTGCACCTGTGCCCATCATCTCAGCCCTGTGCTCCCCTCCAAGGTGAGCCAGGCAGCCTTGGGCCCTGTTGCCTCTTGGATCAGGTAGAGATGGTTTGAGGAGGCTTCCCCATATACCCTTGCATAGCAGTCAAGAAGGAATCGGTGTGAATGGAAAACCCTGGCACTGATCCTGGGCTTTGTCATGTGTGCCCATCCGTGCTTGCTGTGAGCTTCCATTCCCTGTAGCATTTTTATCCATTGGTTAAGTGATCTTAAAAACTGTTTTTTCCAAAATTGAGCAATTTATCCAAATATTGCACAATGTAAGTGAGCTAGAATTAGCAGGGAGCATTATATGCGCATATATCTCTGACAGAGCTGCCTTTCCTGTTGTCTGGATGATAATCCATCACGTGTCCTTTTGCACTCAAAGAAGGAAAGTTAATTACAGACCTGCTCAGTGGTCTATGAGATACACTCAGCACCTCAGATATACTGCAGCTAATTTTAGGGTTTTCTAAATGGGAACTGTAGATCAAAGTATCTTTCATTTTATTCGTGTTCTCATATAACAGTCTCAAGAACATCCAGACCACTAAATCCTTATTGCTAATCATGCAGGTTAGAAACCCACAGTCATTCTTTCTTTTCCATGTAGAATTCAAGTTTCCCTCATCTTTGGCCCTTCCCACTTATGCTATATAAATTGTATTGTGCATTCAAATCTCTCTCAGTTCCCTAAATATACCTTCCAGGTGCTAGGGCTATGTAGCATTACATAAAAAATCCCAAGTATTACGTACTGTATTCTCAGCTGTATTACCAAAGTATGCTTTCAGAGCAATCTTAAAGAAAATAAATAAAATGGGAAATCCTCTGGTTTTAACATGCATGGTCTGGAAGACCAGGGCTCTTCTCTACAGAAAAGGAAAAACCTTGAATGTTATGCCTTTAGTTCTTCCTGAATGTGATGCCCTTAGAGCTTCCTGACAGTCTGCATGTTCAAATGATCCCTAGATCTGTAGCAAGAGCTTGCCTTGCCTTCAGTTACACATTCCCCACTCTGCTTAGTGCTCAGGATTTTCATGTTTTATCTCAACCTTCTGATATGTCATGTTTCCATTTCATTTTTTCCCCCTAAATTTGGTACTGGAAGCACTGGGCTGAGAGATGATTCCAGGCAGCGTATGAAGACAGGTGTTGTTAATCCTTGATAATTCCAAAAAATGTGTGGAGAGGATTATAGGAATTCATTGCAAAGTGGTAGAGGAAGGAAATGTCAGCTGGGACAGGGAGGCCACAGGAGCAGCCCAGTCTGGGAGTGAGGTTTGCCCAGATGTTTGTTATCATGTTAGAGTGCAGGGAAGCTGAACACCAGGCTCGGATAAGCTTGGCCGAGGAGAGGGATTTTCTCCCCTTCCGCTGAAAGGATGGATCCAGGAAAAGATGCATCATCTCCACATTGCTCCCTGTGTGGTCTGAAAGGAAGCTGGGCACTTGCTGTGCTGCCTGCTGTCAGGATGGAGTAGAGCAGGCAGGGGAGAGGGGGAGGTGGGACTCTCCTGAAGGGGTGGTGGAGAGCAGCCACTCTTCCAGCCAATATGGGCAAACTGTGTGAGATAGCAGACCCCAATCACTGCTGGTTGCATCTAGAGAAGGATTTAGGAGAACAAGCCCATTGATTTTCTCTGCTTGTAAGACAAAGTAGCAGTTCTTTAAAGGCTGACTATCTCTTGCCAGGTTTTGTTTGCTTGGAGGAGAGGGGGAAATTCTTCAGCAGAGCCCAGGGCAGGCAGAACAGCTAGAGTAACACTCTCCTGGGTAGGAGATGTACAGTCCCAGTTATTGTGGCAATTGTAGAGGGCACAATTTTGAGGCAAAATCTGCTCTTTTCTTAACCAGAGAACACGGGAGCATTGGTTTAAAGATGCATGCAGTGAACTTGGGCGGACAGTTTTCCATGCAATGGAAGAAGATGGGTTTGGGAGTTTGCCACCTGCTCCATTTGCACGCCTTGAGGATGCACACAGGAGACCCTGAACAAGGACCCCCATCGGGGACTGCCTGATGTCCCTCTTGGGCCTCTCAGCAGAGGAAGTCTGGCATTAGTTCAAAGTAGGCCCTATCTGAGAGCTGTACCAAAGCCTTTGGGGTTTCATACCCTCCTCCAGTCACTTCCTTCCTGGTCTCCCAGTGTCCCTGGCTGCAGGCACCTCACTACAGGATGTGCCTTTGGATCACATTAGGCAGCTGGATGGCATCAAGATGAACAAGCAGAGCTAGAAAGAGACAATAGCCCTGTCCCTGGAGACTTTCAAGGTGAGGCTGGATCAAGCCCTGGGCAACCTGATTTATCTGTGCATGACCCTGTTCATTGCAGGAGAGTTGGACTAAATGACATTTTAAGGTTCATTCCAACTCTAAGGATTCTATGATTCTATGTACAGGTGTAGGAATTGCCAGACTGGGTCTGCCTGTGTCAGATGAGAGCATCAGACTGCCTTATTCACCAGCCTACACTGATTTGGATGTAATGTAACTGAATTTCCCTACAACACAGACTGATTTGTGGCAGAACTGTTATTCCTGTGCCAGATGACTGTTCACTTTCAGGACTCGTGCTGATGACATTTCACTACTCAGCTTTGTCAGTTTTCCTGTCTGGGGCATCCTTCAGCCCCGTACTGCTCTGCAGGACACAGAAAGGTCATTGAAAGCTTGGGGGCTCATTAAATTTGTCATTCTGCACAAGTGCTCCAACCTCTCAAATGCAGAAAACTGCTGTGCTGTAGCCACCACGTACCTTCAGCCCGGCCATGAGGAGAACTGCCCTCAGCCTCTGAACAGGTCCACACAGGGAGTGAAGCTTATATCCCAGCAAAGACTTACGCAGACTCATTTATAGGTATGCATTTATCAACCAAAAAAATCACAGTAACACTTCAAATGACAGTATATCGCAGGGAGCTCATGTTCAGTCCATTACCCACAATGTCCCCCATTGGATAATTACTTTTCCAGAGAATATTAATGCATAGTACAAGCCTCTTTTTTTTTTTTTTAACTTTATTCCTAAGCATATTATCTTGTGTTGGTCATATTCAAGCTGTGTGTTACACAGTACCACCTGCATTGTAAATTGATCCACATCATTCAGTCTATACTACTGATCTATCCTTATTATTTACCACTCATCATTTTCTCTCAGCTGCAGGAATAAACCTTATGTTTTCTTCCCACTCAGTGGTGATAGTGTAAGTGGATGAGCAGCCATGGCAGCCTGTCAGATCACTGGTTTTAAACTGCAGCAGCCAGAAGGCCATATATCTGAGCATAGCCTGCTTGGCCTTCCCAACAGTAGTCTCATAGCAGCATCCACCCTTTTCCCCTTCTTCTCAAGCACTTCAGATTTCCTGCAGATCATTGATAGTGATGCTTTAATTCACAATCCCTTTCCTAGAAAAGTAAGTGTGAAGAAAAGTAGAAAACCCAATTATTTAAAGAGAGATTGATTTCATGAAGGGAGTCCTCAGCTTTCTGAATTGCATCCAAAAACAAACAGAGAGAGACAAAATAATGTGCAGTTAGTTAAGAAATTGCATTCAGATTCTATTTGGTTGGGAAATGTTTTAATGCTGCTCATTGTGGTTAGACAATAGGGGCACGACCCGAGCATCCTAGGAAAATGCCAGCTGCTCAGGAAGAAAAAAATTACAAACATATGGTGAAAATGGTAATGCTGAGGCATTTAACTTGACAAATTTCATAGAGGTTAATTCCAGTGGAAATGTAGTTTCTTCTTGGAACATTTAGAGATTTCCACTCTGTTTCCCCACGAGAGGCACATCTTGGCTTTTCCCTTAAGGTTCGCCGTCTCTGGGGGATTTCATTCAAACTTAGCATTGCTTGGAGTGCTCTCCAAGCACACTACTCAGCAGTGCCTGAGCAGCACAGTTGTGTCTCTTCAACCGAACCCCCTCTCTGCTTCACTTTCTAGCCTGCTCTAAGATCTTAATGGTTTTCTGAAGGATCTTCCTCCTGCCTTAAACAATTTTTTGGCTGTTTCCTTCTCAACAAGATGCTTACTTCCTTTAAATCAATAAGCTTATTTCTTCAGGAAGGTACCTTGAGTCAGCCTTTCTCCCAGCTTTGCCTGGTAGGCTGCTGGTAGCTCTACCCAGCTGTTGAAATCCTTAATCATGTAATCATGTTGGGAGTATTGCAGTTTTCATTTATTATTCTGCTGAATCCTTGGTGTCTAAGCTCAAAGGTTCCTGGGATGCTACAATGCCCTTAAAGTGATACTGTTCCCTCCCTGTGTAAAGACTTCAGAAGTCTTTACATTGCCCTGCTCCTTGTGACCACCCCAACTGAAGGTGCTCCTAGCCATACTGCTCCATCAGCAGGCAATTCCCTTCTCTTGGGAGCAATACCTGCCTTCTAAACCTCCATGTTGCTGTCTGGGCCTGGAGATTGCACGTGCTTATCTGCATGGGAAACTGCTTATCTTTAAAAGGTTGATACACATTTCTCTCTATATTTGCCTAGTAAAGGAATGCATTTTTCCTCCTCTGTATAAAGATGCATCAACTGCCTTTCAGTTTTTTAAAGTCCATCATTGAGACTCTGATTCCTTCTGTAGCAATGATTTTGTTTGGCTTCTCTCCAGTCAAAATTTCACAGCGAATCTTAATTTTCTTTGGTTGCCAAGTAAATTATTAAGTTACAGAAAAACAAGACAGGAACTGGGGATCTATGGGCAAGAAAGGTGGTGTGGATCCATGTTTGTGTGCAGAACATAAAAAGGATGGCAGTATAGGAGAAAGAGCAGAAGCACTGGAGCAGGCCAGCCCCAGACTGGGGTATGGTGGCAACACGGGGCTGTAGCAGGCCTCTGGGGTTTCTGTGTGAAAACAAAAAGTTTAGCACGCATCTACCATAAACCTTCTTTAATCTCAAACTATTTCTTCCAGCATATGGAGTGCATTAAAGGAGTATAAAAGTATTCTCAGTGGAGGTTTACTGTGTATTATACAAAAATTGAATTGTTGTAATAGCAACTGCAGCTGAATACCGCCTCTAAAGATGCAGCATAAATCTCAGTTTTAGTGCCCAATATAGTAAATGCTCAGTGGCTAACGTTGCCATCTGCACAAAAGATGGCATGGAACAGAGCCTCTCTACCAAAGAAAACACACAGCCACTAATCTGCATCAGAAAATAAAGAAGCCTCACAATATTGTCAAAAGTATATATTAAATAAAGCAGGCCATTATTAGGCGCATAAATCGAAGTTGTTGTGAGATGTCTCTCAGCTATAGCAGCGTCATAAAATGATCCTAATGGCCTATGCAGCCATTTAGCTTGATATAAAAAGGCACATATTCCTTTGACATATATAGGAGTGGTGTATTGTTGCAGTAATTACCTTAATCTCACAATTGCCATAAATATTTCTGCTTTTCAAGGACTTGAAGATTCTCTGAGCAGTTATTCTACTATTACTGCTGTATTTTTCTAGTTACACAAAGCAATTATTTTGCATGTAAATGTGACTAGTGAGTCTTCTATAGAAATGTATTTAGTTCTATATAAAATATTAACTATGATTAAGAGAAGAAATAATAGAAAAAATCAGGACCCAACATACCATTGTGGTAAAGTCCTGTGCAATACTTAAGCATGTATTTTCCAGATTCTCTGTCATTTTACCACATGAATCACAAAATATCCTGGCTCTCCTGTTTGGCAATGTGTTTTTAATTTGTGATTTCTGCTGAAAACATACATAAAATCAATTGTTCAGACGTCTTCAAACTCAAAAGTAAGGATAAACAGAGAAAAAGATTTTTCAAAAGGGTCTGATGAATAAGAATATAAAATATCACTGAATGGTGAGAAGAGTGGACGTACATAATCAATCTTTTTATCCAACAACAATGAAAGTTTCATGAATAGAATAATGCGGTAAAATTGATAAAAATATCACTGGGTGGAAATGCTTTGATATCAGGAAGAATTCTGGGATCCCTTATCTGCAATATTAGAAACACTCTGATATGTATACAAGGGGATTCTGCAGAATGTGAAAATGGTGACTCCTCTATCATTTATAATCTGTAAACAGTAAAATGGAGTCTTTCTTTTTTCCCAGGTGAGGACTGTTTGCATTCAGAGAAGCAATATTCAACATTTGTTGTTTCAATACCTGAAGTTGTGACCACTGAAAACTTGGAGGAGCTGCTTCATTGAGCACGGAGCTCGTGACGAGAGGCCTGAAAGCAGGAATTCAGAGCTCCTACTAACAAATGGAAAAGAAACTTTGGAGTGTGGACCTAAGTAATAGAATCATCAAATCATTTAGTTTGGAAAAGACCACTGAGATCATCTAGTCCAACCATCAACCCATCCCCACCATGGCCACTAACCATGTCCCTCAGTGCTACATCTACACATTCCTTGAACACCTCCAGGAAGTGACTTCACCACCTCCCTGGGCAGCCTGTGCCAATGCATCACCACTCCTGAGAAGAAAATTTTCATAATATCCAACCTGAACCTCCCCTGGCACAATGTAAGGCCATTCTGTCTTGACTTATTGCTGTAACCTGGGAGAAGAGGCTGACCCTCACCCCATCACAACCTCCCTTCAGGAAGTTGTAGAGAGTAATAATGTCTCTCCTGAGACTCTAGTCATGGGTAGGACAACCCAACCTACAAAGATAAAAGTGAACATCACAATTATTTACAATATTTACAATGACTTTAGACAGAAATCTGAGTCAAATCAACCCATGGAATTGCTTTGCTTCTAAAACTTAATATACATTACAGTTAAACCACAATAGTAAAATCCCCACTAAACATGAGGAAAGGGAAATGGCAAGCTGACTGCAGTAAGATGTAAAAGCTTGTCTGAACTCAGATGTGCCCTATGTGGTTCCTGGACACAGGGCAGTTTCCATGAAATGCCCCACATCTGACCCTTGGACAAAATGTCACCTCATCTAATCTGTCTGGTGGGACCAAGCCCAGACTGTGCTAACCCCCTAGATGTGCCTAAAGATGGGTTGAGAGAAGAACTCTGAGTGCCTGTATCTAGGAACACTCCTTCAAAGTGTTTAATTTCCTAGAATTGTAAAGTCATTTGAGCTGGAAGGGACCCTTAAAGACCATCTAGTCCAAGTCCCCTGCAATGAACAGGGACACTTACAGCTAGATCAGGTGCTCAGAGCCCCATCCAGCCTGACCTTGAATGTCTCCAGAGACAGAGCATCCATCACCTCTCCAGGCAACTTTTGCCACTGCCTCGCCACTCTTGTTATAAGAAAACTTTTTCCTTATATCCAATCGAAACCTCCCCTCTTCTAGTTTGAAACCATTTCCCTTTGTTCTGTCACAGCAGACCCTGCTAAAGAGTCTGTCCCCTTCTTTCTTACAGATCCCCTTTAGATATTGAAAGGCCACTCTCAAATATCCACAAAGAGAGGGGAAACTTTCTCCTCTCCAGGCTGAACAGCCCCAGCTCTCTCGGTCTGTCCTCATAGGAGAGGTGTTCCATCTCCAGGATCACTGTTGTGGCCATCCTCTGGATGTGCTCCAACAGGTCTGTGTCTCTCTTGTACTGTGGACTGCACATCTGGATGCAGTACTCCAGGTGAAGTCTTACCAACACAGAGCAGAGAGGAAAATTTCTAGTCTTCACATATTGTAAGTATTAATAAGGGAATTTCCTAGTATTAGCACAACAAAAGAGGAAATATTAAAATAATAGCTGATTATGTGTGTGTATGGGTAATGCAGTCATGAAAAACCCTTCAAGTCTAACGTTTTGTTGTCTCTCTAAGTACATGCTCTTGATTTTTGCAGTCATTCGCTTTAACTACAGTCACAAGAACCTAGAACAGAGAGAATGAAGTTCTGGACAGCAAATAAGGAAGTATTTGTAGTGAGTGTTGGCAGAACTGACACCACACCAGGTCACAGCCATGTATTACAGTCCAGCATCCCTGGGGCAAGACTCCAATAGCAAACTGGAAAGATGCAGATAGTTCAGCTTCCTGAAGCTGGCCCCAGTCCCACCACTCCCTGAACCCTGTCCAGCCCAGCTTCTGCCTATGCTGCTACCCCTGGGGCCCATCCATCAGCAGGTTGTGTCCTCATCACCCACCTCCTGCCTCCAGCTGCCCTCCTGCTGCCCCTCCCTCGCCATGAGTCACATCCTTCCTTCCTCCGCCTCTGTTTTCCCTCTGGCCTCAGCCCCAATCTATTTGAGCCAATATCCTTTCCTCCACCATCAATGAGCTTCAGCCTTCTTGGCATTCTTTTCCTCTCCTTCTCTTTCCTTTGCCTCTTGAGGGGCTCGCACTGCAAAGCAGTCCATTCTGGCTGTGCGTCCCGGCCCCAGCCCTGAGCCACACAGTGGTCAGTGCCCTCCCTGTCATCAGGGCAGCTGGAGTGGGACCAGAGGAAGGAGAATGCTTGGCAACCATGCTGAGAAAATGGAAGTCCCCACCCAACAAGAACAAACCTCTCCTCTCTCCCGCTGGTGTTTAGAAATGGGAAAAATTTGGACAGATGTTCACGGGGCAGAAAAAGTGCAGCTCAGAAGCAGAATGTTTTGTCAAAGACTTGTTTCTCCAAGTCTTGCTCTCTGCAGTGCTAGAAATGTTTGGGCAGCAATGTTCAAAACAGACAGCAGCAGTAACAAATGCTGCCTGAAGCAAAAATCCAGCATAGAAATTTTTCTTAACTGAATGGGCACAATTCTACAAGAGCTTGAAAAACAGCATGTATGGGACTGTCAGCACTCATTCCATACCGAAGCACTCTCATAATATAGGTAACATGGGTGACCAGAGCCTATCCAATTTAATGCTGAATGGATTAGCTGTTTCAATACCACATTTGAAATGTTTATACAAATGCTGGGCTCTCACATAATAAAGTGGTTGTGTATTTTTTTCCTTTTAAGCTGATTCTTCCATACCAATGCTGTACCATAGCCTAAAGTAATTTAAATGATTGACTAGCAGAATGTGCTAATAGCTTTGATTAGCTTCATTTATTTGCATATAATTATTTGCTAATTTCTCTGCAGTAATTAGAACTGTGGCACATTGCTGACATGACTTTTTTTAAACAAGAATGCTTTCAGTAATATTCCAACCTGTTTTATGATTCCCGACCGATGCCTTCCATAAAGAAATCAGTGTCAGGAAAGATGTTTCTGAAACAAATACACAACTCTTGATTTTGAGCAGTCACTGAGCAGTCATAGCAGGTTGTGCTGTGGCTGTATATGTTAAAAATCCAGAAGACCAGGAAATACTAAAGTGACCCAAAGTTCTGCACAAAGTCCCAAATAGTTTGGAAGAAAACACTGGTAGAAAATAATGCAATACTGTAATAAATGTATTTCAGTTGATAATTCCATTTGTGGTATTTAGGTGCATCTACTCAAGTTAGTAAATTACTAATTATGCATACTGCATTTTTTCTTACCAACTTTGGAGGCTACTTAGTGTATTTTCTTATCTCTTGTTAACATCAGGTTAATGTAGAATTCTAAACCCAGTTCATAGAATCATAGAATCCTTAGAGTTGGAAGGGACATCTGAAGGCCATCTAGTTCAGCTCCCCTACAATGAACAGGGACACCACAATTAGATCAGGTTGTCAACCTTGCCTTCAAAGTCTCCAGGGATGGGGCATCAGTCATAACTCTGGGCAACCTGTTCCAGTGCCTCACCACTCTCACTGTAAAATACTTTTTCCTTATATCTAACCTAAATCTGCCCTCTTTGAGCTTTAAGCCGTTTCCCCTTGTTCTATTATCAAAAACTGCTAAAGAATCTGTCCTTTCTGTAGCTCCCCTGTAGGTACTGAAAGGCCGCTGTCAGGTCACCTTACAGCCTTCTCTTCTCCAGGCTGCGCAGCCCCAGCTTTCCCAGCCTGTCCTTGCAGGGGAGGTTTTCCACCCCTGGGATCATTTTTGTGCCCCTCCTCTGGACGCTCTCCAACAGGTCCACATCTCTCCTGTACTGAGGACTCCACATCTGGACACAGTACTGCAGGTGAGGTCTCACAGCACAGTAGAATGGTAGGATCACCTCCCTCACCCTGCTGGCCACCAGTTTGTGCCTGTGTTCCTGCAAGACAGAAGGATAAAAGTCAAGGGCAAAGAAACTCTCTTCTGGAAATCATGACTGGACAAACATAAACTTTCCTGGATGCTTTGCCAGCTACCTGACAATTTTAAATAGAAGACTGAACAGGTGAAGAAACCAATCAAAGTCAGCACTAATGCTGCTGCCTAAACAGTTTAGCTGTCTTTGCTCCATTTCTCCCACAGCTATTGCTGACTGTGACTATAGATAAGTTGGCAAGGATGGAGGTCACCAAAACAAGAAATGCCTTCATAATTAAGGGCTCAATATGCTTCACAAATACACCTTCTTCTGCACCTGCTGCCAAAGAGCTGTGGATCTGTGATATCTTGTAAAAATAAATTAAGAAACCTGAAAGGCTCTCCTTGTAATCTAAATGTGGAAATGAAGATGTAGAATGAGGATGAAACTCCTAATTACTCTCCCCAAGCTCATACTTGCAGCATAATCAAATCTGTCTACCGGGGCAATCTGCACTTAATCAATTGAAGTGTGATACAACCTTGCTCTTCACGATACTGTGAAGCTAGGACTAAAAAAAGCCCTGTCATTGTTATGAGTGTATTTTCAAGGCACAGAATTAGCGAGCTCTGCTCTCCAAAATGAGCCCCTCAACATTTAATTAACTGTAGTACATGGAAAACATTTGTTGTGGTTTGTGTCCAGCTAACAGCTGATCCTGCCAACAACCAGGACTACACTGTCCTGAGAGCAGTCTGCCATTGGGATTCCTTATTCCAACACACTTATTTCTTGGTGAGATGTGAAGTTCTCTATTTGTTTTAATGCAAACAGTGAGTTATTCAGTAAGGAAGCAAAGCACTTTACATTCTTGCCATGTCTCAAAGCCTGAAGAAAAACCCACTTTTTTCCCACTCTGTAATTGAGGATTTTCATGATAGCCGAGCTGAAAACCTATGTATAGTATCAGTCTATGCTTCAAGGCTTTGGACAAGTTTTGGCCTTTGGTTTGTTTGGACAAGTAGCAGAATTCAGTTGGATTTGTACTTAAATGGCAGGGCAGCTCCTCTCAATGTCACATTGGGAATTGGAGGCTTGAGAAGCAGGCTTTTCCCCAACGATTCTCTTGCATTTTAATTACAGGGATGTGAAAAAACATCTGTCTGGGATTTTATGACTTCTGTTTCCAACTGAAATTGGAAAATGCAAGGACACACAAGAGGAGAAGAAGATTTCAGCCTTCTGAACCTGTAGCTTTCTGGTTAGAAATTTAAGTAACGATTCTGTATCTGCTCTTGTTCCAGTCAGATGTGTTTAATTCTGCCCTCAAAACTGTGACTCCTATTCCCATTTCCAATCAACATTTGAAATGGTAGAAATATCAGCAGAAAACAGTCTGTTTGGCAGATCTCATGGATGGCAAAGTCTGTCAGATGAGTTCTCTTCTGCTTTCCAGTTTGGATAATTGCTTGCACCTGTGCAAACTGAGGGTCCCAGCCCCTGTCCTGCTGCTGCAATGTGCCTTGTGCAGCAGAAGTGTGCATGGCTGGATAAAAGGTAAGGGAGAGCATTTGGCCTAATGGCTGTGTTTCTGCTGAAAACAAAATCTGTCAAATGGTAAAGACAAAATGCTGCACTGAAAAAACCTTCACATTTTCTGCAGCTGTTTATTGGGAGGTCTGTTTTGTAAAGAAGGGAAGGCCAACTTTATGCCACAGCATGAGCGAACAAACGACACATTTTGCTTTCTAGTTCTAGCACAGCCTGTGCTCTCATAAAAAATATTCTACCAGTAAGCAAAAACGTGAACAACAAAGATGCAATAACTTTTCTCACTCCTATTTTGTCCTCTCACCTTCTGTCAACATCCAGAGAAGTGGAACATTCTCCGTAATTTAAAAAAATAATACATTTCCCTGTGTGCCTCCTTCCATTGAACAGGAGGACATCAGAGGAGCTCAGCTGTCTCCTTGAATTTGTCAGCAAATTAAGGACATCAGTATTATGAAAATGTCCAAACTCAATGAAAAGTTAATTAGCATTCTGAGGAGTCACTTCAATTAAGGGGAACTTGTTTTGTTGGCCTCACTAGAGAAATGTGGACTAAGACAGGAATATAAATGTGACAATATTTTATAATGATTTAATGTGACAATCTCCCTATTTGCAAATAGCCCAGCAGAGTCACAGTTTAACATCAATTCATAAAAAGCAAGTTCAAAAACAAGTCATAACAATTTACAGGATGTTTTTCAATTATCTGACGAAGGACACATGGAGATTTCTTACATGATTTCATTTTTCTATGTGACTCCATGCATTACATTGTTCTAAACAATTTGTTGTTTGAATTTTTCAATTCCTGTTTGGTATGTTTGCTGAAGTCTACCAAGAAGCTCCAGCAAAGTTTCCGTTGCCTTCCAAACCTCTCCAGGTGGGCTTTCAATTTCCCACTGATGGGATAAACATGCTGAGTATTTTCAGCTGGGTCTCAGACAAAACCAACCAAAATCAAGTCCTTAAGGCTCTGATTCTCAGAGCACTTAATACTAATAACTGCACCTGAAGCTGGTTGTAGTTGTTGGGGAGTAGTATCCCTATAAACTTGAAAAGTACCCTCTTCTTGGTGAGGTTGGTGCTTGGATCCATGGAGCTGTTTAGAGAAGTGAGGTATGGTGCTTATTTTTTGTGGAGGGAGAGCAGACAGAGCCTGCTCCATCAAACACTGTAGAAAAAGCAGTAAATATAAAATGAAGTTAGGGATGACTTGCAGCTCTTGATTTTCTTTTGGGGATAAGACTTTGGGAAGTAAATTTTAGTGATGTTTCTGGAGGTTTCTGGAGATTTCTGGAGACTACTTCCTTTTTGTTTTTAAATTCAATTTTCATCAGCATCTGTAACAAGAAGTATGGAGCTCTTTGCCTAGTTTCAGTATAGCTTTGTCTAAGTAACAGCAAGAACCTGAAAACTTTCAGGATTTTTCAGAAGTTCTTCAAACTTCTCTGAGACCTTCCTTTATCAGTTTATCTATCCTTTGTCTATCCTTTATATGATAGAGACTGGTGACTGAATGTCTCTCACCACTACGAAATCCCAGGCTTGTCCTTGGACTTGCGTACTTCTGCTATGTGATATACTCATTTACAGGCACCTTGCTTGTTTCTTCCAGCTAGGGCTCCAAAAAAAAGGAGCAGGACTCAGTTACATCCGTATCATCAAACAGTGCAACCCAAAGCCAGAGGAAGCAAAGTGAAGTTCAAACTCTGACCTCTGTGTTTGTCAATCTGTAGTTATGGCAAACTGACAAACTAAGGCTTAAACCGCCATGTTGGTGTTTGTTGCACTTGAAAATTAGAAGTGATGTATCTGGCAGGAATAACACTTGCCAATGGCATCCCAACACAACTGGCTATCACTAGCTGCCATGATGGCACGTGGATCTCCTGCTGGCAGTTGGACTTATTGCTAAAGAACTGCTCCTGTGTCAGTTTTTTGGTAGCTCGTCTTCATTTATTTCTTCCATAGCTGATCATTTTCATAGATTAGTGAGGCTCCATGATCACTATCTGTAGTGAGCTCCTTACCAGATATGTTTACTTTGCTAAAATAAGACAGTATTTTATTAGCTGTTGATCTTAGAAGCTGGAGTGTCCTGATTAAACACATGAGAAAGGCTGTACAGGGTTAGGCTAAACAGTCATTTACTCCATTATCTTCTCTCTGATAACAGCTGACAAGGGGAGTACAGAGCCGGGGCAGCCATAAAGCACTTCCTCAGCATAATGTCCCAGCTTCTGGTGACCCGTCATTCCTGGCCTACAGAATCTGTCATCTTATTTAATAGAGCTGGATGGATTTTTCCTACTCTAATTTGCTTAATCACTTTGTGAAACCTGGGAAACTCTAGTGAAAATCTCTGGAAAGACACTTCACGGCTGACTATGTATTATTTCTACTGCTCATTTTGAATTTGCCATCGACTTTGTCTGGCCCTTCTCGTTCTTCTATTAGAAAATATGATGAATGCAACATCCCTATTTGTGTTCCCTGTACACTCATGGTTTCATAGACCTTTCTTATGGTCTCAGTCAGTCATCTCTCTTCAGACTGAAAAAACCTAATCTATTTAGGCATTTCTGATGCAGATGCCATTTGATACCTTTGTCATCCTGATCCTCCATCTCTGAACCCTTTCTTCGGACCTGCTATACACTGAAGAGATTAGTGTGCCAGAACTGTCCATAGTATTCAAGGTGTGGGTGCCTCACATCTGTACAGAGCGGATGCTATCCTCTCCCTTCTTCTCTTTTCCCTTCCTAATAATTTCTAGTGTTCAATTTGCTTGTTTTTATTATTCCTGAGCATTGAGCTGACACTTTCACATAGATCATCTATTATATTTTCAAGATCTTATTCCCGAATTATAACGATAATTCGGAGACTGTCACTGCATATGTAAAAGTAGGATTGTTTTTCCTCACGCTTGCTAATTTACATTTATCCGCTTTGAATGCAATTTGCCTCTTAACCAAACAGTTAATCTGTATCATACAGGTTGTTTTTGTTCTTTTTTTTTTGTTGTTGTTGCAGCACCTAAATTTTTATCAACAGGAAACACTGTCATCTCCTCATTCACCTCTTTTTCTGGGTAATTCAGAAGTGAGCTGAATGGGACAGATCCAGTCAGATTCCACTGGTGTCCTCAGTACACTGAGAAAATTGGCTGTCTATGCCTGTTCTTCATTTCACAAGTCTTAACCTTTTTTTCTTTCTTTCTTTCTTTTTTTGGTCCATGGAAGGAGTTCCTCCCCTATTCTGTCACAGCACAGTTTTTCAAAGAGCTTTTGGTGACATATATTGTCAAATGCCTTTCAGAAATCCCAAGAGATTCAATTTGAATTAGTTCGTGCCCAATGGGTTAGGAGTTGTTTGTTCATTGTCTCTTCTGTGTGTGATATAGGAGATGTTGAAGGACACTGCTGGAAAACACAGAACAAAAAGCAAGGTGATTCTTCATGCACTGTCTGTTTAAGGTTCAGAATTCATTGCCACACAAAACTTGGACAGTGTAAGTTTTTGTGGGTTCAAGAGGCAGACTGGGTAAGTTCACAGATGACAAATCCATTGTGGGTTACTAAATGCATCAAAGTTAAGTTTGTCTGAGGGATTTCTGAAAGTCAGAATGATTGTGGCCCCAAGAATTTTCACTGGACTTACTGCTTACATCTTCCCAGGTCTTTTCCTCTTCCTTAGGCATTTGCTTTTGGAGATAAGGCTATGGGCCATTAGCAGCTCCAGCACAGACTTTCTTTTTTTCCCTTGTGCCCAGGTTCTTAACTGGGTCTCTTCTCAGATTCCTTCAAATTCTTCTGCCTGGTTTTCAAGGTGTACCTTCCCTTTTTGAATGCTGCTTCTCTAGAGTACTACACTTTCCCCAGCATTCATTCATTTAGTTTCTACCAATTATTCAGTAAAGCTGTGAAAGCTCCTAGGTGGTAGCTATCCAGATAGCACCTTTCAACTTTTAAAAACTTGTCATCACATTTGCCATTTTCCACCTCTGTAGTGCCATTGCAGCCCTAAATGCTTTTGCAGCTTCCTTTAATAGGTCAGCTTTCAAATCACCTGGGTCTGGCAATTTGTTACCTTAATTTTTACAATTCCTGCTATGGATTTTTCTAATGAGCTCGCTCTGAGATAGCTCCTCTGACACATTGCCTCTGATGTATGAAGAAGGGTTCTAGCCTAGAATTTTCCCTGAACTCCTTCAAGGCTGCAAAAAAAAAATAATTTAATTTTCCTCCTCTGCTTTATCTTCTCTGAGAGCTCCTTTTGTACTTTGATCAATTAATGGGCCTACAAACTCTATAGCTTCCTGCTCCTGATGTGTTTGAAGGAATGATTAATTATGAGGTTGTTACAGCTTCTGAAAACTGTTCTTCAAACTCTTTTCTGCTGGCCTGAACCCAGAAACAGGAGAGCTTTGCTAAAGGCATTCATTTTGATGTCTCCCTCTTTAATATTTTTTATTTCAGGAAAGAAAAGAATTCTTATTGGTTTTCACAATCATGCACACATACAGACTTGCAATGGGATATAGTTTTACACAAAATTTGTTACTCTTTTGGTCATGCATACACGTACTACAGCAGCTATGCAGCATCACCTGCTTTCCTCTGTAACAATGCTTTACATTTTCTGTACCACGTTATAATGCACTGAATAACCAGATACATTTTCCTTGGTGATTTTTGGCAAGTGGATACTGCATGGAAAGTGGATTTCAACTTAAAATGAGAAAACAAAAAACAAACAAACAAAAAGAACAACAAAAAACCCAGCATTTTCCATCTTAAGGCAAATAAAAGCAATTCATTATTATTATTGTAGTAGTTGCTAATGTTATTATTTCCTTTTAAAGAAAATCTATGCATGCCTTTCCATTCATCTGCTTACGCCTGACCGATTCACAGCTTACTTTGTGCTTATGCCAGTTCATTGCTCCATTGTTCTTCCAAAGATATTTTTCCTGCCTTACATTCTTAGATTGGCTTCTGGCTGACGTTTACTCTTGAAACTTATGTTCTCATGGTTTTGTGCATGCTCAGTTCCTGTTCAGTATGACAACTTGTGATCTATATTTGTAACCTTGATATTCTGTTCAACTTTTGATAAAATGGACACTGAATTAGAAGAGTTTCTTGCCTCTGTCTTAGGGTCAAGTTGTGGTTGCACACGGTTCTGTTCTACCTACTGATGGCAATAATCCTATGTTGCTGCACAGCTTCATCTTTGCAGATGTTGGTAGAGACTTCTTATGTTGCCTCCTCTTTTACCTGAAGTGATAATGTTGCCAGAAACTTCATCTGTTTATGCTTTTGGTTCTGCTTCTTGTTTGCTGTTCATAACATAGCTGAATTTCCCAAATTTTCTTATTTGCTCTTGGTTATTCGTGGTCATACAAGTTTTGCCGAAGTTGGTTCTCCTGTTAAAGCATATTGTCTTCTCCGTTACTCCTGACTCTGGAGGCTTACCTGTATGTTCACAGAAACCAGGAGGAGACTTAGGCCAGGGACAACATACAGCTCTTCACATTTCAGGGGTTTAGTCCTAGGGACTCCACAGTGTCCCTCACCCAAAAGGCTTTGGCAATAGCACACAAACATGATCCTTTTCACTTGTTACGCTCTTCTTGCCTCCTTCTGATTTTACAGCTGACAACACCTGCCTTCTCACTAGGGAATTACTACTCCTATCCAATTCTATCTATCTTTTGAGGTCACTGTATTCCATGAAATGTCTCTTGAATGACTATTATTTGAGAAATTTAGCACTTCTATGATCCTTAATGACATAAATTTCTGTTCAATGTATGATTTTCCTTCTCTGAAACCTTCTTGTTCTTTGGTACTTGTGTCTGTCTGATTTCATTCACTGTAATATCACCCACATTAACATTTTTCTGGTACTGACACTAATAATACTCTATTTCTTATCTTTCAGATTACCATTCATTTGACAGTTTGACAGTAAAACCCTTTTTGACATTAGCAAAAGTAAGACATCAGGCCTGTTAGACACTTCTAAGAATCTCACGACGGTGCTTCACTTTCAGTAACCTAAATGTATCTAAGCCTTTGATTCTGATTTGATATTTTTTTTAAATTAGTCAATCTCATCTGCTTTCATTTTATTTACTTCACTGGAATGAGAAAACAAGCTTTTTCTTAAGCAAATACATCTAATGTAAATATTGAAGTAAAATTTAAATAACTAACCAAGTTGCAATTAAACGATTATATATTCACAGTTCTGTTTCACCTGAAGTTGTCTCATGATTGCCTCTTGGAGGTGAAAGCACTTGTTCCTTTGTGCCTCTGACTATTGAGTATTTTTCTTTGCTCACCTGATAAGCCTACGTATGCCAAGCAGTCATAAAAGCTGATCAGATGAATTGCCTTCGGTGCCTATTCACTGAGCATTGATTCAAAACCACACCAAACTGGTGTAAAATGCAATCAACTTCTCTGCAAGGCAGCCAGAGTTTCGAGGCTGATTTCTTGTCTGAAGAACCAGATGTACCACTGATCTCTGCCTGGCAAAGAGACGCAGCTTGGTGATAACCCTGGTGTATTGTCCAGCCCGGTATTTGTATCCTCTTCCTTTTCAAAGGTTCCCAGTGCACAGTCAGAGTAGCTCTGTCTTGGCTGGAGTTGTCCCCACCCAGAGAACTCCTGTTCATTTGTAGAGCTTTCTGTACGTGGCAGCTGGTGGCTCCCTATGGATCTCCCCATTTGACTGCATAGAATGTTGCATGCAGGAATTTTCAAATGATTCTATCTGATTTCTGCAGCATGATCATTCTTGCACTATAGCTGAGCAATCTTTTATAACTCTTTTTGGTCTTCCACGTGAGCAGGATTGCCCTAGGTGGATGAAGGTGCTGTTAGCCAGGAACCCATACAAATCCTTAAAGAGATGCGAGTCTTGGCTACACAGTTTACCATCTAGAAATGCCTCACGATATACAGTGAAAACCAATATAGAGAAAATAGACCAAGCAATTTTATAGTATGTCATATCTGTGAAAGCCAAAGGGCAAAATTCTGGCTTCGCTGAGGTCACTGGCCAGGCTCCTGCTCACCAAGGGTCTTTGGGGTGCAAGCATTTGTATTCTGCTCCTGTTGACCTATTTCAGGTTGAAATTCCCTTTAGTATTGTTCACTAAGCCGTAGGGCTTGCTAGTAACCTTAACGTGTTTTGCCAATGCAAGCTGACAAGGGCACGACATCATTAGTCAAGTTTCACATCCCACTGACCTCACCATCATGACTTAATCCGCCAGGGTCTGTCATTCCTAATGGTTTGGTTTGAAAGTGCTTTACTGCACTTGTTTATTCACCTAAGATGGCCAAGAGCGAGTGCTCAGCTGCTGTTAGGGAAATGCAGTTATGTGGAAGCTGCTGTATTTCTGCTACAACATGCGAATTATAACAAAGTTTGATAATGCTTCAGGTAGCTTGCTGGAGTAGCATGCCAGCAGCTCTGCTTTTTCTTACTTTCTGATATCTCAGGTATGGATTTTCTTTAAGGTCTGATACTGTGTGAATTGTGGCATGCTGAAATTACCACATTCTGAGAGAACTTGGTATTTCTGCCGAGAGGGTGATTGATCATATTTTGCACATCTGTCAACTTTCTCTTTCAGAACTTCACACCACTTTACAGGCATCATTACCCTGATATTTAATTTAGAGAGAGAGAGAGAGGAAAAGAACATTTCATGCTGGCGGGTCTGGCCAGGAACCATCCTCCTCACTGCTTCAGCCTCTCTGTGCCAGGAGAAGGAACGCTCCGTGCCACATCCCCAGTGGAAGCATGAAGTGTTGCAAGGCTGCTCTGCAAACCAAGCGCACAAGGAGTGCACCACCAAACAGGGAAGAGAAAAAAGTTAGAAAAGAGAAGAATTGACACCACATAGGATAAAGGAGTTGAGTAGTGAGGAAAAGAGAGGGAACATGTGGAACTCTACTACCTCAGGTACTGCCGGTTGAAAGGTCTTTCTGTGTTCTAGGATTTCTCTTCTGGTTCTACCCAACAGGCTGCATCAGGGTGAGGAGAATGAGCATTTTACTGCATAAAGAAAGAACTGTACAAGTTTACAGCTGTTTTGTTGAACTCCTTAAACTGTTTTCTTTAGAAATTTGAGGAGTTATTGCAGGACAAGTTTAGGGAGTGAATTTGAAGTGTAATGTCCAGTCTGCTCTTATGCCTGGTGTGAATTAAGGCGGAGACATTTCACTATGGATTAGGAGTGTCCTCATGAAGAGTTAGTATGCAATAACTATTCTAGGCTATTTCCCCAGGGAGACAAGCCTAAACATCTGATAAATAGGCCTATTACTTTTTCTCTTAACCAATTAAGTACTTATTTTAGAAGGATAAGATGAATTATCACGTAACTATTTCTGCAATATGTCTTACTTAGTACACTAATGTCAGAAAAGGCAAACTACTGTCCACAGATTGGAAGGAAAGGTATTAGTATTTTACAGGCTCAAGCTTAGAGATGACTCCTGGTCTTATTATATTTTGGGTGAAGATCATGATATATTGTTGTTTTTGCAACACTTCACATTTATTTCATAAAATAAATCACATAATGGACTGTCATAATAGCCGCAGTAGCATGACAGCAAAAAAGAATTGGTGGAGCTACACTTCAGTGCACAGTGAAATAGCTAACAATTTGTTAAATATCCCATGAGTGGATTAAATAGGCATATGATCAGTTATGTGGCTGCCAAGCCACAGCAGGAACCAATTAGAATTCACCAAAAATAATTTAGATGAAAACTGATGAATCCATCAAAACCTAATTAAATTTATGGAAAAAAGCAAACATCTAATTGACAGATTGCATAACCACTGAGCTTCTCTGTGAAGGGTCTGCAAAGGGTGGCCGCTGGGAGAAGAGCTGCACTACTGGGTCTGGTTGGCAGAGTGCTGGGTCTTCTAACACTCAGTACTCTGCTGGTATCGATTTCAGGTAAATCACTCCCGTAGAGCTGAGGTGGTCAGTTTTCTGTGAAGTAACATAAAGTCACCCAACAAAAATTGTAACTACCAATTATTTCATGGCTAGTCTTAAGTGATACACAGAAGAGCCTGGGCAAGGAGGACTTGAATTCAGAAGAGAGGTACAGGCAGGGATCTCTCTTAAGGATTCTATTTTTCGCTGTGAACTATAGAGGATGGGAACTGAGATTTTTACAGCTGGACTTGTGTGCATCTTGTCTCTACTTTACTGTACTGTTGTGGGCCAGAGGATTGTTTTTATTTACGTTTGTTGGCATTTATGGATTTTAAGCCAGCAAAAGGCGAAGCAAACCTGTATGAGAATGAGCACTGATCTGAGCTATCAGTAACAAAATGCATGAAGTGAAAAGGCGTGATACCTCTCAGTCAGGATTCTGGCTGCAGTAAATAGATGCACTGCTTTCAGAACAAAAAGACATAGGCTTGCATAGTTATTCTCACTGAATCATTGCAAGGAATGTGCCGGGAACAGTGCTGCTGATCCTCTTACTCCTGCAATGTCAGAATAGATATTTCTACAGTGTACCTTACACTCCAGTTGTTTCTCAGATTCCTGGGCTGCTCACTCTCCCATGAAACTCTTGTACATCGTGAACCTGAGTTTTCTCTTAACAGAAATTCAGTTTTCTCTACTTAGAAGTGAAGCATTCAGTTGCTGCAAGAGAAAAGATGGTATGTGCTTCTCTTCTATCCATGTGCTTCTCTTTGGTGGTCACCTGAGAAAGTGTCAGGACAGGGTCTGATTCTTCTCTCTTGAAAATGGGAATGACTTTTTAATCTTTTCCCCCAGTGTGAGACAAGTGTAAACCCAAATCCTTCAAATGGAAGTAATAAAATTATCTCAGCCAGAAGAGTCAGGTTATTTACAGACTTGATATCTTACATAAATAAATAAATACAGGAGAGTATATGTTGTCATTGCTGGATGAGTGCCAGTGTTAGCCACATCCTAATGTTGCATAAAGATGCTTGAATTACCTTGTAGGATGCTATTACTGTCTAGGAAGACTTTTTCAAACAATCCTGTCTTAATTCATAGACTCATAATATGAGGATGTACTACTTTCTCTATGAGAAGGCGGTCACATGTGCTTTGTTGCTGATGTTCCTCTCCTGAAATGAAAGTTATTCTTCAAACTGAGGCAAAGACAGAGCTGAACTGTAACATTTGGTTTCTTCTAGATTCTTAAGTGAGCTAAGATAACCGGAAACTGTAAAGCAAGCTGAATGGCAGTGTGGTGGGCTGCAAGGGTGATGCGCTGGGGTGTGCAGCAAGATGGTACTTGTGCAACCTCTCACCATATGTGAGCTTCCTGCAGAAAGCATGCAGTAGGCAGGCTGTAGATGTGTAGCACTTCCTCAGCACTTAACACATTGCCTCAGAGCTGATAGCACAAAGAGAGCTGCTACTGTCTCTCTCCTTGTTCAATTCAGTCTCAAGCCATAAATAAGTTGCAGAGTAATGTAACGAGCACTTCAAATTCCACGACAAATAGGCTTTTGCTCAGGACACAACAAAATGCAGTGTGCAGCCTCTCACTAGGAGCTTCGCATGGCTTGTTTTTTAGGAGGGAGGGATGGCCGCAACTCCTGCTGGCTCTACCATCAGACCCCTCAAGAATGGGGCCACTTGCCACTTCCAGAACTGTGTCCTTTCAAAATGCAAGGTCAGATCCATGCATTGTTCCTTAAGAGCACGGCTTGGGAGGAATAGGAGGAAATGTCTGTCAGCCTCTTTGAACCATTTACCTTCTTTTCCTTCTAGGGCTGTTATGTGTAGGGGAATAAGGACTAAGACTAAGGCAGCAACTGAAATGTGCTCGTGCCCTGTGATAGGTTTCATATCAGATGTTGCCCATGTGTGTTGTTTGTGGCTCTGACCAAAATTTGTGATAGTCTCCAAAAACTTTGCAGTGTGCCTTGCTAGCATTTCCCTGCTGTTTTTTTAGTATGCACAGAGTGGATCTTGAAGTAACAACATTGGAAGTTATTGATATTCAGTAGGTGTTTGCATTAAAAAAAAAAAAAAAAGCCAAAATAAATAGCAGTACACTTAGTTATCTATTTGCAAAAAAGTAAGCAGGAACAACTTGATATGCACAATTCCTGACGCAGAAAATTTCATGAGGCCTCCTTGATAGAGGAAGTACTCTAAGGTCTAAGAATGTATTACAGAGCATCTCTTAATGAGATTCAAAATCTTCTAGAAATTGCCCATTTTTAAAAATTGCTGGATATGCTATGATAGAGAGCTTGATTTATGTCCAATAACATTAATAAAGCCATTTTCGAGCTTCATTGGAAGCAGGATCAAACTAATTATTTGCTGCTGGTTTTACATCTGCAGTTCACTTTGGACTTGATTTTCAGAGGTACTAAGCATGTTCCCATAACACACCAATTTCAAATAATGCTTTGGGTGCTTGACACTTCAAAAAATGAAGCTTCGTTATCTATAAATTCAGTCAAATTGATAATCCACATTGGAAGTAATGGATAAAGCTAACAGAATCTGCAAATAATTTGGAAGTGCTGAATTAGTGCCTCTCCTGACAGTCGAGGAGAGGTGCCTTATCTAGCCAGCCTTATCCATTTTTTCACCTCCTCTGACAACAGGCTGCCAGGCGTAGGTTGCTCTGCACAGCAGCAGCCTTCAGCTAAGGCACTTTCTGTCACCCGAAAATATATTCAACGCTTGAAACTAGCCTATTATTAATAAACACTGGCACATCTCAGGGGTGGTATTCATCTTCATGCTATCCTCATATAAATCTTCTTACTCTTTGTATATAAGTTCTCAAGGTATTAATATTTTGTGTGCTTGGGAATAAAATAATTGGAGTAATAAAAAGAATATTCCTTAATTTCTCCCTGTGAACACAAATCTGAAACTGACCAGTGCAGAAACTGTGTAAAATTGGATAATCAGATTACAGAAAGAGCTGGATGGGGAATGGAGTTGGCAATGGCATTCAGTTTTCACTTAATTGGCTCAAATACATTCCAAGCCAGTAGTTGCAGAGAGGCTTTACTGCCTGAAAGTTGTTTTGCAAAACCTGTGAAATAAACAGCTCATCTGTCATGTTAGGAACACCATGCACCATAGGAAAAATACCAACACACATAATGCTGGCTGGTATTGTAGAGGAATTGTCAGGAGTTAAACCAGAGGTGACAAACAACAAATGGGATTTCAGGTACTTACAGGAGCCCTGAATACCTGGTTTCAAATGATGATTGGCCTCATACCTGACATGAGCAAAAAGAATGCAGATGCCTCTGCAGATAAAAATAACCATATTTTGTTATTTTATACCAAAAAAAGGAGAAAAGTCAGCTAGAAATTTATACATCTCTAACAAAATTTTAGGTTGCAATAACTGTTCCTCATTTCTAATGCTATAGACTCAAGTTCTGTTTCCAATGTCTCCCATGACTGCTGAATATTCTCCTAAAATGAAGTTTGCATTAACATAGTAAGAGTTTAAATGCTGTATTTAAAACGTGTAGGTTTCTGCATGCAACAAAATGGAGAAGTTAGGTGAGGTTTAATATGGAAAGCTGGGCAGACATGAAGTTTAGAGCAAAATGATGTGTGTTGTTCCTGGCTGTTCAACATATGAATCTGCAGGATGCTATATGAATAGAAACTAAATGGAGAAAAGTTACCAAGTAAGGACAGAGAATAAGGGAATAAAAGAGACAGAAAATGGCAAAATGTAACAGGTTGCATCTTGATGTTAAAATGAAAGCAAAGATTTTACATGCATACAGTTTCCTGAAAAATTCTACAAGTATTAAGGACTTGTTTTTCATGCTTAATATTGGGGTAAAAGTGACTTAAATAGATCTAGATTTTCAGAGGTAATTTTGGTAAAGATGCACTTTCTTTTTTTCTCAGTTTCTTAACGCTCTCTTTTCATGCTGTACAGGCAAGGAAGGAAAATCCTTTGAACATTCAGTTCTAGGTCTTCCTGTAGGCCTTTTGGCATCCTTGCAAGGAAATCTCACACCAGCCCCAGTTAAGTCTGGCTGTAGCAGATTGCTCAGTAGGAAACCTCAGATGTTAGACCTCCTCTTCCAGCTGAGAACTTGTGAACTCTGAGATCATCTTCTCTATTCCTTGTGCTATGTCTGTCTCACAAACAGGGATGAGAACATTCAGGCAGGATTCCATGCTGTGATATATCCCTCGGAGTAAGAAATAGCCTTCCTGACCCCATTGCCCTCCTGATGATTCAGGGTTGTGCCAGGACTCCAGTTTCCACCAAAATCTGTGATGATGGCATTGGAAGTCTAAAGGTATTTTGTTGAAATTACCACTCAGTATCAGAACTTTTACACCTGCTATTTCTACTAGACACAGATCAATCTCATTTCAGAATAATTACTGTTGGAAAAGACCACTAAGACCATCTAATTCAACTGTCAACCTCCACCACGTCCCTGGGCAGCCTGTCCCAATGCCTCACCACCCTTTCTGAGGAGGAATTTTTCCTAATATCCATCCTGAACCTCTCTTGGTGCATTGTGAGGCCATTCCCTCTCATCCTATCGCTAGTTACCTTAAGAACAGCTGTCTGTATTTATAAGAGTTCCTTCTGAGGAAGTCTTGCTTAGCCATGACATGAGTGGTGATCTGTGCACCTAAACCTGGAACAAAGGCACACCTTGATGGTGGTTCTCCTTGGGCTGGGTACCTCAGAAGCAGCAGGACTTGAGCAGATCATTTCATTTGCTAACAACATCATTTCCTGTTGTCTTGTGGTTTTTCTTCCTACCGATATTCTTATGGGAAAAGAATATGCAACAGTATCCAAGTTACTTAGCAGGTTCCAAAGTTCTGAAAAATGTGACATCTGCACAGTTTTTAGTAGTCTCATAAGACTGTTTGACTGAATTTGCAATGCATAGCGTTACAGTAGCTATCAGTCTCCGTCTAGAGAGGATTTTAAAAAGCTATGGGATGCTATAGACAACAGTGAGGTGACTGCAATCAAAACAGTAGAGCACTGAAGTGAATTTTATCCTTTGCAAGCCGCTCTGTAAGCCAACAGAACGTAAACAAGTAGACAAATAGTGATGTCTCTCTCCCCTTTGTATTAAGCTATGTAGTACCTCTTGGAAGGCCCTGCAGCAGCAGATGATTGATGCACGTAACAGTACATTTCATCCTGCACCCGGAGGACATGAGCAATTGCTGCGCCTTTGCTCTTCATTTTATATAGCATGCCCTACTCTTTGCTTCATGCTTTTCAAGACATTGAATGTAATCAAAACAGTAATACCAAACTAGAGCAGATAATCTAGAAAAATATTTTATGTATTCTTCCTCTGCTTTTTATTTATTTATTTATTTTTAATTTGGCCTCAAATCAGTTTGTTTTCTTATTTGAGCAGCCACCACGTTGGCATTTAGAAGAAAAGACTGTTCACATGAAGTCAGCCCCTGCAATGAGTACGGAGAAGACAACACCATGTTCTTAGGCTGAGAAGTGCTTGAATAAATGGCATCATTTAAAAAAAGAGTCTCTTTTGTCTATAATAAAATATTAATTCAATATTTTGCATTAGCTGTTCTTATTTCCTTATGTGCAGCATTATTTCTTACAGTTCTCGTATATTCTAATAACTCTTCAAACTTAGGAGGGAAGACATGCTTCTAAAAACTTCTTGCTAATGGAGCAGTGAAATTACAAGATAGTCATCTTAATGCCACCGAGTTACAGCACTTTCCTGTTTACTAAAATCGTTTGCTTTTCTTTTTCCAAATGGCTTTATTTTCCCCTTAGATTTTCCATCTCAGCATGCTCTGCTGCAGAAATAAACAAATGAACACAATGCTCTGGTGTGGCCCAATCCTGGCTCTGCTTTAGCTGCCTCTGGGAAGTCTGCACGCTATTTCAGTGCTCGGGTATGTCAGCGCGATTTCAGTAGGGTTGAGATCCTTAAAGGATATCTGCCTAGGCCACTGTATTATTTATGTCACTGTACAGCAAAACAAATAAGGTGAGGCTTAAAACACAGGAAAAGATAATAGCAGGTCGTTTGTCAGCAGAGTTTTGAGAAGCCTAGTAACCTCTAACATTTGAAAGAGCATGGCACGTATGCGGTGCTTCCATGAAACCTTTTGTGGACTCCAGGCCAGCCCTGATGACAGAAGATTTTCCCCTCTTGGCAAAATGATCTGGTTTGCCTGGTGATGTGGGAGCTGTGGCAAGGTGACCGGTCTTCTGATGGTGATGCAGGTGGTGATGGTGGTAGTGGGGAATGTTTCTTCCAGCCACTGAATGCTGCTGCAGCCTGCAGTTGAGACCAGGTAAAATGTTAGCCATGCAATGTGTTTTACAGTGGAAAACATGTATTTGCTTGCATATTTATGACCAATTTATTCTCTGCTTTTTGATTTCATGTGTTGTGTTCCCGGGCAGGGCTTGTAACCACACACCCCCTGGCAGTTCTCCAGGCATGATTAACTGCTGCATTTACTCATCTCTGTGGATGAAAGAAGCCTACCCATACAAACTGCAGACCACTACGAAGTGCTATTTAGCTATTAGAGGGTAAGTTCTGCTATGCTGTGCTGCTCCTTCAGCTCCACATGTGAATGCTATTTAAGAGACATAATGGATCAGAACTTTCTGAGCCACATTGGTTACAGTTTGTTATGAATGTTATCTACAGTTTTTAGCTTGAATTATGTCATCACTGTAAGCATTCAGAAGGCAGCATGTCATCTTGGCTTCCTGCATGGATTATGTAGAAACATAGTTTCTATGTACTTCATTTCCCACCATAATCACACGTGTGGTCTTAACACCAAGCTTTCCTTAGTCTTTTGGAACTAACAATCCCTATAAAGCAAGTGGTTAAGTGATATTGTCAGTATTCATAAGCTATCTTGAAAAGTTTAACGATAGTAGTTCATCACTAAGTATGTAAAACAGAGTTCATACCATTAGCCAGTTTTATAGAAGTTTGTGTTTCAGAGCTTCCAAGTTTTGATTTCACAGTGGCTCAGCATCTTAAGATACTCACTGCACAGAGCATTAACTCAGCTACTCTAAATATAAACTTTAGTATTCTATAAATCTGTTGAGAAATGTGTAATCCTATGCCTGATGTGTCTCTCATAGGTTTCCTGAGTCAAAATGTACAGCAGCAGTTTTAACTTTTTATCACAGGATCTTCTACTTTGTTGAAAACTGAGCAACCATACCAGCTGAGACCGGAGTCCCACCTCACTCCATATACTGTCTCAAACCTCTGGAAATCACTATGGAGAAAGTAAGTATAAGCAAATATTCACCTTATTTCTGACAGTCGTGTGTTTAGATACTTCTGTGCCAAATATTGCATCCACAGCACTTCATTCAATAGCACTTCCTGAATCTTGGTTGTAGGCATCCTTCTAACTGACCTTTGAGCACATTTGTGTTTCAGGCTGAGTCAGACATCATCACATCGAACACTTCAATTTTTTATTTTTTATAGTTTTAAATTTGGATAGTTTAAACTGCGATCTTAAATTATGAGTGAAAATAAATAATATTTTCTTATTTGCCACCTGAGTGGTCAGGATTTTAATACCAGATATTCTCACAGATGCCTCTTTTCATGAATTGAGAGTTCTGGTCTTAGTTTCTCTTTTCAAGGAAACTTTATCAGCATTCAAAAGTTGTCCTACTAGAGGCTTAACTTTTGATGGAATCTTCTCTATGGGATTGCTATTATTGCCAGGGTTCTAAGAGGCTTCAAAATGTGTTAAGAACTATCCACAGCTTTAGTCAGCACCACTAAAATCAAGCCATTGAAAATAAGAGTTAAATGATTATAGTTTCCCAGTAGAAGTTGCTGGTTAAAAAACATAGATAAAGGATATGGCTCTTTTTTTCCAGGAGGAAATTTGGCAGCATAAATATGCATTAATGTGTCAGATTATTTTGGAACATCTCTTTATCCTTAATGTAGAGGTGAGGAGAGGATAAGCTTCCCTTTTCTCACTGCTTTTCATGACCTTAAGCATTTAGCTGTCCTTCTGTCCTTGGCAACAGGCACAGAAATGGCAAACATAGACAACAAACGCATGTACACACACACACTCATTTCAGTCTGGCATCTTGCCTTCACTGCAGAATGGTTCCTGGTCCACTACTGCTGCAAATCCAATGGCTGGCAATGCTTCAGCAAGATCTACTGAGCCTGTGTGCCAATAGCGAAGGGAAAGGTGCACCAACTGTCCCCTTCCTCTCTCTCTCCCCTTGAAGACTGTTGACCAGAAGCTTTCAGTGCCCCACAGAAACAAGTTTGTCTGACTGTCCAATGTATTCCTCTTATTCTTTTTCTCACCATTGCTCACTACAGACTTCTACTGCTCAGCAACAGAATGCCTGACATAGCTGGGAACAAAACTGAGGATATTCTGTTTGCAGTCCTGTTGGTGCTGGTGTGGTGCTGTTCATTTACACTTTATATAAATGCTATGAGTTCTGGCATTTTACTGTAATTTCATTGATCATAGTCCACTACAGAGTTCAAACCTAAAATCTTTTATTATATGAGTTTTTATTTTCTAATATATTCTTCGATATATTTTATTGAAAACTGTGATTTCAAGGTCATTACTATAGCATCAGAAAGAAAGTCTTCAGCAGTGCATAGGAAACATGAAACTAAATTAAACTAAACTAAGTGAAACTGAATTGCTGCCAAGGGCAGAAAATGGCCATCCTATACTTTGGCGCCGAAGTGGGTAGAGGAGTAAATCACAGAATCATAGAATGGCGTGGGTTGGAAGGGACCTCAAAGATCATCTTTGTTCAAATGCCCCTTCCATTGGCAGGGTTGCCACTGACTAAATGAGGCACCAGCTCGGGCTGCCCAGGGCCACATCCAACCTGGCCTTGAACACCTCCAGGGACTGGGCATCCAAATCAGGTCTCTTTCAGCTCAAAAACAAGGAGATATTTGAGATGGAGGAAGGCAAGAAGGAGTTTTCAGTTCTTTAAGGGGTCCAGAGTAGCTGGAGTTAGAGATGTTTAGTTAGAGATATTTTTCCAGAAAAATGCAAATTTGGGATTAGATCCTCATAGGAGATACAGGACTTCACTGCAGACAAGCAAGCCAGAGGCACTGATGGTAATGGTGCTTGAGCTGGAGACAGTCCCCTGGCCACCAGCATGGACACTGCTGTGTCCCCAAGCTGATGTGTAGGGGACATATTTCAGATACCCCGCTCTGAGTTCCCACAGTAGACTTGACCCTGCACTTCCCACCAGCTCATAGGGAATTTAGAGCAACCCCATGGCTCTGGAGAAGCTGCCCCAGAACTGAAGGCAAGTTGGATCCTGCCTGTCTTCTCCCTGGTGCGGATGCTCAAGTGGTTGATTTTCACTGGAATTCATTGTTTTGAGACTTCTCCCTTGCTTCAACACCTTGTTGAAATTGGCCGAGTGCTCTGCCACGTACTATTACAGAACCCTGTGATACACTTTGATAGACATAAATGCTTGCTGTATGTTTTATAATTTTTCTTCTTTAAAGCCTTTTTTTCCCCCACTGCTTGTAGTTTCAAGGAGAACTGCGTGCTGCAGGCAGGTGAGTGCTGCCAGGATGAGAAAGTTTCTTGCAGTATTCTTTTCCTCTTAAATGCAGAAACTTCTGAAGGACGTTTTTTTCTGCAGAGCTCCCTGCTCAGAGATCGGAATTAAATCCAGGAAATATAAATAAATAAAGCCAAAAGATCATCCCCACCAGAAAGAAATGAAAACAAAGGCGTTCTATAGCCACGGAAAATGCAAAAGACTGAAATAATTCCTCACTGCTGTGGATGCCAGGTCGTGCTGCAAGGGGATGGATTTGGCTCTGAACCCGAACTGCCAGCACACAGCCTCCTGGGGCCTGGGGCTGTTGCAGTGGTTCAGTGCTGCTGCAAACCACTCCTGGGAACTGCGCTTTCCTCCGCTGAGTAACTCTGCAGCAGTGCAATACTATATTTAATCAATTCAGGTGTCTTAAAATACTTCCGTGCCCAGCAGGAACGTCACTGCACAGACCCAGAGATCAAACAAATGTGTGCTCGGTGCCCATTCAGAAAGCTGACATTCTTTTAGGACAACAGAAGGCAGGGAGCAGAAAGAAGAGAAAAGAATGAGCATATTGCATCAGGCTCTTCCATTCTGGGAGGTGATAAAACTCTGGGGAACATTTTTTTCCCCCTTTTTATTTATTTTTTCTTGATGCTCTTCATCTCTATTTCAATTTTGGCAAACAACAGTCTTAGATGTAGCAGTAACTTTAAGTGACCTCATGTTTGTCTCAGAAAGACAATAGAGCAATAAAATCAGTGAATGCAGAAGTTTTATGGGTATCACATCAACAATTTCCTTCATTTCTCATGGTGCAATTGAGATTGAGAACTTTCCCATAAATGAGATACACTTAGTGAAGCGAGACACATCCTTGCAAGAATCCCATCACAATACTAATATTTAAAAAATGTAGATCTTCAACCTAAAGTGGAGCACCTCCAGCTGGCTCAACGTTTTGCTTTCTACTTGTGAACAGATGCTCTCAAGACTGGGCTGGCTGGAGCCCTGTGCAGCTGGGTCTGGTGGGGGCAGCCCTGCACATGGCAGTGGGGTTGGAACTGGATGGGCTTGAATGTCCCTTCCACCCTAACCACTCTGTGATTCTATTACAGCAGTACCTTGGTGATAGTGACCACTATAAAGTCATAGCTAACAGCTAACCAAGTTTTGAAATACATAACTTTACATGAAGATGATATTGGAAAGGGATTCCTTTTGATAATCCCACTGAACAGGGAAGATGGTACTTTCAGCATCCTGATAACACCTAAATAGCAGAATCTCCCAAACAGGACCTCCACAGCAGCATCTGAAACAATCTCAAAGCATTTTTTTTTTGTATTGTTATAATAATACTTTCAGTATAATATTTCTGAACATTAAAAAAGTATCTTCTAAAGTAACCCCACTTCAGAGTAATCACCGTTGTTTGCTGTATAAAAGCACACTGCTGAGGAGCTCTTGGCCCAAGTGCCATACGAGTAGTGGTAATGAACAAGTCCTTGGCACTGCTGCAAGTGAAAAATTAAAAGCTGGAATACTGTAGTTAACGTTATGATTGTGAACTGAGCTGCCATTATTGTAGCTGCTATATGTTACTCAAAGGCATGCAGGACATCGAGGCACATACTTTTATTTCTGGCACATGAAGTCAAATGTCATTCACAAATTCCTCCCACACATATCTTCAGTGGAGGGGCAATAATTTGCACTAATCCTTGGGAAACCCAATCGGAGCTCATTAATTCTGCAATTTAGCAAGGAGCGGGCAGCTTCAGCATGAAAGAGCAGAAATCCCTTGGAATAACCTCACTACAGTTTGGTTTCAGGACACAAAATGGTATTGACCAACTTTTGCTGCTAGTGCTTAGCAGAAGAGTGAAACCTAATTGAATTAAGACACCATAACAACAAACACTCCAACCAAAAACACAGTTTGTACGCTGGATTTTCAGGACTGCACTCAGTCCATCATTTAAGGCAACGCTTGGCATCACTGCAACTGTAGTCTGGGCTGCTGAATCAGCCCTGCATCCTGTGCTGTTACAGACCTTCTGCATGGTTTGGGGCAGGTTATTTCCCCCGCCATCTCTTGCCTGTCTTATCTGTTTAGGTCAGTAAATCTCCAGGACAGAATTTCTCACGCAATGTGTCTGGCGGGTGAAAGCCCAACTGAATTCTGGCTCAGCTGCAGCTCCCGTGCATTGCTATGGTACAGATGATAACGCTCCCTCTTAGCACAGGCGTGGATGCAGCAGAACCAGAGGCTCGGTAATGGGATCTCCCTCTAAAGCATCTGTTCTAAAACCTCAGAGATGGGCGAGCTGCCAATTTGTAATTTATTAAGATTAGCAAGTATGAAGTTTGGAAGAATATTTATTAATGATGTTCTATTGCAGATCGAGGTCACGTTTAAGTGGGATTATGCAACTCCATAGATGCTGGGTTGATGAGTTATTGTGGTTTTTTTTTTTTGGTGATGGCAGGATTGTTTGGTATTTTTTTTTTTTGTCTTCTTTTTCTTTTTCTCTGGAAATCAGTGCAGACAAAGCTATATGCTTCAGGATAGAAAGGTCAAGTTCAGCCCGTCCACTTTCCAGCCAGAAGCGGCGGCTGCTTGGGAACACAAAGTATAGGAAAACAGAAACTGCATCTCTAGCTGATTCCATTTTAAACATCACCTGTAAAATAAAACTCAAACCAAGGTGAGTTTGTGCCTTTCCAGGCAGTGTTTCTAAGTCTCAGCCTTTCTCAGCGTTACCTCTAAAATTTCTCAGGTAAGCAAAATTGACAAAGATGGCAGTTGGAAGAAGCAGTTGGAAGAAGCACCGCGTGCTCGGGGAGCTCCTGGCAACTCTCAGCACTGAGAGTTACATTTGTAACTGGAAAAAAGTGAGACAAGTTTACTGCATTCCATTCATATGTATTATTTTTCCGTACTGAGAGCCCCCGTTATTTTTTAATAACAGCTATATAAAGTTTGTAACTACCATTTCTTGTCCTCAGTTTCTAGCGGGGCTGCACAGATCACTGCATCCCAGCTGAGCTTATTTCAGGGCTCTCTGTGCATTCAGGTTCTGGCTGAAGGTATCTTCTCATCTCGATTAGAGCACAAAGCCTGGTTTGTCCGAGAAAACGTGACAGTCCCACAGAAGAAAGCAGCCCCTTCCTGGCCGACGGATGTACCCTGATGGAAACCACCCGAGCCGGCAAACACCGGGATGCCTCACCGCGAAGGGAGGAAGGCGGGGATGCCGGGGCACGGCTGGCGCCCGGTTAACGCAGCTCCCAGCTCTGCAGCAGCCGCGCTCCGCCCTGGCTGCCGGGGCAGCCCGCGGGCAGCTCCCATCGCGAGCGCGTAGGGCCGTTCGTGGAGCTCTGAGTCACGCGAACCAAGCGCTCCGCTGATGCAGCTATTAGGATGCCTGATAAATATTTATAGCCCCTCACCGCGGAGCTGATTGACAGCACGGGGGCAATCCCTACCGGCAGCCGCAGGCAGCCGCCTCGGGGACGGGAGACCGGGGAGGGGTTTGGTACCCGAGGGGTCCCTACGCCGGGGGCTGCGCGCAGCCCGGGGGCTGCCCCAAATCTCCCGGCGGGACGAGCGGCCCCGCACGGCTCCCTCCGCGTGGCGGGGAGGGCGCTGACGCAGTGACTGCAGTCCCGGGGAGAGCTGCGGAGCCGGGCTGCCTGCAGGTGAACTGAAAGTCGTCGGGGGGAAGGGGAAGAGAGGGAGGAGGAGGAAGAGGAGGAAGCGGCGCGCAGCCCGCCCTGCGCGTTGCAGCTGGCGACCGAGAGCTCCGCGCAGCTCCGCGCAGCCTCCGCCTCTCTGCGGCCGCCGCTCCGCTCCCTCCGCCCCGCTGCAGCGCGTCCCAAAGTTTGCTCCCCCCGGGGAGGGGTGACCTTGGGGCAGGTGGTGCGCAGCGGGGCGGGCGCTGCGGGGCCGAACCCCCGGGGCGGCACCGAACCCCCGGGGCGGCGCCGCCGCTTCCCGGTAGCGGCCGCCGAACTCGGTGAGCGCGGAGCGGCACCCCGAGAGAGGAGAGGAGCGGAGCGGAGGGGGTCGGGGCTGCCGCCCGCGGGTGGGCTCCGGAGGTCGGTGCCTGCGGTTCCGCAGCGCTACGTCCCTCGGCCGGTCCGGCTGCTTCTCGCGTCCCTGCGCGTCTTCTGCCTGTGAGTAAACTTATCGCTGTGTCCAACTTCCGAGTTGTTTGTAAGCGCGGAGTACGGCAAAAATGACTTTTACTCCAATAACGCTGATGATGAGGAAGGCTGTGTTGCATGCATCGACTGCGGTTGGAAGATGTTCATAAGGGAATTACTGTGCTCTTTGGAGGAGTGGGGTGAAAAATCATTTAGGACTGTGCGATGTGAGTTGGAAGTGTTCCCTTCGAGCCCTACAGACAGAAACCTTTCCGAGTAAGGGCTCTCAATCCCGAGGGGCTGCCCAGCACATAGGTACTGTGTGAGAGAGGCTGGAGGATGCTTAGGATGCTCTCTGTGTGTGTGTGCCCTGGGATAGGATCTGCTGACAGCTGAGGGCCGACTTTCTACTGCTCCCGGAGTCAAAGCAAAACTACTATGAACTTTGAGAATAGCACAGTTTGACTTGTCTCTGCTCGGCAAAGTTCAGTGCTGCATGCAGTCCGGGTGGGTACGGTGACGTAAGGCTCTCAGAGTATTGAAGCGTTGTGGTTAATGCTTTATTTTCATGCTGTCACTTAAGAATCGGTGCCTGTTATTAGTTTTCATTTGCTTGGACTTTCTGTGTCCTGATAGTTTCAGAACAGTTGCTCGGAGCTCTGCGGATGAGCACCGTGTGCTGTCTGGGGGAGCCGGCAGCGGATGGCTCCCATGGTTTGTGCTCAGAGGGTCTGCATGGATGGAGCTGCTGCTCCTTGCTGGGAAAGCTTGGTTGGACTCCTAGGTGAAATACTGCATAACGGCAGGCATTAAGGCATGAACGCAGAGAGCTTTAATAAGCTGAGTTCTGCGAATCAGGGATGGAAATCAAAGCACTGCTTATTTATTTTTCTTCTGACCTTGTGAACCATGAGGATGCAGTGTGCAGAAGTCCATAGCATCTGCCTCTAAGAATTAAATTTTCATATGGTGACCAAGCTAGCAAATCTCTGACTAAATATAACAACTTTTTTTTTTTTTCCTCCTCCCCTTATCTCTAGGCTTACTGAGAAATATAATCTAATCTCACGTTCCTAAAGTAGGCTTTGATGGCAGCCGAACTAATGCATGCAGGGAGCCCTACGCACATAGCTGGTCCTGCTGTACTCACCCTGTGCAGGGCGCAGTGGATGCAGTGCACAAATCCTGCAGCCAGAAAGTATTGCGTGGACCCGGAGCTCTGACTGACGTGCTTAGGCCCAGAGACTTTTACATTTTACAGTCACAATCCAGGTTTGTGGGTTTTACGCAGCCTTTATCCACGGATCATTGCAAAGTTGTAGGAGGTGAATCAGTCCTCAGCATTTTTTTCTGCTGCCGTGCCTGGAACTATCAGCTTTTTTTCTATCTTTTTTTTTTTCTTTTTTCCTTTTTTTTCCCCTCTCCCTCTTGTTTTAGAATAATTCATCTGCAGAACTATTTTGACAATTTACTATAGCTTAGATGGGCTATGTTTTCTGAAGCATTCAACATACAACAATAAAACTGCCATTGGAGAAAACTACCACATTTAGTTACTTTTTTTCCAGAATGTCTTCCCCTCCCCAACCCAGAAAGCATTGCTTTTGTCTTCAGTCATCTTTTGCTTTTCCTGACAACAGATAGATGGCAAGTTAGTAATTCGGAGCATCTATTTACTTTTGCTATTTGAAATAGCAATTTCCTGTTTATTGCTTTGGGATAAATTACAGTGCTGTTATGCTATATGTGTATCTTTTGGTATAAGTGATTGGAATAGGTGGAAAAAGTTAGCTTGTCTTTTTTTTCTTTCTTTCTCTCTTTTTTTTCTTTTCCTTCTCTTTTTTTTTTTTCCTCGATTCCTAAGAAACCACTGCTCTGGTATGGCGGAATTGTTTCTCAAGAGAATACATTCATTTCTCTTCATTGAAGATTAAAGCTTGGCAGTTCTCAAGTGCAGACTCTTGTGTAATAGCTTCTGTCAGGGCGGTGGCTTTGCTGGGGCAAGGATGACGTCCAGGCTGCTGTTGGTAACGGTTTGGATTTTGTAAGGTTGCCCTTAATTGAACAGCTCTCTTGTGTTTGACATTTGCCATGACCTCTTGCTGTAAGGCAAAGGAGACAGTTAATGATTTTGAAGCTTGTCTTTCACTCAGTGGAAAATGAGGATGTTTGGTTCTCAGTCTTGTTCTAACTCCTAGCCAGTGTGGAATTTTCATATACACACACATATATAGGATGCTCTATATTCTCCCTATAGCAATTGATACTTCTACGTATGTATGGAAAAATTTAAACACATACTGACAGCCTAAGTATTTGCAGATTGTTTTATAGATACAATAGTCTATAAAATCTGCAAGTCTTATCTTTAAATTGCTGCCTTGATTAATCAGTGTTTGCAGGCAGCAATTAAAAGTTATTATAAGCGGTGAAGAAAGCAATGAAGAGAAAGCAGACTAGGGGTGGCAAACATGGCACTGGGAATGGACAACACAGGGAAACAGGAAGCAGAGGACACAAAACAAGGTAAAATGGGAAGAAACAGAAGAAATAACTGGGAAAGTGGGATGGAAGTAATGCTAGCAGGCAGGGAAAGGGGAAAAATGGGACTTTCTGTCTGGCTTCACACAGATTAAATTCAAACATCAAATTGTGCTGGTCATGTGGTTGACATTATGGTAGTGGTGAGCAGAAGCTCGAGCCTGTAGAGAAGACCTGGTTTAGTTATCTTAGTTCAGTTCCAATTGATAGATCTTGTGCTCCGCTAGAACAGCCCATGTGGCTGCTTTGCCGTGGTACCTCTATGTATTTGCTCCCTGGTAATTATATTGAAATTGCTGAGTTGAGCTTTCAAAGAGCTCGTGGTGGTAACTGCTTTCCTTCCCAAACAGTCAAATTGCTGACTTGGTGGTGAGGGCCTTCCCAGCCCATTAGATGCATGTGGGCCTTTATGCCTCTTTCAAAACATCATTTTCTAGCAAACATCACCCTTTTTTTTTTTTTGTTTTGTTTTGCAGAATAAAATAAACAAATAGCTTTTTCTTGAATGTGTTATACTGTGGTGCAAAGGAGCATTTTTGTGTCATACCAGATGTCTAAACCCTACAGACTGAAAAAGATGTCTTCATGAGTCATCTGATGGAGTCTCGCACAGATGCTTGACATTAAGATGTATGAAACTTACATACATAGTTTATGTATGTGAAAGTACTCCCATTATTTTTCTTAACAGCTGAGTAGTAGTTTTTTTTCACCTAATGTAAGCCGGAATTGGCTATCTTCTTGAATGTTTTGCCTTAGAATTCATTAAATAATGGAACAGTAGTTTTCCAAGCCAGCATGAAATGAATTAACTCCAAAATTTATATAAAGATTCAAGGAAAATACAGAGATTTTCATTGCTGCCACTCAGGCAAACTGCCAGATCTCTGTGTAATAATGTTATTTGTGCCAAAATTGTGGGTAATGCCAGGGGAAGAACCAGATTCTGTAGAATAGACAGAGTGGAATGGGACAGAGCAATGTAAAGGTTTGCTTGATGGTAAAGGCTTGCTTTTTTGAATGGGTTATTAAAATGATGTGTTATACCTTTTACCTCCTTTAACTTCCCATTGAATACATCTTGGGAAATGCTTCACTGACCCATTGGAGTATCTAGGAATTGCATTCAAGTATCTAGGAATTGCCACATACACCCTGTGCAATTTAATGGTAGGTCTATAAAATCTTTTGACCTCTGAGTAACTTTTCTTCATAGAATCATTGAGTTTCAACCCCCCTGCTATGTGCAGGGTCGCCAACCACCAGACCAGGCTGCCCAGAGCCACATCCAGCCTGGCTCTTTTTCGTACATTTGTTACTATATAGTTCTGATCTTTTTAAAAATCTCTTTCCTCTTCCTGTGGTATTCTTAATCTTTTTTACTTTAGGCCTCAAAGTCCCCTTTCCTCACAGTGCACTTATTTATTTATTTATTTTGCATTTTTTTACTTTCAAGAGGGTAGACTTACATCAGCATCAATTAGGAGATGTTTACATTAATTAGGTGATGCAGGATAGCCTGTTACTTTTCCATGTCCCTTCTTTGAGCATGGAGAGACAAAACATTGTTTCCCTGTAGAAGTGGTGAGTTTGGCTGATGGAGTGGTTGATGTGCTAGGGACCCCGGGGTCCTTGTAGCCCACTCCGCTTCAGCAGGGACACCCAGAGCAGGGTGCCCCCATCTGTGTCCAGGCAGCTTCTGCAGATCTCCAAGGAGGGGACCCCACAGCCTTTGGGCAGCCTGTCCTGGTACTCAGTGAGGATTACAAAAAATATGTGGGTTTCTTTGTGGTGGATTTCCAGAGCAGTCTTTGCAAATTTTGTGACTGTGGATGGGTATTTGATGAAAGATGCAACTTCAGCAAATGCACCTCTGTGCTGCTCAAACTCCCCAAAGTTGGCATTTCACTCCGCAGCTTGCCTACATGTTGCTTACCTTTCATTCAGTTTTCTTGTGATATGTATCCCCAAAGAAGGTTTCAGTGCTCCTTGTGCTCATGATCATTTATTTTCGCAAGGGCTGAGCAGGAGTCCCCTGCAGAGACATTAGCAGTGTCAGGTTGTGTGGTGAAGAGCATGAGGTGCCTGAGGCTTTCCTCTCTGCAAAAGAGTAAAAAAAGAGCAGCAAGAAAGAGCTGAAGCAAGTGGGTTTGGGGGCCAGGAGCTTGCTTGTACAACTGTATTTTTTTCCCCCCTCTTAGGATCATGATGCCGCAAGTAAATGAAGTACTGTTATCCTACTGTATGTTCACACTACTGGCTATTGAATGCCTTAGCTCTGGAAGAATGCAACTTAGCCTTGTCTGATTTAGGAGTTTTGGATAACTTACATCCTAACATACATAGAATCACTAAGGTTGGCAAAGACCAGTAGGATCATCTAGTCCAACCATCAACCCATCGCCACCACTCCCACTAAACCACACGTGCCTACTCCTCCTTTTCTCTGCAGATGTGATATTAGGGCAGTCCCAGCTCATGTCTGTGTGTGCTCCCTCTCTGTCCTCATGTCTGATATGCAGTTGGAACAGTTGAAGTCCCAAAGCTTGGAGGAGATCTTCAGGGGAACAAAAAAAAATAAGATGCATTTACTTATTCATTTGCAATATGTGGTATGTTCTTAGACTGTCAAAAAACTTTGTAGGTTGTGAAATTAGTTACTGCATAACCAACATTGCTGCCCAATTCTGTACTAACTTTGAAATTTACCAAAGCTTTATTGCATAAATGAGAAGTATTGCTGCATAACTCAAGTATAATGTACAGCATAATATGCAAGATTGCTTATAATTAGACATTTACTAATTGCTTTAGAATCTAATTGTGTATAGCTTTTTGTCCTTGGATGATTATTCCAAGTGAAATGCAGCAGTATTATCTTTTTTCTCATCACTGACATACTATTCACTGATTTAAGAACATTTTCTTTCAATAGTACCTAAAATAATACAAACAGTAATCCTGTGGAAGTAGAACCTTCTGTGAGTGTGTTGGAGTCAGCATTGGGTTGCTGCTGGGTATTGGGATGGTAGTAGGCAAAACTGCAGGGTCCTCCTGGGGCCATGTGAAACAGACCACGTTCTGTCAAGAGAGTTGGGAGGGGATAATGCTTTGGTAACAACAAATCCTACCTTGGACTGAGTTCTGTCTGGCAAGAGCCTGAATTCTGATACTAGGAAATGGTTTCTGTCCCTTGTTGCTATGAGTGTACGTGGAGGTTGCTTGGAAATGTTTGTTGGAAAAACTGTTGTAGAATTACCCATCTTCACTTTGAAATCCACAAGGATGGATTAGATGTGTTCGTTACGTGGTCATGGAGTATGCAATTAGCACTCTGGCTGGATATTTATTATGTATCTGGTGAGGAAGTGCTTTCTGCTGCCATTTTTATTCTAATAAACAATGCTTTAATATGGATAATCCTCTTTTAACATTAATTGGAACACAGAGCTAATGCTTGCACATCTTCAGTTTGGAAACTGATGGGACAGCTATTGTACGCCGCTGCAGTATCAGCAAAGCAAAACTGGAGGGAAGCGTGAAGGAATCACGCATTATAAGCATGAATGTATGGGTTTTGTGCTTTGTCCAGTCACATTTCCAGTTTCATACGTGCTGATATAGTCATTATAAGGGCTTTAATTGGCAAAGAGCTTGCCAGCCTGCCTTTGCCAGCTCTGCTGAAATCCTGGCCAAACTTCTCAAGAGTGCTGTAATCTGCAGTTGGCTGAGAGCGGCGGATATAAATAGATGATACGGTGCTGAATTACAATTGATTATTGAAATTCAGCTAGTATGTAATAGATAGCCATAAAAAGGCAACATTGTTTCCCTAATATGGGGCTTGAAATGAATGCGGTCCTTTTTTTAATTTAGCAAAGTTAGTGTTTATCACAAAGTCATAAAATCTAGCCTATATTTTTGTGATTCTTTGCAAACAAAAATCTTCTTCTGTTCTTAATAAGAAAAGAGTTTTGGTCTGTTATCTGGGTGGCTTCCAGTAGGAACAGTTCATTATTTTATTTTGGGCCAGGCAAAAGCTGGATGAAGACAAAGTGCATTTTATATATAAATTGCTTTTCAAGCATTTTTCTTCAGAAACCATAGAGGAAAACAACAGTATTCAGCAGATGCTCTTCTCAAAATTATTTGCTTTACCCCCTCTCGATAATAAAGAATATTTGGGATTTAACAGGAACATGGGGGGGGGGGGGGGGAAAGCTAACAAAATGAGTAAAACACAAAGTGTTATCCATGGAACCAGTTTTCATTAATCTGTGCTTAACTCCATAATATTAATTTCTAGAAGCTACGATAATATGGAGGTCCAATTGAGTGGGGAGGATTTGTTGGTTCCTTCAACCTGTATGGTTGGTGTGTGCGTTTGTGTTAGATCTTGCCTTCGCTGCTTGTCACCTAATGGGAGGTTTTACATTTGGCTTCCAGAAGAGAGCCAGGCCTTAAGCTGGGCGTTCCAATGAGCTGCTGGGGAAGTCCCCTTTGGGAACAGCTGAGCCAAAATGCCAATTCCTGGGACAGGAAAATAGGGAGTGAGGAAATGCTGCGTGTGGGGCTGTGCCTGATATGCTGTCTCTGTGGCGTTTAGAATCTGCAGCACTGCCAAGTAATGGGTGTGTGAGAAGTCCAAAGTCTGTCGCTTGCAAAGCATTATGTGAGGCAGACACTGGGAGTTGGCACTGAGGCTTTGTCTCACTTCATGCTGTGTGCCTGGAAAAGCCAACATTGATCTGTTGAGTCACTTCTGCTCCTTTGGAGCGTGGGACCTGATTACAGTCAGTTCAGGTCATCTTAGGTCAAAGACAAGCAGGTTATTGGAAGCCCTTTCAGTCATTAAGTCAACTTGTATCTTGCTGCACTCAAACCAGCAGTTCTTCTGTTGTAGGTGCTGTGGAGCTGTGGTTTGGGGAATTACTTCTCATCAGCTCCCACTAAGCATCAACTTCTTGGGCAGCACAGTATGTGGTGAAGGTATCTGCTATTATATCACAGGAGCAGGAAAGCAGAGAGCCATGGCTTTTCTTAGTTTGATAGCAATGGACTGGTGAGTGTCTGCTGCTGAGTTTCCATCTGGTCTCTGGCTGTGCATTCTGCAGCTTCATCTGCCTTACTGTGAAGTTTCTCGCTGCTGCCATTTTCAGTGGTGTATTAATGATGAATACATCAGCAGTCAGCATGCTAATAAGCAGCCTTATCTATCCTCAAGCAGCTACTGAAAAGCCAGGGGTTGCACACTGCTCCTAATTCAGCTCTGAGGGATGGAGCTCAGTGAAGGAAAATGCTGGGGTGAAAACTTGGGCTGCATCAAAAGCAGCATGGCCAGCGGGGTGAGGGAGGTGGTCCTGCCTCTCTGAGGCCTCACCTGGGGTACTGCATCCAGATGGGGAGTCCTCAGTACAGGAGAGATGTGGACCTGCTGGAGCCTGTCCAGAAGAGGGCCACAAAAGTGATCCCGGGGGTGGAACTCCTCTCCTGTATGGACAGGCTGAGAGAGATGGAGCTGTTCAGCCTGGGGAAGGGAAGGCTCCGGTGAGAGCTGATAGTGGCCTTTCAGTATCTATAGGGGGCTGCAAGAAAGAACAGACTCTTTAGCAGGGTCTGTTGTGATAGGACAAGGGGAAATGGTTTCAAACCAAAAGAGGGGAGATTTAGATTGGATATAAGGAAAAAGTCTTTTACAGTGAGAGTGGTGTGGCACTGGCACAGGTTGCACAGAGAGGTGGTGGATGCCCCATCCCTGGAGACACTCATGGTCAGGCTGGAAGGGGCTCTGAGCACCTGGTTGAACTGTAGGTGTCCCTGTTCATGAAGGGGAGTCAGACAAGATAACCTTTGAGGGTCCCTTCCAACTCAAATGATTCTGTGATTCCATTAAATGAATTAAGGTGTGAGATTCTTCCTTTTGATGTTTGTTTTAATGCTAACAAGCAAGGTGTGCTGCCTGGTTTACACTAAATGCCGAGGAAGAAAAGTCGCAGCCAAGCAGTTGCTGGGGCAGATGCTGAGTTCCTATAACTTGCTGTACTTCTGTAATTTCATAACGCTTGTAACCAGTTCTTTCATGGGATTTTCTTTATGGTCTCTGGCACAGCGCTGGGTCTCTGGATTGCTCAATAAAACCCAGACCTCTGAATGCTTTATATCGTTCACAATGAATCAGACCATTCACTCGCATCCAGAGTAGCGATGAATTGCTTGAAATTTCCTTGCCTAGGAAGGAGCAAATCGCTCTCGCGTTTGCGGGAGGAGGAGGAGGCAGAAGGAAAGGAAGCATGGGCACGAGGCGTGCGGCCAAGGTTGGGGGGCAGCACCCATTGCCCTCGCTGGAGCCCGGGGTGGATGCGTGGGGTGCGGGAGGCTCCGCTACCGCCGCTGCTCTCTGCCTGCAGCCACGGGAGGGAGCTCCGCGCTGGGAGCGGGGCGGTCCCGGCGGCGCTCGGCTCTGGCTGCTCTGAGGACGGGATCTGCGCTCTGCAGAACGGCTGTGGCTGCGCTCCCTTCTCTGCAGCTCCTTGTTTCTCGGGGCGCTGGGATCAATGCTGTTCTATGCATCCGACGGGCTGAAAGGTTACGCGAGGCATTGTGTGCCGGGCAGAACAAGAGGCTCTTTTCACGCGGCGCATCGCTGCGGTTGCCGGCAACTTTTAATGAATGAGGAAATGTTACTTTTTCTTCCCGGCTTTATTTTTGTGGTTGACATTTCAGAATTACTGAACAAACATCTGTAAAGGGCACTGAGGAAGCAGAAGATTAAGATGCGAAGATATGAAGTAGACTGATGTAAATACTTCAAACACTGCTCTCATTGATCCTTTCCCTTCTTTAGTAGATTGTGCCAGACAATCCAGAATGGAAATAAGTTTTTACACACTGTTCCCCACACCCCAGATAAGTGGGGTTTTGTTTTGTTTTGCTCTCTTCTGCGAGAGGAACTCAGTAAAGGTACTCCTTTATCCTGAAGAATGCTAAAGAGCAGTAGAGACACAGAATAATAGAATCAATCATAGAACTGAGTTGAGAGGGATCTTTTAAAAGTCATCTGGTCCAACGCCCCTGCAATGAACAGGGATTCCTACACTAGATCCAGTGCTCAGAGCCCCATCCAGCCTGACCTTGATGTCTCTGAGGATGGGTCTTCCACCGCCTCAGGACAATCTGTGGCAGTGCCACACCACCCTTATTGCAAAACATTTCTTCCTTATGTCCAATCTAAATCTCCCCTCTTTTAAGTTTGAAGCCATTTCCACTTGTTCTATCACTCTTCTCATAGAAGAGGTGTTTCATCCCTGGGATCATTGTTGTAGCCCTCCTCTGGGCATGCTCCAACAGGTCCTTGTCCCTTCTGTACTGAGGACTCCACATCTGGACACAGTACTCCAGGATATGGATGGCTTTCTGGGCTTTAAGGGCACATTGCTGGCTTATGTCCAGTTAAACCACATAAACCACACAAATTTATAATAGCTTTATAGCTTATCCAATTGTTGGAAGCAGTGCTTTATTTAAATTTTACATAGTTTAATGTGTTGTAACTCTTCCCCCAGCAGAGTACTCTTCTTGGACCTGCCTCTTGTATGCACCAGCACACTTCTGCATAATTTGCCCCTTGTGCAAGTTCTTGTGCCTCAGGGAAGAAAGCTCATCTCAGTGCTGGGAGGAGAAGGTTGGGAGGTGGTGATCAGGCTGCATGGGGGGCTTATGATCCTTAGAGTTCAAAAATAAGAATTTCTGCTGTCCTGATGCAGTTTCTTGATAAACCAACATAACAGGAATATTTTAGTTTCCCAATTTTCATATTTGAAATGAAACTTCTGTTCCCTATCCATACTGTTGTTGATCACCTCAAGAAGCTGTATGGCCTAAGCACTTATGAGGTAATAAGAATCTCTGTTCCCTACCAAAGGTCTCTTGTGTATCCAAAGTAACTTGACAAATATTTGAAGGGAAAAAAGCTTCTGAATGCCACGTGAAGTTAAAAATGAGTATCTTAGAGGGGAATCAGATATGCAATAATAGAAAATGTATACTGTAGATTGAAAATGCAGCAATGTATGTTTTCTAAATGAATAATTTAATTTAAGAAATGACAGTGGAGATTCAGAATAAAGATTTAACTCAGTCCTATTGTGAGACTTATCATCTTTGTAGTTTTTAACTCTAACACAAGGAGCTCTTAATATGAGAGTTTTACTTAAGAAATATTTTCCTCTAATGGAGAAATCTTCAAAATACAAAATATGTATTCAGAGAATATACTGAACGTGAAGGAAACTGGGTTGATATTTTAAGAAACAGTAGTCTTCCAAATCAAACTCCCTCTTCTGTACGTAAAGGGATGGTTTATGTCATTTTGATGCTTGGTGTTTGTGATGATCAGTGTTCCTCACATAAAAGGATGCGTGAACAGCATCAACTAATAACACACGTCTGTGATCATCACTTTTAGCTTTACTTTAAACCTAATGAGAGTTATCACTTAGCCAGTCTGAAATTAAATTAAATCCATCAACTAATTAAAAAATAAATAAGAAATCCTGGAAGAACTGCAGACTGAAGATAAGGTTGGGAGTGCAGTATTCTGTTGTGATACAGAACATGGGAAAGCTGAGCCCCTTCGATAAATAACCTTGAATCTTCACTTGAAAATGTGTTCCTTGAACGCTTGTGAGGAACGCGTGACACATTTTTGCAGAAGTGCTTCACCAGAGCTTCCAAACCAAGCAGAGGCAGTCTGAGCTGCTGGATGTGGTTGGCTGTGTTGTGGCAGTGGTAGTGCTTGTGGTGGTGATGGTTTTGTTGTTGTTACTCAGGACCGCTTATTTAAAATGCCACTCTGTAAGAAGATCTTCACATCTGAACTATAAATGCTGCTGACTGACCTCGTAATCCCTCACTCTAATATTTCATTACTACATTCCTTTCTTATCTTTAATTTTACACAGTTCTGTCTTGGCAAAGAAGGAGTTTGTGAAAGTTTGTAAATAGAATCTGTGTGCGTGCACGTCTGTGTGTATATGCATGGAGCTAGATGGATGCATATGGATTTGTGCTACCAAATGCAATCATGTTGACTCTTTGTCTACAAATGTCTTTTGGACTAGCAGCATTACCCCTTTGGAGACCGTAGCTATCAAATGAAGGACAGTATTTTGAGGGGGCAGAAACCTTTTTTAGGAGCTAGGCTAACCACAGTGAGACTCTAAAAGAATTAAACCAATTGTTCAACCTATGTCAGTTTCCTCATATAGCCTCCCTTGAGAGGTTGCTGCCTGCAGCACCTTCCAGCCCAAAGTTATCTGTTCCTTCCTCGCTGTGGGTGGTATAGGATCTTGTGGGGGTCACCTGGGACTAAGTCAAGGTCCCCAAAGTCACCTTGCAGAAGGTTGCTTCCCACCACGTGAGGCTAAATAAATATAAATCCCACTGCAGGACAGCAAATAGCTCACCCCGTGCAATGTGCAATGTCGCTGCTTTAAGGTTGAAACCAAGTTCATGTTTATTTCTTTCAGTGTCTCATATTTAAAAATGAAGAGTGATAATCTGTAGTGGTGCATTAAATAAATTGCTTTTTTTCCTCTTCAGAAATGCTTTTCCTCTGGGGTATTCAGTGGCAATAGCAGTAAAAAGCAGTCGCTATGCTTGTGTTCAGAGAATGTGCTCTCTCTTGTGGCCCTGCTCTTTCAGTGAACTTTTATCTTGCTAAAATGAATATTTTACGATTAAGAACACTTGGTCACATCTGGTACTTCTCGAAAATGGTTGCATTTCCAAGAATAGCATGCAAACATGAAACCAGAATCACAAGCAGATGTTTGCTAATATGGCCATAGATAACCTTTCAGCTTCACGCTTAATTTTCATGAATAACCATCTGTAAAGAATGCAGATTAATGGAGAGCAGAGATGATCTCTGTCAGTGTCAATATGTTAACTTTACTGTATTGCTAATATGGCACTCGTTACTATAAAATAGCATTTCCTCGCTGTACAAAATTGTTAGCTGCTGTTTTCAGAAAAGTGATGCTTCCTTCTTTCTCACTTTGTCATACTATGTTAAGGTTGTAAAAAAGCATTTTTAGCGTACAAGGTGACTACTTGTGTCAACAAAACTGCTAATTATGGCTTGATTCCTTAGCAAACATTATTTCCCTTCCCCCCCAGCTGTAGACAATGAGTCAAGATGTGGAACAGAGTGAACCTCTGTCTCTCTCTCCTTGTTAGCCTTTGTATATTTATTGAGATTCCTGTAACAGAGCTGGTGTAAGTGGGGTATTGGTTCACTTGACTCCTGGCTTCGAACAACCATATTTAAACTTACGTTAAAAATCCAAAACCTCAACATCTATCCATATCCAGGACATTATCTTTTGCTTCTCTTCTTGTATTATTTCTCCTTTGACTTATATTTAGTTTTGGATAGCTCAGCTTACAGGTTTTGCAGATGGTTCACTGAAATATCTGCCCATGGCTAATGGACTGGGAGACCAAGGCCTGGGCTGTGCTGTGTGCTGCACATGGCCTTACTGATGTGACCTTGCTGTGGTGAAACCTTAAACATTGACAAAATGCCATCGTAGGGAAGGCATGACATGGGGCGATGTTGGAAGCATCCCTTAAAACCTGTGGCTTTTGGCTGCTCCAAGTGTGAGGTGCCCACCATCTGCTCTCTTTTGCAGTACCCACCAGACCCAGGTGTTAGCGTGGTTCTTGGCAGTGGTTTGAGACTTCAGAATGGGTGTGAATTTGAGAAATAAGTGGTAACAGGATGAGTTTGGAGGACGATGTGCATTAACAAATGTGCTTGCCCAGGAGAGGAGCCTTGCAGAGGAGAGGTGCAAAGTGCTGATTTAGTTAGTTCAGAAACTTCCAGATAGCTTGTCACTTGGTGAGAATATTGATGTTCTTCTGAAACAGAAATGCATATGAGCAGAAAATCTGTATCCCAACATAACATTTGTAGACAATATGAAAGAACTGTTTGGAAAAATAGCACATCAATAAGAATTCATTAGAGCCTTTCTCTCATTGTAGTTGAAATACCTTCAAAGAGAAGCTAACAATTAAAATACATTCAGAAGCAAAATAGCCTTGTAGGCATTAGGAAAGGGGTGGGTAGAAACTTCACGTTAATAAAATATCCCAGCTAGAGTATTATTTTGCATCTCATGTTCTTTAGTTGGCTCCCTTGGTAACTTACAAATGGAGAATAAAATTTACAATTATAGCTGATTAGATATTATGAGTTCTCAACAAAGTATGTTTATGTTCTGTATGCAATTATTGCAGAGTTGCTGGGCACAACTCTGTAGTTGATCTCAGCTATCTTTTGCGTTCAAGCAATTTAGTCTCTTCTGTTTTGTATGAGGAGAACACACTTCATTCTTCAAACTACAGCAATCATCAGATAAAGAATTTTTTTTCAACCAGTTTGTCACTTATAGTGGAAAACTAATCTAATTTCAAGAAATAATAACTATGCAAAAGATTTTGATTGTGTCAAGTGTGGTTATGTAGGCTGTATTTGAGTTTCAATAAGAGTGTTCTCAGTTTGGAAGCAATAATCCCAGCCATGGGGATTATGGCAGCCTCACTGGCTGCCATTCCTCCTGGTTTGCTGACCTGTTCACCGTCAAGTGCGTCAGCTATGTGAATCCTAGACGTGGTTCTGTGGGTTCTCTGGGCTCTTATGTGTTTTGGTGTGGTTGTCAGGCAATGCATTGCTGCACCATATTGCAAGGAAATGGAAACAAGGAGGTTCTGGTGTTCTGCCTCTTGCTTTCACTTTGGATGGCTGGTCTCTCACTAATGCAGCCAGTGGTTTTCAGATATGGCCAACTCATCATTCGTTGTTCCCTACTATTAAGCAGTGTTCTTAAGAGTATATATATTTTTGTTTTAAAGTTTTAGGAGAATATGTGCTGTAATTATCAACCTGCCAAACTTTGAATATGTACTATTGGCCTTAAATTTAGGAAATGCGACTTTAACCACTGTCAGATGTGAGTTAAATGAATAATTGCATGTTTATAAGACAGATTTTGGTAGACTTGGAATCTTGATAATGCTTATTTTTTCCAGGCATTATCCCCATGAGCCTATATTGCATTAATTGCATAGTTAATGGTTAAACTCATTCATTTTCATTTTGTGGGGATTGTCCCTTCTGTCCTTCTTTCTTTCTGATGTAAAGGTCTCATTTAAAATCCTGAAACATGGAGATGGATGTTGGTAAAATAAAGCTAAAAGGTGCTAATATGAATGCCCAAAGTTCACTGTTTCTTCAGGTGTATGTCAACTCAGCTCTGTGGCCAAACACTGAAGGGCAACTGCTGTTGAGAAAGTCTGATCATCTGTTTGCTGACAGCTGTTGTGGGGTGTCACTACTGGGTTAAAAATATTTGATTTTGTGACTGTTGCAATATTTCCTGGTGTGCATAGCTGCTAAACCGCTCATTCTTCCAGCTTTAATTGCATTTTAACAAACAATTTTTTTGGTTAGTCAACCTTGATGATACGTTGTGTGCAGCGTTTAAAGCTGAGGCGATGCTGCAGCTGCCGGGAAGGATGTAACTGCTGCTTTTGAAAGGGGCTTTGTCTCATCAACTCTAAAATCCTTTTTTCCTGTTGTAGGTTTCCCAAAGGCACGGTGCTGCAATGCCCCGGAATGCCTCATGGCAGGGGTCCCCGGCCGCCCCGCTGGAGCGTGGCCCTGCCCTGTAGGGAGCTGGGTAAGTGTGACACCCATCCTCGGCGTGGGCAGCACTGCCTTACACATCTCATGTGGTCAGATGGGCCTTCCCGGTAGTTGGGACAGACTTGGTAATGTGGATTGCTTGATCAGCCCCTTCTTGCTGTGTTCGCCTGGCTTTAGGGTACTTTGGAAGAAGATCTGCTGAGTGGAGATGCACATGCACTTTGTCCTTTAGAGAGATTACTCCAGAGAGGTGGCTGTGTGGGGGATGAATGGGGAGCATATTGTGATTGAACTGGCAGGAGGTGGAGGTGCTCACTAGGATGGTGAGTTGACCCTTTACCAAGTGCAAAAGAGAAGTGGTGGGATGGTTAAGGTAGTATAGAAGAGGTGCATTTAGTACATGCTCTTGCTCCCCTCTCTTTAAAAGTGGCAAGGGTCTGGAAAATCACTGCCTTCTCTGCCATCATCAGTGTTGATTTCCTTCACGCATCATGAGTCTCATCACATCTGCCACGTGGTACTCAATTTTCTTAGGTGATGCTACCTGTCTTGGAGTAATTACTTTCTATGTGATACGCCTGTTGAATTATTGCCTTTTTGCAAATTAAAGGTGCAGTGGGTGGATAAAACCTCCTGTTTGGCCATGTAAGAAAGACACTCGGCCGTTTTCTGTGCCTGATTAGGAACTGGGTTATTCCTTGTGGTTTTATCAGTGTATAGATCAGTATATGTGCTAGGGTGTCTTGCTGAGCTACAGCAAACACTGCTTACAACTCCCGTCTCTGTGAATCAACCTCTACATTTGTGTGCCGGTGGTTGTTGGTTTATGGATGGTTATAAGCTTTTGTAACTGTAGACTTTTGGACCCAGATGCTACTCCCAGTAGCCCTGGTAAGAAGTCCCTTGGGTCTATGGGGAATCTTTAGGAACTAATCCATCTGTGCTATATGTCAGAGGGAAGGATGGGAAAGAGATACATATCTGAAGTAAAGAAATACTGTCTTTGTTTTTCTACAGCTAAGCACAGTCCGGCTGAATCCTCTTGGATAGCCTGGAGCCTGAATATGCCAGGCTGAGGGGAGAAGAAATTATACTGATTTATATAGCTAACATAGGCTGATGCTGGAATGGTTCTTCAGATTTCTGGTTTAGGAAAATTGGAGATTACTGATGGACTGTTGCCCTTTGGACTTAAGTCTGACAAGAATGCATTTTCATACTTTGAATTCCCTGAGGCCAAATATTTGCAGTTTTGGTCTACTAATGTACTTGCTTTAGTAAGCATCAGCTGAACCAGACAGTGACTGACAGCCATTGTCAGTGTCTGACTTAATGCGGGAAGATGCTGCTGATATTGAAATTACCTGTTCTCCAGAAGTGACCTTCCAAAGTCATGCTGTTAACCAGTTGTCCCTTCTTGTCCCAGTTATTCAACAGCAGTCATTTAACTTCTGGTCCTGTTCTGCTGAGGGAACTGTGTTCAGGACAAGGGGTTACTCTGCCTCCCTGAAGGGGCTGCGCTTCCACTCACCTCTAAGCAGTGCAGTTCCTGCTCTTCTCACCTTGAGGTCTGGTTAGCCGAGTTTCCTTGTCACTGGATTTTGGGCCAAACCACTGCTGTTAGCCCAAGTGTTTGAAGCTGTTTCTGTTCATCGTGCTTTGCATTCATTATACTGGCTGCCTATAGATAGAGTTTAAATTCACCTCACTGGTATGGCTGCAGTTCTGAGGGCCAGGATCTGAGCCTGTGCCAGACACCTTTGAATCTGAAGTACTGCAATTTTTCTTTTTTTTTTTTTTTAGTAGATTTAGCATTTGCAAGGGGTCTCCTGTTTGAGGTTTTGCTATTAACTCAAGCTGGGAGCCAGCAAAGCTTTGAAGTGGTGAAGTGGTGTCTGGAAAGAGGATATCTCAGTCTCCCTTCAAATATGATTCGCATCCCTCCAACATTGAGTATATATTTAAAGTATAACTTTTTCAGAGAACTTTTGAAACTCTCTCAACAGTTGATTGTTGACTTATTGTTTAGAGTAGGATGGTTTAATTCAGTAGAAATATGCCTCATAGTTGCTTTTCAGGCTGCTTTCATGTGTGAGCACCTTCCAGCAGTAGGTTTTTTAGGCTCATTTGATTTCTATCCAGACCTGACTGGCATTTGCTGTAGGTTGAGTCTTGCATGTACTTGTATGTACTCCCCCTCCCTTACACTGTTCCCAGATCTGTACTTGGAGAACTCTGTGAAAATGAGGAGAGTGAAGGCAGTCTTGTGGTTGTTTTTTGCTATTTATTTTCATTAGCATTGCTGCTTTGGATATTAAGCATGTTTGGTTTGTTGCAATAGATGTATACCTTAGCAAATTCTGCATGTTCAGAATGTGTTTTCACATTTACTCCTGATTTTCAAATCTAGGTTTTTTTGTTGTTGTTGTTTTGTTATGTTTTGTATTTTTTTTCCTGAAGGAAAAGAAAGTGCAGGTGTTTCTGGCTCACGTGATATGTCTTGCTTCTGATTCTCCCTCTGAGTCTTTATCGTCACATCTGTTTTCTTTGGGTATCTTACTGCAAGTGCCCAACTTAGAAATGGGCTTTTCTTGACAGCTTGCAGAAGGCACTTTCAACTTGCATTTCTTTTTTTTTTAATTTTGTATGCATAAGCAAAGCAGAGGTACCCAGTGTATGATTTTCAGTTCCTGACATGAATGAGTCAGAATTCTTTTGCTTAGCAGATTTCTGTCTTTGCCAGTTTGTTGTTCTAGGGACTGTTTGCTCTTGTTGTTCTTTGCATGCATTCTGTACAGGGTTTCTGCATTTCATTTTTGCTTTCACCTTTCTTTAAAATTAATCAAGAGAGAACATTTTGGTAGTGTGGCTCTTCTGTCATCTCCTTTTTTTTAACTTTTTTTCCTTCCTTCATTCCTTCCTTTCTGGGTTGACTGTAAACTTGGCTCATCCCGTGGTGTGATGCTTGTTTTGAGGATGTTCACACGAGGTGATTATGTTGTACAGGAGGAAGCTACATCCTGAACAAGTGATTAGTTTGCTCTTTTTAGCTGTACTCTGTTTATTACATAAGAAACACAGGAAAATATGTGAACGCATTTGGTCAGTCTCGATTTCATCTCAGATCTGGCAAGTCTTGGCACTGAGAGCAATTCTCTATCTCTGCAGCCATCCTCATATTTGTAAATTAAATTTGCAAAAATGATTCTTCTGAAAACTGCAAGTTCATAAGAGAGTCAAATGGTCTATTAAAAATGAGAACACAAAGACCCTTTCTACCTTATTCTGTGTTTGTGATGAACACCGAGATGTAGCTCTCAAAAGCTGCTGGATCCTGAAATGCTGCATACAGCCTTGAAGAAGAGGCCACATGTTCCTCCTTTCATTTTCTACCACTTACTGGTGCCTTAGTTCTACTACTGTAGTATCTTTTTTTTTTTTTTCATGAAAACATCTATGATAGCTGCTCCAAAAGTAATGCATCCTATTTTATGATGTTGGCCCACAACATCAAAGGTGGATGTTGGTGGTATGGCAGTAGAGGTGGAACCTTCCCACCAGTATTCCATTATATTTTGTTGCTGTGTGACAGATGACAGCAGAGGGGCAGTCTGACAGAATGACGTCTGACATGGAAGTGTGTATGAAGCAAAGGTGTGGAATTGAATTCCCCCATGTAAAAAAAAATGTGCCTGATACTTGCACCGACCCAACTCATTGACACTTGCTGAATCTTTCTGGAGACCACGGTGGATGTGAGCGCAGTGAAGTAGTGGGAGGTGCATTTCAGCAGTGGCAGCAGTGATGTGAAGGACAAGCCACATTCTGGATGACCATGCATAGCTGTCACACCACAAAATGAATAGTATTTTTGTACAGCTCATCTGTACAAATCAGCTAACGGTGGTGACTATGCTGAAAAATAATGTTTTGTAGCTGAGAATTTGCTCCATGAAATAGTATCATTGTGCTCTTTGTATCTGTTGTAGTTTCTATGGAAATAAATTGGAGGCATTACTTTCACGGCTACCTACATAGATGTCTATTTCAGCTGAGTACATACATTTATCTTCTGTGAGATAATAGTTCCACTCCCTCCTTCCCAAGTTGCCAAACTTTTTTCTTTCACTGAAATCCCAGTAAGGGGGCCAACTAACCCCGTCAGAGTGTCTTCGGAGGCTGGGCTCAGCACTTGCTATGGGCATGATCTGTGCAGTATTAAAACAATAAAACTGCGGTACCTTGTGGTGAGTCCCAGTGCATCACACTTATTCTTAAGCACTGAATCTTTACCCATTTTCAAGACAGGTTCATCTTGGTATAATCTCACTCAACTGGGTATTGATTTCTGCCATCTTGCCTGAAGTTGTTAATATGTTCTCTTCATTCTAATTCTCCTTATTTAGGAGGATTTACAGGACCCTCTTTGGGAGATGAGAGTATTGCCAGTCCTCTGCTGAGATAGTGTCTTGAGGAGCCTCTTGATTTCTTCATTTCTTGTCATTATCTGCAAAGCTTTCCTAGACTTTGACCACCTGATTTCTCCTTTCAAGATGTTTATGTTTGTCTAGAATGGGAGAGGATGAATTTTGGTCCTTCATGAACTTGAAAGGAAGAATGACTAATTCTTCCACTGAGAACCGCTGAAGAGTGCATATTTTTAGCAGTGGGGCATGTGACTGGGGAAACATATCTGAACGTCTCCGCTATCTGAAGCTTAAATCCATCTACTTAATCTCAGGACATGGGGAAGGAACCCTCTATCATGATAGAGATTTCTTGTTGCTGTAAGGATGCGTTGTCTGTTCACTGTTCACCAGGTAACGATCAGTTGGTATTTTCTGGGGATATATAGCATTAAATTCTGTGAGAGTTTATCAACATGTCAGGTGGCCTCTGCCCACCTCAGGCTGATCTTGCTTATGTAACGTCAAAAGCCAGTTATTTGATCCTGGGACCAACTCCTCACTTCTGTATTCTTCCACTGAGGTGTTTGTTCTTCTTTTGTCCTATAGTGTTTTCAGAAGAATGGGACGCATTGAGCACCCTGAACACCTCCAGAAACAGTGACTACCTGGGCAGTCTGTGCTAATGCATTACCACTCTTTCTGAGAAGAATTTTTTCCTAATATCCAACCAATATCCAATAACCACTATCTAATTTCAAGAGGAAAAAGATTCAGTGCAGGGATTTTGATGGTGAGGCTGATAATATCTGGAAAATGTAAAAACAAATAAGTTTCCAGATCCAGTGTGATTACAGGAGAAATATCCTCAATACAAAGATTCCTTCTGGTCCACTCTTTCTCTGTTGAATTAAACAAGAGTTATCAAGAATGCACAAAATGTAGCCATAGTTGCAGAGCGCAAAGAAGTGGATGTGAATGTTGAACAATAATCACTGTGCTAGAAAATATTTCTGAAATAGTATGTGTTTTCTCTGTGGTTGGGTTTTTTTGTTTGTTTCTTTTGTTTTTAATAACACTAAATCCAGATAGTTTTCAAAGTCTTAGTCTGCAAGTGGACCATGCTGATTTTGAGGTGTAGGAGATTATATTTACTGTTGGAGGAAGCTTGTAGGGACTTTGTCTTGAAAATTATTTTTAACAGGATGAAAAATGCTCTAATTATCTGTCACTCTTTCCTGTCTATATAATAAAGGAATGAAAGATCACAAATCAGTAAATGAGAGGAAAAAATGGGAATAACACCAGGAAATAGATTGAGACACACTGAACAGTGCTATGGGAACAGTAAATTAGAACAGCTGTTTTTGGTTTTTCTGGGAAATCAAGAAGAAAAAAAAGATAGATTTCTCTTGGACTGCACTTCTCTTTCTGCTCTCAGGCTTTCCCCACCCCTTGGACTTTCTGCTTTTCTCTGTCATTTTTTCCTCCTTTTCTTGAAACAGTTGCTTCATTGAAAACCAAACTGGAGCCTACAAAGGCTCTACAGTGAAAGAAGAATAAAGGACAGAAGTTCCAAATGTTGTTGATCTGGGCTGGATTTGCCTGTAGTTCTTGTTCCTGCTTTGCGGTCCAGCCATGCCCTTGGAAGCAAATTAAGGCTGAGGGCCACATGGCGATGTAGGTGGCAATGGGCCCCAAATCCCACAGCCCTTTGTGATGCACACAGCCCTGCCTTCTGAGGTACACTGAAAGATGCCTGTGGCTCGTGGGTGTATGATTTATGGCCTGTGAACCAAGGTTGGCCAGCCTGGCAGCCCAACACTAGTGTGGGCTTTTGCTACGTATTTGTGGTATCTTGGAAGTTTATTTGCTATTACGAGCTTGTCACTTCAAGAAGAGTATAAATCTGAAATAAAAACAGTAGGGTTTTTAAATGCAAAAGAATTTAAGCAAAAGTATAAATCTGTCTACCAGCTTTTAAAGTTTTTATTTTTAAATATAAAGGGCTAGTAGCCCATTGTTATTTTTGTGAGCTTTTTGGAAGTGTAGCGCTTCTGCAAACACCAGACTTCAAGAAGCAAGGCTTTGAAAGAGCCAGATGATATTGTGAGACTCGAGGGGGAAAGATATAACGCTGATAACACTGCAGATAGCTCCTTCAAGTAGTCCCTCAGCTTCCACAGCCCTTTATTCTGGGACATGAAAGAGAAACTTGAGCCAGCGCAGGATTATGGAGCTAGGTTACAAACCTGGAGCTAAACTATTTGTTTAGTTAATGTGTTAGATGTTTATTTTATATGCTTATTTTGGTTTAACGCCTGTATGTATTTATGTATTTGGAAAACTCCTTCTTACTCCATGAGAGTTCTTCCTTTCAAGTAATTAAAGCAAGGCAGTAAGCAGCAGATGAATTGTAAAAATTCATCGCTGGCTACAATAAGAATTTGAACCTCATCCATCTGTCAGCCAAAAAAAAAAAAAAAAAGCCTTTCAAAAAGCAGATGGTCCTGTAGCTAAAACAAATCTGGATTCTGGCAGACAGGGTGAGAAATGAGTGCTGTGAGAAGAGGAGAAGCTCTGCTGGGAACTGCCTGTCCAAGCAGAGGGCTCTGGCTGCTCCTGGGCTGGGGAAAGAGGCAGTCCTGGTGAGGGAAGTGATGCTGCTATCACATGTGATAGTGATCATCACAGGTAAAAAATGGTAACTACAGTTCCTTATTATTCCTAGAACACAGTTTCATGTGCTTTTTCCGAAGGGTGCTGTCTCCTAGTGAGTGTTGCTGAACATTTTTTGTGCAATCTGAGTGTTGCCAACAAATGGCTCTGCGTAGGACGGGTTCAGGCCTGCAGTGGAAATTGTGGATTAGCATTACAGAAATCTATTTTAGACTAAAGTTCTATAATTTATGCTCTGCATATGCATAAGTATTTGCTCTTACTGCTTCAGTCTAGGAAGGTTCTTAAATTAACAACCCAATTAATAAATAATGCCAGCTCTCCATCATTTAATATTGCTTAGATGATAGCAAAATACTTGCCAGAAGTTTTTCTGCTTGTTACTCTTATGTGTGATTTTATGTAGATGAAGCTGTAGTCATACAGCTTTAACTGGGACTTCTAAAGAGAAAGATCACTGAGTGCTCTTCATCAGATTCATTGCTGCAGTGGAGAAGTAAAACTCAGCATTGGTTGTATACTTGCCACAGGTAGCACAATTTGTGTCTGGTAGTTGGAGTTTGTGGGGTAACTCTTGCAGGTGGCTTGACCTCAAGTCACCCAGCACTCTGTTAAAAGCACTGTACATGTGGCTGACTGCTCAACTCACACTGAACCTTCTCTCAGTCACAAGCAGTGCTCTCCAGAGTTTTTCCATCCTCTACATCTACAGCCTTTTCAATAGTACATGGTGGGAAACTCTCTCAAAAACAGTTGAAAAGTATAGTTAGCTCAAATGCATCCTTATTTATAGCAGGAAAATTAAGTACTTCAGGTACAGTCTTAACCTATGTGATGTTTGAAATGGATTAGAAAGAAGACAAATGTTTTCATAGCTACAAAAAGGCAGAGGAATGACTAGAGAGAAAAAGATTGTGAAGAGCCAGGTCATGAATGCCTATCTTATGGAGTGTCATGGACCAGCACCTTAGTGGTGCCCTGTGCTGCTGGCTGAGGCAGAAAATAGTGGGAGATGCTGTCTGCATCCCTCAGGATGAGTTTTATGTCCAAAGAGGCAACACCTGCCATGCACATAGGAAAAAAGCCAACCTGGAATATTTTGCGTGATTGGTGAATATGTAATTTGGTTTAAGTGAGTCATCCCCCACTCTACCACTGTTACATCTGTACTTTTTTAGTATTTGTTTGTTGCCTTCTGCCTGGATGCAGTATGAGTTAAAAATGTTCTGATAGTCACAAAAACAGATTTAAAACTGTGCCCATGGCAAGGAATGCAACCGTCCAACCTGGAGCCTTCCTCTTCTGCCTCTTTAGCAAAATGATCTAGAGCAGAAGACATGAAGAATCTTCACATACATGGCCATGTGTGTAGGGAGGGCTGCTTCCAGAGCCCATCAGTCTGGTTCATCCAGGAACCTGAGAACTGTGTGGATTGCTGCAGTTTTCATCCTTGTGCATGATCAATATTGTATCTTAAGGGAATCTTGAAGTCTGTGGGCTCACTATTCTCACTAAATTCTCACTAAATTCTCACTAAAACACATAAATGAAAGATGTGGATGTTGGTGTGGAGCTTTCTTCTGAAGGACTGGTAATAGTGTTCCATGGTTATTGTACAGGTGTGCTCTAAAAATAATGACTTTTAATGCATGTCATCGCAATCCAGTGATCCAGAGAGTGAAAGCTTGGGAAGTAGGATGTGAGTAGGGAGGAATCCAGTTCCAAATCCATTCTCAACTCTGTTTCCAGCACAATATGCACCACAGTTTCTCACCTCAGGGAAGTGTGTAGGACTGCCCTACTCCCAGAAAAGTGCCAGTTTGGCATCACTGATCATGCTCTTCCCAGAGCTGAGTTGTGACTGCTGGGATAATGCCAGGGACAAGACCTGTCCCTGTACCAACACTTCTTTCAATGGGTACACATATCTGAATGCAGGGATTCCCTATCCTGAAACTTCAAGTGACTTTGTCTTCCAACTGAACCTTGTGCCAGAGTGCCTCATTTTGTGTCAATACATAGGAAACTTCAAAGTCTGGCTGTGCTTAATTCTTTTTTATTTATTTGTGGTGAAAAGCTGTCTTGGAGAGTGCCTGAGTTTGTGCCTGTTACTGGCACAACCACCCAATAAAACCAATAAAATTGGATGTACTCTCTGTGTAGTATTAAAGCATAGGGTAGCATGAGTTTATACATTCATAATTGAAGATGTATTCAGTTTTTCTTCTGGTCTGTTTTATTGTTTCATTATTCTATTTGCTTGAACATTGAGTTTTATTAAAAATTGCTCCTCCTTGGGATGTTTGTATGTGCAGAGCTGCTGTGCTGCTCTCCTCAAAGCAATTTATTGGCTCTTCACCATAATCAGAAGAGTTGCTGGCTGCAGCACTGTGACAAACGTGTGTTGGGTTGTGTTGAGGACGACACAGTAGTGAAAGTTTGGCTTCTGCCAGTATAGAAGCGCTGCCTCCATCTCTTTTGGCCTCCCCACTGACAAAGGAGGGATGACACTGGCATGGCCCCATACCTAGCACAGACCTGCACGTCCTGCTGAATTGTGGCACCAGTGAACATAGTGCGTGCTTGCATTGCCATTTGCAAACTCCCCATTATTCTATCAGCACTACGGGCCAGTGCTGTAGGAAGCTATTTCATTTGCACACGGCTCTTGGAGTGCGCATTTCAAAGTTGTGGTTTCTTGTGGTCAGTGAGAATGTGCTCATTAAAGCTGACTTATCAAGATCTATTATTGGGTTCAAGAAGAAAATGAATTGAGCAATTTCTGCACCTTGTGAAGTATTCTTGCTCAGACACATATATCAAAGTGCTGGTACCCCACTCCCCTCCGATATTTTTTCACACCCCTCAGGGGTCTCTTTCTCAGGCTGCTGTTGATGCAGTCATTTCTTGAAAATATTAGTGGGAAAATGGGGTGTGGAGAGAAGATTAGGTTTATGGCTGTGGTACAGAAGTAGGAAGGGTAGAAAAGGGTAGAATTCACAGGCACCTTTCATAAATCAAATTTACTGTAATAAACGTCTGTTAAATACTTGAAGGAAAATGAGTTGTAGATCATGGTGGTCGTCGTGGTTTTTTTCTTGTTTTGCTTCTCTAAGGAAAGTGAAACCTCTTCAAAATCAGCAAAAACGCATCTGTAAAATCAGTGCGTCTGATGACCACAGCCCCTGGAGGACTGCATCACCTGTTTAATGTCTCCATAACACACAGTATCTTTAAGATCTTTTTATGTCATGGGTTCTTTGGTGCATCCAAGAGTAGTTATTAGATGTTAAGTAAACAGTATGGTGCATATTTTCAGAATTTGATGCCTATTGGACACTTTACATCTCAAGCATATACTGTTTCTTGAAAAACATTAACTGGTAGTAAATCTTCAGTGTCAGTTAAATTATAGATTGCAGAATTAGATCCTGGATTAGCAAACCAATGCTCTGCAAGCTGGGTCCTGGCTAAGCCCCAGCCTTGTGTGCAAAAGGCAACTGAAATAGAAGGAAACAACTGTGGTAGTCTTGCAGCAGTAGATTAAAATTAGACAGCTGAGACTGTTGCTGCCCAAAACTGGTCATCTCACTTCACTACTGACCCTGAGGATTGGACATCTGATTTTTGCTTGTCCTGATACAGTGGTGCTCTGCAGATTTAATGAGAGGAAAAAAGCCACCTGCCAAGGCAGTAGTGGTGCTTGGGTCTGGGGAGCAGCATGGAATGTGGAGGGAGGGAAAGGTTGATGGCCTTCAGCTGATTTTAATGGTCCAGAAGTCATCCAGCCCTCTCCTTTAAATTATCTGTTGGAGAGCTATGATTAAGTATCCTCTCTCTTGATAACAGCTCACTGGAAAATGTCTGGCAGGTAGTGTGGCAGCCAAACTGCTGTGTGTTAGGAGGTGTCTGATGATGCCCCAGTGTTCCACATCAGGGCTGCCAATAGCTGCAGTGCAGAACACACCTGGAATTTCTATGGCAGTGCTGCGCATGGCTGCACGAATTGTGCTAATGGCCACAAATTGGCTAGGCTCTGTTGGGAATGACAGGGTGATATATATATACACATATATATAATTATTTTTATTTTTAAGATCTACTTCCTAAATACTTAGTTTATACTATTCTTGCTCTAAGTGCTGGCCTATAGACTTTTTTTTGGTTCTTTGACAGAAAGGGGAATTCTTGTTAGCCTCCAAAATGCTCTTGACTAACTCCAGCACAGTTCAAAGCAATTTTATTTAAAAATGATGGAAAGCTGCAAGAAAAGGTTCTGAGTTACAATATGAAGAAATATTTGAAATGAATTAGAAAATTATAACAAATATTTAATGTTTCTTTCAAAGACCTTATCAAGTCTGAAGTACCTCCTGTCCAAAAAGCAGCTGGCCTCTGACAGCTCCCCATGGAGTGTCCCTTTGTGTCCCCTCAGGATGAGTGGGACAAACTCTCTGTTCCTTTTTGCCAAACAGTGCTTATTGTTAGATCATTCCTCCCACTGTCTGCATCAAAACATTTCTATAACTGTTAGAGCCATTGCAGCCCACCAGATGGGGGTATAAGGTACCAAATGTAGAAATGGGGAGGTACATGGGTGTGTTGCACATGAAGGAATTTGGGAGGCTGAAGTCCCCCTGTCAGAAGGGCAGAGCTGGAGGCACCAGTGGATGAAGGGCATAGGGGAAAAATGTGAGTTCGTGCTGGTATCTGCCTGTCCTTTCCCAGCCAGTTTAGGGCGCTCATCCTAAAAGCATGCTAATATACATGTTTGTCCTTCTAGTACAAAGCTGTTCTCTTAGTCAATTGCAGTTCAGAAGGAAGGATGAAGGAGTTGCACAGAGATGGGAACTGTGAGTGTGATGGCTGGAAAACCTCACGATACCATTCTTTGCTATAACATAGTAAGTAATAAAGTGATGCATAGTCATAATATCACATGCCCACCATGCTGTGGGAACTGGAAAAGGCAGTGCTCACTCAGTGAGAGAAGGAACATTACGAAGAGAAAAAAGTATGCTGGCGTGCTTGAGTTCTGTCCAAGGTTTTGCCCAAAAAAGGAGAGGGAAAAAATAGCTGAAGGATGGGAAGAAGATGCTGTATGGCCTGGTCACAATGGGCTAAATGGTGTTGTCTGCCTATTGAAGGGAAGAGAGAAGGCAGTGTGTCTGTGGGGTGTCTGCGTGTACTGAAAACCACCAAAAGGCAGGGAATGAAGAAAGGTGTTTAGAGGCTGGAAAGTTTCTTGGGTTTTATTTTTCTTTCTTACTGGTGGAAATAGACTGTGTTGGTCTTTTGTCCTGTAGAAATGATGGGTGTCACCACCACAGCACATCAACTGGGAGATGAGTGAGAGAATAGTCTGAAGGAAAGAAGCGTGTTAATCTTCAGTAAGAAAATAATTGGGTGAATTGTCATTTAGCTTCCTGAAATGGAGCTACACGCACCACTTTAGCTGGTCCCTTCTGATTTTCAGCCCTTCTTAAAGGGGTGTATTGAATATCAGAAACTAATTGTTAGGTAATCCCTGAAGAATCATCATCTTTGGCTTAAATTTCTTACAAGTTTTATATTTTACCTGTTTAAAATACGAGCATTCTTTAGATGTCCATGAAAATACTTTTTATGCATCTTTATCGATATCTCTACTAAATACATACACACACATTTTCCTAATTCATTTTCCCTTGTGATTTCCCACTGAGGTTCAATATAAATAACACAAACACTCTTAAAATAAACCTTTTTCCCAGCATTCTTGGCTGCCTAATTTTGCATTAACAATCTGAAGCCTTTTCCTCTAAGTGCTGCTAAGTGTGGTGCTGTGAGCTCCACAGCTGTGTCCCTTCTTTCCTGGGCAGTGAGTGACTGTGCTTCAGTGCCTCCGAGCACCCACCTGCCTCTGATGGGCTAATGGAGGGAATAGAAGTGCCTGTGCTCGCATCCTTCCCAGTGAGGGGCTTTTACCTGTGGGGATTCAGCTGCAGGAGTCAGGAGTTAAGTGCGGTGAGGGTGCTGTCAGAAAAATATGTTTGAATTGGTTTCTGTCTTTAAACAAACAAAGAAAGTTATTTTGTCTTTCTTTGCCATTTTCAGAAGCTGGAGGAGTTATGTTCAGCAGCAGAGGAGATGCTCTGTGGGAAGTCAAAGTCTGGATGTTTTACAGAGCCCCTGGTTTTTGTGGGGATTTGGTATTTCTTACATGATCATAAGGCCTGGGATTCAGAGGGAATTTCCTCTGAAGTGTGTAGCCATGCTGATATCTTCAGCTGTGTGCTGGGACTCTGGTCAGAACTTGTCAGTCCTCCATCATGTTGTAGTGCCAGTGCCATCTTTATAATACAGGTACTTGACCTGCAGAGCCAGTGTTTCCTGACGTCCCTTAAGGAGCCATTGGGCTGCAAGTGGGACTGTGGGTGAAATGAGATGTTTTGAGAAATGGTGGTAATCCAACTGAATGATTTAGCAGTCCTTGCTGGCATGGACCTCTATGAAATCAGAGCTGTCTTGCTGAGAGCTTGGCTTTGAGGATGATTTAGGGCCATGCCCTGCAGGATAGGGCACACTTTGGAGGTATTTTCCAGGCTAAGTAGAAGGATGCAATAATTACTAGTTCTGCAGATCATTAAAGGCCTTTTGTGGTATTCAAAGAATGTTAAAATAGATGGAATAAAATTATCCTTGTCCATGTGTAGTCGCTGAAAGATTGCCAGAAGGCTTCCTGAAGCAAAACTTAGCTCCCATCCACAATTTGCTTTGTAACATGCAGATCTGCTTTGTCAGAGATGTATACAGCCTTTCATTTTGGACTAGATTATTTGCTGTAATTACAATACATATTTTTTAAAGACTTTTTAGGGTTCCAAATTGTTGTGCTTTGATCAGATGCCAAAAGTTATTAATATCAGCTTGCTAATATTTTACTGTAGAGCTAACAAATGTAGGAAATAGTGTGTCTTATGCACCTTAAAATGCCATAAGCTCACTAATTTTCATGCTAGCACGTTCATTGTAGTGTTCTTCATGCACAGTACTGAGGAAGTGGCTTCCAAAAGCAGGTGGTATGAAGTAAGGCTTGAGGTAAAGGGACTCATCTCTTTCTTGCCCTGGGCACTGGTAGGAGCTCCCAGCTCTTGTCCTTGAAGTTCCCACATAACGCCAGTGCCTCTTCCCTGGTTGTAGGGGGCTGGTACAGAAAATTTGGGATTAGGTTTTGTAGCCTGTTGTCATATGGAATGTAAATTTGGTAGTTAATAGTGGTTCTAAACTCTTATCTCAGTGCGGTCTCAAATAGACACAATTTTGCAATGCCATCTCCTGTTTTTGCTGATTTTTTTTTTTCCAAAAGATTGTATTAATGTTCCCTTTAAAAACATTCTGAATGGAGCTCTCAGTGCAGTTAGAGCCTCAAATACGTGGAAGCTCCTACTTCCACATTTAAAACAAACAACAACAACAACAAAAAAAACACCACAAACCCAGTGAGAATCACAAGAGAGAAGCACCAAATTTTCTAGGCTTGCTTTATCCTGACAGAAGTCTGCCAAAATGGAATAGCTGCATCAACAAGACAGTGTTTTTGGTGGAACTCAAGAGTCAGACTCTATCTGCAGGAGATTGTTTCTGTTCTCCTAATGTTTTACATTGCGTTTTGCACTGTTCAGATGAAGTCAACGAGAAATGTTGAAGGCCTATTTTAATAATAAATTACTGTTTTTTATGGTCTTGTGTGTTTGTGATCTCCCCTGCTGTTCATGCATCTTATTGCTGTTCTGCTAATTTCTCTAAGCCTGAAACAAAAGCCATGTGGGATCCATGGAGGGAGAGGTGGCTGCGTAAGGCAGAAATAGGCTTTGTGAAAGAGTGTGGTTATGAAGGAGTGTGGTATCATCTGCAGGTGGCTGCTGGGAATGACTGTTATCTTAGATGAAGGATCTTGGAACATTTTGATCGATTTTTGGAAGCTATTGAGATTTTATCTGGCTGCCTTCTGTTGCTATCTCAAGCTTCATCTCTGCACCCTGTGACTGTGGGAGGTGCAGCCTTCGTCCTTCAGATGCCGGTATTCCTTCGCCCTTATCATGATTGCAGAAAAATGTGAAGATGTGGAAAGGGCGAAAGCTCCTAAAATCAAGTGGAAAAAAAAGTAAAATAATAATTTTAGATTTCCACCTTTAATAATCACGAGTTGTCTTTTCTTGGGTCATGATTCTTTTTTTCCAATGCTTAGGGTTGGAAGCACAGTCTAAAACCCACGAACAGCATACATATGTTGTTGTGCATGCTTGTTTTGTTACTTGAGAACCTGACTCCTTTATTTTTCAGTGAATAAAAAGCTGTATATGATGAAACTGCACAATGGGAATGGTTAGTTTTCCCCTCTTGGTGTGTGGTGGTGAAGAACAACTTTATTTCTTTTTGTAGTTGTGACTTTACTAGAGTGTCTGCTAGAAAGCAGTTGAGATGTACAGAAATATGTCCACTCATGACCCTGCTTATAAATAATATACCTCATGTTCTGTAAAGTAATCTAAATTGAAAACAGAACTTTTCTGAAGTGTATCATTGCACAAAGGAGAAAATCTTCCTCTGTGTTATGTATTGGTTTTATAGTCCTGTGGCCTGGACACACCAAACCTCAAACTAAACAGTGTGAGATGTGGTCATATTTTTCCTCATATTCTCAAAATATGTCTGCAATCTGAACTTTAATAAAATATCTGTTCCAGAATGGTTTTTTTTCCCAAAGATCGTTTCACTTACAAAATTTCTAATGTGGTAAAGAAAGGCCTAATCTGATTCTGGGGTGGATAAGAAATAGGGAAAACTAAATTGCTGAAAATTGTTTTGGAAATTGCTGTAAATACAGTGTAAACGTTCAATTCTTGGAACTTTCAGTGATCCTGATTAGTTCATGTGCAGGCAGGTTTTCTTTGGACAAAAGTAATCTGCTGTAGTAAAACTGTTTTTCTTTAAGAGAAGAAATGTGTAACTTAAGTGAAACTCTATCAGATTTTAATTATTTCTTGTTGACCAATTTCTTCTCTACTGGAATAATATGAGGCGAATTGTTTAAAAACCTTGGCTGTATGACATGGCATTTTGTACCCTGGTATTAGCTTGTGTGTTCAAGTAAAATGGTAGAGTGTTTCTCACTCCCTTGCTTTAAAAAAAAAAAAAAAAAAAAAAATCTCTTTCTGTCTTTCTTTCCCTCTTTCTCTCCCTTTCTTTCCCTCTTTCTTTCTCTCTTTCTTGTACTGATGGGGTTCATGTGCAATGTGTGCTCTGTTTTGCTGGAGCACGCAGAACTTCTGGTTAGCCAAATTCCAGGCTGACACACAGAGGCAGGAGTTCACCATTAGGTCTGTGGGTCTCCTCACCCAGAGCTGATCTTGAACTGAGTTCTCGGTGCAATCAATTCATATAAAAACAGATGCCAACAATTTGTTTTAACTGTGAGTTAAATTCTTATCAAAATGGATGGCCCTGGTTTGTGAAACAAACAGCCCACATCTCTTGTCCCTAAAACACGTACCATCTGGCTCATAAGGCTGAATATCCAGACATATTACTAAAAATGCCTGCATGTCTACAGAGGAGCAAATAATTGGCCCCAAGAAAAAAAAAATCCTACATTTATTTTGAAAGTTATGCTGATTGATACGGTGATTTGTTGTCCCAGAAAGCCCAGAGATGAGGAGCCAGGGGAGGGAAGATGTTTATGGGGTGGGATTCCTTCTCCCGTGGGTACAAGAGGGGCTGGTGTGTGCTGTGCTTTAAGTCCTCTGGCATTCCAGCAATGCTAACTTTTATAACCATAAAACATGAGTATCCCTAAGACATGCCAGATACTATTTGGAGAACAGTTCTATAGCAAAATGACTGTAATACAGCTGAATGAGGAACTCACATGGTTTCTCTTAAAATTACAGGGCAGGTCATGTTCAAAAAAGAATTAAACATTAAATGGGGGAAATACATTGGAGCAGAGCCCAGACTCTGAAAGTAAATTGTTGAAGACTATAACCTGGTTTCCTCAATGAGTATTAATCCAAATTGTGTATAGCAGATACGGTGGTGTGTAATAGTAGTTAAGCTATAAGGATCAAGAGTCCAATTTCCTTCACATCTTTCTAAGAAATATAAGACCTAGTGTTGCATAGCAACAGTTGAAGGTATAGCAGTATTTGCACATGAAAATGCTTAGTGCTTTGGGAAGCATTAGATGGCTGATGGGATAGGTGGTGAGGAAATGGTATTACTCTCTCTCAGGGTGCTGGTTTAAATCCAGTCTTGACTGTAGTGACTGAAGACTGTTAGCATCTGACAAACTAGCCGCAGGCCTGCAAAAGGAGCTGTGGGCTCTGTTCAGTTTTATAGGACCCTTACTGACATTTCAGAAAGAATTCCTGTGATTGGCAGTGCTGCTTTTCTCTGAAGGTGCAGCAGATACAAATAGCTGTGAAAGTGACCACGGAGCTCCCAGGAGGGCGATCCAGCCCCATCACAGCCCCTCTGCTCTCGTCCTTCTGTAGACAGGAGCTTTGGCTCTTCCCAGCTTATGATTTTTCTCCACTTGGAAGTGCATTATTAAAATTTCCTGGTATTTTCTTTGCTTTTTTTGTTAACTGTAAATGCTTTGAATAAATGGTTCTACCCAAGATATTTTTTTTATCTTCTGAAATCCTCCAGAATTGTTCAGTGTTTCCAGTTTTCAGGATCAAATTTGAATTCCTGTTGAAGGCAAGCTTTCCAGAAAATTTGCATTCTCTGTGACACCGCTTTTCAGTATGTCTGTGTTCTTCTTATATGGCACACGTAGAAAATGGTTGGTCACAAACAGGAGGGCATCAGAAGAAGCAGAGGTGTGAGGTTGATGGAACAACATGACAAAAATCTGAATTCTTGTTTGGTAGTGTTGTCCCTACATCAAATTGGCTGAAGTTTAGCAGCCTTTGGCCAGAACAGCTTGTCAGACACCTTTCATTGGCTGAGCACATGCTCATCTAGGCTAGGAGATGCTCTTGCAAGAGTAATGGGGAGCAAAAGACGTGAAAACTGGTAGCTGGCAGCATACAAATAATGGAGTAATGAGATGTATTCTTAGCATTAAAAAAACAAACAAACAAACAAACAAGAAATAAACACAGATTTAGTTTTGACTTATTTTACAGAATGTGTATATACTCACAGACCTCCAACGCAAATCTGATACAACCGAGAAGCGTGAGAAGCTGTGAGAATGTTCCTGCACTACATGTAAGTCTTACTCAGTGCCACAGCTGATTCTTTTTCTTAACTGCCTCAAATAAGGTTGGTAGTAAACTATTTAAGAACCTTTATTACAAAAAAGAAGTCCCATTTTAAAAGCTAATAATCTTTAACAAGCTGAGGAAGTATCCTGCAATGGACTCCACTTCTTCAATACTGAAGACCTCGGGACACAACTAAATTAAAAGAATGATAGATTTACAGGATTTACATGTAAATGTAAATGTAATGTAAGAATGTAAGATTTACATCTTAACCTTTTTTTTCCTCTGTCAGAATACTTCTTCGAATCTTAAAGTAATTTTTAAAAGTTGTAGCCATTTCAAAGTAAAAACATTTATAATGATTCTACTTCTTTTGCTTTTCCTAAAGGTAAGAAATTACACCTCTGACATTTAACTGATAACGTCGTAGCGGGAGTGTGAGCGGCAGTAGTAGTGAGGTCATTAATATCACCATAGTCAATGAAGAGCACTGGTATGAGATTAATTCTTGTGAAATTTGGAGTGTTGAAAGTCTTTGGTAGAAAATAATTCACTGTTCTGGGGCATACGTTCATGACACAAATGCTATGCAGGTGCTGCCCCCTTGCATGTGTTGAGAAGTTTGGAAGCTGCTGCTGCTCATATGTGGAAGGTGAAGAGAAACATTCCCTCTGCAAATGTGGAAATCTAACAGCAGATCCAAATGAGTTTAAACACTACACCAATTGGAGCACTGCTTCATGGATTTTCTTCCTTTCTCAATTTTCCTCCCTTTCTCATCTTTCCTTCTCATCCACTGCACAAACAACCTGCTGGTGCTTATCTGTTATCTGTTTATTTTCGTTTTTGTGGATTGAAAACTACTTCTGGCAGAAAAGTTCATTTTTCAGCAAGCGAACTGCTGCATTTTTAAGAGATGGTTCCTCCACACACAATTGAAGTGTCCGGTGACATTTTCAAATGCACACTCTACCCAATATTGTTCTTGCATACCCAATCTACCCAATATTTTTCTTGCATTTTAAAACTGTACACCCACACATGAAATATTTTATTGCTAGCAGTGCACGAGAGAGAGTGCGGGGCTGGGAGGATGGGCTGGGAGTGGAAGCAGGTGGTGTCCTTAGTGGTTCTGTCTTCTGAAGGAATCCAACAACAGCCTATTTTAAAGTAGGAGAACAATTGTAAACTTACTAATATTTTATGGTACGTGGAACCTAAACAACTTACCATGAATTCTTAAATGCCTTTTTTTTTTTTTCCCCCCCTTTTCTCTGAGCATCTGATGGGTTTTTTTTTTATTCTTTTGAAGGCAGAACGTTTCATGGTGCATGGTTTTAAAGCTGCTTTCGTCTGTCTATTAAATGTGAGGCAAAGCAGTTTTCACCTGAGAATTTTTGTTCAAGAGAGAAATGATGCTGAAAAAGGAATTTTAGAAAATGTTGATAATTGTATTCTATCTGTAAAGCACGGATGAGTTTTATTTTATAGGGGAAACTGAAGTTTAGTCCAGAAGATTGCCCATTACCTTAGAAATGTTTGTATCCACAACAAAATGGTTATTTGTGGTCTGCTTGTGCATCTCAGGATCTGTTTCAGTTTTCCTTTCTTATTTCATGAGCTTTCACATGATAACTGGAAACAGAAGGAAATACATTTCATGTTTGTAATATCAGGGCCAGAATTAGCATGTGAATGGAGTACCTCTTATTACTGTCTGTGTTTCTGTTTGTTTAAACTGTATTTAGTTCTGCAACTTCTTTGGTGGGAATTCTGAGTGCCTCATATATCTGCAGAACTCGTCACGTTCACATAGATTCCCAAAGATGGTTTTGATTTAAACAGTTATTTTAGGCACCTTTGGGGCTGACTTCTAAATAAACTAGATCCAAAAAGAAGCTGAATGTTCTGCATACACACACAGCATTGTGTGTACAAAGCAAACAAGTTAATGCACACATTACTTCATTTCTCTCTAAACTTTGCTGAAGGAATTTGCTAGTGCTTCCCAGTTTTTACACTAAAAATTGTTAAAAAATATATGCAGAAACTTGGAGAGACTCGTAAAATCTTTTGGTTTTTTTTTGGCTACTGCTGTGTCTCAGATGTGTTTTCAGAAAGTGCCCCAACTTTGAATTAATTTTTTGAATGAAGCTGTTCTCGTGTAACATTTTTGAGGCTTACTGTGTTTTCAGCTTTTAAAGTTAATTTTGTAGCAGCAGGAGTTCTTTGCCCAGTGCATGCCAGGTCCAATCTCACACCTCACGCCTCTCATGTTCCATTGTTTGCAAGGGGAGCTTCTTTGTGCCTGAATAGTTCTATAGGCTCCTTTCCTGTATAATACATTAAACATGTAATCCTATGTCACCTGAGTTTATAGTGTGAAAGGAAGTCAATATTTTCACTGGAGTTAGCTGCTTCTAGAAACAATGTTGGATGTTGTGTTGAGGGACATGGTTTAGTGAGAACCACTGGTGATGGGTGAATGGTTGGATTGAATGATCCTGTGGGTCTTTTCCAACCTTTGTGATTCTATGATTCTATGAAATGAACAAAACCCGTTTTTTAGTGCATTAAGCCTACCTGTGAGTCTTTGCATAGAAATAATGTTTTTCTTTGGTAATTTCTGATATTCTTTGATACATTCAAAACAAAATCATAGGTAAAAATTGATTGAAATGATAGGTAACTCTTTCATTTTGCTTGAGTCTTCATGTGATTGTGTTACAGAAAACAAAAAGCCTGTTTCCTTTGCTGTGACTTGAAATACATGCACGTGTTGTTTTTGAAAGGTTCCACATTCAATGCACATTTATCAGATAAAAAAAAAGGACATTTCACCCAATTATGTGGAAGGTTCATATAAATGAAGTCCTGCTCTCCAAAGCACATAAGATAAAAAAGGGCTTTTCTAGTGTAAAATTTCCACTTACTAATTAGCTTAAAAATGAAAGTCAACAAAATAAAAAACTGCAGAAATTTGAATGTATTTTTGTTGATCTTTAGTTCATTATACAGACTGTCTTTCATTAAGATCTTGTTAATGAGGAATATAAAGGTCTTGCTAAACAGCAGTCAGTGTTTTGGGCCCTAGCACCACAAAAGAATAAGAATTCTTTTTCTATACTGGATTTCTGTTGTGAATTAAAGAGTGTGTGTAGCACAGAGGGAATATACATTTTTTATGCGTATAATGTGGTCTGTATGAAACACAGTGCTGAAGGCATTATAACACAGACTGAAATTTCTTAATTTGCTACACCTTTCAGTGATTCAGTTATATTTCTGTATTGTGTTGTATTCTTTTCTTAAGCTAATGGAATGTCCAAGTGCAGAGCATGGAGGGGCTTTGCACAAGGATTTAGGAGCCACAATCCACATTCATGAGATCTCAGCTGTGTTTCTCAGTATAGCTTTACCTGCCATATTGAGGAAGTGCTTGCCACCAATCCAGTGTCCGAAAGCTGTGTATGTGTACCAGTGTATGTGCGTATTTAGGTAAGGCTGCTGCTCTGAAGTTGTCACAAGACTTCAGAGAAAGTCCTGCTCAAAATGAGGTGGAGGTAGCCTTTGCCGTGTGTGGTTTTGGGCCTTGCTCATCTCTTTAAAGGACTACAGAAGGAGAGCAGGCTGAGGAAAGAAACCTTGCTGCATCCTGCCATTTGTTCCATCAATTCCCAGGTGAAACCATATGTGGGGCTGCATAGCAGTCTGCATCCTCACTGTTCCCCCAGCAGCTCTCCCCGTGCTGTGTGTCCAGAGCTGCAGAGATCAGAGATGATGTTAGGAGCTCACATGAGAGCAAAACTTCCCTTGAGCCAAAGCTGTTCCCAAAGTAGTAACTGGGTTTATGCTTCTCAAAATGGGTGGCACCTGCAGCCTGGGCTTTGGTTTCCTGTTCTGGTTTCAGGTTAGGTTTCTATGAATGCAAACAAGAGGATGCTGTTGGTATTTTGGATCCATGAGCAGCACAGGAAACTTACAGAAACATGTGGGGTCCTTGGCTTAGCCTTCTAGAGCCAAGGCAATAGGCTCTCCATTTAAGTTGGTGGGACAGTGGAGGCAGTGGCTCCATTGATGGAGGGTTTACTTCATCAGTAGAGGCTGAAACCGTGTGGGATGTGGCAGACAGTTGGCAACACAGAGCAGAAAGCAGAAAAATACTCAGAATGAAATCCTCAGGCAAGTGGTAGGCAGGGTGTCAAACTGGCTGAGTGAATGATGAAAGAAAGCAAGTAGGTGCTTGTTTCCAAACAGCAGTGCAGTGTGAGTGGCAGCAGTGGGGGTGTGGGTTGGTTGGAGGATAAAGGACTGCAAGTGAAGAAACTGTCAGACAGAGAGAAATAGAGCTGCATTTAAAAACATGCAAAAGAAGGCTCTTTCTGCTCTTAGGGAGGCTTTGGAAAGGGCAATGTCAGCAGGTAAAGGTGGTGGTGAGGAGCATCCTGTAGTCCTCTTGAATCCAGGAATGCTGCTGCTCTTCTGTATTAATGTGAAGACGTGTATAGGCTGTTTTGCACACTTGGTGTTAGAGCTCACTTGTGTTTGCTCTAATCCTGTCCTTCAGTGCAATGTTCCTCCTCCCTGGGTCCTGGTTCTGAGGCTCTCCTCCTGGCTGCAGTGAGCTGCAGAGCTGTGCTTCAGCTGGATGCCCTGGGGTGGTGTGTTCTGCTCCACTCTGTGCCTCTCACTGCCCCTCCTCAGCTGTGTTCCCCTTGGCAGTTATGAGGGCTGCTCTGAAAGTACTGTCTCCTGTTTTATGGCATTGGCTCCACACAGGACCTCCCAAAATCCAAACCCAACATTTGAGAGCGGTGTCGAAACACACCTTGACCTCCAGCACTTGCTGAAATGGCTGTTCTATTAGCTGTAGAATCCTATGATGCATCACTGAAAACCTCACTAAGCGTTATTGGTATTTATGCTGCTCCAAAGACTTCTTATATAATATTTATCTTTGATTTCTTAATGTGAATGGGGAAGGAGATGCTGCACTGTTTTTCCACTTTGTTCTTGAAAAGAAATACACGACTGGTTACTGTCCTGTCTTTCCACAGGTTTGAACCATCATTTCATTTCAGTTGTTATTCTGAGAAGGAATATCATAAACTTAAAATTACTGGGAATGTTCCTGTGAGGTTTTTGTCCCCTTTCCCTTTCTGGAGAGCTTTAAAATGCTGACACAGACACCCTGCCATAGCATTTTTCTGCTAAGTCTGGACTTCTTTTTTAAAAAAAGAATAGAACGGTGATAATTTGATTAATATGAACCAATAAATAGCTTTATTATTATTATTTAGCAAAATAACTTCTTCCATGTGCAGCTTCTAATCTTGTGCCTGCTCCCTTCCACATCATGAATCTTCCCCCTGGAAAGCTATTTTGGAAATGTTTGTTCTCTGACTGCTGGTGGATGTTGGTGGGACAGAGAAGGCTTCTGGTGCCATGGAAAAATAACCCTAGAAAGCCGTGCAGGATGTGTAAATGAGTGGAGAATTGGCTGTAATCCTCTTTTCCCTATTAGGAAAACAATAAGCAAATTACCACTGAGTTACTCAGTCTGACTGCTTAGAGGAATTACTGATGTACTTCTTAGCAGTTCAGGTTTGGGTCTATGTACGTGTTGTCAATTCTGTGTAAACCTGTTAACAATGGTAAATTACTTACAAATGTTTTCTGCAGCCTTACAAGAACTATGTAGTGCTCTGTAATTTAGTTGTCAATTATGTTAAGTTTCTTGACATTTTCTGTCATAAGACTTTTCAGAGAGCAGAAATAAGCAGTGTTTTACTAATGAACTTTTGAACTTTTCCTAAGATGAGGTGTGTGGAAAATCCTAACAAGGTAGGAGACAAATTTATGAGTTGATACATGTCAGCAGTCTAATACAGGAGCACGATAGGAAAACACCCCATAAGTAAGAGCAGTAAATTCTACCTTTTCATCTAGACCAAATGTCTGAAAGCACCCTGAGAATGAGAAGTGTGAATTCTACTTTCTTTTTCCCTTCCCTTCCCTTCCCTTCCCTTCCCTTCCCTTCCCTTCCCTTCCCTTCCCTTCCCTTCCCTTCCCTTCCCTTCCCTTCCCTTCCCTTCCCTTCCCTTCCCTTCCCTTCCCTTCCCTTCCCTTCCCTTCCCTTCCCTTCCCTTCCCTTCCCTTCCCTTCCCTTCCCTTCCCTTCCCTTCCCTTCCCTTCCCTTCCCTTCCCTTCCCTTCCCTTCCCTTCCCTCCCCTCCCCTCCCCTCCCCTCCCCTCCCCTCCCCTCCCCTCCCCTCCCCTCCCCTCCCCTTCCATCCTTTCTCTCTTTCTCTCTTTCTCTCTTTCTTTTTTAGGAGAAAAAAAGAATTAACGTTATTTAGAATGCGGATCATTGGTACATATGCAACACAGCAATTGCATTGTTGGTGAGGTGCCAGTAGATCATAAGTGCTGAGCTGGAATCTGTTGTGAACCTGACAGCATTACTGGGGCAGCATCTTCAGCTGATGTGTTGATCTGTGTTAAAAAGGATGAATTAGTTTTATCAGTAATAAAGACTGGAACAGTAAATCCTAGGCAGCCTTTCTGTTTATGGTGAGGAGAGAGAGGTTCCGACAGCAAAGGCATGAGGCAGAGAACTCTCTGTTACACATTCCCATGAAAAGCAGTGATCTTTCATAAAACTGCAGCTCTTTAATGGTTGTCTCTGCACACTGACTTTGTCCTTCTTTCGACTCCTCCTCCTTTAGCTCTGTTTTACCTTTATTTACATTCATAGTATGTCCCATTGCTTGGACTCCAGAGGTGCAGCTCCTGCCCACAGGTGGGTCTGGATGCATCCTGTTGTCCAAGTACTTTCCACCTTTCTGAAGAACAACCGTAGAGATCTCTTTCACCTGTAATCAGCTGCAGTCACTATTTAGAGGCAAAGGAACAGTTCAGCTGTAGAAGTCATCTCACATGGGTCATTGGTCTTTGTGTCTTGGGTTGTCATAGTTTTGTCATAGCTACGTGCACCTCCGTAACAGCAGCTGCTCTGCACAAGAGTGCAGTTTCTTACTTCCCTGTTCATTCAGTTACCCCTTGTGTAGCCTTTTAAAACTAGCTATGATTACCCTTCTCTCCTCACTTGCATAGTGTTGTCTTATTATTGAGCATCTGTTAACCAGAACTTGACAAGTGATGGGATTGCAATTAGGGGGTCAGCAAACAGGAGGCTGCAGGGAGGCTTGCAGAACAGATCAGGCTGTCTTTCAGACAAGGCCCACAATAAAGCTTTTAGGACAAACTTCTCACAATTTGGACTCTTTTTTGTGGTGTGATTAAGTGGAGACCACTATTTTCTAAAAGCAGAACTGGAGCAAATTGATGGTGTCAAACAATTCAAACTTCCTTACTCTAATCTATAATTTTCTTTCTATCTCCTAAAATATTAATTTTAGGCCCTGAATAGATAATAAAGACAAAGAACAATCTTCCTGTCTCAGCTGGATGTGAGAGCAGGGTGTACTTTCTGTTGAAAAGCAGCCACAGTCACTGCAAAGCAAAAGGCAGCATGAAAGCAGGCATCAAAGAAGGTATTTTACCCTGGAAACCTCTCATCCTTGGATTTCCTGGAGCACTTCAGCCATTCCCATCTGCCTGCTCAAAACCCTCAACTTTGTGCAGTTTTCTCTGAGGGTTGGGTATTAGGAAAAACTTCTTTGAAAAAGTGGTGAGGCATTAACATTGGCTGCTCAGGGAGGTGGTGGAGTCACTGCCCCTGGAGGTGTTCAAGAAACATGTAGATGTGGCACTGAGGGACGTGGTTAGTGGGCACTACTGATGGTAGGTGAACACTTGGACTAGATGATCTTAGAGGTCTTTTCCAACCTTAATGGTTCTATGGTTCTATTCTATGATTCTGTGAAAGAGAACCAGTTGAATCCAGGTGTTTGGAAAAGGAGCTCAAAGTGTGTGGGTACACATTTTGGGACCTTTGGGATCTGTGACCTTTACTGCCTGTCTTCTGCACCACTGTGTGTGAGCCAGTGGAGATAACTGTCTCTGCTTAGCTGCTGTGGAGAAAGACTACCAGTGTCCGAGGTTATTTCAAAGCTCACGTGTTGAATCTCTTGTTTCAGGAAGGTAATAGGCAGTGAATGCCCTGGCTTTTGAATATACCCCAGGGATTTGACTTGATTTGGCACAAGTTCCTGAGGGTGGAGGGATGTATATTGTAGTGGTAATATCTGCACGCCCAAGAAGCCACAATCGTTTTGTTAATGATGAGTGGAAAGCAGAAATTTGCTGCTGTTCTTTAATCATCCAGAACTGGAGAATCCAACCAGACCTTCATATCTCTGAGACAGATAATAAAATGATAGTTACCATTTGTCATGGGGCCTTGTAAGAGGCTCAGCCAAATCCTTTGGCTGCTTCCCCAAGCTTATTGAGATGTGGTCTTGGGTAAGTAATGAGACCATTAAAACAGCTGGCTCTAGCAAACAGCCTTGAATTGAGTTCTCACAAGTTAAAATGAATGGAAAGATAAGTACAAACATGCATGTAAGTCAGGTTCTGGGTTTGGAAGGGACAGACTTCATTAGCCTGACTCCTTTATCTAAGTCTGTTGGGCTGAGCAGCTTGAACATAGAAGAAGCTGGAATATCGAAGTTGGGGTTGATTTTGCTTTTTTTCTCTCCAAGTCAGAAATAGTACCAATTTGGAATGCATATCTGGAGCCAAGGGAGACGTATTGGAGAACAAAGCATTGTATTTAACTGACATTTTAAAATAGAAATGAAAAAGAATGTCCCTAAAATTTTTGGGGTAGCTTTCTAGTGAAAGAGTCAAGGACAAAAATTATAAGCACTTTCAATGTGGAATTTGACAGGTATATTAATAGGAGATGAATGCGATTCTGGAGATAAAGAAGGCATCATGCTTGCCTAGTGAGTTCTTTACCTGCTTGTCACAATTGTTCTGCTCCTGGTGCCATGGTACCAAGGCTCGTGAAGACATCAGCATAGCAAATAGCATCACACAAATACTGCCTTGTGTGAGCTCAGGCTGGAAGTTGGTCCTGCAGGCTGCATCTGGGCTAGCGAGCAGGAGCAGGGCATGGCTGAGAACACCAGCAGTGCTGGTTGAGGGCCAACGTGCCCTGGGATAAGTGGCACTGGCCCCTGTGGACAGCCTGGGCTGCTCCCAGAGCATGAGTCATAGAGTAGTCTGGCAGTGCAGGGAGAAGGAAATACTAGAGAAGAATATTTTGAGATAATTAAATCCTTTTTGGTGTAGCATACTTAGCCCTGATCACATAGGCAGAGGATAGGCTGAAAACTTTGTGTATGTAGAACAGCAAGAATTTTACTGTAATCGATGCCCTTGTGTAATGACAGCATAAGTCAAGGACAGAGGAGAAGCCCTTCAGAGGGCTGTATATTGGCTGCGGTAGAGCAAGGATGAGATGTACTTGATATGTGGTGTAGAGTAGGAGGGAGGGTAAAAATGGCAGCTGCTGTTCTTGAATCACTGCGAAAACACTTAATAACAGCAGTGCAGCTCTGCCTGTGACCCACACATGGGTGGCCTTTCCTGATGCCCCTCACAGGTGGTGCCTCCTGGCAGTGCAGTGCAGTGCAGTTCCATGCAGTGAGAGAGGTCACTTTGGTACCTCCGCGGCCTCTCTGGGATGGCTGTATAACATCAGCCCCCTCCAGAGGTAAATAGGGATGATGCTTGCAGTAATGCAAAACCCGTTCATCACAGAGTGGCATTTCACTTGCCTCACCCCTTTTTTTCCCTCCTCCTTCAAAAGTTACTCAAAATGATTCATTAGAGTGCTGCCCTAGCCCTTCCCAGAGGGCTTCTGTTTAAACCTGTTTTCATCTCAGCTACCTGTTTTACAACAGTTCATTCTAAAAATGTATAAAATCGTGAACTCCAGACAGTTGTTGATAAGGACTCCTGATAAAGTAATTCTGTGCATCTGCTGCCAGATAGTCTGGCTCCAGAAGTATCCCTGTCTCATCTGAGGGCTTTTGAAAACAAAGCTGAATGACCTCTTCATTTGATTCTGTAACTGACTTGAGTTATAAAGTAATAATGAAATACCCTCAATCATAGCTCCGAGGTGCTGATACAGTATAAAGCAGTTATCAGATCCCCAGGAACTGCTTGCTATGTTTTGGCATTTTGCTGAGGATTTTGGAAGGAAAAGTGGAGTTCAGGAGACGCTCAGCAGTCACTGAGTGAGAGAGTTGGAGGCTGAGAGAATAAGAAAGGGAAGAGGGAGACCTGCACCCCAAAATGGTAAAGGCAAAGTGAGAACGGGGACAGTAGTAGGAATAACATTCTTTCTGTGAGAACAGTTTGCTCACCGCTGTCCTTTAGAAAGAATGGCTGGATGAGTTTAATTACAGGGAAGCATTTCCTTGTGATCAGAAAAGTTTGGAAACCCCGTTTTATCAACATCATGAATACATGGTAATTATGTTTTCTCATGGAAAAAGATTAGATGATTATGTACTTCATGCTAATGCTGAATTCAGTATTGTCTCTGTGCCTTTGAGTTTGGAAGGAGAAAGTGATGTTCTTGGGATAGAATTGGTTTTCTGACAGCTGCAATTCAGAGGTAATATAATGCATTATCATTTTTATGTAGCAGTCTATCAAATCAGCCTAATTTTTATTATTTATTTATTAATTATTATTATTGGAAAGAAGTTTTAAAATGCATATGCTCTTCTCTCAGTTGTGCCTCTCCTATTCTTGCTTTTACTTTAAATGCGTATTCCCGCTGGGTCCAGTTCTTTCTCTTTTCCTTTAGTTCTTGGTTGCTGTTCTTGGTGGTTGCTGGCTGTCTTCTGAGCAATCCTATCATCTGGATATCTTTTCATCCCCAGATGGCTACCTCTTCCTTGTCGGTTTCCCTGTGAATTTTTTTGTCTGGAGTGTAGGAGAAATTATATCATCTGCTTTTTGGGAGAATTGAGAAAGTGGGATTTTTTTTAATGGTGAGATATCCATGAGGCTGTGGACCAGATTTACAAGGGAGATAAAGTTCAGTATCTCTGCTGTCTTCTGCTTTATTGGGAAGAGCACCATTTGTTGGTGATCTTCAAGTATGAGGGAGATTTGATGGCAGCAACTCTGTCTGTTGAAGGGGAAAATGGGTTTGGGAGCTTCTTGTGGCAGCACCTTTCCAAGTGGACTATCCTCAAAATTGCTTTTAACCTGGAAGTTGGCTGTAAGGAGTGAATTTAAGTTTAAAAAGAAATAGAAATAAGTGAAATCTTCTCTTGCTCATTCAAAACTCTTCACTGTAAATGTGGGGAAATTTTCAAATTCCCTTAGAATGAAAAGTAGCTGCTCCATGTCCGTCTGTCTTGAAATAGGTTCTGTGTTTCAGTAGTGACCCCCGTGACATTTTTGTTTCTTGGTGCTGCAGAGCATTCTCAGCAGTGAATAGTGTAGTTTATGCCATTTCTCATTGTTTCTGATTATTGGTCATTGGGGAATTAATCTGCCTCTGCTTTAGATCATGTATGCTTCAATTTTTTTTCTATAGCAGATGGACGTGACATGCTATTCAGCACTGAAAATTGACTGAAAATATTGGTAGGATTTAATGGTTACTGCATCTTAATGGTTGCTATTTTTGTATGTGCCTAGGTTGAAAATAAGGTACAATTGAGATTTTTCTCTTTTTAATTATTATTATTTATTCCACATGCTGCAAATTCATTCAATGATCCCAGTGAGTTCATTCCTTTTCACTCAATAATGCAAACTTTTCTGAAGAAATTATGTCTTAATTGCAATTGTATAGTGCCCAAGTCTTATCAAGTCCTCAGTGGTAACCCTGTAGATCATCTGAGACTAATTCTTATGGAAGATTAAGTGTTGACATTTTCATAGCAGTGGCGATAATTAATTCCTCTTCACTTCCCCAGCTTGTGCCATCACAGCTTTGGGAAGAGTGATGTGGCTGTGCTGTTCTGGGGGGCTGAGGGCCAAAGAAACCTGAGTCTGTCACATCAGGTCCTCAGTAGAGGATTCCCAAGCAGGAGGTTGTCTTCTTGTAGTCACTGCTTCAAAACAGAGTAGCACGTCACATGTGGGCTGAAAGCAGGCTGAGCAAACTCTAGGCATTTTTCCCCCCCTGTTGTCTTTGACTTCCTGGTTTTCTCTTTTTTGGTGGAGAGACATTTTGCAGTTTTTCTTGAGATGTCTTGTGTGGTGTTTTTTTTTTTTTTTTTTTTTTTTGTCCACTGAAGTAATGAAGCGGCATGTTTAATTGTTAAGGTGATTCGCTAGATAATAGGATTTCAGGGTTATGGCTTTTATTCTCCCAGGGAACCAGTGTTCATGCATCCTGGGTTGAATCAATGCTCCATAAGGTAGACATTCTGGTTTTCCTATCAACTAATTCACTTCTTTGGAGGGGAAGAGATTTGCAACTGAAGCTCAGAGAAAAGCTATTTCCTGCAGGTATATTTACTAACAATTTGGAGAGTTGCATGCCCTACATAATCCTGCCCTGTCTAATGGAAATATTGTGCATCAGCACTTGAAGGTCAGGGATCTGAAGGAATCCAGGGATGTCACGCTACAGGAGGCTGAAGGGCATGGATCTGCTTTCACTCAGCTATGATGTAAAAATGCATCAGAAATGCATCAAAAATACAGATTAATGATGAATTTTTACTCCATGTCATTGAAAAGATCTTAGGATGGTTTGTAATAACATAAGAGGGGGCCTAACAATGGATATTTATAGTTACTATTAAAGAAGTCTGCACTGAATTCCATATGGACAAATGCAAATGGGAAAATACAGGGGTTGGGAAGGACATCAGGCAAAAAATTCATATGGGGTCTTTAAAATTTCATGAATTCCAGGTGGAAGGAGCCTTGCTGTATCTCCTGGTAGGCAGTGGTGGTTCTTACAAAGCGTGAGCAGTTTGTGTTACGCAAGAGGCAGCTGACGTTTCTGTGCTGCAGAGTTCTGGTGTGATGGCTCAGCGCAGCCAGCAGCACGCGGTGTTTTGTTTTCTCACAGAAATACTTGGGTGGATATTAGAATAATAGAGCAGGTGACTTTTATGAAGCTATTGTAGGGTTTCTGGCTCAAAGCTATAGCCAAATACTTTTCAGTAGGCAGGGTTTCTTAATTAAAAGCGGATTTCACCTTAGCTGTGTTATCATTTACCCCATAGGCAATGCAGAGAGCTGAAGCATGATGAGGTTTGTCAAATTATGTCAGATTTAGTCAATTATCCTGTTATACAAATACATATTATGGTATGTACTAGAAAGGAATTAACATTTTCATATGCAGTGATGTATACTTTTTAACATTTTAAATCCCTAAAGGAATTAACATTCTGAACACTGTGCTGATTTTTGGATGCACCTTTCAGCTGTGAAGGTGCTGTGTTTATTTCCACATCTGTTGCTTTCAGAGCTCAGCAGACAGGCTGCTTACTGTATGGCCTCTGTGCATTGTATCCCCCTGAAATCTGTGGTAAATGTGGAAGTACAGTTCAATTTCAAACTATTTTCTTAAAAAATCACTTTTCCTATGAGCTGTATATGGAGGTGAAGATAATATACCAAGTCTGAGGGAAGAAGGGAGTGCCTGAGATCTAGATCTCACTCTGTGCAATGCAGGGACTTCTTCACCTAAAGCCAATAAAGTAAGTGACACTGTACATTGTCAGTGGTCTAAAAAGTAGTCTTTGCATCTGTTGTTGCTTTGACATACAGCTTTTTGACTTTTAGCAACAGTATATGTGCATTTTATTATCTAAGCATCAAATAAGAATGTTTTGTATGGTTGTAAGTGAATTTTGACCAAACGAAGAGGATATAGATCAGTAATATCATTCTCTGACAAATGCCAGAAATACAAAAAGAGCTAACAGAGATGAATGAAGGCACTATCCCGCTCTTGCATGTGGTACAGCCATAACATTTTCTCCCTTGCAAATCTGAAGAAGACAGTGTGAGGCAATACCCGCATATTTCTGCTTATACCAGGCAAACCTTTGCTCATGTTGAGGGTGTTGTGTGTTTAGGACAGGAGTTCTGGCCTGGGTTAATTGTTCCAGAGGCTTCATCCAGCCTGGATACTGAAACAGTGGAGCAGGGGAAAGAGATGCTTTTGCTTTGCTGGCTGCTGCCAGCTGGTTTTGTGGCATTGGTTAGCATGGGGACAACTACAGAGAAAGCTTTTTGGCTGGTCTGAGATTGTAGTGCGGAGCCTCTGGCCAGCATTGATAGTAGTCTTCCACATTCAGTCACAGGGGAATCATTTCTTTGTTGCACAATCACTTAGTCATCCAATTGGATGACACTACCATGGAATGTTTTAAGCCGATTCAGACAGTGGGAATTAGCTGCAATTACAGAGGAAGTAATGGTACCCATTAGGAAGCTTTAAGTGAAGAAAAATGGATGAGGAGTGAAACTTGGGCTGGATTTAAGACTGTATGCTATCATCCAGGAATTTCTGCTGTGACTTTTTTAAAGTTTACTTTTAATTTGTCTCACTTTGGAATGTGTATTGCAATCTATCTTTTAACATCACCTCGACATTTTAACTTAATAGATCCCCTGATATTTTGATAGTGATTCTATTATTCTATTCTATCATTCTTTATTAGTGATTCTTCTGGTTGTTCTTCCTGATCATTCTAAGTTAGACTTGTAGAGTTCTGTACTTTAAGCTCTGGGACTGACAAAGTGTGCCTGGAGCTGTGTATGTGGTTTGAGTTAGGTGTGGGAATAGATGTTCTGTGCCATCTCTGGTGTTGGGCACCTGGGCTGCTTTGGTGGACAGCAGCCTCAGTGGAGTGGCTCCAGCAGCCTCTTCTGATGTCTGGGTATGGTTATGTTGGACTGCATGCTGCACCGTGGTATTGTTGTTAAGTTTGACCTATATGTACCTTGTGTGTGTAGTTCAGAGGAAGATGAACCTGTTTTTTATATAGCTCTGTACTAGGAAGCCTACGTTCTTGTATGACTAACGTAAGGGTGAGCCACGTAGGGAAAATCAAGAGAAGAAAACCATTAGCACAGCAATAAACCACTTCTAATTTAACTACTTCTAAACAATGAAATGTAATTCACTGAGTAAGTTTTCACACTCTCTGAGTTTGAGAGGGTCAGTGTTAATAAGTAGCCAAGGACATGTCAGATGGAGAGGGGTGCTGGCATTTGACATCTTCAGGTTGGCGTCCGCCAGTACTTTTTGGAAGGTGTGATAGAAAAATAGCAGCAAGGACTCCTGCAGATGTGCACATTACAGTGCTTTGTACCCATCCTCAAAGTGGGAATTTCCTTTGAAGAAGAGACCTTTCTGCTCTGAACAGCTTGAAAATGGAGAGAAATACTAAAAATAGAGTGAGAATTGCAACTTGATCATTCCCCAAGGTGCTATCTGTTCCCTCAGCAGTAGCAGAACTCACTGTTACAACACAAGCCCAGCTGTAACCCAGAACTTCTGTGTAGAGAGCAACTTGAAGAAATGGAAGAGTTCTAGGTTAGGAAGGAGCCTCTCACAGACTGACTGCAGCAGCAAATCTGTGTGTTGCTTCAATGCAAATACTGCTGATATGTTTGAGGGATATGGGGACAACGAGGGGAAGAGAACTTGTCCTTTTGCTATGACACCTTTTTGTTTTCTGAACTGGAAAAGTAATTTTACTCCCCATCTCTTCCCCCAACTTTCTCACTAAATTACAGGAGTTCGAATCCTGTAACAAGGGGAGAGAAAAACTTTGAATATAGGTTTCAAAAAGGGTAGCTTGGGAAAAAAAAATCTGCATCTATCCATCTATTTCTTAGTCTGTGTAAATTCACCTAGGCGCATATCTGTAGCCTGGTCTTTCTTTTCTTTTTTCAAATCAGATCTGTGCTTTCAGGAGACTTTCCTGGTTTGGCATGTGTTTGCCGTGCAGAAGCTTTGGAAGGAAATTGGTGTTAAAAAAAAAAAAGTGCTAACCACAGGCTTCAAAATGAAACAGCTTGGAGGAAATGGAGCTGCCTGTACTTTGATTTCTGTACCTAAACCTGCACGCTGGTACAGAACTGTCACCTTCTGGAGAGAGCGCGATTTAGTGAGGTGAGAACATGGGGGAGGCAGTTTCTTTTGAGTTTCTTCCTCTTAGGAACACAGCTTAGTTCCTGAGGGTTATTTCATTCCTTACAATGGAAGAATAGATTTTAGTCGATGGATTTTCCATGTGTGGTTTATGTTTTCTCTGATGTTCTTGACGATAGACTTGCAATTTAATATTTCTACGAGTGAGATAAGACGTTTTGCTGTTTGCAAGCTATTCTTTCCATCAAGAAATAGAGATGAAGATCAGTTTGCTTTTTGAAGAGGTTGATAACATCACTATACTGAGCTCTTTTCCCTATTTGCATCAAAATCTCAGCAAGCCTTTTTTTCAGGAGCTTTTATTTTGCTTCTTCCACTTTCCTGCAAATCACTGTCACATGAATCCAAGTGTAAACATTTTCGCATTTACAAACATTTTGTAGCACTCATAAAAACATGGCTTTTTCAGCTTTATGCAACCACCTGCCATTCTACAAGGAAGCCTGAGTTCATCTCTGCTTTGCATCTTGTGATGTCTTGAAGTCTATCGTGAGCATATGCGTAATGTGAAAGGTCTGTCAAAACGCGGAGCATTTCAGTCTCCAAAGACTCCCAGCTCTCTGCCTCCAGCACGTTCTGCTGGCTCAAGGTAATGCTTTAGTCAAGGCTGGACGCATCCTGAATTTTTTAATCTTCTGTCAGAAAGTTCCTGTTTAAATCTGTCACAATCTTCAGCATTTAGATGTCCCTTCTGAACGTGTAATAATAAATTCATGCTTAGTTAACTATTTGACTTTTTTGGGGCAGCTCTGGCTATAGATTTAAAATTACTTATTTTCTAAAACTGCTATCTGAATTTGAAGTTGGGAGTGATGCTTTCATGTGGAGATGCTAATTTAGAGCAGAGGGCTGGCTGTTGTAGCGTGCTACTCTGCTGCCTGCAAAGTCTGTTCATTGAATCTGAAATATCAGTGTGGTGGTTTCCTAATGCCTTGGTGGCTGCTGCTGAACCTGGGAATTTTGAAATGTTCAATCTGTCTGTCTCCAAATTGGCAGAGCTTTGTGAGTCCTGCGTTGTGAGCAGTCCCAGCTGGTGAGATTTGTACTTAATACGAATATTTGTGGAAGAATTGTTTTACTCAACAGCTGTTTTTGTTTCATAACAAGTTGCTGTTAAAAAGTCAGTGTTTAACCATGAAAGATGGGAGAGGTTCAGAAGCATGAAGTCCTTCTAAGGGTGAATATCTGGATGTCCCTGTTAATAGCTGCAGTTTTAGACTGATTTCCAAATTCAGTATATGTTACCTCAGAACATCTCAGCCACTTCAGGGAGTACTCAAATTGCGAATCTGTAGATACTGATTTATAGGAGATGAATTCCGCACATTTGTTATACAACCTTGGTGTCTCACATATCCATCTAGAGAGAGAAAAGCAATTGGCTTCTCATTTCCTGTGTTTCACATTCTTTTATGAAGCAGAAAGAAGGCTGTGATGAACTGCTGTAACAGCTTGTTTAATACATACATAGAATCATGATGCTGAAACTTTAGCCCAGTAAACGTTTCAAGGACAGTAAGCTACAAGTTGTGCTGGCATCAGTTGGTAGCTTTGTGACACAGAAATGTTTTTGAACTCCATGATGGGCATAAGGAACTTTGCCATTATCATTATTTTATCCTTCTGGGTTTTTTTTTTTTTTTTTTTTTTTTTTTTTGCCAGGTTCAGTATTTGTTTGGAGATTGATCTGTGTGAGCGAGACCACTGAGACCACTAACTAGCAAAAGTAAAAATTAGATTGCTTTTCTAGAGAGAACTATTTGTATATGCAAGTATGCCTGCTCCTTGGCTTGCTCATATTAGATTACTTGCTGAATTACTCTGCAAAACAAATTTGTGGAAGGTCAAGATGGGTGAGAGTGATATACTGTAAACAGGGAGCGAAGGTGATTTATGCTGTCTGTTCTCTCCATGTGGCAGCTTGGGTCATGCCTGCTGACTCCGGTGCCTGTAATAGCTGGGGGCTGTGCTTGTCTTCCTTGCAGGATCATTTCTTCTAGCTTTATTTTCACATGCTTTCTCTGCAGGAGAGGCACAGAAGATTTCTAAGTGAGTTAATATATTGCATGGACAGTTAAAACAAAATCCGTTGTGCAAAGCCTGTTTTGTTGTTGGTATGCTCTTGTCACCTTAACTGTGATACATTTACATCATCTCTGCCATTTATGAGTCAGAGCACGTAAAGATTTTATTTATGTTATAGATCTAGCTACATTCATGTAACTCTTCTGGGGGCCTGTAAGAGCATGCGTGCCACTTCCTTGGCATGAACCTAACCACAAAGCTGCAGGATCTCCTGTGGTGAACTTGGTGAGGAATATAACATTTTATACAAGAAGCATTTTCGTTCACTATTTTGAATACTTAATGAGCAAGAAGAGTGCTGAGAAGGACTGTGTGTGCTGGTGATTAGGGAGGCACAGGAGAGCTAGGGACCCCCATTCCTTCAGATCAGGAAGGGAAGTGAATTTGATTTTCCTCTGCAGCTCTAGACTGCTGCATTCAATGAGCAGTCAACCACAAAGGTTGTGGACAGGGCAGGTGTTAGGAGTGCTGTTGCAGTCTCTTGCTTGTTTTGGGACTAGACGTCCAATGGATGAACTTGAGAATGCATCCTGGGTTGGACACAGCATGGAAGATGATGGAGCAAATCTCCATTTGGGAATTCCTTCAGTCTAGGGAATGAGGGCTCTGAGCAGCCTGGAGGCTGTCCCGGTGGGTGAACTAAACCGCAAGGCGACATCACTTATTTCTCCACTTGTGAGTAACTTTTTGCCTATGTCTTTTATTGCTGATCATGGTTAATTATTTTTGTGCTTGAGCTCCATGTCAGTGGTTCATGCTTTCATCTTTGGATGGTTTCCAGAAACCTCTTCAGCAGTTATTGTTGGTTTTCTTATTTTTCCCCATTCACTTTGTAGTTCAAGATAATATATATACATATTATATGTAATGTGTGTATATGTATATACTTAATCAAGTGCTAGATAATTGTTAACATTTAAGAGTATTTATGTGGAAGAAAGAAATATATATTCCACTGCCAACAGGAGAGAAATTGATTGATCTCATGCTGTGAAACAAATAAATAACTGGGGAGAAAAATGTTAAAGCTTGCTGGTGATAGTAATTGGGTCAAAGGATCCTTCTGTACTACATCAAGCTCTCTGTTACCTACTTTACCTAATTTATCATATTATCAGATTTCTGTACACGTAAGCTACTTTCTGCTGGTAAGTGTGATACATTATCACTTAATTTATAAGAATAGTATTTATTTTATTCACAGTTTACATCTATGTTATTAACTTAAGTATGATAGAAATAACCTTACGTTGGAAAAAAATGAAGCTGACTAGGGCTGGAATCCATGCTTCATTTTCCATTTTATTTACTTTATGTTTTTATTTTATGTTTCCCCAAACCACAGAATAAAATTTTAAATGTGATTCTACTTTGTAGCCTGAAAAATAGCACTAATTCACACTTTGTGATTTTATTGACCTCAGTAAGTTTAAAGATGTGGCAAAGGATGTGCTTTAGCCTTGCAAATCAAACTTAGCAAAGGAATTCTATTTGTTACTGTAGTATAAATTGGGATATTGTAAGTCAAAATAAGCCAGGTGTTCTTTGGAAGTAGATAGGATCGGAGATTTTAATTTAGTTGATGACCGACTGGAACCTGTCTCAGCCTTCTGCTTTGGCATATTATGAAGCTGTGGAAACATCCTTTTCTTCAAATTTAGAAGGTAAATACAGGAAACAGATTTTTTGAATGAGAAGCTGCTGGTTGCTGGGCTTTGGGCTGAGCAGGCATGGTTACTCACGTGGGGTTTCTTTGTGTGGAACTTCCCAGCAGCACCAGTTAGAAACCACACAATGAAGGTCTTCTGCTGCACTCTGAGCAGTGTCTCCAGGAGGTTCCCATGCTCTCCTTGCTGTAGAAGGGATCTGCATACCTCCATGCAGAGCCATGCCCAGAGCCAGAGCAACTCATCTGCCCAGGCCTGAATGTGTTCCTTCATTTGAATGACCTCCATTGATATGGTCACCTTAGGCTCATCTCAGGCTTTGTGTCAATAGAGAACCTTTAAGCATTTGATAATGATACACTGCCTTGACAGCATAAGAGCCAAAACTGCATTCATGGTGGCAGTGGGTGCTGCACAATTCCACTGATGTACACAACAAACAGATAAAAGCACCTGCACCCTGGGATGTGTCCCAAATCAACTTGCTCATTTCTACCTGAATGCTAGCCTTGAATTATCCCTTGATCTGTTTTACAGATCTTAATCATAACCATAGTGCTCTGATGGTAATTCTCTCCCAGGCACTGGCTCACCTTTCTATTTTGAAACAAATGCACTAATTCAGTCAAGAGCTGAAGCAGAAGCCAATTTTCTGTTTTTAGCATGTCTGTAGTACATAGCAAAGAAGCAGCTCCATTTTTTATCAGTTTGTAAAAACGATCAAAATGAAGGCAAAAGAACCATAGCTAAGCTACTTGGACAGCACAGAAACATCCAGTTCCCTTTTATAGTCAGACGTTCAGAGTAATTCTGCAATTCATTTTCAAAGAGGAAAAAAGAGTGTAGTTTTTCTAAGGCTGCAGATTTCTCCACTTACTGAAACAGTGAGACATGTAATCGTTGTCATTTTTAATAAGATGATACTGAGTAAGAGTAAAATAAATTGGAAAAAAAAAGACTCCTGTGAAACTTGCAATTATTTTATAAGTAATCTGACAAAATTTCATTTTTTACGTTTCTGACATATTTTACAATAACCTTGTAAAACTTAGTGGAGGTAGAGTGATAGAAGATTAAACGTATAATAAGGGAGAAGAACCTTCTAACAGCAATATGTAGAGGCTGCTAAGTGAAAAGCCTTCAGCAGAAACATAAAATTAATGACAGTACATTTTGAGAAGACGCAAAAGATGCATGACAGGTTTTCTACAAATGAACACAGACAATGACTTGGTTAGCTATGGAAAACATCGGGAAAAGATAGCACCAAATAAAAAGTGGATTTTTTTTTCCTTACTGATATTAGTTGCTCAAATAACTTGCAGAAATGGAGTATTGCAGATAACACTGTGAATCTTGCTCAGCCCTATCCCTGAAGACTTGTTGGGGTAATGACACAGTTTAGGAAACTGCTTCCAGTCACGTTAGGAAGTGACAGGCACTCTGTTGTAAACTAAGCTCTTAGAAACTATTTCAACCCATCAAGTGGGAGAACCCTTAGGAAATCACAGCTTTGTTAAGTGTGGGTGGTGTAGGCTAAGGAAAAGAAGTGGTACTTCACCCAGCTGGAAAAGAAAGAGCTCACTGACTGGGACATGAACTTAAAATTCATAGGTTGTTCTGAAAGTAATGCTTCCTGTTTATTTCTGTGGATGCTACAACAGTTCCACAATAATGCTATTTGATATAGCAAATTCTCGGCTACAAAGCAATTTTTCAGCTCAGTCACCACAATTAGCTATGCATTTTCACCAATGATGAACAAGAGTCTGCATGCTGTGTTCCTAACAATCTGCATGACCATGGCTTGTCTATCACATGGCTGTTGCTGTTGCTGAAATGCATGTTCCACTGCCTCACTGTGCTCACATCCTCTGTTTGGTCTTCAGAAACGTTCAGCAAGTATCAGTGAATGTCAACGGGGTGCCATTTTTTTCTACATGGAAGAATTCAGTTCCATCCCTTTGTTTTCCATGTGCTTCCATGTCAGACACCATTCTGTCAGACTGCCCCTCTGCTGCCATCTATCACATGGAAACAACGTGTAACAAAATATGGGTGGGAAGGTTCCATTTCTACTGCCATACCACCAACATTCACCTCTGGCGTTGTGGGCTAATGTAAGTAAATAGGAAGCATTACTTTTGCTGTACCCAACATATATATCTATGTATATTCCCATAGAAAATGTGAGGCTTGACAGCCTCAGAATTTTTGTGAAGTTTCCTACAGATTTTCAACAGTTTTATGACTTCATTTAAGATGTTCCTGTCATGTTTTACTATTCTTAGGAAATTACAGTGGCCAGAATTGTCAGATAGCTGCACTGTTTGTATCTGGGTACAGAGTAAGTGTTCATTTTTCCTTCCTGGCAGCAGAAGCGTGGAATATGTGTATACAAATGTTCATTTTTATGTGCTTGTTAACCATTCTTGAATCTTTTACTATTTAAGAAAACAGGGATGAGGGATGTGTCCTGTTTATGATTAGCAGAAATTATTTACAAATGGATGACCACAAGTTTAATAAATGTAACGTAGGGATATTTGCTGTACATATCAATTAGAATCCTAATCAAAGGATGCTGATGTCCACAGTTCATGGACAACTGCTAAATAAAGAGAGGGGAAAAATCTCTGGAAGCTGCTTGGGAATATGGAGGAATAGTATTTAAAGAATGTCAGTGAACTTGAAAGCTAATTACTTTGAGAACAGCAGTTAAAAGTAAAAATTATCTCTCTCTTTGTGTCTGCCTCTTGTTACCTATACTGACTTTGTAACATTTCATTGCTGAGCTTTCTCTCTCTCTCTGTGTATATAGGTATGTAAAGTATGTACATATATATATGTGTATACATATTTCTGCATCTAAATAGCTAACATTTAGTTGAAAAAAATACCAATTTAGTAAGAAAGCATGCATAGAGTGCAGTTTGAAGAGTAAAAGAGCTAAACAAATAAAAAGGAAAAGAGAAAAAAAAAAAAGAAGGAAAAAGAAGGAAAACTACATCAATGTCAGTGATCCCTGAAGTCTAACTTCTGAATATTCAGGCAGATTGGATATTATGAAGAGCTGTCAGTACTTCAGAGCTATGGATGACAAAGCAATTATATTTGCAAACCTTGAGATACATCAGCCTAGATTTCTACTCTCTGACTTGGGAGCAGAGAAGCAATTTGGCTGAATCTTTAGGCAATTAATGTTGGAATTAGCTCCAAGTTGAGAATTTTGAGGAATTTATAAAACTATGGCCAGATATAAATGAACTCTTTGGCACTTTTGAAAGGATCATAGTTTCTGAATTGGGCATTAGCTTAAAGTCGGTAAAAGCAGCACTTCAGAATGTGAGTGGAGATGAAAGTGGGACTCTGATGTGCTGTTCCTGCCTTAACTTGGAGCCCTCACAAAGAATGAACTGCTGGAGCTCCAACCCTGACTGTGCCTGAACTCACAACCTAAGGACAGGGTGACCTGCTGGGTCTGGGGAAGGTGACTTGGGAAATGGAAGCTTTCTGACCTACATTCATTCAGCTTCCTGCCCTGTCCTTCCTTTAGGAAAGGAGCAGCCCTATCCTAGTTGACTTCCTAAATGGGGATGTGGTTTGTCTGAGATAATTCTGTAGGAGCATCTTATCTGCTGCAGAGAGCCAGAGTCTTTAGAGAAAGGCTGTAGCATTCAGACAGGCAGAATTTTGGACAAAGTGCATGAGTTGCTAATTGTTGTGGCTTTAACCAATGCGAATCAGGAGGTCAGGGAAAGGTGTGTTGGTCAGCTCTCTAGTTAAAAATAATTTTTTAACTTCTAATTTTTTTGCCTTCTAATTTTTTTCAGTATGATGGACCAATGTCCAGGAACAATGAGAAAATAAGTACTGTGACATTCAAAACTGAATTCATTTGATGGTTAACTTCCAATCAGTTGCAGCAAGAAGCTGCTCTATCATTACAGAAGATGAAGATCTGGTCTGAACAGAGATTCATCTTTAAATTTTAGAATATGTTATTAAAAAGATACTCCCATGAAGGTTGGAAACACTTTAAGAATTCCTTTCAACACCTTCTCACCTAACGTTTGTCTTATGACAATGAGTGCATGGTAAGAGAAAGCTTCTCCTAGACCTACTCAAGAATTCACAGTCAATGAAGACTGCCACAGATGCTGTGCCAGAGAGTAGGTGGGAGTAGGTTAACAGGAAGCAGCCTAATTCAAGTGTCAGCTCTGATTTCCACTGATGTGGGAACAGCGTAAGTGGCAATAATTTGGACATACAGAAGCTGGGAGAGTGAAAGGGAGTGAATGTGACAAATCCTCACATTCCTTTTCGTCTTTGAGTATCTGCTGTCCAAGTAACATCAACCTAAGTGAACTGTTCAAGTTGGTCTGACTTCGATACTGGCAAACACAGCAAATTATTTGCTTTCGTTGTCTGCCTTGAGTCTCATAGCCAAAATGTTCAGCATGTCCCTGGGGAACAGCAGGACAGGTCATTCCTACGGCAACACCCAACTGCGCTGGCCAAAGTCTGGGAAGGTGTTCGCCCAGTGCCAGAAAGAGGTGTTTGTCTTGAGTATATAGTTTGATATGTAGGTTAAATTTGCCTTAAAATGCTCTGTAAACAGGAATTAATATTTCTTTGTGTCAGTTTTGAAGCTTGTTATTTGGATTTTAATGCATTAGTAGTAAAGACTTTGTAAGTAGGTCTGTGCCTGAGGAATTAAGTGGCATTTGATTGCAGAGCTTACTACTATTAAATACATACTTATGGCTTATCTGATTTGGAGTTTAAATACAGATGTGCTTAAAAATTACTTTCAATCCCTTTATTTCTAGTAGCCTTTTCTCATTAGTCATTTAGGCAAAAGTGACAAACGTTTTCACAACAAAGTTTGGCCGCGTTCCTTTCAGGTACATGCAGTACATTGGTCGAGTGTGTTTTGTTTCATGTCGATAGAGAGGTATATATAAATATATACATTATAGTAGAACTAAATTCATGCAGCACAAGTCTTATTTGCCTGATGGCTCTCTCAGTTCAGGAGCTCATGAAATACAGCTGTGAATTGTTTGCATTTATATGGAGATCTTTTGACATTGATGAACAAGGAAGGGACTAGTGCCATCGCATTTATTATCTTCAGTGACACCACGAGCAAGCACAATCATCCGATCACTTGGGCTCAAGCAAGTCTTGCAGGAACCACTTCCCATTCTGACCCTCTCCTAAGGTGACTTGAAAAGGCAATGATCCTTACACAATACACAGGAAAGATACATCTGCTTTTCCGCTCAGCCTTGCAAATTGCTTAGCAAGAATTGGTGAAACATTTCAGTGCAGAGAAGCAATTTGTAGTATTTGACATAAGAAAGTTTACTCCGTTCACATTTACTTTGTTTTAACATACCATACAATACTGGCAAAGGTGGAGACAAATGAACTTTTATTTATTGTTCTGCTTTTTCCATTATTGCATGGCCAAAGTAAACCACAAACTCCTGTGGCCAGTAAGTTATTTCCTCAATGTTAAATCTGTGAGAACCAGGCAAACTTTTTACCTGGATGTGAAGAGATATTTTAAGATACCCAAGTGAGTTGCCATATTTAGTTGACTTTTTTTTTTTTTTTCCATTTAATCTCATTAGAAGCTTTCTATTTGTAAGTGGGGCACAAAGAGCTAATATTACCCAGGTGTTGATACTAGGCTTGGACTTTAAAGAGTTATAAACTGACAGCTGGACCAGATTTTGAGAAGGGAGCTAGTACGTGACAATTCTGAACCCAAATACTACCTACTGTCAGGATTAGCAGAAAAGATGTATGGCTGCAAGTAAATTAGTTGTAATACATGCAGTATATAATTTTACATTTCTGGTGGATCAAGACAGGAATTTGATTTAAATTTTTCTTTCCAGCTCCAAGAGAGTGGAAGTTTGATTTTTGTGCTTATGTGGCCTCTGATGATTTAAGGTTTGATTCCCAGTTCTACCAGGCACTTCCTGCATGACCTTGGGAAAGCAATTTCATCAATGTGTGATTTTGGTTCCTCACTGAATTCATAACAGTAGGAATATGAAACCTGTATATGATACACTATTCTGTTTATGGATGGGTACTTCTATCTAAACATAAATTAATTATGCAACAGAACAATGAGAATCCATTCTGTGTAAGTGTCATAGTTTTATACGATGGTATATTACAGTATACATAAACTGACTACATTTATGAGAAATAATGTTGTGAGTGGTGGTGGTGGGGGAATGTTGAGCTTTTTTGTTTGATGAGAAGCTTTCTGACTAATCTTTATCTTTTTTAACAGAAGTTCTATGCAGAATTTGCCAGTGCTGTATGCAAAGTTTTACCTATAATGGTTTTTGATATTACAGTTCACTCCAAAACACCTCCAAAATACCAGACTATAACCTTACAAATGCATAATTAATTTTAATCAAGAAGCGTGCAAAATTTTCTTTTGTAATACTTGGCTTTGCATGGTGAGTGAGAAAATACTCCTCTGAAATCAGAGAGACTGTGATGTGAAGCAACAAAGAGTAACAAATTGAATACGGTACATTCAGAGGTATTAATAATGCATGCAGATCACTTGCTATTTTTCAGATGTTTTATTCCTTTCCTATGTAGAAGGAGGGAATGGAGATGCACAGCGTAGTCAGGAGTGAGTGGTGGATGATTGCAGGACCCTGCCCTGAATAGAATTGCACAGATGATTAATTTTGCCCAGTCATGGTTTGGGGCTGGTTTTATTGCATACTATGAACTTGCATTACAAAAGGAGTGGGGCTGGCCTCTAGAGATAGCTCCTGGGTAGAGCTGTATGGAGTTTCGGGGGCACAGAAATAGGTGTAGAAACACAAACTGGTGCATGTGGTTCTGTCACTTGGATCTTTCTCAGGTACTCTTCAAAAATCCCCTTTGAATCTCAAAATTGAGATGCTGTATTATGTGGCAAAGCGATGCAGTAAGAAGTCACAGACCAGAAAGTGAGGAGGGCTGGAAGGGCTGCCTGGTGGTCCCAGGATACTTGGCATTAGTTGTCAGTATTATCTGAATATTGGTAGTTCCTCTGTGCTCTGAAGCACTGTGATTTATCTATGGCCACAATAAACTTCAGTCATCTTCATCCCTCATCCCCCATCCCAGCTGGGCTCTGCAGGATGCAGGATGTATTGCAGCGATCCCTGCAGATGTCCTATCTGAGAGGCTGTTTTTTCAGTTTCTCAATGTTTCCAGTCCATTTTATGTGGAAAAAGATGAGCAAGGCTGAAGATTTCAGTCAGTGCAGGAGGTCAAGGGGCTTCCTGGCCTGGTGGAACCCAGGAGGAGGGTTTCCACGTCTTGGTCTGTGTGATAAGGTAAGAACTGAATTTACCTCCTGAGTAGTTTCTGGATCTGAATTAATGATCCAAGGAAAGTATAGTTGAATTAAAAGCTGTTTTCACAATTGTTTTTAACTAATTGACTAATGCTAATTAAAGTCCGTTTTTGAGCAAACCTGGTTATGAACAGTTCATGGAGGTCAAGAAATTTTTGTTTGTTTGTTTGTTTGTTTGTTTCTTCAAGGAGTCATGTGCCTGGATTCCTTGTAAGGAATTTTGTAGCTGTCTATGTAAGATGTCTTAATTTTTCAACTCCTAATTTAAGCTTAAATATTCTCTTTTTAGTGGCATGAGTATGTGTATTACAGTTATTTCAGGAGAAAGTTGCAATACAACATCCATGCATTAACAGGGCATGTTTAAGACATACAGGAAGCTGAATGCCTGGAGAGAAAGGTTTCTGTGCTGTGTATTCATGATGTTTTATTTACATATGTGTAACAGAGAAACCCATGCAGTGTATGCTTTATGATTGTATGTATTATTTAAAGATGCATACAAGCATGTTGCCACAACAAAAGCCAATGACCTGTCTTTAATTTCCTGACACACCTTTAAAGACACAAACCAGTTTGTGAAGGGGCTGGCTTGCAACTGGAAGTTGCTCCACGCCAATGAAACAAGGAGGAGTGTCTGAGTCCTTCTGTAATGTGCCTGTGCACGTTTCATCCCGGTGGTGTTCCTCCCTTCTTGAGTTCTAGCTGATAGGTGCTGTGGAGCTCCTCCTAGGATAACCCTGGAGATATCATTTCCAGAATTACAGTAAGTGCATGACATACTTGAACATGTTTGTGATTATTTTTATTTTCTGAAATGTCAGTGGTGGTCAACAGCAATCTGCGGGGATTAGGTGCTCTTCTCAATAGAAGGTGGAGCCTCTACGGAACCTCTTTCTTGGGGAGACCCAAAAACTGCCTGGACATGGGCCTGGGTAGCCTGCTGGGTGTTCCTTCTGGAGCAGGTGTTGGGCCAGAGGTTCCTGCCAACCTCAGTCTTTCTGGGATTGCGTTCTGTGGAGTGGAGATGTTTACTGTACGCTCTAAACTGTTAGGCAATAAAAGGACTCCTCATTTTTCCTATGAAGGCTTTTGGTAATAGCGACGGACAGCAGGGAAAGCTTATATTGCCAGAGAAAGGTGCAGTTTTACACCATCCTCCAGCAGCCTTGAAACATAACGTTTATCCTGGCTTACTTAAAATATAAGAGGAGTTTTACAGACAAATCAGTTTGGTCTGTCATTTTAAAGCCAGTGGAGACTTAGAGATTTATGTGTGCCACATACAGTGTTGCTATTACAACACAAGTACCTGAAGAATGATGGCTTTATGGTGAGGAGGAACTGCAGCATTTGGACTTTTCCTTCTGTTGGTAACTGCTGAGGTTTTGAGCTACTGGAGCTCAGCATTTGGAGCTACAGGAGCTGAGTGGCTGCTGGGCTGGTCGCACAGGTTTGGGGTGGTAATAACCAGAGCTAGCTTGGGATGGATTCTGCACCCACCCTGATGGGCAGCGGATGTGTGAGAGTCTCTTAGTGTGACTTCTGGCAGGTCTTCTGTCTAGAGTGGTTCTGAGTTTGGTTTGAGTTTGGTGTATTATAAAAAAACATTCAGATTACTTGAGCAGCGTAATGGTTCATATGCTGTTCTGAGGGATTAGATGGAAAGAACCACCAGACTTCCCTCTGCAAATGGATAATCATAATGTTTCCAGATGGCTTAGGTAGTTTTGCCCCAGTCAGAATCAGGAAGCTAGGAATGAGCTTAGACAAAGGTAGGCAATATGCTTTCTGTTTGCTCTGACAGGGGTTGTGTGGAATTAGGAGAGAGTAAGCCAAAGGTGGTAATACAGCTGTCTGATAAAAAAGCACTGCATACTTCTTGGCATTGCCACAGGAATAGCTTTGGAAAAAGCGGTGGTTACTTTTATTCATGCTGATATTTTTCTTCTGGAAAATTCAATTTCATCAAAATTATGTTTTCCCTGCTGGAAAAATGAGATTTTAGTGATACTTCAATTTTTATTTTTTTTTTTTTTGTTGGCTGGCAGAGCAGCAGAGGGAGATAGCAGTGTGTCTTGCTACAGGGAAAGCTCCAGTTTCAACTTGATTCTATTTTTGTATTACTTTTGAATTTTGTTCATGTACACAATGAAGCAAAAATTACTTGAAATGAACACTTCATTTTTACCATGGTCAATGCTTTAACTTACCTGAAATCATTTTTAATTGTGCATTTCCCTCAAGGAAAACACTTCTTGTTAATCCTGGATTGGGATGATGTTGCTGAAAAACAAACCAAGTGGAATTTTCCACAGAGATGAATCTCAGTTCCAGAAAATCTTTAATCAGATCTATATTGTTCAACTGTTGAAATAATTAATTGAATTGTTGCTTCATGTCTTTAGTCTTATCAGGATATCTAAGTGGTGCAGACTACAATAGCATTACATTATATGCTAATAGGATAGCAATTATCCTGTTGTATTTGTTCTGGTCCCCACCTTGGTTGGGCATGTCAAAATATTCCATATGACTGTAATCTCCCACTTGAGCTTATTAAGCAACACTTTCTGGAATTTTGTCTTATGAATACATGCCAGTTGATTAAACTCGTTGATTTACAAGTTCATGATCCTTAATGAAGGTCTTGCAATTGTGCATCTCCCCAACATTAATCACATGCCACCAGCTCTTAGAAGGATTTGTACTCTCTGGTCTTATTTCGTAGGTACTGCCACTATCACAGTATTTTATTTGATGGCTACTTTTAATGGGTCCAGATTCATAATGCCGAGATGCACTTGGGATGACTTAATTCTTGGAAAGTCTCTCAGGTACCTTCCTGAGGAGGAGGATAGAGCAATGTTCAAACTGCCCTGGGGGTGTCTATGCAGGCAGTCTTTACTCTCAACAGGGTGGATTATGTTTTCCACAAAAGCTTCCAAATCACCATGTGCACAATTCTTATGGATTTTTTTTCTTTCTTTCTTTCTTTCTTTTTTTTTTTTTTGGTGTTTGGGAGCTTTCTGTGTGCTGCCTTCAGGCCTTGGTACAAATGTGGGCCTTACTTCCTAATACCACTGTGTTACAGGTGAGACAACGCTTGTTGATAGGAACTTCCTGAGGGAGAATTGCAACTCAGAGATAAGAAAAACTGGACTCTTAGCCATTGCTCTCATGCTACCTTCTGCCATCTTCTGCTGAAGAACACTGCGAGGTTGACAGCCATGGGGCACAGATCAGATGTAGGAACACAATGGACTAGAAAAGGACTGTGTAAACATAAATTGCTGGTACTGCAAAAGAGGCCAGAAAAGTAGAATTAGACTTTTTTTTCTCTCTCACTGTGTTTGAAAATTGCAAGTCGTGCTTAGAATTGAATTTGTTCCTGAAGCGTGGAGTTTGTCCAATGTGGGATTAAGCAATGCATCGTTGTGTTGAGAACAGCATTTTAAAAGCTGAAGTGTTTTGCCAGTGGATAAGATGGGAATTCTGAAACGTAGAGGATAATACTAAGGGCAGAGATTGTGTGGCGCTAAGCCATGACAAATGGCTATGACAAAAAGACTATCAGTTGATGGTTTTCAAAATCCCGTGGAAAGGTCTGAACCTGGTCGTCTCTTCTCAGAGTCAGCATAACTCTCTCTAGCTTTATGTTTTAAAAACAAACAGTTCTTAAATTCATGCAAGTAACTCAATAGTCTGAAGCCCAACCATTATGCTTTCAAGTCAGTGTGCAAGTATAAAAGAGTAATGATAGTCTTTTCAAATGAACTTGAGGCAAAAACCTCCAGACCTCTACTGAAGTGGTAATCTTGATGGTGGGTGGGCAGGAGTTATATGTCCTTAAATGATGTTTCTGTTCATATCTGAATTTTTGCCAAAGAAAATTTTCTAAATAAGTCTGGCTCTCTGAAAGCCAGTTGTAAGCTGTATTTACTTCTGGATGAATCCAGGTTAAAAAAATCTGCAGCCTAGCCTTAGTGCACTTAAAACTCTTCAAAAAATTATTGGGCATTTCTAGACTTTGGGATTTACTCCTTTTTCCTTGTACAAAGAGCTAATTTTGTGCACCTACAGATTCTTCCCTATCTCTACCAATTGTTTTTCTCTTCTTACTTGCTGTCTCTTTCTTCCCTGCCACTGCTGCTTTCACACTCATTTTTTTTCCACTCTTTGCTACCTTCTCTGTTTGCTCATAGCCGTGTGGCTACGTAAGTCATCATAAAGATAATGTTGGTGCTCTTCTCATTCCAGTTCAGTGATAACCTTGTCTGTCTCCTGTAGCTTGTCTCTCTTCCTTGGAAGAGCAGCAAAGTACACCAATCTGAAATCTGGGATGGCTAAAGAGCCCTGTCTGGGCTGTAGAGCAGGCAGTGTTTTTGATGCTGGAACATCCTCCTCCAGTGCAGGCTTCAGTCAACTGGTTTTGCTGTTGTTCCTCCAGGATTTGGCCTTACAGTATCATGCTTTTTATTACTTGCTCGAATTATGTCAAAATGCTTGTAGGTAATGCATTAGCGAGCATTAGTAGATTTTTTCCCTCCCCAAATGTTTCCCATTTCCATTTAAATTTGATTATTCACAAATACTGAGGAGAGACACTAATATGTCCTGAATTGGTGCAGTGCATGATACTGACGTTCCTCGCATCCACTTGATGGATGATGGAATCCTGTTCTCAGTCTGGCCCATGTGTTTTTTAATTTGTCATTGTGTTTCTCTGTCTGTTAGCCTGTTGTGACTCTGTCACTTCTGAGCAGCAATTTGCTGAGCTTTAAATAACTCAAGTTTTGAACTTTCTGACCGGTATTATTAAATAGTGACAGGATTAGTCAGGGAGAAAAGAAAAAAGGTTCTTGATGAGCTGCCCTAACGCTATTGAATGGACAAAAATTGGCCCTGTCATTCTTGTTCCTACTTTTGGGAATCTCAGAGTAATTACAATCAGCAAAACCAGTCAAGCCGTACCTCAAAGAAACTGAAGTTGTAATGCATTTTTTTTTTCTGATGATTTGCTTTCCCCTCTCAATTATATATATAATAATATATATATATATATAAAAATTTTGAAGTTAACAATTGCTTCCTCTTACAGTCTGTGCATCAGATAAACAATGTGCCAGTGGTAAATTAAAGGCAAATATTAAAAGAATATAATAATAATAATAAAAGTGGAGTAGACAGCAAATGCAGCTAATGCTCAGGAGGACTGGTTGGGTCTGGTCCCACTTCTGATGTTTTGGTTAGTTAAAAGCCATGATTATGTTCCACATGAACTGCAACTTTGTATATGTGTTTTGCATCTATTAACCATGTTATGGAGAAGATACAGACGGAGATGAAACTGTTATGGAGGATTTGAGATGGAACGAGCATGCTAATGAGCCTATGCAAAAATGCATCAATTAGCCAGATGGTGAGTTCCACTGGCATTGACTTCTGTTTACCATCTGTTTAATTCCTCAGAAAGAGATAGGAAAGAAGCTAGAAGTGGTGTAGAGGAACAACAAACAGTAATAGAGCAGTAACCTTCACAGTCTGTCCTGAATGTTGCCTTTCTCAAATAGTTAAATACCTGTTTCTTGTGTCTGGCAGGGGATAGCAAACTACAGAGAACTCAGTAGTTCTCCAATGCTTGGCTCTCCCCTGTGTCCCCATCCTCAGCGTTCCATGAAAAAGGAAGACCCACAGTCCCTCAGTGAGAAAAACACTTAAAATTGTTCAAAGCAAATTATTGCAACAATAACAAAACTAATAAAATCTTTAAACTACTGAACAATGATTATCACTGACAGGAAAAAGAAAAAGCTCCTGAATTTAGAGAAAGGAAAACCTAAGGTCAGGACATTCCAATAACCATATTAAAAACTTTTCTTTAAATGCAGTTTGCATTTTCAAACATTTCAAGCTATGTTTCTTTTAAGTGACAAAATCAGAAGAAAATAATAGCCCAATGTTGTATTGATAGAGGTGAATATTTTAGGCTGAAAGTGGAAAATTCCGAGTTGCTTAACAATGTCCTTATGCAAAGGCATTTGAATCTCACGTTTCATGTTTGCTTGCTCACTAGAGGGTAGCAGAGAGAGAGAGAAACAGAGAGAGAGCATTTTAGCACAGCTTGTGCTCAGTGGAGATGAGCACACTTGCTATAGTTTCTGCAGTCTTAGATGCATCTGGTGCCCTTCAGGCTCCTTGGTAAAGCAGAGGCTGTGTTTGATGCTGAGTGTAAACCAACACTGTAAAACTGAATTTACACAATTCTAAATCATTCCTGGTTTTAACACTGCTCACAATTGAATGTTTTTTAGCTTGTAAATATAGGCATTTTCAGGATGCATACTGTTCAGAAAGAGCATTTTTGCCTTGACTATACTGTGCATAGGGGACACCGTCCCATGTGAGTAGACAGATCGTTTTAAAACCATACCTTAACCTTGGAGGGATGCAGCTCTTCAGGGCTGTGCTGGCATGCATAACACTGAAGTCAATACCTGCAGTCCAAAATCTCTTACTACCACCACAGTAAATACTCAAACAAAAGAAGCTGTTGCACCATGCATGGCTGTCTGCCTGGTCAGCACAGCCCTTGAGTGGGTTTGGAAGGCACACTGGCACAGAGCAGGAGCTAGGAACTCACTGGGGGCAACATGTCTGTGCTCACTGTCATCTCCAATCCCTTTTGACATTACAGTCCTCCCATAATATAGACCCTGTGGTGTTAATTACTGCCTCAAAATTCAACAGGTTTCAGTGTGACTTACTTCTGTCCTTCCAGGGAATGCAATGAGAAGAGTTTCAGAAAGATGTGTTCAAGTCTGGCCATACCCATGCCACACTGTTATAGTATTAACAGGCAAACCAAAAATGTTGCCCTATGGCAACACACCATCAATGTATATTGACTGCAGTGTACACTCTTAGGTATTTAATAAAGAAGATTTTGAAGTTATGCAGTTTTATGAGGTGTTGTTAGAGGTAATGTTTCACTGGCTGAGGCTGGTATTATTACTGTGTTAGAAATTGCTCCTTTTTTCCAAATAATTTGTATTGTGGTTTGCCTTTGTTTGCCTGTGATACAGAAAATAGTGTCAGGAAAAGATTGCTTGAAGTATTTTGCCCATCTTTGTTGTGTGTAAGCTTGAGTTTATGGCAATAAAAACTGGCATTTCATTAAATAATGGGACTATTTGTCAACAAGGGGAGCTATCTAAAGTATACTTGCTTCCCTACAAACAACTCAAGGGCCAAACTAAAACCTTTTTGTACTGTGCCTGTAAAAGAAGAGTAGGGAGTGAAAAGCTGTGCTGCTGTCCTGCCCTTCTCCTTGGAGTCCACATGCACGTGCATAGATGAGACATGCCTGAGGCACCCTCTGCCCCTTGCAACCTTTGAAGCTTTTGCAGGAGGTGCCTTCGTGACAGCCTCTCATTGCAGTAGGCATGGGGGACTTGTTAGGTGTAACCCAGCCTGATGTTCTGCCCATCAAATGGCTTCTGTGGAAAAATAAAATAAATAAATAAATTTGGGAATCCTTTGAATGGATCATCTCTTTGCATTAAAACCTTTGTCAATTTCTACCTTGCTTCTGGTCTGAATTCCACAAAAAGACTGAAAGGCACAGAAGGGATTCATAAATGTGCTCCTTATTAAATATTATGTGAAATCAAAAAGAAAGTATGTTGTGTAGAGAACCATCCTTACCTCCTTATCCTGCTGATTCAGATGTTTAGTGATTAAACATGGAGAAACCAAAATTGAAATATAGACTCACATTGTACCCTGTACAAGAAATTAAATATGGTCCTTTTCATCAAATTGAATTACCACATCAGTCTTCAAAGACTTGAGAGGCTTTGGAAGCTTTGTGTTGCCGCAGACAGATGTCCTGCCTATGGTTGAAGCTTTATAGTGTTTCACTTATGGATCATGATGATGGATCATGTCTCAGCTCTGTTCTTTTATCTCTGTTACAGGAGACATTTTGCACTTAGATTCATACCAGGGAGTGTAAATAATGCAATTGCTCCAGTGAGAACGAGCCATCAGATGAGCAAAGGCCAGATGACATCTCATCTACCTGAAATCTAGATTGGAATTAGCTAAAAAAAAAACCCATAACAATTATATTGCTTATTCTCAATGAGCTGCTTCTGCATTTTAATGGATTATTTTAAAGCAACATTTTAAAATGAATTTCTACAAAATTATGGAATTTATTTATATGTGTATATATATACATTTAGGTATTCACACCTACTGTAAAGCTGCTCAGGAAACTGAGATTTGGATAGCAGTTCAGAGACCATCACACCACCCCAGCAATAGTTAGTTCAGTATTAATAAACTACTTACTCCTCTTTCCTTCATCACAGGACGTTCACATCTGCTTTCTCCCCTTACTTTATGTCTGTGGTTTTCAGCTCCTCCTTCTCCCTTCCAGTCTAGAGATTTCCATACAGTAAATGCCCCTGGCCTGCCAGTGTGCTCACTTGTCTTCCCTGGGGCTGAGAGGAGCCTACTACTTTCTCCTACCATGCTTGTGTAAACACTTTAGTGCCTTTCAAAATTGTGTCAGGAAGTGATATATAGATAATAAGTGCTCCCCCAGGGTGTGCCCATCCTGAAGAAGGTAGGTTTCAGATTTTCCAAGTCCCTATCTTCACACTCATGTGCCATATTCCAGTTGAAAATAGCTGTTTTGAAATTCACATTTGTCCAGGATCCTGCTAGCAGTTATACAATGTGTTGTATGTACAAAACTCCCACTACACCTTGCCATAAAACAATATGAGCACCAGTCTCTCTCAATCTTAGTACTGACTGTTTCTGTCATTTTGATCTTAAGGGCAATAGCGATGTTTGCAATGCTATCTCCTGCCTCTGTTTTTTTATATAGTCTTATATCTTGTGCCTTCATCCACTGCTTTTTGCCCAGAATTTTTTAAAAGGTAAGCACCAAATGGCTGTGTATGGAGTCCTGCCCTCTGGGTTCTTAAACCCTTAAGTAGGCTGAAAAAACGTCCCTTTCTTTGGCTTCTCAGGCTGTTTTTCTACACAGAAATGATGTTTCCATAGCTTAAAGACATCTTTTTCAAGAGAAAACTGGTTTTACCAATATCACGCATGTCATGACAATGCATTACTATAGGCACCAAGGTGACGTTAGCACTGTTGGACACTGATGTTTTAAGCTGAGCTACTCCTGGAGTTTAGGGTCCTGCTTTCCTCAGTGTTAGCCTTCTGGTGAGTCTGAAGGTTTCTCTCCTGATGTTTCCAACAGACATTGTCTCAGTATGGGGGGAAGAAGGGGTCTCACCTTCATAACCAGAGAGCAGCTCATGCGGATGCACGCAGGAGTCAACAGTATTGAATAGCACTCGTGCAATATTGAAGTGCCAAGCAATGATAAAATAGAAACGTAATGATTTCTCCTCATCCTGGCTTATCTGTCTCATCTGCTTGTTTCCTTCTTTTGTCTGCTTTTGGTTGGTCAGTGTATGTGTTGTTTTATTTGTCAGCATGTCTATTTATGTTTAGTAGGTGACAATCTTTATGTTAACACCACCTAATCATAAGTATCAGTAGTGTGGTACAATGTGCATAGCATATGTCAATCAATTTCTTAAAATTCTCTGAATTTTCTTTCACAGTATTTATAACCCCCAAAAGGATTTTATTTCTATTCAGGCAAATTCAGTTCATGTGCTTGATGTACCCAAGCTGGATTGCTGGATTATTTTTTTAGCACATCAACCTTGATGGCCTCTCATTAATAAATAATTGGTAAAATGATACATTTCTGTGAGCACAGACTTATTATCCAGGATAGTAGTGAGAATAATAGTTGGGAAGGCAAAAAGTCATGTACGAATTTACAGTTTATGTAAGGACAGCCTAGATTATGGAAAAGTTTCAGCACAGACCAAAGTGTTTCTGAACTAAAACTATCATGCAAGGCCACGCAGTGTACAAGCACTAAATGTGCCTGTATGCACGTCGTTCCCACAAGCTGGTCGACTAATGTTCACTCAGTGCCAAACCTTGCATCATTGTTTATTTCACATGAAGTGCTCATCTCCTGCTATGACTGTGCCAGCGTGAGGACACTACGTGGATAGCAGTAGCCCTTCTCTCCCTCCATCTATCTTCTCATCCCTCTTTGAAATTGCCTTCTGTAAAATTCTGTCATGGCAAAGTGCAAGTTACGTTCTTTTGTAAGAAAGGAGAAAAGAGAACCTTAGACAAACTAAGTCAATGGTGATAGGACAAGGGGGAATGGCGTTAAACTAAATGAGGGGAGATTTAGATTAGATATTAGGAAGAGATGTTATACTCAGAGGGTGGTGAGGCACTGGCACTGTTGCTCAGAGAGCTGTAGGTGCCCCATCTGTGATGGTGCTCAGGGCTGGGCAGCTGGATCTGGTGAGGGACAGCCCTGCCCATGGCAGGGGGTTGAGGCTGGGGGGGTCTTTGAGGTCACTTCCAACCCAAGCCATTCTGTGATTCTTTACCTTTTATAGCTTTAACAACAGAACACTTGTATAAACCAGTAGATATTGTTATTGTGTCCCCCAAAGGATTTTATGTATTTCCATGGGTAGGATCTTGTATAAATTGTTCAATACATGGGTATGTGTAAATGGCCACACGTATGCAGTCTCATGTTTGAAGTGCATGCCAGCACTCAAGCCATCTGTTTAGATTCCTTGTTCTGTTAGGACTCAGTAATCTTATTCTAAATTATCCAAAGCACTGCACTTCAAAATAGTACCACTGCACTGATGCTTTATGTAAGTGCCCTTGAATCCAGGCATCCTGGGGAAACTTGGGCAGTGTACCTCCTGAGTGTGCATCCATGTAGCACCTAGAAATTTCATTTGGATACTTGACTGACATTGAGTAGTAACAGGTTATTGCAGTTTTTAGCCTTTGTGCATGATAGCAATAAAATCTGCAGATACTGTGATCTGTGAGTGCCTTTATCATTTGCTATTAAGGCCTTTTTCTGCCTCTCCCTGCTTATGTTTTTGGTTAAGAAGAAATGTGAGTTTTAAAGCTTGTAAGCGACCGATTTCACATGGACCACATAAATGAGAGTTATGAAAGCACAGCATGTTCTGCGCGGAAGGCCCGTGCTGACCTTGCCTCCCCGAGGACCAGGAGCGTTTTGGCTGCCATTCCACACTCTTTCATTTTTATTGGATATTTGGAATATCTTCATTGAGAAGTTACCGGCCTTTGTTACAGATTTTAAGGGTATGACCTATAAGATATGGAGGCAGCGTGGATTGTCCGCAGGGTGCCTGAAGGTTTAATACTTTAAAATGTTTAATATATTCTCGCTGTCAGGAATGTCCAGAGAAGGAACACAGGGGAAGCCGCCTCCTCCAGCAGTGCTTTCTGTGCAGCAATGGCATCCCTCATTCACTGGGGATGAGAGAATATTTCGACTGCTTTAGGTTTTTTTAATCTCCCCTGTTCTTATGGATGGGGAAGTGTATTTTGCACATTACAAGCACAGATCTTCTCAGTAGGAAAAACACGTCGGTGTCAAATGGAGCTGTACAGTGGGCTCCAGTCCCTGAGGCTGGCTCAGGAAAGACCCTTTATGCCTAAAGGGAAATGGGGTATTTAGGTGAAGCCTTGCCTGCTTTATCTGTCAGGCATGCACAAACGCAGGATTAGCAGATGCAGTGGGAGTTGCACAATAGTTTGTTGGTGCATAGCTTGTGTCTGTTGACCCCGTGCTGGTGCCGGGGTGCTAATGCCCAGACAGAGGAGTCAGCAGTCACTTTCACCACTTCTGCTTCGTAAGAATAGTCAGTGCCCGGGGGATTAAATCTATTTGCACCAAGTCTCCATCTGCAAAGTCCTCGTGGCGGTGGTGGAAACAGTAGGGGGAACTACAGGTTTTCACAAAGTTACTCATTTTTTCTCGCTGAGGAAAAAGGCTAATTGCAGTCTCAGGAACTTCACGTCTCACTGGATGGTTTCTCGTGCTGATTAATAGGGGATGGGGCAGCAGTGGCTTCCTGGCTCACCTCCTGTGTGCTGAACACTGACATGTGAGTATGTGATGTGCACAGCTTCCACATCCTATCTGGGTTCCAGCAATAATTTGTTTGGGTATCTCTGAGTAGAGCTAAATATGTTAACGATTTTATATTTTTCTGAGTCTTTCTGAATCTGGCCCTCATTTATCTTAATGATTTGTCTAACCTCCAGCAAGCTTACTAACAACTGCGTAGGCTAAAGAAGCCCCTGGAGAAGCAAGGCGGCTAACTTCATCCAAACTTAGTGGAGTTTGGACACATAAGTTATTAATGATCTTTTGAAAGTCAAATTCAGAATACTGCTGGTTGTTTTTCTGCTTTCCAAAGAAGCACAGAGCAGCGCCGGTAAGTTTTATGTATTTATTTTCTGCTCAGGATGGTGAATTGTGTGCGTCTCCTGGGGGGTGTTTGTGCTGCGTGCTCTGGCTGCTCTGCTGCAAGAAAGAAACTGCTTAATAATGTTAATTCAGTGTTTTCATCGGAAATCTTTGTTGTTGTTGTTGTTTCTAAGCAAGAATGAGTTCCTTCCTGTGTTTCCTTGTAGTCCTCTTGTAGCATTACAGGCTGGCTTTGTTCTTTTCCATTCTCGCCAGGGAACTACCCCAGTTTCAACAGCTCGGCCAACTGCTTGCCAAGCCTGCTCCTCCCGCACCGCAGCGCAGCTCTGGGGGAGATGTGGGAGCTGTGGTAAGGCAGCAGGCAAAGGCGTAGAGAGCAGCAGGAACAGAAGGGATCTTATGAAGACTGCGTTTAGACATATGCTATTGTAGTGTGCCAGCAGATAGGATGCATCAGAACAAGAAGCAAGATTATTATTATTTTTATAGTTATTTAGGTTTAGTAGACCTTTCTACACAGGCTGTTCTCAGAGGTTACATGGTGCGTTGTTGACTTTCCTAAGTAAAACAGGGCTAGGGGAAAACAGCAGCAGAATCTGAAATGTGCATTACTTTAAGATATGTCTGTCTGTCTGTCTGTCTGTCTGTCTATCTATCTATCTATCTATCTATCTATCTTTAGTTGTTGGTCCTGTCCTCTCCCCTCGACTTTCCTGCTGCTGTCTGAGCAATGCACAGGCATCTCCTGCCAGGAGCAGGACAGGGACAATGACTCCTGCCTACAAAGAGATGCAGATCCCTCTGGGATCAAAGTGGGATGCCCTGGGGAGGGCATAAGGAAAACATTGAGAGGTACCCAAATGAGGACTTGAAAGAGGTTACTGGCAATAAAAAGGAGGTGGGAAGAGAATTATCTTGGGAAAAGAAAGCTCAGCCAGCTCTGAGCCCTTTGGCCCGACCCAGCTGCAGTCAGCTGCCCACCTCCAGGCTTCCCTTTTGGTTGGGAGGAGATTAGAAAGCAATCAGTGAGGGTGCATGTGGGTTTGGAAGATAGAGACAGAACTAGAGAGGGATCCAACCTGTTATGTCCTTCCTTGCATGGCATTTCCTTTGTTCAGACATTTAGAGAACCAGTAAAATACCACAGGCACTGTTTGGTGTCATTAGTGCTTGTGCCTGCAGCAAGCCCTCAGGTCATTTGGCAAGTCCTCTCCAGTCTTTTGCAGAGGGACTTTTTAGTCTTTAGATGTTCTTACTATGTTTTTCCTTTGAAACTGACCACTGTTACTGAACTAGCATTGTTTGTAATTTACATGCACTTTTATTTCTAATGTGAAGGATTGAAACATCGTTTTAACAAAACTCAAAAATGGATACTTTCATATTAATATAACTCAGTACTTCCTATACTTCGTGCTTGGCTTATATGAAGCAAATATTTCCATTTGTTGCCTCTGCATGCATTAAAAGCACTTTTAAAAGTTCAGATGAAGGTCAACAGCAGCTTTTTTACTTTCTCAAGAAGAAAATTGCAGAATAAGTCCTTCAAGTTAGTGCAAGCTTTAAAGTTAAACTGAAATGCTTGGCAGTTCTGTGAAGGCGTTTGACCAATTTTGAGGATATCATGTGATGGCAGCCTGGAAGGCTGGGGCTGCGCATGTGTGTATAACTGATATGATTAATATCACTATGACAGCTGAGTTCAGTAAAAATGCCCAATGCAACTGTTAAAGATATGTTAAGATAGTATATAGAGACATATTCCTGCAAAGATTAATGCTCTTTCATCTACTCTTGAAGTGTTCTTAAGTTTCAAAAAGTACTTAATGACTGTGTTGATATCTGTTTCATTTTATTAATGACTTAATTGTAATATAGATACAAGCTATTCATCTTCACATCCTGCTGACTTGGTGTTGCCAAACAGAGTTTCTGAGAAATGCCTGTTAAACACACACGCAAAAAAAGAGAAAAATAGGAGCATCGGTCCAATCATATGCATGCACTGTAGCAGCCTCTTGCAGGCTGTGACATCAGCCCCCCCTCCAGGCTGATGATTATCTCATCTCCAGGAAAGTGAAAAATGGCTTTGGATAATGGATGAAAAAAAGATGGCATGAAGTTTCATGATTGCCATAAATCTTGGTGCAAAAAAGGCTCCGTAACAATGGCACAGAAATGCACTTCTGAAATATTCTGAATGAATCACCAGTTGTCTGGTTTTTTTGGGGGGGGGGGGGTGCCATTGACTGAAGGCAGTGGTTTTAGATCCCAGTTGTGCTTTTGCTGATGGCAGTAACAGTTCTAATAGTAAAGACAGCAAATGTGCATAAACTCAGTTTAGTAAGTGTTTAAGAGCATAAATTTTAGTCTCTGACACCACTTCCCTTCAAAGCTAAGAAAACAACTTGAAACAACTTGCTGAACTGGGATATATTACTTACAAAGTTAGCTATCTGTTTTGTACTGCTCATCTCCTATGCCAAACGTTATCTATTTCTACAAATCACAAGGACTGGCGATTACTCTGTTACCTTCCTGCTACTCTGAAAGTAGTAGGAAAATATTTCAACCAATGCAAAACTAATGGTAATACACACCCTGATGATTGTGTGTCATCTGATACTAGCCTGTCAGCAGGCTAAAATTGTGTAGAGAGAGGTCAAATGAACTGCTCACTTATGTGAAGGAAAAACATGCTTGAGTTAAAAGCATGACATAATTTTGTGTGTTGGGGACCAAGAGGGTGAAATGTCTCAGCATTTTGGCTCTTAAGACTGCTCCAAATTGAGCTGTTCTCATCAGGAATCCCTGAGGCTGATGGGAGTTAAATCAGTGATTTTAGGGCTTTGTGACACACTCTGTGTCCTGTGATGGAGCTGCTGATGCTGGGCATCTCAGGAGAGCAGCCTTGCAGCAATGTGGCTGGCTTCTTGGAAGGGACCTCAGTATTATCTTTGAACTCACTTTGCAGTCACTGGAAAGGAGTTTGGGGTTTTACCCCTTTAACTTTGGAATGTAGTAAAAAAAATACATATATGCTTTTGAAGGTGAATGTTATTTGGAAGATAAAATCTGACCATGATCCAGCTTGTTGAAATATATATAATGCATTTTAATTTCCTGAGTCCTATTGCCTCAGCCGTACTCTGACACAAATGGAGCGAGGCCTTTCAGTGACTTTTGAGGATTGGCCTTGTATATTTGTCTGTCTGTGCACATAGAAAATAGAACTGTGGCTTACTGAAGTGCAAAAACTGTATTTTCCCTTGTTTCTAACAGAGTGTAGTTAAATTACTGTAACTGATGTGCCCTCCATTTTCCAGTGCTAGAGTCCCTATTTCTTATGTCTGAGTATGTATTTAATAGAAGGATACCAATATTTGTAATAGAAAAAGCTTTAGGTTTGAAAAACATTTGTAAATAAATGTGAGTAGATACAAAAGATTGCAGGATAAAATAAATGAAAAAGGAGTAAAGTATATTAACATCCTGAATGATCTTATGCCTCATCAGTGCAGTGCCTGAGGCTCAATGGACCTGAAGCAATTCCTCACTTGCCTTAGTGAGTATACACAAAGTCTAACACCAGAGCAAGGCTTTTTATTTCTTTTTTTTTTCCCAGTAGGCTAATTTTAACTGTTCCTTGTTCAGTACTTGCTTCAACTTTCTTTCTGTGTGAATTTCTCTAAGTAACTGCAGATAGGATTGTGACAAAGAACTTGTTGCACAGCATGGTATGTGTGGGAAATGCTTTCTAGCATTTCCTTCCTTCAGCCATTTGTAAAATTCTGTCTTTATGCTAATTTAACAAGACTATTCACTTATAAATTTATGGAATGAGGGTTTTCTAAGGTGTTCTATAAAATAAATATCAACAGAATTTGAAAGCAAGGCCTCTTTCTTCTAAGGCAGAAAGGCCTTGCTTTCAAATTCAGTTGATATTTATTAGAAGCCTGCAGGTCTGCAGCATCACTCCTCTCTCAGTTCCCTTATTTGCTACAGAGTGTAATGAGCTCTGTTCCTCCCAGTGTCAGTATCAGCAGTTTGTGGCCTTCACTTGTTGAATTTCCTCCACCTTTGGAATCTGCAGTAGGTGTGCAAAAGCAGGGTGCAATAATACTCAGCACCTGTATTTAAGCAGTGCCTAATGGCACTGTTCAGTTGCGGATTTCCCAGCAAATGAAGGAGGAGATCTGGACTTGCATGCAGGAATGCACAGGGTGGTAAACAGAATGCAAAGGGTAGGAGGGAACCTGCATTCTCTGCTGCTGCCCTGGGCCAGCCATGAGGTCAGCTTGGCATATTATAGAGGTGAATGGTAAGATTTAGAAAAGAAAAAAAAAAGAGATTATTTTTTATAGTAGTTAATCCTTTTGTGTTTTTGAAGGCTGTTTTGATGCTTTTGAGTTTTACATTACTTTCTTATTGGAAAAAAATATACTGTTCAGCCACTGAGTTGCTTATGTTGGAAAGTTTGTTGTAGGCTCCCATGATGGAGGGGTCATGAATACACCGTTTTCTCTACCGTGTTCAAATCAGGTAGGAATATGAGGATCTACCTCAGGTAGTGATAAAAACTGCATTACTTAGAAATATAGACATGTGAACACAAGGGGAAAGCATGCTATTTTTTTTTTGTTGTTATTTATTGGTTTTGTTATCTACAGATGTGTTTCGTCTGTTAATGTATTGTCTATAAGCTACACATGCAACACAAAAATTAAAACTGAAATTCAGATTTTAAGAGAAGAGCTGTTATTTTAATGTGATTGCGTTATCTCTTTAGCCCTTCTACAGGCTGTGTCCATTAGTAAAATTAAGGTTTTTTTTTTTTTTTTTTAGGAATGACAATCTAAACAACTTTTAATTTTGTTTTCCTTTTTTTTTTTTTTTGCACAGAATTTTATATTTACATTGTTCATTTCCAGCACAAATTAAGAAATCTTGACTCAACAAACTGCACGATTGCTCTGAAGTCTCAGTCTAAAATCTACATCAAAAATCAATGTTTCATATTTGTGGGATTCTTGACATTCTTACTGACCTAGATAAGTGTATAAGGAGTCAATTTCAGTGGCTGCAGTAGTTCAAAGTATCTTGGCTTTATTCTACAATAAATAATTTTAAAAGAAAGAAAGAAAAGATATTTGATTTTTTTCTGCAAGACCGTTATGATATACCACACATTAATTTTGTGTGAGCAGCGATAAATAACAGTACCATCTGTTCCAGATGTTAAAATAGGTGAAGTTAAAAATATGAGTGAGGCATAGCTGTTGAGACATGGGCATCCAGCAGGTTGGGATCTAGTCTCTTATTTAGGTGTGTGGGAACTGCCTCACCAAAATTTTAGACACATTTTCCAGAAGGGAGATCTGCTCCTATAGAGTGTAACCACCTGCATTCATTCCCTGGGCCAATATTAGAGACCTGCAGCTCTGGAGAAGTGCAATGGGCAGTCCTGTCCATCTGCGTTAGGTGTCTGCCTTGTTCTACTGGCTCTGTAAGGAGCACAGATACCTCAACAGACTGATCCAGACAGGTTAACGGACTGCAATGCCTGCCTGCCATGTCTTCTGGGAGTGTTTCAGCTGTGAAGTTGTAAGCACCGTCTGCTCTTTGAGTTGAGTTTGAGTTCCTCTACAGCCAAGAGCTCAGCAGGCATGAAGGAAATGATGGTGGAGCCAAGGCAGGGATTGGGGTGTTCACCTGTCTGGTTCCTGTTTTCAAGACAGCTTTTGCCTTTAAAATGCTTAACCAGTGGTTGAAAGTGTAAAATGCTCACATATGCTTCCATCACCGCTGCCACTACTGCAGTCTTGGCAACATCTCATTTTTCAGCACTTTTAAATAACTTAAGCTGCATACTGGAGTCTGCCTGTCTTGGAGCACAGCTGATCGGCAGATGCCTGTCTACCCTAAGCATGTGTGGGGGTAATTAAAGCTAATCCACAGGGAACCTTTCCTGGGAACATAAGGAAGGAGTCACTTATTGAGCTTTAGTGCCTAGTGGTTAGGTAGTTCTGGAAAATGACTGAATGATGTCTGTCCTATAACTTAAATAGTTTTTAGTTTCACCTTGACATTTTATTTCCTTTGCACTTTGTCTTTCTGCTACCTCTGGGCTCCTGGGGGTACTCTTAGCATGTGGTGACTTTGTGGTTTGCTTCTCTCATCAGCGAATTAAGGTTCATCACTCACACTTCTTCTTAATGAAAGCTGAAACAACCACACGCTTAAGCTGCTGCTAAATTTTTCTTGAACAGGCTCTTTCCTCTATTTTATGGAAACAGTCAAGTGAGACACATCTTGGAGATGTTTGCGAGCTTGGATTCCTGGCTTCTGTGATGTCTGACAAGGAGGGGATAGGTTATGTCTTTTATCTCGGACTTGAAGGTGTTATTTGGATGTATGTGTGTGAAGGAGGAGAAATGGTGGTTACAGGGAAAAGGAATTTTCTGTACAGTGAGTACCAGTGCTGACAAATGAATGTCACCTGAATTGCACATTGCCTGTGTTGTCTCTTGTCCTCTGTTCTCATCAGCATACACTGAGAGTGTCTGGGAAAATGAATTGCATTTTGCCTTTATTAACTACTTTACTGTCCTCTGAAAGCAGACTGATTGGGCCCTTCTTGCTCAGGTCATGACAAGTGGAGGTGTTAGTGGAGCTGGCATTTTTTTTCCTAAGTCGAAAGGAATCAAGAGGAGAGGGTGGGAGTTCCTGCTCTGCAGATATTGCCTGTTTTCCTGCACTGGTGCCCACAGACACTAAAACAAACATCAGAGAGAGAAATGAATCAAACTTTGCTCCTCCACACTTGTTCTAGAGCCAATGGTGAATTTAGCACAATCATTTAAAGCTTTTGTGTGTATCCTCTGGTCTCAGCAGTAAAGTTCCATCATCATAAAGTAAATGAATAAATAAAATGTGAGTATATTTTATTGGGAAATAGTAGCGTATAAACAAATCTGTTCATCAAGTAGTCTCAGCCAGATAATATGCCAGAACTTCACTTCGACAAAAAATGAGTTTTAGGTTTTAGAGATTTGATTTTACAATATTTTCTCCACCTCTGGACACAGAGATGCCAGGTCAGTCATCAGTCTGTGGTGATACCTTTTTGTTCGATTCATTTGCAGTTGTTTTCCCTTTATAGTAGTTCGTAACGAGAAGCCTTAGTAGAAGAATTCTAAGGAAAAATTGAATTTCAGTCTAAGTGAGAAAGTAGCGTATGGGAATTGTAATAGATGGGGAAAGGCAAGAAAGTGGGGAAGGAGAAAAAAGGAGGTAATTTGGAAAACCGAGTTAAGGGAGATCTATGAAAAGATACGTCATTTGAAGCACAGTAATAATGAAATGATTTCAGAGGGAGAGTGGGAAGAAAAAGTGAAATTGCCACCAGTTTTCTGTACCTTACTTACAGAAAAGAAATCTGTAAATTCCCTCAATGGCATTATTTGCCTGTTAAAAACCTATTTAATATCTGCAGGAAAAAAAAAAGGCGTGTAGATGTGTTTCTCCATATTGGTCTTCCAGGTGAAATTGGTGGTGCAAACATAATTGGGCATTACTGAAAACCAGTTTTGTCTTGCTCAGTCTTTTGAGTGAGTGTATAGAGAATGCAATGATGCTGACGTGATTACTTCTCAGGTGTTACCCTGTTGTGCTTTGGATGTTGTAGGAGCAGTGATCAGCTATTCGTGTTGCAAAAACCTTCGAAAGGTGATGGAGGTAGGATTGATTGCAGGCAGAACAAGGCACAAATTGATTATGTTTAACAAATATTTTAGTATTTAAAAATATAAAATCTAGAAATGCAGAGAATAAATATCTACTTCACAAATCTTGTACCAGAGCTCAGCAAACAAGGTTATGAAGTCAATATTCTGAATTTCCATCCTGATATTTTTAAAAATAGCATCTAGTGAGTCACCCATTGGACAAACTCTCCTGGTACTGAAGAGTGCTCATTGGGAGCAAACCTCCTGCCACTGCATTTCAGTAGGCCCAAGGATTTAGGCATTGCTTCCAGGAGAGGGCTGATCTTAATTCTCAGGTCAAGTACTGCTAGCTGTGTCAGGCTGCAGAAGGTTCTGAAGCAGAACTGGAGGGTGATGCCCACGGACAGTGAGGTGGTTCCTATCCTCACATTGCTGCAGTAGCACGGGTGACTTCCCAGGGCTGCTCAGACTCAGCTCCCTTGACCATTTACTAACATTCTTCATGCTGTTCCTCTTGCAGATTTTTTCTTTAGGTGCCCTAAATCATATTCACCATCATTCATTCTTCAGATCTATTAGATTATTTGAATTCAAAGCGTGAAGGGAGTTCTTCTGCAAATAATGGCCTCCATTTTCAAACTAAATTAAAACTAATAAAACACTTATGTAAAAACAACCTTGGAAAAAATTACAAGCTCTATTGGAATAGAGGATCAGTTAAATTTATTTCCCTGAACACAGCACACTTTATGGATTTTTCCTCCAACCATGAGACACTTGAAAGGAAGAGAAACTTCATTCACAAGAATGTAGGTCAGCCAGCAGAACAAAACCCTGTTTTATCCTCAAAGGCTCCAAATTTGACAGTCTATATATAATAAATAAGTAATGGTTGTATGTGGACGATGCAAACTAAACAAGTTACAAAACATGGAGGAAAACCAGCTGGATGGTCTTGATCCAGTTCTGTCTCTGATTCACTTTGAGGTGGTCTCTGGCATCTCTGCTTCAAAAAGGAGCTATCATTTAGCATGCCTCCAGTATCATCCCTGATGTCACAGGCCTGCAGTGAACCTGCTCATGTGTCCCAGCCATGGTTAGTCCCAGCAGAGGGGAGCATTTCACTGCTGAGTTGGCCACGAGGGTCAAAGCCCAGAGGCAGATAGTTTGTGGGGCTTGGAAATAGGACAGGTCCTCTCATCGCTGATTTCTTGCTCAGGTGTCCACCTCTGAGAGGTCACAGCCTCTTTGTAATGAGGTCAGTGAGGCAAGTTGAAATATCTGAAGATGGCCATGGTGTAAACCCAGAGATGGGAAAAGATGAGCTGTGGCATGTTTCTCCATCAGGTGTTTCTGTAGTGAGAGAGAGTGTTTGTCCATAATTTCACAACTCTGTCCTTGCTACCCCATGTCATATGTAATTCCTAACTTCTCCCCATGACCAATGAGAACGTCAACATTATAATATCCTTCATTGAAAGATGTGGTAATAAAGCTTTAACATATCCTTATACAATACTGTCCCAATCCCAGGTGGGTTACAGCCGCATTATTCCCTGCTATGTCATTCTTTCTTCTCTACCACCTCCACGCCCATTCCCCAGCACTCCCCTTCCAAAAAATAAAAAATAAAAGGAAGTACAACAAATGTCCTGTAAGCTTCACATATTATGGCCACAGTCTGCATTCAGGTGTATTTCAGAGGCTGAAGCAGTACCTTCTATTCAAGATGAGAAATACAGGCTTCTAAAAATGTGAGCAAATGAGATGATGAAGGCAAAGCAGACCTCCATTGATTTACCCCTCTGTTCAACTTTGTCTTCCGAAAAACCTCTCAGTACATTTGTAAATGAAACTTTATGATGACTGGGTGTTACTGTTGGCAATATTTATCATGCTAAGAAACATCTATTAGAAAATAAATTTTATCATGTGCAATTATAATTCCAGATTGTAATCTGTGAGGATACATATGATATGATCCTCTTAAATTTATTATGACTTTAATTATAGCAATTCTAGTCTTAGCCCCAAAAATGTTTGAGGTGGGTTGTAGAGCCTGACTAGAGAAATAAAGGAGAGAGTTCTATTTTGCTCTCTTGAATTTATGTGAAACTATTGATGCATTCTCTTGCATGCCAGGCAAGGCTTTACAAGTTCCCGTAGATCATAAGTAAATGGGTATGTGGCCAAGATGGTGCCTTGGGGCTAAATGCTAGCGTGATGATGAATCTGAACAAGGAACAAAGCAGCCCATCAAAAACAGCACTTACTGTTAGATGTGGATGCTTGAAGGTTGGAAGGGTTGGGTTGCCTGAGGAATGATAAAAATGATGAAGTTTACAAGCAGACATATAAAGTTGTGTGGAATGACTACATATTTCAGTGCAGAAGATTACCTTAATAGAATTTTGGGGTTGCAGAGTTAAAAATCATAACAGTTCAAGGGATATGAAAGTAAAGAGTCCCATGGCACAATTGGTTCAGCTTCCCTGTGTGTCTGTTCAGTTTCGTGGCCCTGTATGCGTTCAGTAACACAACTAACCTCAGCTCCTGTGGATCAGGTTACGTGCAAAAGGCCAAGCAGGAGTGTAGAAGGGTATATAAGAGCATAGCAGATAACTGCCTTGGGAACCTTCTTTCATGGTTCTTGGCATAGCGATTTAACCATAAGGATTCAGTTGCTACACTGGCATAGTTTTAACTTGCCTAATAGCTTGCTTCTTTTAAAGGAAAGAAAAGCAGTTGCTTCTCTACAGGAGGAAGAAACTTATTTTTTGTAACTAATGAGTAGTTATCTCTGGACAGCATTCAGCTGTTGCTATTCCACAGTTACTGATGGTTCTGCAGAGCTGTCACCTGCCCACTTGATCTAAGAGGTTGCACTCTAAATTCAGCTAATGATGAAAGTCCTCAGCATGTGACTGGTGTGACAGCCCTATGTCGCTCATGGCTTTCAACACCTGTGTGACATGAGTACTAAGTTTGTCCCCTTGTAGACTTCTGTGCCATAACTTGTGCTTGGATCTCCATTTATCCCTTGTGTACGCTTTCCTGCTCCTTCACTAGAGCCTGTAGAGATACTATGCTTTTTTTTCCCGAAATGTTTCTGTGTATTTGTCATTTATTTTGAAAACATTTGACCATTTAAATGAGACATTTCACATCCTCCAGGACATTTGAAGAATTTCATTTGTCTTTCTGCAATGTGGATAATGGAGTAAACAGCCTCTGTTCTCAGTGGATGTGTAGTACAGGATGCAGATGATATGCAAGTAATTTTCTCTGTACTTTCTAGGTCAACAAGCAACTTCCAGCTTCTAAGAAGCTTCCCTCAAAATTCTCTGTAATGCTAAGATATGCATCTCTTAAGTTATATAAACTGAATTTGAACTGCATATAGGAAAATGTTCTGGTTCTTTGCAAAGGTTTTGGTAGTTGTTTGCTCTTCTGAGACATGGGCATGTTTTTTTCTACTCAAGTGTTGCACCTCTGCCATCAGTCATGTATATCTTTACTTGTAAATGTTCTGGGGCAGGTTCCTCTTGGTGAGAATAGGAGAGCGAAGTTCAAAGGAACCTCTGCCAGGAAGGTGTCTGATGAGATAAAACTTGAGTGGATCAGTGTGTTCAAATTGACTAAGCACCTTTGATGAACAGTTGTGCTGTTATGGCTTAGACAGCTCTAAGCTGTACACGTGAATGTTGAAAGGAAATGCTACTCCAATCCTTTTGTCTTCTTGCTAGGCTACTTTGAACCCAGCCACTAACCGTGTCCCCACATAGCCACACAGGAGAGGAGGACAGCACAGAGGTGCATGGCCAACAGCAAGAGACAGTGGGGTGGCATCTCCCTTGGGACTATTTTTGGCAATTACTTTTACCCAAACGATGCAAAATTTCAGATGGTAATTCAGATACCAAGGTAAAATTGCAGTTTAAAATTTAGTTTAGTGGAGAAATAGAGGTATAAAGTGTAAGTTCTCCAGAGAGTCCAGTTTTATAAAACTGCAAACAATATTACTTAGTAAAAAGCAGCTTCTCTATGATATTCTCGTTTTCTGATATTTGTAGAGAGGTTTATAGTATGACTGGATTTAAGTACTAGTTTAGTCATTTATTCTTAGTAACTTATGGCTGAAATTTAGTTTTATCTGAATGACAAACTTCAAATTTCTATCACATCAAGGATGTCTTCAGTTAAAGTGGAGCATTCAGTGAACAAAAAAGAAAAGAAAAGCAGGTTCTGGTCTCATATTGTTGGCTAATAGATTATTCTGGAAGCTTGATGGATAGAAGACTTTTCTCCAGGTTCTGTTTGGAAGGAGACAAAGTGCTGTGTTTAACGATAGACAATTTTGCAGATTGTCATTTCTTTGCTACGTGCCTTTGTTCACATTTTTATGCCTGATTGCATAAAAGATAAACCTTATGTCTCCCATGAATAGATACATTTCATCACTTACATCAGTTCTGGCCTTTAATATCTTGCTATACTGAGATCTATTTGGTGCCAGTTCCTTCCCCCCATTTTGTGTTGTGAGTTGGGGCTCCGCTTAATCATCTATGTAACAGAGTCTGATCAGAAGTAGCAGAGTGAAGCTTGGAATTTACTTTGTCTTTATCCTCTGCAGTACTGCACAGAATTTTCTTTCTACTCACCAATATGCAGCAGCCCCAAACGTAACATTTTGCCAGGATCAGTGAGGATTGTTGACCTACTGCTTGGGATTGCACAGTTCTGTGGCAAAATGCCTCTCTGGAGTTTCCTCACCCCATTATCAGGTGGTACATAGTCATGGTTCCAAGCCAAATGTGTAGCTCTATTCCTGAAGAACTGTAAGGATTGAGGTCTCCCAGGTTTGTTTGGTGATGACATTTTAACTTGTGTTGACGTTTCTGGTGGCACTACCAAGATGGCAGGAAAAGAGCTGCCTTTCACCACAGAGCACTTTACTCTTCATCTGATGAACACATTGACTACCCCATAATGCCAGATCCTCCCTGGAGGAGTCTCTAAGTGTAATAGCAGGAAGTGGTAACCTCATACTTACTGCGTTTAGCTCCATGAAGCCACAGGGCTGATATTTGCTGTAGCACAAGGATCAGAGACCCTCCACATGCCTGATGAGAAGCAGCTGATGATTACAGGGCTGCCCTTCCTAATGAGAGCCTGTTGCTTAACCCTGTGTATCACCTGGGTTCAGAGTTAGACCTTGTAAGTTCAAGAGGTACAGGGGAAGCTCATTAGAGTTAAAAAGGCAGAGGGTGAGTGCTGGGTTTCTAGAAGCTTTCTTTCAGCTGGTGAGCATTTCAGTGGGGGTAGTTTTGTAAACTGGTGCTTAGAATGAATGTGTTGTTGGGGTATCCTAACGTGAGTGTGGCTTCCTGCATTTCCCTGAAAGCCCAGAAAGATGGGTCATTGTGACAGGGGCTACTGAAAGCTGTTATCCTGATGCTCTGGGTGCAGGGGGGAGATGCAGCAGCTGAAGTGAAGGAGAGTCTGCAGGGCAGCCAGAAATCAGGTGAGTTGACGGTGAGGTGATCGTCTGGCATTTATAGGTTTATTTTGCAGTCTAATATAGAGAATGCGGAGGATGGTGAGTTATCTCAAATGTCATTTACTGAACACAGGGATTAAAGTGCTTACAGCGGAAGTGAGATTTTGGTGAAACATTTTTCTTTTCCTAAGAGAGTGTCAACCCATATCTTCTAAATGAAGTTCTTTAGGGTTCAAGTGATTAGGATACTTGGAAATCAGCAGATGAGCCAGTGCTATTCTCTGCTGCCAGGACTGCTTCTGTGTTTCATGTTAAATAATTATCATAGTGCAAAACCATTGCTTCCTTCTGGCTCTTTCTCAATTTAGGCTCCTGAAACTTAAAATATAGACAAGCAGCAATATGAGATGCTTTTAAAATAAGCTGGAGATGTTCATGTATGCCATCCATCTAGACATTAATGCTTTTCACATCCCTATTATATGGGCGGTTCTGACATATATAAGCGTTTTGCACAGCTGTGCTTCTTCCTTTCATTTTAGCTGAAAAATGTTGACAATAAAGATGAAAATGATACTAACCTTTGTGAGAAGGTTTGGAGCCCTTAGTGTTGCTGAGTTGTCCTCAGGGCTGCCCCAAGTGTGTTCAGTCGCTGGCATGGACAGGGCTGTCCCAACCTGGGCGCAGCTTCCAGGATTTATCCCTGAAAGACAGATGAGCTCAGCTAGGAGAAGCAGCAAGTTCTGAGGAGCGTTGCAGACAAGTATAAAAGGATTCTGATGTTTTGTCTGTCTGGGTTAACAGATGGCATGCAGTGCAGAACACACTAATGTAGAACAAATAATGAATCTTAAAGAAAAGAATAAGAGGAAACATCTGCAGAGTCAAAACATGATGTGTCATACTGACTGAGAGAAGGAGAGCATGTTACCATGGAGAAGTTTTCCAAACAGGCAATACCGAAAGCAATCATACCCTCATACCCCATTAGTACAAGAGTTGAGGTTGTTTGTTTTGTTTTTTTAAAGCATAATGTATACTATCTTAATTTTCTAAAGAGCTTCCTGCCATTTGGACACTGAGTTGTAGAGCATACTCACCCATACCTCGTTATTTCTGAGAAGCGTGCCAGTGATTATTCCTATCTGGATTAATGTAGCAAAGGTAGGATGGGACAAGGGATTAAGAAGAACACGACTTCATAGGTCTCATAGTATCCCCTGTTGTATCTTTTTGCATGAAATGAGCCATTTCTTCACAGTCACGGGAGAGGGACTGGGTAAAATATTATTTGCTAGGGAAATGGTCTTCTGGTTCCTTCCAGTGCAGCTAATTGTTGTATGCAAGTGATGAATTTGAGTTCTTCATTGGTGTTTGTATTTTTGTTTATATTTTTAGACTGGGGGGGAAAAAAGGTAGCAGTGATACTGTTGACATGTTCAGTCCTCTTCTTCCTAGTGCTACATTTAAATACTAGTGTTGTAGCTGGCTCTACGCAAGGAGTATGAAAAGGAGTCAATTTCCTTCCTGCAAATCTTGTGAACTAATAACAAAAATACAAATCAAAGGATTTTTTTTTTTTTTTTTTTTTTTTTACTTTTGAGCTTTAATTTATTTTGGTTTTGGTTTGTGAATGTTAAATCAAAGAAATTTAATCCAACTGCTGTTAACATTAAACTTGCATGTTAACCTGGAGAAGATAGATATGAACTCATAAGTGCTGTACAGCTGTGTATTGCTACAGAAATTTCAGTGGTGATGTTAATATTTAAAGAATGTTATTGTGTTGTTGCAGCTTTAATATTTGTCAATATTTCTAACCTTTGTCTCCAGAAACAGTGGTTATTCATATTTGCAGAATAATTGATCTGGAAATAAGTGAGGTGGTGACATACTTATTTTGTATATTCTATAAAGATACACTGACAGGGATTCTGAGATTCCTATCTCAGTTTTTCCATTGAAAAGATTAAATAATCTGGTTTTTGCACTAGGGCGCCACTAATTATTGCACTTTCAAAACATGAGTTCTGCTGGACAAGCACAGCAGGTAGAACGGAGTTTTTCTTGATCATGAGGTTTAGTGTATGTAGTACAACAACACGTTGGAAGGGTCCGTACTTCAAAAGCTAACTATGTCCTGGGCATCAAAAGGAATGTGACCAGCATGGCCAGGGAGGTGATTGTCCCTCTCTTCTCTGCTCCTGTGAGACCCTACCTGCGTTACTGCATTCAGCTGTGCAGCCACTGGGATGTGGACCTGTTGGAGCAAGTCCAGAGGATGGCTGCAAGGAGGGCTGGAGCATCTCTCCCTGTGAAGACAGGCTGAGGGAGCTGGGCTTGTTCAGTCTGGAGAAGGGAAGGCTCCAGAGTGACCTCCTTGCGGCCTTCCAGCACCTAAAGGGGATGATGAGGCACCGGCACAGGCTGCCCAGAGAAGCTGTGGGTGCCCCATCCCTGGAGGTGCTCAAGGTCAGGCTGGATGGGGCCCTGGACAGCTGGCTCTGGTGGGGAGCAGCCCTACCCATGCTGAGGGGTTGTTCTTGACAAAACAAATATTACTAGAATTTATAAGCTACTCATTGTTACCTATGAAATTTGATGGGCCACTTGCAATTGGGATGTCTAATTTAGCACACTTAAGAAAAAAAAAAGTAACAAGATAGAATAAGGGGAAAAAAAGAAATACAACTTTAAAATAATGGAGAAAGGGTAAAATGACTGGAAATCTTGCTGAATCAGTGTACTGTGTTTACTTGTCTGTAAAGTACCCACTTAAATAAGTAAATAAATAAAAGGCCCAGCAAGCAGGCAAACAATAGTCTGGGATGTCATTCATAATAAACACAAATGAGTATTGGATGTAACATTTAGGGTGAACTCGGCATTTGACAGTGTTTGGACAAGAGAGAATAAATAAAACTAGACAAAAGGAGACTCTGGAGAAAGCCAAACTTTTCCCAATTGCAGTGGAATTCTGAAATCTAAAAATAGTTGGCTTCTGTTCATTAGGAGTGTTATCATGGTTAATGAGTGCTCTGACAAAATACAGGAATGCAACATAGGTTCTGCAAAGAACTGTGAAGTTTCCATTGGAAGGCAGTGTTTGACACTCGTCGCAAAAGGTTGAGGTTTTTGTGGATCGCTACAAACCCCATGAAATGAGTTTCCACAGAATGTTATTCTATTTTGAACTGTTAACCTTTGTGAAGTATAGGCAGCTGCAACCTAGCAGTTGTGCTGTCTTTACTTCCATTTCTTGCCTGATGTAAAATCTCAGCAGTTACTGTATATCACTTGGCCTTTATCAGTGCTTTACTTTTTTTCATCCAGGTTTACAAGAAAAATATCTAAAATGGCATTACAGAATGCAAAGCAGAAACATAAAAATGTTTGCTGGTTAAATGTACAGCAGAGTGACTGAGACAAAACAGTGGTCTTCGAACATCCTTCCTGATGTCAAAGATGTGCGTTTGCTTTTTAAGCACAGTGTTTGTTGGGTTACTCTGTTGTGTGGTTGGGAACAAGTGAGTTGAGGACGAGTTGCTGTTGACATGGTCTGTGTGTGTATGAAGTCTGTTTTTTACATGCATGTGTTCATAGCAGCAAATGTGATAAATAGCACAAGGTGTATGTACTTGTATTGTTTTGGCAAATTCTGTTGCAGTGGTGAGGCCATGAGGCTTATTTTTCATGTTGCAGACCTCAGAAAGGCTTCAAAGAGCTTCTAGTTAAAAAACAAGCCAGAGCCCTTTCTTCAGTAAATATGTGAGAAATGACTCTGGGCACCTTTTTCAGAGGGTGAACCCTGTAACTCAGAGTGCCTTAGCTTACACAGGGGGCAGGCTTGTTTATCCTGGCAGCAGCAGTTAATTCCCAGTCACCTTCTTCTTCTGATATTCTCCTTTGTTCCTTTAAGATATTTAGAGATTTCATCCATGCAATGTGAGACAGGCCATGGCAGTCAGAATAAGCTGCGTTGTCTGCCTATCTGAAAACACACAGTTTTTTAGTGCAGTGACTGTAGTGACACATACCATGATATTTCCATATAGACATTTTTCTTTGCTTTGTTTTGAGGCTCAGAACCATTTGCTAAAATGCAAATGGACTAATTGTACCTTAACAAAGGACTGAAGAGGTGCTATCAATTTAGGTACCTCAGTCATAAAATCACTCCAGTTGGAAACGACCTTAAAGATTGAATCCAACCATGACCTAACCATACTACCCTAACTAACAGCCCTCCACTAAATCATGTCCCTGAGCACCACATCCAAACGGTTTTTAAGCATGTCCAGGGATGGTGACTCAACCACTCCCCTGGGGAGCCTATTCCAGTGCTTAACAACCCTTTCTGTAAAGAAGTGTTTCCTGATATCCAACCTAAACTTACCCTGGCACAACTTGAGCCCATTTCCCCTCGTCCTGTCATCAGTGAGAAGAGACCAACCCCGCTCTTGCTGTAAGCACCTTTCAGGTATTTGAATAGAGCGATAAGGTCTCCCCTCAGCCTCCTTTTCCCCAGGCTAAACAGCCCCAGTTCCTTCAGTCTCTCCTCATAGGGCATATTCTCCAAGCCCTTTATCAGCCTTGCTGCCCTTCTTTGAACCTGCTCCAGCACCTCAATGTCCTTTCTGTACTGAGGTGCCCAAAACTGAACACAATACTCGAGGTGAGGCCTCACCAGTACCGAGTACAGGGGCAGGATTACTTCCCTAGTCCTGCTCTTTATTAATACTTTGCTCATGTTTACTCAATGAAGGATTTTTTTTTTTTAATTAACACTAGTAAATATTTGGCTGCCAGCAATAACATTTCTTTTTTTCTTCTCTAACACTTTGATTTCCATGACCAGCTTAAGGGTTACACCGTTGGGTTTTATCTTAAGCTGGGGAGCTCAGTGTCTCACAAGATTAGTCTTTTCAGTAGACAAATTTATACATATTTTGCTACCTGGGTTTTGAAATCGGGGGGAAAAAAAAATAGAAATGTTAGATGGAGTCAGGGAAGATGATTTTGATAGAGGCTGGGAAATATTACACATAGAGTTATCCTTGTGCCTGACGTGACCCGTTACCTTTTCAACTGATAAAATGCACATTAAGCGAAAACTCCCTGAAGGGATTCAAAACTATTGGCAGTTATAAAGTACTTGTAATGTTCATATACTTAAATAGGCATTGTTTTTAACAGATCAAGCTTTGGCTATGGATTATGATCTTCTGCAAGGTACTGAGTACCCACTGCTCCCATTCCTTTCTCTGTAATGTACAGCCTGATGCAAAGGGTAAGTCTCTGGGGCAAACAGCATTTAGAGCGCATCCAATATCATATCATCCCACTCTTGACTGAACTTCACTCCAGTAAGGAAACGCATGCTATTGTTAGCCCCAGAGTAGTTCCTGTAGCTGATATCAGGTTTCTAAGAGGAAAGAGCTACATAAAACTTGCTCTTGGGAGTTACAGGGTTGTTGTAGGGAAACTCTAAAGCCTACAGTGTCTGGCAGCACATTCACTCACGTTCAAAATAACTAATTCATGTTCCTCTTTACCGCATTCTGTGCCCATATACAGGAGAAGCCTGTACCACAGTGCATGTTTCTTAATGGCATTGCAATACAAGTGCACTTGGCACAGTGGAGCTGTCTCACTCAGATGTCCCTTCTGGGCTGGCAGCCTCTTGCAGACATGCAGTGCTCTTCCAGATACCTCTTGGTGTAAGGCTATCTATGTGTGGCTCCTGAAGAGCCGCAGGAGCCGATCTGGTAATGAGGCTGGCAATGCTGTCCCTTGGGAAACAGGGGTTGCTTCAACAGGAATTTCCCTTTTTACTTCCTGTACTCGTCCCCCACCTAACTTCTAGCATTGAGCACATCTGCTCTGTGCCTACTGCACATGTCTGCATTGTGCACAATGGCTTTAAGCTACAGAGCCCAGCACTCCCTGTGCAGGCATGCAGTGAGTGCCAGTCCCACTGTGATCTGAAAATATTCCACGTGTGTTTCAGATTTCACCGCCTTCAATCTAGTGCCAAAACTTCCCCAGCGTAAGCAAAATCAAACAGAAGGATATTAAACATTGCATTGCTGGTGCAGCAGCGCGTGTGTTGTTGTGTACAGTGGCACCTGGACATGATGTGGTTTCTCTGTGTAAGTGCAAAAGAAACACATACCTCACATTGTAGTGCAGTTGTAGTAAAGGAAGTCCACAACTTAAAACTTGTTTTAAAATATGTTGGAAGAGGAGAAATCACAGTGTATGCAGGTTTTGATGAGATGCTTTGAGTGCCAGACCCTGCTCCTGCTCTGCCCTTGGTTGCTTCAGGCACTGTCCTCCAGGCAGCGGTCAGCGTTCTGCACAAATGCATGCTGTGCAGTCAAGAGAGAAAGAGAGAGATGTTCTTCAAATCAGCCAGACCATGGATTTTTTGCAGTGTAGATAGTAGTCAAAGTGTTGAATTCTTACTATAATAACAAGCTGGTAGTATAACAGATTTCCATCAGCCCCTCTGGCACTGCACTGGTACTTTGGGGAATGAGCATTTGGTTGTGCATCCTCTGCAGGGCAGCTCTGTCCCCTTCCAAGGCAGCTCACAGGTGAATCCCTGTGCTTGTGTTGTCTCAGAAAAACCTCACAGTAGTTAACCCCTGAGCATTTTGATCCACTGCTGCGTCATCATATACCCAGACAGGTTACTGGCTTGTTTGCTTCTTTGTTAGAGCTGTAGTAACTTTCATCTGCAACAAAATATTATTTATTTTTGTAAGATCACATATGTACTCTGCTAAGCACTTCTTGCAGCATCTCTGTTTTGAAGGTGTTAGTCCTCATTCTTGACTGCTGAAGAGGAAGAGGCACAGTTACTATCCTGCATTATGTTCTTCTGGTGTCTGCAGTGGGTTTCTTTGCTGCAAGACATCAGGCTATTTGTTCCCCAGGTTGCCTTACAAATTTTCTTGTGGCTTCCTGCCTTGCTAACATTGATGGAAAGGTACCCAATTTGTTTCCATTGGGTGTTCAGGTAATGTGCGTTTGGTTCCTTGTTCTTTTTGTGTCTGCTTTTAGAAGCCTTCATTTTCTAGAGGTTAGAAACTTATTTTTAGAGGCTTGACCTGAAAGCTAAATACAGAAATCTGTAGAGCTTACAACTGCCCTTGCTTCTGTGCTTCTTTCATCTGCATGGGATGCAGTGGCTTTGCTGGAATGGGATGGGCTGTGGGGTTGGAGCACCAGGACTCATAGAATCATTTGAGTTGGAAGGGACCTTTAAAGGTCATCTTGTCCATCTCCCCTGCAGTGAACAGAGACACCTACAGTGAGATCAGGTGCTCAGAGCCCTGTCCAGCCTGGTCTTGAATGTCACCAGTGATGGGGCATCCACCACATCTCTGGGTAACCTGTGCCAGTGCCTCACTGTAAAAACCCTTATTGTAAAAACAAACAAACAACAACAACAACAAAAAACCTTCTTCCTTATATCCAATCTAAAATTCCCCTCTTTTTAGTTTGAAACCATTTCCCCTTGCCATGTCACAACAGACCCTGCTAAAGGGTCTGTCCCCTTCTTTCTTACAGCCTCTAGATACTGAAACGCTTCTGAAATGCCCCAGCTCTCTCAGCCTGTCTTATTAGGGGAGGTGTTCCATCCCTGGGATCATTTTTGTGGCCCTCCCTCTGGATGCAGTACTCCAGGTGAGGCATCACCAGCACAGAGTAGAGGGGCAGGATCACCTCCCTTGCCCTTCTGGTCACGCTTCTTTTGACATAGCCCAGGATACAGTTGGCTTTCTGGGCTATGAGGGAACGTTGCTTGGCTCATGTCCAGCTTGCTGTCCACCAGTATCCCCAAATCTTTTTGGCAGGGCTGTGCTCCATCCTTATATTCCCCAGCTTGTACTGATAGTGGGGATTGCCATGACCCAAGTTCAAGACCATACCCTAGCATTTATTGAACCTCACGAGGTTCACCTGGGCTGCCCTCAGGCGTGGTGACTGCACCTCACAGGTTGGTGTCATCTGCAAGATTGCTGAGGGTGCCCCCAATCCCACTGTCGTTATTGTTGAAGATACATCATCCCTACCCTACCTGCCAGAATGAAGCAGTGTCACTGTGAGAGGTCCAGAAGGATGGTGTGATTCTGCACCTTAAATTAAAGGGTTTGCTCTTCGCCTAACAGATAATGTAAGTTAGGATGGCTTAACATTTGGAGGAATGTGGGCTGCCTTCAAAGCTTGAGGTGCCTGCCACCAGCACCCATGGCTGTTCCTGTCTGCTCGTGTCCCTGGGGAAGGAGCCAGGCAGACTGATGCCTTGCCTCCTGCTGCTGTAAGCTTTTATCAGGGCAGCACTTTGTGGCTTGAAGAAGATTACATTTTTGGCAGAAACAGGATATTTAAGATTAATTTGGAACCGAAAGCGTTATTAATAGTGTTGCATTGAGACAGTATTTGCAGGGAAAGCAGCACTTTCAAAATTATCGCTGCAGTAAATGGAGGGGGTCACTGGTTTTATTGAACAGCTCCCAGACTTCAGGCTTTTTTTTTTTTTTAATTCGTTGTGAACATCATAAGTAGGTCAGTGCATATTTCAAACATTTCACAAAGTCTTAGAGCTCTTACTTAAAGCCTGATTAGGAGAGTTTACTCAGTGCTTGCTTTCAATGGCTGCTCCTTCTCTCAATGCATTTTTCCCAGTTCTTAGTCTTAATATTGCTATTTGTGAAATAGACTGCAAACTATTTTTGTTAATGATTTCTTAGTAACCTAAATAGCCTGGGATTTTATTTTATTTTTTTGATGCACTGTTTTCTGATACTTGGCATCTTTTCATTATAGATTGGAGCTTTCTATTGTTTCCTCATTTCTGTTTTGTAATACTGGATGTGTTTTTAAAATGTCCATTAAATACTGTGACTTGCTCCCTGTATTGAACTGCTGAGACTCTCATAATTTGTTTCTTCTGCTGTTTGGTTTTTTTTTTTTACACTCATACCGTGCTTTTACTGTGGCTTTCTTATATGGTATTTTCATGGACTTTCCTAGCACATGCAATTACGTCAGTCTTTTAATTGCTCTCTTATGCTTTCTTTCTTTTAGCTACTTCCCTGTTTTTATGTAATTCACTTCTTTGATAGGTAAAATCCCACTGAGGTGCGCTTTTCTCTCAGCGAGGCTGCTGCTCAAACCAGACCCTGTGCTCTGTATGTGACCAAATCAAGCTCTGCTTTTCTTTTTGTTAGTTCTGCAATCAGCAGCTTCCAAAAGTAAATACTAAATATTGTAGGGTTTTGCTGTCATCTTCACGAACATGTTCTGCTTGGTCCTGTTGGCTCTGGGAAGAGGAAGGGAGGCCAAGCAAGAGAGCAGTGGAGCCAGCTATGCACGCGGAGTAGGCGTGTTCGTGCAGACCTGGGCTTGTTGAGGGACAGCCCACTGATGGGACCTTGGAACCATCAGTGAAGCTCCCCCACAGTGCTTGTCCCTTTTCTAATCTTTACAGAATACAGCTGTGCACGACTTTCTTTCTGTTCACGGTGAAGCTTGGAGAAGAAAGATGTTTTTGCATGGCCTGTGTTTGCAGGGCATCTTTAACCCTGAATTCTCCTTTCAGACTGCATGGGGCTGTGAGCAACCTGGTCAAGAGGGAGGTGTCCCTGCCTATAGCAGTGGAATTGGAACTAGGTGATCTTAAAGGTCCCTTTCAAGCCAAATCATTCTGTGATTCTATGAAGTGCTGCTGATCTGGCTACAGGATTGCAACAACTTGGAGTTCTCTGGTGGCCTGAGAGCCCAAATGAGAAAAAATAAATGTGCATGAGTAGCACACATACTTCAATAATATTTATACAGCTGTAAGAGTTTCACTTTACTTAAAAAAATTTCAGCAACTGTATGTAATCTTGAAATGTTTCCAGCACCCTTTTGAACAATGAGCCTAAGGTACTGTAAGTGAACGTCCCATCATCCTAGCCTGAAGCTCACGCATGTAACACGTGTTGCGAATTGGTAAATCCGAGCACCCGGTCCTTATTACCACCTTTGTTTTTCTTTCTTAAAAGTATTTATTTTGCTGCCTTAACACTGATAGGATTAGCAGCTCAATAACATCAGGCGGTGCTCCTGAGGAATAGGATGGCCACATACTGTAGCGGCAGATATTAAGAAAGTTTGACCAAAGAAGTCTGATAACTTCTTCAGTGATCAAGGTCACAGAACAGAAAGTTCTCACATACTGTAGGAACTCGGGTTTAACCTGTGAGTCATAAAACAGAGGCTGTAAAACAAGTCTGTGAAATGCAGAGGAATATTAGTTGTTTTTGACTGTCAGTTCATGTAGGTAATGAAGTAGTCTCGGCTGTGTATGTATCACTTTGTTCCCGGGGAGAAAAAAAAGTGTATGGTCAGCACAGACTGATGTGTTTTTATGAGAAAAGGTTTTTATTCCGCTACTACTGCAGGTCATTGAAATAATAAAATATGTACTCCTCACCTCTTATTTTCAATTCCTGATGTATGATAGCTCGAACTGCTGTTGAGTAAAATTTGCAGCAAATGTTCTTCCTTGTGCTCATTTGATATAGTTCACACTCCATTAATGTTCTGATGGAGGAAAGGACATTACTTTGTAACTTCCCATTTTGCTCTACCTCTGAGATGACTTTGGGACACCGCGCTGTGACTGCAGAACAGAGCGCAGGTTCTGCACTGCTGCTCACGCGCTCTTAATCTCCATCTTTGTATTCTGAATTAATTTTGTTTACCTTCCTAGGTGTTAGTTTAGAGCTGCCTTTATCCCATTGTATGCCTCTGTTGGAGAATCTGCACTATGGGTGCCTCTTTTGTTCTTCTGTTTTGCAATTACTTTGGCTAAACGTATCTGCAGGCACCATTTAGAGGGAATTATTTCACACTTCTATTTAGAAACAGGTAAAAAAAAAAAAATCACCTGTCCAGGCATCGCAGTAGAAAGATGTTTTCTCTAAAGACAGGCTTTTTTTGAATCTATTTCAGATTTCTCTATGAAACAAAATATTCTAAATTGTTCATTTTAAGCATAGATTTATGTTATTTTTTTGTTTGGTTGTCTTTAGTCATTTCTCCAGCAGCATGTTATATAAAAGCCAAGTTTGTATTTGAGAAATTGTCTCAAAGAGGTAGGACGAAATGAGACTCAATAAGCCACCCAATGGAGAGCAGATACTGAATACCAAATTAGTTCAAACACAAACAATTGTTAAAGAGGTGAAGATCTAAAGACAGATACTGAAGGAGCTTTCTGGGTAGAAAAGATAAGGCGACATAGATCACTTTAATGAGCATTTCAAACAAAATTTAAAATTAAAGTGCTTAAATTGGCACCAAGAAATGCCGAATGCTTTTCAGTCTTTTGAACTAAAATGAAAATAGAAACTCCTTTTTCATCTGGCAGGGTTGTATTTATCAGTCTAAATGCACAGCCTGTCAGAAACAGTAAGTATTTGTGGATTCCTTTGAGGTCACTGGGAGCTGAGTGTTAAGCAGCCCTTTAAATCTGACCTGAGTGTTGGTGATGGTGTGCATGGATATGGCGGCTGGTGGGGAAGAAAGGGGTTAATTGGCCAATTCTCTACGGAGGGGCCCTGGCAGATTTATCCTGATGGGGTAGGGTCTGTAGGCGTCTCTGACTCTGTCCAGCCTCTGTCAAAGCAGAGGACAAGGCTGTGCAACGAGGCTGCGATGAACCAAGCTGCTTTGCCCCTACGAGCAGAGACAGGGTGTCCATGTGTGAACAAGCTCAGTTTAAGTGGGCATTACCCTGTTGTGGTAAAAAAGAGGCTAAGTATCAGCAGCCATACCCACATGGTGGCTATCGAGCTATATTTCATCCCTTTACTTTGGTATCTCTGTGATTTGGATGCTGTATAATCATCTGCACACATTCAGAGGAGACTATACTCAACACTACTATGACTTTCTACTGTTTTGCACTTTTTTGTTTGGCTTTTTAAACTATCTTTAAGCCACAGATGCTGCAGATCGTTGTCAAACCGGGCTGTCATCTGTTTGATCACAAAGCAACATGTAGAAAGTGCCTGTTGTCTACAAAACAATGTACAGATACGACCAAAGCCCTTTGTGGCGTGCCTGACCTGTTGTAATATCTGAGTGTGGAACAGTGGGGGAGATTTCATCCCGTGTGTGTGACTTCTGGCAGTAACTCCATGTTAACAACGTTGCTGGTGAGACCTGCTGGTTTTCAAGAGCAATAGGAGAAGAAAAAGTTGAGCTCTAAGTTATCTTTTTGGCTTGCTATTCATCTCAGTTCCTAAAATTATTTTCTAGAATTTCATTTTTTTGATTGATTCCTAATGTCATTTTACAGTGATTAGGTTTGAGAGTCCTGAAAATTAGGTACCAATATTTTCAATAGGCAAATCATAGTATTTTTGGCTTATGATTTAAGCAGGGTTTTAAGTTGATGCATTTCAACTGATGTGAAGGTGACCTGAGTCAACCCCAAGGGAAATAGTTTGGAAAGCTCTGAGAGAGGCTTTGGATCAGACTTTGTTCAGGATCTTCTGAGACAAGGAAGACAAGGAAGCATCAGTTCATGCTAGCAGGCATCTGAAGAAGAACTGGGACTGTCTCAACAGCTCAGAGAGCACTGCAGCCTTTGAATTTTGGTGTTTTTTTTTTTTGTGCTTTCATAAATCCACCCGTTGTGAAGGACTATGCAGGGGAAGAACATCTCCACCTGTCTTCTTGAATGCTGTTCCTGTTCAGTTAGTTAGAAAATGGTAATACTTTTCAAAGTCACGATGTCTTGGCTTATATTGGTTTGTCATTCTTATCCTTTAAAACAAACCAACCAACCAAAAAAACCCCCAAAGATATCCCATCTTCTTACTCGTTTGATGGCAAAGCAAAACCATGTTAATGTAAATACTGTGCTTGCCTGAACCATTGCTGAGAAGGGTGTTCTAATCAGTGAATACTCTCATTACATCAGTGCTGTGTTATCTTAGTCAAAATACTGTAGGAGACGTGGGGATGCATCTGTGTCTCTTTATGATGTAGTCAAACACTATTCACTGGGAAGGAGCCATTTACTCTCTTAAAACCTCTCAGTGGGCCGGAGGAGCAGAAAAGTCAACATAAAGGCTAGGGAGACTGGGAAGAAAGCTTTCATTTGACTCCAAGCTTTTGAATGAGCTGTTAGATGAGAATTTAGTTTCATTTTGGACTAAGAGAGAGCTGCAATTTTTGTTGATAAACAGACCAATCTGTGGAATTTCTAGAGAAGATAATGAATCATGTGGATGCTTTCACTGTTTTATAGCTTCTCTGTCATTTTCTTAGACACTGCGCACTTCACAGGGACAGGTGAAAAACAAATAGTGGGTGATGTCCTGATTTTCTAAAAGAAGCTTTCTGGGGGCTCAGGAGCTGTGGCAGACCACCAGTTTGAGCTGACTGCATTAGGTGAAAGCTTGCTATTTGTATGCTCAATATCATTCTTCATTTATGATAAGACAGTCACTTTTCTCTCTCCGGAGGTTTTACATTTTCATTATTTACCCATGATGAAAATAAATGAATTTGTCCTCCTTGGCAGCATCCTGGAGTAATAACACTCACAAGGAGCTTTCAGTTCATGTTTTCTTCTTGATTTGAATTGTTTCACATATCTTCTGCTTCCTTGGTGTTCTGCCTTTCTACTGTCTAAGGAATAACTCTTTCGATTTTATCTGGCACAATCTTTTAGGAAGCTTTAGTCCCCAGAGTCTTTCTTTAAATTGTTTGGAAAACAAAAAGCACTGAATTGTGTTTGGATCAAAAATCCTTTTCTTCTTGTGTTTGTATAATACATGAATTGCATTTGGACTCTTGGAATTTCTGAAATATAATGAATATGGTACCATCTAGAAATAACAGATATCAAGAAAGCAGCCTGAAAGTAAACAGTGCGTTTGCTGAAGCTGCAGGTTTCGAGGCCATGCTAATGAAGTAAGTGCTGTCCTTGGGGAGGCATTCCTCTCCTTTCAATGACAACCTTTATGTCTTTCTTTTGGAACACCTCAGAAAATGTAGCTCTTTTTTTCTCACTGTAACTTCTCAGGCAATGTTTGCTTGGTTGAAAATATTTGCCAGTTCTAGAAGTTGGCAGGCCCTTACCTGGGTGTATGTGGCTACACATATTTAATGGTGACACTGCATCATGATTTGTCCATCTTCCATTGCAGTAGCATAGAAATAGCCAGACCCCCACATGAGCATTGCAGTCAGCAAGAATGATGAGCTGATAGCATGTTTGGTCCTGTTTTCATCAGAGCACTGCAGTTAAAGTAGCTTCAGTTTAGTTCAAAATGAACATCACCCATTTCTCCAACCTTCCCATATGGCGTTTATTGTGAAAAAGGGTTTAAATGACCATCTATATAAGATGTTGCTGAGCAGCCACGTGGAGGATGTCAAACCACTAGGAAACTGGTAATTTTTCATAAGATTAATAATGCTGAAAAAAAGTGCAGTCTTTGTGATTGAACACAGCTGCTTCGTGGAGAAACATAAGCCTGGGGACTGCTTCTTAGGAGCATAGGCTTGCTCTGGTTTGTCAGCATGACCTCTGCCATGGTTTGTTACGGAATGGTGGCGGTGTTCTTATCGAAAGTCATGATGTAAGACTTGTGGGGTGTTTTTGTTGTCAGTGTTATCCGTAGTGACCTGGTAAAAAGGAAAGGGTGCAAGCAAAGTAACAAGAAGTACTTGGACGCACCAGATGCTGCAGAAAGCAGCCTGCAAAGTTATGGCGGGAGTCTCCTGCCCCTCTGTCTGTCCTGGGATTCTGAGGAGCTCTTTTTGCAGGGCATGTAAAAAAAAAAAAGTGTGATGAATTTTGAAGATGCCTTACATGTGAGAGGAAAACATACCCCAAAGTGCTTGATCTGGCACATAGATTTACTCACAAGTACATCATTGTACATTTTATTGGGTAGTCTGTTAAGTATGCATTTCAGGCAAGGAGCCAGTAGTTCACTTCTGTCTATTTCACTTCTGTCTACCAGCACCTGAATAACAGAATAAAAATCACACAGCAACTTTGGCTTTGTGCAAAGTTCCAGATACAATGCAACAACCTAAATCAGACTTCCATGGCACTGTATACTTGTGCAAATGTGTGTGATGCATAGAAATAAATGAGACAGTGAATTAATACAACATTTAAATATTTTTGTGCTAAATTTATTGTGTGTCTTCCCCTGAAGTTTTGGCTGGTTTTCAATTTGATGCAGAGTTTAACTGTCTGGAGAAGACTGGTGTCTGTAGAGAAAGCCGGTATGGTCTGTGGCACTCAGAAGTTTAAAATCTCAGTGTACAACATTTAATGACTGTATAGGGATGACTTAGGGAACAGTCTGTGGTTATATCTAATTGGGTGTAACTACAGTCATGGAGTAAATAGGAATGCTATTGCCTTCTGCTAAGTAGTCCTACAAGCTTCCCTTGTGTTAGAGCTGGTGCTCATATGACTTCAGGGTAAATCAGTTACATAAGCGAGGCTGGTGGGTAAGAGATGCAGAGAGGGGGATATAATGTTTTGTGGCTTACTTGAAGGTCAGAGGCAAGGTCTGGGTCTGGATGTGAATGAGCTTGGAGGAGGCAGGAAAGGAGATCTTTCTTTTCAGCAATAGGCATTTACACGATGAAGTATGTGTAATGCAAAGCTTCATGCTTAGAAAAGCAACGATGCACTTATACACAGATTTGTTATTCAAATTTTACCCTCTGAGCGCAGGATCTATAACCCTTGTTCCTGTCCCAGTGAACCGTGGGTCTGTCATGGGGTTGTGCAGCCTCATTTGGTGGTTGCAGTCAGTTCTGAGGGCAGAAATTCAACAGTGTATGAGTGTATATAGGGTTTGCAGGTGAATTTGATAAAGAAGTAAAGGAAAAACCTTTCTTTTTTCTCTTCAGTAAAGTTGTAATAGTAATAATATCTGACCACATTATTAAAAATATCAGATATATACCTAGATGAGCAAGAATGCTTTGAAATCTTCTTATACTACGTAGTTCAACAAGGCATTTGTAAAACTTGCACAGTCTAACTACTGAACATACAAAGGTTCAAAGCACTTGAGCTGCTGGCAAAATAAGAATAGCTCTTGAATAAATCCTATAGAGAGCTACTATTGAAGGAAAAAAAAAGAGAGAGATTCCTGTGGTTCTGTGGGTAAAAAAAAAAAAAAAAAATACTATTCCACATAGCATGGAAACTGTAGCCAATTTAATATGCTTGATTCACATTTTAAGCAAAATATTAACCTACACATTTTACTGGTTCTGGGTCATAGCTATTCTTCTTAAATAACAAGTTTTTTTTCTCGGTCATACATGATATGAGGAGTCAGAACACATCACCCAGGTCTCACAATCTTTTTAAAAACTGAGCTCTACCACAGATAGTGCCACAGAGACACAACTTTGTCAGTTGGTGTCTTATCCCAGTCTAGGAGTAGTGGCGTAATAGGGTTCTTTCCTCATACAGTAAAGGTCTCACCATTAAATTTTATTGAAACGACTTTAGTATACAGTGAGCTTTAGTAAGTCCATAAATAATGGAAAATTAGATTTCAGAAAAATAAAAATACTGTTGTGCAAAGTTAAGCGCATGTTTATTTTATGTATGGTTTATATGGTTTATAAAGCTTTTTTGTTGTCTTTAAGCTGTGACTCACTCAACTGAAGTATGCATAAAACACTCATTTAACACAAAAACAGTAGTTTATAACAGGTAAAGGACCGAAGAATGAAAAATAAATCTCATATTAACATAGCTAAAATGGACACCAAATAGTTTGTTTTCATAATAAGAAAATTTATGTTTTTCCTTCCAACTCAGAATCAATTTCCTCTTTGTTGAGGTGTTTGATTAAGTTTACACTTTAGCCTTGAAATGTCTTTGAAAACAAACAACCCTGTCTAAAGAGCTGGTGCTGGGCAGTGCTCAGTCATTCATCCTCTCCCTTTCTCCCTTACAGGTTTTGTTTATTACAGTGATAGCTCTTTTAAAGACTGCCTTCTTGGTGTCACTGCTAGTTTAAATGAAAACATTTCATAATCATAGCTGAGTTAACTGTCCAAATGAAAAAGTATTTTGTCTGTATGCTTCTGCCTGCTTGGTTCAGAAGTTTTTCTTAAGCTGGGTTCTTTTTCCTACCAAAATCAATAGTAAAAGTGCATATATTCTTTCAGAAAAAAAGATACACGTGTGTGTGTATATATATATATATATATATATATATATCTCCTTGCATGGCCTGCTGCATTTCAGACATTTTTCTTATCTATCTATCAATACCATGGAAGACAGTTTTTTTGCCCATGTCACTAGGAGCTGTAAGCCTGTACAAAGGCAGATTTTTGTGCCCAGCCATCCTGATTGTCTTCTGTGGCTGAATGACTGGAACTGGGGATGAGGCACAGCTGTGAACGCTATTTGTCTTGATATTAAAGAAGCTTATAACACAGTATTTTTGTGTACACCCAGCTGAGGTGCCATCCAGAGGGACCAGGCCAGGCCAGAGGGATGGCCCCAGCAGAACCTCTTGAACCTGGGTGAACAAAAAACAAGCTCAGTCCCTGTGAGGAAAGAGCCCCATGCAGAGTTATAGGCCTTGGTGGCAACTAGGCCAACAGCGTCCCAGGCCTCATGACAAGGGCTGCACCAGGAGATCAAAGGAAGTAATCCCCTCCCTCAACATTCATTAAGCCTTATCCAGATCTTTGCACCTCTGTGCTGAATACACCTATTAAAAAGAGAGGGTGCAATGTAGGACCATGAGGTGGGCCAGTCTGGAGCCATCTGTCACTGGGGAAGAGGTGACAACTGTAGGTATAACCAATTGAAATGACCACGGATGGTATTTTCTTGATCATTGATTAATGTGTTGCTGTGATTAAGCAGTGGAGTAACTGGCTCAACGCAAACAACTCTCACAAAACAAGGGATATATCTGGCATCTAACATCAGGCACTGCCAGCAGTGATACCATCAAAGACTTGTTGTTGCTTTTTACTAAGCTTGATGCTAATGAAAAGTTAATGAGTTGTAATTAAGTACAGAAGGAATTGAAGATTCTTTATCAAAGTTCCTGAATTCTGCTTTGTGAATAACAGTAATTGATAAATGCAAACGTATTGATTTATCCTTTATCCTAATTGCTGTTCTGCGAATGCAATGGGTATTTCCTCCCTAATTAATAAAAGATTACTTTTGAGAATTTAATTAACTGTTGTGTTCTTCATTCGTCTAAAATTAAACTTCTCTGACAATGACGTAGCTTAAAAAAAAAATAAAATCCTTATATGTAACAAACTACAGAGGCATACGTTTACTTGGCAACCTACTATTAGCTTGCAAATGGAAAGACTTATGGCTGGAAAAAGCCAGCTGCACCTGTTGTTTTCCCTGAACAAATCACCTCAAAGTACACAATCACTCCAGTCTGACACTGCTGTTTGTATTGCTAAGTTTTTCTCATTGATAGTGCTCAGTTCATAGAAATGAGTGGAACCACACAGTTCCCTGAAATCTAACTGGTATATTTATGATCTTAATAGGGTCATATGGAATATCTGTCAAATGAAACACTTTGATTCATGAATAATATTAGCTTTAAAGAAAAGTGTCTTAAATAATGTTTCTGTGCTGTGCTTGTTTTTTTTGTATTTTTTTTTCTTGCTGCTTTTTTTTGTTTGTTTGGTTTTGTTTTTTTTGTTTACCATCCATGGAGCCGAACTGTGATTTGCTTTTTGCAGGTTATATATGTCTGTTAGCACCATGTTCAAATCTGACCTTGTTTTTTGCTAGTAACCAAAATAAAAAGATTATCCAATTATAAACTTTCTGGGACTAATGGATGCTAATCACTGTTGTGGTCAAGGAGGCTTCAGGGAATGGCATTTGTGTGTCACTCAAGCAGATCTGTAGGTGAATTTTTGTGCTGACCTGAACCTAGACTGGTTCTGCATGTTGTTCTAGACTGCATGAGCTGTTGGTAGCTCTAGAAGGGGTTTGCACCTCTGGGTTAAGGTGATCTCCCTGCTAACTCCTTTCCTCTTCATTTTATCCTAATCTCTGCATTTCCATTGCTGAATTCTAAATGCTTTCTACTCTTCTCTGTCTTAAATAGCCTCTTAATTGCTGGTAGCTTCCCAGGCTCTCCCAGGGGATAGCTCTGGACAAGCACTCATCAGTCTCCTCACCATCCCACCTCAGGGCAATGAGTGATAATACCCTGCAAGCTGCAAGAATTCATTTTAATAGGATTTGTAGCATATTTAGCACAGAAAAAATGTCTCTGAATGCCTGGTAAAGTAAATGGAAAGAAAACCAAAGGAGTGATTATAACTGCAGGCTTCAGTGGTTGAGGTAGAGACGAGACCAAGGCAGGTGGACAGTAGAGCAGCAACTGTAAGGTCCTTTAAATATGCTGTTGTGCATTTGGAAAATATAGAATTAAATACTGAATCTTGACCAGAGTCTTGTATATTGTTACATTATCACAATTTAAAATTACTGGTGCACTTGTGTTTGAGCATAGAACCCTAAGTGGGGGGATTTAATTGTTAACCTGAAATTGGTGTTACTAAGGCATAAACGACTATGATCTTATTGGCCACAGAATGAGTAAACAGATAAGAGCTGCTAGTGGAAGAAGATGGCTAATGGTTAGCGCTGGGGAGAGTTATGAAGAAACCTGAGAAGAAAAGTTAAGGCAAAAAGTGTTCCAAATCGCTGCTAATAATGTATTTGTCCTTTTTTTTTTTTTCCTGTTGGATAATATTCCTCCAAAAATGTTAAGATATGTTGTACTACTTGGCAAGTGACTGAAAATTGGATTATTTCGTTCAGAAAAAGGCATTACTATGTGAAAAGATAAATTAATTAAAATCTCACTTATATATCTTGAGAGGTTACTTACTTGAAACCAGCTTTGTATTCACTGCCTTCATTTTTGCAATGTCTGTTACTATGTCATTTCAACATCTCTTTAGATCTGTTAGCTTTACAAAGTTGTTATAAGTAAAGGAGAAGGCAATGCTTTTCTTTGGGTTCATGCATTATCTGGGAGCTATCTGAATCAGAAAAACCTGATGTTGAAGTAAATGTGGGAGTGAAATGTTGATGTGGGAGTAAGTCTGGGAGTAAATCTTTAAAGGCTAGCAAAGATAGAAAAAAAATCAATTTAATTCTTGCAAGCTAAATACAGAAGCTACTCTTCCACCTCAAAGTATCTTTACTGAGGTGAGAAACTTGATTTTCTTGACACAAGTTCTTCCAAACTTCCCCCAAGCAGAGCTTTTCACTGAAAGGCATTTTAAGGACTATTAAAATGAGGGACTCCATGAAGGTTTGCTCTCAGAATTTACAGCATTAATTTTTAATAGCTTCTGAATTATTCTGTTTATTTTATGGTGCGTATAAGAAGATGGTAGATTTTGTGGTTATATCTCAGTGCAGGGAATTCAGGCCAGACTTACTGAAACCTCCCTTGTCACAGACTGGTGCCCCTTAGTAGCTCAAGAGGGCTTAGAGGAGCTCAGTTAGTCTTCCTTTCTGGTTTTCTTTTCCCCTTTTTTCTTTCTGTCTCTCTTGATTTGTATGTGTTTTAATTACGCATACTTTTCTCTCGTTTCTTTACACAGCAGTCCTTATAACATCATTTTTATTTTAAAACTTCAAGATCAATCAAGAAAGCATTTAAGCTAACTTTTTATTTTATTTAATTAAAACATGAGTGCAAATGAAAGGATATTATATAATTTTAGTTCTCCTGGCCGTTGGAGGCAACAAATATAGGACCAAGAACAGGCAGATCACAGAGCACTGTTTGGTAGAGTGTAGTAAATAATTTGCTCTTTGGGGAAAAGAATATGCATTCAAAACATTGATTTACCAATTTCCTTAATGGGTCTAGGCAGAAATGCTAGTCATTCTGTGTCTTCTTTGTTTTAGCTTGTGTTAACCTAGCTTCACAAATGGCCATTGAGCTTTCTTGCTAAAGAGAGTTCATGCTTATATATTGCACTTGGCACGGTCACCAGTTTGGTTTTCCAGGCAGAAAATAGTTTGTGTTTGTTAGCGTACTTTATAATTCTTTATGTTTTAGTGGTGAGGTTATTGGTTCTTTTCAGGATTTTTCTTGGCTGGAAAGACTAACTACTGTTTCAGTTTTCTTTGCTTCATTGACACCAGCTATTGTCCATTCTTGGGACTGTAATTGCTTCATTGGATTTTCCCTTTACGTTCATGATGAGCAATACCTAATGATGAAGGTTGAAGGAGCTATCAGAGTAACTTGGACACCAACACCAGATGTATGCCAGAAATAAGGAGAGTAGCAGTTTCTGTGTTCCTAATGCATGCTGCCGTCTTTTCAGACATGAGTGCCAGTAATTGGGACCATTCATTGTCATCTGTGTAAATAAAGTAATGAATCCTCTAATATGCAAAGCTGAATATTAAGTTATCTGCATAAAATCGCCAGATTTCTGAAACATTTAGTGTCTGCAAGTATGAGTAGATTGAAAAGAAGAAATATCTTTCCACATGACTTGAGCACATGAGGTTGCACTACCTGAGCCTTCCAAGGAGTAGTGTTAAACTCAGATTACCTGAACTATCATAAATATAAACATAACAAAATCTAGTGGCAGATTTCTTTGTTTCTATACTAACAAACATTAGACATCAGGTACATTTCTATAGACCGACAAAGATGTATTTAAAACAAAAATTACAAACATATTTTTTTGTTCTGTTTTTGGTTAACTCATGAATCTCAGAGCTGCTTCCAAAAAAAAAAAAAAAAAAAAAAAAAAGAATGCCAAATAGGTATGATGGTCTCTGTGACTAATTGCAGTTCAGGGGGAGGCTCTGGCGAACTGGTTTTGCTATTATAAAAAAAGTCCCCAAATGAATTCTGTTCTGAGTCGTTATTTAAAACTTAATTACACAGAGTTCTGTTTTTGCTTATTTCCTTTCCCATTTCCATACTGATGAGATTTTTACTTATTTATTTATTTTGCATCCAAAGACTGTGATAGTCATGAATGTCAGAGCTGGAGGCGAGTCAGGAGACAGTTCTTTCTCTCACAGTCTTTAGAGGACAATCATTATTTTCCAGTTGTTCTCTCTCTTTCTCTCTCTCTCTCTCTTTTTTTAATATATATAATAGTTTGGCTCCTCCAGATGATTGCATCTACTACAGCATCATTCTTGAGGGTGTTATTGATGGGACTTTGCTGGAAGAGGAATTCTTATAATGTTGAATTCTACTTTGGGGCTATTTTGGGACAAACTACATCTGTAGTTTGTCCTCATTTCAGTCACTTTTACTCACTTTTATTTTGCCCACATTGGTGATGTAGAACATCAAGATAAAAGAGGAATATTGAAACTACAAACACAGATTCGTAGTGCATCTCCCACATGGGCAGGATTCTGTTGGTCAAGATTTGTGTTTGTCTCCAGACTCTACCTATGTTGTACTTGTTTTATTATTTATTACGTAGTGCTTTAAGCTCTCAGTGTTGTATTTTTGATAAATTAGAACTAGAACTCTTCCAAAGGTTATTCTTTTATTAAGGGGTGATCATTTGAAACATGATGATACAAAACGCTAGAGGAGGCTATAGATATGCTAAAACAAATTGCAACTAACATTTGAACTAGCACAGTAAAATGTCATTGCAGTGCTTCATGTTCTTCTCCTCCCTCCAGTCTTTGTTGTGACATCAAAAACTAAACTATCCATACTTTCACTTATATAATTTCATAAGAGATTTTGAATCTTCAACACTTATCTCTTTTATTAAAAACTATTAAAACTATAAATTTGACAAAAGATATCTTGTGCATATCTTCAGATTGCTTAAAGAATCTAATGTGAAGTATCTGCAGATGTGGAAGGCAATAATCAGATGTTATTTAAAATGAATAAATGGTAATTCACTGTGATTTATAGCTGATGGGGTATTCCTTAAAGAATGTGTTGAAGCTCATTTATTATTTGAGTTGATTAAAGTATCTGAACAAGTGGAACAACTTTGAACTATGGTGATATGTATTTTAGCTCTTTTAATCAATATAGCCAGTGTAATATCAGGTCCAATTGCATACCCCTCTTTGGTAGACTTTATTAAAGAATTTACATATGGAATAAATGTGTAAATTTTCTGATCTTTCATGAGTGGTTACTATATAGAAAAAGGTAAATGCTGCAGAAAAAATCCCGTACAAGTTTTTGTTATGAGGTGCATGGGCAGCTGCTCTCAGCTGATTGCTCCTTTTGAAATTATTTAATGATTAGCATCACCTCACCCATATAATGTACCCAAGCCTGCCATCACAGTTGGCACCAATTGGAAATAGCAGGTAATTCAAATGTTACTGGCTGTGTTTGCACACAAACACCCCACTGCTTTGTTCTTCTGCACAGCCCATCCCATGGGTGGAAGCAGTTATGCATGTGCAAATGTTCTTGGGCTTATGCAACCCTTCAAGTGGGGGAAGCAACCAAGTGGAGCAGTCGAAAGGCACCCTGAGGACAGAACACCACCAGATCAGGGGTAGTACTGATGTAACCACTGGATTAGAAAAATCATGACCGTGATGTGTTTAAATACATTTAAATACTCAGGCTATAGACCTGAGTACTCAGGCAAATTCTGAGTTCTATGTTATTGAAATAAAGCCAAATCTAAGATGCAAAAGTGACAATAGAATAATGAATAAAATTAATTCTGCCTTTTTTGAGGGCATTTCTGGTTTGAGGGCAGAATAAGGTGTTCAGACAGCACTTGTTAAGTCTTCTACCGTTAAGAAAAGTTTTGCTAAGGTTGCTTAATTTTCTAGAATTTCAAGAAAAGGAATTAAACCAGACCTGAAGGGTTTCTTTCTGATTTTGACTTTTTTTTTCTTTTCTTTTTTTTTTTTTTTTTTAAGTCTTAGAGCTGAGATTGAATTATTATAGCAGAGCAGTAAATCTCTGGAACAGGGTTTTGTGATAGAAATGACAACTCTGCTTTAATTATAGCATCTTCTAGGCTGCTACTGTGTTGCTGCAATACTCTTAACAGACTTTTTTTTTGAAGACCATATTAAAGAGTAATAGGACTTGCCATAGATACTGCTTGTATTCTGTTGGAGGGTTTGCCTGTCACTGAATGGCCGACTGAACTCCTCCTGCCCGGTTTGTTTTACCAGGATGGATATTTCTGGCCTTGTGTGAAATATGTTAACACGACTCTCAGTACATTGAAGGTGAAGCCTTTTTTTTTTTGTATTATATATACTATACAACTATCTCAGTAATCATGTGAGGGAAAATAAAGCACTGGCACGTAGTTCTAAGGGAGCTTTAACATCTGCAAAATTAACTTGTCACTAATTCTGCATGCTTCAGTTGCTAGAAAATGTACCTCTCTGAAGCACTAAACTTTTTTTTCTTCACATTTCGTACCTGTCTGTGATTTGCATCCGAAATTGTTTTCCTCCCTGATCTTGCTCTTTTTGTGCCTTTACATTTATTTCTCATTTTGCACTGAAAATATACGCCATCTGGTACCTTGCTCAATTCTGCAAAGAAAAGACTTCATTAATTTACGATTTTAACTTCTGCACCTGTGACTTCTATTTACTCACGTAGTAGCGGTTGCCTCTCAGTGGCTTAGAAGCAGCCTGCTGGATATGAAATGTTGGTGCATGTGTATCTCTATCTTCTTTAGGTAGCTGCAGGTCAAAATGCAGGAGAGCATTGGGTGAGGAGAGATCTCTCATCAGCTCTTTTCCTGCAGACCAAGAAAACACCGCATAGCAAACCACGTGGCATCAGCTACCAACTCATTCTGCTTCACATGCTAACGATCCTCTACCATACCCAGCTCTTTATGTGGGAATGTAAACTCGGACTTCATGGGTGCCCAAAAAAGGAAATTTCAAGCTTTCCAAATGCTTTGTTTGGATTAATAACATCTCTAGTCATGTTTCTTTAATCCCGGGGGCACAACCGTTACTTAAGTTAATAGCAGTATAATAACCTGTTTAATATGCTACAGTAAAAATGCCTTCTCTTAGCTAACCTGTAACAAATTTTCACTCTTGTACTTCAGCAGTAATTTATTTTCTAGGCAGAAAAGAGAAGACTTGTATTTTGAAACTAAGAGAACGTTGTTTTAAGCACTGTATGGAAAGTGTATGGTATTCTAAAAATATTCCTTGTATACATACATGTGGTTATTCAAAAGCAGAGACTGCACTGTTTGTCTCCTAATGTTAATTCCTACTGTGTAAGGCAGTGACGGATGTGATTCATTGACCCAAAGCCGTAGAAAAACTTCCCACAGCAGTTCACCAGAACCTGACAAACTGAACTTTGTTGGTGCTCGGTGGTGTGTTGGTTACACCAGTTTGAAGTGCTCTTCCTACATAGCTCAAATTGGCTATCTGAAAACTAAGAGAAAGGGAGTTGGGTTGGTTTTGGCTGGTTGGTTGGCTGGCTTTTTTTATTTTTATTTAAAGCAGTTCAGAAGAGTACCTCGAGGCTTCAGAAAGAGCTGATGAAAGCCTTGATGCCTGGGGAATGTTGTTAGGATCCTGTGCAGGAGGTGAAGGAGTGGCAGGGAGGGATCAGCCCAGGGCTTTGGGGTGCTGGGCTGGGAGGGTTTTGCAGATGGAATGGGTTTATGGGCACCCCTGGGCCACGTGCACTTGCACTGCTTTGTCCCATGGATGAAGTAATTTAGTGTGCCTAGATCCAACCTGAAACATGACCAGCTTTGCAACATAGGCTTTTGTGGTTTTTTTTTTTGTGTGTGTGTGTGTTGGGGAGGTGCTTTTTTGTTTTGGGTTGGTTTTGTCGTTGTTGGTATTGTTTTTTTGGGAGGGAGGCCTAAATATATATGATGTGCTCATGGCTGGAATCACTAGTTTCATGTCTAAGAGCCTTTAAAATGAACAAGGAAGGTGATTTATTTATTTATTTATTTGTTTGTTTGTTTATTTGAGAATGCTGTGCCACAGACTATTAAAATGCTGAAGGAGAGTAATGACCAGAAAGGAAGCATATTCCCCACAGGGAAAATCAGGCATAGGATGGTTTAATGGCTAGGACACTGGAGAAAGAAGACTGGACATCTTCTGTCAGACAGATTTTAATTTTAAAATAGATTATAAAAAGGTTCTGAATATATTCTGGCAATACAGAATCTTGGAATGGTTGAGATGGGAAGGTACTTCTGGAGACTGCCCAGCCTGACTCCGTACTCACAGCCATGCCAGTCAGGTGCTGAACCCACCCAAGAACAGAGACCCCACCACCTCTTTTTTCAGCCTGTGCCAGCACCTGGCCATCCTCACCATACAAAACCTTTTTCTTAACTTTAAGTGGTATTTCTTGAGCTTCAGTGAGGCTCCTGCTTTGCAGAGGAGGCTGTTTCCAAGAGCACCGTGTTTACAGTAAGGGTGCTCAGTTAGGATGCAGTGTGCAGCAATTCCAGTAGGATTTCACATCAGTGGTATTGATTCCAAAATCAAACCACCATTGTTTGTGTTGTCAGACAGAGCTGGATTTTACATCACAGTTGTCCCGTGCTTAGGAGAATTAATATAAATTGTACATATGGAGTATTGGAGCCTTACTGTAACTCCTTAAGAACTTCAGAGAATATTTGCATTTGATAAAGATATCATAGTGGAAGTCTTAAAAATAACTGTGCTTACAAAACAATTTAGGTTTTTTGTGGGAGTGACAGCCCTTTGCAGGCTTGGTGCAGCTGAGCTCTCACGTACTCACTGGCTCTCCGCTTCTCCTCTGCCTTCTTCACTCATTTCCCACTGCAGTGATTAACTTCCATTTGCGCTCTTGTTTCATCCCTGCTTATTTGCTCCATTTCTTTCTGTGTGACCTACTGTGTGAGTGCTGCTCATCAGCCCAGAGTTCCACTCCAGTCTGTCAAGTTCCTTCTCAAGCACTGAACTCTTTCCACTCAGTGATCTTACAGTGTTGATAAAACAATATGCAGAATGCCATCAATATCGTGGCAGGGCTTGTTACGCAGCACTTAATCTGTCCTGTATTTGATGGGGAAACAAAACAATAGACAAAATGCTTTACACAGGAAACATAAACAATTAGCTCTTTAATGTGAGACTCTTGAGAAAAATATATGGAATTAACATGCAAAAATTTCACTGCATTTCTCAATTACCATGGCTGGAAATGAGCGATGTCTGTAATAATTTAGTCACGTGTTCCTGTCTTCCTGCTTGTTAAGCATTTCTCTTAAATAACTATTAGTAGTTTTGCTCTGGTAGTATTGATTTGTGTATGTTAGTTCTAGCCTTGAAATAACAAGGTCCCATGCTGGTTGCCTGGCACGTCAAAGAGTACATTCGAAAATTAATTGTGAAGATTTCAAGGCCAGGCTGGATGCGGCTCTGGGCAGCCTGGTCTGGTGGTTGGCGACCCTGCACATAGCAGGGGGGTTAAAACTCGATGATCATTGTGGTCCTTTTCAACCCAGGCCATTCTATGATTCTACGATTTTACCTCAGCTGTGGTATTTTCTCTGGCTTGCCCTGTTTTGTTGTGTTGTTTGGTTTTTTTTTTCCTTTGGAAATTGTTTCCAAGATGACGGTGAATGGAATTTTCTTTTCATGTGTCCAAATACTCTGAGTCTTGGCACCATTCAACAAGCATGGGGCTGCCAGAGAAGTTTGGTAGGCTCTGCCTAGGCATTTCCAGGGGAAAGCACCTAGGAGCTGAGGCTTGAAATAACACTGCCTGAGGTCAGGAGTTAATTCTTTGGAGAGGCAGTAAGGAACGTGGTTATCTGTAGTATGCAAGAGGCCAGGGATTCTGTAGGTGTGCATGCAACAGTGAAAGAAAGAAAAAGTAAGACGGGCAACATTCTGTGCAGTGTTAATTCGTAAGCAATGGTGTTAGTAATGCAGGCTAATGATAAGGGATTTAGGTCACTTTTTTTTTTTTTCTTTTTTTCTGTGAGAGGTGATATTCATTTGAAAATCCTTCATTTATTTGGGGGAATTAAAAAATACAATGGTGGGAAAATATGCATCACTTAATCCATTTTTAAGCTCGTGCCTTGCTCAAACCCAAAGAAACACACTCTCGGTATCAGGCTTCTAACGCGTAGCACTGGAGCAGCATGGTTTTGACGTTACAAGGGAGCAGTCCCCCAGAACAGGGGAGCGTTGTCGGTCGGGAGAGGAGCACGGGGGGTCCTGGGGCAGAGGCGCCCCAACCCTGGGCAGCGTTCCCCCCACACCTGCGGAGGAGCCCCCGCGTACTCCGGGATAAGCATCTGCTCCCCAGGGCGCTGGGCTCCGCGCGGAGCAGTCTCGCCTGTGCTCCCCTCGCAGGCATTTGCATTCCACAGGTCTGGGAGATGTGGGCTGCGTGACCACCCCGCGCCTGTTGTTTAAAACTGCTCGGACTGGCAGCACGCCGCTGCAAACCCAGCTGCGCTGCACGCACCGCTCCCCAGCCTCGGTGCTGGGAAGGATTTCTTAGGGATCGCTTTTTGGAGCAGGTAAATTCCTGCACAGTCACAATGTCCAAACCCTCGCGCTTGGCTCGACCTCTATCAGCGAATACAGCTCCTAAATCACCTTCGTCTCGGAAAGAGGACTTTAACAGCCGATCGCGGAAAATTAGTTTAGGTGAAAAGATGTTGAGAGCTGGCAGTGAAGGAAACCTGGTGAAACAGCATCAGCAGGTGGAAATCACAGAAGTGCTTGTGCCACGGAGGGCTCCTCTGCTGAAAGGTAACCATTTATTCCATGCTGTAAGATGAATAATTCAATGGATTAGCGATTACTGGTTTTCTAACGAACCCCCAAACATCAATTATTTTACAGCTGTGTGCATGCGTGTCTGCGTGTTGTTCCTAACTGATGGATTACGGTACATCACACATTTGTTTTGGAAATAAAAGGACTCAACGTTTCTGTTGGTTGGTGGCTGGGTGCTGTATACAAGCTAGAAATGTTTGTCTGTACAAGTGGTACATCAGAATGCTTTGCAGTCTTAATCAGACACTGTGTGGTGAAGCTTTATTTGAAACGATAATTGGAAAACCTGAACAAGTGTCAGAAAGATTAAATAATGTGAGAAAATGCACATCAGTGCAGTCAGAGAATCCCAGACAAGGAAAACTCCCATCTATGGGTCCTAATCAGGCAGCTGTGAGTTGGTTTCTTGCACAAAAACCAAACAGCTCAGGAGTATTTCAAAAAGCTTACGTGCTTTTAGGATGCAAACAAATGTGGACACTAATGCAAGATTACAGTCTACTCCCAGGTATCTGCTAAGCAGTGGGCTGCAGGATCATTGCTACTGCCTCTTTAACTTAGTTTTTGTGGCACTGCTCCTCAGAACCAACTGCACTGAAAAGTAGCTATTTAAGCTGCAGGGTGAAAAACGAAGGCAAATTTCCATGATACAAGGAAGAAAAAGTAAAAGTATTCTAATTGGACTTGTCATAGATTTGGTATTTAAATGTGAACAAGAGGTAGAACCCTTTCAATCCCAAATAGAAATCACTGCCCCTTCCATCCTAAATCCATAGGAAGAAAAAATCACAGACCTTTGTAACTTGAAACTGTATTTTCCTTTCACACATATGGCATCCAAGGTTACAGTTTCTGCTCCTGGCTGAATAAGGTTTAAAAGATCTTTTTTCTTCTTTTTTCCCCCCCTCTGCAATGTGACTTTTATTATTTCCCAAAGAAGGGAGAAGTGATGACACCTAATCTTACTCGGGGAGATGGATGATCTGTTTGTTTCTACAAAGGAAACTGGGTCTGAAGCACTTTATTAAAGGCAGAAGAGAGCAAATAGAAAAACTGGAGATGGGAGGGCCTAAACTTCTGGTCTCACTCAGAGATCGTCTCACTTGTTCAGCCATGTAATACGGAGACCCATTTTTGATCTTGGGATGCATGCAAGAAATTAAAACCTTCATTCAGGAAAAAGAAAACAAACAGGCATTCTGTTTTCTTTCTATGGTGGTAACTGAATATTTGTTGATGCCTTGGTGAATGGTGTTTCCTAGCCAAGTTTTACTTAAATTTGAAAACTTTCCTAGAAAACCCTGCAGTGGTTTTCACTAAGTGAAAGGGTTTGAAAAAGCAGCTTGTCCCCTCGTGTTATCTCATTTATTCGGTGCCTTGAGAAAATGAAGGTATGTAGGATTCACAGAACAGCAAGCGTGTCCTTTTAAGGGATGTGATTTTTACAGAGCTCTGGGGCCTGCTTTCACTCATTTAGTTTAAATGCTTTTGGGCTATCTACCACTCTACCACTGACTGCAAGGGTTGCATTCACTGCTTCATGTTTTAGGTGAGATTTCTCCAAAAGAAAGTTGATAACCTAGTGGTTATCAGTAACGCTGCAACCTGGCATACGCTTTTAGTATTTATCGCATTAGGCTTACTGTTTTCTGGAGCATGAATTAATCCCTGCTCTGTACTGACTCTCCGTATTTTGATGATTTGTGTACATTAGCCAAATGTTACAGTGAGTTGTTTTTGCAAGGGATGTGGAAGAACAAATATTGATACTGCTGAAGTATTGCAAAGGAGGCGGAAATGTTCAGTGTGGGGCTTACCTCTGAAAATGCAGCTGGCCCCAAATGGAGCCAGAGCATTGGTAAAACTGATGGGGAAGACGTTGTTATGCAAGATGTGGGTTTGGAGCTGGATGGTGGCAGAGTGGCAGCTACATCAGAAGCTAACAGAAACTGTAAAGCACAGAAGTCATGGGGCAGCTCCTTGAGGATAACGTCACATGCCGCAGGTGCCATGTGAGTAGCAGCTGAAGTGCATTGGTGTTGTCTCGTAAAGGAAATGAGGGGAAATGGGAAAGGTGCCAGAGGGCAGATATGGGCTGAATGTGATGGCTTAAATAGGAGATGTGGGAAGGGGTGGCTGAGAGCTCCAGTGGGAGGAGGATTGAGGTTTGGTGGAATACAAATAACAGAGTGCTGGGTTTTCGGAACAGGTGGACCAATGGAACGGGTATAGGAGAATTTCAGGAGGCTCTGCCAGGTAGGGAGCAGGGTCCTGAACAAGCTGAAGTGACCTGCTTGACCAGGCTTTGTCTGCTGCCATACAAACTGGTGAAACCCTGTGGCCCACATTTCTACTACTGCCTATAATAATCCTGCTCCATGTGGGACAGCAACCTACAACCAGTTGAGTTCTACTGGTGAACTTGGTGTGTTTCCAACAGCAATATGGTGGCATTTCTTGTTTACCTGAGCCTCTTTTAAATTAAAACCAAAGATCTGCCATGCATGAATGGTGTCAATAAACAGCTCTCCAGCAAAGCTAAGTGCTCAACAGACAGGAAATCCAAAATTGTGCTTACACTTTAAATGGGACTGTAAAGCATGATGATTCATTTTAATTGTGGTGGTATGTTGGGGCTTTTTTCTGCAGGATCCCTGCCTTGTGTTGTGCAAATGATGAGTTGTGCTCAACTGATAAGTTGGATTACACAGGCAGTGAGGCAGATAGTGGCAGAGAAAAAAGGCCTTATAATTAAAGCCATTAAAGGCTGGAGTGGATTTATCTCTGCCTCTGCCGCAGAGCTCTGTGTGATGTAGGACATACTGCGTTAACTTTTACAGGTGAATAATGGCTGAGTGGATTCACTTTTTGTTTTGGTTTCTGGGTCTGCAAATCTGAGACCATGGGTCTGATTTGCACTGCTGAATACCCATAATGGCAGCTGAAGTCACTGACAGCTGTGACTTCATTGCATAAAGTACCGTCTAATACAAGGGACTCGAGAAGGTCACCTTTAACTTATCTTTTGCACTTTTCCTGAATTTAATGAACATCTTTGATCACAGTTTCTGCATATGCTATCTTCTCATCTCACTGAAAACAAAGGGTGGAAAGGATGTAGAATAAGATCCTTATTTTAATAGGAACTGTTGTGAGAATAGCATTTTGCACTTGCCCGCTTTCATACGTGATGAATACTGAGGCCTAGGCTGCAAAATTTCTTGCTTGGTTATCAAGTCAAGGTCTGATAAGAAGGTGGCACATAAACCCCCAAGTCCACGCCCTGAATGCAAACTCAACGCTATTGAAGGAGATCTATGAAGGCATACCGTGCTGTAGGATGGAGGGGTATGGCCAGGCTGCCATTTCCCTTTGGCCAGCACAGAGGGGAAGCAGTCCTGAAGGTGCGGCCATCACTACTGTGGAGGAACATCACTTCCCAGAAATAGCAACGATTGCCTGGCCAGCTGTGCCCTGTGGTGCATCAAGCCTAGCACTGTCACTGGGTGAGGAAGGGGGTTGTCCTGCTCTGCTCTGTGCTGTGCAGCCTCACACATGGGGGTTGGGAACAGGTTCTTTACCAGAGGGTGGTGGGCATAGCCCTGAGTGTCAGAGTTCAAGGAGTGTTTGGACACCGCTCTCAGGCATAGTTTGTGTGGAGGTATGTGTTGGACTCGGTGATTCTTGTGGGTCCCTTCCAACTTAGGATATTCCATGACCGTGTGATTCTGTGAACTCTTTTTGCCTATTCTGACTTTCCTTCAAACTTCCGCTTTGTCTTCTTCTACTCTGTCCCCACACTGGCAAACTCTGCATGGGACCCAGCTCCAAACTGCAGGTGGCCAAGCAAAGCTCCTTGTTGCCCACCCTTCTGGAGATATAGAGCTAGGACTTTTTCTTTCGAACCAGGCACTGTCAGCAGCACCAGTGACTCTCTGGAGCTGGGAGCTGGGGGAACCAGCATATTGGTGTCCAGAAAAAATGGAGATATGTAAACCTTTCATTTTCCATTCTGTGTCAGGTCTGAATCAATTATAATATTTCTTTCACCTCTGGGATGTTTTACTGATAGAAGAGCATTATGAATTTTTGTCACCCATACTTTTATTTGATAAAAGCAAAGACTACACTAACGACTGACTTTTCAATTTCCTTTCTCTGTTTTATCTTACTGAGTATTGGTATTTGTTTCATTATTTGTCTTCACATCCTTTCACTTTGCTTTATTTTCACCCTGTATTCTTCCAGTACGCTTTCTTCCCTTGTTCCATCTGTGTTCTTTACTTTGCAGACTATGGTGATTGAAATGCAACTCCAACACATTTTAGAGTAAAACTCTTGGTGTCTCATATTCAGTCGATTCCCAAACTAGGCAAAACTAGTTCGTCCCATCTCTAGTTATTAGACTGGGTACAACGGACTTTAATTATATCTTGGGATACAAATCTGTGGGCTCTTGAGGCAAAACAAGCAATAACAACACCATGAGAGTTGGAATTAATTATGACTTTCTGACCACATTTTTAAGGCAAGCTTAAATAGCGTCTGTATAATCTGTATGTGTACTGCTAATTATCTCAAAGCTTGTTATAGTTTTTAAATAAAGAAATATTCAATCATGGGCAAAGTTTGGAAATTATTCCTTCTGATATTCAAGTAAAACCTATAGAATTTTTAAAGGCCAAGTTATCTCTCAAGAGCTTCCATTTCATAGCTTTTCCTGACGGAGATGTACCCACAAATACAGAATGCGCGTAAGATTATGGGTTAAAATTTCCAAAAAGCTTCACTATTAAACAAAAGCAAAGCAAAGAATATGTTTATTTAGCCTACAGTATTTTTGTTTCCTCTGCAACTGTTTAATATTCATCAAGACAGCAAATGCAGATCTTATAAGCGATTGTATATACAAATGTTCGTTATCTTACATATTTAATAGTAATGTCTTTTTTAGCACCAGAGAATATTTTTCTGCTTTTAAAATGCATATAAACTATGCAAAATGAAATAAACTGCAATCAAACATAAATTAGAAATTTGACTGTATTGTACAGTAGTCTGAAAACCTGTAATGAAACCAGGATTGGTATCAGATGTGTGCATTCCAGTATGGTTAATTGTTCAAAATTTCAAGCTTGAGATGCAGTTTTGCAAATCGATAAAGCACTTATTACTTCAGTATACTTTTAGTATACGAGTCAATGAAAATACGAGTCCAGAAAATATTCTCGACCTTTTGATATTAAAATACAAAAGGAATCTGGATAAAAACTTCTCATGCTGGACAAGAACATTATTAAAATACCTCTTGGAATTTAAAAGCGCACTGCAGAAACAAGGATCAGTTGTGAGTCTGTGCACATTCTTTCATCACCCGTGTACATTTATTTCCATGGCCATTGCTATTTGGCTTCATCTGGAGAATGAACAGGGAAATAAAACATGCTTCCTTCCAATTAATATAATGCAGTATATTAGCTAGAGTTGTGAATATCGAAAACTGAATGTCTGGACATATTTTTAGGTGACGTATGTTGGGGCAACTTCTGTTCTTGTTTGCTGTGAGGTTGACTCAGACTGAAGCATAAAGTATGCTGTAGCTTTCTTAAGTACAATTTACTGGGGAAAGAAAAAAAAAGAACTGGCCATGTCAAAACACTCTGGCAGTTGTTCTTTCATCTGTAACCTTTTTACTTATTATCTGAATTTGTGCAATTATGATGGAGTGGTAAGTCTCTCAAAAACTTCTCCGTGATGTACTTACATAGACTGTATGGTGAATAGGATACTTTGTCCAGTATTTGACTGTAGCTGTCAAATACTACACATCTGTATTTTTCTGTAATTTTTTGAAATTACTGGCTAAGTGGAGAAAGAAGACCTGATTATTATGATGTTCAGGGAAAAGCTGCAGTGCATACTCAACTCTTCTTATCCTTTAGAGAATTCATGTGTGGGTGAGACTTTATGAAAGCCGTACACCAGGGAAAAACTCAGGTTGTAGCTCACAGCTTAGACAACTCACCAGAGAAACAAATTCAGACTGTGGAGGAGATTGCATAAATTCTGATGGAAACATTGTGGAGCTGAATGCATGCTGCAGTCTAATTCATTTTACGAAGTCAGTAGTCAGTCACCTAAAAAAAAAGGTGCATTGGAAACCAGGTTATAGTAGTTGCACTGCTTACAGAACTATTCTTCAGTTGCAAAGTGTATCTACCTCAAAATATCTTCCTTTGGGACCTGGTAGAATTGGAAGGAGAGCATGATACATCCCCTGGGGAAGCTCAGGATCTTCTGTTTCTTATTTTATATGGGCTAATAATATGGGTTGGGGGAAAACCAAACCAAATCCCACAACTCCGAAAGACCGTAAATCATCAAAACAAGGGAATTTTGGATAGACTACAATTTGGGAAAAAAAGTTGGAATAATTTCTTTAAGGGCTGATTTTTCCTTTGAGCTGTGGCTCGCTAGAATCAGCTGGAGGTTTTCAAGTTCAAAATAAATTATTAGGGAGATGAATAGGTAGCACAAATTGTAGGTACTTAGAATTACCTGATGAACATAATGTGTTATTACCTTTTACATTACCTTTTTGCCATGCATAGACTGCAAGTAAATATTTAATATAGAGTGTGTAACATTTATGTGTGCAAAGTTTATACTAGTTTAAGATGTGAGTGTTATGGTTCAGCGTGAACAATAGTATTTCAATATAAGAGACTTCAGGATATGCCAGCCAAACCTTAACATTTAAATCTGGATAAATTTTGCAAAATTTGGATAAGAAGCTTCAATAATATTGGTCTCATCTGCAAAACCCCCTATTGTCTTGTCATTTCTGCAAGATACTTTCTCAACAGAGCTAATGCTGTAAATACAACCTCTATAATTTTTAACTGTCTTGTTCCCAAGGCAAGAGCTAGAGTTTTGAATTGAAACCATACCTTTCAGGATTATGCCTTTATTTAAGACTTTTGGATATTCTAGTAGGTTAAAATGTTACTTGCGAGTTCAGTTTTAGTCATACAAATATAGGGAATTGTACTGTCATACAAGACAAGGATTGTACTCCAGTTGAGAGTTTCTTGTTTGAAAGTAGAAAGAGCATCATGTATATGTGACAGAAGTAAGGACTCCCAGGTATATAATGTGCCCTGTAATTGGTATGTTTGTCTATCGTTTCATTGCATTTCATTGTGGTGGACGGTTTGTGGTATTCTTCTAGACAGAAATGTGAGCTCCTATCATTTGTTGTTGTTCTTGCCTGCTAATTAAGTGATGAGATTGACTGAACTTTCTTTAATTTTAATTCCCAGAATTAATGAAGCCGTGTTGTTTGAGTTTGAAAAGCAGTGTGAATACTCAAATAATCCAGTCGAAGGTTGTAGAATCAGGGAATTGCTAGGGTTGGAAGGGACCTTAAAGATCATCTATTTTCAACCCTCCTGCCGTGGGCAGTGTTACCACACACCAGCTCAGGCTGCCCAGGGCCCCATCCAACCCGGCTTTGGGTGGGATCCAGGGATGGGGCACCCACAGCTCTCTGGGCAGCTGTGCCAGTGCTGCCCTCTGAGCAAAATTTCCCCCTGATGTCTAATCTAAATATCCACTCTCTTAGTTTGGGAAGTTTGTTGATAAAAACAGGCCTTGAGAACTGTAGTATGAGCAGTGAAACGTTGCCGTCACTGGCCTACTGAAGAGTCTCATTGCTGCCCTTCAGAGTCTCTCTGGTTAGCCCACATTTCCTCTGCAGTGTGATTTTTCAAAACTGGACCTGGACCTCCATCCCTGTGAGGAGGCATTATGTTAATTTCCCACAGATAAAAAATTGTAAGTCCTACTTGCAAGTGCATTATTTTTGGACAATGTCATAGTAGTGTTTTTAATTTCTGATTAACTTCTGGATCTAATTTTGCTATTAATCATCTTCCAAATCTTACAGACATGTAGAAGGTTGTGGGTTTTTTTAGATTTTGTTCTTTTTTTCCCAACTGGGAACGATGATTCATTCTAACTGCTCTTAATTCCTGAATCATTTCTTGTGTTTTAAGGGTAAGCCCTTATCACTGGCCCCTTTTGAATCTCCTGAGTGTGTTCAGGTAAATATTAATAATACAGAAAGTTTCATTAGTTCTTGCAGTACCCTAGGATGAGATTCATGAAATCTAGCATACTACCTGTTTTACTGCTTCCCTATTTAGATTCTGTTACTGGTGTTAATTATGAAACACACAGGATCATAGCTTGGTCTCTCAGTGAAATCTGATGTGAGAAGGGCATTCAAAATTCTGCTTTCCCCATACGATCTGTTAAAAACTGTTTTTCCCTACTGAATAACAGATAAATCTTTTCTTAGCCTTTCTTCTAATTGCTAAGGCATTTAAGGAAAAGTAATGACCCAGGACTTTAAAAAGAACTATTTAAAAAGAACTTGCTGTTCTTTTTAAATAAATGGAGAAAACAGAAGACCCATGTCATAACGTCTCCATTTTCTTCCTCTGAAAAAAAAAGAAAAAGAAAAAGAAAAAAGAAAAAAAATAGCACCAGTTATTAAAATGGTATTAAAAAGGGGAAAAAAGAGGCAAAGCTGCAAATACGAAAAAAAAGTCAAACCATCTGGAATGCACAGCTAGCAGGCTGGACATATGCAGAGTATTAATAGCTAGATGTTTAAGAACAGACAATGTTGTGCTATTACTGAGGAATGCATGTTTTACGATAGCCATCTCTTGCTTACATTGGCTAGGATGATGTTCTGGTTTAGATAACATTTATCTTGTTGGAGGTTAGGGTAGTTCCTTACATAGCAGACCCTGGACATAGCAAAAGCTTTGTAGGCAGTTAGAACTTTGGAGAGAGACCTCCTCAGACTGCTGCCTTGCAAAACTTGGGTTCATCTGCTGCATCTAGATCTGAGTTAGACTCAACTCAATTGTTTGTATAAACTGAAATCTAACTTTGTAATGCTTCTTGTTCAAAGATGCAGAGGAGGGAGGTAACCCAAAGACGAGAGCATAGCAATGCTGTGCAAAGTGCTAGGCACTGCCTAGCCAATGCACATCTCAGAAAGAGACTCCCTATCTGGCAGCATCCCAGCTGTAACCTTACAGATCCTGAGTGGGCAGTAAGGATCTGGAATGTGCCTCACGTCCTTTTGTGGCTGCACATCTATCTGTTGGCAATGATGTAAGGGCTAAATGCTCCCTGTGTCCCATTATGTGTGGATGCCACTGCCCAGGGATTAAGACCTACCTCTTAAATCTCACCTCTACGTGGACCCCAGTGACTCAACCTTTTCCAGTAACGAAGCTTAACACAATGCTTCATTCATGACTCCTGTCCTTTAATTATGGCAGTATAGTAAGTACCAAGCATTGAGGTGGGTGTTCAAACAGCAACTAAAGGCATTAGAACTAACCTAGCAGTTTGAAACCAAAGCCCAGGCTCCCCCAAAAGCATTTCCATCCAATAAGTCATGTGCTGTCCTATCAGTTCTTGTTTTGTAACACAGATTTACCAATGAATGTATGAGAAATAACATTATCCACCAGGCAGTGGTGACACCATGTATGCAGTTTGTGAATGAGCTGTGTAGGTTCCTGCATTTGCTAGCTGTTTTCCAGCCTGTGTGTCACTTTGTGGTGTGCTTGTTGTGGCTGACCATGTGTATGCTGTTGGTAATTAACTGAGACTCATCTGCCACCTCCAATCCCTTTCTTTTATTTCTTTTTGTTAAAGTGTATGCAGTTCTGTGATCCAACTTAGGTCTTTGTGCTGATTTACCTCTGCTATTACCTTTTGATCTTAGTTTGGATAATTATGCTTCCTGATTTTCAAGCTCGTGACGGCTTACTTTAAATACTAGTCTTGACCTTGCTGGCAGTCACTGACCTCTCCTTCATGGGACTGTCTAGCTCACAGCCCTGTGTTCAGCAGTGGTTTGTGGTGTTCACCATCGGACCGGAGGCTTGCTGTGGGGCCAAGATGTAGCTTTTGTGCAAATCAAGTGATTGATTTGGAAAGGTTTGTCTACACAACATCAGAAATCCTTCAGGATCAATGAAATTATTTAAATTGAACCAACTTGAATGGTGGTGATGCCAGAATGCTAGCACCAAAACCTTTCTATGTAGATCTCTGTAATGCTTTATCATATTTATTTTCCAAAATTAAGTCAGGGTAGTGCTACTGGCAGGTTTTCACAAGTGGAAGGAGATCTGGCAGCAGTGGGCAGTCTGTTGCTACGTAATACAGATGTTCAACCAAAAGGGAGTAGGATAGCAATTGTCTATGTGTAACTCTGTATTTATTGTAAAGTCAGTGAGGTTCCTAGGGAAATCACAACTGGGGAGGTGTTCCTTCAACCTGCGTTGCTGCTATCCCCGTGCAAGTATCCACAGGTCAAAGAAAGCTCCAGTCATTATTACCTTTCGGTTGTCTTGTTCTTCATATGATTGCAGGCAAGTAAGGACAAGAACAACCTATCACATCCAGGGAAGAAGTCAGGAGCATAGACCAATCAGAACCTGCAAGTGAAGGAGGCTTTCCTATCACTTGAGTCAGTCCTTACATAAGAGCACGTGGAGAGCATCTTCACACAAGTCACTCATGTGCAGCTGGGTAAACACATGCAGCTCCTGAGGACGTTTCTGGGAGCTACGGTAGTGACAGTAGTTGCCATATTGCATTGATTTAAGTGCAAGTCGTATGAGTTGTAACACAGAGATTGAGTTGGTTCATGAGTTCCACAAGACTCACAAAGTCAAGTGATCAGGGTCTACATGTTGCATGAGTTCCTCTTGGGTGCCTACTGACATGACCTTCTCATACTCACTTCTGATCTTGTAGCTTACTACAGGAGTAGTGAGGGTTGCCTTCTTGTCTACTAGGACATGGAGCTGCTCCTTGAAATCACCCAGGTGCTTCATTTAGTTATATCCTCCTATTTATAGAATTAGAGTTTGTGGCATAAGCCTAGATCTCTTCTTTTACTCACATGCTAAATCTATACCATGCATCCAGTGATAAAATTGGTGGTCTGTAATCATCTTGCTTATTTACTAATTCCTGCAGAGCCTTACATGAGAATTGTGTAAAAAAAAAAAAAAAAAAATTTAATTAGCTGATAACTTAAAATATAGAAAATCATCATTTGTCAAAAGAGGGAGGTTCCACCAGTGCAAAGCTGAAAGCTTTTGGGAAGAAAATGGGTGGAGCTCCATGCTCCTTTCTTGATGTGATACAGAGCATCAATCCATCCCAGACAACTTACGAAGACCCAGAGAGCTGAAGTGCACTAATAGTTCAGTAATATTTAATACTAATTAAAAATAGTAATAGTAATAATTTCTGTATTTTCCTTTCAGTAGTGACACAAGAGTTAAATTTCAAGTGCCAAGTTCTAACTAACCTCATGAATTTATGATTTTCTCGTCCCTTCCCTTTTCAGTCCATAAGCAGAAGTCTTATTACAGGTGACAGGGTAGAGATTTTTACAGGCCCTCAGGGAAAATATTGGCAGCACGTAGTAGGTGCAGCCTTAATTTTCACTCTTGATCTCTGCATGTTTAAGCACACAGTGCTAACACCAGTTGGTCTTTTATCTTCCTCAGAAAGTTGTGTAGCGCTTATCATTACATTGAGTTTAGCCATATCCATGGCAGTTGGAGCTGTTCCGTGCTTCATGGCGTGTAAGAGCTAATATCTTTATATCCTATATAATCTATATATTTATTGTATAGAATAATTCAGATAAAATGTCATCTCACAGTGGAAGCCCTGTCAAGATACTTGTTTGAAAGTTAAACCTTAAGTTTGCCAATTGCTTTAAAATGATGCTCATAGGATGCGTGGCCGATGAGCTGGTGCATTCAGTCAATTTTCAGACTGTGTTCAGAGAGATAGGGAAGGGAGTTTGCCGAAGTGTTCTTATCTCATCAGGAGGCACACTGTATCCCATTGCAATAAGGAAATGCAACCAGCTGATAGGACTAGATATTCTTGCATCATTAAAGAAGCTAATATATGAAATGAAAGATCTCTTAGATTGTACCAGGGCTATTTAAAGAGATCTCTTAACCCTCTAAAATGTATTTGAAGAGGTTTGATTATGGCTCTGATCTGTATGCTTTCTTAGAAGACATGAAAAGCAGGCAGAGATTTACTTCCAGTTTGAGTAATCTTACACGTTTGCTGTAGCTGCCGTGAAGGTGAGTGGTGAAGATGGAAGGGGGTAAGCTACAAGCAGCATCAATGTGGAGGTGCAGTCTGCTCACTGCCAGGTCACAGGAGTCTGACGGTGAAAAGGATCGGGTGGAAAGTGGAAGGCAGTGTAAAGGATAATGTGTGTGTTAGGAAACTCATGAGAAGCTGGATTCTGACTGAGTCATAATTTGTGACAAAATCCGCGTCTTGTTTTCACCACGCTGATATATGGTTTAAAATACTTGAAGGTTCTGAGCAGTCAGGATGTTGTAAAGGATTCTGAAATTTTTAAATGAAAACTGATATACGTTGACAGCATCAATGGGGAAACTGAATGAAGGTCTTATAACACTGTGTTGAAGATGGTAAAATACTGTATAAGATCTCTTTGAAATGATTGCTAAGTTACTCCTACAAAATTTGATACAGATATCTTTTTAGTCATAAACGATTTTCTAAAGAGTACATTCAATAATACTAAAGTCTATTCTAAATACTTGAGCTCTGATTCTGTAAATCATGAGAAAAATTAAATGTTCAAATTTTCCAAGGCTTGACAGACTTATGCATGAGCCCTGGGCTTTTCTCTTCTACTTTCTCAGTTCACTACGACTGGGTTTAAAATAGACTTGAAGTAAAGAAAGCAAACACTCCCACCAGTTGTTATATTAAGTGTCCTTAGTACAGGCAAACCCAGCAGAACCAGCAGTGTGTTTAAGCCCCTTGGGAGCCTGATAGGTATGGAAAGGGGAGCAAGATACTTACATATTTGTCAGAAGAGGAGTTCTGTGGAACTGTCAAAGCTCTTCACAATTTTCAAAAGAATGAAATACCCCAGACAACCAAAGAAAACTTTGTTCATTAGGTGATGCAATTAATTGGATCCTACCTGCACTGGTGTTAAACATTCTCTTAAGCATCATTAATTTTCAGGCAGTTTGACTAAGCCAAAGTGATGTGGTATTCAGTAGTCCCATTACGTGGTCACAGTTAATATTCACAGAAAACTGGATTTCAGTTTTTGATGTGTGTTGATGTTTCTTGATGTGTACTGGGACAACCATCTGCAAAGAAATGAAGAGCAGTGAGTTACACCAGCTAATTTAAGTGATTACTCCGGTATTCACTTTCCAGGCAAAATTTTTGGACTTGGCATGCAGGCAGCTCGCAGTGTGTAGCCTTAGATTTATAGTGAACAAGAACTGTGGTTTCTCCTAGCCTTAACAGAATTCTGCATCAGGAGTAATGCAAGTATTCATCTGTTTTTTGTTGTTGTTGTTTGTTTGTTTTCTTTTGCCTTCATCTATCTATAAGACTTGGGGCATCTTTCATTTGCCTTTAGGAGGCAGACTGAGCACCCACTTGGGCGTGTGTAATTATCACTGTTTCTGTCTTGTCATGAACTTAGGAGCTGGGGACAGCCTCCCCCTCGCCCCAGCGTCATACACCCATTGTGCCAGCCAAGGGATGCCAAGGCTCATTTCTGCATCACATCCCTTGAGTAGCAAGTGAGTGCTATGCAGACTGAGTTTGGCATGCCACAGCTTCATCTGGGCAATTGATGAACTGCTACCACAAGCAGTGATGAGGACACTGATGCTTTATTGGATGTGTCTGTCTAGCAGGTGTGTGCGTAATGATAGTAAATAACATTGATCAACAACGTGTCGGCATGTTCAAAGCATTGCAGTAATGTAATGCATTCTGGCTTAGGGTATATTTACTCTCTCTAACATTAGTTTTTAAAATTGCAGCTTGGTTAATCTAGTGATATGGCTGTCTATTACAAAAGGTCTCCTCTTACTATGGTAATGTGAGTGTTACCTTTAAGAGGTTCTGTTATTTCTTTCATCCTCTTTCCAATATGTTCGATTCCAAAGAAAATCTTTTTTTAACCGTTTCTGTAGTTTGTAAAGAAATGTGTCCACTTATTAAAGCCAGACATGCCATTTGTTAAAGGAATTGCATCCTGTGAGGCATCCTGCAGAATGTTCCTTTCATCTTTTAAAAACTGCTTCAGCTAAATAACACAAGTCTTCTGTCTCCCAGACTGCACTGATGAATGCTACAATACTGACCTGAAAATAAATGGGTGCTTGGAAGGAGTATGTTCCTCCCTGCTACACCAGAGTTCTGATATTTTCTGTATGGTGCAAAATGCATTATAGATTTTGTATCCAGACAAGTCTGCGTGATGCATCTGAAGACAACGCTTACAGATTCTTGAAAGTCTCCTCATTATAAATCTCCACTCCCTAGGAAATCATTTTGGAGGTCAATTTCCTGCCCCCTCTCGTCTGATTATAGCCAAGTAGCAAAACAAAGTTGTAACTCATTAAATGAAATTCCACTTTTATGTAATGTCTGTGCAACATCACTGCAGACATAAGACTTTACTCAGAGCAACTTGAGAACACAGCTTTGCTTTGAAAGGTGATGGGCAGCCTTAATTGTAAGCAAAACTACAATTAGACTTCAAGGAGAGAGTTGGGTAAGCCACATAAATGTATTGGCTCTGTGCTGTATATCTTGTGGGCTCTCTGTCGCACCTTCATCCTAACATCAAATGGCATTCCTGGGGCCAGCAATGAGACCAATACATCTTCTGTCAGAGCTGCTGGTTGGCTTGGAGCAGAGTGCTAGAGCTTCCTTGTTTTGTCTGTCTCCCTCAAAGCTCAAATGAAAAAGAATTATTGTGGTCGGTCTTAGTATGTATATAGAGAAATCTGCCATAAAGCTTGGAAGTGAGGTGTGAGGGTGTCTCAAAGTGAAGCTGGTGAGGAGCGATGTTTTCATTAAAGGGGGTGTTGTGAAACTATTCAAGATGTGGTGGTACTGCTGTGGGCACTCTCATCAGTTCCATGAACTCTGTTTCATATGCAGCACTAAAACCCCTAGGAAACAAACCAATATTAAACATTGCCTGTAAGTTTGTATTTAGAAGAATACAGGGGGAAAAAAAGATATCTAAAGCATTTTATCCTTTTGGAACGGTCAGTAGAACAGTGAACCTTACTGTGCATGCAAGATGAGCAGTTTGTGAAGCACTCAGTCTTAATTCCCACCTAGGCAGTGGGAGCTGTTTTCCTGCTGACTTCTGTAGTACTGTATAAGCCTCCCAAAGCCTGGTGTTCAGTCAGGAGTCATCTTTAGCAAGGTATAAGTTTCTGGGAATTGATCCAGGGTAGAGTTAAGTTTGGCTTAGTACAATGTATAGGACAGTGACCTGCAAGATATTTCACAGGAAATTTCAGCAGTTCTAAGCAGTACACCAGTGAGAGCTGCCAACTTACAATGTACAAAAGTTATTTGTTAAAGAGAGACAATAAAGTTATTAAGATGCTTAAGAATTATGATATTTTTAAAATGGGTATGCATTGGGTTCTTTGTTATTTGCTCTTTGATTCTGAGATTTTGATATTCATACTTGCCTTTGCAGGCACAATATTCACAAACTCAACTTAAAAGCAGTGGGGGAAAAAAAGGTTAAATTTTAAAATTAGAAGAAAGCTGATATCTAGCATAAGCACGTAGCTTACAAGTTTAAGCTTGAACAAAAATGCTGAATACTTTTGGGTTCTGGAAGAATCACAGGAAATTCACAGTACTGGAAAATGCATGGCTGCATAAGTTACAGTGTTTTAGTTGCATCATGACTAGATATGTGGAAGGAAGAAGTATCCCATCAAAAAAATTCAGTGTGTTTTAGTTTTGTGCTGTTCTGTCTTTATGATCATGTTGGTATATTGTGGAATTTGTTAACAAATTTGAACAGAGTTGAGATTAGGAGGAAGGCATTGCTCATGGCCCTGACTGATGCAAGAATTATTATTTTTAGTATGGTTGATCAACATGGCTTCAAAATCAGAAGAGTTGTACACTGAACAGTAAATAGGAGAAAATGTTACTATGCCAAAAAAAGGTGAAAGAATACCTAGAATCAAGTATAATTAGGGTAGTATAATAAAAGGGTAGGTGACAGCAGCACAAGGGGAAATGGTTTTAGGTTGAAGGAGGGAAGATTTAGGTTGCATGTCGGGGGGAAGTTCTGTACTATGAGAGTGGTAAGTGGAAGTGTGGCTGGAATAGGCTGCCCAGAGAGGTTGTGGATGCCCCATCCCTGGACATGTTCAAGGCCAGGTTGGATGGCACCCTGGGCAGTCTGGTCTAGTATTAAATGCGGAGATTGGTGGCCCTGCCTGTGGTGGGGGGGTTGGAAATTCGTGATACTTGAGGTCCCTTCCAACCCAAGCCATTCTATGATTCTGTGATAATTTCTCTCTTAGCCCCAGTATTGAGGTATCTAGAGGGTGAGTAACATGCCTTTGAACCTTCGACTGAAGATACCATTAATGCCAGCTTTACATAGTAGCTCCTGTAGTTTTAATTCCAGATTAATTACTCACTGTCTGCAATTTCTCAAGTGTTTTTCTTTAGGAACCCAAACACTTTCCAGACAGTTTTGTTTGAAAGTGTAACATGAGCTGGATGGTTGTTTTCAGTGGAACAGTAATGGAGTATTTTGCTGGAATAATTATAGGTAAGGTATAATAAAATAATAAAAAATATATAATAAAATATAATATATATATATATAATACATATATAATATATAATATAAATATAATATATATAATATATAAAAATATAATATAAAATAAATATTATATATATAATAAAATAATATAATAAAAATAAAATAAATAGGCAAGGAGGGGAAATCTAAGATACGTAAGGTGGTTATCTAATACAAATTAAAGAACATGTTGGACTTAGACTGTGATCATTGTGGATCACCTGCAGAGAATAGATGGGAACACCAGTGGGGATGCAGAGAGCAAAAAGTTTGCTGGTTGCAAAGGTGTGAGATACCTGAATCTGAATCTGAAAAGAAACCAGAGAGGAATGGAATAAATCCTGTTTTTACTGATGGATGACTGTGATTCCTGTTGGAGTAGAGCAAGAGTGACTGTAAAAACACAGGGAAATGGTGGCATGGAGTGCTAAGATGAGCTCCAGTGGAGCTGTTCAGCCTATAGAGAAAGAACATGAAGACATGAGAAGGTTGTGAAATGAACTGTGCAATGAAGTGCTATTTCATCATAATAAGACTGTAACAAAACAAAGTTACTGTCAGTGGGTAGACAGTATGCAGCTTCCTCATTTTATGAGATTGATGAGAACAGTTTTAAACTGAAGAAATGGGCTCCTGGAGAAAGTACAGAAGAAACCCATGTGATCCCTGTGCAAGCCTTGAAGGCACAGGGAAATTAAAATTGGATAAATGAGACTACAGAAGTGGATAAAGGAACAATATTATTAGGTAGTAGCTGGCAAGAAAAAAGAACCACAAGTTCCACTGTTGATAAAAACTGTGAAGTAAAGATTCAGTTAGCAAATGGATCCTTCATCATCTGGCTGAGAGTTTGGGTCATATCAATGTAAATGCACTGGTGCATCAGCATAAAGATCAAGGCAAGTGCATGGAAATCTGAGTGCTACCAATGCTGAGGGGAAAAGAGGTGTTATCCAAAAAAATGGCAATGTGTCCAGGAATGCTTGCATTGGCAAATGGGTTTGGTTAGATGCTTGTGTGCATTAATGGCATAAAGCTTTGAGAAAGGGAAAATGGGACAAAAAGAGTAACAGCAAATGTCTTGGTATCAAAGTCACTTGGAATAAAAACCAAGATGTAATCTGAAGTTTTTTCAGTAATGCAAAGATGGGTAGTAATAAGGACAGTGAGAGAAGGTCAGAAACCTTCATAGGTCAGTAAAGTATTTGAGTTTCCAAAGACAAATATTTGAGAAATTGCAAAATGTAGGTAATTAATTAAGAATAAAAATACAGGGACAACTATTTAGTACAGTGGATGTCATCTGCAGTCAAAGGTTCAAACAATTGCTTGAGTTAATATACAATTAATATACACTGTAAAAAAAAATAATAATCCCTATAAATAATATTAATCATAAGCAAGGAGTCTTCAAGGAATGGAAAAGAGATTGACCAAGATAGAGAAATATACCTTAAATATTGGAAAAAAATGGAAACGACTGCAAATTTTGAAGAGACCACCTAATGATACAAAATTTTTAAAATAAATCTGATAAAAATTGAAAAAGAATGGAAGTGCAGCCAGTGTAAAAGAGGGGAAAAAATGGCATGGACAGTTAGATGAATAGGTTTTAGATGCAATAGGTAGCATTCCTCATAAACTAATGGTGATATTAAGCCTGGGATACAGGGCAGCTAACTGGAATGATTATGAAAATGGAAATTCTCACCTCCAGGGGGAAGCAAAACTTAAATTATGTAATTGGTTAAATCAGAGGAGACCACATTATCTACATCCAAAACCTGCAAAATATAGTTGCAGTTCCAACAGCAAATACTTTTAATAGATATATCACATCAGGAATTGGTACTACCTGGGGGAATAAATTAAAAATAGTTCTTAAATCAGAAAAAAATGACTCAGTTAAAGAGCATTATTATTATCTCAACAGCAGAAAGTCCTTCACTACAATGTTTTAAGGAAATTATAACCAATATACACAAAACATGACATAACGACAGATTACTTAAAATACAATTTAGGATCATCACAAATAGGTCATGCCTGACTATGATGATATAATTAATTGAACAGATAGATAATTATCTAGGAAATATCACGTATCAAATACATATGGACTTGAACAAAATACTGTATTTGACATCTGCTGTGTAGAAAATAATTTGTTAAAATAGGAATTAAGAATGAGCTGTAGGACAGGAAAGAGAATCAAAAAGATATCTAGAAAACAAAAGTGGGGCTAGAGGTTGGAGGTCACCAAAGGAGTTCCCAGTGACTGATTACAAGATTACTTAAAAATAATGTTTTCATTAGTCATCTTAGCACACAAAAACAGCAGTATGATGAAAAAAAGAAAAAAGAAGAAAAAAAAGATGACTCAAGTTATCAGAAGTATTATGTTGAAAATTGGAGTTTCATGTAGAAGAAATGGTATGAGCAGTTAAGGTGGCATAATAGGAAATAAATAGGTGGGATGGAAGGCTGCTGTGAGAAGTGCAGGGCTGTGCATGGGGCAGCTTGTGCCAGACTATGTGGAAAGACACTGGTGTGTTAACCACAGGGTGATTGATACATCACAGCAATACATATGTGGAAAACAGAACTTGATTGTATCACAGATCTTCTAAAATATCACAAAGATGTTTGCAATGCAAGGAGGCCTCAGTGCTGTTTTGACTAATGTGTGGGTTAGGCAGAATTCAGAAAATGCTTTGTCAGTGTGGCCACGTGCACTTAAGAAAAATAAATTCAGGCTGGAATAGCTGCAAAGGTAGGTTTCCAGATGACCTCGGGAATGGAGAGGCTGGTTTATGGGGAGAGATTGAAATTCTTGTTTCGTGCGACTGTAAAAATGAAAATTGATAGGAAATACGATTGCTGCCTTGTACATAGAAGGATTCTTATAAAAAAGATGGCAGTAACACAGAAAGGAATAGTTGTAAACTTGTGTGGAGAATCTGAGCTGGAAACTCGGGCTTCCGAATATGGAGCGTAGCAGAATGACAGCTGACTAATTTTTAGACAAACTGCTGATTTATGAAAAAAAAAAAAGATCTGATGTAGTACCTCCAAGAAATGGATTTGGAAAAAGAAACAATCCCAATAAATAGAGAAATTGGGAGGATGAGGGCGGGAGATCATTTAAAAATAATGCTGATAAAAGTAGGGCGGTGATAGTCTCATAAATTCATTTGTTTTGGCTTCTGAAGAGAGGAAGAAAATGTATAGATCTCGTTGGTAAAAAGAAGTTGCACATCACAATCATTTTGAACACATTTTTGCTTGTTTAGGGATGCTTATCTTAATTTAGCACATTTTATTATGTGGCCAGTTTCATTTAAGCAAAACCTACTTTTTATTCTTTTTATTTTTAATTTTTTTTTTTTTGTGCTGACCATTTTTTTCTGTTTTGGGAAGAGTCATTTTCACTGTGCACAGCTGAAAAAAAGCCAAACTGTACAGCAGCTGGCATTGTGCTAAATTTTTCGCATAAAACCCTGATATGTGCCCAATGTGACTGTATTTTGCTGTATGTTTATAACAGTAATTATTTTTGATGTTAGCTTTCTGCAGTAAAATACAATTTCTTGCAACTTATGGGAAGCATAAACTTTATGGCTCTCATATTAGCATAGAGAAGAAAATCTCTCAGCAAAAGAGTAGCTGGTGTCTTGTATTAATATTTCTATGATTCGTATGAGTAGCTGAGCTGATTATTTTTATAGCATGATTAAAAAAATAGAATGGTATAAATGGGCTCAGTGCAGTGCTATGTAATGTAATCCTCCTCACGGCAGCAAATAAGAATGAAAGGTTTCTGCTGGAAGTGGCATTTGGTCTAGCTCAGTAATGCAGTCTTTCCTTCAATGCGCATAAAAATACCGGCAGCCCGAGGCTATGTTTTGTATAATGTCACTTCAGTTATTCAGTTTTTTTGGGCTTCCTTTTTCAGCGGTAAGGAATTAAGTCCCATTGAGATGGAAGAGATCCATATCTGAAGTAGCGCAGATTGTTTGTTGATTTTGTGAAATGTGTAAGTCATAACTGTGGGAGCAAAAACAAATCTTTAACTTTGATAGCGTGCTGTGCGCTTTCTCCTTCTGCCAAAACATTTGTCCTTGGTGATGATACATGGTGGAAGCCTTTTCAGGGTAAAGATAAAGATACAGCAAAGTTTTCCTGTGACTAGAGTACTGAGTTATGTGTTTTGCTCTTTTTTATGCAATTAATTTCATGTAAATGATGACAATTTACTCTGACTTAGCAGGTTTGGCTAGTTGCTTGAGCACAAGTTTGGACCAGGTGATCTCCAGAGGTCCCCTCCAATCTCAGTGATTCTGTGACTGTGATTCTGTGAATTGACTTCCAGGAAAATGTTAGGCTGTTGCTGTTATCCACAGACTTGTTTAGAAGTGAGAGGGTTTCCACAAGTCGGGTGATTGCTGCTGCAGTATTGCCTTCGTCACTGCTAATGGGGGGACATGAGCCAGGTGTGTGCTCCTCACCTCACTATGCTGCTTCCATCCCAACATTTTCTCTGCAAATAGGTAGTCCTGTTTTACACATAGTTACCTTTTGGATTTTGGTCGCATCCATCCAATTGTGTTTCTTTTGACTCACTTATTATAGTGCAGCCAAAATGTGAATCTGGCAGCTAAGAGTGGCTGTAGCAGGGATAGGATGCTGCCATGCTTGCTGGGTTGGCCCCACTATGCCAAACTGGACATCACAACATGGGTGAAAAATGACCCGCTTGCAAAGCAAGTGCTCTGGGAAGGCGCACTGTCTGATCTAACCTTGTCCTTGATTCACACTATTCTCACTCTTTATGCAAGGTCTGCAGCAAGTGTGGGCATGGGGGAGGATTTTCAGTTGAAGGCAGTGATGAGTCACCACTGGAAACCACTGTAGGCAGGAGATTGCGTCTTTCCAGGAGCTAAAAATTATAAACTAGTTAAGAAATTTAGACATGAACTTTTCAATTTTTCATCAAATCTTTTCCCTCAGTATTTTTTCATTCTGAATATTTAACTGTCTCTGCATTGCATAGCCACATATGTTGGTGTTTCTCTGTTATTTCCTGCTTAGACATAACTAGGGCATGCAGAGGATCTTGGAGGAGGTCTAAGATAGCTATCATCTGAGATTTCTATCCTTAATTTGCAGACCATGCTGCGGGATGAAATCTGAATATTCATTTGAAGTTTTGGGGGTTGCTCATTCAAACTGTTTGAGATTCAACAGTCATTATCAAAGCTTAAATCTTCTCTTTGGCTCAATTACTGAGAGAGATTGCAAATATGTACTTGGGAGAGAAGTTGGTGTGGGGAGATGTGCTACATAGCTCCATCTTCAAAAGTGGAACAGTTCCAGTATCATGTTCTGTTTTTTGCTTAAGAAAGCCCCCTAAAGCAATGGGGAAAGGACAGCTGTAAATCTGTATTTCCTTTCTGCAGTTTATAAATGAAGGAGATACTGCCTCAGTGAAGTCTGATAGTCAGCTTTGCTGTTTGCTTGTTTACTTGAGCAGTGTAACTTTTCTTCAGGTAATGCACTCATTGGTGTAAACAGAGTAGGTTCCTGTCTTTTACATGTGGATTTATGGCTTTCCTGTTTTGCCTTTTTCGTATATAAGAATCACAGTCACAGCCCTTGAACAACCAGGCGTCCAGAGTAGCATTTGATATCAGTGGAGTATCCAGATCAGCATCACCTTCTGGAAATAGGTTTGTGCAATAAAATTTGTGGGCACACAAGTCACAGACTGCCAAAGTTCATCTTGTATTCAAAATTAAAAGGTCTTTTTTCTATTCACTGTTGTCATGTCTTCCTTTCACTTAGCTTTGTTTCATCTCATTCTCTTACCATGCCTCTGTTCTCCCTCAGCTTTCTCACTTCTTGTTCTCCTCAGTATAAAAGGTTTTTATGTCCCCTTGCTGCAGTGTTGTGTCTAGTTTCGGTTTTCACCATTTCTTTTGCTATGCATGTTGTTTTTTTTTACCATTAATGTTCACCTGAGATTCCTCTATGGTACTGACCACTCTTAGTGGTTGACTGCATACATTGAGAATGAGCAAACATCACCCCGAGGGTGAAAAGTTAAAGCATCATGATGACCAAATCAGTAGCTGTAAAAAATAATGCTGCAGGGTTCAATGCTGTGGAGGTCTGTGGATCCCACCTTCGTTAAGATAAAGGAGAGGGGAGGCTATGCCTATTGTTCCTTGCCACAGCATAATATGAGGTTGGTTGCCCTTGAGGGCTTTCCAAACAGCTGTCTGGATTTTGTCTGTGGCCCTAGTCTGGGTAATCAAGAGTCAGAAGAGCAGGTGGGTGAGGCAGGAGACTGATAGTCAGGAAGAAGCTTTTGAAGAAACGTGAAAGGAGGAGATTTATCTGATTCCTCAAGAGGAAAATAACTAATTCTAGCATGTAGTGGGGTGCTAAATGGGACGGTGGAACAAGCTCCTTTAGTACAGAAACGTAGAGCCCTTTTGGGGAGCATAAGGTGGACAAGGAGAGGTCTGTGTAAGTGCATTTGAAGGACAAGCCAGTCAAAAATTTAAAGCAAGGTAGCATAGGCAGCATTTAAAAATGATTGCTAGATATCTATTTTATTTTTGAATGACCAGGCTGGTATTGCAAAGAATAGAGGGCGGAAAAGTATCCCTCCCTAAAAACAGGACAATGCCTCTAGGATGCTTTTCTATCATTGTCATCATTATAATTTTTAAAGAATTGCTTTGTTTATTTTCTGAGAGTTTATCTGTGTCAGTATGACAGAATATGTTACATTGGTGGTTAGAACTATTCCTGCACTGGGCTGTGTGCAGCTCCCATTCTGCATGGAAGGTAAATGTGTGCCAGCGCAGCCAGTGCCCCATCTGTTTGGAAAGTGATACATGTAGGATCCAGAAGCAGAAACATATTTGTGATGAGAAGGAAAAAAAAAATAACAAAAAAGCATTAATCCTTTCAAGAATTAATTTTCCAGACCATGACATACTGCATGCGCAACCTGAAGCTGCGTATCTCAGATAAGGGCAGAAGGCAGGGATGGAGGTCTGTGGACAGGAAAGAAGAGGAACAAACAGCTAAGCATGAACTTGAGGTGCAGCACATAGACTTATGTGAACAGAAAAACAAAGAAGTTCCAAATGTGAACACGTTATAAGGAAGATGAGCAGTGTGTAGGGCTGGGGATGGCCACGTGGCGCAGAGTGGCCTGAGCACATCCTTCCCTCGCACAGCTCCTGCTCTGTGCCTGCAGACAGACATCTCGGTAAGTACATTCCTCACCCCCTTGAGTTTGTGCCTCAGTGGGGAGGCGGCAGCAGGGAATCCTCCATGTGTTTTCCTTTAACGTGCACAACTTCGGAGCCTGCTTCAGTTTGCTTCAGAAGTCCTCACGTTACCGTAACACAACAGGAGCGAGGCGGTGATGGTTGTCTCTGGGAGTACAAAGTCGCAATGTGATTTATCCATATATGCATTTTTAATAAAAGCTGAGACTTTTTTTTTAAGCTAAAATGGGGTATGCTGAGATATGTAATACAAAGAAGGCCAAAAGATTTCACAAAACCCTACAGAAAAAAAACAAACAAAACCAACAGAAAACCCCAGCAAAATAACCCTCGGGTGCTTTATATTTGTTTACTAACTGGAAACTCTAGATTATTTTAATAAGAAAATTGCAAATTAGTACTTCTTTAGACTTCTGCTGCTGTAAGTGAATGTGAACCATTTCGCTCTACGGGAAAGAATTATTGCACTAATCCATTAGTTTACATGTGTTTTGTATACTGAAACATTCACCCTTCTGACAATGAAAATGGCTAAGTTACTAGTTCAGGATGTCTATACATCTGCATTTCATTTTTTTATTGGTAGACTTTTTTTTTTCCTATGGACTGTAAGCAGTTATCTAAAACCAATTTTATCCTGAACTTCTGTTCCACTCATTCATGAGTATTTTTCCACTTTTTTAAAGTGGGTGTTTAGAAGGACAGGCACACACTACTGGTTGGTTTTTGAATTATTTTAGCACTAAAATAAAATTCCATTTAAAGTGAAAATAGGTTTACTGTGTCACTGAATGCATGAGGCTTTAGCTATCTCAAGACAGAGGACTAAATTTTACTTTCAGCTGTATCCATCAAACATAAAGTAGCAAGGCAATGTGAAAAATCAGAGTAATAAAAGAGCAGATATTTGTGTCAGAGGGAGACTGCATGTGACCTGTCCTGGTGAACGTTAACAGAAGGTTGTTTTCCTGTAGCTACTTAACATTAGGGTTAGTGTGTTAGCACTCACCAAACTGATCCAAAATAAAAGGCACTTGGGCAAGGAATATTAAGTCATCTGTTCAAAAAGAGCACTCCCATTTTTATTACTTCAATAATTTGTTGTAGTATGAATGTAAACCAATAAATGCAGTAAGCAAGGTATTGTTGGTTTTGATAGGAAAAAAATCTTTTATCTTTTTTTCAGCTTTTGATTTTTGTGGTGTTCCAATTCCTGGAATCATAAAAGTGAATTGAAACCTCTAAGTTCAGGGAAAAGAAAGAAAAAAAAAGAATCTAGAGCTACAAACTAGGCACTGTGGGTATATCATCATCCTGTAACTTAAATGCTCAAAACCCAGGAAGCAAATGAGGAGTCCAAAATCTCTTTTGGATTTCACTGGGGATGGAGTGAGGTGTTAGGAAATCTTTTAACTCTGGGTATTAAACCAAGAACTTCTCAGTTATTTGCTTTCAAGATCCTGTAGAACGTTTTCAAGAGCTTCTACTCTGCCTCCCACTCGCATCTCCCAAACAAGATACAGATTTGTAATAAAAGCACTGAGAAAACTGGCAGGAAAATTCCCAGAGTTCTCAGAAACTTTAATCTTGTACTTTGAATTCATATGAAGCGGCTTGTTATTTATCACTTGATTTTCAGGTTATCTTTCCACCTTCACTTTCACCACTGTTGAGCAGAGTAACTTCACATCAGTCCTAAAATGAGGAAAATCCAGCATTTCATAGAAGTGTTCATTGTGGTGGCTGGGAGGAGTTGGGTTGCAGGAGGACCCAACCTACTAACCAACTTTAGCTTCCTTAGCTTTCTTTGGAATTTCCATTGGATTTGCTTTCCACCATTCAACTCACACCAGGGAAGGGAGGAGAGTTGATCATCTACATAAATTATCATGAAACTCCCTGGTGGCAAGCCTGAGTGATAAAGCAAATGATAGCAGCTGTGGTGCTGCTGGGGCAGCTATTGTCCAGCTTGGCTTTAGTGAGTTCCAACTAAAAGCTGGTCACCCAATACGGTTGGAGTAGGGAGCGATAGGATAAAAGGTAATGGCCTTAAATTGTGACAGGGGAAGTTTTGTTTGGATATTGGGAAAAATTTCTTCTCAGAAAGTGTGATGAGGTGTTGGCACAGGCTGCCCAGGGAGGTGTTCAAGAAACGTGAATGTGATACTAAGTGACATGGTCTGATGGGAATGGTGGAGGTGGGTTGATGGATAGGCCAGATGACCTTAGTGGTCTTTTCCAACCTTAATGATTTGATGATTCTATGACAGGGCAGCTAGTGGACTCGGTGGTGGCACAAGGGGATGTAAGGATGGTAGAGGTGAAGAGCTCTGGGCCCAAGTCCGTTGTCCTCAGCAAAGACAGCTCCAGCAGGTCCCTGCTCCCTCTCTGAAGGCCACTTCATGTGGTTGTAAGACACTCCTATCCTTCAAGAATATCTTCTCCTCCAACTGATCTTTCATGTTGCAGTTTTCATAGTGTGATCATCTCTGTCACTGGTGGAATATTTTACAAAATATGCTGTCTATAATATAAGAAATATGCTAAACTTCACCATTGTGCCACATTTGAATGGTAGAAATGAAGATACATGTTGAAAGGTAGAGTTATTGCCTCTGTGAGGTTTATAGCCTGCTGTCAATGTGAGTTAACCCTAAAGTTTCTTGAGAGCAGCTTGTTCACTGTGGGGAAAATGCTGCAATAGAAATAAAGGTTAATGAAGTAGGTAACACAATGATTTTTTTGTAGCTATAGTTGAGTATTTCTTTTTCCAAGCTCTGTATTAAACGGTTTAGCTTAGATATCTGGTATGAACTGTTGCAAAAATATATGAGTGTTAAATCCCACTTTTGTTTTGAGTGAGGCAGAGTTGGTTATTAGCTGCATGATCAGAGTACAGACGCTGAGTCTGAATTCTGTTCTTTCCTTAATTAACAATTGCTTCTACAGATACTTGACAGTGGTTCATAGTGGCAATAATCCCTTTTGAAAATAGTTGTTATTCTAATTCATAAGTACCTTGCCATGGCACTAACCCCAGTTTCACCTCTAATTGTTATGAGAATAATCTGGCTGGTAGCTGGTGTGATGGTTAGTAATTTCCCACTGGATGATTACCAGTGCAGTAATGCAAGTGAGAAACTATAACTTTAAACAAAAATTTGCCTTACCTTTGGTTAGAAGAAGGGTGTAGGTATTGAAAAATACTGTAACTCTCATTGTCCAAAATTAAAATCCATTGCTTACTGAGAGTGCTGACTTAAAAATTCTTGCATGTCTTTTGTTGATCTTGCATGCTGATGCACACGACCTGCTAATGCGATGCTTAGCTCTCCATACAGAGCCATTCATCCATGCTATATGTGAATGAAGCTTCCTGGTTTGTACATGTGCTGTGTCACATTCCTCTGGTTTTCTAACAAAGCTTTTAATTGGTATGCTGTGACTAATGAGCATGAAGTCCCAGAGGAAATGGAGCAGAATTTTCCATTATCCACCAAGATGTGCTTCAAGCACATAGATTATCAGGGCTTGAACTCCAAACCAGGGTCAAAGGCTCCAAGTATAAGGGAGCCTCATAGCTGAAGATCTTGTTTTCATAACATCAAATTAATAGATTCTCAGCAAAACTGAGATGTCACTGTACAAGCTAAAACTCACGTTTTGCTTGGACATCAGATCAAATCCTTGACCCTTCTTCCATTAAAGTTCCCATAAAACTTGAGTGCTGATGTCCTGCCTGGGCTTTGGTTTGTATAATGATGTGTTGCATATTTGTGTGGGATAAATCTCTCTTTAGCTTCAAGTGAAGAATTTGCTCTTCATTCTTCTTCTGAAAAACTGTATTGCAGTGTTGCTGACACAGACTTGCTGTCATACGGTGCACAAAACAGACTTGGGAGGGTTCAGGACCACTTTGCTGTTAAAAACAGATGAAATTGGATGTAGTGGGACCAGTATACCTATAGGCTACATCTGGTGACTGGAGCACGTAATTATGTTCTGTGCCTTGCATTCTGCACTCCTATGTGTCCCCAGCAGGGGCAATATTAAACAAAATTTAAATAAACTTAAAAGCATAAACACTACTGAAGTTGGTAGAGAAAGTTATGGTTACCTTTCCAATAAAGTACATGGAATAATATTTTCACTAATTCACTACTTTGGAATTTAACCCAATTTAAAAGTAATCATTTCCTCCTTTCTAGTAGCCTCCCAATGTGAGTTCTATTTTACAGTGACGCCAACAATCCAGAAAAAGAAAAAAAAAAAAGACTAGTTTTTGGTTTAATTAAAAAAGAAAAAAAATGAGTTTGCTGACCTGTCACAGTTCACAGTTTGGTGTGTAGATGCACAGTGGTTTGAGTGTATGGGGACTGAGAGTAAATGACTGAAGGACAAAGAGATGTGTTCTTGCACTGACCTTCCCCCTGCATGCTTGTTCATGAAACTACAGTTCTTTACTCAGAGGGCGGTGAGGCCCTGGCACAGCTGCCCAGAGAAGCTGTGTGCCCCATCCCTGCAGGCACTAAAGGCCAGGTTGGATGGGGCCCTGAGCAACCTGAGCTGGTGGAGGCAGCCCTGCCCATGGTGTGGGGTTGGTGCTCTATGATCTTTAAGGTCCCTTCTAATCTAAGCCATTCTATGATTCATGATCTAATAATAATAGTTTCATGAAACTATGGCTTATGTCTTGGGAGATAGAAGGCCAGAATTAAAAATAATATTTTTTCTTCCATGTTCATGCCCCTACGTTACAGAATAGTCTTGTGGGTCTGGAGGGGGTAGGCTGGGCTGGGCTAGTCTGTCCCTCTCATGCAGGTGGTTCATTACTTTGTCTCATGTAGCAGATGTTTATTGCTTACATCCGGGAAGGTGCTTGCCTTTTGGTGGACTCTTGTAACTCCTTTCTGTTCTCATGCCCAAATGCTGGGAGGAAGGTGCAGCCAGCCTGCACTGCTACCTCTTGTGCACTGCTCAAGGAATTCTGCACATTTTGTTTAGAACTAATAAAGGATTTGATGTTCCAGCAGTATCTTGCCCAGTTGTTTGACAGAACAGTTCCCTTCATACATTAAAGAAAAAGAAAGGAAATGTTGTATGAGCACTGTATTAATAGAATATTAATGTTGTATTATTAGATTCAAAGGTTAGCAAATGCAAATACCAAGAGTCATAAGTGCATCGTGTATTCTAGTTGTGATATATTGCCTTTTTATCCTGGGCTTTGTGCTGTCTCTGTAATCAGGAGTTCTGTGTGCGCTTTGGATAGCTGTAAATAATTGCCTGTCCATTTCTTTCTGTTACACATAGCAAGGGGACAACCCAGCCTCACCAGTGCACAGTGCCTATTATTGCTCTAATGCCTGATGGGAAGGGAAAGGGGGCTGAAAGGTTTGTGATTAATTTTCCAAGCAGTAAAGAGAGTACAGCTGATATACTGTGGCTTGGTACAGAGTCCATCCACCTGCTCATCCAGGTCACTGTTACCTGAAGCACATAAACAACAGGAAATGCTGTGAAGGCCAGTCCTGCTTTTTGTCTCAATTTGACAACCTGAAACTCAGAGCAGAGCACGACTGCCCACTAAACATTACCACCCTGCAGGCTGTATTCCGTAACTCAAGCAACCACACGTACTGGAAAGCTGTTTGGTCCATCAGTCCTTGCCTTAGGCAGAAACTTAGCATTCCTGCTGTGCAAGGATTGTTCGCCCGTTTCCATTTGGTGGAAATGGTTATGGCATGCCTGTTTCTCCATATAGGGAAATGTTTGGGAATATCTTTGTCCCACCCCCACTCCGTGTGCTGTCGTAACTACGGAAACCACTTGTCAACTTCATTTTCATGAAGATTAGGGGGAAGAGATGGAAGGTATTGTTTGGGACCCGTGGCACTGGACTACGAAGCGCTGTATTTATCTGCTTTGCAGCATGAGGATAATGGTGTTAACTTGTTTAATGCTTTGACAGAGATTAATGTCCTAGTGAAACATAAGAAGCTACTTAATGTGGAGCCTCACTAAGCAAGAGTAAAAACCAAACTTTTAAAACGAGTGAGAATACCTATATATATAAATCTCTATGAAACGAGATGCCATCAACTACATTTTTAGTGCTTGGTTTGTTGGGAGAGAGCAGAAGTACAGCCCTTATTGACTTAGTCATGTGCTTACAGTGAATTCTCACAAAGAAGAACAATTTAACATGCGACTGACCTTTTACAGTACGAAATGAAGAAATGGACTGCTGAGGTTACCGGAGTGTGGCAGGATGTTTAATCAGCTTCTTTGCTTTAAAGAACAGTAGGAAGGAGATGATGTATTAAAGATGATAGCTTCTTGTAGATTTTAACTCGTAGCACCGGGATCTGAGGACAATAGCAGATTAAATCTCTGTAGAGAAACTTCCTACTGGATTTGCTATTTTTAGGTGTTTGAGGCTGCTTCTTCCTTTACTTCCTGCTATTTGCTTTTGCTCCCTTGAAGACCTGAGTTGCTTTCTCTGAGATCTGTTTCCATACTCTGGTAATATATTCCAGCTGAGAACAATCTTTTCCTGTTAGTTTTGTCATAACAGGCAAAAGAAGACAGCATAAATGAAGCCATGCATTTTGCAGTAGTATTTTAGTGCGCACATGAGGTAAAATAATGACTGTGAGCACCAGATATTTGCAACACATAAGCGTTCAGCAGCACTGCAGACTACCAGGTAGTAATAATAATAAATCAATGCAGATTTGCTTTTGCAGCTGGCTAGATTGGGATAGTTGGGTGTCCTTTACATTCTGCCTGTCCATCATGTTTGAAACTTCGCAGTTGCTGTGAGTGCCTCATAAAAGGCATGCATACAATCCGTAAGTCAGATGCATCTGGCTGTATTTGCTCTCTGACAAACACTGACTGGCTCCAGAATAGTTCTATATTTTAGAAAATTCATCCTTTTACTGTACCATGCTCTATGCTCTCTTTCTAGAGATAATGGTTGAATTCATACTGGGACTTCTAGTCCTCCCTCCTCAGGATGCAGCTCTGTGCATTAGTACTCCCCGCCCCCCCCAATTTCTACTATGACCTCAGGGTTACATCTCTTACAATTTGATATCTTTCAGAGGTCCATTTTTGTGTCCATTCTGCCTTTCTATTCTGATTCAGGTGATGAGTTCAGGTGATGAGGCTTCCAGAACCATTTATCTGTAATTTGTGTTCTTGGATCATATATTTACTCCTGACCTCTAGCTTTGTGTCAGACATTCCTTATTTTTAATAAGGTGCATTCACATGATAAAATAATTGTAATATTACAGAAATGTCTTCCCAATAGTCACGTAGCTTCATTAGGATGCTCTTCGTTGTCACTGTAATGAATTTTAATTTTGCCTTTTTTAATGGATCAGCTTTCTAATTCCTTGACTCTCCAGTGTTTTGTCTTTAGCTGTCATCACCCTAAAGCAGCATTTAGGTTTTGCTTCCTCTTGAACCCACTAGTGGATTCTCTTTATTCTGTTCTAGTGGGCTTCTTTAAGTTATAAGTTTTTCTCTCCTTAGTTAGTCCTTGAAGTACTGGGCAACTGTGAGAGCAAGAACGTAGTGGGTGGCAACCCTCCTGATAGCAGGGGCTTGGAACTAGATGATCTTTAACCTAAGCTCATTATATTCTATGATTCAAGTGAAATTACTCTAAATAACTCGTGATCTTAGAAAATTCCTTTTAAGGACCTTGGAGTAAATGTTTCTGACATTCAGCAGTCACTGTTATGCCAAGTCTCCAGCTCAAGGTAATTCCCGTATCTTCAGGGTCGAATTTACTACTGGTCTCTCCATGATGCCCAACAGTTAAGTGCAGGCAGTGAGAGCAGAGATAGTGATAACACCCATGGTGCATTTTAAATCCCTTAAACACAAGAGAATGACATGAACACCTGCTTCTTGCCCTGTGGTCTTAATGTGCCCTTGTGATGGAGATCTGGGTCCAGAAGAAGCACATGCATCTCTGTCACTGGACTCTCTTTTGGTTGAGATTTTTGTCTCCAGCTTCCCCTTGTCAGGGAGATGCCCTGGGTTGCAGGTTAATGAAGAAGGGTTAACTCCTGCAGTCCCTGCTGAAGTTGGGCCATAAGCGTAGGTGGCAGAGGTCCAAATGGCAAGGAAGTATGAAGAAGAGGAACAAGACAACTGAGAGTTAGGGATGGGAAAGCCTCTGCCCTCCTCCACCTTTTAGTCACATCTTGGATCTGGTTCAGCTCATCTAGAAGATGAAATTAAATCTGTATAAATATTTTGATCTCAGTGTCATAAGGATTGTCAAAGCTTATTTCTGCTTTGGCATTAGCTTTAAGAATGGTGTAACCAAGGTAAAAGGACTAGCTGAATCACTGAAACAAGTCTTCCCAGTGATACTTGCATGTTACTTCTACAGAGGACACAGATGCCATCTGCTCCCTTTCCCACCTGGCCCTGGACAGGGCTTTTTCCCTTCACCAGAAATCTCTGCCTGGTTTAGAGGTGAGCTGAGGATGAAGGACACCAGGACAGGGTACCTGATGCCACCCTCCTTTCCCCATTCCTCCAAGCAGGAGAAATGTCCATGGGCGTAGTAGTGATATAACATTCTTGATCCTCCCAAGGATGCTCTCTGGACACATAAAATGAGATTTCAGTTTTGAAGTGCCATGAGTAATTTGCAATCTGTGGACTTTGGGACTTTGTTTTGGGAACTGCTGTCTTGGATTTTAACTAGGAAATCAAGATAGCATCTGTTAGCATTTAGTCTGGTTTTCAGATGAACCTGGATTTTGGTATGGAAATCTAATTAGTCTGAGTCGGCACTCCTTTTTCTTGTATGAAATAAGAATCATCAACTAAATGGATCTGTAACCACTTCTATTGACATTTTGGAAGATACGGGCACTGCCAGAGTTAATCAAAGTGTAGCCATGCGCTTTCCCAGGACAAGACTTCAGTATATTGGTGTATTTTCATACCTTCTGCCTATATGGTAGGAACACTTCCTGCTAATCAGATGGCACGTAGCCATGTGCAGTGAAGCCTTTTCTGCTCTCTTTGTGTTTCTCCCAGAAGCATATTCAGCTTTATTTCCCTTCTTCTTAATGGAAGACTTATTTGCCAGAAAACTTGTGGAAATATTTTCCCTGTATTTCTCCATATTTTTCCCAGTAGAGAGTACCTTCAATTTCAGCTCTTGCCTTTGACATACTGATTCCAACACTGTTCTTTCTGGATTTCCTGCATGCTTTGTTTTTCCAAGTTTCTGTTTTCAGTTTGTGATTGTTCTTTTTGCACTGATGGAGCATCTGCCCATAATCTTCATTTCTTTAAAGTAAAAAGCCATTCTGTTACATTGAGGCTTTGAGTCGGGGATGAATTCCAGTTCAGTCTGCTGTTCTCATGGATGACTTCTGGTTGTCTAAATTCAGTGACTGAAAGAGGAGCCTGGGCTGCTGATACAGTGAGTGTAGTCTCCATAGAGAGGTCAGGAGTGCTTCAGTCTTCTCAGTCATGGCTCAGAGTATCCTAAACTGATAGCGATGGAAGAAAATACATTCTCAGGAAGGGCTTTCTTTTTCTCTTGCTTTTTATGTACAGTAATGATTCTGTGGTGCTCTTACAATACTTCTGCCTCATATAAAAGTACATTAAAGACTAGATTGTTGTTTCTCTGATTCTCAAGTCTATTGCATGATGGGAAAAAGATGAGAGTAAGGGACTGGTAAATCTGGGACTGGCATGATATAGTGAAGAAATCATGGAGATATCATGTCATGGAGATTTCTTTTTCAATGCAGTCTTCACAGAAGAGTCCTGGTAAGAGTTTGTCAAGGCTTAAGTGCTGACAGCACAGCAGAGCTTTCAAATATCATTATTAGACCCCAGGGCGAAGGCATGGGCTATACAGGGACAATTCTGGCCCTTCAGCTTTCATAAGATTATAAGTGATGCTGAGGTTGCCTCAGCTGAGGCTGCAGGAGCAGCCAGTCTTTACCAAATCCTTTGACAGTACAAAGGGAGCTCTACAAGAGCCTTGTGATCTACTGAGCAAAGCTCCCTTCCTTTAAATTAGAAAGTGAACTGGTCCAGGCTGAAGAAACGAAGAGGAAGGGACAGATAACATTGTGTCTTAAAAACAAACAAACACCTCCCTGTTTTCTCACTTACTGAGGACAGCATCTGACACGTGGGCTAATGCCCACACTTCTTCACTGCTGTAGACAGTGCTGATTGCAGAGTCTAGCATATGGCTTCACTATTGATTTGACTTCCATTTAATTGAGTTCTTAGAAACAAGGTTGTTCCATGCTGTGCACATTTATACAGACACTCGGTAAATATTTTGCCTTTTCCTTGCCTACTGGTGGTAGCTGCTTGGAGTGAAGTCAGGATGCTGGTACCAGCTTGTTTTTGTTGTCTGACTGCTTGCCAGTGTATATGTGGCGTTCCTACAGATGTTCATTTAACATAGCAAAGGCACTCTGTCCACTACTGCTCTCCACAAAGTACTGTAGGTTTATTTACAGGATTAGCTTATAAAAATACACATACAAAGTGAGTGAAAACTCACTTCCTTACTATAAGTGATCTTAACAAAGACCCTTCCGGACTTGAAAGGAAAGGCAAATAAGCATTATGCTATGATTTAGGTTTCTGCAGTAGGAAGTCTTTTAAAACAGCTCATAGAGATCTTCTTCCTTAAACATTAGTGTTGGCCTTTAGTAAGGTGGTGGCCAAAATTTAGAGAGGGCGTTAATTTGTTTGTCACAAGTTGGTGAGGCTGTCCGTGCTTGGAGATTGAGAGTGGCTTCCTCTTGCTATTGAAGGCTAAGGCTGGGAAGGAAGACTTGCTGCAATCTATTTCAAGAATAGTTGGAGGAGGAGGAAATTCCCTTCTTGTTGCTAATAGCTGATGCAGACCGTTTTGCTGGAGGAGGAGGATAGTTCAGTAAGTTTAAAAAAAAAATTTATACTATTTTTTTTTATTTCATCTTGTTATTATCTGGGAAATTCATTGTTTTGTGAATGTAGTACATTTAACCTTCTTTGTTAAGGGGGGAGGGAGAGCTGCACAGATTGGCAACTCAGTATATTTTGAACTCAGTATATACAAATTTGGTGATACAGGAAGGGTGGAATGTTCAGTTAGAAAAGAAAACAACAGCAGATGAGCTGCCGCTTGTGTTGCAAAGCATCTGCCTGAGCCGCTGCTGCGCCTCTGTGAGACAATCGCAGCACATTTCATTATCCAGGAACTTGGATTAAGAGAGACAGGTAATTTTACCCATCCATTCATCTGAAATATTCATATCTTTTCAGATGTTTTAGGATGCTTTAGGGTACTTTCCTCAATAATTCAGAAACAAGGACCATGTTTAAGTATCAGTAGCCTCGCACTCTACACCTCTCTCAGGGCAGAGCTAGATCTATCCATAGGTGCGCGTATTAAAATTGAAGTGTTTCTCAAGATGCGTTGCTTTTTCACTTAAATCAAAAGCAGAGATGTTGAAGGAATATCTCATTTTCTGCTTAATCCTGAAGCACAAGGATGCTGGAAGCAGATGGCACAGCAGGCTGTGGCAGCAGACCTGTGCGCGGAGGGAAGATAGATACCCATGTATGTTTATGGGCCCCTGTGGGGACAGACGCTAAAGAGACTCAGCACTCCTAAAGCTTTAAATGGTGGAAAATTCACGTTTGTTCTAGTTTGTTGTCCCTCAGAACATAGGTTTGGTAAGCAGATGGGGGACTTTCTTAAACTTTTGTGCAGCAGAATTCAAATGAAAATAATTTAAGAAAATGAAAGAAGAAGAAACTGGAGATCCTCCACCAGTTAATTTTTCAAGGGTTTGTCTGCAAGCCCTTTCAAGCCGAAAATGTTGCTGCAGGTGTGAACTTAGTTTGCTTTTAAAGCTGCTTGTATACCCAGGTGTACCATCCTCACACACTATCCCTGTCACATACGTGCTAGCATTCAAGAAGAGGCACATTCCTCTGCTTAATGTCTCATCCCATCCCATGTTCTTCAAGACTTGGCCAGGCAGGACTTGTTTTCACCTTCATCTCCCAGAGACATTATCACCTTCCTTGGATTTCTTACAGGTTTCTGTCAGAAGTGCATGCCAAAAGGAGAAACTATTAATGTTAATTTCATTTGTGCATCCTTTCAAAAAAGATGATGACTACTTTTTAATGAAAGACAAATATTGACCTGAGAGAGGATTTCTGCAATCTACATGGCAATGTTGTTTCTTATAGTACATTATTAACAATACCCCAAAACCCACTGCAGAATTCAGCAGACAATTATACCACACACTGTACAGGAATTTACTGTGCCTCTTAGAGTTTATAATTCAATTGATAATCAGCAGTATAAAGAAGGAGGGACACACTATCAAAAATAAAAGCAGAGCTTTATGTGTTTGCGCCTATAGGTGTATACGCGGGATATTTTGAAGTTTAATCAGTAATGAATTGAGAATGATAAGTTGCCTTCCAGTCTATCTACAAGAATTTTATATTTGTTTTGAAGTGTCAGATAAACCAAAGATCTGCAGCTTTTAGTTTTTTCACTTTCTTTACATCATTTTATATATATCACTTTACTTTGCTGTAATTTGGGTCTCTGCATTTCTTGCAAGTGAAAGCTCAGATTTCAACTTTGAAACTACATCTTAAACAAGTTATGAGAATTCACATTCTCTACTTCCATTCTTATCCTGCCTTTGGAAAACCTGTAGGAAAATTGGGAATTTGCCTATAAAACATGTTGGGTGCTTTTAGAGTATTTCAAGTACTCAGCAATGTTCCCATTATCTCTTCTTTTAACTTTCAACTTCTTTTAACTTAGAACTGCAACAGTTATGGTTCTGAAAGCTGAGAAGTGAAATTGTAAGGCAATCTTAATATGCTCACCAACACACTTCCATCTGACCGTGCTTTAAAAGTCTACATCTGTGTCTGATGTTAAAAATATTAAAAAACAAAAGCCCTCCTCTCAACCTCAAAATGCAGAAGACATATATGCTATATATATTCAAAAGTGCCTATTTCTAATTTAAATGGCAAACATAAAACATAAACACCACCCTAAGCTTTCTCCACAAGCGCTGCTGCTTTATAGACTTTCTCTGTCAAACTTCTTTGTTCTTGCTTACACTTTCCATATCCTGGAAGTGACCTGCTCTCCCCATGCTCTGCCTGGAGCATTTTAGCTGTGCCGTATCTGCAGTGTGTGATGGCAGAGCGCTTGTGCTGCATGCTGCAGAGTCCTGTGCACCCACACCCCATGCCTTTGCACCCTCTGCCCCAGCCCTGCAGAGCTGCAGTGCCCTTGCAGAGCTCAGACATACTGGGAAAAGAACTGCTGCAAGCAGAGGCCATCTATCTACGGTTCAGAAACACTGGATTAATTTACTAGTCTGCTGCAGAGGCAGGAAAAATAAGTGCATATGATTCATAAAAAAAAAAAAGAAAGAAAGATTTATCTATAGAATCATAGAATCATTAAGGTTAGAAAAGACCTCTAAGATCATCTAGTCCAACCGTTCACCTGCCACCAGTACTGCCCACTCACCACATCCCTCAGTGCCACATCTACATGTTTCTTGAACGCCCCCAGGAACGGTGACTGCCACCTCCCTGGGCAGCCTGTGCCAGTGCCATTTTACCTAGTATGTGTTTAGAAGCATTCTATTGTATGCTGTGTCTTCTAAGGAAACAGTAAGGCCTAATACGTGTATCAAATAGAAGTTAGAAAAAAGTCACACTAGTAATGTTGTGTATTCTTATCTGGGAACCACCTGGTGCAGATGTTACCAAGTTTTCAGTTTTTGCCTCTACAGTTTAGCATTGCCTTAAAACTCAAAGCCCCTCAAGGGCTTGAAGTCAAAGTGAACACATTTTTTAGGTAGTAATTTTGCAGCAAATTCTAATTTTTTATAGAATCCGGTGAGTTTCAGCATGGTAAGAGGAAATCCATCCATCATTGGGCACTCTGTGGAAATAAGTGCTTACTTATTGTTTGGATTGAAGCCTTTTCTCTTTTTATTTCTGCACTTACTGATTAATTTAAAATGTAGGAATAAAATTAGTAAGTTACATAATACTGACTAAATCTTGACAATAGTTTTGTAGGAAACAGACCGTGTAAATGCAAAATCAGAATGGTGTGTTTTGCTAAAGTGGTACCATATGTTAGTTGATTAACAAGTTGTATGGATGTTAGAAGATCTTGGCTGCTTGTAAGAAGGAGCATCTGTTTTCTAAGTCTTTTATCTAATATGTACGTAGACTTTGCCAAGTAGAAGCTTTTTTTTTCCTGCCTTTTTTTGGTTGTTGTTGTTGTTTGTTTTTCGTATCAGCTATGAATTCTGTTGATATTTTTCTTTCCATAGACAACATTAATACATTTTTAATATTTATATCTAATCCCATCTCTGTAGCAAAAATGTAGTAATATATAGAAATAATGCAGAATGTCCCACACGTGCAGGTGTTTTATATGAATGATCCAATTTTTTTCCAGCTTGTGGTTGGTATCAGACTTCATGTTTTGTTTTGTTTCTGTCTTTAACCAGAAAACCCAGCAACTAAAGAGCAGAATATTCGAACTTTCCTTTAGAAGCTGAATGTTCACATTGACAGAAGTACAGTGAGTGTGAAAACTGACAAGTGTGCATAAATGTACACTTTTACAGCAAAAACAAGCGTTGTGTTTTTACACAGTAAAATGTACCATCTTCCACTTAAAATCTATTTTGAGACCTTACAGAGAATGCAAGTGATTTATCAGTCTTATTATACTGGCTTGCAGCAGATTCTCTTCTAGCCTAGCCAGTGTTGGGGCTGTGGTGCGAGTCAATTGTCAGAGGCTTAGCTCTGAGTAGAAATGAAATGTTAGAGAAAGGCCAGAGAATTTGTAGCCTTTTCATGCCTACTGCATAGATAACTTTTGCTTCTCAGCGTTGAAGAGGAACACATTTTGAGGTTTCCCAAACAAAGCATCTGAGAAAAACTCAACCTTTCTCAGTGTGATTTGGTGGATTTTTTTGAACTTTTCACTCAGATGAGGATCGTGGCTCAGCAAAGTGCTTTGATGGGATGTGATGCTTGGGTCTGTGCAGAGTGCTTCTCTCAGGGCCGCCTCTTGGGGAGAAGGCCACAGCAGGAGCTGAGTGGCTCGAGGGGGTTCTGTACAGCAGTAAGGACAGACCAGATGCATTTAATCTGTGTGATTGGTTAGGTTCCATGGGCACAGGAGCTGAGGTCAGATGAGGCTTCACAAGCCTCAGATTTATATCATCGAGAGACGTTTCTCTTGGTCTGTGGAAACCTGAGCGTGATGACCCTTCAGAGCAGGTGCAAGTACTTCAAAGAAATCATTTCTCTCAACATGTTTTCAGTGGGAGACTCAGGATTATGGAGGACAGTTTTGTTTGGATCCAGATGCAGACTGTGGCTGGCAACGTTGCTGCTTTGTTTGTCTGTCTGTTTTTAATTTGATTACGCATCCTCTGCTGTGGGAGAGCTGTGTTACACACACAGTGTGAGGGACCTCTCCAGGAACAGCCTGTCCATATTCAGCGCCTCTCTGTCTCTGTATCCTTTGGCACCATTGCTTCAGCTCTACGGCCTACAGCCCAGCCCGGGCTCTGCCTTCAGGCAGCACCCCAAGGCCCAGCCGGGCGCGACCCCTCCGGGCGCGGTGTCGCCGGCAGAGGGCAGCGGCGTACCGCTCCCGCCGCCCCCCGCGGCCGGGCTGCAAGGCCGGGCAAGGCCGGGCCCAGCCGTGCGGAGCTTCCGGGCGCACTCCTCCGGCACTGCCTTTCTGACACCGAGGGTGAGGGAAAGGCAGTTAAACATTAGCTTAAAAAAAACAAAAAACAAACAAACAAACAAAAAAAAAAAAAACCCAAAAAACCAAAAAACCCAGCAGACCTCTTTTGCATGTTGTTAATATCTCCATTGGCAAAGTCTGATTCCTCTGGTTCGTCTGATTTCCCCTTACTTTCATTAGAAGGCAGTAATTTGAAGCTGCAGGGGAAGTTTTGAAAGACGGTGGGCGGAGATGAAGCTCTTCTCTCAGGGCTTTGGGACTTTCCATGGTAGGAAGCTGTTTGTTTAGTTCTGCCAAAATTGCATGTATTTCGTTGGCAGGACAGTGAGCGTAGCCATGTGTTGACCACAAAGCAACAAGTTAGGACAAGTCCTGACACAAAGGAGCAGGGCGAGCGCTGGTTTCCCACTCCTTCTATTGGGCTGTGTGCTTTACGGATAGCAGCTTCAATGCCTGCAAGAGCTGGGTGCTCGCTTTTCCTGCAGGTAGCCAAGCAAACAACGGTGAGCCGTTATATGCCCTTGGAACTGTTGCACACCTCAGCCCAGCTGACTGCCTCTCACCGGTCCAAGCACCCAGCTTATGAAGTCACAACCTTTTAACTATTCCTTCATCTCTGCAAAGTGCCATAGCTTCTTGTCATTTGTTTTCCCAGGAGAGCTGTAATGGGCAATATGAGGTATTTTGTCAGCAGAATATGTTGATGGTGATGACTGAAGCGATACGCGATGAAGCAGCTAAGCAGGCAGTCAAAGCGTGGTTGTGTGTTTGTGTGAGAGGGAGAAGTGTTACCTGCTCCATTGGCGCCATATGTTGCACAGAACTGACATCCCCGCGTTGCTCAGCGGAGCCCAGTATGGATACTGCGATGTGTCTACATGGATTGGGGTCAAAGTGTAGAAGGAAGTGCTGTTTGCAACTCTTTTTGGCACAGCCACAGTAACCGCTTATGAAGTGTTAAGGAGCAGGCTTGATGCTTTGCCTTGCAAAGCCTGGCCAGGAGTCATGCAACAGCTCCATCTGGTCTGGGATTGCAAGCAGAAGCGTAGCGTAGGGAAAAGACAGACCATCCTCAGGCTTGTAAAGCTGCATTTTACAATGGTGAGTCTCCTTAGAATATGGTCTGGGTCGGATTGTTTTGTTTTGAGAGAGAAGTATTTAAGAAACTGATTGTCTCGTCTGCTGGCAGCAGAACAATAATAAAATGTGATGGGCAAAAATAGAAATAGGAAAGTTTTTGAATAGAGAATCAAGAATATGAGCCTAAAAATTAGGATCAGCTCGTGAGGAAAGCAGTCTACATGGGAATCACCCACTGTCTAGAATATTGTGGGAAGTTACTAAGAGTATTAGAAGATAATTCCAACTTCAGACAGTGCACAGTTTTTCCAAATAAAAGCTGTGTATTATTTTATTCTTAGAACTACTTAAGGAATTGTGATATCATCTAAAGAGCCACGTGTGTAGATTTTCCCAGGAGATTCCTACAACTTGCAGTGGAGAGCTGACCACTGAACTATCAGTGCTCTTCTCAGTGCCTTTAGGCTTATGTGTATGCTGCTTTGTCATGGAGGGACATCTCTGGAAACAAGTTCACCCCATCCCAAAATACACGTCTAGCATGAGTGGGATGAGTAATGTGCAGCAGGTGCCTGTTTTGCTCCAGTAGTGTACTAGGTGAATGGCTTACAATGGTCACTTGTCTTTTTGATGGGTGAGGGGAGACAGGCTGCCTTCCCTTAAGAAGGAAGCTCTGGGATTCTTAGGTGGTATCAATGGAGAAGTCCCATCAGCTGGGAAATCGCACTCTAATTTTCTCCTATCTTCAGTGTCAGTATTGCAGATGGGGGTAAAGCAGCTCTAGAACAACCAGTGCTTCTGCTAGCCTGCAGTCACATTTGCAGGTCTCTATTCAGGGTCACTGGTTTGCAGTGGAGAACAAATTTGTCTGCTTTGACCAAACAGCAAATGCAGAGGTTGCTTATGCAAGGTGTTTTGACTTGTATGTGCTCCACACCCATGAAGCTTTCACGGTTTGTGTACCAATTTTCTGGGTCAAGACTTATTGAGAGAAATCATTGTATAGCCTGTCATATTTTGGAAAACAGTATTTAATTATACAAATTAGATGCTTATGAGAGTCTTCTCCAACATACCCCAGCAGTTTCCTGTTACTGCGGTAGCTCCAGGCACACGACAGTCCTTAGGCTCTGATATGCTTCTGCAGTTAACACAGAAGTACATAGTCATGGGTATGAAACTGCTATTGCTTTCCTGCAAGTTTGATAATTCAGTAAGAATTGCTTTCTAAAGTACTTGAAAATCTAATGAGATTCTGGATAGGCCACTTTCAAGTCAGCCAGTCATAACATTCCTTGAGAAATTGCTAGTAAAAAGTTTCTTACTGTGCATAGCTGCTTAATAAAAGGTGTATTATTCTTTGCCCTTGAAAAATCCCCTGACTAAAAAAAAAAAAAAAAAGCTAAAAAGTGCTTCTGTTTTCTGGGGAAGGGAGTGCAGGGAGGTGGTTAGACATCCAGATAACCTCAGGAAACAGTAAAAGCAAATTTCCAAAGGACTATAGGGGCAAAACAGCTGGTGCCTTCATTGTGTCTCACAGCTCAGCAAGAAACAAAAGACCAATTTAAGTAGCTTTGAAAAAGGAGCATAAATACTAATCAACAGATGAGTAAATTTTCCTGCCCCTGCCCTCCCTTTTGTGTGGGTGTGGACTCATGCACCAATTAAAATACTGTCGGCCTTTGGGGAAGTTGGAGCACAAAGGCACCATGGCACAGTTACTGCCACTGACCCCCTGCATTGTGGTGAGGGGCTTAAAATGCTCAGGGGGCCTCACTCCTCTCCACCTGTCTTCCTGGAGAGAGGTCATGTGTGTTAACAGGGACAGATAGTAACATTTCATTCTTTTAAATGAGTGGATTACCAACAACCCTGCTGCTGTTAGGACCCAGTACTGAGCACTGATCTTTAAGTAAGCCTTGCCCACCCTTTCACTGGGTCCCATGTCCTAAAAGATGAAGGAGAGTAAGGGACGCTTGGTGCCACCCTGTGCTTCAGCCCCAGTCATGGCACCTAAAGTCCTCCAGAGTAGCCTCTTAGTAATTGGGAGTTAATGAGGGAGAAAAGATGATCTCAGCCCCCCAAAGCTGTACTGATCCCTTGTTCAAAAGGTTTAATAACCTTTGGACACTTGATGGTATCCAGAGCTACGGATGCTGATGCCATGGAAGATTTGTACTGTATTGTCCACTGTCTCGATGGAATAGCTGAAGCACTGCAAATTCATTCTCTAGTTTGCACTACACTAACTTTCCTGTGTAGGCAAATATTTAGGATCTTTTTTTTTTTTAACAACAGATGAAATGATATGACTTAACTTACTGCACACTATTCATTCTCTCCCATATCCTCTCTCTAGGAGGAGATTTCTATACAATTCTTGCTACACAGCAGAGTGTTTTGATTAGATCTGGGGTTGTTATTTTTCTGTTGTAATGCAAGTGCTTCTATTTGTCTATGGTTAGTAAGTATGAGAAAGTGTAACTGTCAGCAGTAGTGCTTCTTGTACCTCACTGAATCTAAGAGCAGCTGTGGCAGGTCAGAGGAGCCCAGCCTTCAAATTTGTCTTAAATGGTGATGGTTACCGAAGGAAGAATATTGGACCAAGGAGAGTACGTGGTACTCCAGCTCACAGCAATAGATGGATAAGAGATTACTTGAAGGAAATGAAGGATGATGCCCTTTTTGTTTTTAATAGTGCTCAATTGATTTTTTTCCCATCACTTTGTTGATTAAAAAAAAAAAAAAAAAAAAACTCTTGAAAACTCAGCAACTGAAATGTCCCACAAGAGGTTTCCCAGCTTACTGGTACTTCACAGAAGCGTGGAATCATTTCGATCAGAAAGGACCTTTGAGTTCATCAACCTGACATACTGAGTCCCATCACTAAAGCATGTTCTTTAGTGCCATCAGAGTACTCCGTGGAATTAATATTCACATCCATGTTTTTGAATCATTAGCCTACTTGTCTCATTTGATGCCTTGAATCTGTATGGAGAGAGACAATGAACAGTCTTCCCCTATTAAGTTTTCCTTCGTTACTCATGTTTATGGACCTCGACCATATGTTTGATTCATCTGCTCCCAGAACAGAGAGTCCTACATAATTGAGTTGTTCCTTGTACAGAAACTTTTCCATAACTTTGATCGTGCAGCTCACCATTTTTTCTTAGCATTTCTGTACCTGCTATATCTTTTTTGACCTGGAGTGAATTAAAACTTCACACTATATTCAAAAAGTGGGTAGACTGTGGATTTGTACAGTAATATAATTGTATTATCCATCTTATTTGCTGTTCTTTTCCTAACATTTTCCAGTATTTATTTGAATTTTTAATCACTAGTGAGCACTGAGCTGAAATTTTCACTAAGAGTTTGAGGTTATAGTCTGGTCACAGCCAGTGTGTACCACTTTGCTACACAGGATTCCTTCTGTCATTTTACTGCCTATTCAGTGAATCCTGTGTGGTTTCTTCTTCATAATCAGCCCATGTCTTCACTTTGCTAAGTAATGTAACATTCTCAGCAAGCTGTGTCACCTCGGTTCATACCCCCTTACCCTTTTCCAGCTCACTGATGTTGGGAGCTGCCCAGACCAGTGCAGATTCCTCTGTGATGCCACTGGTAATCTCCCTCCGTCCCTTGGGAAAGCTGCCTTTTATTCCTGCTTGCTCTTTCCTATTTTTACTTAATTCTTTATTAAACCCATGGGAGGATCTCCTCTTTACTACATGCCCCCTAGAAATCCGAGCAAACTGTATCTGCTGAGTATCACGTCTCTCACTAGCTTGAGAAATGGAAATACAGTTCTGCTTCTGCTTTCATTGACCCATATGATCTTGGGTTTCAGATTCTCTCTGCAACATTAAATCACTAATTTCTCAGAACCCTGTTTGTCTTTTGCCACTTGCTTAACATGTTGTCCACATGCAACATGTTGAGAGTCCTGCTGGGGAGTGACTTATGCTGCCTTTTCGAGGCAGGGAGAAGTGTTTATGGTTCTTATTTTAGCTCCATCAGCGAAAGAAAATAATGAGCAATAGTGCCTCGGTGGGTGAATTTGTGGTTTATTGAAAGCTGTGGCAGAGCCCACAAGATGAGGAGAGAAAATAATGGCTGATTTTAAATTTCAGCTGTTGGCTGCAGCTGCAGTTTTCAGAAAGCTTTTCAGCCTGGTGCCTGTCCCACTTTTCTTCCTTTTACTGGAAAAGGAAGCTGAATTGCAACACTGAACACTCCATGACTTAGACTTTTAGTACACAAACTTCAAGTGGCAGGGCTTTGAGCAGAGGTACCATCAGATGTAATGGACCTGGGGGTGTTGATTGACGCTATACTGAACATGAGCCAGCAGTGTGCCCAGGTGGCCAAGAAGGCCAATGGCATCCTGGCTTGTATCAGAAACAGTGTGATCAGCAGGAACAGGGAAGTAATTGTCCCCCTCAGCACTGGTGAGGCCACACCTCGAGTACTGTGTCCAGTTTTGGACCCCTCACTGTAAGAAAGACATCGAGGCCCTGGAGCGTGTCCAGAGAGGGCAACAAAGCTGGTGAGGGGTCTGGAACACAGGCCTTACAAGGAGAGGCTGAAGGAGCTGGGATCGTTCAGTCTGGAGAAGAGGAGGCTCAGGGGAGACCTTACTGCTCTCTATAACTACCTGAAGGGAGATTGTAGTGAGCTGGGGGTCAGCCTCTTCTCTCATGTGACTAGTGATAGGACTAGAGGAAATGGCTTCAAGCTGCACCAGGAAAGGTTCAGGCTGGACATTAGGAAATACTACTTCTGTGAAAGGGTGGTCAGGCACTGGAATGGGCTGCCCAGAGAGGTGGTGGAGTCACCGAGCCTGGTGGTTTTCAAAGAGTGTTTGGATGTTGTGTTGAGGGACATGGTTTAGCGGGAACCATTGGTGATGGGTGAATGGTTGGACTGGATGATCCTGTGGGTCCTTTCCAACCTTAGCGATTCTGTGATTCTATGATTCTATTTAAGAAGGGGCTCAAGACACAAAGATGTTGAATTCATTTTTAACTCTGAATGTGCAACAATGTGTTAAATGTTTTGTTGTTTTTTTTTTAATAGATAGTGAATGACTCTTAATCTGTCTGTAGGAGACTGAGTTTGTATGTTTTATTGAGATGTCACTCCCTAAATGAACTAATAGCCTCCAAATTCACATCTACTTATCATGTGTCAAATAAAGCTGCTGTGTTCTTAAAACTGGTGGCAACTTTTGCAGGATGAAGGAGAATTTGTCTTTAGCCAAATAAAGCAACCCTGCAGCATGGCAGTCCCATGCTGATAGAACTGACAACATGCTACCTTTCAGCAGCTGAGGCTTTCTTCATGTCCTGAAGACACTCATGAGAATTGAGTGGAGCTATGAAGAAAAGGTATTTAGTGATGATTTGCAAAGCGCCACCACAGTCTTAAAGCCTGTGATTAAAATTGAGTATAGTTTAAGGCAGTGTTAAAAAGGGCCCTCATACTGGCTGTTTGGCCTGCTGTGGGGTTGTTCTTCCGTGGGATGTTTCTCAGACTCCTAAAGTCAGAAGACTACCCAGACTTTTTCATGTAGAGTGGGGCAAACAAATTACCTTGTTGGATGGTTGGGAAAAGAAAGTGATTGGTAGTTATTACCTGTAGTGTTTTACCCTCTAATTCTGGTAGCCAAACTGCAAATTCTAGTTGCGTTTAGGCTCTGCTTTAGAAAAGTAGTCAGATTTGATTTAGATGTTTCAAGAAATGTCAGACTTGTAACCCCATCTGGCCCAGTTTCCATTCTGCAGACCATCTTCCGCACTTACATTTACATCCTCCATTCTCAATCTAAGGCTTGTGCGATGCCACTATAGAGGCCCACAACCTCAGAGGTGTGAGAAAAACACTTGCTGTTCCGGACAACCATTCAGTTCTTATTTTTCCCTCTCGGATATATACATAGCTTCTTTGCTGGAATCCAGCTATCCTTGGATTGAGCACCAAGACTGCTCGCAGAAGAAAAATAATAATGGGTTAAAAGCATCAAATTAACACTACCCATGGGTTGTAAACTCATCCTTTTCTTACCTAATGCCCTCCTCCAAGGGCATTCTTGCGCTAGTCTCTGCTGCGAGAGAGGATTTATAGGAGCTTATAAAACCGAAACTGGGGCATATAAGTAATATTGTCATCTTGTGTCAAAGAGATTTTGATACTTGTTTCCTTCCAACACTTTGCCCAGAATTTTCTCCAGCCAGTACAAGGATTTAGATGTCATTCCAGCTGCAGTCTTGAAGCGTTATGGCAATAGGAGAGCGGAACAGCAAAAGAGGCTAAAAAAAGGTGTGAATTTATCACTTGACCTTTTTACATTAATTATGAAAGATTAAGGCAATAATATGAGAATCATAAATAAAATGAAGTAATTCACAAACCTATACTTTTGTAAGTAAGATGGGTATTGCAAATACAAAGTATTGGAGCATATGCATATGCAGTAAAACCTGCCTGTTACCAATTAATGTTTAATAACCATTTCCTTCAGAGTGAAGAAAACCTGTCACTACATACTGCCTGTTCCCTGTCTTCAGCTATGCTGCATGTAAAGGCGTGTGCTATATTATGAGAGAGATATTTATGTATATCTCCGTGCAGGCTTGCACATTTGTAAAGGCAGATAACTAATACAGTGTCATTTTATGTTGTCAGTAGAGAGCTCACCTGTGAGTCATTACATTGTTTGAAAAGTTTTCACAAGAAGTGCTACAAAACAGTTGGTATTAAATTGTCTTGGGTTATGTATTTATTCATGAGAGAGAGGAAGGCTCTGCTTCTGAATAAGCTTAAACCTTGTATGACACCTTTCTGTGCTGACGTTGCTTATTCTTGCCTTCACCCCAGGCAATTCTGTGCGCTTCTTGCAGCCTGATGAGATGGATCATTGTTACTTCTTCTCTCGTTTTATCTTCTGCAAAAGTGCTGTACAGAAAGTGCAGAATTCCCCTTGTAGGAGGAATAGGATATGACACACGAGTTGTGTCACTGCAGCTCACTCTGTGCTCGGACACTCTGCCCTTGCCAGCCTTGCAGCTCGCCCTCCCTGTTTGGAAGGAGGTAGTTGTGACCGTGCACTCCCTGCCCTGGGGCACCCTGCACTGCCTCCTAGCTATGCTACTGTTTCTGGGGGTAAATTTAGGCTATGTACTCATTTATTACTGCCAGTATATTAAATTCAGTATCTAAAGTATCTACTTAGTACCTAAATTCAGTATCTGACAGTGTCTAAAGAGGGGCTGTGAGAAAGAAGGGGACAGACTTCAGGAGGGTCTATTGCGATAAGACAAAGGGAAATGGTTTCAAACAATAAGAGAGAAGATTTAGTTTGGGTATAAGGAAGAAGTTTTTTACACTAAGGGTTGTGAGGCACTGAAGCAGGCTGTCCAAAGAGATGGATGTTGTTTTGGATGTTTTGGATGTTGTGTTAAGGGACATGGTTTAGCGAGAACCATTGATGAAGGGCGGATGGTTGGACTGGATGATCCTGTGGGTCTTTTCCAACCTTAGTGATTCTGTGATTCTATGATTCTATATTCTATGGTGGATGCCCTGTCCCTGAAGACATTCAAAGTCAGGCTGGATGGGGCCCCAAGCACCTGATTTAGTGTAGGTGTCCCTGTTCATTGCAGGGGAGTTGGACTAAATGGTCTTTAAGGGTCCCTTTCCACGCCAACCATTCTATGATTCTATGATCCTGTCGGCTGTACTTCAATGAGGGAATGGGAATGCTAGAAAGAAAGTGAAGAGAGGACAAGATTGTCTTCCAGTATTAAAACTTAGACTAATGCAAGTCTTCAGGAGTCCAGCTAATGCAGTTGATGGAGAGGAGGTTTTGTCACAAAGCATCAACCCTACAGAACTGGTTGGTCTGGCTGACAATGGGAGAAGAGTAAGTCCCAGCACTGGAAACTGCTGTTGAGTCAAATACGCCCTGAAGAAAAAGGAAGCAATTCCTTAGTAGTGAGGGTAATTAAACTATAATGTAGTGTGTTAAATAGGAGTGGGTATGTTACAAAGCCACATTAGTCCCAGTGCTGCGAGATTTGCATTTACTGCAGCAGCTGTTTGCAGGGTGGAAGGAGAACTCTTGGATGTGGTGTCTGAGCCACCAGTTCCATCAGCTGACTTCACGGACCAAGCACTGAAATGCCCCCAAATAACACAGTTGTAACACTTGCAGCCCTGTATTACAGGCAGTCATTACAATCACCTGTTGGAGTTCAGCCTTTCTGCTGGTGATGTGAGGTGTGGAGGATTTCCATCCCCTCCAAGTACAATTGGCAAGGTGTGTGGTATTTTTTCAGGTTCATTCCTTTTCCCCTGCATTTTTTTTCTTCATAAAGGACTGGCTATGCTGGAGACAGTGGCTGGATGTGTGTGCCAGAGCTTTGAGAGTGGGATCATTTGGTTTTGTTTTACAGGGGACACCTGATTTGGGGAATTTAAGTCAGAAGAAAGAATTTTTTTAGGTTTAAGTCATTGGGAGCTTACACTGTCATACTGACTTACACAGATCATCTGGGTAGATCTCATCATGTGGGTTATGGGAGTTTACTTCAAAAGCACATTCCTGTTGGAAGCAAACACTAATGCACCTGCAGCTTCTGAGATCAGCAATGTTATGTTCATCTTCTGTCTTTTTCATCTCAAGCCGCATGTATGGCCTTTGTGTGAGGATCTCAGACCAAATGTAATATCTTGTAATAGATAGGAAGTCAGACAAGATAGTCAAATGGTCCCTGTTGCCTGAGAGCTGTGAAATCCTAAATACCAAAGAGTTTTTATACACCTGAATTAGTAAGTGTTCAACCCAGCAGAAGAGACTGGGCAGGAGTACCACTGCTGTCAGCTGTTCTTGCCTTATTACTGATCAGCTGTTTTCATGGTAACATCAGCATGGGCTGGGAAGGCCAGAGGGGCAGTTTTCAGGGAAGAGGATGTACACAGTATCAAGAGGTCATTAAATTACTTACAAGTAGGAGGAAGTTCTCATTCTGCTCTCAGGAGTGGTGATTTCCAAGGAATCAAAACGAGAGCACTGTAAACAGCAGCCAGTGGAGCTCAGTGTGTTAAGCCAGAATCCACAGCCTGTAACTATCTCCACTCACTGGAAATCAGATGTGCATGGAAACCAAGCTAGAACAAGATATTCTGCTTGTCTTTATCTGTTTTCAGATATTTTTTGTTGTTGTTTGCTGTGTAGTACTGCATTTTTGCAGAATTCAGGGTGAAACTATAGTAAGAACAATAAAAAATGCCCAACTTGCTAATCATAATGGCTTGTACCTCTCCTCTGACTTTAGTCTGAGTTTCAAATTCAAAACATGTCTTTCTTGCCAGTGGCTCTGTGGGGGAAAAAATGAGTGCATGACTGGTTACAGCCCACGAACTGTGGGCTGTAGTGTAATTTTCTAAGAAAATACCATCATTTTTCAAGAAAGACCACCATCATGAATGGTGTGAGTGCTGTAGGTTGACAATACCGTGACCACTGTGTTAATTTCTAATCATTATTTACTAATTATTTTACTTAAACCATTCTTTTTGGTACAAAGTTTATCAGAATTGCCTCCTAATATGCAAGTTGGTATGGTAATCAGAACATAATTTAAACTTTACATTAATTTTAGACCCAGACTCCATCAAAGTAAACTTTGTATTTCTTATTAATTCAAGCAGTCTCCTGACAGTCTTTTAAACTCCACATGCATTTGGTGAGATCTGAATCTCTGCTGATTCTTTTTAAGTATAATTGTACTTTACAGCGAGCAACTCTCAATCCCTTTGATCACTAAAGCATGCTGCCTCGTACATTCACAAGCAGATCCAACAGACACCCGTGAAACCAGCAACGTTCGGTGTTTCAGATGTTAAGTTTGTTGCTCTGGCACTGCTAGAAAGTTGGACCCATTTGAATCCAAACTCTCACCAGAGCTGTTTGAGTGAATTCATCCAAAAGGGAACTTATCAAAACCAAAGTGTTTTACACTGGGGGAAAATAGAATTTGAATATAGAGCAGATGGACTTGAAAGTGACCTTCTCCCCTTCTTTCTTCCACCTCCCTCAGAAACAATTCCCTACACTATTTCTTCCCACCCACACACTGCTTTTTATTTGATTAAAATTTCCAAGATGTAAGGCACATTTTCCTTTCACAGAGTTATTTGTTTGGTACCTTACAAAAACAGATGTTCGTACTCTCTAGTTCTGTCTTTGCAGGCTGATCTTATTCCTTCCCATAAGTGATGTTGTATGGAAATTGTGATGTGTAAAGAGCTGGCCAGGCTGGTAGGTGTGAGGCTGTAGCTTGCCAGGGTCTTCAGTTCAAAGTTCTGCAGCAGTGCACTAATATCCATGTTAGCTCAGTAGGATAGGATGGCAATAACAGCAGGTAAAAAGTCTGAGATAAGGTGTTGCATTACATGAGTCAGAAACATGTGCAGTGTAGTGATGTCCATTTAGCTCTGTCCTAACCTACATTGTCTGGTGGGAAGAGAAAGTCACGTTACAGCATAGAGTTAGCTTGTTCTTGTCCCAAACTGCAGAGATAAAAAGCTGTGGGTGAAGGAGAATAATCTTTTTTTTTTCCTCAGTTCAATGTCAGTGCTTCTTCGTGATGGCCACAGTCCTTTTCCTCATTCATTTAGGGCATTCACAAGTATTTACTGCTTTGAAACCTTTACATTTATTTAACAAAAAATGGGGGAGGATAAAGAAAATAAGAATAAAACTTGGAAAACAGAAAACCTAACCTGTTTCACACGGTGTAGCTGTTCAGGTGTAGGAATTGTTAGCTTGATCAGAATATCTTCCCAAGTGAAAGGAGGATGTTCTGGTACTTGGAGAAGCATAAGGCACTTAACAGCACAGTCGTTTTTGGCTAGAGGTAGGCTAGGACACTGCATCCTTCATAATTGCAAGCTCATCACTGTCAAGTGGCAGGTGATTATCACTGCTCCCAGGAGCCCAATTCAAAATGGAATTGGAAAAGTGAATATATATCTTCCTATTGAATAGCAAATGTTCAACCTCTTAGTGACTCTTTTCAATAGTTGTTTTAGTGATTAGGGCTGGTGGTGACATCTGTGATTTTCAGGAGTGATGGTATAATTTGGCACTGCTGTCAGCCTCTGAACTTATCAGGAGCTGAAACCTGTAGGTCAGGCAAGACATGGTGAAAGGCTGCTGTGGAGATGTGCAGAGAAACTCATGCTCATTTTTTATTATACTTCAGATGGAATGGAATTTAACTCTTTCAGCCAATTTTTTTCCTCATTTGTATGAGAAATCATAACTGAACTGGAATGTATGGAGTGTACATACTGAAAGTCTCCACAGATGTTTTGAACAGCAAAGTTAATTTCATGACATGCAACCCCAGAGGTTGTATTACATTGTTTGTCACTGTAAATTTTCAAATCAAGTTCAGATGTTTACCTTTAATTTAACTACTTGATAGGTCAACCACTGTCCTTGGAATTGAAATAGGAACCAACTGACTGAAAGCCCTTGCTAAGCAGATGAGACCAAATGATCGCAAAACTTCTCCTACCTCTCAGCTCAAAAATCTAATTTCCCTGATAAAGAATGCCAAATTACTGCACAATTACTCTTAAAGTAGTATAAACCTCTTTACTTCTATATTTACTTGAATGGATTCGTATGGATAGTCCTGTGGCTATTTTCATTTTGCTTGTATGAGATAGTGGTTGCCATTGTATCATCTTTAATAATCCGCATATCTGAGGGGAGTGAGTCTATTTTAGTTATTAAGGATTGGAAGGCCACACCAAAGACTGTGATGAACTCTCTGAGGACAAAAGAGCGGAGATGCACTCAGTTTTTCACAGCCTATCCACTGCAGATCTAATATTTATTTTGTTCCTGGTCTAGAATAGGGTAGACAGTGCCAGGCTGCTTCACACTGAGAGCATTTATAATATATTTCTCTGTGGCTATGTGATTTGTGATTTTTCATGGACACTGAGATGCATCTTTAATTACGGGATGCTTCTTCTGATTTAACTATTAATAATTAACTTCCCAGTTTTTTAGCTGTGAATAAATACTAGAGCCACAAAAGCACTGTTGTATATTATGAGCTTTACTAATTGAGCAAAACAGTATTTGTTAATTGCTCCTTTTATGCACATCCTAAAACCAGAAGTGTTTAAGTCGCTCTGGGACATTAATTTTAAACACAATTAAAACAGCATATCCTGTTAACAGTTGTTCCCCATGCATTGTTTTGATATTGATGGGCCTAGATCTGAACACGGTAATTAAAAGGAACTACTGTCGTTATTGATCCCACAGATAAACAAATCCCAGTTGCATGCTGTGAACTGGTTAATCAAGTTTATTTAACGTGTTGCTGGTGATTCATCCCAACGATTGTGCTGCATAGCTCTTTACGTGGGCCTAGCAGTATAACAATTCTGGCTGTCTCCAGTTTCTCAGTTGCAAAAGGGAGTTTCATTAATTCTTCTAAATAAACACGGGTAGCACCTTAAGGCATGGCATTGTTACATACACTAATTAAATCCAGTTTGGAACCAAGAGCTTCTCACTCCAAGTGAGAACATATTTTGAGATTGTGCAATCCTGACTGCTGTTTTCATGAAATGGTGTGGTCCCAAAAAGCAGCAGAGACAACTGTGTTTTGTGTGAAGCTGGGTGGGTTCCTTTGTTTGGCTCTGATGATACTGAAGTGTGCCACATTTTGTCTCACTTTTTGCCAGTGCTCTTTAATCTTGTTTGAGAGACTACTTATGCAGTGACAAGTTTTCTCCTGAGGTAGCACCCACTTTCCAAGTCACACATCCGCGACCAGATAAGCAATTTCTCCTAGATCACCTTTGCTCAGGTCCCTTAACAGCATCAGCAGTACCATCTACCATCACTCCCAGCAGTGGTAGCATCTTGCGTCTCCCATGGAAGCAACAGCTTCAGACCACAGGGTTTGCACCAGCTGTGCCCCTTATTCTGTCCCAAGGGGCACCTGGCTGCTCAGAAGGATACGTCAGTGGGTGCACTACTATGAGTCATGAGACTCCCTTTCTGTCTATCTTGTGCTCTTGACTGTGGAAATTTAATAGTGCTGACTGAAAGCGGATACTTCAGTGTTGGTAATACATAAAAAAAACCTGTTGATAGCCTTACTTTCTAGGCCATTTTTCCCTCACCTTAGATGAAGGCAAAGTCTCCTTAAAGTCCTACGGTACATAGCTTTTTTGGTGTTATATGGCTCTTGGTAGAAGCCATACTGATCTCCAGAACTAACCCTGTTCTTGTACAGCATTGCAGACATGCCTTGCTTGTAGGCATTTGGAGCCAAGCATGTTTTGTGCTTGCCACTGCATTATGTCAGGATTAGGTCTTTACTTAAAGACCTTTGGCTACCTCAGTGTCAGTTTCTGAGCCCTGTCTATAGGTGATGTCTTGATACAGCTTTCACATTGCAACTGCGCTGGTTCTCTTTTCCCACCAGGGATTTCTGAGTTATTTTTTAGTTCACAGAGTCAGTGGTCAATGATCCCTCAGTGCCTGATATTCCTGTATGAGCCCTCATCTCCTTCCAGCTGGCTAAGCGTAAGTCATAATGCTTGTCCAGACTCTGGAAAACCTTGGTGTTAAAGGCACATTCCTCAGTATCACAAAAGGCAACATCAGATAAGTGGGCTGGCTGGCGAGCACTTCTTGCCCTAAAATAGTCCCCCGTCAAAATCAGCAGAGATTAACCGAAGGCCAGTAAAAACAATATCTAAATGCAATGTGCATCACACTGTTTTCTTAATATTGTGGAGCAACTTAAGGAGTATTCTGTTGGGAACACTGTACTGCAGACCTTAAATAGCAATGCTAATGTTTAGATTGTATTTTCATCATTTCTGTGCTTTCCGTGCCAGATTTCTGGGACCTTTGCCAGGTTCCTAGACAATACAGAATTAATTGTTAAGAAGCAAAATAAATATTTGTTAAGTGGTAGAGAATATGCATGTCTGATCTAATGAACAATAGTTCTGTGCATTTATTAATTGCTAATAGTAATTCACGTGAATTATTTTTTCTGTCTGGAAGGGGGAGGACTAAAGCATATGAAGAGAGTGAATTTCCTTCAGCTTCTGTGTCGAATTTATATGTGTGTGTGTGTACACAATATTTCTGCATTTAATAATCCAAGTAGACAGGGTGACATTTCTGCCAGATAGAGAAGTAGGAAACGTAAGAGAATTTTCCTTGCCTGCCTGGACCGTGTGGTTGAGAGATCATTTCAAGCAATTTTGCTGATGCTGTACTGAAAGTGAGTGTTGAAGAAAGCTTGGAAGTCCACATCATGCAAGGTCTGTTTAAAAAGACATCTGAGATAGTAACTGTTATCTGGTGTTGCAGTGTGAGGTTGATCTGAATGAGAAATTGCTTATTCTTATTATTACTTCAGTAATGCTTTGCTCTTAACCTAACTCAGAAGGATAACAAGAAAGGTTTTTTTTTTTAAAGTATGTCAGCAGTAAAAGAAAAACTAGGGAAAATGCTGGTCTGCTACTAAATTATGTGGGTGCCCTGGTAACATGATTCTGAAAAGGTGGAGATACTGAATGCCTTCTTTGCTTCTCTCTTTACTGTCTTTGTTTCTGTCTTTTCTGGAGGTGAGAGAAAGAGTCTGGGGAAAAGAAGACTTCCCTTTGGTCAAGCGAGATATGGCCAGAGATCATCCAGCTGAAATCAATAAGTACAAATCCATGGGCCCCAATGGGATGCACCCACATGTGCTGAGGGAGCAGGCAGAGGTGACTGCTGAACCTCTCTCTATCATCTTTGAAAGGTCTTGGAGAACAGGGGAGTTGTCTGAGGATTGGAGGATAGCCCATGTCACTCCAGTCTTCAAGAAGGGCAAGAAGGACAATCTGACCTGACCTTTGTCCCTGGAAAGGTGATGGAACAACTTGTTCTGGATGCCATTTCCAAGTCATTGGAAGAGAAGATTATCAGGAGTAGTCAACATAGATTCACCAAAGAGAAATAATGCTTGACCAAGCTGGTAGCCTTCTGCGATGTCATCACTGGCTGGGTAGATGGAAGGAGAGCAGTGGATGTTGTGTACCTTGACTTTCAGCAAGATGTTTAACACTGGCTCCCACAGTGTGTTTGTAATGAAGCTTAGAGAGTGTGGAATTGATGTGTGAACAGTGAGGTGGGTAAAGAAGGGGCTGACTGGCAGGGCTCAGAGGGTTCTGATCAGTGGCACAGTCTCTAGTTGGAGGTCTGTAACTAGTGGTGTTCACCAGGGGTTAGTGCTGGCTCCAGTCTTCTTCAACATCTTCATCTGTGACCTGGATGATGGGATAGAGTCCACCCTCAGCAAGTTTCCTGATGATATGAAGCTGGGAGGAGTGGCTGACAATGCCAGAACACTGTGCTGCCATTCAGTGAGACCTGAACAGATTGGAGAGTTAGGTGAAGTTTCATCAAGGGCAAGTGTAGAGTCCGACACCTGGGGAGGAATAACCACATGCATCAGTACAGGTTAGAGGCTGACCTGCTGGAAAGGAACTTTGCAGAGAAGGACCTGGGGGTCCTGGTGGATAACAGGTTGGTCATGAGCAGCAGTGTGCCCTTGTGGCTGAGAAGGCCAATGATAACCCCAGGGCGCATAAAAAGAGCGTGGCCAGCGGGTTGAGGGAGATCATCCTCCCCCTTTACTCTGCCCTGGTGAAGCCACATAAGAAGTACCGTGTCCAGTTCTGGGCTCCCCTGTTCAAAAATGACAGAGATTTCCTAGAAAGAGCTCATTGGAGGGTGACAAAGATGATGAGGCCTGGAGCATCTCCTGTATGAGGAAAGGCTGAGAGACCTGGGGCTGTTCAGCCTAGAGATAAGACCGAGAGGGGATCTGATCAAAGTTTACAAATATCTAAAGTGCAGGAGGCAAGTGGATGAGGCCAGACTCTTTTCAGTGTTGTGTAGTGATAGGACAAGAAGGAATGGCAAAAAACTGGAACGCAGAAAGTTCCACACAAATATGCAAAACTTTACAGTGGGTGTGATAGAGGAATCATAGAATGGCCTGGGTTGAAAAGGACCTCAAAGATCATCTAGTTTCAACTCCCCTGCCATGGGCAGGGTCACCAACCACTAGACCAGGCTGCCCAGAGCCACATCCAGCCTGACGTTGAATGCCTCCAGGGATGGGGCATTCACAACCTCCAACTGGACCTCCAACCTCCAACTGGAACAGGCTGCCCAGAGAGGTGGTGAAGTCTCCTTTGGAGACATTCAAGACCTATCTGGATGCCTAACTGTGTGACCTACTGTAGAGAACCTCATTTAGCAGGGGAATTGGACTCAACCTCTAGAGGTTCTTTCCAGCCCCTGCGATTCTGTGATTCTGAGTTATTTTCCTGATAGCATAATTCAGTCTGATATTCTCTCCTAAATCAACACATGTGGCATCTGATGGAATCTGTGGGATTGGATATTGTACGTCATTAATTTTTTTTGCATTGCAGCCCAGTGGATCTATCGATTCTCAGACAGGCTGCCTGCTTCTGATCTGCCAAAAGAGAATTAGTTATATGTTACTATATGCTTTGCTACTGAGGCTTCAGAATCCCTCTTAACCGAAGCCCCTGCTTACATATTGCTACCATTCATTTTTATTGGCTTCACTAAAGTTGAATTCCTGTATCTTGATTTTCCCTAATTCATTCTCCAAGCAGCTTGAAAGAATTCAGCCGAAAACAAAACCTCAAAGCGCTTATATAATGAATTACTTCTAAGCTAGACGCTAGAAAAGACAGAGGAGCATTTATCAGGAATGCTTGTGGGCTTGGTGGTTACGAGCTTAAAAAAATATTCGGTGGAAAAGCTTTTGTCCCATGACAGAGATTTGAAAGGCTTCGGCTTCGGATTCCAGCGGAGGCTCAGGCCTGTAATCACGTTTGAAATGTTCCCTTTCAGAAGGCTGGCCGGCTGCACGGGAAGCGAGCCGGCTCGGGGCTGCCTGCGGCCGAGCCCATCACCTGTTGGGGCCCAGCGGAGGAGGGTCCGGAGCAGCCGCCCGGCACGGCCCCGCCGCCCACCCGGCCCGGGGCGCCCGGGGAGTGCGCGCCGGGAGGGAGCCGGCTCGAGCCCCAGCTCCAACCCCAGCCCTGCCCGCTGCGCTTCCAGGCTTGGAGAGAGCGGAGCCTGGGCGGTAGGCAGGGACAATGGAGGAAAATGAAAGCCAGAAACTTGAGCTGTGCCTGGCTTGCTCAACAGACAGCAGGCAGATGAAGGGTAAGTAAGAGGGAGCAGGAAGAGGGAGTTGCATTTAGCCATGACCCTCGTTGCTGCTTTTAATAAGTGGAGGGAATGCATGGGGGAAAAAGAAAAGAAAGAAAGAAAGAAAAAAAAAAGCATGTCTTTCATGTGCTGAAGGCTCTGGAGGTTTCCCTAAGTCTGGAAGCGTGGCTGTACGTCTCCGTGCGTCTCGGGAGCGGGCAGCGCGGCTGTCAGCCCGCAGCGCCGGGCAGGGGGGCAGCAGACCGGCGCAACACAGCTGGGAGCACTTTTCTCCTGGGGGGGGTGCTTTAAATCGCCGCAGATCTCGGCGAGGTCGGGGTACTTTGTGTAGGTGTGAGCTGTGGGGGAGCCCAGCCAAGGGCGCCTTTGCACAATCGCTGTTGCACCACGTTTTATCTGAAAGCGAGCGAAGCTGCGAGCTGGGGAGTGCTGCGTGGGACGGTCCACGTGGAGCGTGCAGCTCAGGTAGCACGGGATGCCTCATCTAATCTGCATCTGCTGCAGTGTTTGTGGAACACCTGTAGACGTTCTTGGTTCATGTGCGCTGTATTCCTCATAGGCACTTGAAGAAAAGTTGTGTTACTGTCCTGTGAAATTAGCAGTCTGTACATGCGGTTCTAAAACTCACACAACTCTGTGTGTTATACCAGAAAACATTGCATAGAGAATATAGAAGTTTTGTTTCTTGGAGGTTTCCTGGAGATGTGTTGCCTGACACTCTTTTGACCATTTCTGAACTTTAAACACTGCTTCACCAGTGCCCGTGTGTTCAATGGGAAGGAAACTTGCACTTAAAGGATGTGTCTGAGTGGGGGGGAAGAAAACCCTTAGCAACATATGTACAGGTGGCGTGAAGCTGACTGAGGTACACGTGGAGCTAGAAAAACTCAGCTCTGACCAGACCCATCTTCTGGTTCTCCAAAAACTTTTAGTCCTGAACATTCAGTACCGTGTTTAGTAGTTTTGGCCCATATCCATTACTTACGTTTGAATATTTATTTGGAAGTTTATGTAATTGCGAAGGCAATCAAATATATAGGAATGATTCCCAATAATCTCAGATTTGCTGCCAGCATATCGTAGGTGGGTTTGATTCATGCTGTTAAAACGTATTCTTTTCTTTTTTATCCTTTAAGCACTGAATATAGTATGCTTCAAGGCTCAGCTTCACAGTGCTGGAGTGGATCAGACCCACACCTGTTGCTTTCTAAAATTATTCTGAAAATGTCCCTCTCTTATCACCTGGATTGCAAAACAGGAATGTTACTATTTTCACCAAATTTTAACTAATGGAGCAAAGTGACTTTTTTGACCTTTGTGGACTTCACAGAGGGTGTGACTTAGAAGAATTGCATACCAGACTTTTAAAAATAACTTCAAGTCACAGCATTTGATCCTTCACGGTAATCTTCCTGATAATCCCAGGCATAGTGCTTCCGTACTGCAGACCTGGACTTTTCCCGTAGTTTTCATTTCATGACTACCTGCTGTAGTAATGGGTGAAGAATTCCTGATGTTAGTTTTCAGGTTAGAGGTGTATCTCAACTCTAAGGGTTACTCGAGGTTTTGGATAACCAAAGCTCTCCCCTGTCAGTCTGCAGAACTTGCTTTTTGTTGCCCTCTGGCTTTGCTACTCTACCGAGCAGAAAGGCCTTCAGCCCTTAGCTTCTGAACGTGAGGGAGGGAGAGAGGGAGACAAGCTTATCTTGCACTTCTCTTGCTGTGTTTTCCATTGGCTTCTATTTACTCCTTTTCCAAGGAGGGTACTTGCATAATTTATCCTTTTGCTGTTCTTTGCAGTCATCTGGGAACCATCACATGATCCTTCACACATTGCACAGTTATCTGTGGGGATTGATTTTCTAGGCCCATTATCTTCACTTCTAAGATATGGTCTGTTTGCCCACGCTGTTATTGAGCAACACCAGGATACAAAGTATGTCTTGTAGTTTCTCCTAGGAGTGCTGTGGTGTGGATCTCTGATGTTCCAAGTTACACAGGGGGTAATTTTACCATTCCATTTCATCCTGGCCATGAAAGTGATTTGTCAGTATTTAGGAAGTGACCAAGAAGGAATTTTTAAGTGACTACTAGGAAAAGATATTCAAACATCACACAGAGTTTGGTTTACATTTCAGCCAAGTTGCATAGTATTATCCATGCTGGTTTGTTTACTGCTGATTTGCATAGATTTGGGCAACAGAGCAGTGCAGTAGTTACTGCGCGGCAGCCAGAGCAGCAACAAGAAAGTCACATGCTGATGTATGCTGCAATATGGCAGGATCGTGCTGAATGCCCAGGTCAGCTTGCTGGAAAGACTAGCAATTAGTTTGCATAGTTTGCATTCCGTTCTTTTCACTGCTATTTATACAGTATTTTCCTAACATGAAAGAAAAATAATATAATTTGCTGATCGTTCTAATACAGTATGTGAAAACTATGTTTTTTTTTTTTTTTAATTCCTTCTCAAGGTTCCAACCAGTAACTCTAAAACAATTTACTTGATATGTCTCATGTTTCAGATAATTAGCTTTTTTTAATGAAATGACTGAAGTGCAGGGCTCGGAGGGGCTTTGCACGAGGATTTAGAAGCTGAAATCCACAGTCATGAGCTCCCAGTTGTGCTTCTCAGTATAGCATTGCCTGCCATATTGAAGAAATGCTTGCCACTAGAGCTCTAAGGATTTCCTTATTTCTGTCCAATACCTTTGTTCTAGAGCCTCAGCCTCAGGGATACAACCTCTGTGCTCTCAGTGCAACAGATTAGAGATGGTAAATTCCAGCCAGCACCATCCCACTTCTTTTTTCTCTGAAAGTGACTGTGAAAGTGACTTTTTTCCACTGAAGTGACTGTGCAGCTTTCAGAAACCATTTTGACTGAGTGCATCTGGAATTGCCACACTTGCTTTTTGCAAGCAAGTTCCCTTTTTTTGCCACTTTTCTCAAAGTGGCCAAGTGTAACTGACAGTAGGTGTTCTGAACGCTCAGCAAACAGGGAGGGTGGATGTTGTTTGTTGTTAAGTTGTGCTTGGAAAGGTTAAATGGTAGCATGAAGAGTGTGTGTGTGTTCGTATGTATTTAGGTTGTCACGGTTGTTCTTGCTCAAAATGAGCTAGAGGTGGCCTATGCTATGTGCAGTTTTGGGTCTTATCCATCTTTTTAAGGGACCACAGGAAGAAAGCAGACTAAGGAAAGAAACCTCACTTTAAAGCCTACAACACCCTGCAGTTTGTTCCACCAGTTCTCAGGTAAAATAATGTGGCTCTGCATAGTGATCTGCATCCATGCTGTCCCCCAACAGCTGTCCCATGCTGTGTCTCCAATGATACAGAGATTTGAAGTCACGTAAGAGCAAAACTCCCCATGAGCCAAAGCTGTTTCCAAAGCAGTGTCTGAATCTGTGTTCCTCAAAACAGAAAAGAAGCCTTCCTGGGCTTCTGTTTTCTGTTCTGGTGGTAGGATAGATTCCCATAGATGCAAACAAGACAATGTTGTTGGTACTTTGGAGGCTGTGAACACTACAAGGACCTTACAGAAACATGCAGGATTTTGGAGGCCCGGTCTTGTTGGACCAAAGCAATGGCTTTCCCATTTAAAGTGGTGGGACTTCACAGAGCTCCATCAGTGGAGGTTTTTCTTTATCACCAGGCTTGATGTTATGTGGGACTTGGCAGACGAATGGTAACATGTGCCAGGAGGCAGAAAAGTACTCAGAATGAAATCCTCAGGCAAGTGGTGGGCAGCCTGTCAAGCTGATTGAGTGAACCATAAAAAGAAGTGAGTAGGTGCCTGTTTCCAAACAGCAGTGCCATATGAGTGGCAGCACTTGGGGGGCCTGTCACCGGGAGCAGAAAGGGCTTTGAGTGGAAAAGTGGCAGAAATGGAGGTGTACAAAAACCATGCAGAGAAAGGGCCCTCCTGCTCCTGCAGAGTGGCTGGTAAGGGTTAACACGACTGTGGGCGCCTGGGCCTACCCAGCACCCAGGGCTTGGAGAGGCCTTTTCAGTGCTTCTGGTTTGAGGCTTTTTTCTTCTTTGCTGACAAAAGATTAAGGGAATTTTCAAAGGTATTAGGTAACAAGGCTCCAGACTACACTTCTTCGTGCACCAGAGGGTTCGTGTTACACAGTTACCTGAAGATAAGCCAGCACTTACCTACCCTCTGTGTCTGCCTATCTCTTTGCAAGAGTAGTCATGGTCTTTGGTCTTAAAGCCAGTTTTAAAGTTGTAACATTTATCTGAAGCTTTTTGTTTGTTTGTTTGTTTTGTTTTTGTCTGTATATCACTCAGAACTCGGTTTTCTTTCTGTTTCTTGAGAGATTGTTTATTGAAAGAGCAATGTTGTATTTTCCAGCCCGCTGTCCTGAGACGTATAAAATCCAAGGGAGATCCATGAAATTTAAAACCGCACCACAGTCAGAAATAGAGGAGAAAAAAAAAAAGCCACAAAACCCTCTTATTATTTCATAGGTGTTTCTGAGCACGTTGAAAACGCACTGAAAAAAGATTAAGGATTTCAAATCTGCTTTGTCAAAGGAATGTTCTCTGTTGGTGTCTTTTGGGATACAAGTTACAGGGCCATTAAGGGTACTGGAGCTCTCCAAAGGACACTGTTCCTTGCCCTGGAAAGAAAGCATCCTGTGGGTTTTAAAGGTCAGGGAATGAGGACCCTGTCAGATCTTCTTTTCAAGCCACATAGTGGTAAAGATGATATAAAAGGAACATCTACTTTAATCATGTTCAGTTTTCTGTGAGGCACTACTGTGTTTCTGCATTGAAAGTAAGTACTGTGCTGAGCTTATATAAATGATTATGTCCAGGCTGCTTATTGTAACATATGTATGCCTAATGATGCAGAACAAGCCATTGGGCACTACCAGACTTTTAAACTGACCTTGCTTTTTTATCAGTCTGATTATTTTCTTTTTCATATTAAAGTGAATGTTGGGATTGTGTTCTTTAAATATTGTTTGCCTTTTTGTTTTTTGTTTTTCAGACCAGGCAAAACACAGTTTGCATTTAACATCACTAGATGATGCTGAATGCCTCCGATCTAAGGAGCTGCTTTCAACTCCGAACAGTCACGCTTCTAATTCCAAATCCACACGCAACATCCCTCGAAGACATACAGTAGGTGGCCCTCGCAGTTCCAAAGAAATACTGGGAATGCAAACCTCGGAAATGGACAGAAAGAGAGAGGCTTTTCTTGAGCATCTGAAGCAGAAATATCCTCATCATGCTACAGCAATAATGGGACACCAGGAGAGACTGAGAGATCAGGTATGAAAAGCAAATTTTATCTTGCTTTTTGTTAAAGAGTCCTTATAACTGCTACCTCACTTTGAATGTGAGGTAGAAAATTGAATGTGTTAACCTCACTACAGAAGGTGAGAATCTAACAAAGCATTTTGTGTTCAAAGTTGCCTAGGATTCAGTTTCTCCTTTGAAATCAATAGAAACAACAATAATAATCAAAGTGTTCAAAATTACCTTGGAGTTGTTTGTTGAAACTGACATTTTTGAGGAGCTTTTCATTTTTTTTAGAATATACACAGAGAAAGGGATAAGGTGAGACTCTTGATCTTAGTATATGGATCTCCATCTACTTTTTCATAGCTGAAGGGAAAATATGGAACAGCTGTTAACTTTTGTTATATTTTCACTATTGGCACCACAGCCCGGGAGAAAGAAAAATATCTGTAGACCATGTCTGTGTGCTTTAGCTGGCTCTGTTACCCTTTCATTTGCTTTCTTTTCTGCTTTTGAGTCCTCTAATACAAACAGACTGGATGTATCCACAGGTATCTGCCTCCTCCAAACTGTCTTGAGATCAGCACCAACCTGCCAGGAGTGTACCTTAAGGTGCTTTTCTTCTTGTCTAACTACAGTTGCTTTTCAGCAGGAAAAAGTAGATTTAGGGTTGGAGACGATGTGATTATACATTGATGTATTTCTCAGAACAGGTGGAGGTTGCTGTCACGCTGACCTGAATTTAGGGAATGCCATGCAAGGGACTGTTCACTGCGTGGCTCTGGTTTTGAGTGAAAAGTTAGAGTTTAGTTCGTTAAACCTTGCAGACTGTGTTGTGTTCCAAATACATTTTTTCAGTAAACCAGCAGGATGTGGACTTCAGTGTTAAATATCTTGTGCCCATTATTCTCAATTTAAAAAATGGTTGACAGCAATCCTGTTGTAATTTCTTTTTCCTAGTGTTTCGTAGGTATTTTGGCACTGGCAGCAAATCAATTGTAAGTAAGGAATAAAAACAGGTTGGCAAAGTACTGTACTCTGCTGTGGGAGCGCTTATGAATTCCCAGTGCCTTTTGAAGCTTTCCAAGACTTTGGAGATCAGAGCAGTTGTCACTCGGTACCTCCCTTTACAACTTCTCTTTGACAGGGTCTCTCGAGATCTCAGGTGCTATCACTGCTTCAGTAAGACTGCTAGAATCCATGTGTATCCTGCTAAAATTGCTGCAAGACTTCAACTCTAACGAGAGTGATCTATTTCTTATTTTTAAAACAGCTTTCCTGCTTTCCTTTGAAAGTCTGGACTCCCCCATACACTTATCTCTTTCATGAACTCTAGTGACTGTGTGGAATGTGCCGGGTGGTGGATAAAGATAGCATACAAATTAAATAAAGGGGGTGGGGGCTGAAATTCAGAGATTAGATCTTCTAGAGTCATGTAAATATTTAGTTCCAGTGTTGCAGACACTGCAAACCCAGTTTGAACAGCCTACAGCATTACACCCTACACATTTTGTAATTTGATCCTTTTCTGAAGGCAATAAATTACAGAAGGAATGCAGTAACTGTTTCTGCTATTTGTTTAAAATGTGTCATCCTTGCTAATTTATTGAGGGTAAAATTATGTGAATGTTTCTTGCTTCTATTTTTTGATGGTTGGACATATGTATTGTATATAAGAAGTGTGAATTTTAAAACAAAATTGCATTAAAATTACTATTAGAGCATTAGATTATGGTTCTTGGGAATGGGGAAGACTGAAGACTCCATACATACAGTGTAGTTCTTTTTCTTAATATTTGTGTCTAAGCATGCACACCCATGTGTCTGTGTATTTTGTTTGTGCTTATGTGTACGTGCATAGGAATACATGTATATAAATATATGCATGTGTAATGTGGGCTTACTTGGCAGCTTTGTGAAAAAGACTATAATGTCACTTTGCTTTTAAGAGTGTATGTGTGTGTACAGCGTATAGACTTCCTGTTTAATTTCCATGTGCATGTGTCTATGTGCATAGCAGTAGTGTAGAAAACACGAACTGTATGTGTGTGTAACATAAAATATGTCACATACAAAAGTAGTGAGATGTGTGGGAGGACAGGAGCCAAAATGTCACCATTTATTTTTTAGGCCATTTTCCTCCCATCTTGTTTCTCCAGCTGCTCCGATGTCTGGGAAGTGGCATCATTATCCATGGTGGGAATTCCCCCGCTGTGGAAGATCTATCAAGGGTAGTAGCCAATGCAACTCCATTTTCTAATCTCTGTGTCAAGCAGTACAGCTGGAACATGAGACATCCCAAGGTTTGCGGTGCATAGTATCATTTATCTTCTAGGTTGCTCTAAACTCTGCCAGGTCTGTAGCCGACAAAAATGGCCCAGAAGATCAGGATTGGTAGCTGTTTCTTTTTTGTGAACTTTCCTCTCTGGCCAGTTTCAACCATCTGTATCTGAGTATGACAGCAGGCCCCTGGTTTGCAGCAAGTAAACATTAGGGGAAGAAAATGTGTTTGATGTTGTCAGTTCGTATCGTATCACCTCTTTCAGCAAAGTCAGCTCTGAATGTTGTCTACGTCTTCTGCTATGTATTAATGTTTTCCTCCAGGCTTTGTTTATTTGGGTAAATCCCTCCCTGGATGTGTGTTCTTGGAACCCGTTTCTGCTCAGATAATCTGCCACAGAACTGCAGGACAATAGCGGCCAGGTAAAATATCAGTGAGGATTACTGGTGGTTAGCTAATGTGGTGACCTGCAGCCTCCCAGCTGTGCACACAGATCACCTCTCCTCCACCTCACAGGTTTGCCATCCTGCATGTGATGTCTTATTTGGGAATGCAAAGCTCATGGAGACAGGAACTCTTTATTTGTGGTAGGGCCTTGGGATGCAGCCGCAAGACAAATAACCCACAGCTGTGTGGCACAGGGGGTGCGCCCAGCCTAGTGGCTCATCTTCACGCTGTGCTGCGTCCCTTTGTAAGCCAACTCCATGACCAGACACAAAGACTCCTTCCACCTGGACATCTGCAAAACCAAGGAACAAAATTGTTTTATTTTTATAGATAATGCGAGCTTCTTCAATAGCTTTGAACACATTGCATCTACCAGATCTGTCTGATCTGTGCTGATGAAAGCAGGGCACTGACATAATCCTCAGGAAAGTTAGAAAGGGAAAAAGACAGAGAAAGGCAAAACTGACCTCAGTGATGTGGAGTTTGAGCTGGGCTGGATCAGCCCGGTGTGATGAGCCCTACGCAGCCTGGGAGCGGAGAGCAGAACAAGTGCAAACGCTGGGCAAGCAGTGCTGCAGATGGAAAGGAGTTTGCAATTAAGAGGTTAAAAATGCTAACCTTGCCATGGGAGGTGGGTAATCCCTGCAGTGAACCTGTTTTACAAGTCACCTCAGGAAAAAAAAAAAAAAAAAAGGCTTTTCTGAGGGGGCAGAGAGCAAAAGGGAGCCTGTAGAAGTTTTTCAGAGCCAGAGCTTTTGAGTATGCCTTTAGCAAATGAGCTGGGCGATGTTTGCCACAGATTTCTTTTGTTGTTGTTTAACCAGGGAAATGCACTGCGGGACGAGGGAGGGTTGGGAACAGCTTAGCTTTTTTTGCTAGGGTTCTGTGAAGAGCACGCTTGTTGGCAAACAAAGTCAGATTTCCATTGATTAAAAAACCAAACATAACAGCCCAACAGCCAAACCCTTCCGGTGCACGCGCAATGCTGAGCGCCTAGAAAATGGTGGTTGGGACTTTTTGTTGTGTTCGGTTAGGTCTGAACATGACAGGTAACTCTGGCATCTGGGCAGGTGTGGTTACGGTTGCCGTGGAGATTCGTGATGTCATGCTTGATAGAGCATGTCAAGACAGCTAATTTAACATGTAGATGTTCAAAAAGTCCCATAGGCCAGAAGTAAGCTGTATGCAAATAACAAAGTTACGCTGCAAAAGGGTGAAAGAAAATACGGCGCAGAGATGGAGTGCCTTTTACCTGGCAGCTTTAAAGGATTACCACAGGCTTCACCATAAATTAAAACTTTGGGAAGTAAAGGAAGAGGATTTCTGAACGTTTCTCTGGGCTCACCTGTGGAATCTCACATTTCGGTAAATAAGCCTCTTTTCTCTCTCTGCCCCCGCTGCAAAAAATGCTTTTGAAATTGTGGAGTTTGCTTCAGCCCGTTGTTCTTCCTGGCAGCAGGGCTGAGTCAATACAGCAAGTTCTTTTGGCGTGGCACGTTGTGTTTTCTCTTTCGAAAATGAGTTCTTTAGTGAATGAACTGAGAATTCTGAATTATTTGAGAAGTATTGTAATGTATTATGTTGATTCTATGAATCATGCTGCAAAAATGTCCTAGGTAGTGTTTTGGGGGAGAAACTAAGAATTGAGACACTGTATTTATTTGTAGATTATTGCCAGATGTCTCTCCCTTAACTGCTAAAGTAGAACCCTAACATTACAACAGCCTTTCTTCCAGCATTTGAGATCTGTAAAAATACTGAGGCTTTTAAATTTTTTGTTATTTATTTATGTAGGTCACAGTATCAGTTCCTTAAACTAGATATATGTTTTGATATCATAGGATAACTCCGGAGCGTTTCTTCTTGGGTTTTTCTTGGGCAAAAATACCTCTTGTAAAGGCGAGCATGTGAAGATAAAAGTCTGGTAACAGAAATTCTGTGGGGACTTTTGTCTTTCAGGTATAGGCAAAAGGTGATATTTTCGGGTCCTCTTGAGAGAGAGTAGAATCCCTGTGTTCTAAGTTGTAACCACTTTTGTGCTTACACTGACCCAGACGGGTGAAGAAAACATCAGTACCTGAGGGGTAGCCCCCCATTGGCACTGCTGATATGCTAACACGAAGCACGTTTAGTTTGGTTGCTCTGATCATTCTGTTTGGTAGGGGTTAGGTGGGAATGGATGGGAGTATGGTAGTGAATGTCTGTGCTTAAAAATGTGAATGGGGAGAAATCATAGGTTTTGCCTACTGACACCTGGGAAAAATCAACTTGAGAGAAACTTCAGTTCAGTGTAAACCCTCAGTAGGATTTGTGTTTTAGTGAATGAGAAGGCTGATGAGTATTATAGATACGTTATCTAATTCTAATGTGAAAAAACAGTGTATACGGAATTTCTGACATTCTGCATTGCTTGATCAGGCAAGGTAAAATACACTTTTTTCAGAACATATATTGATTATTAAAGCATGAATCCATTATTAACGGATTTGAAGTAGTACAAAGTGAAGAAATTGCTTCCCCCTCCCCCCCCCAATGGCTTTCTTGCATTTACACCCCTAGACTGTATCTTGGAACCAAGCCAGTAATTGGAATATTATAGAATTAATTTCAATTTAACCTTTCTGTAGAAGCCTGGGTGTTAATTATTTAGTACTAGAATATGTACAAATGACAACATATCGAATGAACTAGCACGCTCCGCATTCATTACACTGATGCCAGTTGATGCCGTGGGTAGGGAGAAATTGATTTAATGTTGTATGAATACTTCTCCGTACTGTGCTGGTAAGTTAAGAAATGATATTTGGTTCTAAGATGCACGTAATTGTGAAGAATGCAGTTTTAATCTGGATATATGTTTCTGCTGGTTTTTCTAGCTGAGAAAGTCCATTTCATTGAATTACCCATAGGTTCACAAACTACCATGTATAATGTGTCACTGAAAAATGCTTATTTTTATCTGAGAGGTCGGTGTCCTACAGTCAGAACTTGCTGTTGTGTCAGCATAGTTCGTAGGTGTTTGTTTATTTGCTTGTTTGCTTTTAAAGGCTTCTGAAGTTGTTTCGGGAGATTCCTGTGAGCTCGTGTCTCATCTCTGCAGAAGGGTACTACCTCCCTCCCCACATGAGATTGCCATTCCCCTTTGTAAGCCCCACAGAGCATGTTGCACGTTCACCTCCCCATCATCCACACATGTGCCCTGTCTCACATACCATCTGGTGCAAGAATTTATTGCTCTCCAGTGCTTGTCTATGGTAAGGAGGACAACTGCTCTTACTTCACGTTGTTAAAGGCACCAAAGTAAAGCTATGAAAGCGAACATTCGAAACATGATTGCAAGCGTAAACCTCTGCTGGAACCCAAGCCCTTAGCTTTTTGTTTATGGAAGGACATGAGATGACACGTCCATTTGTTTTGAGTTGAAACATGCTCTTTAGCCCCCAGATAATGCTGTGATTGCGAGATACTTATAAATAGCTAGATAGATAAATGAACAAAGAGCTGTTTCATTAGCAAAGTAAAGTGGATTTACTTAGTATTCGCTATAATGGTTGAGGAAGACAAATATTCCTAGCATAATGTCTCAGTGGAATGTCTTTCAACTTTATTTTAAAAAGGTAAGGCAAAAGTGTATACAAAACTACTAACCCTTAGGCATCTCTTGGAGTAAGTGGAATTTAACTAGAATGATAATACTTGCTTTGATAAATATAAGTTCCTTCATTTATATCTATCAGTTACAAGTAATAAAAAAAATTATTTTTTTTTAAAGGCTTATAAAGCAATTCCTTTTTTTCCTCCCTCCCACTCTCCCTCCCCCCATGCAAATCACACACCAGAGCAGTTACTTTGCTCCAACAGGACTAGTAGCTCTTTTTCTGTGGCAGTGCCTGTGTTTTTTAAATAACGTGTTGTTTACAATTGGAAAGTCCACAGTACTTGTTCATATGCTTACCTTTGTTCACGTGAGTTTCACGCATGTATTTTTCTAACCTAATATTATGACAGAGGAAAGTATTTCCAGAATCCTTTGTATTCAGCTGACTGAATGAAAGCGTGCAGTGAGCTTCTTTAGGTGCTTATGTCTAGATCCAGTAAAGAATTTAGGACTTAATTCTCTGTTAAAACAAAGTCCGGGCAGCTGCATTCATGAGAGTTATCCATGGAAACCTCTCCCAGTTACTGCAGGCACCTGAGATTCCTTAGGTTTCAGAAATCTAAGCTTTTCTGGCAAAAAATAAAATAAAAAATAAAAATCTGGAGGTGTTTATAGATGAATTTTTGCACATACTCATTGTAGTCCTGGTGCTTTCTGAGCTACTTCAGTGGGTAACTGGTACGTGTGTGGAAGCAGTCAGCAGAGCCTCATTTGGAGAATGGGGCCAGTGCAGGACTAGCTCAGTGGTACTGGACAGTGGGATCTCTGTCCTGCAGAGTGGCTCGGCAGTGACCACCCTGTGGGACAGGCATATCCTGTCTCTCTGAACTTGTGCCTGAGACCTGCATTCCTCTGAGAAGTCTTGAAGGAGTTTGGGATAGGCAAACCTTACATTTTTCCTTTGAAGTTAAGCTCCTGGGCAATGATGTGTTACAGAGTTCAGTCTCAGTAGCTGTGTGGTGAGCTCCTCAGGCCAACTGCTTAATGAACCTCATCTCAGGATTGCAAAATTGATGCTCTCTCTGACCGTGAGGATCTTGTGCTCCTGTCTCCTTGATGGCAAAGTCTCAGGAGACAGTGATGAAGGCATGACACTATGCTGCTGTAGCCTGCTTCTTAAAGCCTCTGCCTAGAGATGGAGCTGTGGCTGTTGAACTTCCCTCAAACTGAGGCAACCAGAAAGCTCAGTCTTCCACTCTTTCTTTACATATCCTGCAAAAGCGGATTGGTGTGTGACGGTGCTTTGACACTGCTTCCTCTTCCAACTCTGCTTTTAAACCAGAGCACCTGAGGTGCTATGTTTCATGCTCAGCTCAGCAAAGAATGGCATTGTCATGAGTGCCATTCTACACAGGGCTCAGCAGCAACCCCGAAGTTCACTTCAAGCCACTGTTTTGCTTCCAAGAGTACAAGAAGTTAGTGAGTAAAGAGAAAATGAAGCCCTGGTATACTGATATTTCAGTCTGTGTTGCTACTGAGCTGCCTCTCTCATGCATAGTCCTGGAGGTGTTGGGATCACTTACTTGGCAGATAGGTGAAGGTGTTTTGTGAGGGCGGCAGACCATGCTGGTGGTAGAGCTGAGGTGACAGTGTTGCTTCCCTGGTCCTTGGTTCCTTCCATGGCCTGTGATCAACTTCAATGTTGATGAATATTTGCTCTGTCTCAGGACCCATTTCCCTGCAAATGGTTATGAATGTGTTTGGTTGTTCTCTTTTCAGCCTAGTAAACTTAACAGCTTTCCACTGGGAACATTTTTGTGCTCTTTGCACATTGTCACTTGGGAGGGGAGCTCATATTTATGTCAGTCATTAGCAAAGTAAATGCACCTCTGGACCATTGCTGCTGCACTACAGCATTTTTCAGTTGATTTTTTGACAAAGGTAGATTGCAGTGAAGTCACCTGATTAATTTACTTGGTTTAACCATAATCCCTGTGATTTAAATGTCTTTTGTGGGCCTAAATAAGAGAACAAGATTAAAGGAGACAAACAAATCTCTTATGAATATTACAATTTCCTTTCAGGACAAACAGTGCTACTGTTAAAATTGCAGGCAACAACTGTGGCTCTGACAGCAGCCACTGGGATGTGTTTTTAACGTTCACTCAATAGTGGTAATTGTGCCAGTTAAGTAAATTCAGAATCAGGTAGCTTTAAGTTTTGCATCTTGGCACATCAAGCCAACAGAGAGACTTCTAGTTGGATGAGATTTGTTTTCCGAGTCTCTGTTTTAAAGGGTCCTGTTTTTGTTATTTTTTTCTGCTATTAATTAGTACTTCTTTTACTGCTGCATTTTGTGTGGCCTCACGTGCTGTGGATTGTAGTGATTCCTGTCCTTCACATGGAGATTACTGCATTAGTAAGCGCTGAGCAATGTTCTTTGTTTAAGTTTAGATTTTCACCCTCTGGTTAGTACACAGCCATAGGTACACTTTGCTTAAAAGGAAAAAAGTCTACAAAAAAAAAAAAATGGCTGTTAAAGAGAGAAATAGAGAAGCTATCCTGTTGGGTCACTTCTGAAATGTGCAAAGACTGATTTTTTTATGGCTTCTACCATATGGGTTCTTGAGGAGATAGATGGTAGATAAACAGCTGTGCACATCACGCATGCTCTGTTCGTTAGGAGCTACAGATTATTTTGTCTGTCAGCTTAAGATTTATTTTGTCTTCAGAAACATTAATCATGTTAGTCATTAGACTGGATCTTCTTGGTACCTGTATGAATGTCCAATTCTGTTTTGTACTGCTAAGTTTTTGACTTCTTTATATCTAATGACATTAAATACCAGAGCTCAACTGAGAAGTTTTGAGAATATTTTAGATTTTAATAGTTTTTCATCACATTTCCACTTAGCAGACTGTCTCCATGTTCTTACATTGATTGAGTTCAAAATAGTAATTCAATCAATGAAGCATTTTTTCAGTCTGGAGGGAGAGGGCTGTCTTCCAAGGAAGGCAGCAAGGGAAAGAAGTAAACTGAGAACCAACAAGTTAAATCATTTTTTATATTGGAAAGTTGTTGAGTCTGATTTTATATATTACTTGGTGAATTCATTACCAGATACTCTAACCACCAGATGAATAAGCAAGCAGAAGGCTTTTCCAATTTGCTCCTATTTTGTGGGTATGTGGGTGTCCAAAGTCTGGAAGCAAACCCGCTGTCTATGTCTATGTATGAGCTCTGGGCTTTCTACCACTGTGCTTTGAAAGAGTAATTTTAGCTGCATTTATTCATCTGTCGCTCTATTTTTAGTAACAAAAAATACCATGCATCAGACTATTGTAATTAGTAATAAATTACTCACAGAAGGAACAAATATTTGACTTTGATTAGAATGAGAAGAAATGTCACTTGCTTCTCATTGACTGAATAAATAGATAATTGAGTGGCATTGATTGGTTGATTTAAATAAAAGTAAATATTATTTAGAAGGGAGAATTTTTTAGCAGAACGTAAGAAAAAATAAAAGTGGACATGTAAATTAGGCACTGCTTTAAAAAACGTGTACCTGAAAAACTAGGATATTTATACAAATTCTAGTAGATCCTAAAAAGCTGTTTTATTTCCTGTTTTTTAACGGAGAAATGATTGTTTCATTTTTTCATGATCTAAGCTGTATTTTTTTCTTAGAAATCTTTAAGAAACACACACCAAAACCTCACTGGTGTTCTGAGTAAATTTGACTTTTTTATTCTGCATATTATTTATTACAAAAAAAACACCAAAAACAACGGTATTTTGTACTTAACTTGTGTAATAGCTTTGCAGTCGTTGCCATTAAAAAGACAATATTAAATCCCAGCCATTTCCTAGGCAGGGGTGTGGGCCAACCTCAATGCTCTCTGCGCTTGGGCTGGAGTCACTGCAGGGTTGCGGGTACCGTCATTTGGCAGTAATTCCTGGCAGTGGTTTGAGGGCTTTGCTCTTTATTTAAGATGCTGTTTCAGTCGCTTTTTCAGCTGCTCCCCCAAGCTGCTATATCTTTGGCCTCTACTGAAGGGGGTGCAAGCAGGGTGGTGCCTGTTGCTGGCCCTTGGCATGATAGCGCTGAGGGGTGAGAAGGTCTTCTGCATGATGCAGCCCAGGGGCTGCAGCCTACGGTGTCCATCACTGGAGAATGTAAATGAAAGCAGATAATAGAAACAACCTCAAAAGCTTTCTGGAAATTGGTGGAGAACTTCTCCCTTCCAAATTTTGCAGAAGAGCTGGGTGGGATGGGGTGTGGAGGAGCAGATCACAAAATGTTTTTCTTGGCCCAAGTGGTTCTCGTAGTGATGTCAGTGACGGTGTTCCTGCCGACTGCAGCAAAGCTGGCTTAAGCTTGTGGCAGGTTGTCTGTTCGACGCTCCCTTCCTCTGGTATCAGATGCAAGCATCTAATTTCTGGCTCATGTGTACTTCCCTTTTACTTTATTTTTGTCAAATGTTTCAGCACCGGATGCTTCAGCACGCGGCGTTCCCGTGTGCGTGGACCCCACACACCTGCTGCTGCTCTTCCTTGGCTCCTGGACAACTCCAGCTTCCAGTGCTGGCAGCTGATGGGTGCTGCTGCAGGACAGGGCTCCCTGCGAGGGCCCTGATCCTATCCTGAGCAACTGGGCTAATCCCATACAATCCTAGGACCTCGATGTGAGTAGGAGTCAAGTTTCCTCCCAGGCTGATGAATAACTTTCAGTAATGCAGGGCCACTGGGGAGGTCGTGTGTGATGCTTTAGTGTTACTGGAGCTTCATTCCTCAAGTGTTTTTACCGTAGCATTAACCGTTTGTATTACTCTGATCACAGTCTTTCAGAGGTCTTTTTTCTGTGCATGTTTCACCCTCTTTTTTGTTGCTCAATCATGAAGTACTTGGTCTCAGGCATTAATCCTGTCACAAAAGGGTAGGTCTAGCTCATGAGCGTATGTGCTCAATCCCCACCCCTATGCAAGCATGCAACCATGAGAAACCAGTATTTTTTTCTATGTGAGTCATTCATACACCCGGATGCGCAAAGAAATTTCACATCAGATGAGGCTCTGCTGCATATGCACACCTATAAGAAATCTGCCCTGTGCAGAAGATGAGTGCTGGTGTTCCTGACTCTGCTGCTCAATGCCGACGGCACCCAGCTACCAAAGGCATGGATTTTGAGGAGGAGGCAGCCACTAATGCTCCTGCGGTCCAACCGAGAAGAAAAAGGAGCCTTTCAGCTCTTTGCTGCTCCTCTCGGGCCTCTTCTGTCAGCCAGGTACAGCTCTGATGAAGAGCCAGGGCTTTCCTGTGTGGGGCTGGTATAAGAGTTAATAGAAGTTTTTTGATCAGTTTTTTTAGAAGACTTCTCCCTATAAGAAGGAATGTTCTCAAGTGTTCATTCTTATTATTCTTTTGTCTATACATGTTCCTAGGTTGATTTTTGAAAGGCACAAAGCTCTAGGTTACCGCAGTAGTTGTCAGATGCTCTTGAGGGAGAAACTGAAGGTCTGCCAAAGAAAGGCTTCCCTTGCACCATGTTAACGTACAATTTGATTTCATCTCCTGGTTTTAAAATTTGTCATACACTGTCCAAAAAGCAAATTGCTTTCTTCTCTAGTTACAGACAGTATTGATATGTAAGGTGTAATCTATTCATTGGAAGTCTTCCAGGACTCTGGAATAACTGCTACTTTGTGGGCTTCTTCTGAATTGAAAGAGTTAGCAAACAGAAGACTTCTACTCCAAAGGTTCTAGTGCTGTGAAGATGAGTGAATTGCTTTTTCACCTCTCTTCTTTTGCTTCTGCCACCATATTTCGAGTTGGGATGTCTTTTTTTCCTCATGCTCTGGCAGGAGGTATTGCTTTGTTTTATAGAAGCTCTGAACTTGCAAGTTTGGTCTTGTCTTTGCATGACTTAAACCTGTCTTAGAGATGATTTTTCCAACATACAGAATGTTTGAGAATAGTTGCTCCTACAACATATTTGGCAGATTTTTCTGTGGCTGTGTTATATAGACAAAGCTGACTTGAAATTTAGGGAAAGTTTAAATAGTTTACAAAAGGAGAACTAAGGAAATAATTATAAAAGAAGTTCACAAGTTCTCAAACAGAAGATTCTGGGAAGGTTGTGGAAAGATTCTCATATTTTTTTTTAATAAACTTTTGTGGATTTCTCACAATTCCCATTAGCAGTGTACTACTAGAGAAAAAGGGAGTCTTTTTTGTTTTTTTGTGATACATCACAGCTATGTTATTTTAGTTATAAAAACAGGGAAATCACTCTAAATTAATGGAAGAAAGATCTTTGGTTTAGTGTGATTACTCTCTATGAAGATTATTTTTCTGAAGGAGATATATAACCTTTCAGATTAGGTTTACCTGCTGTGTTACGTTTTGAACGCACCAGACTAACCCAAACACACAGAGTAAGACATCCAGATGCATTGAATCTGCCTGGCAAAACATGAACAGCTTAGATCAGCATCCAGTAGCGTATGGTGGTGAGATAAAGGTGGAATTTTAAGTATTTTATTTGGTGAAAGAACTTGTGTGTTCTTTTGTTCTGTACTTTCTACTTCCACTTGTCATACTTCCTTAGATACTGCCAAAATGTCAATGTTTTTGTCATTGCTTTTCTCCTTTTTAATTTTAGGACTGCGCCATTAGATTTTGAGAGCAGAATAGCTTTTCTAACTTCCTCTGGGGGAAAAAAAAAAAAGAAAGAAAAAAAGATGTTCAGACAAAACTTAGCAAAGCTTTTAAGTGAGGTTCATGCAGCCACCACGACTTTGCTTTTGGCTTATCTTCCCTGTGTTCTGCAAGCTTACTTGAAGGTCTGAGTTCTGTGATCTTTCAAAGGTCTTTTAAAATGCAGTCATCATTTCAAAATGTTCTCTCGCTCAGGGAGAGTTGAATAAGACTTATGTAAAGAAGAAAAGTCTTGATTAGTTCCGGGTAATATTTTGCCTTTTAAATCAGAGAATGGTGGTGTGGGGGCCTCTTCTGATTGCCTTGAGTCAGTTCTAGGTGTGTTTGGTGGTGTGCTTAAGAGCAGGACCATTAGAAACCTTTTGAAAACCAATGACCGGTGCAGGCTGCAGGGGTAACAATATATTATGATATTATGCTCAACAAAAACACAGTTTGTCTTTTACATGACTAAACTGCCTTGGTTCTCCAAAACGGACTTCTCCAGTTTTCTTATTGATAACTGAGACAGGTAAGCAGTCATAGCCATACCTCTGCTATTTGGTCATTTGAAAGTTGAGGCTTCAAGCATTGCAAGTATTACTCTTCCCAGATCCACAGCACATGTGATATCTCCTGTCTCTCCTGTCACTTTGTTCTTGTCTAAAATGAAGATCAGCCAGTTGTTTCTCATCTAAGCTCCTGCTTCAGACGCACATTAGGCGTGATGCTCAAATATCCCTGACAGGAGTGTAGTTGGTTGTCAGCAGTGTACTAACGGCATTGTTTTTCCCCATTAACTTTCTTAAAAACAGCACGTAAGCATGTGACAGGGTAGATGGTGTATAATAACCAAACTCTTACTGGAAGGTCTCAATAAGTTGGAATGTGCAAACATCAAACTGATGTCACCTTCCCAGGTGACTGTCTGAGTTAATCGTTGCTCATTGTAGATGATTTCAAAAGCATCTGAATGAATTCTTAATATAGGTACTATTTTTCAGTGGCATTTTTTGAGTGATGCTATGGTTGTAGCTTGCTTCTGTAAGTCCAAAGTGCACTGAGCTGTGGGAGTTGTACTTCTTTTTCTTAGTCTTATCCAAAAAGACACAATTGAAACAAGTTAATAATTCTTCATATTGAAAAAAAATTCTTAAATAAATACTGTGGTGTGAGCTCTGTTTAACTTGAAGGAGAGCAGCTACCATACCTTTGCTTAAGAGAGAGAGAGAGAGAGAGATTTCTTCTTATCAGTAGAGCTCGTTCATTCCTACCAGATTATACTAGACTGAAAGGATATGGGATAAGATCACAGGCCACGTAACAGGGCTTTTCCCCCTGTTTTGCTCAATTAGCAATCTGAGAGTCAACAGGACAAAACCTGTGTTTGTTCCTTGACATATTTCTGTGCTACTTCACATGAAAGCAGTTCAAACGTAATCTAAGCAGTTTTACACAACTTGAATTAATCCAACCATTAAGAACAAGCTCATTGTTTAAGGATTTGCAGATACTGTTTCACAGGCCAAGAAACTTTTCAGAGTTTTGCTCAGCCACAGTATTAGATAAATAGAATGAAACCAAACTGTGGTGCATATTCTTCCTGCTATAGCTGAAATATTTTTACAGGGTAGTTCTTTGTCTTCCCTCCTTCATTAGGGGCTGCCACAAATCATTTATAGAATACACTGACCTTTACAGAAAGGCTAGTGGTAGCAAATGCTTAGGTATCGCTATCTTGAAAGCTGGAGAGAGAAGATTACTTCTGGGAGATGATCTGAAGGATGAAATATCAAAAAGAGAGGATCCTCCCAACCTCAACCTCGTGCAGTGAAGCCTGAACTGTATTAGCTTTGAACATAGTTGGACCATTGGAATATGTGACCTGGCATTATTTTACTCCTGGGAAATCACTGGTCAGTGATATCAGTACAGTGTTTACTCTTCCTTCTGGAAAATTGAAATCTGGAATGCATTTGTGTGCAGACACAGACAGGGGAAGTCCAGCATCTTCAATTTCCTCAAGAAGGTTTTAGGGAGAATGATCAGGGTCTCGAGGCTTGCTGCCCTTTGGGAAAACAGAGGGGGAGAAGGAGGGAGAAGGAGGTGACATTTAATATTTGGAGACATCAGTGGATTGCTTCAAGAGTTGGTAATAAAGTGGTCTTATCCTGGCTTGCCAATTTGAATTTGACAAAACATTGTTGAGTTTGATTGCTCAAACTTATTTTATACTTACAGACAAATTTATCATGAAATAAGATTTCATTTGGGAGGATGTAAATGTAGCTGCAAGTCACTTCTTGACATGGTTGTTGGGAATACATTAAATGCTGCTTTTATAGAAATGTAGCTAGGTACTGGGATCTGGACTTAGGTCGAGAAATTCATTCTGCTTATGCTGCCAAATGATTGCATTAAAAATCTTCTATCACAGAACTTTGACGTATTGTCCTGTCAGGTACACAATAACTTGCTGCAAAATCAGTGTATTCCAAGCTCAGAGAGCACATTTTAGTTAGAGATTTTCTATTGTCTCCCAAATATTTCATTATTAAGATTTACAAAAAAACCCATACCTCAACCACCAATTAAAAATACTGGCAGGTAGTTCTATGAAGATGTGAAGAGAAACTAGTGTCAGAGTTCGTGCTAGTTGAGTAAGTGTAAGAAGATGTATTGCAGCACAGTCTGTGAGAAAAGACCTCTGGAGGCCATCTGGTCTGACCTTCTGTAGAAAGCAGGGCCTTAGATTAGGTTATCCGGGGCCTTGCTAACTGGTCCCAGTGAAGGAGATTCCAGTGAAGAGATTTAAGGACCTTATGAACTTGGTGTTCACAAGAGTTCCTACTGCAATAGGAACAGGAGTTATTTTCCAGGAAGACAGTCATTAGGACGATGTATGTGCACTGTCACAAAAATGTGTGCGGTAGCTTTAGGGTCAACTTTGTTGAAGGGATGTTGAACAACGGGAGCATTGGAAAAGAAAATCACAAACTTCCTGTTGGAGTAAGGCATGAGAAACATGCAATTTTTTTTTATTCCTTTGACCCTATCAAAATAGGGAGGCTCCTCAATTAAGAATTTCAAGTCCCTTGAAGCAGGAGAAAATACTATTTTAGCATCAGCTCTTTAGAGCAGTAATGAAAATCATAAGAAAAACTGAAGCTTATAGCCAGAAAGTTGGGCAGATTCAAATCAAGAGTAATGCACAACATTTTTCACAGTAGAAATGATTCATTATTCAGACAAATTATTAAGGGAAGCAAGAAGTTCTTCATCTCGCTAAATCTTCAAACCATGACAGGTCGCTTTTCTAGCTGATACGCTTCAGTCAAACAAAAGTTACTGATGAATAGGGATAACTGACAGAGATTTATTGGTTCCTCCTTTGCCTCCATTATGCAACTGAGGCTCTTGGCCATTCATACAATTTTAATTTTTCAGGGACTTTTGATAAGGAACTGAGTTTGACCCAGCTACTTGTGAATATGGCACCACTAGTAACAATGAGCTACTTCAGAAATTTAAAGAACTGCTTTAGGTCTTAGAAATGAAGGTTCCTTGAAAACATAAGATACAAATTTGAGTCCTATGGGAAATACTACAAGAAAAATAACTATGATCAGTAGAATTAGGGTAAACAGACTTTACCATTTCTAATTAGAATAATAATGTATATTGTTAGATTCCAGTTGCAGTACAAATGTATAGATATCATAAATAGACACAAAAAAAGCCTGATGGTCACTGCATCAACAACTTCCTGGGGCTGAGATGCTCTTAATTCAGAAGTCTTTTCTACACTGACCCAAATTCTTGCCTACGTCAGTAAAAGTTCTGGCAACGTTAGAGATCTCAGGACTGTTCCACCCTGAAATTGTCACTTTGTGAGGTGCCACTGAAAGCCCCTGTTGTTTTGTGTAATGGGTCAGGTTACAGTGAATTTTTCGGAATGTGAACTTAACTACAGTATACCTTAATCATGAGACAACCACAACCAAATTTTTCCCGGGCACCATAGAATAAGAGAACAAAAGACCCTTCAGTGGAGCAATGTTCTGTCATGCGTAAAAGCGTACCTGAAAATGGGACATTGCACCACTTTAGCAGCTATCTGCTGACACCACGGAAGAAGTGGGAGCCTGTCTGGAGGAAGAAGCTGATAGAGATAGAAATGAGATTTCTGGAGAGAATGAGAATGAAGTGAGAGTCCGAGAATGAAGAACTTCTGTTAGGAATGGTGCCAGAACTGAGAAAAGGGCAAATGCTGTGTTTACCGTAGTAATACAAGAAGTCTCAAAGAAGAAAATAAGTCCTGATGCACTCTTCTAATCACAGCAGTATGTAAAAATAAAAAAGGGAGGGAAGCACTGTGTTGCATATGTACTGCTTTAGGCTCAAGGCATAGCACAGATCTCACTGAAAGGCATAAGACATGCACTCCTTTTAAAAGGGTTAAATGGAGTCCTGCTGTGCTGCAGAGCTGATTGCAGCAGCAGAGGAGCTTTGTGACCCGGGGGACTGTGGTGAGTGCCACAGAAAGCTGCTGGTGCTTAGGAGCTGGATTTTAGTAGCTGGAAAATATGCCATGAATGATGTACAGGAGTTTTGTGTGTCTGGGGCTGGGGAAATTAGGCTTTGATCTGGCTATGTGTAACCCAGCTGGAGGTAAGTGTGGCAGTCATCACTGCTGTATGGATAGTTTGGTTTTTGGCTAATGGTTCCAGAGACAATCTGAACCATACCTGTTTTAAAGCTCACTTATGGGTAAATGGATAGTTTTCTTTTAAAACTTTCTTTATTGGACTCATCAGCAGAAATAAAACTTCTTTGCAATTTGAAATTTCCAGTTGTGTGAGGTAAGAGATAGCACTGTTGGTTGTGGAGTTGTTAGCCGTCTCTGCTTGCTTTCTGTAATGCCTGTCTTTCTTGCTTTCTTAGATCTTGCTTCTGGTTCGAGCAAAACCAAATTTACAGTAAAAGCTAAGCTTTTTTTTTTTTTTCCCCCAAAAGTTGCTTGTGTTCAGTCTATACTTTGTCCAGTCTAGACAGTCTGCATTCATAAATACCAGGTGACTGCAGTAAGCAGTAGTAAGCTTGGCAGTAACAAGCAGAAGAACTATTATTTTCCTCGTGCCCCTGTGGTAGATTCTCTAAGTTTGTGCCCGCACAAAGGTTTGCAGTCTGCCAGCTGCATTGGCTGTGCACATAAGCAGAGGAGCTCATCTCCAGGCTTGTCAGTCTTTTGCTGGTGTTTAAATGCAAAAGGCATGATTTTTTTAAAAAGAGATATTTTTAGTGAGAAATTAAAGTGATTTTTTTCTGTTTTTTTTTTCCCCTGAGATTTCAGTCTAAATCAATCGAGAATAAAAATCAATCTAAATTGAGTCCCAGACTCAGCATGCATCCTCTAAAACTTCTATTATTATTTATTTGTTTTAATTGCACTTCATACCAAAAGCAGAAATACTGGAATACTTTGGAGTGCATCTTTTCATGAGGAGTACCTGCTTTACTTTCAAGATCCATCCACGTTTGGATCTTTTTCAGCTGAAATACAACAGATTCATTTGAAAAGATGAGTGAAGAATAGCACTGTGATCTTGGGGTTCTCTCACCAGCGCAGTAAATGCTTGGCTAACCAGGCTCCTCTGCTCTGGCACCAAAACATCATTCATGAGACCCCATAAAAAGAGGAAACTTTAAGTAGAAATTTCCTAAAGAATAACATTTGTTTTCTGTTTTCTGGATAATTGGGATCTTAAACATTTCCTCTTGCTTAGTGTCAACTTCCCTGTAACTTTCATTACAACCAACGATCCCTCCCTTTTGAAAGGAATGGGTGTTTTCTTATCACAATAGAAGACTAATGTATGTGTCAGTTTTTATTAGAAGTGTTTTTGTTTTCCATCTGACATGAAGTAAATAGTTATAGGAAAGCAAAGCATCCAGAGAAGTACTAATGAGTCAAATATATAGTCAGTCTTTAGAGCTCTTCGCTGGGGCTGAATGTGACTTGACACAAGCATTGTGAGCTTTGCTAATAACAACACACTTTATGATGTGGGTGATGGAGTCAACCAATTAATTACTCCAAATGTAAAGAACAAAAATGTGAAATGCCACCTTGCCATGTGTTATGGCGTCCTGGGTTTGTCTTTCTGTACTGTTCCTGGGTGTGGGCCTTGTTCCCTGTGAAGAGTGCAGGTTGTGTGCAGGGCTTTGTGGCTCCTGGGAGATGTACTTTTGATGCTGCTGATGTTGGGAGCTGCTTCTTGGCCTGGGTCACCATCATTTCCGCCTGCGAAGTAACATGTCTTGTTAGGCTGTGGATTGCTAGGGCTGTATAAACACTGTGAATAAGTCAAGACTAATAGAAGACCTTTTAAATTGTGTGGTAATAAGCGTGAGGCAAAGTGACTGAAATTGTAAAGCTCTTTGAAAAGCACACTAGATTAAGGTATTGGTTTTTTTCTGTCCATCTCCACGATCTCACTGCGTACCTTCTCTGCAGATACCCATCCTGTGCTTTATCCCACCACTTGATGAAGGCTCAATTTCATCATCTCTGGTACTTTTTGTCCATTTCTTCATGGTCTGAAGGGATCAAAGCCTATGCAGTGAATCCCTTCTTTCCAGGACCGCTGCTTGGTTTAGCACTGCTCCACCCACTTAGCAAATTAGCAAATTATTTTCCTGGAAGCTCTGATTTGTTCCAAGACTTACAAGGTAAGTTCTCAATTCTCCACGATAATTAATGACAAGTAGTTCAGCTGACCATTGAGCACTTGCTTTATATTCTAGAAAGATCAGTCCAGCAATAGCATAACTCAGATCTGAAAAACTTGCTGTTGGTGAAATGACCAAAAGCTCACTACCCATTAGGTCAAATACTCTCACTGTTCCAGTGCTTTCAGCATAAGCAAGTAATGTACAGTCATGACTCCACGCAACTCGCCTCCACTGAGGGTTAGGATCTTTTGGCACTTGACATATTCCAACTGTGGATCCCAAATCATCTTTTGCAGACCTCATTTCTACACGCTGGTCTTGCACAACTGCCAACAGTTTACCATTGCTTGCAAGCACTAAGTGAGTGGAGTGGAGTGGAGGCTGACATTTGAATGCATGCTACTGAAATACAAACACTTTGTATATTTGAATTAACACTATCTATCTTTTTTTCTACATAGAAATGGTATTTTTAAACAATTTCCCTCAGCTGAATTCCAGGATTCACGTGCAGTGATGACACTGGAGACCCTGGGGCTGGGAATGATGGCTGTGGGAGTGCAGATGATCCCATAGACCTGTGCCGTTGGCTGAGTGAGCCAGGCAGTGGTGTCAGTTGGTGTCCCTTGGCTGTCCTGTGCCAACAGTGACACAAACTTAGCCAGGAAAGGGAGTGAGGTGAGCCCCAGCATCAGCAGTCCTGAGGAAAATCTTTCTCCCACAGAGTATTTGTGGAAATCTCTTGTGCTGATGGTAGAAGATGGGAGTTTCGCCTTGTTTATGCTAAGGAAGCATATTTATGGCTGCTGCCAGTGAAGCACTTTATACAGCATACTTCTATTTGGATAATAAGCTGCTGAGATGATGAGAATTTTGGAGTTCATACTACTTTTAAAGTTCATATAATGTTTTTAAGTACTAAAAATGTGACTTGAAGGAATGTCTGCGTGCTGCAGTGTCGCAAGAGTAAAATAATAGCATATTTTACATGAGACATTGAAAATATTTTTCCCTTTCTACTTGGATTGAAGTATCTTTCCAGCCACTTGCCTAGACATTTGACAAGAGGCTGATGAACTGTTATGGAGTTTTACTGTTTAAGTTAACTTAAGTGGTCATGTTTGTACCTGAATGGAGAGACATTTATTTTACTCAGCTGTGTGGAAGGAAACCTAAACTGTGAGATACAAATTTTAGAATGTGCTTGTTTTCATTTTTTTCCTCACTGATGAGAAAATTCATTGTCCTGAATTAAACCGAACATCAAAATGTCCCTTACTGTCTTTAAAAATAGTCAAGATGTGTTCTACCACGCATGCAGTGGATAGTTTTACTGAAGTTGGTATTGCAGCAAGCAGTGTTTGTGTATGTATGACAAAGGCAGCCATCATTTTAGAAAAAGGAAAACAAATACTATTTTCATTTCCTTCCTTGTTTTGCACTCCACGCGTATCCAAAAGTGAGTGAAGTGGTATCCAGAATTGATTCATATGAATCATACAGAATTTGAAACCATAACATGGGGATTTTAGTAACATTTTTATGGTCCTTAAAAGTGGTAGCCAGATTTATATTCATTTTTAAATATGTAGCAACAGTAGCATCTGCTACAGAGATTGTGAGGTGAACTAGTACTCGTTCAGCTGATGGGACATAGGATGGAGGCTTTCCCTGCAGAAATAAAAAGACAAACAAAACAAAATCTCATCCAGTGAGAACTGAGCTTACAGTGAAAGTTCAGGGCTGTCGTGACCCATTTCGATAAAACAAGTGGCTTCTTTGCCATCTTCAAATACAGATTCTCTCATCCCTGAGAAGGACAGTTTTGCGTTAGCTCTTCATCCATGCCAGTTGGTAACCCCTGACCAGTAGTGTTCTTGCAATGAGAATTAAGGGCACAGCCTCCACAGCACTGCGTGAGTGAAACATCACAGGTGGGATTTTGACTCATTCCTCCGACAGTGCAGATAAGCTCTGACTAGACAGTAGGAATTTCCCCATGAAAGGAAATTGCCAGGTGGTTTAGGGCCAATATATCCAACTCTACCTCATTTCCTTACAGCACTGAGGGAGGGGTCATGGCTGTGTTCCAGTGGTTTGTGGGTGCCAGCAGATTCCTGGGGACTAAATGGGAGCTTAGAAGGCCTGGGGGGCACTCATGGTCATGCCAGAGATGTGTCTAGTGCCAGTAGAGGGTTTGCTATGGGAACACAGAGCTAGTTGTCTCCCCGCTCAGCTCCTTAAGTTCAAGTGTACTGTGTAAGTTTGATTGTGATAATTTTAGTTATAACTAAAAAACTCAGATATTGGTTCACTGGGGCAGAGTAGCTACACTTGCTAGGAACTCAAAAAAAAAAAAAAAAAAAAAAAAGGGATGGGAAAGGTATAAAAACCCTGGAACTAACAGCGCTGAAAACATCCTTCAGTGTTTCTGCTGAAAGTGGAAGAAAAGAAAGGATTATTTTAATTTTTTTTTTTTTTTGTTAAAAAACAGCAAACAAAACAGATGGGAAATGTCTCCAATTTGTGTCTTCCTAATGTGAAGCACCAAAGGGTATTTCTTCTAGTTTTTGTTTTGAACATGGGGGTGGAAGTAGATTAATGAGTTTTGGTTTAGCCTCCAGTTCTTACATGCCTTGCACTTGAAAATAGTGTTTTTTTCCTCCTTTGTACCAGATGTTACACTCTGGAGAATAATTTCTTTGTATTTTCCAAGTTCACTGAACTGCCTTGTATTTTAATGATGTTGGTTAGGAAATGTACCAGTTCATAACCAATGATGTACCTAAGGCTGTTTATAGACTGCAGTTTGGGATCCATCACAACTGAAAGGGCTTAAGAAGATGAAACTTGATACTTTTGGACAGCTGTGTTCTTGCGCTGAGGAGGGATAATCAAAAGAGGAAGGATGACACTGATTTTATACATGATGAGAAGTTGGGGAGTTTGCAGTTATTTAAACAATTCCTCAGGATTACCGGATCCGAATGATCCCTGAGTAGCAGGGCAGCACACAGTAAGTTCAGATGTTTGACAATTAAGCTGGTTATGGCAATTTAATGTAGATAGTATTTTGTGAGCCTTTTCTTTTTTTCCTTTGCAGAGAACGGTTAGTGAAATGTGCACAATTTCCTGATGGATTTCTTTTGTGTTCTCTTTGTGGACAGGGTGTAGCACCAGGCATTTCTCTGAAATTCTCAGTTCCATTTCCAAGTATCATTTCCAGCAAACTAATTGTGTAAGATAATTTACTGTTAGTCACTCCATTACACTTTTCCCGTTGTTTTGCATCATGTTTCTCTGCTTGCTTCTTTCACTTTCTTTTATGCACCCATTAAGCCCCAAACGAACTGCTTGAATAAGTTTGTCCCTTAAGATTTTCTGCCTGTAAGTCCTAAGACTGGCACATTCCTCTGTGAGCTCTGCGTGTACCATGGCATTTTTGTGGACTAAGGCTCTGCAGCTGCATGGCTAGTTAGCGCGAGCAATCTCCCTAATTAACAGAGGCTCCCATTAGCGAGTGGAATCCACAATTCAGCACTCACCCTAAAGGATTTGTCTAGATGACATATCTTTAAAATGCCTACTAATTTTTATGGGAACCAGGAGTAACAGGCTCAGCTGTGGGAATCTATAGTGTAGATGTCTCAGTTTAGGAAAGATCAGCGATTGTTTGAATTACGTCGTCTTCTAAATATTGGTCTGTAGTGGGTTAGTTCATTGCCATCCTTGGTTTTCTGTTGGTTTTTTTTTTGAAGCTTGAGCTCTCTAGGGAAGGGACCATGTAACCTCTTGTTTCCCCAGTGCTTGATGCATAGAGGATACTGTTCAGACATTAGTTAATTAGTGTAATAACAATTTTTATAATTTAGGGTCAAGTCAAACCAAACCACAGGGCAACACAAAAACTGCAAAAATCAGTGCAAAATTCAGAACTCCTTCCATAACCAAGACAGGATTCTGTCTCGTTTTATGAAAAATATTCATATACCAAGGGTCTTTTAGATAAATTGCAGGTTTTGAACAGCTGCATCCATCAGGTTACAAGTAGAGAGAGTAAGCCACTGTGGAATGGTGTGTTTTCTTTCTATAGCAACACCATTGTGGCAGTAGTTCAAAAACAAGTAGAAGAAAGAAACAAAATATGGTGGGGTAGTTCAAGTACAAGGATGTATAAAATGTCACACAGGGCATAAAATCAAATAGTAGCTGGGAAGGATGCCAGGAAGACTTACGGTTTCAGTTCTGAAGGGCTTTTAGTTACATATCTTCTTTTTCCTTTTTTCTTTTTTCTTCTTTTTTAATTAAATACCATTTTGTTTTCTATAGTCTTTCCTTCAAGGGCTTCTCCTGTAGTTGTTTATTAGTAAGCAGCTGCTTGACAATTACTTTATAGCCGTGGTGGTTTCTGCTAGATATGTTTGTTGATTGGGCACTGGTTGCACTTCTGTTTGCTCCAACATAATCCAGATAAGAATAAGTATGTTAAAATAGGCAGATAATTCACAGAAGGGCTGCACAAATACCAGATAACAAACATAATTACACATAAAACTTTTGACCTTTAGAAATACTTAAAATAAAATAACTCTTCAAAGTGTACTAAATATACATGCATATATGACAACTTTAATATAATGTATATAATTACGTCCAAACTATATATTATCTGCCTATATATTATACATATACATGTTTATGTAATTATTACAAACATGTTTCCTAAGCCTGTGAGGTAGATGCTTGTGAAATAATATACTTTTTTGGTATTCAGCTGCAACAGTATCAGAATTGCTGCTATTGTTGTATTGTTTGTTCAGGCTGTTTCAAAGATGGGATTGTTTTGAGACTGAAACTGCTGAGACATTTTAACAACTACACATTTGTTAAGTCACAGTTCCACAGTTAACCTCTTTCTTGTCACCTGATATAAGTTCTTTTGCTTGGAATTGTTTTGCCCAATGTAGGGGGATTGAAATTTGGGCACTTAACATTTTGTCTAGACTTGAAACTTGCTGAATAAATGAAAGATGCCAAGCTACAACATGCTAATGTTAGTGATCTAAATGTATTCTCCTTGAATAACCAAGAAAATATTGTCTCCAGGATGTAGGACCTTTAGGTTAACACAAATAAGTCACTATAGCTGCAGGTCATGTTTGTTTGTTTGTTTGTTTTACTGAGATACAGAATTGCTTAGGGATAGTGGATATAATGTCCCATAAGACTGGGCTTCTATGAATTACATTTTTAGGCTATTGTATCCTAGTTTGTAGAGGACTTTTCAAAACATTTTGATGTCTTGAAGGGAAAAAATTGTAATATTTTTTTCTTGTGCTTGCGTAAGATGAGCAGCATAATGTCTCCTGAGATTGGCAAGTAGATGGCAATTGGTAAAGGCTGAAGTCCAACTGTGAAGAATTGCAGAATGATCTTCAGTTTGGGTGTTGTAGTGATAGGTGAGGTTCAATTTTAATAACTGTGAAATGTTGCATGTAAGGAAGAACGGTCTTAACTTCATTTATGGAGCACTGAGCTGTGTATTGCCACACTAGAATAAGATCTAGAGGTTATTTTTGATCCATGGAGTTGGCAGTACAGTGCTCATTAACAATCAAAAAGGCAGATGTAATATTGGTAGTTATTAGAAAAAGAGAACAGAGAGCAAGACAGAGCATGGGGGCATTTGTGATGTTCAGGCATCTCTGAGAACAAACAGGCTTAACAGAACTGAAAGAGGTTTGGAGGACTCTGATCATCCAAATTTGGGAATGACTCCATCTCCAGTGAGATGACTGGGTGGGATATGATAGAGAGGAGAGGCAAATAACAGAGCTACAAATTTCTGGAGACTGGGAGAGTTTTGGGTCAGCGCCGCCAGTTGCTTTCCCGTGTTCTTAACCTTTTCCCTGGGCATCTACTTCAAGGTGGTGGATACAGGCTACTGGAGCAGGTGGACCTTTGGTCTGGTCCGTCTTATTCCTGAAATAATCTGTAGGCTACAGTAATCCCTAGGTGACTAGGATGGAGTACAGCACAACTCCAGAAGAAGCACAGAGTTTGGGGAGGAAAGGGAAGATTTTGTTGAGTCCTGTGATGCACTGAGCCCAGAACATCTCCAGCTCTCTAAGTCTCACTAGGCTGGTTTTCTCCTAGCTGCTCCCCAATACACTGCTTCAAGTAGTTTTCCTTCTCCCCAGAAGACTGTGGTCTCTTGTCAGCAGTTCCACCTAGTGCTTGCAACTGTTTGAACTGTTTCCTGAGGACGATTTGGCCACCTGCTTCCGTGACTTTCACGGGCTCTTCCCTTTCTTCCAGTAGTTGCTCTGTACAACAGATGAAAGCCTGTTTGCATTCAGTCAGCTTGCTCCAAGTATGAAAGTCAGAGGAGAGGAAAGCTGGGAGTGTATTGCTGAAAATCTTCCAGCCCCATCTGTACTTGTGTTGCACCAAGTTAAACTCTCACCTACTTTGTGACATGCAGCTTATATCGTCTTACAGATGAGTTCTGACTTTGGCCTGCTAAATTGAGCTTGAGCGTGGGAGAGGTAAATGTCAGAAGGCTAAGCAGGTCAGAGCGGCTGAAGAGCAGTAGTTAAAGTTGGCCCTGCTATTACATTTGTGCTTTACCATGTGCAGATGCTGTTGCCTTTGAAGAAACACTATCGACCAAGAATGTATCCTATGATAGTGCAAGCGATGGATGAAATCATTAGAAAGAAGTGTTAGAGAAAAGATTCTTTCTTATTTCAGCTTATTTTTCCTCTTGCTGACATGTGTTGTACATTTAGTCAATTCCTCATCTCTTAGTTGTTTAGTTTTTGTTTTTGTTTTCCAGAAGGAAACAAAACTATAAATTCACAGCAGTAATATTTAACCCAGTGGTCATAAACTGCTTCTGCTTTGTTGACATCTTCTGAAGGCAGCAGTCTCTTGGTATTGATTTAGAGAGGGGACTGTATTTGGATAAGTAATTAAAATTTCAGTTTATAATTAGTTAGCATTACTTAATATAAATTTTAATGCTAGTAGGATTCTATGTCTGACTTCTGTTTCTACCCTAAGAAAGCATATGTATGGAATAGAAAACTTACTTTGTTGTATATCTTCTAAATACTCTGACTGATCTTTCAGATTGTTAACCACACCCACTCAAGCTATATGTATTTTGGAGGAAGAAAGTGGAAGAGCTTGCCTTCTTGTTGTCTCTACTGATTTTGAGCACACTGCCCCTGTACGTTGTTTTGGTCACAGAAGTTTCTCAAAATCCAAACTAACTGTGCAAAGAATTTGGTTGTGACTGCGGATCTCCTTTTATAACCTTATTTGTGAAGTGAATCTTGCTCTGCAATTGGTGGATAAGAGTACTATTAAGTGTGAACTGAAAATTCTTAGAAATGATTCTAGCTAAAGGACAGAAAGAATAAATGTGTGTTCATGGCCTGTTTACTCATGAGTAAATTTGCCCAGGATATCTGATTTTTGAACCTGGAGAACAAGGAAGAGGAGTGAGTCTGAGCTGCTTTTGAGGTTTTGTGGCCAAGGATCTTGCTGGTTTCCTTTCCTGGAGATTTTGTGGCCTGCAGGGCGTAAGTAGAGGTTTTGGCTCTTAGTGATCAAGAGCACTGTGTTAAACCTGAAAAAAAGATGAAAATATGTCAAATTGACATTCGTCTGGTATAAAGTTTAGCTGGATCATAATTCTGGCTCTTTTTTGAGCATGTAATTACATCCAGAAGTGGATGGTTTTCAGCTGTGTTTGAATTGTTCCTTGGTACTTGCACATAACAAGCTACATGCAAAGTTGGTTCTCAGTGTGATTCTCTTGCGGTTTCTTCAAATTCCAACTTAAAAACAGAGTCTGCTGTTGGGCACGTTTGGTGTATTTTTCTTCAACTCTTCAACTCATGCTTTCTAACTCTGAAGTTTTGCTTCAGAAGAAATTTTGATGTATGGCTTTGGTGAGATTCATGGAGGATGTGCAGTAAGATGTGATGGGGAAAGAATATAATTTGTTAGCTTGGAAAAACAGAAAGAGTGCATTTCTATGGCAGGTCTTGGAAATTTTCTCCAAGCTCTTTTGAATGTCACCATTCAAGAGCACTGCTCATACATGCATATAGCGTCTTACTTCCAGCACTGTTTTATCAGCAGCACTAAAGCTCCAATCTCTCCTCTGGGACAGGCAGCATCTGTCTGGCCAGCATTTTAGATTGATAGGAAGAAGGAAGACTTAATACTTATGCCTTTCAAAAGACAGAGGCGTTTCACGTTTCAAGAAAAATGCAATGGAAGAAGCATACTCTTTTTGTGTTTTGCAAGACTTTGTGTGTATGCTGCTTCTTCCTGCAGCAGTGGCTGCAACCTGCATCTGCATAGCCTGAGTGGTGGCCATGGTTTACATCTAAATGTCTCTCCCACAGAATAAAACGTAAAGCTCCATATAGAAGTCTGAGTTAAAATACAGAAAAGTGTAACAAATCTAGAGGTAAAGACGGATGAGTGTTTTAGGCAAAAGTAGGCTTATAGAGGGTAGGAAGGGAAAGATGCCCAGGATAAAACAGCTTTTTCTCCTCCTGTCCTGAGAATGAAGGTATCCTGTGAGCAGCTGTTTGTGACTCGGTCATCCTGAACAGTTGCTCTGGAAGCAAGAGAGGAGCAGTGGGCAGGGACAGGCTGTCTCGCTTGGCTCGTGGTGCCCAAGTAAGAGAACAAGGCTCAAACAGCCCCTTGGCCACATTGCACTGCTGGGGCAGCAGCTCTGTGGGGAACAAGTCTTGGGAAAGAAAACAACCACAAGAAAGAAATGTGGTCATTGTTAGATCGGATAGAGAAGGGACTGTAGAAGTTTTTTACTTACTGTTTTTTCCAGATTTTATTCATGGGAAAGTCTTCCCAATAAAGAAATTAGGCAGAGGATGCAGCTCAGACTGGTATACTTCACTGCACAAGGGGAAATTCCTCTTCTTTGCAGTAGGAAATACCATCAATGCATTCATTCCCTGTGAGATATAACCACTGTAAACAGCAATGCAAAACTGAACTTTTCAGTTCAGGAAAAACACGAGTCTTCAAATAGAGTCTGTGGATAAAACAAGTTAAATTTAATCCTTTTCCAGTAGCAGGAAAAACACCAACCGGCTGCACTATGTGGGTCATTGGCTAGCTCCTCAGGCAGCTCCCCAAAGCATTTTTTCTTTGTCCTCATGCCTCTGAGCATTTGCAAGGATAAATTGTACCATGTCTGGTGACTTTGCCAGGTTTGCAGTTTGCAAGGGCTAAATATGAAGTCAAATGATTTGATAGAAAAGAGTGACTTGTACATACTTCTGTGTATTGCTGTGATCTAGGGTGATGTGAGTAAAGCTCTTGCTATCTGCCTGTATTTGAAACACAAAGGCAATAACTGCAGGATGGAAATAAAAGGTGAGTCAGAAGCTGAGTTGCACATCCCTGGTGTCTCGTTGTCTGCCTTTGGTACAGTGCTGAGCAGTGATTGTGAAACCATGCTCTGCTTTTCCTGATGCCACTTCTGATTTGCAAAGTGATGTGCCAGTGGCAGGTCCAGTGTCAAGACCCGTTTCCCTCTCCTCTGCAGCTAGCAGGAGCCTTTCCAGAGCCTGCCTCCATCTGAGGAAAGTTGCAGGCACCAAAGCGAGGATTACGTGCAGCAGAAGCAAAAATGGGAATGAGTTAGTACAGCTGGATGGGTCAAAGGCAAGCTCTGTCACTCAGTCTTCCATGAGGGAAGTTAACATTTCTGTTTCTTTGAGAAACTTGTGCCTGGTGAAGTGTCTGTGTGTGATGCTGCATCTGCTGGCCCTATCTATCTGTTTGTCTGTATGTCATCCTGGCATGGGCATTGCTGATGCTCAGAAGCGTCCAAATTGTGGTAGGTTTGACTGTTGCTTTCTGACTCAGTGATATAGTTTGGGACTTGGTTGTAGTTAGGCAAGTTAGTATTTCTTTATTCCTTACTTAAGAGTGCTCTTCCAGAGCTCAGATATTGACCACTGGATCCTCATTTAAATGTGATTCCCAAAGGGAACCATCCATACCTCCTGCTTGGTGCAAAGGACAGCACACCAAGATGCTGGAGAGAGAGCCTGTGTAGCAGGTCTTAAGGTCATCTTCTGTAGCACCCGTCATACCTTAATCTGGAGGTGTATTGAGTACTTAAAGAGGAAATGTTGAGTCTCTTTTCTCTTTGTTATTTCTATGGAAGGATGAGTGAGAATCAAGCATCTCCCTTCCCAGTTTCCCAGGGCTGCTCAAATGCCGATGCACACTTGAGGGAAGGTGCTCTCACTTGTTACGAAGGTGTTTGGAAGCATTTGGAAGCTGATCTCTCTTTCTCACAGATACAGTGCTCAGGATGTGCTTTCAGGCCCTAGTATTTAAATTTTAAATCCACTCATCTTTTGCAGTTGTGTTTGAGAGGGCTGATCCGTCTGTCTGGCAGTTGAGTGTGCTGTGTCCCCCTGAGATAGTGACCTGGAGTATGGGAGGATGCTGGGCAGAGAACACAGCTGGATTGCTTCCTCCTATTTTACGGCTCTCGATCACCAGAAGATCATGAGATTGGCTTAAATGCGCGTTAGCCTGTCATGGAGTATGTGGAAATGGAGTACCAGCATGCTGTCATAATTAGAGGAAAAAGGTAGAAGGTTTTTATTCAAATGGTTCTTTGGAGATTAAATTTTAAGTGCAAGTTAAATTTGAAGAGTTTAGCTTAATTCTAAGAAGTAAATCTTGTTAAGGAAAAAAAAAAAAAACAACCAAAAATCTGTCCAGCACCATTGAAGTTGTAAGCAGGTAGAATGCAAGGAGGTTCTGCCTCCAGATTAGGCAAAGTCTCAACCATATTGGTGTCTGATGGCCCCTGAGATCCTTGTGTAAATGTGTCTTAACTTTCCTGCAGCATTTTAGACTATTCCGGACCACCCAAAAGTACATCTTATCTATTTCCCCTCAGCCCTTCTGTTCAGGTGCCCCACAGCATCCTCTTTAAGCAAACCGAAGCCAGCTTACCTTTAGAGAATCCCAGGAGGAAGATGTGAGGCCTGTAATCCATTTACAGAATATTCAGAAGTGAGAACCATCAGTTTGTGGACTTTCCTGAGGCTCCAAGGGAGTGAAGGAGAAGGCAGGAGCCAGGAATGGTGTGACTCTGTGGGACTGTCACTTCCAGGGCCACCACGCGTCCTCTCCCTTTCTGCTGCCACGTCCTTCTCACGATAGGGACCCCACAGCCAAAGAACCCCAGAGTAAAGCTGGGCTTTCTGACCAGGGCCTGCACCACGGTGGGGAAGAGGCCAGGCAGTCAGCCTTATCACATCCCTTTCGGATCTCACACAAAAGCCTCTAATTACATTTGGGTTGGATTTAAATATTATATAAAAAGCTGAGTCTATGACCGTGCATTTAAATACAGCAAGTGCTCTGCTTTTCTGGTTTAGTGAGAACTGTGTGAGTCAAAAATACCTTACTCATCTGCAAAAAGGCTTAGCCCCAGCAAATCATGGCTTTAATTACAGGAAATAATCATAAACTACTTTATGTGCAATTAAATACACTTTCTTTTGGAGATATTTTTGTAATTTGTATTTTTTCCTTAAAGCCGATTATCCAAAATATTATACTCTTTCAAGCCTGCAGAGCAACTCTAACTTGCATATAAATTGATTTTTTTGAAATGAAACTTTCTTTACGTGTAATTGAAACTTGAGTCTGTTTTAACTTTATCTAGGTAATTGATTAATAGGTCAGATTACAGCTGCTGGTTAATAGTAGCAGCTGACAGTTTTATGGTACAGTTTGCTCATTTTGATAATGGTATTAATTTAGAATGTAAATTGACACAATTACAATAGCATATTTTTAGATGTCAACATCTTTAATGTTAGTGTTTAATCAGCCTTTAATCGAATGCTGAAACTGTTTGAAACAGAAAATACCTTCCATACCAGAATTTAAGATAATGCTGGCCCAGAGCTCATTAGTCTCGTGGGAAGAGCAGTGTTGGCTCTGGACCATACTTTTGATTTTATTTAAAGACATCTTTAAAGGCATCAAACTATAGAAACAGAGCAGCGCTTGAGAAACAACATTCAAGTTCAGACTGAGCAGTGCTGCTGCCTGGTACTTCGTGGCAGCGGTAGACTTGAAGGCTGGGGAAAATGTATCCTGAAGGATATTTGCCCTTGTGGTAGCTACAGCCCCTGGTGTGGGAAGAAGAGAAAGTTGTATCCTTTGTCTTCTTGCTCTCAAAAGTGAGAGGTCGGGGTATACACTTGTATTGAATATCTGTGAGTCAGGAGCAGAAGCTGTGCAGACATCACAAAAAGTCTCAGTACAGTCCCTCTGCTCAGCAGCAAGCATCATGAGCTGTGCTGCTTCTACTCTGGGCTCTGACCAGGGCCAGCTGCCATCCTAATTAAAATAAAGGCAAATGTTAGCACAGGAGCAGCAGATCTGCATTCACTTGGGTGAATCTCAGCAGAAGGCTCTTGCTGGCAGGGCAGCTGGGATGCAGTTCTGGGGCAAGATGTCTTCCAACCTGAGCAAAGAGTTTCCTTTGGATTATTGATACATATTGCTGGATGATGGAAAAGCTGCCATAGTTGTGTAGAGGCCACCCTGGGCAGCCTCAGCGTGCCTACAGTGTGAACTTCCTCTGTTGGTGCAGGGATCACTGCATGAGCTCTACCACCTCTGCAGAGGTTGCTCCTGCTTTTGTAAGTCCTGGTTTGAAACACAATCCATGGAATTTACAGAATCTTTTGCTTCAGCTGTAAGAACTAGACAAATGTAATTAGAGGTCAGATTTGGCCTAAAGCTTAGACATAATATTTTCCATGAGCATTTGTTTTTGCTGTTGGAAAAGCTTCAGCCTATAAATCTGTGTGTAGATAATGCTGATAGAGGAAAAATCATTGACGAAACAGTTTCATAGGTGATGTTATGTGAATTTTCCATCTACTTTATGTGCCCGTGCCATATTATTATATCCCATTCTCAGCCATTAACTTGTGCTGTGAAGGACAAGATACTGGAATCCTTTTGGCTTTGTTGATAGCATCTGTCACCCCTGCACATGTGTCCATCACACCTTGGTCTGGAGAAGCCACATGGATTGCACAGTGCTCAGGGCCCTTGGTGGGGAGCAGAGGTCCTTGTAGAGGTGTGCACAGCGAAATGCCACAAATGCCAGTGGTAATGTTACCTAGTTAGGGAAATTAGAGCTGCCTGGATTTTACTTTCTTAAAGGTAAATGAGAGTGAAAACGCAGCAGCTAGAGGAGAGAAGCACAGGCTTCACCAAAGCATATATGTGCCACTTGGGGATTAGAGTATTCAGCTCAAGTGGGTTCTTCTTTTGTCACTTTGAACAATAGATATGTCAGCTGTTTCCATTAATTGTTGATTCAGCAAGGCTAACTTGTGATGCTTGTTATGTCTATGCAGATCTACAAACCCACTACCCTTCCTTTCATCTTTTCTCATGCACTGGTTAAAAACTCAATAAAATAGAAGGAAATTAACCTTGGCAGGGGGAACCAAGAGGAGAAAGTGAATCGTTTCACTTTATGACTAGGAGCGGAGGTGGCTAAATGTGGTTGGGATGATGGCAGGAGAACCAAGAACTTCCCTCCTTCCAGCTGTGCTGAGCTGTTAGGTCAGCTGAGCCATCAGTGTGTATCTTCAGCCTTAGATTAGTTGTGGATGTAATCCTTCCATCTTTGCTTTTCCCATGGAGTCACTGCTGAAGCTCTTCTACTGACAGCGGGAATATTTATTCAGATACAAGCATAACCATTTGTTTCACTTGTCCCTCTAGAAACACTTAAATAGATCCCATTTAAGTGAATGAGACTGCTGCACACCTAATTAGAGACAAAGTCCTCTGTGCTATGCCAAAATGCTACACCATAAACTGAAATTCATGGAAACTTAGTAACAGAGTCACAATTTATTTGCTATATTTAAATCAGACTTTAAAAACTAAAGGAAAGCCAATACACTCAAGAAAAGCCTATAATCCAGACTGTAATACTACTCACATACTGAGATTCTGGTGCAGATGGGGGTGGAATTGTAAATGCATTGACATTAATGGCATAGCGCCTCTTGACTTCAGTAGATCCAGGATTTCTTTGGTAATGTGCTTAGAATCATAATTTTCTAGCACAGTAACTAGTTTGGGATTTCCCGTTCTCCTCACAGCCACTGATGATGTGACCAGCTCCTGGAACAACACTAAGTCATCCTCAGCTGCTTTCTCTGTCCGCATGGACCCCCTCCATTTTTATTTTCCCTCCCTCAGCCCCTTCTCTATTTCATGCTGAGCTGTCAGCAGCAAACACCCTCATCAGGTCTGCTGGCTTTTAGGCTCATCATTTTCTGAGAGAAACAAACTTATGTAATGATGTGTCTTATGGTCTGCCATAAGTCCTCCCCAGCAACATCCCTTGTCCAGTTTTATTGAAGTTTGAAAGAAGAGCAGCTCTCCCAAAAATCACTGAGTGGAGGAGGCAACCCAAGTGAGAGCCCACCCTGGGTGCTCCAGATGCAGTGCAGCTGGGACTTTTCATTCCCTAAGAATGGATGTTGCAGGGATAAGGGTAGGTTTTCAAGGTGGATTTGTGGGGAGGGTTGAAGGGATAGCAAATGGGAACCAAAGGCAAAACAAGCTTCAGAGTGGTGTGCTTTGCAGAATTCTTTTTTTTTTTTTCTATTTTCTCCCAGCATCATTTCCGCTGTGATTTCAGCTCCTTCCATTGAACATTGGCAACATGATGATCTTGATCATGATGTCAAAAGGACTGGTTACATTTATTTAAGAGGTGTCTGGTAGTGGCAAATCAATAGCAGTAATTGATTTGCAGCTTGTTCTGTGCTTTGTAGGAGATGTGAGTTTCATTTGAGCTAGCTGACAGTCGAAGTGGGTGAAGGGAAAATGGCTTGTAAGAAGTATTTCTGTACAGTAATGACATTTAGAAGACATTTTTGGAAGAAAATTCATTTCTGTTACTACATCATTGTGCATAAATGATAATTCATTTAATGTCCATGGAGATACAAAACAAAATGGAATTTTGCATAAATACTCAAAATACATAACTACTTTTGTGCTCAATTATTGGCATTGGATTGATGGAGAGCGTCGGTGTTGTGTTGCTTTAGCTGTAACTTAAAGCTGAGGCTTATTAGCTGAGAACAAAGGTAAGGCGTATGTTCTGTCTGTGCCTTCACAGATTCCTTGTTCAGCCATATTCTCATTACCTTCAAGAGTATTTGAGGATATGCTGCAGGGACAAGGTCGGCTACAAATATGCTTTGGCGCTACCTTTTTTCCTGGTATTACCTAAAAAATATCATGTTGCAGGCTCTTGTACATTTGTGTATCTCTAAAGGCCTCTGGTACTGTAGAACTACTGATGTCAGGAAAGTTTCTTCTGATTTGAAGTTAAGTATATGAGTGTTTCTGCAAAGTGTAAGGGGAGTCAGTGGGACATTGAGCTGACAACTGAATAACAAATACCTTCATTTCCAGTAGAAGTGAGAACTAAAATGTTCTTTAGAAGGTTGCAGACACCTTCCAGGGACAGTGTATGCACTAGAGACTAATCTATTAGCACCTTTTGTCTGCTAGACCAGAGCATAAATATGTTTATTCTTATATATCACAGTAATGAGGGCCATGCAATGGCAGGAGGACTCATGGCTGGCCATCACATTGAAGGAGAGAGTAGATAATTTGTAGTTCTTCTTTAATCTCATAAACCAAGCTTATGGTTCTAGTATGCCTGAAATTGGGGTAGAAAAAAAGGGATTGGGAGCAATCAAAAATTAGATTATGATAGTAAGTTACTGGTGAAAGGAGAAAGTTGGTTACGGTGTGTATTCATTATTTATTTCCTTTTTCTGTAGGAGACTTTTTATTTAGTGCTTGGTTAGTAGGATTCATCTGTATCTGAAGCAAGTGATTCATCAATTTTCTTCCCTCAGCCCAGTGTTTTGGCTGTGCCTGTGTTAGGAGAAGGCTCCTGCACTCAGTTATTCCTGAGCAAAGTCTTTGCTGCCTGCAGGCAGCAACGGAGAGAGTCATTTAGTGCTTGTACGGTGCCTCCTTTAGAGATGAGTTTCTGCCTCTAAGGTGTTCCTTCCTGTACGTTATTTAATACACATTTTATTTTGGGCACAAAAAAAAAAAAAAAGAAGCCAAAGAGAAATAGGTATTGTTCTCCACATCAGCTGCTTCTACCCTGCAGTTATGAGGGGAATGGTTCCTTTTCCACAGGAAGAGTAGCCAGAGGCCTTTTAACCAATTACTGCAGCGGTGTGTAGACTGCAGCAAAAGAGGGATTACTTCTGCCTTCTGTAGTGAGCATTAGCTACTGCTGGGCTGCATAAATGTACTTCTTGTATTTATCTACTTTGATATCCTAAGGAAATGGGAAGTCTTGAAATGACAAAGCCCTGCTAATAATGAGGTGAGTTATCACCCCATGATTATTATCAAGGACATTTTCTTCTTATTCTAAAATATGTCAGAGAAGAGTAATGTTCCTTGTTTGCCTTGGAAGGGAAACCATTCAAGTTTACTCTTGTCAGATTTCTGGGAAGAATAAAACGTTATTTGCAGTAGAAGATGGCCTAGTTGAGGGCAGCCCACCAGTTGTGCTCCTGGCAGCTGCATGCTGCTGTGTCTCTTGTCTTTTCTGAGCTTTGTCTAATTGCACCTTCAGCTCCTTGGTGGGCTCAGTTGATGGCAGTCATTTCTGCATTCATAACCCCCAGTGAAGGCACATGATTTGTAATTCATAAAGTAGTGTAAAAAAAGCCATTAGACTTGGTTGTTTTGTGACTGTAACAGACATGGCTTATAAGGCAGGAATTCTTTTGACAATAAACTGCAGTGGTTCTCTTTTAAGAATGGTGAGCCTGGCGGTGGAAGACTGTACTTAGCACCTCCGTGTCACTCAGATAAGGCTCTATTAAAGTGTTCATGTCCTCATGTCCTTCATGCCATACTGGGAGTAGACTGACCATAGACAGATGCTGATGTAGACACAGTTAATTCTAAATAGACCATGTACTCACATTTTCTAAAGTAACAGCTGTAGAGGAAATCTGTAAATCACTGTTCGCTGTGACTCCAGTGTTAATCTTGTTTTCATGCAAAATCATGTTCTGAACATCAGTCAGCGAGTTTTCACTGCAAACAGATGCATAAAGACCTTTGGGTAGTGCTCTGCTCCTCAGTTGCTTGCACACGCATGGAGCCATCTGCTTTAAGGGGCTTGTAACCTCTTGGTTGAGTTTCAAGCATGAAACTACGTTTCTGTCCAGTGAAACTATGGAGTGAACCAATGCAGGACTTACTTGCAGTGTAGCGTTACACATCAAAGTAGTGCTATTCTGTGGCTTTATGGTGTTAGCATAACAGAACTAGTCCCACAGAACTAATCCTAGGGCGTTTGAGCTTTCATGAATTACATACAGTGAGAAGTATTTTAAACATGGATAAGGTGTCATATCTATTTAAGTATCTGTGTAACCTTGTCCTAGACTGCTTTAAATGTAGATGCTCCCAGGTGCTTTTATGTACCCTGAGACTTCTGTTAAGCATCTCAGTATGCCCAGCAGTCTTTGCAACAGCCAAGAACTCAAGTGAAAACAGGAAGCTTCTTAAACCTCCAATAAGGGATTATTTGAATTTTTTTTTCTTGAGGAAAAAAAAAGATAAATTCACAAGAAGTTTGTGTCACTTTTAAGCCTAGCAAAGCAGATTTTAGTAATTGTTGGAGCTTCAAGATCAAAGGCATTTAAAATCAACAACAAAAGGAGTGTAAATAGCTTTGTAAAGCTTTACAGAATCTTTATTACAAGTAAACTAGATACTGTATGTCTGGATATGTTGCCAGAAAGGATCTGAAGGGACTGCAGAGGTAGAAGCTTTGGGAGTCTTCCAGCTGTGTCAAGTAATGCCTTGCATTGTTATGTGGGCAAGGCTGTTTTCCTTGGCCGTAATTTAGGGAGGATTGTGTATGTTATCACCAACGAATTAGAACTTGAATAACAAGTCTCGGATATAATCATCGTAATGTATTCCTGTTGTGAAGGGACAGAGGGGAAAGAAGACTTATTGTAAAATATTTTAAAACTGTTTGATGAAAAATCCCTATCACTTAGTTCCTTAGAATAGCTCTTCATTTAGCTGGGTAATTTTTGTTGAGTGATTCATACTCACATACACAGCTTATGATGCCTAGCTCAATCATACTATAGCAGTGGGCTCTTTATAGTGTGCTGCTTGGTAGCTCATGTCTGCTTTGAGTTCCACACCAAAATGCAATAACTGAACGTGTCAGGCTGTCCCCATAAAATAGAAGTGAATGAAGTAAAATTCATTACAGTGTTTTCTCCATATTGTGTACCTTCCTGAAACAATTACTCTACATGGATCTTTGGAAAGCAGTGCAACTGCAACTCATACACACTTGCGTATATGCTTACAACTATTTATGTATCAGAACTTATCTCCTCCTTGCTTATCATTGTGCTTATTTGCTAAAGGTGCATATATGATGGTGTAAGTAGTAACATCTCACTAGGCCTTCAGGCAGTCACACTAGGTAGCATTTGTAAGTTTTCAGTTCAGAAGTCTGAAAAGCGGAACGTCTTTCAAATGATGAAGTGGATAAGCTGGGAATTTTGAAAACAAACAAGCAGTAAAAACTGAATAAATTCTGCCCTGTCTGGGTAAAAACTGTGAAGAAGAAAAATTTTAAATACATGGGAATGAAAGAAATGCAATCTCATGAGCAAGAGGGATGATAGAGGTGAATGTATTCTCGGTGGCAATATACTGAAATGTCAAACAAAACAGGAATGGCTTCTGTTTCTTTGCTCTTTTGTTCTTTCTTAATTTCTTCCATTCTTGAATCTCTTTCTCCCTTCCTTCTCCTTTTTCTTTTCAAGGGAAAACTATCATTTGATTGAAAACTATAGCATTCACTGGAAACTTTTAATTTATTTTAATCTCCCAGATAGCCCCCAGTCCAAGCAGACTTGGATTTTTGCATTCCTTGGGTTCCCAGCAGTTTCTGATTGCTGACCGATGACCCCACTTGCATCTTTTTATTTTTTCTTCTTCTAGTTGCACCTAAACCTAAAATCAGAATTCTGATTTAACAACATTTTTGATAAGTTTAAAAATGTTAATGCTTTGAGAGAATGAGGTGGCTTGTTCAAACTTCTTTTTAGTGTCTGACAATATAACAAAGTCATTAGAAAGACATGCAGTGAATGTGTTGCTGAGTTTCCTAATGCACAAAGTTTTTGTGGAACATAGTGCTGTGGGGTCATCTGATAATTACCTTCTCAAGTAACATGTAGTAGGTCTTGGTGCACTGCACCAAGATTCAGATTCAGAGGCATTTGCATTGTCCTGCTCTGAATCATAGTGCTTCATATGACGTTTGAATGGACAGCTATGGGGGATGTGTGCTGAAAGTCCCTAGGTCACATCAACAGTTTCAAACTCTCACTTAATTCTTTCCATTTTTATTAGGATCTCTTCAAAGTCAGCTACACACCCTCTTTCAAATTGTTTAAAGTTCAGATCTGTATCACCTGCACAGCACTCACAAATGACTGGACAGCTGGTATGCTAATTGCTACCTCACTAAACTGACAGTAAGAGTATGTATCTTTTTGTTCTTGTTAACATTATTGCATAAACACATTTTCCTTTGACCATAGATTTTTATTGTCATGGCTTTTGAGTAGATTTTGCTGCCTTCTTCAAGTTTTGCAATGCCTATGTACAGCACCTTGCACCTTAGGAACTAGTTAGTCCTCAACTGGGGACCATCCCTGACAGTGAAGAATAAATACATTTTATTTCAACGTTTTTGGCTTTGTTTTGTTCTCATTCAGAAGAGATTTTGTAGCTATTTATCAATTCCTATTTGATACATTCCCTTTTTGCGGCTATTTTAAGCAGCTTATTTGTGGGAAACACAGTTCAGTGTCTTACCAATAAGCTGCTACACAATATAGGAAACAAATCCTTACCTGTTATGAATTATGTGTTTAATTTCTGGACCCTGCCACGGGGGTCCATCTTGGGACCAGTGCTCTTCAACATCCTTATCAGTGATCTAGGCAGTGGGATTGAGTGCACCCCCAACAGGTTTGCAGTTGACACAATAGAAGGAAGGAACACCCTCCAGAGGGGCCTGAACAGGATTGAGAAGTGGGCTCATGTGAACCTAATGAGATTCAACACTTGGGTCAGGACAATCCCAGATATGAATACAGAGTGGGAGAAGAGCTCATTGAGAGCAGCTCAGTGGAGAAGGACTTGGGGTTCCTGGTGGACAAAAAGCTGGACATGAGCCAGCAGTATGTGCTTGCAGTCTGGTAGGCCAACAGTATCCTGGGCTGCATCAAAAGAGGGGTAGCCAGCAGGGAGAAGGATGTGATTGTTCCCCTTTACTCTGCCCTTGTGAGACCCCGTCTGAAGTACTGCATCTGGGTCTGGGACCCCCAGTGCAGCAGAAATGTGAAGATGTTGGAGCAGGTCCAGAGGAGGGCCATGAAGTCAAGGCTGGAAAACCTCTCCTATGAAGAAAGGCTAATGAAGTTGGGCTTATTCAGTCTAGAGAAGAGAGGGCCCTGGGGAGACTACATTGTCGCCTTTCAATCCGCCTTACTTGTGCGGAAATCTGATAGTGATAGGACAAGGTGGGGATGTCTTCAAACTAAAAGAGAGGAGATTTAGATTAGACATTAGGAATAAATTCTTTCCTCAGGGGGTGGTGAGGCACTGGCACAGGCTGCCCAGAGAAGCTGTGGATTCCTTGTCCCCGGAGGTACTCAAGGCCAGGTTGGATAGGGCCCTAAGCAGGAGGATCTGGTGGATGGCAACACTACCCATGGTAGGGGGTTGGAACTGGGTGGGCTTTAAAGTCCCTTCCAGTTTAAGCTGTTCTATGACTCTATGATTCTAAGTCTCTATAGACAATACATGCTAATCTAATTGAAATGTAAGGTGTGTGAACTGCCACATATCTTAATAGCTCTACAAAATTTAGCATTGAAGAGTTGGAGTAGTTTGCTTGTTTGCTTTCCCATGCTGAAGTGGTAGTTTTGCTTAAAGAAAAATGAACAGGGGTGATTTGAACACTTTTGCTGCTCTGCATACTTTGCAGAGTAGGAAAAGACATAATTTAAAATGGCTATTGTGCTGGAGATTTCTGGAATGTTAGGCATTGCGTGTTTGACTTTGGCATTTTGTCATCAAAAACTGGAGCAGAGCACAGGCTCTCAGATAGACAGGATCTTGAGCTCCTGTAAAAATAAGCTGGCAAACAAACCCCTCTAGTAAAATGCTGATGCTGGAAAAGAAACAGTCATCACTTCATTATGCTACTTTTCTCAGCATGTCTCATTTATTTCTGAAAGTAAAAGATGATGGCCAGATAAGCAAGAGCTGTGATAAGGTGCAATCCTGGCCTCGATGAGATGGAGTTGGTGTCACCACTGGGTCAGCCATTCAGCCATGAAAAATCCCATGGATGTGGCCAAGTTGCTGATGGCGGTGGCCAGAAAATGGCCTTTTACCTAAGGCATCTGTTTCCCCTCTCTTTGTGCTCTTGTGATCGTACTGTGGTGTGGGAGTCTCACTTGGGAATCTAGGCTTTTAACTACACTGCAGCCAATCCACTGCCATTTCTCCTGGTCATTTTTCTCACGATGTTTCACTTCTGATTTTTGACCCCATGTGTTTTTTGATTCCAAATCTGTATGGTTCCTAGCCACATCTGCAACATTTTCTTAATTATCTGGCATGCTTGCCTTTAATAGGGATTATGTGTTTTTAATGTGTATTGTATTGGATGCTTGTGCAACAGGAAAGCAGCAGGAGGAAATAGGAGTAATGACATACCAGAAAATAAAGCAACGCAATATTTAGCAATTGAGTTTATAAATTACAGTTTTAGTTTAAAGAAATTGACTGTCAGACTCTGTAGAGTACTAACTGCATTGTGTATTACAGTTTGCTCATGGTGACCTGCACAGCAGAACTTCCTTAAAAGACAAACGAAAAGTGAGACCAGAGAAGCTTGTTTTAAAACAAACACTTAGCAATCCTGGAAATGGTAACTCTGGTGATGCTGCAGAAGTGGCAGCTTCTTTCTTATCGTACCAAAAACGCTGTATCAGGGAAATATCATTCTTGGGTCTTCTACCAGTAATGTGTTCTGTGTGTTATAATAGTGTGTAGATCAGCAATAACAGTTGTTTGCTGCTGCTTTTTTGCTATATTCAGTAGCTGTTGTCTCCAAGTGTAGTACAGTGTGGTCTCTGCTGCACATATTTTTAAACTTTTATCTCTTGTAACATCCTTGAGCCTGGCTATCTTAAGGTTACCAGAGTGCAGCATGTCCTGTGCTCTGCACTCTCATCGTGTCATTGAGCTGCTCTGGTGTGCTCAGGCAGCTCCTCTGCCATCACCCAGGCTGTGCTAGCTTTCCCCCTCCTGTCTTCTAAAACACTGGAGCAGCAACCAAGACTTAATCTATAATGCTCTATTGAGTGAAATTTCCAGGGGGCATCCAAAGACTGTGACTGTGCTTTGTGGTTGTGGCTGTGTGACCCCTCATCCTCTGTGGACAAGATTCCTGGTATCCAGTGGTGTTTGCAGAGCTGTGAGGCTCCATAGACCACACTCCTTTGGGTCCCTAAGCTCCACGAGGGGCAAGGAGGCTCTGTGAAGCTTCAGCTTATGTGAGCTGCTACTGGAATATTTTTAGGGGACTGTAAAAAGGAATTCCTCAAGTTACACAGAGTTTCAAAACTCAGATAGAGTGGTTTTGGCTTGTTAGTAACGGATGAGATGAAACATAGAATTTTCTAACATTTTCAGTCCCTTCATCATCTCAGCAGGAACCCAGCAGGCGGGATGTACAGTGATTTGGAAATTTCTGTGTTCAGTTCCTAGAACAGCTGAGTCAGCTCCAGGGTTTCTCATGGCTGTGTTTTTAGCTGTCTGTTACATAGGTGGAGATAGGACTGCAAACTGCCAGTGGTGATAATAACGAACATATATTTGTGGTAATTAGATATTGATTTATCTGGAGTTAAACAGTACTGTTGTTGGCACGATCACAAGAGCTGGGATGCGTGGAGATTTGATGTTCTCATTGTGGCAGTTGTAGAGCAATACTGAAAGCTCATAAAACTGAAGGCAAGACATATTACCAGACCAATTAAATGCAGTATGTGTTGCGGATACAAATGTTTGCAAGCTGTAGAGCTTATTCGGTCATCATTTTTGACCTTTCAGTATGAATTCTTTTGATTTTCCATCACTTTTTAATGCAGGACAGTCAGCTAGGGAAAACTCTGTCAGACATGACTTCATATAGTCCCCAACTTCAGTCAGACTTCCTAAGTCCTACTCATTTAAACCAATGTGGTCTTACCAGAGTAATGCACAGAAGTTAAGTTTTCCTTTGTATATGATGGTTAGAAAGATAAAAAAAGTGAATCTCTACACAAATGTCCTTTTTTCTTCTAGTTTTGATACTAAAACAGAGCTTAGATAAATGATTAGTGCATCCTGCTGAGTGGCATTTTGTTTAATGACGTATTTGCAGGTTGCCCCATCTTTTTGCCAGGAGATCACATGGGAAAAGGTCTAAGGATTTTTCTGTTAGTTAGAGCCATAGGAATAGAAGTAAGATAACTTCATTTGCAACCAGAACAGTTAAAACACAGATAATTTTCAGCTGCTGACATTCAAACCAAATTCTCCCTGACCAGTGTCTAATAAACCGAAGCTTTAGCTCTTCTCTAGTGCTGTTTGCACAGAGGCTTGTTGGCATGATGCAAATGCAAAGAAAATAACTGCCTAGCTTCACTTTGACATTTTCATTAAGATTAGACTTTATGATCTTGCATCACAAAACCCGATCCAAACCCATGCAGAGCCTGCTTTTGCAGTAGAAAGCTGCTGAGCCCAACTGGTGAGGGGGATTCTTACTTTCTGTAAATTAAAGAGGAAAACGTACACATTTTGAGCTTTTATTTAATCCTGTTTCACTGCATCACCAGTTCTCAGTGAAGCCAAATTCAGCCGGAAGGGTTGTGCCCCGATACCAGTAAAGAAGGCTGAGCTGGTGCCGCACGTTAGCTTTTTGTCACAGAAATCCTCTCATCTCACAAAGGAAATGTTAGTCAACTGGTGACTGACCCAGCAACTTACTTTACTACGTATTTTCTTTCTTTGCGACTGTGTTCAGTGCGCTATACAACTTTTACATTATTGAAAGCTGTTAGTCAAGTTCCATTACTTTCTTGAAAAGCACAACATACTTATCTGACTTCCCTCCATCTCTCTTGCTGAGCAGCTTAATTAAAAAGTTGCAAGCCACTATTTCCTTTACACTTTTTATTGTGACTTCTTTTAGCACCATGGCACAACTAGTAATAAGTAACAAAGGCACGTACCACAAACAAATGTCAGGTCTTACAATTCTCATTAATAATATGATTGAAAATTAATCTCATCTCTCTGTTTTTGTTCTGATGAAATCCTGGTTCTTTCTGTCAATTAAAATCAGGATTTCGTCTCTAGAAACATGACCCTATGCAAAAAAAAAAAAGTACATCTATACATTTTATGGGCAAATTGGTGGCTATAATAGCTTTTTTTCTGTCTCACCTTCTTTTTTTCTGAATTAAAGTTTCTGTCAGAAATTTCTTCTGCTCATAGGTACTGTGTTATATCATCATGTCAGTTCTTCATTTTCTTTTGGATAAAGGCTGCAGGGAGAACTTCTCTGCATTATCCATAACTCAAAATTGTTAAAGCTCCTTTCCAAACACATTAAAGTTTCAAAATTCCTTTGGAAATACACACATCAGAACTAGCCTTGCATTCTGTTTGTGGTCTTGCCAGTGCCATACCAGGGAGCAATGCCACTTTTCTACTTTGAATTCCTCTCATATAACTGTAGGTTGAATAGGTTGGTTGCACTGTAGCATTGGGAGCTTCTGCTCTAATGTTTTTATTTATCTATTAGTTGGGTTTTTTTAAAAAACCATTGCCTTAAATACTGCCTTTTGTCAGTGGCAGAACTGTCAAAGTTCTTCAAAGTTTTCTGAACTTAATTGTGCTAGGTGGAAAAAAACCCAACAATTTATTTAGTCTTTATTTAGCTTATTTATTAGCTCTTTATGTTACTAAGCAAAGCTGTTCAAGAGTGTTTATTAAACTGATAGCAAAGCATATCCGTAACCTTATAATTAATAACAACATTTATTACTTTCTGAAGATTTTTAACAGCTGTCATGATCAATAAAGAAGTACTGTCCTACAAAATCCTTATAGACCGGGAGGTGTTATTTTCCTTGGAAGTGGAGAAACTGAGTCACAAGTTCATTGTGGTCAGAGTGTACCCAGCCCAGTTTCACTGACTCCACAATCCATGATCAGTTCATCCTTCTTGTCCTGCTCAGGAGAATAATGTTTTATATTCAATGTCTCTTCATCACAATGTTATTCTGAAAGTGCTTCTTTAACTGCGGGGTCACACATGCTTTCAGAGCATTGCTGTGCAACTCAGTGGCTCTACCAGGGCATGAAAAGGACTGAGGCAGCATGAATCGCATAACACATCAGGTCTGCATTCCTTGGCCCGAGGAGCAGGATAACACCACTGCTGTCCAGGCCTTCTGTTTTCATCATTCTCCATTTCCTCACTATTCACTTATGAAACAAATGTTGAAGTGCTTGCTGCTGCATATCCTCCTTTTATCTTTTTATTTATAGAGCAACTGTTAGTTAAGGTTGTGAAGCTATCATTATTTTTCCCTTGTGAAAAATAAGATCAAACATCAGCAGATGAAGACTTCCAAGCATGTGCTTATGAGTTTGTTCTCAGTGACTGTTTAGGCTCCTTTGGCTCCCTCCTGGCACCCCTTTGGCTTAGCAGCCCCTGCTCAGTGCAGCCTGCTGTGCTCCAGCACAGCACCTCAGTGCACCCACTGGGAATGGTCTGAGAACTGGCAGACCCTGCTCGATAGATGCTCTTCAGCCTTTAGAAGTCCTGTCAAGTCTACTAAAGCATCTTTTGATTTTTATGGTGGAGCACATGGTTGCTGAGGGCCCCACAGGACTTGCTTAATCCTGTGCATCTCCTGAGGAACATGTTGTCCTTGTCACAGTACATGTGCCATGCTCTGCAGCCTGCTCCCCTCAGCATCCACAGTGAATTTTAGAATGAATGCTGTGGCAAAGGACCATTTGTGATGTTCCCTGCTCTGCTCAGGTTGTTCCTCTGACTGCAGCCAGTTCCACATAGCCCACACTGGATCACAAGCCCTTGGATCACCACTTTCTGTTCCAGTCCTCAGTGTCTGTCCTGGCTGGAAACAAAGGTAGGAGATTTTCTTCCAGCTGGAGCTGGGAAGAGATCAGTGCAAACTGTGGAGAAGCTGAAGGGCTCTTCATCTGAGGGTTTCTTCGTCTGGCTCCATGCTGCATTGAGCTCCTCTGCTGCACCCAGCTCCCCCTCTGCTTTGCGTGCCAAAATGCTGCTGCAGGAGAAACCCTGTGGCCTCCTGCAGCTCCACAGCTGCGTTGTCCACTAAGGACAATACCAAGAGAGGGGAAGATGGGAGATGGGACTTTCTTATTATTATTTTGGGGCTATTGTTTGTTTTTTTTTTCTTCTTTAGGATATGCATCAATCTTTACAGAGTTAGAAATGTTGGTCCTACCCCAAATCTCAAGCCAGAAGCCAGGTCGGGTGCCTGCTTTCTGCCATCCCAGTGCCAGCTGTCCTCCATGGCAGCAAACAGTTAAGGAAAATACTAATGCCCAGCTTGGCTAGGGAGTGTTAATTTCCCTTCTTTCTCACATCCATGATCATAGGTCTCCTATTCCTCTAGTTTTTTATTGTAATTATGAGTTGTTGTAGGGCATCTTTTCAAATGTGGCCCTAGCATTTGCAGAAGGGGACGCTGCTCGCTGTGTGGCCCTTTCATGCTCTTAGTAAATGCCACACTACAGTGTCATTATGCTGTGTTTATTTTAAAAGTCTGAAGTCCAGAGCTATGCTGGTTAACCCACCACCTTTGTGTAGTCTGGAAATGTTAAAACTGTAAATTATTATAAACAAAGTGCCTTTGGGGAAGCTTATGTACTGTGGTTATTTAAGTAGTCCTATAGATTTTTGTCTTAGCGTAGTGCTTATAGATTGTATATCTGATCAGGGAAATGCCCCACAATTCACTGAAGAACAAAGCTAAATTTAACATTTGATGCTTTATATATAAAATTATATTTTGTATTTTATTATATATTACCTATATATGCCTTTTAAATTTGGATTTCAACTTAAAAAATAATTTTACTTTGCTTCATCTGCTGTCCATATGTAGCTATTTCAGCGAATACACATCACTAAAGGTTTAATTGAATCAGTGCCATAGTATAAATATATAATTGATGTATATGTACATTTCTCATTCCAATAGCTTCTAAAAGATATCTAAGTGACCATTAGAATAATTTAACAAGAAAAGCATTTTTTTAAAGTGTTTTATGAGATGTGTGTTCTCCCACATAAAATAGAATGGGCTGGAACTAATTTTCATTGCATGTTTATGGTTAGTGGTCAAAAATCTTCAGTCTGTGCAGAACCATTTCCATACCACTGACCCATCTGTTTTAAAGAGACCTTGTCTTGAATAATACATAATATTTGGTCATTGAGGAGGAACTCCCACAGACCATTGTATATTCAGTGCATCCTTGAAATGTTTAACCTCTGGATTTGAAAGGTTCAGCGTTGCAGTTTCTGGGCATCTTTAGCCCTCCCTGAATATTTTGCCAAAGTAGATAAAGTGCATGCCAAGTAAACTGCTTCAGTTTCCAACCACAGCCACGAGGAACAAAGTGAATTAAGGCCGGAGCCTAAATTTCTAGGCAGAAGTAATAAAGCTTCTCTTTGTTGAGGTTTTAGATGCTGCTTTGTTCTCATATGCCCCAGTGAAAAAAAAGATGTGTCTTTTAAAAATATATATTACAGACACTTAATCTTGGTTGCGTCTAATGTCTTTCAATATTTTTAAAAGAAATTCCAAGTGGATGAGTTATTTATGTGTTTAGCTTTTATTTTCCATTATGTCTTCTAATAGATTCCAGATCTCATCCATATTGTAATGGCTTCTGTGTTACGGAGCAGCACAATTTACTGGCTGAAATATCCATTTTTCTCGCCTCTGACATGAAAGCCTGATAGACCCATACTATAAATTGTTAACATGTTTGTGAAAGTCCATCCCATCAGCCTGGCTGGCTGCGTGCAGGCTCCACCAGACAGGAGGAGACCCCGGTGTGCTTTGGCGCACCTGGAAGCATCCTGTTATTCCTAGCATTCAGGTTAACGCACTTGGAAGACATGATGATTAAAGGCTGTGAATGGAGAAGTGTTCAGACTTGAATTCCTTTTACCTCACTTCCCTCAGCCGACATGTTGAAGCACATGGGGAGTGTAATTTCATAGATCTGTCTGAGACCTGCGGGATGGGGATGGATATGTGAGGTGATGGAAAAAATGAGAGAGAACCCAAACTGCTGTGTTTGCCCCCCCAGCCTCTCTTCTACAGCCATTTTGTACTTTAGTTTATTTTTAATGGTGAGGTTTGTTTGAGACTGTGGGCAGAGCAGGTGGCAGATGACAGAACAGCCCGGCGAGTGGGTGAGTCTGAGCTTACAGCATCTTGGAATTGCCACCCCAACAAGTTCCTGCTTTTATTTCTCTCCTCTGACAGCATAAGCTCCAGGAATTGTACCAGAGCATTCTGTGCTCAGGAATTATTCCATAGAAAATGTGAGAGAGCCTATAATTAAACACTTGTGCACAGAAAGCAGTACTGGGAGAATAAATTTGGTGCCTGTCTCTCCAAAAATGGTTGAAACCGTAAATCATCTATAGAATAGATAATCATAGATAGAACAAACTGTAGCTGCATCTGCTGATTATTTTCTCTTCAACCTCTTGTGTACAATTAAGAATTCAGATTTAACAGCTGGGAATGATTTTCAAATGTTGATCAGCAGCAGAAAGTTCTATTCAGAAACTTCCATCAGTTCTTTTATCTCCACAGTTCATTATTTTTTCTTGAATGGCTTAGAAAAGATAGTACTTGACCTGCTCTACACTGAGATAGTGATCATTATAAACTCTGATATGGATTTATGCTTAATGATCCATCTTATGTGGCTGAGTTCAACACCAGACAGACTGAATATATGTCAACGGGCTAAACTTTCTTTGGTCAAGAAACTTTTGTCTGTTAATATTTTATTTTTCTAGGGAAGTGTTTTTCAAAGGTTTTTAGTTAATAGTTTTGGTGAAGAAGCTAAGATATAAAGCTCAAGTGAGAGCCTGTCAAATTAAGGTTAGAGACGATGCTCAAGAGCTGTGTAAAAGCTGAGAGCAGATATTAATACAATCACCCATCATTATACACTCTGCTTGGTGCAGAGTTCTGGGTATAGGCACAGCAAAGCACTGAGCTGATAGGTCTGTGTAGATTGTATGTAGATAAGGTCTCACGTATCACTGTGCACCACATGCGTGTGAATTCAAAGCATTTGGCATTTGGGGAGTCAAAAACAGCCGTTCCAGTTTTAGGACTGAGGTTTTATAGGTTTGTGTTTTGTCGGTATTTTTGTATTCTTTTAGTAATTTAATTATTTACATATTTTTAATGAGCCAGCAAACAGGTACTGGGTGGATTAACTGAATGTGTATGCGTGTGCACTTACACACTTTCTTTACAACAGCAGATACTCAGAGGTCTTTCCTCAGTCTAGCAGAGTGGACTGTGCTTTTCTTTTCTACGGTGAAGGACTATTGTGATGAACCTGACAAAGCAGTTAGTCCTTCTAGAAATTGATTTTAAAAAAAGAAGAGCCCCCAAGGAAATTTCAAGAGGCATGTAAGAATTACTTCTTTGCACCTTTTTAAATTATTAAAAAAATTATAGCAGGGCTTTGTGGGATAATAGCTTCTCTGCTTTTATATTGTACCTGGGGATGAAAAATTTCCAAGGGTAGAGTGGTGGACTAGAGATTTAGTCTTATGAACAAAGAAATGTTAAACCCTTCAAATTCAAACAATTCAAGGGACTGTCTGCACCATAGGGCTTTATATATCTTTTTGTTTATAGATTTACAAAGTGAGTTCTGAGAGGTTGTCTTTGGGTTTTCCTTTGGAGTGCAGCTGCAATATAATTGTCAGGTACATATCAGGGAAGAGAGAGCACAGAGGGAAAGACAGCAGTGATGACTGTTTTCAAATCATACATTTTTATACTGTGGGAAGAAAGCAATTACAGAAAGGTTAGCCTAGCTTATTATTCATGAGTTTTCTGAGCTTTTAAACAAATTGTTGTGCAAATGCTTATAATCTCATCATCTTCTGTCTCTCAGAAGGTGCTCACATCCCCACACATGCAATAGATTGAGCAAACTTCCAAAAATAGGCATACTGTTTGTGCTTGCAGTTCCAGATGATCTTGTTATGGCAACCAGAGTTATCTTTGGGCCTCGTGGATCCTTTTCACACAGTTCCTATTACAGCTGGAAGCTGCTACTGTACTTCAGAACAGCCCTCTCCTTTTTGGGCGCCGTGCTTGGGTTTCAAAGCCAAATGCAATTAAGTCATCCTGATTAGATCACTAGAGCCTTTAGAGAAATCTGCTCAGTAACATGCCTGAACTTTCACTATGGTTTCAAATGAATAATTTTTTGGTATGTGACTTCTCTTTGAAATGTGGAGCGCTCTCTTTGCCTGAAGGGGTATCTGGTTTTGTATAAACATGGAAGGTTTCAGACCATTTGAGGGACACAGTGCAGAATAATTTCAAATGTGCTAAAGGTCCGAAGTGCGTATTTCAGCAGTGTTAGTAACAGTGTTCTGCAGCAACTTCATCTGCTGACAATTTTACAAATCACAGAATCAAAGAGTTGGAAGGGACCTCAAGAGATCAAGTCCAACCCCTCTGCTAAAGCAGGTTCCTTCCAGTAGGTTGCACAAGAAAGTGTCCAGGTGGGTCTTCAGTATCTCCATAGAAGGAGACTCCGCAACCTCCCTGGGCAGCCTGTTCCAGTGCTCTGTCACTGACAGTGAAGAAGTTCTTGCTTGTGTTAGTATGGAACTTCCTGCATTCCAGTTTCTGCCCGTTGCCCCTTGTTCTGCTGCTGCTTGCCACCAAAAAGAGTCCACCCTGGTCAACTTGACTCCCATGCTTTTGATGTTTATAAACAGCGATGAGACCCCTTCTCAGCCTTCTCTTATCCAGGCTGAACAGCCCCAGGTCTCTCAGCCCTTCCTCATACAGGAGATGCTCTAGGCCCCGTCATCATCTTTGTGGCCCTCCACTGGTCTCTTTCTAGGAAATTTTTGAATGGGGGAGCCCAGAACTGGACACAGCACTCATGATGTGGCCTCACCAGGGCAGAGTAAAGGTGGAGGATAACCTCTCTCAACCCGTTCGCCACGCTCTTTTTAATGCCCTTATAATGCTCCAGGATACCATTGGCCTTCTTGGCCACAAGGGCACACTTCTGGCTTGTGGCCAACCTGTTAGCCACCAGGATCCCCAGATTTTTCTCTGTGGAGTTCTTTTCCAGCAGGTCAGCTCCTAACTTGTACCAATGCATGCAGTTATTCCTCCCCAAACGTAGGACTCTGCACTTGCTCTTGTTGAACATCAGGTTCCTCTCTGCCCAGCTCTCCACCCTGTCCAGGTCTTGCTGAATGGCAGCACAGCTTTCTGGTGTGTCAGCCACTCCTCTGAGCTTCATATAATCAGGAAACTTGCTGACTCTGTCCCCTCATTAAGGTCACTGATGAAGATGTTGAACAAGACCAGACCCAGCACCAGCCCCTGGTGAACACCACTAGTTATAGATCTCCAACTAGAGTTTGTGCCACTGATCAGAACCCTCTGAGCTCTGCCAGACAGTTCTCAACCCACCTGACTGTCCACTCATCTATCTCGCACTTTCTAAGCTTCATTACCAGGACGTTGTGGAAGAGAGTGTCAAACAGTTCCTCTTCCCTCGCACATCTGATAGGGCCTTCCAGGCAGCACCAGCTGAGATCTGTCACTCTTGTGTCCTTACTGTATGTGGCCCTGTGTGCATTCAGCACTAAGTATAAAGTCTTTAAGTGCATCTTCGCACTCCCAGATACCTCTGCTCCTGTGATACACCAGGTGCCATCAGAGTAGTAACCAAATGTTGTGAAGGATTGCGCATTGGATATTGAATAGTTTCAGTGCAATAGATAGCTCTGGGGTATCAATTACCAGCACATGTGAATCCTTGAAGAAAATACCACTTTACTTTGAAAATTATGGACAGTTTTGCATGCTGAGTGCCAGCTGCTTTCTTTGGCAACCTCTACTCTCATTGCAACGGTCCTTAGGACAATCTACGTACAATATAGGAATGGATGGCCACCAGATTCATGAAATGGTTTTACCTTTCATGTCTTCATGTAGGTAAGACATGAACTTAAAAGAACAGGGAGCAGATTGAAAGTAATGATGATGAAAATACAGATATAAAACTGTAAAGACAAAATATACAGAAGAAATCCCCTAAGCATCTGATACTGTCAGCTGTGCCTCCACCTACTTGGTGGTAGTTGGCTGGTTTCTTGAGAGCGCCCTGACTTTGTTTTTGTTTGTTTGTTTTCAGTGTTAGAAATTCAGAGAGAGGTACTGAAGACTTAATCACAGCCCAAACTGAGTTAGGCCAGCAGAATTAGACTGCTTGAAAATATTCGAGAGCCAAAACATTTCTCTGAGCTCACCAACGTTGTTGTTTATAGCTCATCCTCAGTTTAGTAAACAGTAAGCAGCTTTTTTTCTTTGCTAAGATCTGAATACTTATTGTCTTGTTTAGTCCTGGGTAAAGCAAACAGTTGCAGCTCAACCTTAAGTAGTGTGATGGGAACTGTGTGCTGTATTTAGCAAGTAAATAAAAGTATGTTCATGAGAGACCTCAAAATGGCCACTGAAAATTCAAAGTAAAGACTGGTAATTGGCCGCATTCTTTCTTTTATTCCCTGGGGCATCAAACTAATAATTGATAGTTAACACCAGGCTGACATTTTGGAGGATTCTTGTTTTAGAAGCCAGACTGTTAAAGCTACTTATTTGCAGAGTTCCAAGCCTTTGTTTGCAGTTCACAGAAATATAACGTTACTGCTTTATATTTTACATAGCTTTGTGCCACTGAATTCAACTATATGAATAGTTGACTTCTTCCTTCCAGCAAAATGTGTACTTCACAGAAAGCATTTTTGTGTGCTTTTTTGAAGCGTTCCAGTTAACATAAGAAAATCAAGAAATTGAATGATGGCCTGAAACATAGTTGGCAACATTTTAGACTTTAGTACTGAAATGCATTTCTTTTGCAGGAAGTTTCCTAAAATGCCTTTCTTTGCAACCACAGCGCCATAAGAATGCTGTGGTACTTACTCTGGAGGTCATATTTATTAACAAGAAAATAGTAATTGGAAAAGAGATAAAGCACGGTCTGTTGCTTTAGAAATTATTCTTTGAATTGGCCAATTTTCAACTGTAAGGAGCTCTCCAAGGATTTTATCCCTTATACCTTTTTTTTTTTCTTCCCAACAGCACACTAGTAAAAGGGTTCTTGTGAGGCTTCTATATTTTCAATAGACAGAGGAAATCTAAATTGCCTCTAGGCACTTTCTTACCTCTAATGAATTAAGCCTGATCCAGAGCGAATACACACAAAATGGAAAGACACAGTTTGGAATTGTGTTTTGCCGTTAATACAGGATGTTGTGAAATAGCAGATTCAGGCATTAGGAATGCAGCACTTTGAGGTGGTAGGTTGTGACTGTACTTGCAGCAATTTGCATAGCATTTTCTGCAGGTCTTTATCAGTTAACTTTTATTGCTATTTCATTTCCCATGATGAAGAAGTGGAAGACCCTTTTCTGGCAAAGAAAATTGTCCCTGTAAGTTATGCTGCTCCAAGAAAGAGTTGCCCTCTTGGATCCTGCTATTCCATATCCACCATAAAGACTTTTAAGTTTAGACTGTTACTGCAATAACTGTTGAGTTGGAGGCTTTGTTTTTCCCTTCTTTGTGCTACCATCAGTTTTAATGAGACAATGTATGACCATGGAGGAGATGGACTGTATCTTGAAAATGAATTTCTCCAGTGCTATAATATATTGTGATTGCACTATTAAAATACTATTTTATTCAAAAAAGAAAATACTAAAAACACTCAACAAATATCAGACAATTTATAAGATCTGTGTGAAGGCTAAGTATGGTCTGGATCAGCTGTTCTGAGCTATGGTCCTTGGAGGGTTTGATGACACTCTGAGGGAGAGACATGATTCTCAACTTACAAATGACTTCCTGCGTGTAAATTAGAAGTTACCTCTATTCCACCTATTTCCATTTATTGTTTTGCCATATAAGCAGTTGCAGTATTTGATGTATGCAGTGCACACAAGTGCAGTTGATGCAATGCCATCACAGGGGCCTTAAGTGAAAGAGTGGTATGCAGTGGGGTAGAGCTCCTTGCTTCTCCTAATAATCTGCCCTGCTTTCATATGAGTCAAGTGGTTGGAGATCTGAAAAAAACTGTTCCTTGCTGATTTCTCTTGGTGTAGTGAGCATACAGGTTTAAGGATGTGTTGCTGTATAGACAAATCCCATGAAAACAGGTGAAGGGTGCTTTCAGGAGCTGTGTTCCAGAGATCCTGCACTGCTGGTGGCCTCCTTCAGACTGCCCAGCATGGAGCAATTTGGGAAAGCCCTGTAGCTACCTTAACTTATCAGAGACACAAGATGGGTTTTATGACCTCATCTTTTAGCAGCCGAGGATGTTCGAAGTGGCTGGCAGCTACTTGCTTTCGACATCTCTGCAGCTGAAATCAGACATATCCCATCTCCTGATGTGTGGTCTGGAGTTGGGAGGCTCATCTGGAAAGCAGTTGGTTCACCTTGTGAAGGTTAGCAGTTGGTAGGGCTTTGTTTGTTTGCTTATTGGACAACATACCAGGAGTACGCAAACTTTTTGCCTGCTACTTGGACCATGTTTGTAACACATCTTTCTCAGTTCAAACACAATAAATGCAGTCGCTGGTGTTGCAGGCTTTAATAATCTGCTATCTATCACAGTACCTCGAGAAGATCTTTCAAAGGGTAAGTACTGTTTTGGGGTTTTGCTCCACTTTAAATGCTATCTAATGCAGATTCATTCTAGACTGTTCATCATCATTATTTGTCTAATATTTACTAAGGCATAAATGGAGTTTAAAGTTGCCGACTTTCAGAAAACATTTTCTTCCAAGTTTCCATTAAATGTTTCATGTAAACAAGACATGCAGGTTCTGTTAACTAGTTTGAAGGAGTTCGTGATGTGAGACTGTAATGTCTACAGAATGCTTTTAAGGATATCTGATGTTTGGGGGTGATTTTTTTTGTGCTCTTAGGCCACAAAAAAAAAAAAAAAATCATTTTAATTTGCTTTTCAGGCAAAAAAGAAAAAAAGAAAAAGCAGAAGAGTATATAGCTAATTTAGAAACACTTTTCTGGATGTACTTCGCTTACTTTTTTTCTCCATATTATTTAGTTGTATGCCTTTCATTGCTCTTGATTGAACAATATCAGTTTTCCTTCCGCACAAAAATTGCCTCAGGTAAAATTGCCTAAAACTTCTCCCTGAGAATTTTCCTAAAGGCTTACCCTTTTTCAGACAAATAGATTTAAATGAATTTTATAAAAAAAGATATTAGATATTAGGAAAGAATCTAAGCGGTCATTTATAACAACAACAAATAGTCCATCCATTTGCATCCCACGGGGGTACACTGAATAATAAATTTCTTGAATTACATCATTGAATTAGAAGAGACGATTAAGTATTGTTGCTACTGGCTATTTTTGCTATGCTTCTCCTGTTAGAGCTCTATTAGAGCTCTAATATCAGTCTTCTCCTATTAGAGCTCTATCTAATAATCAGTCTTCTCCTATTAGAGCTCTATCAGTGATAGAGATGTAACATGGAATTATCTATTACTAGCTTCTGAAATACTCAAACTATTAGTTCTTTTTAGAATTCAGTGTTCCTTCAGAAGAATTGAACGTAAATGCATCTCTTTCAGCAGCATTGTATGACTTGTGTCATTGCCTTATTGGATGCTGTCAAAATTAGTAGCCACTTATTAAGTTCCTGAGATAAGCAGAACAGAAAGCACAGTCAATCCATGTTAAAGCAGACATGATCATCCACTAGATTTTTTTTTTCCACTTGGCTTTCTAATACTACCTAACCTTCAGTGAACTCCCTTTAACATCTGCTTTCATAGAATTCTCTCTAATCCACCTTCATAGTCAGATTGGGGTTTCTGTTTGATTTTTAGAAATGGAGAAATAATGATGCTTCTGGGAATTTCAATAACTAGAGAAAATGACTGACAATGGAGATTTGTTTAAGAGGGTTAAATGGATATTAGGGTAACACAGTCCATGTGAATAGAAGTCTGGAATATTTCACTGTCTTCATAAGGATTTAAGTATTCCCTCTTCAGTTGCTCAGATTAGATTATCTCTTCAGTTTCAAATCACTTTTGCCCAGAGCTTCTACGATTTTTAAAAATTTAGAAGTTCATAGAATCATAGAATTGTTTGAGTTGGAAGGGACCTTAGAGGTCACACAGTCCAACTCCCCAGCAAAGAATGGGGATATCTACACTAGATCAGGTGCTCAGAGCCCCATCCAGCCTGACCTTGAGTGTCTCCAAGCATGGGGCTTCTGCCACCTCTCTGTGCAACCTGTGCCAGTGCCACACCACCCTTGTTGTAAAAATGCATTTCCTTACATCCAATCTAAATCTCCCCTCCTTTATTTTGAAACCATTTCCCCTTGTCCTATCACAGCAGACCCTGCTAAAGAGTCTGTCCTTTCCTTTATTACAGCCCTCTGTAGATACTGAAAGGCCGCTATCAGTTCTCCCTGGAGCCTTCTCCTCTCCAGGCTGCACAGCCCCAGCTCTCTCAGCCTTTCTTCATAGGGGAGGTGTTCCATCTCTTGGGAACATTTTTGTGGCCCTCCACTGATGCACTCCAACAGGTCCGTGTCTCTCCTGTTCCTCAGTCTGTCTTCTGCAGGAATCTACTGAAAAATTTTATGAGATACTTGTCATACACCTGTTACCTGTAAGATTAAATATCTCTGCATCTCCTTTGCGTGTGGATGGTAGTTTATTTTCTACACAGTCAACCTGGATATCACATTCAGTTACAGCCAAGTCATCAATTTATGTTGTGAAAGGCAAGTAGAGTAGTGTAGCAGGGATATACTATACTGTTGTATCTGGTGTAGTATATAGTGTAGTAGTAGTAGTAGTGTCTTAGCATCGTAATTTCTCTCAATCAGAATTGATGCAAATAAGAAGGCAATCTTTTGAGGAAGAAAATGCATTTCTACAATGCACACGTAAATGTTTGATCTCCCGGTTGCATCAGAGAACATGAGGTCTTGGTGTTTGGAAACAGAGAATATGTTTTTCACTGTTTGGATGATAAGGATGTGTGTGTCTATCCAACACAAATAGGCAAGTGAATTATGAGAACCAAAAGGAAAGGGGATGTTGCTTCATGGCCAAATCAGGAATTTTTTCTTTTTGCTTCAGGTGGTAAAACTTAACATGGCATAACTGCAAAGACTATCAACACATGCATTTTCACAAAATAAGGCACCTTCACCCATGTTCAGGTACATAACAAAGACCACTACCACTGCCAGTATATTTTTAAGTCATTTCCTGTAGAAGCATCTATTGGAAGGTGAATTATTCTCAAAATCTTCCTGAAAGAGCAGTACATTAGGATCCATTTTTTCTCCACTTCAAATCTTTTAAGTGCCTTTTTAAGGCTTAGATAAACTCAAAGCAGACAGCACTGTAGGGATGAAATCCTGGCCCTCTCCTAAAGTCTGTAGCAAAAAAAAAATAATAATAATAATAATAAAAAAAATTAGAAATCCATGAACTTCTTCAGACTTAAGACTCCTTTTATGCATGTACCTCTAAACCACGAGACTCGTGTGCTTCCATAATTTCAGTAACCAGGCAAATGGTTAATGCTCAAATACAAACGTACTTTATGTTCTGTCTACAGTATTTATTGGCTAGCAAAGACTGTGCCATGTAGTTAGAAAGGACTGAGACGTAGCTTTTTCAAATGTTGTGTATATCTTTTTTGCTTGAACAGATAGCATTGTCTTTTGCTGAATTTAGGGGAGGAAAGCCATGGAGGAGTATGATTTTAATGAATCTTCACGCAAGAGTAGAAGAAAGTATGTACTGCTCATCTGGCTTTGTCTACTAAAGGTTACTTCATTTTGAATTTTTTACCTTTAAATTTTTCAATTTGGTGTATTTTCAGATGTTTTAGGAATATTAATATATATGTACAAAAAGTAAATAAACAATGAGAAAACATTACAGAAATTCAAACGTACGTTTCTTTCACTACATGTGCCTCAGGCATCCATAAGCTATACCTATTATCTATCTCTTAGGTTTACTTGCTCTTTATTTTTGATAATTTTTCAATTATGAGTGGTGCTAACAGTTGTAATTATAAAGAAAGATTTTCAATGAACAAAGATATTAAGAAGTAAGGATCCCAGCATGAGAAAGGCTTAAGCATCTGAAGAGAAGACACAAACAATGCGAGAAAACAAGATTTTAGAAAGCCATTTCTCTTCATAGCATGTAAGGGTATGGAATTGCACATTCCTTTCTACATGAGCATATTGTATTCCCTCCCCCACTTTTTCCTCTGAAAAACCCTAAGCTGTATTGCAAATTATTATCCACTGGTGCAGGGCCTGGACCCCTTACAAGTTGGAAACCATTTTATATGCTGTAGATTCTTTTCAGTTTTAAAGCCCTGTGTTGGCTTGTGAACAATAATGACGTCAACTCTTGAAATCCAACTCAAGCTCTATACCCTGTTCTGTAAGTCTTGTAAAGCCAGTAGCATCCGTGTATTGTTTCCAAATGGGATCGACTTGAACTGACATTTCTGATGAATGAGCTGACATTGTGGTTTGTTTATTATTGGTTTTTTGTTGTATCCCTTAAATGTGAGTGGATGATTTTGAGAAGTATTTTTTGCAATACGTAATGAAACATGTTACAGTGAGAATGACATACAATATGTGTATTTGTCTCTCCCTATATAAATCTGAAACTAATATTTAAGTTTCCTTATCAATAAAAAAGTACAGTGTCATTTTACAATAGTGATGTCAAGATAATTTTCCATAAACTAATGTTGGCTGGCATTAATTAGTCCCTTGTATCATAGCACTGATATCTGATTGTATTAAAACCAGGATTTACTTAGGACCTTGCAGAATGTCATTGTTTATATATAGAATTATACATACTTCATATTTATCTCACTGATATGAGGTAGCTGATATTATGAGATGATAAGACTGACTTATTCAGCTGGATTCCACTATAATTATTCTATATGCTATTCAAGTGTAAGCTGGCATATGCTGCATAAAGGCATTTCTGAACTTATATCTCTCCTGTAATTGTGTAGATGACAGCTGAGTGTTTAGGAAAAAGGCAGAAGATAATGAATTCAGTTAATAACAAGACAGGCAGGCTTTTTATATTTGATGTTATCCAAAATTTTAGGTGTTCTAAGAAAAAATCTAGGAGACAGAACCTCACTACTGTGCTGAGACTCCGTGACCCTTACAAGAGGTTAAGAGCAAACTTAACACGGTATATAAATGTGATACTTTTCTAAAGTAGGTTTTCCCTGCAGTGTGCTGGAAACTGTTCATGAGTTAATTATTCCTGAAATCTTGTAAGGTTGATTGGTATGGTGAACTCTGCTTTACATGGTGAGCCAAGGGCAGGAAATGTGGTTTTATTAAGGACAGAAATGGGAACCTAAGCTTGGTAACTCTCAGGCCAGGAAAGCTGAGACTGAACATCTTTCCATACCTGCTTAAACTGAAAAAAGATTTGGAATTTTGGGGTGTGGGAGAGAATTATAGCAACTTTGGAAGATTGCTGCTGTGAATAGCATACAGTACATAAGCAGAACAATTGACCCATTTCTCTGTGGTCAAGGGAATTCTGGTCAGTGGAAGTTTTTGAAGAGTGCTTTAGTATATGAGGAAATGATAAAAGAACACCTGACAGTGAATAGTTTTGCCACTACAATTCTGCATTGATTCATCTTACCAAGATCACCCTTGATGAGTGTTCTCCAAATCATTTCTCCACTACAACCTATTTGCTTAAAAGAGCTCAGGTCCCTTGAAGCACATAAATGAAGTAGTTTCTGGCTTTCCATAAGAGCTGAGAACAAATGTAGTGTACTGGGTATAGTTCTGTAGCATCATGATGCAGGTAGGTATTATACTTCACAAGCTCTTGCCTAAAATTTCAAGGTTAGTAGTTAAAATGGTAGTTGTTGGCAGATACCTGTAGTACCCATAATTTAGAGTTGTTAGAAAACCTGATGCTGATGTGTCTTATGAAGGAATCCAATAGAAGGATAGAACATAATCTGTGTAAAGCCACAATTTTTATCATGCTCTCCTATATCTTTTTATTTTGGGTCAGGAGGGAAGAGCAACTCCTGCAACAGTGATTACTTTGAGTAGCTTTTATAAGGTTTAATTGGATGAGCTGATTACTGCTTAGAAAATCAGGTACATTTAATCAATAGTGAAAGCCAAAATGAAGTTTAAAAAGAAAGAACATATGAAAGAAACATTACCTTTAGTCTGAGCAGTGGATGAAGACAAGGCCATGCGCTTCTCAGCATTTCAGAAGATGTTTTTCTCTGTAGACCATCAGTTGTCATTGCATACACCATACTGTGCTTTTTGATGGTGGCTGTTGTATGAATAACCATATCAGTGAGTTCAAATGAAGTTGAGAAGAAAATGCCACAGAAAAATGAGAAAAAAAAAACAGTATTCCTTAAACATCATACTTTTTCTTTATTCTTTCTTTTCAAAATTCTGGAGACAGCTCATGCAATTATTTTCATTCTTAGATCATCAATTGTTTCTTAATTCTCTTATAAAGATTCATAATCATTTTTTGTTGTTTATCTTAACTGATGTATTGTGATTTCAAGAAGAGATTATAGTGATAGGGAGAAGGGAATGAGTAATAGGAGAGACAGACTATTGGAAACAAAAATAGTGTGTTTAATTGTCTCAATTTCTAAAAGTGAAACAGTTACAATAAGAATTGTAGAGAATATTCTTGCCATTTAACTCAGTCAAGTTTAGTGTCTGAATCCATGTTTAATCTGCCAGATACTTCAGCTGTTACACATAGATAGCTCTAAAAGTAATGACTTCTATTTATTTCCATGGAAACTACAACAGATACAAAGAGCACAACAATAACTATTTGATGGAGCAAATTCTCCACTACAAAACACTATTTTTCAACAGTCACCACCATTAGCTATGCATTTTTGCCAGCAATGAACAAGAGACTGCACATTGCACATATAAAAATCTGCACCCACAAAGGTGACCCACTGTTTCACAGCTGCTATGAAGATCATTTTTATGAATCATCATTACTAGGAAAATGTAGTCCATGAAGTCCATCCTTCATCAGCCCAAATGGATGGAATTTAGGAAGCACAAAATCCAGACTGTACAGCGGGTGTGATAGGACAATCCAGACAAGATTGGTAATGTGCTCCACTGTCTTCAAACTGGTATGGGACCAGGCATTATCGTGTTGCAAGAGAAAGGTTGTCTTGTTGTCTGGCCCGACTCTGAAAGTTTGAGCCTTCAGCTTAAATAGTGTTGTAATGTAGTGGTCAGAGTTGATGCTTTGTCCGGATTTCAGGAAATCCAGAAGGATCACCTCTTTCCTATCCCAAAAGACAGTGCACATGACTTTGACCACTGAGGGCTGCATCTTGAACTTTTCTTCCAGTGGGGAATTCACATGTTGCCTCTCCGTGGACTGCTGTTTTGACTCCAGCCTGTAGTGGTGACACCACATCTCATCACCAGTAATGATGTGATCCTGGAAACTGCCACCTTCAGCCTTGTATTGGTTCAGTAGCTCCTGACAAACTTGCAAATGTTGTTCTTTCTGTTTCTGTGTGAGCATCTGTGGGACCCACCTGGTGCAAACTTCGCGATATTCTAGCATTGCCACTATCATTTGCAATGCATTGAAACTGATACTCAGCTCTGTACACAGTTCCCTGGTCATAATTACTGTGGATGAGCTGCTTGAGACAGTCTTCATTTTGTGGTGTGACAGCTGTGCATGGCCACCTGAAACGTGGAGTGACAACAGAAGAGAGAAGACTGTGAGTCTCTAGAGATCTTCTGTGCTCCTTGATGACCAATCAGTTATTAATTTTACAGGTGTAACTATTTTGTTTCCCTAAAAATTATGATTTGGAATATGACTTGGATTTCCTTGAGATGTTTTAAAAGTTCACTTTTTCTAGTTGTTAGATTTGAATGTTTATTAAGTATTCTATAAAATTGTATTATTTTAGCTTTCATCCTCCCTGAAGTTGAATGAAGCACAGTTCTTCAGTAAGTTTTTTACAAAGGCTGATGGGAAAAAAACCAAACAAAAATAACAACGTAGAGGAGATTCTTTTTCACTTTCTTTGTTGTTTAGGAATTTTCAAAAATACAGTTTGCCAAGCTAACAAAAGTCATTTTCAGCTCTAATGTTCAATGAGTGAGAGCCAAAGAACTCACTATGAGGGATGCTGTAGCTGTAGGGCCTGCTGAAAATAGTAAATCCTGAAACACAAGAAGTCCTAACATTTCCTGTGGCCTTCTTGCTTTGTTTTCCTCCCTCTGACTGCATTCTCTGCTTACATTTGACCAGTCTTTTTGTTTCTCTGCTTCCTTTTTGGACCCTTCTGGCCACCTCCACTTTTTCAGCAGTTGCATACCTGTTTCCTGCAGGTTGCTTGTAAGTTAACCCTGTAACATTATCTTTGTATTTTCGTGTGATAAAAGACTTCACCCTTTCCCTTTTTTGCCAGATATTTGTGCACTTAAAATTTCTGTCAGAAGAACATCTGTGACCTGAATCAACTGAGTTACCACCCTGATGTTTTCCCATCACTGTTGAACAATAACACTTTCTTGTATCTTCTCTACAAAACCATTGTACACAGGAAATAAGCAGTTGATCCTCATTTCCTTTTCTCATTCTCAAGCTGTTTAAGAGGACCTCTGAGTCAGCATCTCATTTTGTCATGTATCATCATCTACATACTCATCTCTAGCCTGTTGTGCTTTATCATTTACCTCCAGCGTCAGCTGACTGCATGTCTCTGCAGGATCTCACCCAGAGATGTAAGCCTAGGAAACACTAATTGGCACCGTAATGTCCTGGCTAACCTCACTTTGCCTCATACCAAACCTCTGTGCACGTCTCTGATTTTAGCCACTTCTCGTCCTGGCAGCTATGTCATTTTCCTGGGCAACCCATGATAAATGCAGTGTGTTTAATGTATTCTTCCTTTGTAAAGACTACCTTTTCGAAATCCATCAGGAACATAAATCAAGTGACTATCACACAGGCTGAAAAAAAAAAAGAAACCTAGCATTCTCCTCGATTTGTCCACTTCCGCAGCACTGCCAGTACCTCAATGAAAGGCACTTTGAATTGTATCAGCACTGTCAGCAAGAATTGCAGGGCTGCATTCCTGCTGTGGGAGCGCACTGCGCTCCCAACACCATTCTGTGACATTATTTCAGGCTGACTCAGGGGGACAGATGTCTCCTACTAAATCATCAACACAAGTGTCTCAAGCATCTGCTTTTTCCTTTGGAGACTTAACATTTCAGTGTTCAGCAGGCCTGCTCCTACTTTAAAGTGGTGAATACTTTCCTTTGATCTGCTTAGCGAGCAGATCCCACAAGGCAGGCATGCAGTTCATTCACCTTTGTTTTGAAGGGCCTGGAATAATGACCAACACAGTCAGTCAGCCTCGAGATATTAATCCTTGTCCTCCCTAAGTTACTGCATGCTAACCCTTTGAGTACTACCTTGCAGCAGTGTTCACCAGACATTTCTCAGGACTCAGTTTGATGACATTCCCCGCATTCCTGGCATCTTTGCTTTCCTCTGATGGCTCTTAGCTTTCTACACCTTTTCCCAGGGCAACGGCTCACTCTATTTAGGTTCAAAAGCAACATGTTTGGCAGCTGTTTCCTATCTCCATGGTACTTTTCTCCATGGTACTTTTCTCATTACAGCAGATATTGGCTCCTGAAATCATGTTTTCTTCATGTAGCATCCCATCTTGCTCACACCTACTGTTAGAGAAGCTGTGCAAGCATTCATTAGCTGAATGTGGTATCTCTAGCTAAGTCTTCCACTCTTCTCCTTAGCTTTTAACATTTTTTGCTTCTCTCCAGAAGAAATTACTTAAGCTCTATTGTTGATTTTCTACATCTCAACTTTCTACCTGCCCGTATTTATTGGTTTCTTTCATGTTAGCCCAACACTGACAAGAGTTGGTACCACCTGTATTCGTCTTTCAGCAGCAACCTCTGCTCTGAGGGCCTTTGGTGACAGACAGCAAAAAACCCTGCCATCGTCCAGCTCACTGGAACTCACCTCATGCTGGTGAAACTGGTCAAGTGTGGTTCATTCAAACCAGCTGAAGATCTGCTCTCATGTCCGGGATAGAAGGCACAGGTCCTGCATGACTCAGTTTATTAGGAGGTGCAGGATCCTACCTACTGGCCACCAGAGGTTGCTCAGAGCACATTAGTTGAGTGTTCAGTGCTTTACAGCTCTTCAATTCTTAGTAAGTCCCATCCAAGGTTTGTTAATCTTCTGTGGAATTTGCTTCCACATCCTGTTTTTCCCCTCATGTAGGTTATTCGCTCTGGTACCTCACATCTCTGAGGTACATTGATGGAGACAAGGGAAGCTGGAGATGGGGTTTGTCACAGGAACCTGTCCCTGGGATGCGGAGATCGCAGCCCTTGCTGCGTGTGGAAGTTGCTAAGTTCTTCGTGAATTCATTTCCCACCATTGTGTGCTATATATATCCACAGGCATGTCTACAATTAGAAAAATAAAAAATAAAAACTCCTCTACAATCTAGGAGCAAAGGAAGAAATAGATCATTACTGTTTTCCTTCTTTAAATACCCTTTAGGTCACCGGACTGCTGATGAAGGCATCGATGTGGTGTTGAATTTGGAAAGGAATATAGAAAGTTAAGAAATATTTTGGAAAGTTCCAAAGGAGGCCATGCTTCAGGTTTGAAGTCAGACCCAATTGTTGTCAAATTTCATTCATAATAAGGTCTTTATGTCTTGATTATATTTCTCCCATGTAGGCACGTCTGGCTCTTCTGTAGGTGATCCAAAGTTGGCTGCATAGCATCAAGGAGGCCTCTTTTGTCTCTTGGTGCAGAAGTCGGTGTTCTGCTGCACTGCTGGTGTCATTCTGTGTTTGGGTGTGTTTCATTTTTTCCTGCCAGACAGTATTTATTCAGAGATTGCTAATTCTTAATCCTGTATCACATGAAGCACCATAGGATTTTAGAGTGACTCTGGTAAAAGGAGAGAGAGACTTCTAGACCTAGGTGGACCAGTTCCATGTATTTTAACTATGAATCTTTAGCTAACTGTTTGCTTTAGAATTAAAATAAATGCATTGTTATAAGAGGTGGGGAAAGAGCAATATTTTCCCTGGATTAGGGATGGGGTCCCTCATTTCCTAATTTCTTTTGGGAGTAGGAAATTCCAGAGAAAGAGCACATAGTTGTAATTCCCCACTAGAGGGTCAAGATTTGAGGAAACTACGTAGCTTGCATTGGTTTTATGCAGTGTCTTCAGGGAGGGTGACTAATGCTCTCTTTTGATTCTGCCATTCTGCAAAATAATGGTCCTTCCAAACTGTGGTCTTGAGATGTAATGCAGACCAAACTTCAAGCAGACATGCAGTATAATTTTTTGTCCTTTGAAAATCTCACATATTTGGCAATGAGATGGGGTTTAGTCCTTAGAAAATCCATATATATATATATTTTTAATCAGAATAGTTTAATTAAAGGTCAGACAGAACTTTTCAGGTTTGTGGGGCGGTGACATTATAAATGCATGAAAAACCATTAGCAACGGACTGTTTTGTCTTTGTGGTTTGGAACTGGAATTTATCCAGTTGTTGCCGGAAGGCTACATTTAATTTGTACTGTGTTTGCATAAATGGCATATTTGTAAAAATAGCATTTTACTTGAACAATTGTAAATGATGCATTTATCACAGGGAGAAAAATGATCTATTGTTCTGTTTAAATAGAACAGTACTGCCCTTCCAAAGTATCCAAGGGAAACTCATGAAAAATCTTGAGTGTACATACTTGAATGTTGCTTATCTTGTCCCCACAATCAACATTCATATGCTCATATTCCCTGGATTTGTAAAATTCAAGAGATTCTTTGTATTTCTCTCTTAATTATGATGTTGGCATTATAGTTACTTGCTAAGTAAGACTCTTCAACAATGACGCCCTTGTTATCAGTGAAGTGGCACTCCTTTTCCCAATGTGAATAGTTACATGTTGTAGTGGGACAGTAGCTGTCATGAGAGCGTGGTGCTGGCTGAGGGGAATCCAGTGCTTGGAGAAAGTTGTTCAGAGCACTGTATGCAATCCCCTCCATCCACCCTCCACCCTGCAGGCAAATGAAGTCTAAGCAGAATACAGGACTTCCACCTGTAAGGTCTCAAACATCAGTAGGCAGTTTGCCCTCCAGTTTGCATCTCATTCGTGTGTTTGGAGAATGATATTTGTTGATTTGAGGTGGTTGGTTTGTTGTTTTTTTGGGTGATTTTTTTTTTTGTTTGTTTGTTTGCTTTTAAACCCATTTAGCACATCTTCACAGTCTGTGTTCTTTAAGATCAGATGTGGAACAGTTATGAGAGACATGACTGGAGAACACTTCTTAGTCATACCATAGTTTATCTTTTATTCTTTTTTAAGTTGGGTTAATCAAGATTAATGTAATATTGCTAAGTTGTGCTGAAAGGATTCCACGTCTCTGTTGTAAGTGAGAAACCCACTCTGTAGTACAGTAACTGCTGCTAACTCTGGCCAAGAATTGTATCATTCCTGTAGAAGAATGCATATCTTACAATTTCTTGTCAGATACAGTTGCTAGATATATTTTTGAATCTGTGTGGCTAAACTCTGCCATTAACTCTTTTATCAGGAAAAAGATTCTCAGCCTCTTTGACTTACCACCACATGTAGCATATTAGGCATTGAGAGAACATGTTGTTCCCTAACACACATGCCTCTCTCCTCTCCTCTCCTCTCCTCTCCTCTCCTCTCCTCTCCTCTCCTCTCCTCTCCTCTCCTCTCCTCTCCTCTCCTCTCCTCTCCTCTCCTCTCCTCTCCTCTCCTCTCCTCTCCTCTCCTCTCCTCTCCTCTCCTCTCCTCTCTTCCTTTTCTCTCTCAGTATACCTTCAGTATGTAGAGGTTATTCTCTTTTAATTCTGTTGTTCTCCTTTTTCCTTTCCTGTTAACAATTATCTCTCCCCCTCCCCTTCTTTTCTCTCTTTGATCCACAGGTTTTGCAGTGCATGTTGGTCTCCCTTCATTCAGAACTTGACATTCAAAGGTACTTGATGAAAATTGAATCCTCTCAGAGAGTTAGTACTGTACTTTATTTTTTTTCTGCACTCTGCTGTGGATTGAGTTTGTTACCTTTTAACTCTGTGTGGTTTGCATCACAACTAGTGCTCTCAAATAAATACAGATCTGCATGCTTTTTCCCTCTGAAAGTGGTGTCATTCATATAGATTAATTGCATATGGGAGTGTGATGCATGTGCATCCTTTGATGATTTTTTAATTCTGACTTTTCCTTTAATGGCATGATAGATACGAAGTCCACACTCTTATTTCAGATAGATGTTTTGAAATCCACCATAATTCAGTGGGAGGTCTTAGATAAATCAGTCAAATCAGATCCCCACCAGCTGACCCAATTCTGATTTTATTTATGTAATTATTACAAAAGAAAAGTTTCTGCAAAGTTGAGGTCAGATCTTTGGATGCAGAAGTAAATATTACTGTATTTGATGTGCTAAAAAGCTTAGCTCTCAACTTGCAGATCCATCTTTTTGTGAGAATTTAAGTTGAAGGAAAACACTTGCTGGACACCCAAGTGGGATAACGGCTGGAGGGCAGTATAGGGGGCCCAGCTGAAATGTAAATTAACATTTAAAAGAACCCCAATGCAGAATATGCTAACGTTGTTTTACATATGCTTCTGCGTCTTGGGGTTGTACTTGCCTTGTCTAAAGTCAGCCCCTGCTGTCATGCAGATTTGGAAGCGTCTCTCCATACCTTGCATCTCAATGTAAGGCAGGCTGGCCGAGGGGAGGCCACAGCTCTTGGGAGTTCTTGTTTAAATCTCCTGTGTGCCTCTGAAATCACCTCTGTCACATCTTTCTACCTGTTGGGCTCCTCTTCCCTTTCTATGTGACTTCTCACATGGATACCTGCTGCAGATTTTTTCCACCCTAGCAGTGAACACACACGCACACACACACCTTTCAGATACGTTTTTTTTAGGGGGGTGGGTGTTTTTTTCTGCCAAAAGCACAACCATGAAAGCACCAAACCAACACGTGCTGCCAATAAGGAAGGAGGCCTCGGAGCACGCAGCTTATTTGCTTCCCCGGTGCTTTTGTTTCCACTTGGAGCACTTCAGTGCGCCAATAAAAATGCTGACCACGGGGAAGATGGGAGTGGCTGGGTGTGGGGAGCAGGGAGGCTGCTCCCTGTTGTGCCGAGGGAGGAAGGAGCAGAAAGGCCCCGTGACAAGTGGGCAAAGAGGATGTGAAGCTCGGCTCTGGCACAGCACCACTCCTGCAGCAGCCCCGTCCCACTCACCGACCTCCCTCCCACTTACCAGCATCAGTGGTGAGGGATTCTTTTTTTTCTTCCCCCTCCCCCGGTTATTTTTGAAATAAGGTATTAATGAAGATCTCCTCACTCGTTTTTAGAAATCAGAAAAGCAGGTTTTTCCAGGGCAGCCGTGGGCTGGAGCCTGTGTTGTGCTCCTTTGCTTTGGGAAACAGACACCACAAAAACAGGCCCTCGTCCCGTTTTCCTTAGGCACATGTGTGGGAGAAAAGGGATGGGTCTGTAATCATTTTCTTGAATCAGAACACACTATCCCCTAGGTACATCTGGGCATCTGGTATTTATTCTTTTTTTTTTCTTTCTTTCTTTCTTTTTCCTCCTTTTTGCATGTGGGTTTTTAAGCATGTAAGGATCTTTCCCCTTTAATCAGCATAATGACAGTTTTTGTTTAAATCATCCCTTTTAATCTTTGGATTTCTCATGACAGTTCTGGGGGCTGTGTAGGTAGAAGTCACCTGCAGCTGACGAGGTGCAGCCGTCTCCTGCCTGGAAAAAGGGATCATTCTGTCTGTGAACGCTTCACAGTGGGGTTTTTAGGAGGGGAAAGAGAAATAGCTTCCAACTGAAGCTGCCATAAGATTTTAATTAAGACAAATGTTAATGCCCAGGCATGAATTTATGGGTAACTTACTTAAAGTAATATTAAACTGAGGCTATAATGCAAGAATATGACAGACTGTGAAGGGGTGAGTTCTGCAAGCAGGATAGATGGGGCAATGGAAGCCTTTGCAGAGGGAAGTGGTGAGGTGATGCATCGCTTCTTGAGTTGAGCTCTCACACGTAAATAAATACTTCGTGTCACCAGGCGTTAGAATACAGCAGAGCTCTGTGTCTCTGATTTGTTTCATTCAGTGTAAGTTTTGCTTATTGCCAATGGATGGCTGTTCGTTCTATCTATCATTTTACTGTAATTTCCACCTTAAAATCTCAGACTGACGTTGGTAGAAAGAGAAAAAAGAACAGCCTTGGACTTGGGTAGAGCCATTCTGAGAAATATTTCTGTAGTGCAGCACGGATTATTGGGGTTGGTTTGGTTTTTTTTATATATATTTCATGTATTCAAAAGAGATGCCACAGCATGTTGCATATTTCAGTCTGGACTTGTCTGGACTAATTAAGCTGCTCTTAGGCGGGCTGCCTAGTTCCTCAGGGCACATTTTCAAATGCGAGTTCCTCCAATTAAACATCTGAATAAGAGGTCTGGCAGCATAAGTGCTGAGCACCTACAGCTTTTATTGCTTCAAATGAATATCTTTACTGCAAACGCACTGCTTTCCAGAAAAACATGCTTCAGTGTATCTGCGTGCCTACAGTTGGGAACCAAAGACTGGAAACGCTGCTCTGTGTCAATCATTTATAGCAGAGTTGCATGAAAAATTCCCTGCTAGCTCAGGGATCGCCCTGCGGAAGCGGAGCAGGGAGCGTGGCAGTCAGCAGCCACGGCTGTCCTCGGGATTAAAAGAAATGGGACTTGGCGGCCGGCCACAGCAGGGAGCGTGCAGCTGGCCATGCAAGGCTCCTGGGAAAGCGTGTGGATTTTTCACATGGTTTGAATATCATTCTTACCTAAAAATATGGCTATAAATCCTGACAAATGATGAGATGTGCTTTTTTTTTTTTTTTTTTTTTCCCCCTGCTCAGAGAAAGAGACCATGGTCAGCATCAGTGTACACAGAGAATGCTGGTAAAGATCCTTCCGTAAGCAGAGTTCTGCCTTCAGGCATATTCACAGAAATGGGTGAGGCACCCACTTGGTGCAGCATCCCACGCTGCAGTGAGCTGAGTGCCTCCCAGTGGGACTGACTGCAGTGAGTTTTGGTGCAGCACCTTTTCAAAGGGACTCTGCCTGTTGCCTTTGTGTGTGAGGGTATCCCAGTGTATCCATTCCATAGATGAAATATGAACTCAGGTGTACATAGGTGCATATACGCATTTAAATTTTCTGACAAAGCAGTATGGAAAACATTGTTATAATAATTTCTTAGCCGTAAGAACACATAGGTAGTATTCATTTTCACTCCAGCAGCAGCTATGTCACTAGTAGCATGTCTAGACAAGTAAAACCTTGTAGTTGGGATTGCATAGGACCCTAAAGACTCTGTGCCTTTGGAAGAAGCAGATCCTTCCTTCAGACAAAAGTTATTTGGATCTGACACAAATGGGATGAGGAAATATGACTGCTGCAGTAATAAGAGCACATGTGCTGTGACAATATTTCAGAGTTAATAAACTCATCATACATTAAGCACAGCCTGTTTATGTGTGCATTTGCAGTCGGTTTCGTATCCAGTAGCCATCATTGGCTCAAGTCACGAGAGAAACAATCTACCTGAAGGTCAAGAAAAACAGATCTCTGTTGTTCTTTTTGTTTTTCTTTTCTTTTTTTTCTTTTTATTTGTTTTTTGAAATGGTGTGAAGAAACTCAAATATTGGTTTGCTTCCTTTGCCTGTTCTAAGTGTGTTCTCTGGAGTACATGCCTAAAGAGAGTTATTTTATGAGGGCTGTATTATTCTTTTTATATCTTTGTTTACCATTCATATGCTGCCAGGAGTGCTAGCAACTCTGAAGATGTACACGATAAGATTATTCTCCTTAAGAGATAACTTTCTGTCAAGATAAAGACCAAGGAAGTTCCTGGAGACAGGAAATAGAAAGTGAAAATTGATCAAGAGGTGAAATTAAATCCTTCTTCAGGTAACGAGTACATAACCTCCTAGGTTCTTTTTGTCTGTGAAAACTTGTGAAGTGAAATTTGCAGCTTTTTGAAAAGAATGAAAGAAAAAATCAGAGATACGAGTGTGGTAAATAACAGCATAATGGGCATGGAAGGAAATTGTGATGAGCATAGCAATACAACTCATTAGGCCAAAGGGTGAGCATGGTGGTGTTGGGCTGATGGTTGGATTAAATGATCTTAGTAGTCATTTCCAACACTAATGATTCTGTAATTAAATGATTCTATGTGGAGGATTCCTGGAGGCAGAGGAGGGCAGCAGGGCAGAGGCTGCGGCTCAGTGGCACTTGGGGGCATCTCTGGTGCCCTGGGACTATTTGCTATCTCTGCCACATTTTACTTTCCTTATTCGGGTACCTCTGGTCTCACTGCTCCTTATTTGAAATCTTACTGCGTTCACAGAGCCGTGTACTTTTTTCCATCTTTTTCCAAGTCATTGAAAGAACAGCAGATAAATTACAAGTGGATGCTTTGGACAAGCTGTAACAGTCAGCCAGCAGTAGTGAGGCTTGATTAGCCATAGCTTTATTTTTTTATCAAGTCCCAAGAGCAGTTAGAAGATACCAGGTCTTCTGTAACTGCTGTGTGATACCCTGAAAAGATTACAGAGATGTACATCCTTGTATTTCAAGAGGATTAAATAAAATCATCATCTCAAAACACTCTGCAATTATATCCAAGTTTTCACCAGAATCTTTCATCTTTTGGCCTTTTTGTTTCTGCTGAGCTTCCTACACAGTACTAGCATGGAAGCTCAGCTCAGCTGACTGAAAGATCAGCTGAAAGCAGCATGCAGGGGAGTATTGGCTAATGTAGCTGTTGGGGAAGACTGTGTCTGACTTGAGGACATTATGGCCTAAGCATTGTTGGTACAGGGGGAAACAGAGCCCTGCTGCTTTAGCTCTAAGCCTGCTTCTGTTTTGGGGTACTTATCCCAACGGTGTGCCTAGGAAAGTGCTGGTCTTTCTTGGTTTTGCATGCATGTGTAGAGCATCTGCTTACAACTGTCCTTCTTTGTGAGCACTCTGGCTTTTCTTCTGTGTAAAGTATTATATTTCTTGCAAGCAGACATATTAAAAATGGTATAGTATACCTGGTATAGTAACATTCAGTTTATTGCTCTTACTGGATCTCTGCAGCATGCAGTTACAGTGCCAGTGCTCCAGGGGCAGCCATCCATTCACTCTGTGACTCTGCCTGTGTTCTCATACTTCCCTAATGATGAGCTGTACGGTGAACACTTATTTTGTAAATTCTTATCCTGCGTGCTAGTTCCCCATAATTAAATATTTAAAGTTTTGGATAACTTTAAATGCAGTAATGAACATGCTATGGAAATATATGTGAGGTATGATTTAATAAGGTTTCTTTGCCATCTGTCTGATTTATCTGATTCTGTAGTCACCATGCTACAAGGGTTGGGTGTTGCTGAACGCTTCTACCCCACTTTCTTTGACTGTCATTACAAGTCTGTGCAGTTTATGGCTCTGTAAATATTGCCTGTCCTCTACCCACCTCATTGCCTGGTTTTCCAAAGTTCTGCCTAAGAATGTGCTTGGTTATTAAGGATCATTAAGCCTGGTGCTCACTGCCAATGTTAAAAGTGCTCTTTTATCATGTATGTACTGATATCTCTCAGTAACTTGAATAGCTCCTGTTGCTGTGTTCGAAGGCTTTTTATAATTGGTTTAAAATTCTGAATTACATCTGAAATACAATATTAACATGAGTTGAGCATGAGAAATAGCATGAAATCTTTCAAAAAGGTTATTTGTATACATGGTGGATTTCATTAATCATAAAATAGCTTGCATTAGTTCTACATCTGTGCAACCTCACTTTCTAGAGTGGAAATAGTATGGATTTATACCATATTAAGAGGAGGACTGGGCTTCATATCTGAGCAGAATGGAATGAGGACTGCTGAAAGGGGTGTTTTTAGTTCAGGGGGATGTGTCAGACCATATGTTAGGTGCTGAAGAATTGCCCTGGGGACAGCCAAAGAAACATGACATTGCTGAGGTTGTCTCCACCTGTGCCTTGACAGAATGTGCTGTGCACAGCTGAGATCGTGTCTAGTTGCTTGTGGTTATGGCATTATCTCCTTACTGCTTAAGTACGCACCTGTTCATATGTGTAGATAACGTGCAATGGTATGACTCAGATGGCATCTGGGGGTTCAACTGAAAGAGAAAAACAGAGGAGTGAAAAGCAAAATAAGCTTGATTCATGTTATCAGAATATTTGTCTTAAAGAAACAAAATTTCCTTCTCAGCAAAACTTTTTTGGTTACAGCTTTGTTGAAGATGAGAATGATCACGTGCCTTCTATCATCTTGTTAATGGATACATACAGATAAGTTGTTAATCACTGCAAGGAGTTAGGAAGCTGTAATGACATGATTTGGTAGTACTCCTGCAGTATGCCTGTGTAAATGCAATACAAGAGCCGCTCCAAAAGTATTGCCTCCTTTTTCATTATGTTGGCTCATGACATCAAAGGTGAATGCTGGTGGTATGACAGTAGAGGTGGAACCTTTCTGACAATATTCCGTTACATTTTGTTGCCATGTGGCAGCAGGGGGGCAGTCTGAAGAATGGCATCTGACATGGAATGACATTCAGATGGAGCAAAGGGGTGGCACTGTAATTATTTCCACACGGAGGAATTACCTATTCACATTCACAGATGCTTGCTGATGTTTCTGGAGGCCAAACAGTAAATGTGAGCACAGTGAGGCGGATGGTGCGTTTCGGCTGTGGAGACAGTAACGTGAAAGACAAGCCACGTTCTGGGCAGCTATGCACAGCTGTCACACTACAAAATGAAGAGCATCTCTATCAGCTCATCCATGCAAATCAGCAGATTATGACCAGGGAACTGTGTAGGGAGCTGAATATCAGCTTCAGTGTGTTGGAAATGACATTGGCCATGCTGGAATATCACAAAATTTGTACCAAGTGGGTCTCACAAATGCTCACACAAAAACAGAAAGATTATCATTTGCAAGTTTGTCAGGACCTGTTGAACCAATGCAAGGCTGGGGTTGGACCTTGATGAACCTTGAGGTCCCTTCCAATCCAAGCCATTCTAGGATTCCCTGAGGCTGAAGGTGGCACTTTTCAGGTTCACATCATTACTGGTGATGAGATGTGGTGTCACCACTACAGGCTGGAGTCAAAACAGCAGTCCATGGAGAGACAACATGTGAATTCCCCACTGGAGGAAAAGTTCAAGATGCAGCCCTCAGTGGTCAAAGTCATGTGCACTGTCTTTTGGGATAGGAAAGAGGTGATCCTTCTGGATTTCCTGAAATCCGGACAAAGCATCAACTTTGACCACAACATTGCAATGCTGTCTAAGCTGAAGGCTCAAACTTCCGAAGTCAAGCCCGAAAACAAGACAGCCTTTCTCTTGCAACACGATAATGCCTGGTCCCATACCAGTTTGAAGACAGTGGAGCACATTACCAACCTTGGCTGGATTGTCCTATCACGCCCACTGTATAGTCTGGATTTTGTGCTTCCTAAATTCCATCCATTTGGGCCAATGAAGGATGGATTTCATGAACAACATTTTCCTAGTAATGATAACATATTCATAGCGGCTGTGAAACAGTGGGTCACCTCCATGGGGACAAATTTTTACATGTGCAATGTGCAGTCTCTTGTTCCTTGCTGGCAAAAATGCATAGCTAATGGTGGTGACTGTTGAAAAAGTGTTTTGTAGTGGGGAATTTGTGTATTAAATAATGTTGTTGTGCTTTTTTATCTGTTGTAGTTTCCATGGAAATAAATAGAAGTCATTACTTTTAGAGCAACCTACGTACTTCAGCAGTGATGATTTCCAAGCCATTTTGGAAAGCTGAATAAAGAAACACTGAGTAATCAAATTCTTTGTGTTTGCAAGTCACTTGTCACCTCTGTAAGCTTTCAGACATAAGACCCTGTATTTACAACCTGAAGACTAGTGCTGACCATGTCAGAGGTACTTCAAAGCATACTTCAGTTTACTGAGAACAAATGTTGTTAACTTTAACTCCTTCAGAAATTCAATGCTCTTGAACAACTTTATTGCAGGACATTAAATAATACCTAATATTTTAATATTAACATTTCAGAAGTGGAGGATTTACTTTTCTCATGAGATATTCCTGGTTTATTATAGTTGGTGAGCAACTAGACAGCTTAGCAACAACAAGCTTCTATAGCCAGCTAATGAAAATCTAATAAAAGTTCAAATTCTTCATACGTTCAAGGTCACACAGGGAGTATTATGTGATACATGCCATTACTGAAACAAGCTCACCTCATCTCGCTTAAAAAAGAAACACTGAAGGAACCAGATGTGAACAAATGTACGACATCTTGGCTTTCCAGAAGGAAGCAAAAACTTTTTTAGATCTTGACGGTGTCTTCAAATGTAGGGTTGAAGTTAATTTTAATACAGGAGATTTTTAATGTACTATCATCTGGCCTTGAATGATAGGGAAAAGTAAACCATATGCATTTTATGGTATCTTGTGCCTGGTGCACTTTAAAAGGCCTTTAAAAAGTTTGTATTTATGTACTTGTTTTGGGATGGTGAGTTTGCTTTGCTTTAGATTTCTGTACAGTGTCTGTTCTAGTTTGCTGTGATACCACATTTGCTTGAAAGACTGGAAAATTGTTCTTGCAAAGTAACCATAGCATGTGGTTGAGGGAGTTTCACTGAATGGAGCAAACAGTACTGAGTGTATTTCTTCATGCCAACACTCCTTCATTTGTAGTCAGCAAAAATAGCTCAGGACATTATATTTCCTATTGAGTGCGTTTTTATTATGCAGATCTTACAGTGATAGTGTCAGTGGAAGTGCACAGAAGAAACTCCCTCTGTCTTCCACTGAGAGTCTGTCTTTCCAGTTACTGTGTTTAGCAATTTAGTAATGTGATTGCCCAATAAAATCATAGTTAATTTGTGCTGATACAAGAAAAAGCAAGATAATTATATATGACTTCAGATAGAAATTTTGGGTAGCTAATGTGGCCTTGCTGCATGACCTGTACCTTTCATGGATGTCATAGCAGCATATTTTGAGACTGATGGCTTGTGACTGTATCACAGAATTTCTTTTCAGGGTATTTTTCTTACTAGACTGGTCAACATAGGAATAGTGTTTTAAAGTTTTCTCTATTATAACCTTAACTACAAATAGCTTAAATGACACTGACATGCTGCTGTGCTACTACTGTCCTCTTCATACTTTCATACACTGAAGGTTTAAATGGAAATTTAAGAAAGCACAATGAATACCCTTCTGATCTTAAATGTTCAGTATGTGTATGTGTAGACGTGCCTATGCTACAGTGGTTGTTTGAGCATCAAGGAATGGCATTACCGTACATCTCTTCAGCACATCTTGCCCTGAGGGCCTTGTTAGTGATGAAATTTGCAATGTGGATGTACAACAATAAAATCTTTAGCAGAATACCCAAGGACACTGTTTTCTTATATAATCTACATGAGAGGACCTTCAGCATACCAGCATTTGAAGAAGTTTGGACTTCTTCCTTCTTCTCTTCCCCCCCCTCCCCCCCCCAAATATTCTGGTTCCAGTAGACAAATAATGCAATGCTCTGTTTTGCAGACTAGAAGCCCGAAGCCATCGCAGAGCCCACAGCCCAATTTGGGAGACCAGACAGAGCATCTATCTGAAGCATCTGCTGATTCCTTAGAGGCCATGTCTGAGGGTGATTCCCCAACTCCCTTCTCAAGGGGCAGCCGCACACGGGCGAGCCTTCCTGTGGTGCGGTCGACAAACCAAACCAAGGAGAGATCACTGGGTAAGCCCTCCTTCAGTCCCTCTGCTCTCTACTCTGAGCTCATGCTTTCCTTTCTATATTTAAAATAGGCTTATAAAATATAAAGACTTTGGTAGAAGATTATTTTTTGGAAATAAGCTTAGTATGGGGGTACTGGCTAACCTAGGGTCATGGTGAGATTATTTTTGTAGTATCACAGCCTACTATGTGGATGTGAACTCTGTACAAGCCTGTGCCCATATTTTCTGACAGGAGATATTGGCTTTGTCTCTTCATCATCTCTTCCAAGCTAGACCTAGTCTGAAGCAATCTAGAAATACCATTGCCTGGCAGATTTAGTTCTCAGAGAAAAGATTTGCTATTTGAACAAGACAGTGTGAAAACACACCGATGGAAATGCCCTTTTCTTCAGGGCAGTGCCCTTCCACCTGGGTGGTGACATGACTGACAGAAATAGAGGTGTGCAGCTCCACTTGCTGCCTTTTTCTTTTTATTTCCATATCTGAGGGCTGAACTGAAATCCATTTCAAGCTGGAGCTGCTGTGCTAACAGTGGGTGCTGTCTGGGAGACTTATCAGCTGATGGATGGAGCAAGTACTGCCTGTTTTTTTGAGGGAAGACACCAGAGGGCAGTTAAGCTGTTGTGTGTGGGTTGCTGAGGACGGGTTGCTCAGTTTCTGCTCAGAGGCAATAAACAGAAATACTGTTTTTCTTCAAAAATCTCCTCTTTCAACAGAGAGAGTGACATAAAAAGAAGACTGGGCTGTAAATCATTTATAAGCTTGTGAGCTTATCATTGTACTTTACCTATTCCTCAACAAGCTAAGACAATTTCCGTCAAGTGTCATGGTATCTGAAAAACAAAATAAATGGGAAAAAAACAGGACAGGGTGTTGGGTGTGAGAGCAGAGCAGTGGCATGGTGTTAAGGACTGGGCTCTGCTCGTTGGTGCTCATTGAACCACTGACACGTTTAATACTCTGACCTGCACACTACTTCATGGTTTAGAAGTGTTTTTAAAAGCAAGCTTGCAATGCATGTCTAATAGATGAGCAGAGGATTCCATCTCTGTCTATGAGTCACTGCTGTCTGAGAGTCCTCAGTGTGGCTTGTTTCACCCCAAGGATTTCTGTGTTTGCCTCACTGTGATGTGAGGTGGATCAGGACTTGGCAGGTCTTTGTGCGACATGGGTTCCAGCCTCTCCAAGTGGGTTTCAGCGGGCAGTCAGCATCATCCATCAGCACTGGGATCTCCTGCATATACATGGGTCCTCCCTGGGTCATGTGGGAAACCTCAGTTCTGAGATTCTGCACGAGGTGCAAGCCAAGAATTGATAAACAGCTTTTCACTGACATCAAAAGGGGTGGCCTGCTGTGCACTGGTATTTTGTGCAGTGTTTTCTCCCCAGAAGCTGACCCGAAAAAACAGTTTTTATTGTCAGTATGCAAAACTGACATTAGTCTTCTTAAAATGTCAGTACGCTTACATGCTCATCACTACAAATAAGCCTGGTGATAGGAACATAAGGAAGGCCATACTGGATTAGACCATGAGTCCTCCTGGCCCCATATTTTGTCTGCAGCACAGCAGGGACCTTAGGCAGCTAGCCAAGACAAGAGTAAGAGTGTAGGTGTGCTCCTTTCCCTGACTGCTCTCCCAGCCTCAAGCTATCTTCAGCTTAGGGATTTCCTGGTTATGGTTCCTGTCTATGTAATAACCCTCTAGAGATGTCTCCTCCAGGTACTTGTTCAGTCTCCCTTTGAACTCATGTAAATTTTTTGCATCCACAGCACCGCAGCTGTGACTTTGGCGGTATGTTTTGTTGGTTTACTACCCAATCATTGCTTTTCTTTTGCTTTGTTTTGTATTTGCTTATCTTGTCTTCATCTTTGTCCTTGTGCTTGAAGTGACAGCAAATATTAGATCCCTGTCAGTTCCCCCAGGCCATCTCTCAGTTTGCAGGACTCTCTCATGTCCCTCAGGACATCTATTCTCCAGGCTGGGAAGTGCTGCTATAATCACACATTCCTTACCCAGAAACCATCCCGTACATTTGATTATCATTACTACCATTCTTTGAATTTATTCTGGTTGGAAAGTATCTTTTTTGCTGAGATGTGAGGACCAGAGCTGGAGAAGCTCACTATTATGTAATCAATTCTTAAATACCATTTTTTAACATCTGTTGCATATACTGAATTGTGTTGCCTCTGTCACATGAAGATGTACCATTTTATTTAACAAGAGTGACTTCAGACCACACAAGGCATCCCATCTCAGCCCATCATTCCTACACTAAGCCAGTCCATGCTCTGGTTTATCCCAACACGTGCAGGCAAAATGCAGACAGAAAAAAAATGTATAGGAAGGAACGTGATATGAAACATTTGACTGGGGGGTTTTTAGATTTCAGACTGGAGCAAAATGAGACTTTTCCCCCTTGTGCTGGAGGAGGGGTCATAGCTGTATGTGTGGCTTATGGGATCGCCACACAGCCAAATAGGAGATAATACATTGTCACCACCCACAATATGTCATATCCAAGTTGCTGCAGGACTATTACTATTATTAGCAAGCAATTTGTTTGAAAAGATAATCTAAAAATGATCTTAAAATAGTTGAATTCTAGCTTGTTATTCTTCAGTGCATTTCTTTTACAACAATATCTTTTTTGGTCTTTTCTGCCAGTGTCCACTAATGCTGCTGTGAGCAGTGTTCTGAAGTATTCCTGGTGGGCTTCTTTGCAGAGCGTGACCCTGATAGGGCTGCTCTGACTTCCAGAAGTAGGAGGGCAGTGTTTGTTTTTAAAGAACAGCAAACTGTTTATAACCTTAATTTTAAAAGCACTCTGAAAATAATTCTCTTCACCTGACTATATACAACTACGTATAATCACCTCCCTTCCCAACTCTGTTAATTTTTTAATTTCATCTAATTTAAATACAAATTACATTTGGATCACCAGCCAACGTATTTTATTGTGGAAAATGACCAAGTTAGGTGAATTTGTATTAATTTTGCATGTAATATCTCAGTGCCGTTATTTTTCAAAATGGATGTTCTCTCTTTGGAATTCTAATTCTTCTCCAGCTTCCTATCTTCCTAGCTTCATTTGAGTCAATTTGTTTTTAAACTGTGGTCTGAATTAACACGGAGCCGAAAAGGAATAGCGGCAGTGAGTTCTGGCTGCCCTAACGTTGTGGTTCTATGAGTCAGGGCTGGTCAAACGGGACATGGTGCTCTGACATGTGAGGCTGTCACCACGAGGAGCTGACCCGGAAATCAGTATTCTAGTTCTGGGTCCATGTAAAATTTCAGCCTCAGCTTTTGAAAGGCAGGTCTTTCTCAGCTAAGAGGTCCTTCAGAAATTGGCACTTCTCTCACCAATCTGCAGCCTGGAGACAAAGCGTGGTATTAGAATAAATTAATTCACTGCGCAAGAGAAAATGAGATGTATTTTCAAATGTCTGTTTGAAAGCTGGGATTTCTTCCAGCCTGATAACTGTGGGAAAAAAATTATCTAGCAAAACTGTCAGAGTGAGAATCAGCTGAAACCTGGACAGCATTCAACAGCTTTCAACAGACCTCGTTTGCAGTTTGCCTGAAGGAAGCAGAGCCCAACGAGCGCCCAGCGAGGCCACTGCAGCAGCAAGTGCGTGCAGTGAGGGCTGGCAAATATTTCTGCTAGTAGTCTCTCTCATGTAACACATTTTTGCAAAGGATGGGCCTGGTGCTTTGTAGGGGTGGGTGCTGGCATCCTCTGTGGTAACAGAGAGGTTGACATGATCATCGCAGCCCTGTAGGGCAGGGTGTGATTGCCAACCTCCGGCAAGAGAGGAAGGGAGAATATGGTATTAGCTGCGATTTCCATAAAAACACAGACATTTGGGTTTGAGAACTGAGGGAAGGAGGAGGATGGAGCTCAGTGACTTGTGGGCAGTGCGTTGTCTGGCTGCTGCAGGCACAATGGCTGAGGATCACAGTGTGAGTGGGCTCCTCACTGCAACTCTGTGCCTAAAATCGGGTGGCACAAAAAAGCCTCTGCAGAAATGTCTGATCTTGCAAACATTTGCATTTTCTTTCCCTTTGGAGGGATTATGACAGCAGTGAAATTGCATAAATGCTTAAGGATTGGTATGAGGAAGGTCTTAAACAGTCATGGAATATTTTGAATATTATTTGTTAGCCCCCTCAGCCCCTAGTATCAGCAGGCACAGATTATAGAGTCTGTTAATTTTGCTTCTGCCTTCTATGGAAATGCTGATTATAATGCTAACACCTGGATCTTTTGCAGCAGTTCTTGCAGAAGTTCCGTAAAACCCATTCAAAAGAGCTTCAGGGCCATAGTTTATAGAATCATAGAATGGCTTTGGTTTGAAGGTGCCGCAAAGATAGTCTAGTTCCACCCCCTGCTGTGGGCATGGTTGACAGCCACTAGATCAGGTTGTCCAGGGCTGCATCCATCCTGGCCTTGAACACCTCCAGGGATGAAGCATCTATAGCTTCTCTGGGTAGACTGTTTCAGCACCTTAGCACCCTCTCAATAAAAACCTTCCTCCTGACACCTCATCTAAATCTTCCCTCCTTCAGTTTAAAACCATTCCTCTTTGTTTTATTACTGCCTGCCCATGTAAATAGTTGATTTCCCTCCTGCTTATAATCTCCCTTTAAATATTGGAAGGCCCTCTTCTGGACCCTCTCCAAAAGCTCCACGTCTTTCCTGCACTGGGGTCCCCAACCTGGATGCAGTATTCCGGGTGGGGCCTCAGGAGTGCAGAGTAGAGGGGGACAGTTACCTCCCTCACCCTGATGGCCACCCCTCTTTTGATGCAGTCTAGGATCCTGTTGGCTTTCTGGGCTATAAGTGCACACTCAGTTACCATTTTACTTCTGCAGAAGGAGAAGCGGCTTGGTTGCTGCCACCCAATGGTGGAAATAACTGTATATGGAATGTACTGTGTGTATGGAACGCACTGTAGAACTTACAGTTTTACAGAAAACACAGAAAAATATAAATAGTGAAGAAGTAGACTTATATTGGTGGTAATTAATTGTTATTCACCATTTATGAGCTAGAAATTAAAGCAGGCATGTTAAATCAGGCATAACATTTGTGAACCGGTATAGATTTTATAAGAGAAGTCTGTATTTGTTAGCAGTGGAACTGCCCCCTTGGATTCCTTAGAGCAGGACTGAAGCCGAATGAAGTCAGCGGGAGCTTCAGCTTAGTTCATGGGAGAAAAGCTCCCTGGGAACTGCATTTCAAGTTAAGACTGAGGATGGCTTTAATGTATTCAGTCATCTTAAAGAAATTTTCCCTATCTTGTCTTTTTACAGTGTATGCAAAGCAGCCAACATGCAAAAAGGTCATGTAAATATTTGCTGTCATGGTCAGATACATTAAAGTAAGCTGGCAAGTCTGTAAGAAAAACAGCCTGAAACAACTAGTTCCAATTACAGAATTGAAACACAGATCCTAGGAAATTAAAATATTGTAAGGTAGCAGCAGTTACCTTCGTTTGCCATCCAACTTTTTTTAGATGTCAGTTTCTTTCACGTTTCTTCAAATTACAGCTGAAGTTTTTGGACTTGGAAAGAAAATAAAAACCACCTCTTACATAAAATACTTTTCAGCAAGAGACCGAAGGAAGGTAAACAATCATACTGACATATAGTACTGCTGAGGGTTTTTGTCTCTATCATTTATTGTCCCTACATGATTTGTGAAAGACAGCTATATGGAAGAGTGAAATGTGGGCCTCCCCAGGCATGCTCTTGTGCACTCACATTTATTCTTTACTTACCACAGTCTTCTTTTGATAAAAGAAGATGTGTGTACCTTAAAACAAATATTTCCAAGAAGCAAGATCTTCTTTAGTACATACTGTCTCAACAGAAGCACATTCTGTCTGACACTAAAAAGCTGTCTGACAGTGGATTTTAGATGCTGTATCATGCTGGAGCTGAATTTGACCGCATTGCAATGGGGTGTATCAGCGTTGTTCCAATGGACTCATTGCAGTGATACTGGAGTAGGAGATACGCAGTGTGCAAAGTAAAACCATTATCTGTGCTCGCTTGTATCTGTCAGTACTATGTCTGTTAAATGTTTTCTGAATGAAATCTTTATTATTTATTTGTACTGCAGTAATTCTAAAGGACTTCCAACTAAAAATGTGACCTGTGTTGGGTAATATGCACAGTGAGAAAATACCTCTATAGGACTTTGCAACATAAATAAGCCCAAATGAAAAGTGGTGAAGATAAAGGGGAAGGCAAAGTAATTAGGATCCAAATTGATAAAATTTGTGAAGCTGTGTAAAGGTAGCAGTGGGTTCCCTGTTTTCTGCAAATCATACATGCACAGAAGGTGCAGGTTCCTCATCCTCCTCTATCACTTCTTACTCAGATTCAGCAGCAGCAATTTGTCCTGTCAACATTGGGTGTCTTCTGGAAGAGGGATTTGGCAGCTAGAGTAGCTTGTACAGGCCAGACTACCCTGCAAGGAAAGGTAGGCATCAAATCTGATATAGGAACTATCGCTTGGATAATTTAAGTTTCACTTTAAGTAAAATTTATAAATCTAAGTCTGATCCATTTGCATAAGGGCATGCTTAAAGGCAAAGAAACAAGCAAAAAAAGGCAGTGCAGTTCCATGTGTTGTGAGAAGTTCAAGAATTTGGCCAAGCAAAGAAGTGTAGTGCCTCACCCTCAGCACAGTGCATTTAGGAATCATTGCCAGTGCTGACAGCAAGTCCCTGAATGAGAACAGCTCTAGGATTTAGTCATTGCTCCCACTACTGTTTATACTTTTAGGTAGTGATTCTAATGCGTAGTTGCTATATAGAGCTGGGCCTGCATTCAGGTTTCTGTTCTGAAAGGGAAATACTGTCATCTCTTCGCTGTCACGTAAGGCTGTCTCTTGATCTGTTTTTTCTCATTTGCATTTTTGGCTATAAATTAGCCCGAGTTAAACAGACTAAGAGGATTACTGCTGCACCGGAGTCTGATCGATAGCCTGCTGATTAGGGTACTCTCTTGGGATAGTAGAGTCAGTGATCTGAACAACTTTCAAACTGGAAGTCCGTCTGGATTAATTTTTAACTGCTCAAATGTTTCATACAAGAACTCTTGGTACCATTGCTTCTACCCAGTTACTTTCGTGATGAGTATACTGGTAGTGGGGATGAGGGAGAGCAATGGGTATTGTTTATCATGGTTTCAGAAAAGATTTTAAAGGTTTTTGCACACCCATTACTGCATCATTATAGCCACACTGGGGAGACAGAGGTGGCCTTCAAGATCAATAGGGCTTAATACTTCCAAGTTCAGGTGGTGGCTGGTTTTGAGTGGTCTTCCTCAGGAGTGGGCTTCGGAGACAGTAATTTGTAACAGCAAACTGGCTGTTGGGATGGAATGAACCAGTGTCAGGGTCTGAGTTAACACTAACCGTGAGAGACCTTTTAGTATGTTGGAGAGTCAGCCTGCCACTCACTGGAACCCCAGTGAGCCAGAGGACTGAGGTAGCAGGGGCCTCATGATGCTCAGCAAAGGGAAATGCAAATGCAGCAAAGAATGGGGAGGGAACAGATTGCTTTGGGAGCAGCTTTGCAGAGAGGACTTTTGGTCTAGCAATGAAATGGCTATAGGTCAGCAGTGAAAACTACGTAAATGGCTACGTGAACAGAAACTTAGACAGCAGGAGTGATTATTTCCTTCTTGTTGACATTTGTGAGATTGTGCATGGAGTATTACCTCCAGTTTTGGCTCCATTGGTATGAAAAAGATAATGGCAAACTGAAGTGGCCTCAGTAAACTGACCTGTTGGCAGTCTCTTCCTGAACTATGCTAAGTTTGCCAGTCCAAGATCCTATTTAAACGTAGGCCTTAATGACACAAGAAGTCAAACTGCTTGTTAGAACTACAGATATGGATTTCTGGTGTGATGTGGGAACCAGATATGCTCTTACATGCTGGTTGCTCAGCCCCTAAACTTGCTACTGACAGTGGAGAACTCTTTGGAAATTAAGTACTGAAGAGAATTCCCATGGTTGGCATGGTTAAATGTGGTGGAACTACCAGTCAAGTATGGCCTGCGAATATAGAGTAATTAAATGGCTGGATTATGCCCTTGAACACATAACTTCTGCATGGTTTAGTACTAAAAAACAGGATTTATAAGCGGCAGTTACCACGCAAATAATGTGTTCTTGATATAGGTGGAAGGAAATGCAAGCAGGTACCATCTGGCTCTCTCTTTGTGCTTGTTCAAGGGAAAGAGCAACCCTGCCCATTGTAGGGGGGTTGAAACTAGATGATCTTTGAGGTCCTTCATTCAATGGCCTTTCAGGCCATTCTATGATTACAGGAAGCTTAATGTTCTCTTGTCTTTTTTTTTTTTTTTTTTTGCTATTGCCTCTTTAAAAGTTAAAAGGAAAAAGCATCACTGCATAAAACATTTGCTTATGGTGTCCATAAATGCTTAACATGTCTGCGTAGCCTTTGGCAGACACATCCTCTGAAGCTGTACTAGCTTGCTACCTCTGGCTGGGAGCCGGCTGGCCAGGGCTCACAGCTTCTGCAGAGGCCAGGGGCTCAGCTTCTGGTCAACAAAAGCAGCACAGCTGCTACTCTCTGATAGGAAAGTCCTGTGCCTGTTTGTGCATATTGCTATGGTTTTGCTACACTAAACTGTTTGGTGAGTGTGAACTGAAGTCTGTCAGTATTGCATGGCAAAGCTTGTGGGCCCTCTTAAAAATGGCTCTGGGATAGTTCTCCTAGTTCATCTCATTGAGTTGTTCAGTCATCAGTTTCTTCATGTTTGGTCATTAAGTATCATGGGCTTTCTGTGTTCCTCCGAGTTTACTGGCATGTTTTTATAAGTTAGGAGTATGAAAAAGTCATTTTACTGGTCAGTGGAACTATTCTGGCAAGAGCAGAGGTTCAGATGCAATTATTATCCAAAAGTCATCCTTTCAGATCAATGCTTTCTAACTGGCAAAATGGGTTAAACCAATATTTTTCCCCAAACTCTCTAGATTACCAAAATAACTGTCTACACTCAACAGACTGCTGATACAGGTGTATGATACTGTCTTTTGCCAATAGGTAATTTCACATTTTTTTTCCTTCAATCAGATAGAAAAAATACAAGTTTTCCCTTGGTAAATAATGTTGTTTGTTGTCTTTGGGAATTTTTTAGCTTTTTATTCTTAGCCAGCTAAATGTGTTTATTTGTAGCAAAGTGCTTATGTTTGAGTGACACTTAAAATCTTCGTTTCTCGCACCACTTTGATTGAAATTATCTGTAACTGAAATTTTCCATGTTTTTGTTTCACTAGGTAGTAAGTATACTGCAGAATTACAGCAAGTTACAATAGATAGCAACCAAGGGTGAAATTGCAGTAAGAAGTACTACTGGATTAAATTCAGCGGTTCCTGTTTTTATTAAAATTGATATCAAATAACTTAATACCTTGAGCAAAACTCTAGAGGCTATTAGGGAATAAAATTATATCAAATAAGTAAATTTCTTTTATTTCAGGAGAAGATGTACTTTTTGGTTTTCTTAGTACTTGAAGACAGCTAAGAATATTTATAGACACATTATGAACATGGAAGACAGATTTTCAGCAAGGAGTAACTAATGGAAACTAATATGAGAGCTTCAGGCTAGGAATACCACAAGGGTCATGGCAGTGACCTCAGACTAGTTGAAAATGTATGTGGTGAAATAAGAGAGACGAGTCTTGTGGGTGTGGAAAGAAAGAACTGCTATTGAGAAGATTCTTCCACAGTGCTTAGAAGTGTTACTGGAATAAATTTGTTTCTGCATAACTTTTGCAGAGTTTGTCAATAAGGACACCAACTTTGTGTTATCTTTTTTTATCTGATAGTGAGGGAAGAACAATATGGGCCTGTGCCACTCTTAGTTTTATATTTTATCATTGTGTCAAAGATAAACCAAAGGAAAACCGGAATGATCTCAGCACTGTAGTTTAAAAGATTGTTTAACCTGATTTTGAGGAAATGCGTAACAGTCTTTATTGTGATCTCCTCTGGATAGCTCTGAAATGCTCCAACAGAAATAGTCATCATCAAGATTGTAGAAGTTATCCTTAGAGTTTAAAACTGATACAGGTATGAACAGAAAAAAACAGGGTTCATTTTCTCACTTCTGATCTTGGCATTGCTGCTGACTTCAATGTGAGAGAAAGTACAGATGACTCAATGGTGGAAGATCAAGTTAAACCAGCATGTAAAGACAAAGGCTGTCCATTGTTTCAGAAAGATATGGTTAATTGATAGTTAGGTAAAGAGTAAAACTAATCTAATGACAACTGTACCAAACCTTAACACTATGTTATTTAGTTTACTTTTGAAAACATAACTCAACTTGGTTTCTGGCTATTCTTACTGTATTTCCTCATCATGTACTCTATATTTCTTCTCCTTAAGATACAGCTTTCTTTGCTAATTTATCTAATTAACTGTTCACTCAACAAGTCCTAGAGGTCTTCCACACATATTTCTCACATTTTAGTTATACCTACCTTTACACCTTTGATTTAAAGACATTCCAGAGCTGCCAGTGCATTCAGCCTTTGATTGCTTTATTATTATTATTCCAACTAGCTTTACTAATTATTTGAAACTTTCAAATTGGACGCAAAATTTCCAGAGGTTAAAAAGAGTGGCTGTGCCAAAAGACAATTAACAGTGCCTTATTCAAGCCACTGATTTCCGTATCTGTGGGAAAGTTTAAATGTATTAGCACATAGCACCGAACATCAGCCAAATACACTGATACGTCTCTTCAGGTGGGTGCCCATGGAATAAGATATTACTAGATATCAGATTTTTAGTACAGAAATTTGCAAGATGTCTTCCCTGGATGATGAGTTTCTTGTGGCTTCACGGGAAAGAAACCAATTGACACCAATGCAAGATTTGACTGTATTTTCTTTCACAAGACTGAGAAGTTACTTAACTGCTTTGCCTTGGTTTTCTTTGCTTGATTGTGAGCATAGCAGTATTTTACCATTTAAAATTTATTGTGTGAGAGAATTAATTGGTATTTGTAAAGGTCCTAGAAGATGATTTAATCATATCTGTTAACTTATTCTTGATCTATCAGGTATTTAACTTTACTGTTGAATGCTCCACATTTTTCTCACTAAAATAATCAGTTTGTAGGCATAATTCCTGCTCTGTAAGTAAAAGCCAGTTGTAGTTAAACCCCTTCTAAGCATCCTCAAACTGACTTTCAACTGCTCAGTATTGAGGTCATTGCTAGCAATAAAACCATGATAGCATGTTGTTTAGTCAGGATTAGGTCAGCACTGTGGATTAGATGATGGTGCTGAGAGATGTGAGCTGAGTGGTGTCATGCTGCTTGCATAGCATTAGTTTTTGCCATAAGGAATAAGCCTTTACCACTTGTAACTATGGAGTTAGGAGCTTGCTGGTATGAATATGGTACAGCTTCTTGCCCTGTAGACCTCCTGGATCCCATGAGTTCAGGTATGGTTCACCATTACGTAAGTTTCCTCAATGGCCAGGTAGATTCTACAACCCTTGCTACAGCACCAGCAGCCATATCTGAGCCCAGCTCCCTGTTATGGCTCTGCTGTGGCTCTGGGAGCCATAGTTTCAGCATGGACAGTCCCCAGAACGGTGCTAGCTGAACTGAAGTCTCAGAGGGGCTGATCTGGACACTCTCTTCACCCAACTCTGGTGTACTTACCTTGTCCGTGTGGCTTGGCCTATGTAAAGCAGTTTGACGCTGCACCTCAGTGCACTGTGCTTTGCATACAGATGAGCCCTGAGGGAAAAGACTATTTTGCACATCCTTCTGTCAGTGACCCCTCCTAAAGGGAGGAGCAGAAAGTGGTTTGGTTTTGAAAGACCTCTGTATGCAGGGAAGGAAAGGGTGATCATGTGGTGTGTAGCATGATCATCAGAAGATCTGGATTATATGTTTGTGAGCTTTACTTTGAAAATGGCCTTTCACCTCTTGGGTGTTTAATTTCCCCTTCTATAAAACATGCTTTTCTGTTGACAGGAATGTTGTGAAGCAATTTGTAAAGAGGTTTAAGTTTCTAAGGCCTAGCTTACACATAAATGTTTTTTACTATAGCCTGTGTTTCATGCTGTAGCCCATTTCCCACAGGGCAAAGAACAATCAGAAATTCCAGAGGTGTTTCTGAACCTAAGTTATCCCAGCACAAAGAAGGGGAAGCCTACCACTGCAGTTTGCCCTGTAGATGTAGAAGAGCCCAGGACTGGCAGCATGTGGGAGCACCCTGAGGTGGTAGTGCAGCATTGACAGACCTGGGCTTTGCAGAGTTACATGGTGCAGTTCCTCATGCACTCTGTTGTATGCTGTCTTCCTGGGGTAGCCGGGCATGTAATAGTCCAGTTTGGTTTGTGTTGTTTAAAACTCAGCATAATCTTCGTGTGTCAAGTAAATCCATTGTGACAGAAGCATAAGTTCAAGAGGACTTGCACGGTATTCAAAGACATTAACATCTCTTTTGTTTAGCATTCTTTCCAGTATCTTTGCTAGCTTGTGCCCTAACAGAACCTATGCCTGAGTTATATTCTATTTCTTCTTGCTTTAGTTCTCCAAGGGAGTAATATTTTAGCTGAAAGTAAAACACACCTCAAAGTTCCAGCAGCTTCTATGAAGTTGGCCATGGGGATATTGCCAAAGTTCAACGTTTCAGCCCAGCATTGTGTGTGAGAAAACTAATGTCAATTACTTAAAATAATGCATTTTGAAGTCTCTTTATCCCATCATGCTGAAACTGGGTTTGTAGGACTGAGCATTTAGTTTTGTCAAATAGGAAACGCACTAAAGCATCACTGTGTCATGAAACTTATCGGACACCTCAAGAGGAAAGGCAGTAGATTATTTAAAGGACTTCTGGTTTAACAGAGTAAGGAAAGGAGAATTTATTATGCCTTTGTCAGTGTATTTTACCCCTGCAGTAATACTGTGGTCAAAACATTTCTCTGATTTGTATATTAAAGCTCTCTATTCTAAGTCATGATCTTTTTGGATAGCATGCACATTTGTTTTGAAAATCAAAGACAACTGTAATGTTGTTTTGGATCAATATTTTGTGGGAGTATTTGAGGACAGGAAGATTCAAGACTTTGCTGGAATAATTCATGCTTGTGAATGAGAAAGATTTTCAACTCTACCATTTCTGCTGTGTAATGTTTTCAGTAGCTCAGTATTCAGAAGGCATTTATTGGCCTAATATGCAAAAATGCCATTTTCTGCATTCTGTGTGAACACTCAAACTAGGCAGAAAAAGAGAGTCACACACACTTGCAAAGCTATGTGAGAACTCTGCATTTTTATTCAAAATACACTTTTCTTTTTCTGTTTAATCCAAGAAAGTTTCCAGTAACAAAACACTGAAGATTCCTTGTGTTCTGCCTAAGTCAAAAGCTATAATTGCAAATGAATAGGTTTATGTTCTTGGAGCAATGAATTACACACAGTCATTGAAAACATGTGGTATTAAAATACAGTTAGTTTTTGAATTCTATAAAATGTTTCAAAGCAGCGAATATTTGTATGAGCACTGAAAAGCCATTTTTACCTTAGAAGAACATAAAGATATGAATGATGCCTCATTTAAAATAAAAAATTAGTTTAATAACTCATGATATATTGATATCCAAAATAAAATTTTCAGGAAAATTTTCCATGACCTTTTCAGTCTGAAACAGTTTTTTTCAGCTGAAGGAAAATGGAAGTTTATATTTGAATTCCTAAAGGACCTGATTGCAATTTTGATAGAGGAAAAAGAGCTACTCTTGATAATTGTAGGAAAATGATTAAAACAACCTGTTCTATAAAAGAGCCTAATATTAAATTATTGAGTAATATTGAGTAGTTTGTTAAGAATTGTTAAAAAATTAATCTTTCTTTCCTAGCTGTGAGCACAATTACTTACCAACTGACTGTAGATATGGGTATGTATTCGTTACTGTACAGAGATTTTGGACAGCGTAGTGACAAAAATAAAGACTAAGAGGAAGGAAAGCCCATCTTAGATTAAAATACCTTCTGTTCTTCTTACTATATGCCTTTACATTCTAGGACTCTAGTTTTTCTTATTGCTTTTGATCAGTGTTTAGAGCTGAGGACTGCCAATCCCATTGTTGATGACTATTAACTGAGAATGAGCAACCACCCAAGTTTAGTGATTTGCTGAGATTTGATGATAACTGATGGTAACAGCATTGAGGATCTTGAGTTCCTAACCGTCCTGTTTGTGTTCCCAACCCTCCTGTTTGTATTCACTATGTCGACAGCATATGCTGCAATTACTGTGGTGAATTCAGTTTATGTAAAGTACCCTGCCTAGTTTTAGTCTACCTGCAGTTGTTGTTGGCATATGCAAAGGCATGGCAGCACAGAACTCCACTCAGGCTCCAAAGTCTGCCTGAAAAGGTAATAAGGATGTGGCAGTAGTTAAGCTTGAATGTTCATCTGCCATTACATGCTAGCAGCATCCGGACTAGGTGGGGTAAAACTGCCTTGCTTGTACCTACATGAAGGACACTGAATGCAGTGTCGATGTTTCTGTAATAACTATTTAGATTGCTCCAAAAGTAATGCCTTCTATTTATTTCCACTGAAACTGCAGAAGATGCAAAGGGCACAATAACAGTATTTGACACAGCAAATTCTCAGCTGTAAAACACTGTTTTTCAATATGGTCGCCATCATTAGCTCTGCATTTTTTACTAGTGATGAACAAGAGCCTGCATGCTGTGCTCGTATAAATCGACACCAGCAGATCTGACCCACTGTCACTGTCACCACTGCTGAAATGCACTGCACTCACATCCCCTGTTTGTTCTCCATACCTGTTCAGCAAGTGTCTGTGAATGTCAGTGGGTGCAATTTTTCCCACGTGGAGTAATTCAGTTCCACACCTTTGCTTCATACGTGCTTCCATGTCAGACACCATTCTGTCAGACTGCCCTTCTGCTGCCATCTGTCACACGGCAACAAAATGTAACGGGATATTGGTGGGAAGGTTCCACCTCTCCTGCCATACCACCAACATCCGCCTGTGATGTGGTGGGCCAACATAATAAAATAGGAGACATTACTTTTGGAACAGCCCTTGTAGCTATGTACTTTTTGTCTTTATTGATTAAGAATGTCTGCATTTTGCAGTTCAGCATTTAAGATCACTCTTGTTTCTCCCTGAGTGCTAAGGATGCCTATTAACACACCTACAAAACTGAAAGGACCTGAAATTGTTTGTGTGTGACCTTAGTTTTATTCCTGCTGGGAGTTTCACCTAGGACTTTATACTATACAATGCCAGCAAATTGAATTATGAATATAAAATTACTAGTGCTAAAATAGAAGTCTATTTTCTGGAGAGGATTTGTTGGGTAAGCACGAGGCTAAGACAAAAAACTTATATTTAAGGGAAACTGGGTGGTATAAAATGGTGAAGGTCTTCCTCAACTGCTTTAAAAATAAAAATTCCTTTTGATTTACCAACACCTTCCATTGTAGAGCAGACATACTGCATTTGGAATTTTCCAGTAGCCTTCTTGAAGTAAACTTCTGATTTATCTAACTGAAGAACAGTAAAAATAGGCTTCTCAGCAAAGTGTGGTACTGAACTGCAATCCTGTGCTGAAAAAGCGTTGTATTTGCTTTATGTGCAAGAATTGTGAGTTGATTTTTCTGTCCTGTGTATGGGCTTGACTTTGTTCCGCATGGAATTGGAAGAGCAGTCCATCATTTATGTGCACTTACGAATATTAAATTTCCTATTATATTTTGCTTGTAGGTGTTTTATATCTTCAATATGGAGATGAAACAAAGCAGTTGAGGATGCCAAATGAAATCACAAGCACAGACACAATTCGTGCCCTTTTTGTAAGTGCCTTCCCCCAGCAGCTGACAATGAAAATGCTAGAATCGCCTAGTGTGGCCATTTACATCAAGGATGAGAGCAGAAACATATACTATGAACTGTGTGATGTGAGGTAAGTATAAAAGGAATTACAGCTGTTGGGTTTTGGATTTCTTTTGTTGTTGTTGATGATGATGATGATGTTTTGTTTTGTTTTATGCAGTGCACTTAAAGATTAAAAAGGTGTGGAGCTGATAAGTATCTAACACATAGAGGCTTGACACTTAAAAGCCTGTTCAGTGATATCTGAGTAATATGGGAGGCTTGATCTGGCACTGCCTTGAGCTGTAGGTGCAACATCTGTTGCACAAGCCATTGATGAATGGTGTATCTCATTCAAATATGCATACAATTCATGCAGGTTCACATATTTAATATTTTATTGCATTTTATCTGTGACATAAATATTTAACATACTGAACACAAAAACTTACAGAAAATACAGCTTTTTTCTAGCAGAGGAAAATCTCCAGGTGAGACTGCAGTTTCAAAAATAAACGTTACTGATGTCCTCACAATAATTTTAATTATTTATTCTTTTACACTGCCAAGGATTTGTAGCATCAGTGACCACTGCTGCAGCAGCCTCACCACCTTCCTTTTGATGTCAGGATGCAGCAACTTCTTCCTTCTCTACTTCTGAGTTCAGTCTCTGGCTAACATTTGGATGGTTCTTTCTGTCATCTGTTAGTCCTGATGTCTGTGTTCTTCAAACAAAAGGATCAGATTCTTAGGGGATGTACAAAGTCCCAAAAGATGCCCAAAAGAACTCTAAGACATACTACAGGCATGTCGCACTATAGAACTGTTCAGGGAGATATGGTGTGCTTTTGTGCTATCCTTCTCGCTAGAGGCTGTGAGGTAAAAAGAATGGACAGAAGAACCAGAAGACAGAAAGGGGTGAAGAAGAAAGTAGAAAATATGTTTCCTTTCTGCCAGTCAACTTGTAGTGCAGGAATTGGTTGTGAAAGTAAGGGAAGTGCATAGCCCACTAGAGCCTTGTTTCTTCTGGAGATTACTTGACTTGTGTACAAGTTGGGGTTTTTCTAGCATTGCCACTTCAAGTTCTCCCATTACTCTTCTTTCTAGTCTTTGAACAGCACTGAACCCCAGTTTTTCTCCTCTGTCTCACTTTCCTCAGTCTCTCTATCCAGTGTCTTGTCATCAACCAGCCTCTTGAATTTCAGTTTCTGGCTTTTTTTTATGTTTTTTTTTTTTTTTAATCTTTCTTTTTTAGAAGTCTTCCACACCCTAGTTTGGCCACTGTTACTCCAGTTTTAAGCCCAATCTGATGATTTTTACATCCTCATTCATCACGTTCTCAAGTTTCGTATATTTTAAGTAGTCTATTCACTATATCTGATCAAGTGATTAAATCAAGACAGGTGTTACAATGTTTCTGTTGCTGAGCGCCTTATTGCCAACTGTAGTCTGGCCCACCAGCTCTTCACTTTATCCCTCCATCTTCCCTGGAGTTTCAGACTAGCGGTTTATGACTTCATCCCCTCCCTGCCCCAGTGTTGCCATTGTTCATTATCTTAATACTACTCTACTCCACCTTTCTTCCCATTGCATGCGTCACTCTGCCAAAATCAAGCATAGCTCACTCTCTACTTCCTCTGTTCCTATGCCTGTATTGTAGATCATTTCTAGAGGAAATGCCACATTCCAGCTGACTTCCTCTATAGCCAAACTCCCTCCTTCAGTTGCCACCCTCTTCCAACAATTCTAGCTTACTGGAGTCCAAAGTATGCAGTACTGGTAGCCTTTTAACGATTTCCACATTTTCTCCTTTTCTGTTCCTTACTCTTTCACATGATCTTTACACAGCACGTCCCCACAGAGAACAGATAAAAAGTATAATTTTCCTCTTCTTTGCTTGCCATCTCTTCCTTCAGTTATCTTCCTTCTTCCTTGCCTTAAATACAAGCATTTCAGTTGACTCTAAGCTGTCCACTTGACTCATCTTCCTCTGCGCCTCAAGTCTTTTGCCTTGTCTTCTTATTAATGTCTTGCTCTATTACAGTGCCTACTCTTTATGTTGCAAACGTGTTTCTGTGCTTCCCAACAAAACTCTCTCTTCACACAAAGTAAATTTTCACGGTCCACCCCATCACTTTTCTCTCTCTCCTGCAGTAAGCAATCACTATAACCGTTGGTGGAGTTTTACTTGTTTCAGTTCAGTCAATCCTAAACCCATTTCCACCCTCCCTAGTGTTTTATTCTTCTAATTCCAACCTGTCTTTTGTTCCTGACTGTTCCATTACAATTGTTCAGGTCACCAACTGGCTAGCTTTTGTGAACATTACACCCTTATTCTCTCAGATATCTCATGTATACTTTTATTGTTTTCTTCTTGGAACCTTGATCACCCTTTATTTCAAGGAGTTTTCTTCCCCTATTTCTTACTGTTTCTCTTCTTTCAGTTATCACTTGAGGGATCATATTCTCAAGCACTGATTTTCTGTTGTGTTTTTTTTCTATGAAAAATTATACATGCCAGTGAAACTAGCTCAACTGTTGATGTCTTCCCTGTGAACACCTGCAACTGGATGGCATGAAACCTGCCTCTTCTCCCCAACGAAAATCTTGATCTTCTCTTTTAACATAGTCTCAAGCACCATTCGTTTCTACTCAGATTATGTTGTTCATTAGACCATTCCACTCCCTCTTCTTTTATTTCTGTATTAATTTTTTTCTTATTTAATCCTTGGGGATAAAGCACTGCTTGCTACTTGTGCCTCCAAATCAGTCCTTTTCTTAATCTGGTTCGTGATTCTGCATTCACTGTTGACTTCTTCAGATTTTTTTTCTTCATAACATCCCTCTGATGCAGCCTTTCATTTCACACCATGTAGTGATAAAACACTTGGCTAAATCATCAACTTTTAAACATTTTTTGACACCAGCTTTAAACATCTAGCTTTTTTTACAGCAACTTTTGTAACATTCTTTTCCAGACATTCGATGCAAGTAATCCTTTTCACTCTACTCATTCAAAGGAGGCAATAAAGGCTATTCTCCTGGCTCATCAGGGAGACTGTTTCACATGTATTTTTTCACTTGTCCTCTGACTGTATCTTCTCCATCTAATTAAATAAAAACTACTTGTCTTCATTATGAGGGCCACTCCAAGCCCACTTCAATGCTACTTTTCATTTCTTGTTCAGTACCAAGTGCCATCTGCTTCCACTTGGCTAGTAATGCCAACTTTCACTGTTCATGTCTTTAATTTTCCAACAAGTGCCTTCACGCTCCCTCTTAGGCAGCCCTCTGTCATGCTTGGAAGGAGTCCTCCACAAACATCTGAAAAGCCACTGTATTGCTCTTCTTCCAGTCCCACTTTTACCCTTACTCGCGCATTCCCTATTCAGAGCATGACCATGGTGCCAGCATCTGTTTACTGTTCTTCAGCCTGGAGAGGCCATGTTCTCCTTGTGTCTTTCCGTTCCCTTATCTTTCTGCAGCTATCTTTGTCTTTTGTGTCTTATACTCATCTTGTAAGCTGGTAAAGAGGTTGTTTTCCTAGGGTGTTGATATAGCACACACATATCAGTGAGGCATTTGAACATGCCATGGGCATCTGGGAGCTACAGTAATGCAAATAGTAGTAATTATGAATATACAGTAATATATACCTGCTATCAGTGGTGTTTATCTTAGAATAGCAACATGAGGTGAAACAGAATTCACTTCAGAGATCAAATGCCTAGTATTTTGGTGATTTGCCTTACAGCAATGTTTTACTTTAACATGTCATGTTCCTACAAGAAGTATTTATGGAGAATGCTTTTAAAAAACAAAACCTCCAGTTAGTTAAGTAAGTACCATCTCATAGCTATCAGAGTGAAAAAAGGAGCAGATAAAATTCATTTAAATGAAAAATACTGCATTTCTTGAATTGAAAATGGAAGAGTTAGCTTTGCATCAAAAAGAACATATTTCTAAGTCTGAGGCAGAAAATGATAACTGAGACTACCAGCGCAAGTCTCAGTGCAGAAGGATCACATTTGTAAGATGGAAAACAGTTTATATTACCATAAATAATTGAAGAACTTGTACTTGCCTCAAGGCAGCTATTTTCCTATGCAGCCTACAAGTAAACACTCATAAATACTAACTTTCTCATCAGCCCTGCAGTTCTTAAACAGACGGTACTGATCTGCCTCTTGAGCTGTGGAGTTTCTTTAATAACTACTTGACATCTACAACAGCAGCACAAGTTCTGACTAGCTACCCATTCAAAGCAATCACTGATTGTAATATGACATTGAAAGAAAGAAATTGGACCTGCCCAAGCATCCTTTCCTTCATTTTTAAACGATAATCCCTGTGATTAACATCAGTTCAGTAGACTTGTAGCTGCACCTGGAGGAAAGGAATTCAGTCACATGTGTGAGTAAATCCTCTAGAGATCACTACTGGGAAATGAAAGGAATCGCAGTTTTGAAAGGATGTGAGTGAATGTAGATTGGAGACTTTGCTACTGATGAAATGTGAACAAGAAATCAGCAGAATTCTGTGCAAATTTCTAAGCCATAAAATTAACAGAAGGTAGGTTTTGAAACAACGTAGAATACTTCTGTCATCTAATTCTTTCCTAAATGTAATAGTTTAAAAATGCACAATAGTTTAAAAATGTCATAGTGTTCAATTAAACAAAACAAACTCTCAGGGCTTTCTGTCTAAACCATTTCTGTGGGAGATTTCATCAGAACTTTTACTTGTTTATTTGGTTTTCATAACTCCTTTTTTGTTTCCCTTAAAATCCCATCTTTATTATAGATAAAGTTTTGAAGAATAATTTATCTGCTGCTGCATTTTTAATTTTTACTTATTTTTTTCTGATTTGTAACTAAGTTGTTAACTGGAATTGCTTCAAGAACAACTGCAATTAGAAAGACTATTTTCTTTTATATTCTCTCTTCCTAGAATAGCAAAAATTCACGTGGGTTGCATACACAATAAAACATGTAAATATTAACTAAATCCTTCTGAGCGCTGACTAAACGTTGAAGCTCTATTGTCTTCAAAGTGCTTTCACTCTGTGGTAGGACCTTGAAAGAAACTTAACACTATCTAATTTTTATGGGTGTGGATTTGTAGCGAAAGAATGATACTTCCCATGGGAAAGAGAATCAAAGTAGACTTTTGTTTGTGTGCGTCTAAGCTATGGCATTTGAGTTTTTCTTATAGGTCGGCTGCAGACCTACTATGTTTGTCTGTTACCTGAAACTTTCAGGCAACAAATAAAACTACTTTCATCTGTTATCATTGCTGATTCTTTTGATTCCAGGAATATTCAAGACCGGTCTTTCCTTAAAGTTTACAACAAAGATCCCGCACACGCGTTTAATCACACTTCCAGAGCTGTAAATGGAGACATAAGGGTAAGTACTACCGTTGCATTTATACTCTTCTTTCTTCCAGTTTTTATGTTAAATGTTTAATAACTGTAATATATACACAACAATTTATAAAATCTAGGGTATATGTACAGCACATACAGAAGAGGAAAGTGATAAAGCTTCCCATAGCTAAGAAGCCTTAACTACTTTCTGTTTGCCAATTATTTGCCCTGAGCATTAGCTGTTTATTTGTTCTTGTTTACCAGCATTAAAGCATGTGAATCAAAACAATGCCTTTAATTACTTATCTCAAGACATGGGGAATGCTCAGAGTTTATAAACCTTCCTACTTCATGTTTCCAAACCTTTACAGTGAAGTAAAGCAGGGTGTTACTTCACTCCTGCAAGGCATCAGCATGGACTGGTTTAGAGTGGCTGAGCACATATACCTACCTACCTTGAAGTCTATTGAAACACCTTGTAAATGACGATTTCCAATCAGAGATACCTGTTGTAGTGTAAATGTTTTTTTTTTTTTTTTTTTCCCTAGAAATTTTCTGTGTGTATTGAACAAGGTCTGGCATATTTATATTTTCACATGAACATTCTGTACTGGGAAATATGGAGAAGGCATTTGAGACATCTTCTCTTCCTCACTGTCTCTTTCTCTGTCTTTTACTGTACCGTGTTTTCCCCTTTGATGCTCAGAGGTCAGGAAATGTGGCTGTGCACGAGCACCTCTTCCACCACATTTTCACACCCAGTGTCACAGACAGTGACACAGCAAGCAGTGGGGAGGTTACACAGCTTCATCTCCTTCCCATCCGTGGGGTCTTTGCCTGGGAAACAACAACCAAATGAACTCTGTGGGTCCAGAAGGCAATGCCTCTACTGTCCCACCTGTGCTGTGACTTTTATGTGTGCTCCAAAGCTGATTCAGATGTGCTGAAAATTTCCTGTGAAGTGATTTGCTTAATTGTGCGTTTGCTTCTTGATTTCATTATCAATTCTGAGCATGTCACACTGCTTTATTATTAATATTTCATGGAAATACTTCTGCTGTTTCAACAGTTTAGGGCCTCATTATTTTAGAAAGACTGCAATAGTATATTTACAGGCAGTATTCTCAACCACTTCTCATTTATATACTCCAGCTATAAAATGGTCCTTTTGATAGGTCAGAAATCTAATTACTTGATTATTCACACTGTTGCGCACACAACATGAGATAGCAAATAGATGTGCTTCAGAGGGCTAATGTGATAGCTTTTACTGTCTTCCTTAAGGTCCTGAAATTCTTCAATTCTAGTTATATTCTTGTAGAAGTAACTGGATATATCTGATACATCTCATTCATATTCAAAAGCATGACATACCATCCCTGTGCATTGACATTAACTCCTGTAGCAATGTTACCGTGACTTTACAATGTTAGACTGATACTGTTGTTCCATTGCAGTAAATGCTGAATGAATCTACTGTGGCTCTGTTTGAGTTCTCTAGATATGTTTTCAGATAAGGTTAACTACTGTGTTAGCTATTTAAATTCAAACGTAAAGGCTGGTTATTTGGTCCTCTTCCCCCTATTTAGTGTCTAAAGAGTTGTTTTGAACACGGGTGTTGCTTTTGTGCAAAAGCAGTGTCTGTATTAATTTGTATTGCTTATTTTAAAATACTGTTTTACAATAGGAACATACATTTAACACCTCTTGATTATGACTAGATTATTTTTCTTTGTACGTCACTCAAAAATAAGGTGACACAGTGATAGCCTTTGCAAAAATGTTGTTTTTGTGGTAGAATATTATATTTTGCTCTGCTGAAATGACAGAGATACCATTTTGAAATTTCACGTGTCCAACAAAACAGCTCTTTTCTCAGTTCACAAATTTCTTGCCTCTCTGGTCCAAGAGGTGAAGTCGAAGCCAAGGATGTTCATAGGGACTCAGCAGAGAAACATGCAAAAGCCTTCCCTTTGATCACTGTAGACTTCTGCACTTCAAAGTTATGAGCACGGAAGCAAGCAATTTCTTGAGCGGCGGAAATAATTACATTTGTTTGTCTAAGGACGGTGTCTTATGGATGGGTTTTTCCTTGTGCAGTCAGATCCTAGCCAAAGCTTTGCCTGAAGTAGAGAGCTCTGATAGTGTTCTCTCCTCCAGAGCACACATGGCAGCTTCTCCTCAGCTCAGCAAAAACACTGTAGGATCTTCTCACAGTTGTCTAAATCGGCAAAATTTGTAAGACCATAATAGATTACTGATCTCTACCTTCTTTTTTTGTTGAATCTGCTTGAAATTAGCTCTCAAATTCACAAGTTGTTAGGCTGGGAGAGACCCACCCCCAGACAGTTTGATCATCTATGCATCTTCCTTTAGCAAACGGTATTAAAGTTAGGGGTGGGGGAGGGAGGGAGTGCAAAACGTGTACATTTGATGCACATGGTAGAGCATGTGCAATACTACAGTAACAAAATGAATGTGGAAAAATTGCTGCTCTTGTCCCTCATTCTCTGTTTGTGCATCTTTGCATTGGGTAAATTGATGCTCTTCAATTTCATGCGGTTTGCAAGCACTTAAATTCCCTGCAGTGGGAAGTGGGGAAAAACTCTGGTAACCACTGTGCACAGTAAACTGTTTAAAAAAAAATTGACCGAAAAGCAGCTTATTTTCAGGTGAGTTGAAAGAACGTTATTTAGGATGTCAAGAGCTGGCTGTTGTAAATACATTTTTCCATGGTGATATTGAGAGTCTGGTTATATCACCTGTCATGTGCAACTTAAAGTTGTTGGGTTTTATTTTGCGAGCTGGGAGGATTGTGCCTTTACAGATTTTTCTACTGTTTGCTTTGTCCCTTTGGAACATTTATCTCTGGGTTTGATGGTGTTTAAGCTTCTATTTGTGTGATTTATAATCATTTCCATGTAACAGACCCAGAATAATCTCAGAAAATAATGTTAGCTTCCAGCTTGGACACCTGTTTTAACTACCAAACAGATGTGAGACCTGTATGGGAATTGGCAGTAACACTTGAAGTATTAAGTATTACCCACACAGATGAGAAGCAAGAGGAATGTGGGATCTGTAAAATTCAGACGTCCCACCAAACCGCTCCATTCTCTCATCCCTTAACTCTAATTTTTCTTGTCTTCTTTCTGCTTCATGCACCTTTCTCAATGGACTGTGTTGAAGACAGGGGATTTGCTTGGGCTGTAAACGAATTCTAAAGAACAGTTTCTCTTGAAATCCTCCACACTGCCTTACTGTTACTGTGCCATGGCTGTTTACTTCTTGAAGAGAATGGTTTGTTTGACATGTCTGCCATGCTGAATGTTGTTTCAAGGAAGAGGTAGCCACATAGTGCCATCTCACTGAAAAACTGTTTGTACTTTTCCTTTGTTGTTCCTTCCCCAGCATGTACACTGAAAATCTGTAGCAGCTGTTCTCTTCGGATTCTTCATGTTGCTGCGATTCTTTCTTTTATTCTGTTGCCTGAGTACGTAACACTAATCAACTCTTTCCAAGTCTCTATGCAACGATACTTTCTTTGACAAGATACTGTCTCATGTCCAGATGTGGAAGTTAAGATGATCTTTTTATTTTCTCCAGCATTGTTATGAATTACAGTACAAATGCATGTACACAACCATGCTGCTCTGTGCCATTAGAAATAATGGTTTGCACATTCAAAGGGGAAAAGACTTTCTCGGATTTACTAACTGTTGGGTCCGGCTTGCCTCTCATCTCACATTTTGGGATGGTGTGTGGGTGCAATGTCAATAGATGACACTAAGGAACAGACAGCAGATTTCTGTGTGTTGCTGAATGAATTCAGTGTTTTGGAGGTATCAGAGCTCTTTTTGTCCTGTGTTGTTGCAGTGACTCCCTGGTGCCATATGGCTGACTTCAAGTGGAAAGGATTCCCCACTGTAAGGGCACAGTGTATTTTCTGTTGTCATTGCCTACCCCCTCCTTCAGGAGAGCCTGAAATAAGAAGAGTCCTAAATTACAATCTCACCCCTCTGTCCCTGTAACTTGTCTGCCTTTCTGGTGGCACAGCTGGATACTAATAATGTCAGTTTATGCAGTGGTTTGTTTTGAGCATCATTCGTCTGCCAGTTTGAGAATCAGGGGGATTTTTTTACTTCATAACAAACCGGTGGCTATTTTGCTTGGCAAAGCAAACTTGGCCACTTGGGAAGAGTGTCTCTCTTCCCAACCACCTGCCCTGAAGCCTGTGGGTTACACTTTGTTTCAAAATGTTCTAGACCCACCATGTTTTCTCTTAATTCCGTGGCTTGACTGAGACCTTACCGGGTCAGTACTTTGTCCCAGTCCTCAGCTGGGTGGGTGAGGCCGGAATATTCAAGGAATGCTTGTTGTGGCTGTTGTTGTATTGAGGTACGCTTTGAGGTTTTTCTTTTCAGCAATTGTTTCTCTGTGAAAAGGCAATTAGGGCAAGTTCAGTCAGAGTCAAGGAGCGGGGTATGTGGAAACTCCGCTGCTCTGGGAGTTTGAGCGGCTAAAAGGTGATGATGTTTCTGGCAGCATCAGGGCATCGGGCTGCCAAGGTAAGAGGGGATGAGTTGAACTGAGTTGTTCTCTAGAGTGATGCAGACGTTTGATAAGTTGGGTGAACGGTTATGTTGAACAGCTTTTGCTACTGAAATTGTGCAACAGCGACTTCGTTTTTCACCTGAAAGTGCCCGACTAACACTTTCACTCTCCTCTGCACTATGCCTTGGTGAAATCTGTGAACTTAAAAAGCCCTACAAGTGCTAAAAGCCCTCAAACAACTCCCCAGGAAGCATATGAGGGGGCTGAAATTCAGTGCTGGGTTGCAGGAAAAATAGAGATAATAAAAGCAGGGTCATCCTTCTGTGTTCTTCGGATACCTATAAACATACATCCAGCTTCTTTGAGATGTTTGGCTTCTTTTCATTGAATTGTTTGTAATCTTTACATCAGAAACATAAAAGCTGCAAATGCTGCCAAAATTGCATTTTTTCATTGCATGCCATGGCTTAAAAAAAAAAAAAAAAAAAAAAAGTAACTCCTTGAACTACGTAGAGATATTCAGAAGAAAAGTATTTATTGGAAAAGAATTCATGCAGCAAATCGAGTGGCAGTGCTAGAATGCATATAGGACAGCATTCGTATAAGTTGCCATGTGTTTGCCTTACTGATCCTATTACTATAAAACTTCGTTTTCTTTTGGGAAGAAAAAGAAAAAAGAAAACGCAAATGCTAATATGTCTATTATCTGATAGTGAGCTTCCAAATGATACAAATCTCATCTTTCCTGCTGTTTTGCTGTCTGCTTTTTCTAATGCTCTTTTTGTCATTGAGAGGTTATGACAACATGAGCCATATTGTATTTATAAACATCACGTGTTTCCTTGATATGACTTGCAGTGTCTGCCAAACAGAACACATGGAAGAAACATTTCTCATTAGCTCAGCATTGGTTTTGGTTATACTGATTTCCGGGACAGGAAAAATGCCTTCCTCACTCAGATTTAACTTTCATACAGTAGAAAGAAAGCCTCTGAGTGTCCATGAAATCGCTTGAACAGAGACGCTGCAGCTCTCTTAGCCCACATACTTTGTCTGAGGGAACGAGGAAAAGTGGTTTGTTTTAAGGGGAAGATGTAATAGAACGTTTTGCTGAAACTAATTCTGAATCAAAATACCTGCCAAAGTCGTCTAGAAACAGAACTCAGCAAGAGATGTAAGGTAAGATGATGCTTATAAATAATGAAAGGTATATAATTCCTTTTCTTCTTCTTCTTCTTTTTTTTTTTTTTCAAACTAAAATGTATTTTCAGATTAACTGGGAATTTAAATCAAAACAGTGAAAACTGTTTCTTCTTCCTTGAGCTGTATGAAAAAATAAATGCTTAATTGCTTACTAAATCACAAAGCTCAACTCTCAGGTTTTATGACTAGTTACATATTAAACATAAAAAAAGTTATTTTCCAGCTTGCCATTACAAATCTTGCTGAGATTTGAACAAAATATATAAAAGAAGTCTCTGATGTTCTGATTTTTTCACTGTCATGGTTTTACTACCTTTGCTTTGAATGGCTTGTCAGTAGTTGCCAATTATTTATGCAACAGCAGAGCAGCAGACACTGAGAAGTAGCTGCATCAAATCAGACTGTGATGAAAGACTGTAAATGTACCTGCTCTCTTTCCTTCATATGTCCTTTGATATACAATACCTACTGCTGTATAAAGCCTAAGTTAGTGGGAAAGTGGGTAGAATTGTAAGGAAAATTTCCACTTTTATTTTAGCTTTGCGTAAACCAGCATATAAATCTCAAATGTTTTCTGGCAAAAAGTCAATCTGTTTAAAGACATAGATCCTGCATTATAGAGGGATGCGTGCTGCATTGTGGATTTCTTAGTAGGATGGCTTTGTGCTTTGATGGATAATATTTTTTCCCCAACTATTATGTGTGAAGAATATAAGCTTGTCGATTCGGCTACTATACCAACAATTTAGAATATACATTTAATAAATAAATAATGCAGATGTGTTTTAAGTTTACAGCAAGCTTGCTGTTGAAAGAAAGTATAATGTTCTTGATAGTAAAATGTTCAGGGAACATTAGCTTGCCGCACCCTTGCTGTAATCTTCCAGTTAGCCTAAGAGGAGTGTCATATGGTAGATATCTCAAACCAGTTACCTGGAAACTCCCAGAGAGCCTTTTCTGTTGAAACAGATCAACTTGCAACCACAGTGCAGTTGTTTTAATAGCATTTTTAGGGGTAAAGCTCTTTATTGCCCACAAACAGGCCCATATTCAAGTTAGCCTGTCTTTCAGGTTGAGGTTTGCTTAAAGCTTGCCCTGGAGATGATGAAGTTACTTAATGACAACATCTGATCCCCCTTGTGTGAAGGTCTCTTCAGCCCTTCATTAAAATTGGAAGCTTATCTCTCACATAGGTCGAAGGTTCTCAGGCAAAACTTTCAGAGTCTTCACTGGGAACTTGCCCTGAATAAAAACATAAGGATTTCATTTGAGTCCATTTTTATTGTCTACTGGTTTCTGGTTTTGTTCTTACTCCACCTTCTTTTACATAATGTTTCCTTGTTCCAATTCTTTAGATGTTTTACTCTTCTATTTTTTTTTTTTCCGTTTTCCTTTCTTTTAGTAGAACAACTAGCACTAATTTGGCTGTTTACTTGAAATTCCTCAGAAGCTGGTGGGGTCAGATGCTGCCAGAACTCCCTAAACACACTGGCAGGTGATAAACATTTCTCATGGCCATGGCCCCTCTTAGTGGGAGAGGAGGTCCTCTTTTACCTCCACTGTGCACCGTAGCTTATCTGCATTGCTGGGGCTAGTAACAAAGTCTGACCAAGCTTTGCGACTTCCTGCTAGTTTTCCAAATGAGGTTTTACTTGAACAGAGAGGTACCATTACTCTGTGAAGGTTGCTGTTTTGGGACTGTGAAATTTAGAACCCCTGTGAAACAGTGTTTTTTCTTCATCAAACTTGCCGCTGGCTTATCAGTCAGGATCTTAGATTTCCCTGGAAGTTTTTCACCAATCCAGAATGTGATTCTTCGTGATCACGGCTCAAATTTCTGCTTTCCACCGAGTCTCCATTTCAGTCTCCTATTAATTAACTGCCTATTAGTTAAAACGAAAGAGAATTAGTTCTGTCCCTATCTTTTGACACAGAAAAAGAGCAAACCCGTACCTAGTGTCTAGAACACATCCATGTATTTGATGACTTTGATTCCTCTCCATGTTGGATTGTACTTTTTCTAATGTGAGCTCTGGAAAACTAATCAGAGTTCTGAAAATATGAGGAGTAAAAATATCTTTTCTTGGATACATGTAAGATCTGGGGTTAAAAAAAGCCTCAGTTGGCAAAAGCAAGACAGTTGCAAATAACAGAAGGCAACAGGGCTCCATGAGAAATGACGTGATGCTGAAGTTATTTTTTTGCATGAGTATATGCCTTTCTGACATCATTGCAAATCAGAACTTTGTGTGACTGAGTGAAAAGACCAACAGGGTGTGTTGGGTAAAGGGCTAGGCCTTGGGCACTTAATATTTACTATAGATAGCTTCATCTTAAAATAAGGTGATTTGCTTCAGTCAAGCGGACTGTGACAGGTTGTACGTATGTATGTATGTATGTATGTACTTTTTTGGATAGAAGGAAGTAAAATGAAAATAAAATGTAGGGCTCCAACTGGTTGCTGCAGCAGTAGCACCTCTAATGTTGCTAGGATATACTCACACCTGCAAATAATTGCTGGGCCTTATAGCTGAGAACTCGGACACATGCACTGCAAAATCCAGTTGTACGGCTTCCATGACCATTTCTCCGTCTGGTGGTGTTGATGCCAAAACTCAACACCGCACATTACTTCTTCTGATGTGCTATGTCCTTACTTTGAGAGAAACAGCTTCTTACAGGTATAGTAGATGTGCTGCTAAGGTCTTTTAACTATCAGCTCTAATTTATAGTGTTTTTATATTATTAATGTCCTAAGCTATTCTGTAATAGAAATTATGTTTTGACTATTGTTTGGTAATGTCAGATGAGACCAAGGGTGATGCTTTCCTTTATGTTCATTTAACCATATCAGCTTGTTCAGTTTTATTTGGCTTCAGCACAGTGGGAAGAGATACAAATATGGAACAAAAATAAAGGCTGAATCGTTAGTACAGCGAGTCAGAAAGCCATGCATTTATTTTGATTTATGAGTTCAGTTACTAACAGTATTTCTTTTTTTAAAGAGAAGAAATTTGATACACAGCATATTTAAACCAAATAAAAATGCTGATCTGTACCAGAAATGTACATGTCTAAAACTATTCCTTTTTTGGGAAAAAAAAAAAAAAGGGATGACCCCGTCAGTTCAGCAGTGCCCTGAGGAAGTGCTGAAACTGAGACTGGTCTGAAGGGTTTGGCTGCCTGCGTTGGTGGTGGCCCTCTATGTTATGTGCTTGATCTCTTCAAGGGGAACAGGGTGGGGGGAGGAAATGCTTGCTGCATCTTCATGAATTACGACTCCTGTTTGTTTTCAGAATGTTCTGCCTAAAAAAGCAGCTGTGGGAAAGCAAAAAGAAACAAACAGTTGGTTAAAGCACAACGCTAGTTATGAGAGGTGTCATAATGTTAACTTAAAAAAAATCAGTAACAGCTTTTATATGTTCAGTCCAAACAGTCTAATAGCTTATGGGCTGGGTGGGCCATGCTATACTGATGAGATAAATGTGGATATTGGCAAACCAATGATGTAATTATGTAAATCCGACCTTTTTAGGATTGAAATGTGTTATGTTTCAGTGTGTTTATATTTTTGTCATTTGTGATAACACCCTGAAAAATCTTGGCTGAAATGCTAAGAGGTTTCTTAGTGTACTCACAACGCTACTCCGTCTGGAAAGAGCACTAAGAAAGCGTAGGAAAATCAAGCATGAGAGATGTATTAACTTCTCTCTGCTTAATTGGATAATATAGCTTTTTTTTTTTTTTTTTTGAACTCTCACATTCCATTTGTTTGTTGGAAGCGAAATACATTCGTAGAAATGTGGAAAGGAGTGCCTGTTAGATTCACTGATCTGGATGTCCTGATCAGGAGTGAAGTAACGCAGACTGGTGGTAGGAAGATAGCTCAGACAACAAAATGTTTCTGAGGGAATAACTCCTCACACAGCAGCACTAGAATTTTAATCTGGTCAATGCAAAATGTGCTGTTGCATGTGTCGCATTGTTTGTTCAGACTGCCTTATGCATGGCTAGACTGGAATTCCTCATGGGACTGCTTGGGGTCAGGAGTGGCCTGGTGCTCCCTTCCCGTCCAAGCAGAGATCACCCAGCATGCAGCCAAGTTGTCCTATTGACAGCTACTCTGTGGCAGTGTCGGGTAGGGAGTTCAGGAACGTTCACTACTGATGTCACCAGGCTAATCCAAATGTATAGCCTGCTCCTCTAGCTAGATTAAGCTGATGCATGTTGTGAGCTCCATTTTTTTTCATGGCGAGTTGATGAGTCTGATATTGCTTTCCCCTTATCTTCACATTGGGTTCTTGTTTTACACCTGGATAAAGTGATCTTACTCCAGGGACTGAAAGAACCACTGGCCATTATGAAGACCTGAGGTGCAGGTGTACTTGGGGAAGCAGTCATAGCTATGTGAGGTCAAGGGGCTGGTAACAGCATGGAATTGATGTGGGAAGAGTTTTGTAAGAAGAACTACATGCATAGCTACATGCACAGCTACATGCACACACACGTAGGGAAGTCTTACCACTTGTCAACGCTTGGTGGTGATTGCATGCAACTACAGTTTCTACTGTCCCCCCAGTAGTGACCAGACAAAAAGCAACCACCACCTCTGCAGTAGCTTTCAGCACTCAGCCCCACTGCATGTCAAGTCCTGAAGATGCTGCACCAAGGCCTGACTTGCTGAGAGCTGTTCTCTTCAGTGCCTGAAGGAGACAAAGCTGTTTTGAATCTCAGCCACTTCTTTGGTGGGAATGACTGAACTTACTTCTAGGTTTCAAAAGCCAGTTGCAGCTTTAAAGTGCATCCCTAACCTCTTTGCTTTGAATATGAGAATGGGTTGCAAAGGCAAATGATGGTCACAGCTTTGCCCTGACCTCATGGATTCACGAGGTCACTCCAGCTGGTATTTACCTGCAGCTCACATCTTTCCTAAGATCACTCTCATGTTCTGACCCCTAACAAGAAACACAAAGCCACAGAGTATCAGCCCAAACCAAATAAGTTTGTGTTGGATGTATTTTCTTCTTTTTCTTCCCTCTCCTTTCTTTCTTCCTCTCTCTCTCTCTCTCCCTCCCATGCCTGCTATGTTAGGCTACAGCATTGTAATAACAAGAACTAAAGCAAAATCATCTAGACATGAAGAAAATTTACATTAGTTCATGGTTTTCCACTCTCAGTCTGCTTCCTCATTCTTTCTTTTTTTTTTTTTTGTGTGTGTGTGTGTGTGTGTGTGTGTGTGTTGAATTTCCCTTCATGCACTGTATTCTCTTTAACTTCACTTTTTTCCCATCAGTTCCTCAGCATCTGGCTTGGTTCTCCTGATTTTCCTTCTTTGAGATTTATTATCCTTTTTTTTTCCTTTTATTTATTTATTTTTTCACAGCAGTCCATCTCCAATATTACTCTCTTTCATTTCTGGCCTCTCACAAACTCTTAGTATTGTCCTTCACCCTTTCCCATTGCCCTTTTTTCCTTTTTCCTTTTTTCTTATATAGTTTTACATTCAGAATTCTCTGTTGCCATTCCGTATAATTTTTTTTCTTTGTCTACTGTATATTTTCACAGTGTCATTTATATATTGTTTTCAGATTCATTATTGCTATTTCTTATTAATATTTCTGCATTCCTTGTGGGCTAAGCAGGAAAAAAAATCATGCTACAAACTCAGTACTCTACATTTAAGCTTGAAAGTCTTCAGACAGTAGTGCTAGTGCTAATAGTAGGGCAGACGAAGAAAAGAATGACAAATGGAGGTGCTTCTATATTTGTCTGTGGATAAATAAATAATGCTTATTACCAGCTTTAGGCTAGAGATACTTAGTTCTTTGCTCAGTCAAACAGAAACTGCCAGCCAAATTGGATCCACCAAGGTGCATAACAGCAAAGTCCATCATAAGGACTAGCAAGCTGCATTTGCTATGAAACTAACATTCTCCCTTCTAGCTTTAGTATCTCAGCTTGACTTATAAAGAAAAAAAAAAAAAGAAAAAGGAAAAAAAAAATGGGTTGAAAAACAGAGCAGAGATTGAGCTAAATGAAAAGACATATGGGCAGGCTCATGATAAAGAATAAGTCTGCTCTTCATAAACTTGGGGTAGGAATTGCCTCCCAATGCTGTCAGTGGGGAAAGATAGGGAGCGCCAAGGAATAGCTTGTGCACCCCAGACAGAGGGACACAGCTGACTGAGGGTGCCTGGCTGCCCTTTAATGTAAGGTAAGGTGAGACAGATCCTCAGCACTGAGCAGCTGATGGTGCCAACTTTACTTCTGAGAAGTGCTTAGTGCGTACATGTCTGTGATACATGCTGTGATACTTTCCTATGGCTAGGAAAATGTCTTTGTTTAAATCAGCGCAGAAGTGAGGGGGAAGCATGAGGTTTGAATTACAGGGCAGAGAGACAGACTGCAGACCTGACGTAATAGCTCAGTTTTGCAGAACCTTCTTCATGCGACTCCAGTGAGAGTTGGCTATATTTGCTCTAGGATACTTAAAGTTTGAGAGGCTTATAGAGTTTCCAGCACATCCAGCATTTGCTTGTTGATATTCACTTGCTTTTTTTTAATCCCTAAAAATCTAAAATTCCTGATTATGTTGACCTGTCATTACCAAAAGATAGGCCAAAAACGTACCACTGGCATGTTTGTATACCTAATGTTATATACACATGACAATGAGGTGTAGCTCCACCCTGCAGGCATGGTCCCCTTTACAGTGGTTCGTTCTAGCTAGTAGCGCTATGTGGTGTGCAATGTTTTTTGTTTAATTGTTTGTCCTTTGCTTTTTTGACTTAAGAACTAGGGAGTTTGGAGTAAGCATGAGAGAACTTTATGGTACTTTTGTCTATCCTGAGGCATATCAGTTTCACTGAGTGCCTTAGGAATCAGTTAACCAAGGGAATAACAAGCAATATATATGTTTAGGAGAAGTTAGTGTCATCTGCACACAGTCTCAAGTCCAATACGTGTCAGGCAGCCAGAACTGTTCTGTTCCCTCCCTGTTTGTTTAGATTGGCCTTCCAGATTCAAAGATGAGCTCCTGTAGGATTACGAATCCCTGTAGGTATGAATATGGCCAGATGCTGAGGCCTATCTGAAAGTGTTATTGAGGGTGATGGAGAGCAGGGTAGCACTGGAACAGCCCAGATGGGCAGGACACCTTGGTGCCCTTGATGAAGGACAGCAACTCGGGGGCTCTGTAATCTGCTCCCCCATTTCTGTTGCGGGCAACATACCAGCTGAGACTGCGATCAGGGCTGGATATGACCACTTTTTTATTCCTCTGCTGAATAATTGGAGGCAAAGCAATGGGTTGATGTCTCTCCTTTCAGTGCAGAAAGTGAATAGCCCCACTGAGAGGTTTCTCTTGTAGTGCTTGTCGGAGTAGAGGGGAGAAAGCTGCTGGTGGTGGTTCTCATGCTGTGTAACAGAGGCTGCAGACAGGAGATTTTACAGACAAGTCCATGTATAGGTCTTTGTCCTACTCCATTCTTGTCTTCTTAGATCATAATGAGATGCTGGGTGAGCTGTAGGAATGAAGAAGCCATGTGAGACAAATCTTCATTGAAAACAACAACAACAACAAAAAGGCCAGGAAAAAAAAAAAAGCATTCAGAAAACAGCTGTAAAAAACATCTTCAGCAAAATGTCTTTCCATTTGGATTCTGGATTGAATGAACTTCTTGCATTTAAGAAAGACCCTATTGACTCCATCACACACTTTGCTCCGGAGTACTGACAGCAAAACCAAGCTGAGCTAGTGACGAGCCATTGAGCCTGTATTCCCCTGTTTTCTGTCAAAGAAATGGTTGTTTACAGCAGTACCAGCATTAACTGCTTAATTGTTTCCATCCAGGAAAGTATTATTAGGGCATAAGGACCAAAAGAGCAGTTATCAGGAGCTGAGAGAACTTTGATCAGCAATCAAGTAATAAGTTAGTTACATGTTTGCCTCGTATGCCCCATAGCAGGCTTCAGAAATTTCTGTGGCTTTATAGCTGTGTATTTTATTGATGTGTCTCTAACACTTTTCCACTGAGACTTGAGGGGAGCAAAGAGAAGATAAATTAATGTGATGGGCTAATTAATGCAAGGATCCAACAGATTAACGTTGTAAATTATGTAGAATAAAGTAGGGTGACTGGAGATTTTATTCAGTGGTAACTGTCATTAACATAGACATAAACACAGATGTGGAAGTAGTAAGCTAGCCAAGACCTTCAGACCTGATCTTGGTGAAGCGTAGGGTGTTGTGCTTCTTAGGGGCATGCCCTTTGTTTAGATGGGGGGTTAACTGGAAAGGAATTCTTGTTCTGTGCAGTATATTATAAACAAATAGATGGCAAGTAATTAAACACGGGATAATACATGGCAAGTTAGACAAGACTTGAGGGCTCTGATAAAGTAATTGAAATGGAAGGTAATGCTTCGATGGTTTGTATGCATTGTTAGAACCTACATATTAAATTACAGCCTCGGTAGTGATATATTCTTGCACTATTTATGATGTTGTGCCCAATGTATTTTAAAATTAAAAGATGATTAATTCCTCATATGAAAACTTTTCATATGCATCAGACATACTCAAAGACTATAGCATATAGTGCCAGATGTATGGAGAACTAGTTGTAGTATGTCTGATGTTCTGGGATATACTTTATCATGCTAGAGTCCAATTACTGAAAATGTGCATCCTACCAGCTTGCAATTCATTACAAAGAAACTGCAGTGAAATAGTGATCTTTTTTATCCTGCATATTAGCATAATAATGTGATTTCTCACTGCAGGTTTATTTGCTGTAAGGAAGAATGTGGATGGCAGAATATACTCTGCATTTGTTGGAAAGCATGTGACATACAAGTTTAATTGGATAATTTGCCTTTATTTTTACTTTTGGTGTATTTGAGTCTGGTTGATCAGCAGACCTAAGCAGCTTTTTAACTAGGTGAAGTATATACATCCATACATTAAAAGGGGATGCTTGACTGGTTAGTTAGCCCTGCCAAATATAAACCAGATGCTTCAGCAGTAAATACTGCTTTACTCCTATACTGCAAGAAACAAGCCTTGACTGATTAAATTTGAAATAAAAATAAATAGGTTTAACATTGTTTCTGTGCCAAAATATTACTTTATTATAGCTCGAGTGCAAATATATCATACAAAGAATATCTCAAAATATTTTTACAGTGAAACTGCAAATGATACGTTTAAGACAAAACGAATATCTTTACACTCATGGTAAGTCTGCTTCCATTACGCTACATAGCTAGACCAGTAATGGTGCACAAGTTTACAATGTTCAGTAGGAATTAGAAGACACCTCATTTGACTGCAAATCTGGAGGAGTCCTTGCTGCTGGGCAGGGTGTAGTAGGGAGTGGGGCACCAGGTTTTTTGGTTTTGTCTATGGGATGTGCTCTGATCTTTGTCATGTTAAATGCTCTCTGTCAGCTTACCCTTTTGTAACAGAAGCGAGTGATGCTTCCTTCTCTGGCTGAGAGGAATACACTGAAATAGAAGCCTTACTCCAGTAAGGTCCCTTGTAAATGGCTTTTTACACTGATGTTGGCTCATGGTCATGTGCTTAAAATATAGTATGATTCTTTTGAATGCCAGTCATGTTGATAAAAGCAATATTTTTCTTGCGTGAAAGCATGGCCAAAAAGTACAGAAGAAAACTGCAGTGCTATGAAGTGCTCGTGTCATGGGATTACCCTGTGGTGTTTAAGTCCCTCCTCTTTCACACTGTGAATACTGCATTTGTAAGAATACATTTTCTGTATGATTTGGTCTTTTGGAGTGAGAGGATGGAAGGGGTGGATGCAGTCTTTCTGTTCTTGGTAGTTGGGGTTTTTTTGACAGTTCCCTTCTTTAGTGTGACTTTACAACAAAAAAAGAAAGAAGGGTAATCCTGATGGCTAGCAGAGTGTGTTGTAGCTATCTCTGAGACTGATTTATGGTGGCCCCAAGGTTCAGGTTTGCCAGGAAGCTCAGGTCCTGGTTAATGAGTAGACAGCCAGGTCCCGTGGCTGGGTGCTGTGCCGGGCACAAGGGGCTCTTGCTTCCTCCTGCCAGCTGTTGCTACCAAGTTTCCAACTGAATGATGGCTGTATTTTTTTCTAGAATTGTTTATGCTGGCTTTGCTAAGTAATTAGAGATCTTCTCTTATTGGGGAATTAGTATGTGTGTGTTTCTCACTGTTACCTTTAAAATGCCCTCTCCTACCTAACAGGAGGTGACTCGCTGCTTTATTTATGGCTTTCCCCTTTGTGAGTCTCCCTTGTATTTCATTCCGTAATGTTAGTCTCCCATACATCTCATAGGCACACATTAAAAAATGGCTGAGCGATTGAATCACATAGCGTTGCACAGTTTGTGACTGGGTGACATGCCAAGGAGGTTATTTAGTGACTAATTTCAAAGGGGAGGAGAAATTGCAGCGTTGTCATGTGGAAAAGTACTTCAGTCTATTGAAGCAGTGTTACTAGATGACTGGGTAAAGCAAGATGGCCTGTCCCTGTTGTGAGCAGAGGGAACAAGGAACATTTTCTGTTTAAAAACCTTTTCCCAGAAGGCACGGATATATAAAATGTTGTACTGTAGACTGAGGATTTAGATTCAAGGCCGAAAACAAAAAGCGCTTTATTAGAAGAAGTGGAACCAAATGTTCATCTTACTGCTGTAGCCATACAGGTGATTTCCTTAAGTAACAGTAAGTGGCTTTAATTATTTCAGAGCAAAAATCCTATCGGATATGATGCTGTTTCTCTGTAGGTAACGTCGGGTAAGACTGTAATAAGACTGCTGCTGTTTTTAATTGTTGAAACAAATGCCCAAAGTAGCATCAGGACAGCTGAGAAATTATGCCTGAAGGATCAGACTGTAGGATTTGATCTGAAACTCTCCGTTCTGCTTGTTTGCAAGATCCATCTTCAGCAGGCATGTTGACTTAGAGGAGAGGTGAAGCAGTCAAACATTATTTTTGATATTACCATTAAAGTTGTTTTGTTAGAGTTTTACAGATCTGTTTTACATTCGGTAAAAAGTGAAACAGGTATTCTTTGTTTTCCCCATGGGAGCTTTAGGGTATGGTATGAATTAAGTTTATATGTAGTCAGGGATATAAAAGGACATACTGAGACATGTAAAGTACCTTGAGGTAAAACATTTGGATAGCTGTAGGGACTGGGTTCATAGACAAGTGTGCATTGAAGATGTAAGTATAAAGAAAGGGACAATAATGTTAAGAATGTGTTTGATGCTCTATCGTATGGAAAGGGGAATAAGGCTGCGACTGAGCTGTGCTTAATTCAAGGCAGTATATGTGTAGCTGAAATATCATACCCTACATTTTCTCTTCTTGAGCTTAAGATAGTGCTTTTGCCATATCCCTTGTACATCTTCACAACAGGTAGAAAAGCGTGGGGATGAGATGCTATGGTGACATCAAGTAGTATGGTGAAGACAATTGCTTAGTATTCACACAGGAGAAGAGTAACTGGCGAAAGAAGTGTATGAACTTAGAAACTGGGGGAATGCCTTATCCTCAGAGATGTCTTACTCTGGCTGATCGCAGCATTGTTGAATGAAAACCACATAGGATTAACAATATAGATACCATATCCATCTACGTCCCATAAACTGTTTTTTTTCAGGCATGACCGTTAGAACCAGAAAACTACAGTTTCATAGATGTTCTGAGTACAACTCTTCTTGCACCATAATACAGCTGGACATATATCAAAACTGTGCAAAAGAAGCTAGAGAACTGAAACCAAGATGTGTACTAAGAATGGGAAGTTATTTATAAAAAACACTGGTATTTCTTAGGGAGTTCTGAAAACTCTTTATCTAGAAAAATATCCAGAAAAAGGTAATGGAAATATATGGGACATGTTAAGAACAGACCTAGGTGCGTCTCAGAGTTCCCCACTCATGGCAAGATTGAACACTGGAAATCAGTTTTATTTTGGAATTATTGGCATGTGGTTCCGATAATGAAAAAACATTGTGGAAACTGACTCCTAGAGATTTGTACTGTGGACCAGACTCAGCTGAAGCCAGGACTCCAAGCTTAGCGTAGGTTAGCTGTTTCATTGCCTGAAGTATCTCTTTGGGACATCAGAGGACCCATCTTCAGCCAAAATTGATTACTAAATTAGTCTGAAAGTACTGCTGAGGAGTGATAAGACATTGAAACTTACGCTTGTCTTACTCCATGGTCTTGAAGGTCATTGCAGAACTGTCCAGTACTTCACTGCTGAAGAGACCATGGAAGAGCTGGGGTCCCTACCCCTCAGCAGGAGTAACTGCTGACAAGTAACAACTGACCAAGTTGTCCCAGGACTGTGAATCTGGAAAGCCAAAACTCTAGAGCACTCCAGGGATGTTTGATAAGGAACTATGTTGGTATTTGACTTAAATCTGCCAGGGAGGACTTTAAACTCACTTTTGTTTAACTGACATTTTAGTAAATCTTGGAGCTCTTTTAAGTTAGCATTGCCTGATGAAATTATTTTTCATTGGAAAGTTCCTGACCAGAAAAAGCTAAGATGATGGTAATGTGCTTGCAGTTTGTAAGTATGCCATTGGGCAGCTGGAGGAATCCGCAGATGTAGCCAGCCTGGCTTTTTCTGTAATGGCCCAACAGGATGAGGAAATTTGTAGGAATTAAAAGAGACACAAAGAAAAGGCAAGGACAAACAAGTGTGACGAACTTTCAGTGATGTCTGATAGCATGAGGATTTGGCTTTAGAGAGACGATCATGGTACATGTACTTAAAAATGTCATTTTCAAACTGTTTACCATTTCTGTAATTTCCAAATGCACTATGCCATATTGTAAATGATATTATTTTAGAAATATCAAAACTCTATCTGACATTTTTTTGCAGAGGCTCATTTGTGCTTTCAGCTGTGCAAACCCAACCTTGGTGAAAGACCAGCTATGACAGATACAATATAATATAGGGCAACTAATGATTAAACTGAGAGTTTTGGACAGCTAGGACAGTAAGGCTGTCAATTTATTTTTATTAGAGAAGAACTAATGGATTATGTTGTTTCTAGGTTTGGGGTTCCTTATGTAAACCTTCCCTGATTAACAAAGTGAAGGACTGCCTCATTTTTAAGATTTTCTTCTGGTGAGCAAGGTGTCTTTACCTTGAATGTATTTGTTATGTAATGAATTGATCAGTTTTGTTATCAGTATTTAGTTTTTATGTAGCATTTGCATCAAAGATTGTCCAATTTCTTGATAAAATTCTTTGCAAGTGTCCTCAGTTTACTATTGGGTGACCCAGCTTTAGGTGTAGATGTGCAGTTTCCTCAGGGAAATAAAGGGTGCTGACAGGAAAGTAAGAAAAAGTAATAGCTTTGCATGCCTGAGAGGTGATTAATGGTGTCTACTGGGAACTCCAGGGTGTCTTCAGGACAGTGCAGGGATGAGCATCATTACTGGAACATGCTTCATCTAGGTATTTTGGCAGGCTGAAATCCCTGGAGCGAAACGAGTTGTGGTGCTCTCTCTTGATAGGCAAGGCCTGGTAGAGCAATGGGAAGGGCTGCCAGGTCAGAAACCCTCACCTACTTTTCTCTTTGCCTGTGCTTTCCTATGAGATGTTAGCAGATAACGGTGTGAGTCAGGGTGCACCCTGGGCATCCAGCTACCTTGGGGAGATGAAGGATTGGTGTGGTGCTAATGAATCAGCAGTAGCGCAGTGCTAGCTCCCACTGCCCTGGTGTGCTTGTGGGAGCAGCTCCCTGTGCCCTGTCCCATGTGTGCTGAGTGCGCAAGCTAATTTTGAAATAAAAAACATAGCTAGTTTTATCTGATATTCACTCTTCAGTATATGTCCAATGCCTCTGTTGTTCTGTTAAAAAAGAAGAAATCCAAGTCTGTATCTTACAAACTGCAGCATACTTAGACTGACTAGAAACTTCCTCAGGAGATGCTTAAATGTGGTGTGATCTTTTTTACTACTGAATGTTTAAGATTCTCACTGGTTTCTTTTGCCTCCAGTGTTTCATACAGAAATGGTTGTACTAGCCATTCGCCACACTTGAACCTCAAGGACTGACAAACAAGTTTCTATTTCAAGGACGTACAGGCTACAGAGAGCAAGAACAAGGAAGAGCTATATGCTCAAGAAAACCACACCCTCAGGCAAATATATTACATAGCTGCAGTTGAAAAGCTCATGATCCTATGCCTACATTAAAAGATCTTCTTTCTTTTCTTCTCAAAGCAATTGTCTATGACATCACCTAGTATTTACAGGCTCAGATGAGTCCAATATCCTCTTTCTCTGTCTTGAGTCATGTAGCATAAGACTAAGAACATGTGGCTCAAAGCAGCCTACGTATTAAAGTATATGTGTGGGACAGGAAGAAGTACAGTACAGAAAGTGGCGTATATACGGGATAGAGTAGTGTGCCTTGAATATCACACAGAAGATATATAGCTGAGAAGCATGAAGAGACCATTGTTTGAATTTCTGAAGCTACCATTAATGAAGAATCTGGAGATTTTGGAGAAGGGAAAAAGGTAGAAAATCTTGACAGGTGGCAGGAGGTGCTGTAATGTGACCATTGCAGCTGCCTGGCGCTCAGCCCTGTCCAGCTCACATGCCCCAGTCCTCCAGCCATGGGCACCCCAGACTCCATGGCTCCAGCTACTCTCCCCTTCTGCACGCTCCACCCAGGGTCTGAGTCACGTCCTAAAATAGAAAGGGAACCTTTCAGGAAGGGGCTGTGGTCTCACGCTTTGTGCCCTCCTAGCCCAGTGGAGTCTTGTTTCAGGCTGTGCACTGCATGGGCTATATTAGTGCAAAGAGCAAAAGTAAATAGCTGTGTAACCATCAGTACTCAAACACGGGATGTTGAGCAATAGCTGAGCTACATATTTGAACTGATCGTTTCCATCCTGAAGTATGGGGATATGGTAAGATGGAAAATAGGTATTTTTCTTTGACAGGTTTCTTTAACTTATGAGGAACGAATGAGTATATACAGGAATATGAAGTCCAGAAGTTAGGGGATATAAAATCTATTGCTTTCAAAGTTTCCCATGGAAATTTTCTCTTCTGTAGAAGGAAACATCAGAATTTTCCTTTCACTGCAACCCAGTGTATCCCAGTGCCTGTGGTTTGTGTGCCAGATACTGTTGGAACTGTTGCAGTTTTAGCTGATAGAACTAAGCAGGACGTGATACAGCCTGTATGTTGGGGACCAAGGTGGTCTTTCTTCCTCCATTCTCTCAGTGCAAAATATCTCTTGCTGTCTGTTTCTATAGGTGTGAGCCCACAGCGGCTCAGAGTTGGGAGGAGTCTTTCTGTTCTGTTGGCACAGCACAGCTTGGTGTGCTGCCTTGTTTCTTCAAGTCAGATGAAGAACTCTGTTGAATGCCCTCTGATAATTTTATTAATACTGATTAGTTCTGTTTCATTTTAAATTCCAGACTTCAGTAATTGCCTGTGAAAATTAAAAAAAGCTATCCCATGTTCCCCTTTGGCTGGATAATGCTTCTGACCCATCCCAACTCGTTCCTTTGTTCTGTTGCGCTTATTTATTATTGCTGCTGCCACAATCAGGTTATCTCTTTTCTTCTTTTTGATACCTGATACTGCAGACTTTTGATCTCTGGCCCTGGGGAACGTCATTTGTAATTCCCAAGTGCGGAGCCTGCTGTGATGAGAGCTGCTATTGTTTATATACCGCCACTGCAATTCCCTTACCAGCAGAAAATCCTGTGGTGGGGCAGGAATAGAAAGAATATAATTTCTTGCCTCATCAGCCATGGATCACTGTTACTGCAGTGAATCCAGTCGCACTGTCAAAGCAAGGAGTGAAAGGGGAGAAAAATGCTGAAGATTTTAGATCAATGACTTCCACTGCACACAAGTGTGTGCTGTGTAACTTTAGGAATCCCTTGGAAATGGTGCAGAGAGAAGCTGAAATTGCCGACACAAATTCTAGAAGCTTTAATTTTTTTCTCATGTACTTGGTGGAACCCAGCTGACTTTTTCATCTCCTTGTTTATCCACCTGACCTGAACAGCTCCAGAGCAAGCACATGATGCTTGCTAGAGGGAGAATTTCTCTGCTGTGTGCCATTGATGTTGCTCGGTCACCTAAAGAGGTCATTGTTGGGCAGAGTGTAATGCTGCAGTCTTAGAAACACATGTATTCTCTGCCGGTTTTTGCAATGGCCTTAGTTAAGGGAGTTAAGTAAGAAGCACTGATATGTTGGTAAGGACGTTTTCCCTTTCTTTTCCTCATTTGCTCAGTCCTTACTGCTAGCAATTAATGATGCTGATTATAAAAGTATAATATTTGCTAGCTTTCTGAGCACGTTCTCTATGCATTTTCCTAGGCTCTCATATCCTTGGTTGCGGTGCAGAAACTTTTGGCACATGTTTTATAGGGACTGACAGTCTTCATGTAACTTGAGTGTCAGTAAATGTTGCGCACATCCCCTATGCTTTGTGTACCCTTTGCATAATAAAGGCCACATCAAGGTATTAGGAAAAGCCAAATCCTGCACAGAAGTAAATGGAAAATGAGTTGTAATGTTTATTTGTTTGTGTGTCTAAGGAGTTCAGGTATGTTTGTGATGCCAGTATTTTCTTCCTTGTGTTGAATCAGTGAACTCTAGCATGTACATCTGATCATTGAACTGTTTCAAGTCTGTATCAGCTATGTGTACCTGGAGCACCTAGGCCTGATTTCAGGTTGTATATCTGAATAACAGAGTAGGATAATATGGTATTTCCATGAACAAATGTATTTTTAAAACTCTCATATCCCTTTAACGTGCAGCCTGTTTTATTGCTGTCTACAGCTTATTTTCTTTAGGCACTGAGATCCCAAGATGTTTTATTTGTACAGATGACAAATTATTTAGTCTTGAAAGTAGTTTTTATTTCTGTGAATGTTGATGTCGTCGCAATCCGCATCACGTTTTGCTCATTCAGTAATTTTACATCCTGTATGTTTTTCCTTTCATTTCCAGATGCAGAGGGAAATTGCCTATATGGGCCGAGATGGCCCAAGCGCTTCCCGCTCCGGATCTGCAACGCACCCCTCCCACGCGATGCCCAGCTCTCCGCCCTCCACTCCAGTGCCCCACTCCATGCCCCCCTCTCCGTCCAGGATCCCCTACGGAGGGGGACGTCCCATGGGTGTTCCGGGCAATGCCACCATCCCCAGGGACCGGCTCTCCAGTGTGTCGGCATCACGCTCCATATCGCCCAGCCCAAGCGCCATTTTGGAGAGGCGGGATGTGAAACCAGATGAGGACATGAGTAACAAAAACTTGGCCCTGATCCGAAATGAAGGTCTATACGGGGACCCGTACTTGTTTCACGAGGGGAGGATGAGCGTGGCTGCACCCCACAGCGGACACCCCCTCGATGTCTCCGATCACATTGTCGCCTACCATCGCAGTGCCATGAGGTCATCAAGCACTTACTGTAACCCCTCTATGCAGCCTGAAATGCTGGAGCAGTCCTTGTACAGACAAAAGCCACGAAAGTACCCGGAGAGCCACTTGCCCACGCTCAGCTCTAAAACACCTCCCGCCTCGCCCCACCGCGTGGCTGATATGCGCATGATCGATATCCATCCCCACCATAGTGCACACATCCCTCCCCACGCTATCCAGCCTGACAGGGCCTCTCCCAGCCGCCAGTCCTTCAAAAAGGAGCCAGGACCACCCGTATTTGTGGATGCCAAAGTGCGAGGTGCCCTCGGCCACCCGGGCATGGCAGAGGCTGTGCCGTCTCCCATCGACAAACAGGCTTTTGGCTATGGGTCACCCACAATGCCCAAGGACAAGGAGACAAGGTAAGGCAGAGCCAGACCTTAATTTATGCAAATAATCAATGTTCTTAATGTGCGCATGTTGTGTTGACGTACACCCAGGGGATGCTGTGATGTGTAGGAGGCTGCTGCGCTGGGCTGCGGTGTTTATTAGCTGTCTGTCAAGGTAGTTAGTAATTTAGAGGAAATGCGACACCACCCATTATTAATCCGCAAGTATTGTCAGCTCATGATGAATCCCTAGTTATTTTCATTTGCGCAAATTTCAGTCATTGGAAAAAATATAATAAAATAAAATGATTAACTAGGATTTTTCTTTCCAGGCAACCAGATCATGTTACAAGAACAAATGATGTTCTGTTCCTGCTAATAAGGGAATATATTTCACCCCCGTTAAGAATGACACTCTGATATTACAATTTTGGTTCTTTATGGAGTGGAGTTTTTCTCATCTAGTGTTAGGAAATTGGAAGAATTTATCATTACTGTCTTATCTCCTGTAAAACATGAATTTGCATAAAAATAGGACAGTTGTTTGTAATAATGTTCCTCGAGGGGAAACTGCTGAGAAGAGCAAGTCTGTCCCAGGGAAGAAATTGAAACAAGAATGCTGTTCCCAGTGATTCTTTCTAACATCACAAATAGTTGGTGACCTGACTGTTGTTAACTTTTCTGCACTGAGAATGATGGCGATGATCTCTCCTGTCTCTTAAGGACCAGCTTTACACAAAGGTCTGTGAAGGCTTCTCTTGCCGTAGACCCTGCCCTAGGAGAGAAAAATCATCAAGCTGCCTGTCCATTATAGTGTGTTTGTATGAGTTGCTCTAATATCCAGCATATTGTTTGTGCTGTTAACTTTTATAGAGCTCTTTAGGGAAGTGAAGAAGAATAGCTGGAAAATGCTGAGCTCACAAAGGCCAGAGGTAACTACTGACTGCCTTAACCACTGGGGAGATACGGAGCTTCATATGGCCCCAAACTTCTCTTCCATCTGAGCAAGAATTAGATGCCTCTGACTATGCTAAGTGGAAAGAAGAATATACTGTGAAGTCCCTTGTTGGGGAGAAAATGGAAAATGGAAGAAAATCAACTTCCCTCAAAAAATTACATGCTGATACCAGCTTGGTATTTATATTGACACAAGGAGCTATTAGAGTATAGAGTCACTGAAACCTGGTTTGTCTTTATTATTTCCAAGAAAAGAGATCCACGTACCAAAAATATCATTTCAGGCATCCAATATGACAACTAGGAAATAATTTGCACAACGTTTTCCATTTCTAATCCAAGAGATCAGATAAAAAATTCTACAGGATTCATGTCAGGGGGCTGGAAGTGAGGGAGCACACCAACAACTTCCCAGTCTATGCCACTTTTTCTCCTCTGAGCATCTCATCTGTTCACTCTGGTACACAGGCTGTGTGTTTGTGAAAATACAGATCTGCAGTTGCTTAAGGACAGCACTGTACCAGGAGTTTTAGTTTTGGTTCCAAGATATATTTACAGTGATGAAAATAGTACTTGCTTAATTATATTCCCAAATAAATACATGATCTTAAAATTCAGTATGCTGTATTAGCCACACAGCATTGAAAGAAATCATTCTGAAAATGTCTCTTCTGCTGTGGGGCTTTGTAAACTTTGAGAAATGGTGACTTTTTAAAAAATAATTCCGAACACTAAAAGCAATTAATGCAAATTGTTATGTTTTCTAACCACTGCAATATCAAGGATGGTGTTGTGCTCAGCCAGTGTGCATGCAGAGTCAAGTGTGGGCTAGCAGCAAAAAGGCAGGTTTGCTTATCTGTTAGTCTTGGCAATGCTGAGGAGGGAAGTCTTTTGTGTTTGCACACTGCGTTGAGAATCTCCCCATCCTCACTCATTCAGCTTTGCAGATAGCTGGGAGTGGGTTGAGGCCCCTGTGAGCATCAAACCCATCATCTCAGCACCATTACTCCTCCAGCCACTAGTGAAGTGTGCTGAAAAGAAAGAAAATACTTCGTGATTTCTCGTTTTGAGAAATTACCTTGAAGTAGTGCTGGCACGACCTCAGGGACAACACAGAGCTAAGGCAGAGCATAAATATAAGGCAGAGGAAAGATCAAAATAAATATTGAGAATGCCAGAAGTTTTAGCTAAATCTCTCCTCCTGCATTAATTCTCCTTCTGTTCTTCTAGTCAGTGGCTGAAGCAGGTATCTATGTACTTCATCAGAATATCTTGGGTACTAAGAGTAGATCAGACCTTTCATTGAGCATATCCTGGTTTTGTTGAAGAAATTAGGTGTGTTATCTTTGACATGATAAGTGCAGCAGATTTGGATCTACCAAAGATGAAAAAGATGAAAACTATGTAGCATCTCCTATCTCTTTTTTCTATAGTTTCCCATTTTAATTTTACATCGTGGTTGCCAGTCTTGTTGAGCCTGTTATTTAAGTCAGAGTTGAGGGGGATTTTATTTCTTCATGTAATTCTTTCTTTTATCTGTTTTACCTCAGGTATTTTCAAGGTAGCTAATTCTGCCATGAAAGGAACTAAATAAATTCTCAGAGTAATTAATTTATCAGAAGACTTCTATATAAAGGACTTTAAAACAGTCAGAAGAAAGGAGTTGGTGGAGATTTCAGAAATTAAAATATTATTAGTATTCATGTGCACAAAAGATCAAGCAAGTTGCAGCACTTCATCTTTCCGGAGTCAGCGTTCCTTAAATATGAGGTTTACAGGAAGAATGAGTAAATCTTTGTGAGTGAGCATAAGCTGTTTAAACAGTGATTTGCCATCATTTTTTGGATGGCCCATTTATGTACTTTATGGTAGACACTTCTGGAAACTACCACAGGCAAAACAGATGTTTAAATGTTGGCAAATTGGGAAAGAAGCTTACTCAAAAGTGCATTGAGTTAAATGCCATTTAACTTACATTCCTTGCATTTAAAACACAGGTTATGTTGCAAAATTTTGGGCTATTTCATGGCTGGTGCTGAATATGACACTACTCACTAAAATGCAGTCCCAAAAGATAACTCTATACAGTTTTGTTGTTTTTTTTTCCCTCAAAAGGAGTACTGTGCTCTGGTTCTTTTCTGCCCAAACACAACGTCTGTCCTCTTCTCTTTATGCCGCATTAGTGAAAAAATATGTTGTTAAAACATGGCTCACTGAACAAAAATGTTATCATATTCTCTGCTTACGGCTTGCAGTTAGAGACTAAAGTGTAACAGGCACATTTAGGTTACTGTATACCATTCCCATCATAACAACACTTTATTGTTTGTTACATTAAAGTATGAGTAGACACTGCCATGCATCAGGAAAAAATGGTCATACTCTGTAAAGCTGTGGGCAGTGACAGACAAGAAAGGTGGACTTCGGAGATACACTCTCTCAGACAGTGGTGTCCCCACTCCCAAAGTCAGGCAGTGATTGAATTGCTCCCTAGGACTGCAAATAACCACACAAATGTGTGCTTGCTGCGCCCATTACAGACCTGTGGCGTAGTGTTTGCAATCTGGAGGCTTGCAAATGTCTTTGTAGTTGGAAACAATAGCACTTTTCCAGAGGTCCAGAATTACTGGTCAAAAAAGACAGGTGAGCAACACAGATGGAGGAAAGGTAAACTGCACTTTGACTTCCTTCTTTTGGAGGAACTATCTGGAGGGAATACGAGATGCAGGCTCTTGGAATTATCAAAAAGTATCAAAGCTGGCAGCACTTCATAGTTTACCTTTTCACTTTAACTTCAAGCTGCAGAAGGTTTGAATTTAACATTGTTCTTGTGAAATATTCACCTGTGCATAATTTTTCCCTTGAAAAGAGAGCAGAATGTGAAGGAGTTCTGCTGTTCTCTGCCTCACACCTTTCCTGGAGATCACTGTTTCGGGCAGAATTTGGGATGAGGTCTGACTGCCACTTCTGCCTGTTACTAGAGAAGCCATTGGAAAAGACAACAGACAGCCTACTCTTGTTCCTTTTTCTTTTCAGAGAAACCAGAAATGTTCATCTCATAGAGTGATGTAGAAAGAAATGTATTTTTCCCTGTCTCTGACCTTCCTTTTATTACCACATATCCTTCACTTGCTGCAAAGTATGAATATGTAGCCACTGGAAGTCATTCTCCAGGATAGTCTGCTAATTAGTTTGTGGTGTCAGACTTGGTATTTGAGCATGTCTGTTATGTTTGATCACTGCACTGCCTAGGGTTGGACAGGAACATGAACAGTTACACAGCCCAGTTCTAGTTTGTGTCTATACAAAGCATCTTCCCAGTGTTGTGGATAATGAAAATGCCTTCAGGAAAGGGAAGAAACATGCAAGTCATGCTTAAATAGCAGCACAGTGAGAAGTGGGTAACAATTTAACAATGCACTGTACCCTGCTTGAGATTACTTCCAGTTAGCTGCAGTAGATAGAATGACATGAAACCTCAGTGAGGCTGTAGTGAAGAAGGCAAGTGATTAAACCTGATGTCTCAGCGCACAGAGTCCTTGTACAGGCAAGGGTTTGTGTTGCTCCTGCTGAATTTGGAGAGTGAGATGCTGAGGCCGGTCCTGATTGCCTGGATATAGCTAAGCCCATGAAACAGGCTGCTGGGAGGAAGAAGGCTGGTGAGGCACTTGTGCCTGCTTTGCTGGCAGAAGTCTGTGTGTGAAAAGCCAAAGCCAAGTCTGACCAACAGGTCAGCTAGGGCTGGGAGTCACTTCTGACCTCGTTCCCTCCTTTTCTGCTGCACCACACCATGTCTGGCTCTCCCAGCATTCACTGGAAAACAATGTGAAACCATGCCCTTTAGTGCTCAGGCTGATAAAACAGCACATTCTTTCCTAAGTGCTGTAGAAGTGACCCTCCCTTCTCTTTCTGGGTGGTGGAGAGATTCAGATTTGTCTGGGAAACTAATTTGGGAACTGAGCTGTACTTCTTCCTTCACGTACTCCCAGAGCTGGCAAAGAAGCACCCGTGAAGAGGGTTTTTCTGCCTGCCCCTCTCACCCGATGCTCCACATCCGGTCTGTCCTGTCCATGGGGACCTAGGCCTACCCCATCCACAGGGAGCCCAGCCTGCCTCATCCACTGGGACCCTAGCCTGTCCTATCCACAGTCAGCCCAGCCTCCCCCATGCACAGATGACCCTGTCCTACGCCATCTCTGGGAACCCCAGCCTACTCCACTCATGGGGACTGGCCTGTCCAGTGCAGGAAGGGATGGCAGTGGTAGGCTGCACTCCCCACATTCTCTCTCCTCAACCACAGCAGGAAGAAAAGAATATAATATTGAGAACCAAAAAATGTCTGTCAGCACAGTGCCAGCATCCCATAGCACAGGCTGAGGTGAAGGCTCATTCTGTCCCTTGAAGGCTCTGGCTCTGCTGGGTCACTGTAGCACCAGGAGCCAAGATGGCTCCAGTCCTTGCCAGGGAAGCTGAGGTGGCTGTGGAGCCATCACTGCTCCTCCATATCCATACAGCAGCTGGCAGAACGAGTCCACTGGCTCTCCAGCCACCTCAGCCCAGCATGGCTATGCCACCTGGCCAGCACCGTCCCTCCTTGCCCCTGCTTCCCACTGCCTTCAATCAGACCACCAGGTCTCCCAAAACCACTTCATTTTATTTGATACCTGAAAGGCTCCTCCTTTCAGACACTTGCTCTTAAAACGTTTGGTGCTAATGGCCATAATGAACCTGGCTATTAGGGTGAAATGATTATGGGAAAAATCTTGCCCTGTGTTTAAGGGAGCAGCTCCAGAGCATGTGTAGATTCTTCACATTCTTAATGCTTTTACCATATGAAAAGTAATGTACTCGGTGTGACTGATTCCAGTGTTTCATTCGTTTTTCATCATCTCCTATCTCTGGAACATCCCTCTCCCTCTTAACAGCATATTTTCCTAGATTTCGTGGCAAAGGACAAGATCGGCTTTGCGTTGCCATAATCCTGTTTGAAGCATAAAATTGTTTCCAGATTATCCAGCGTGAGGTGGAAAAAACATATTTATAAATTGGTAAAGCAGATAGACTTCCAATGGAGTTTAGTTCCAGGAAGGCTTTGTGATAATTATCTGAGAAAAAGAAATGTTTTTGTTATTAAGTGTCAAAAATGCTGCATTAAAATTTGTTAGAATATATTTATCCCGGGCTTTTCGTACTTGTTTCTGTTCCAAAGGTTGCTGTACCTGAACCAGTTTCTTATTTTAAAACTTTTAACAGTGGAAATTCTGTAACGTATTTTTTGGTTTGAAGGGAATTAGGTCGATTCACTAGTCTTCTCACCACCGCTCAAAATACCTTTCAGCACGAAGACAGAAAAGTAAGGAGCGCACATTGTATTCAATCGCAGTAAGAACATTTCTGCTAGCTGGGGACGGACTGAGCATGCTCTTGGTCCCTCCTGTGTCTGTTAGCATCTCATTAGTTGCTTTGCTGTCCCGTTTTCTGAACATTGGGTGTTTTGGAGTGTCTTCCAGCTATGATATCTGTGTGCTGTCCCAGAAAACGTCTATTTCATTCATGGAGTGTGAATGAAATAATTAGCCTGGATACCCCGACTGGCTTATGAGTTGAGCTGGTTTCTCACTCTGTATCATTTCAGCTTGCCTTTGTATCAGTACCTACATTTGAGTTTATATGACCCTATCAATTGGCATTATTGCTTTGGCCACAAGCTTCAAACGGTGTGAGGGGGGTGGCACTGCTGCTCCTGTGTGCCCAGGAGAGCACAGTAGTGATGAATGACCCCCGTGGAACGCTGCATCTGGGGCTGAGTGTGCCATCTCTACCATGTGGACTGCCTCTGTCCTGTCTTCTTCCATGAGCCATTGCTGCTTGACTTGCTTTCTGAGAAGTGTTGTTCTCAGCCGTCCTCCAAAATCACTGTCAGTGATCCTTTTGTGTGCTTCCGTAGTCACATAAGCGCTAGCATAGAGGGATACATTTTCAAAAGGTTCTGTCTGATAGCTCATGCTCACATGTTTCTGCATTGTGGTGTGCCATTGATGTACTGGCATGTGAAAGGAGGTACCTGTGTGAGGAGAAGGCTGTAATGGAGCCTACCAAGGAAGTCACCAGGTACCTGACCAGTGTATGCGTCCATGTAAATGGTATGCAAAGACAAAGACATGAGTGTTAGCCTTCTTATCCAAAAAATGTCATTGTTGTTGCTTAGTGGCATTTGGTAAGTCATGGAAAATGCTGGCCATACTTCTTACAGTTCTTCCTCTCTTTTCTTCTGGTTTTTAGGAATTTCTCAGGAAGTGGGTGCGAAAACAAACCTGCTTTGCTATCACTGTGCTGCACAGCCTGTGTTCAGTGTGCTGTGCCTGATCTGTCACACTTCTGTCCTTTGCAGAGCAGTCAGTTGTGATGTCAGGTGCAAAGGATTTGGGCTGGGAAGTTGTCAGCTCAAGCAGATTAAATGCTTCACAGATAAAATACTGCTTTGGCAAAATTAAAAATAGTAACAAGAAGTCTAAAGATTTTAATCCTGGAATCTTACACACAAGCAAAATTATTGGCCCAGTAGAGGTAAAAAAAAGAAAAAGAAAAAAGAAAAAAAATGTAATGCTGAAAAAAAAATGCAGTAATTTCAAGAGGCATTGATTATTTTAGGTGCCTTTTTTGTGCAATCACTAGAAGTTTATTATCTGGGTTGCTGTTTTATTTTTTTTAACTCTGCAGATGTCTCTTTTATTGTCTGTTAACATGCAAAAGCTGTCCAACCCAAGATGTGGTAAGCTGCTGTACCGAGGTATATGCAAACTGATAGCCATGAGCCTTTGCACAACTCTGTAGTGTCTTTCGATTCCTATGGTAATCATTCACCTAGAAAAACAAGTCTGAAAGCAAATATATCTGGCTTTAACAAACGGTTCTCTTGTCTTTCAGAGAGAGGATACAAGCCATGGAGAAACAGATTGCCAGTTTAACTGGTCTTGTTCAGTCTGCGCTTTTAAAAGGGCCAAATACAAGTAATAGCAAAGATGCTTCTAGGTAAAAAAAGAATTCATTAAATCTGTTTCTCTCTAATGATTTCAGTAATCAATCAACAAAAGTAGTACTTGAATGTAATAGTAAGAAAACGCTGAATCTTTTAAAGTATCTTTGCCATCCCCATGAGAATGCTAGGCAGAGAGGAAGAATATGCCAAAGAATAAATAGAGATTACTGCATTACTCTTCTTTGTGTTAAAAAAAAGAATGAATGTAGGTACATCTCTGTGCTTTCTACTGTTTATGTACCATTCCTTGCTTAACTTGTCTTAAAACTGATTGAAAAGAAAAAAACAACAGTTCACAAGCTACTGGTGATTTAGATTAAAAATGCATATGCAAAACAAGGCCATTTAATTGACTGATGAAAAGCCTCACCAGTTTTATTATTAGTAAGTTAAATTTATGATTTTTCTTTTTATTGCTCAGTGAGAAGATGATGTTGAAAATTGTGTCCAACAAAAGCAGCGCAGATGCTACAGGTAAGATAATTCATTTTTAATTTACAAATTATTCTAGTATATGAATAGCCCTGACTTTACTAGCATCCCAGCTTATAGAAATGTCAACTTTACTCACATCCTGTTAGCTACACTGACAGATGCAAGGTTTAAGTTTAGGATATGGAAGTCAATCGCGTCTTTGTTCAGAGATGAATTTCTACAGTTTGAGGTGGAATGAATGTCACAACTGCAGTGAATGGTTTAAAAAAGATACGGGGTTTCTGCATATGGCGATTTTTCTAGTGATTAATCTCATCTATAATATACATTTGTCACTAACTCCAGATGTATCTAAATCAGTGTAGAAGGCTGAGCTTTTAATTCCTATTTTTGACACCTGAACTTTTCTCTAAGGTTATCTTACCAGTAGGATTCTATGGGCGTGATGTCACTAAGGAATTCAGCAGGGAGCTAGATAGTACTTTCCCTAATGGAGCCATATTGATCTGTTACTAATTATTAGCGTGCTCCCAAATTGTTCTGAGCAAGCGTCGATTATGGTGAAGCCTACAAGATCTAGTCTTAATTTAGCTTCCCACTCGGGAGCTGCTAAGTGTTTAAACGGTAGAGTTAATGCTGTTGTGAAAGAAGATTTCCATGTGACTGGAGCTCTTTGTGTTTGGGCTGTTGCCCTAGATGTCTGCAGGGTGGGTGGGTGTGTTTATATGACTCCTCTTCACCCTTTGTCATGCACTGAATGCAAATAAAGGCAGTTCCCTGCTTCCTGCTAAGGCTGTTCCCACAGGGTGGTCTGTGCTCCAGCAGGTAGTAAGCCACACACATTTACTAGCAAATCTGTTACGCTCTTAACTAGCCTTTCTGCTGGAGCTGTTAATTCAAGTTCAGGATTCCTGTTTATCTGGAATTGCAGTATGTCTTCCTAACCAACAGAAGTCAAACCAGACCTGGAAACTATCAAGCAAATGTAAGAGAGTGCAAGGTAATGTCCTGGTGCTGGAGCTTTGCTCCCAAGCCATTCTCTGGTCTGGTTCCAACTCTTCCCTTCCTGCTGGCCCCTGGCTGGGGAGAGCAATACTTGTGGCTGTGAAGAAATAAGCTGAAATTTATCATTTTGAGGCAATTTATTGAAAACTCCTTCAGTTTCTAAAACAGCTGAAAAACGCTCTTAGGCTTTTCTCTACTTCCTTGTCATTAATCACTGCAAATTCATAGTATTTCCTACTTGCATAGGCCACATATCATGCAAATAACCTATACGACAATCAGAATATGCAGATCCATTGCACTGGGCTGGAAGTCCCGATCTAAGTGAGCACTGCCTTTATTAGGAGTTTAGACCAGATGGCCTCCAAAGGTTCTCTTTCAACCTTTCTCCTTTTCATGTGTGCTTATGTGAATGAATTACTCTGAAAGAAATGGGAAATTAAATGATATTCGTTGGAAAGACTACTCCACAGAAAGCAAGGGTGGAGATTCTTTGGCCTGTAGATTATACCCAGTCCAACGGAATAGCATGGGAATAGCATGGTTCATCTGACCAGCAGCCAGTTTATGCTGTCATTCTCAAAGAGTCTTCACTCCTTTGTTGTGTAACTGGAAGCGTGTGCCTGAAATGACAAAATTACATATAATAAATAGATGTCCTTGCATGGGAAGCAGGAGTGACCAGTTTAATTTACTGTCAAAACACGAGATCAGCGTCTGTCAGGTGCTGACTGAAACAATGACTCTACCATACGGCCATGCCTGTACCCATCATCTAAGTAAGGGTTCTACCATTTCACAACCAGGCAGTTGAATCTAGGTGATCTTTATTGTCCCTTCCAACCCAAGACATTATATAGTTCTGTGATTTCAGTTGTGTAATAGATACCATTCTGATCACTTGGGAAGATAGAGGAGAAAGGCCAGTGGGTCTAGGCACGTAGCCATGCAAGGATCTGTATCAGCACCACAGAATATCATTGTAACTCCAGCATCTGCATCCTAAACCCTGCCCTTCCACTATGACACATCCACAGAAAAATCAGAAAATTAAACTGTGGCATGTAAGGGGAAACAAGGTGTGTTGCAGACCAAATATGCTACTGCTTAGGCATTGTCAGCCCTCTCAGCTAATACTGAGGACTGCTATCCTAAATAATAAAATATTCTGCATTTGTACCTGCTTTCAAAATTACATATAAGAAGAGACAGTAAGTCAGACACAGGCAACCTGTCAAGATATCCAGAATGTTTCTCCTACAAGTAAGTATGCTTGGGTTTAAAAGAACCTGAAGCATACGTTCACAGGCTCCTTTTTTGTTCTCCAATTCACTCCAATCCTTATTAGCCATTAGACAGTTGACTCTAACAATTCCAGTTGACAGCTGCATACTGAGATACCAGTTTTAGCAATTTCAAAGGCTCTTTGCTAGAAAAAGCGGTATAAAATGTTGATTGAGCAGTCCTTTCTAGAGCAGTGGTAAGCAGAAATGTGAATTGCTTCCCGTCCTGAACAATAAAACATCTGTGCAGGATAAAATTGGTTCATCAATGTTGAACCAACATTGTATTTTATAGTACGTGTTCCAGTGATGGGAGACACGCATGCAAAAATAGAGAACTAGCTCAATTTGGGAAGGGAAAGAAACCAAAATTTCTAAATCTTAGATATTTCTATGTATCTAGATGGTGAATGCTACATTTGGTATTTCATATAAATTAAATTGTTGTTCTTGCTTTTCCAGTCTTTAGCCAGATACTTTGCCCTCAAATATTAGAGCCTGAACAAATTTTCCCTATTTTCCACTAGGATAAATGAGCCTGTAATAAAGACTGTTTGCTTTTCTTACGTTCTATTTCTTTAGGCTCAATTTTTTCACAAGAGGTGAGTTCAAAGAGCAGTAGACTTTCACATTCTAGCTGTGTCTCTCCTACTCATGCTTGGATAAATCTCATGACTGAATCCTTACAGCTCTCATGACCGAATCCTTACAGCCTTCTTCAGTTCTTCAAAAGTGAATGACATCAAGGCATTCTTCATTTAGGAACAGCTCAATAGCATGTGACTCAAAATAACAAACCTTACTAGAAAGATCATAAGATTACTTACTAACAAATATTCTAGGAAATGCTCACCTACTCTCTTTTCTGCCATATTTTGTTCACTAAGTAGTAAGAAAGATAGATTAAATGCTGGATTAACTGTTTAAATTTAGATCAGTTATATCTTGGATTGCAAAACAAAAAGGAACAAAACCAGTTGTTCTTTGCCATTTGCTGCCTTGTTGGAAGAACAGGAAGGAGATTTCAGTATTTCCTGAAGGGGGTCCAGAAGCCTTTCTTTCTCAGCTAGCACTGCCAGTACAAATCAAGGAGGTGGAACAGAGAGAAGTATTACCCTTGCAGAGCTATATTTGATTCCTCACTCTTTGTGACCTGTGCTTGCCAGAGAATTTTTTCTCTTTTGCACATATCTATTTGCATTTTTCATACACACAACCCTTCTTGTAATGATCTGTGAATTTAAAAAATCGTCCATATCTGGTTGCTTATCTCACATTCGAAGGTAGATCATGCCAGTTCTTGAACGCAGTCAGCATCTGCAGGTGTACTGTAATCCTGAATTCATACTGAATCAGCAAGATAAAGAGGTACACAGATATCTGTAGAACATTTTGTTCTTTTGAGGACGTTTTGGTGTCTGACCATAACATCTTGCTAATGATAGAGTTGCAACCTTAATGTTGCATTTGTTTGTTTAGTGGATTCTAACCAGATGATCAGGGGACTGAGTAACTATAACGTCTCCCTGAACGATGTTCTAGCACGTTGTGGCTCTTTAGTAAAGACATGAGTAATTTGGGAAGAAACAGTTCTTGGTGTCTTCTGATGGCCTTTTTTCTAACCTCCTCTTACCATTTTCAAAAGAAAAAGAAATTCTAGAAAACGGAACAAGAGCAGTATCAGCATGATGGCAAAGGTCGGATGTTGGGGATTGGCAGCTCTGTTCCTTGCCTTCTTTAGCCTGGGCAGGTAACACACCTTTCTCTTTCCTGCACCACAGTTCCATAGTGCTTTCAGAATGGAGATAACTCACAGCTTAGCTCATTAGCCTTTGTAAAAGAAGTTAACATGTATGTTTCGTCCAGACTATTACGGAATTTGGGAGGATTTTTTTTTGCTTTCAGCCTCCCTTACCTAGCTCCAACATGGGTTTATTTAAAGAGCTGTGCAAGCCAATGCTGTTTCTTTCCCTTCAGCCCATCTGGCTGTACATCTAATCACAAAGCTACAGCCTGGGCCTACTTCCAAAAGAGAACTATGCTCCCTAGACAAAGCAGTCCCTCATTCAGCTGTCCTTTTATTCCTTTTTGATGAAAATATGAATCTCGGAGAAAACAACTGCTGATCCTTACTGTGTTCCCATGCCCTCTGGTTGTGTGGATATTTTTTGCATTTCACCTCTTCAGGAGTCCCTTATCATGCTTTGTGGGCTCTGAGCACAGCCTGCAGCAGGGCCATGGTGGTAATTGAGGTGCCTCACGGTAAGAAGAGGTGTCTGGGGTGGCAAGGAGGAGGGATGGTTTGTAGGGAGTGGGATACATTTATTGTTTACAGAAGCAGATCACAGTCCATCTATACTAAAAGGAAAGCAGGCACCCCATGCTGTGAAAATATGTGAATTGACTGGGTTCCAACACGTGGGGAGAGACTGGAGGGGACTGATTCATGCCTTGGCTGCATGACCACAGGGTTGGGGGCTGAGGTTTTGGAGCTTTTTCTTGAGGCAAAGAATAGCAGAAAGGTAGATGTGCTTTCAAAAATAGTTCAGATTTGTGGCTAGGGATCAGAACTCTTGGAGGCTTATCCACGTTTTTCAGACTCTCTGGTGATTTCTGTCTGTAGGGTTTATGAACTAAATAGCCTTTTCTTTAAAAAGTGCAAAAACAGTGCATGTGGGAGGAAGATACACACTTAAGTGCAGGAAAAAATGCAGTGTACGTGTAGACAGATAAGCATTGGCATATATTAGATTGAAGCATTGAGTGGGCAGAGTGGCAGTGAACAAGCACTGCTTATTTCTTAAGGGTTGCTTTCGGTTAAGCAGCTCTTTGAAAGTCAAGAGAGCACTGAATCATAAGGGAGTATGGCAAAATGTGGAGCAACTTATTCAGCACTGAGATGAAGAGTGCCATGGTTGAAGCTCTGAGCAGATCTTGGCTGGAGCACATTTAGGTAGAGTGTAGCATTACACGGGCCAGCACTGCACGAGAACAGCTTTTTGTTTGAGCACATCTTTGGAAACCTATGGCATGGCACCCCGTATACAGCACAGGTGCAGCCGGAAGGGCCTGTCCTTTTTCTGACAGGATTTGCAAATGTAAGTAAAGCGAGAAACATGATTCTTCAGAAACCTTCTAAAATAAGATCAGCCTGGCTTAAATTCCCTCCTTCAGAAATGCCACCCCTCAGATAAGTTTTGAGGTATCCACATGTTGGCAAAGTAATAACAATATGTTGTTATGCTGAGCAGTACCCACCTGAGCACAGGTAGAGATTTTGTTTGTTGACTACTAGAGATGAGTGGGTGGAGGTGAGGCCTACCACTCTTGGTTCCATGCTCATTCCAGGCAGAAAAATGTGTAATGCCCTTCTGCGCACTGAAAAGTTGCCTCTGACAGGCAAAGAAAAGCTCACAACACTACTTTTGTCTCGATGTCACTGAACGTGGTAGAATGTGTGTTTGTGGGAATAAATTAGGACCAAAGTCCCTGTCCACACTCATTGATGATTTATTTTCAGTTTTATCGGATTTTTGATTTTAATCATAGAGAAGGAAAGAGGTGCAAGGTGGATGATGACATGGCACAGAAGTTTGGGGAGCTGCAGCCATGCGAGCTTGAGAGACAAGGTGACACTGTGATCAGTGGCTGTGCAGTGCTGCATAGTGTTGGGCACAGAAGAATGGAGTGAGTCCTACTATTAGTCTATTTTGCCTCTTGGCAGTGGGGAGGAGAAGGGGCACATGAGAAAGACAGTTTGAAGAATATGGGGTGTTTAAGTGTAAATTGCCAAAAGGCAGTTGTAATACGACTTCTAGCTGATGAGCTGGGATTTGACTGTAGCCTGTAAATAAAGCTTCTTCCCAGGTATTTGCGACTTAAAAGAAAAAGCTTGGTATTGATGCTGTGTAGAGGAACAGTGTTACTTAATGAGGAAAGTCTTGTGATAACTTGGCTTGCTTGTTTTATGCTGTATTCCCTTGTAAATGCAGTGCTGAATAAATGACTGTCTGAAGGGGAGTAGTTGGCTGCAACATGACTGGAGAGCAGTTCTCTGCCACACCATTATTTCATTTCTTTTCTCTTGGTTTTATACCTTTGCTGTTGGAGACAGTTGATAGAAATAATGCAATCATACTTTAAGCAGCAGAGCACAAGTCTCTATAGAAACCTTTTCCCCACACTTGGCAGTTTGAATCTCTTTCCAGTGATAATTAATCACAGTCCAGGAGTCCTGTGAATTTGCATCAACTTGCTCCAAGAAGGCTCCGGAGAAGACAGTCCCAAAGCTACTTGCAGTACCAATTGAATTTGTTGCTGTTCAGTATAATCTGCATTTATAGCTAATTTTCCTATCTCAACTATATGTGGTAGGAAGCAGTTTTGTTGTAATGCAGTGCTCTGATTTGACTGAGGTTCCAGCATGGATAGATTCAGATACTATATATCTGAATATTACTCAGAATTTTACTGAATGGTGAGATGCCAGTCCCCTCATTCACAGCTGTGATTTTCTTCTCTTGTCCCTCTATGTGAAATGCATGTGGATTCAGTGTGGAGAGAAAGAACCATGTTTGCACTTCCTCTGCTGGTGAGCTCAACCTGTGGCTGCTGCTTACTTGCAGGTGCTGCTAACTTATCTGGGGGGAAGAACACGTTGGCAACAATGGAGTCAGCTGTCATCCATCACCCTGCTGGAACCCCATCGATGCAAGTCAGCCTGCATGGTATGAAACGCAATGTGTCAGATCTACGACTGCAGCTGCATCATATGAAGCAGCTACAGGTATGATTAGGGAACTCAGTACACACCTTTCTTTTTCTTTCTTACTCTCTCTCCTTTAGTACGTGTGTGATTTGAAGTAGAAGAATTACACAGAAAAGCAGAGTCCCAAGTAGCACAGACAAAAGCATTACTGCGCCAGTATATGCCACTTGAATGGTCCTGGAGGTATAAGAAGTACCTCAGGGTAACTGCTGCTGCTCAGATGTAGTGAAATAACTTGATTTCTAGCTTTGTTGAATGACTCTAGACATTAAAGTGACAATTATGTTATAATAATATCAAGTCTGTGATTACAATTTGGACTCTGCTATGCTACGTGCTGTATAAACATGTTGGAAGAGCCACGTTCTTGATCCATACTGTTTATAGTTGAGACAGCTTTTAAGTTTCTGAATAAACAACTTTGATGTAAGGAAACGCAAATGTAGCAGAGGATCAGTAGGTATGCATTAAGCCAGAGTTTGAGTCCTGTATTTACAGAATGCAGAAGAATAGCCAACTCAGGCAGCTAGGAAAAAGGGACTTTTCAAAAAAGGAAAAAAAGGAAAAATTTCAAAAGTTACTGCAAAGGTTGTTGTGCCATACATAAACTCACGTTTTTGACAGTATCTTCCAATGCTACCAATGTAAATATGCGCTGCTCATCTCAGACACTGTGAAAACAAGCGTATGCAGCTGTACCTTCACTTAATTGAAGAAACTGAATCTTAATTGAAGACACAGAAACTGAAAAGCATTGTGTATTGTCTCAGAAGATGTAAGAAGAGCTAAAGCAATTTCTTGTAAGACGAAGTGTACAGTGGGGAAAACTTCAATACTCTGCCAGTCCTCCTTGTCTGGAAAATGACATCACATGTTTGGTATTGTAGGGCTGCAGCTACTGCTGTTAGTACTGGGGAGGTTTTGAATATAGGAACAGTGCTGTGTCCATCTCCTTTGATTTGCTGATTAATTTTAGAGTAGAATAATAATAGTATGATTCAGAATTCAGAGCACATTTTGCTTCCAATTTTTTAACTAAAAGAAATTGAATTATGAACCAGCCATGGGGCAAGGGAGCATAAAGGTGGAGGAAACATCAGAGTAAAGAAAACGTAACTGAGATGGAAGGTCCTGTGGCAAGTTCCTATGTTCAGGTTGCAGGTGATGAAGAGATGTTAGAAGGTGTTTGAAGCAAGCAGTAGAGTCAAGTGGGTAACCTCTGCCTGTTATATAGCTCCAATAATTTTACTTTTTCAGTAAAGCTGACTTCCTTGGAATCTCTACCCTGGCACATTATATGTAAGTGGGCATTCTTGCTTGTTTGTGCTTCTGACCACTGCAACTCCTCTGCCCTTCCATAACTCAGTTTGCCAAATGGCCACTAGCTGCACTTGCTATGTGGCCTTGCAAAATAGGATGGAGACTGCAAGTGCTGCACTGGTTGCAGTGAAAGTACTATTCTCATAGGGCCTACCTGCCAAGGAGGTGGCATTTCCCCATCTGCAGCTTGTCTCCATGGCCCTGCCCAGGGCAGTATCCTTGCTTATGTACCTTCCTTTTGTTAGGGTACGTTGGAGTAAAGAAACTTGTACCATCTGAGCAAACGATCACTGCCAATGAAGTCTAGAGAAGGGAGAAAAAGGACGTATCCGAAGTGGGCTCATTAAATCTGGCTGACTTCCCTTCTTTCAAAAATGATAGCAAATATGGGTGCCTTATGCCAAAAGTATGTGGGCAAATCTGTGATAGTTGGATGGAAGAGCTTGTAGCTTAAGGGCAGCTGGCATATCTTACATAGAAATGACATTCATGAGAGTGAGATTGTTTTCATGATGTTCCTGAGAGGGTGGAAGTATTTCATAGAAGAGTTCACAGCTTGTGGGGCAGCAAGTGGAACAGTGAGTTTTAAACTAAAGAGTATTGAAACATCACACGTTGATGGAAAAACAGTTGTGCTCCATTTTTTTGTAAAATAATTCTGCGTAAAATGGAAAAAGTATTTTTTTGTTTTTCAAAGTTATGTGCATATTATCTTTGGCAGTACTTCGTATTTGTTTGGTTTGACTGTTTCTTCTGGGTTGTCAGTCAGTTTGTTCCTGTTTGTGTGAAATTTTCATCCAGTGACAGTCTAAAGGAAACACTTCCAAAGAACTGGAAAAGATGATTGCAAAGGCACAAAAGTTGGCAGGATAGCTAAGAAGCAAGAACAGGACATAAAACTATATTTAATACTGTCTCTGGTTCAGTTTTGAATTGATGATATCATTGTAAATTTTTATTCGTGTGCTTTATATAGAATCAGAGGGGCACATGATGGAAAGGACCCATCCATTCACAGAGGCTTTGTCTGTTATAGCAAAATCCTCTTTTAAAAACATTTTCAGCAGGAATTAATCCAGATGAATGGATTCACACAGTGGTTAAGTGTGTGTGTGTTAGCAGATGCAACTAAAAGGTTTGATTCCTTCATCCTACGGTTGGGTTTTAACCAGAAATTCTTGAAACGATGAAATTTGCATACGGCAGTTGTAAGAGGTTAGATACCTTCTTGCTAGTCCACTAGTATCTTCTTTAAGCGCTCTGATTTTCATAGATACTCAAGGAAGCCTAGTTTCATGATGATTTTGTGGATGCCCCATCCCTGGAGGCATTCAAGGCCAGGCTGGATGTGGCTCTGGGCAGCCTGGTCTGGTGGTTGGCGACCCTGCACATAGCAGGGGGGTTGAAACTCGATGATCATTGTGGTCCTTTTCAACCCAGGCCACTCTATGATGCTGTGATTCTACGATGTGGTGTTTTCCTCATTGCCTGTGTTCTGTATGTATTTGTTGTTGTAAAGACTGTAGCATGTGATGAGTACAGTGGGGTAGCTCATTCTGCACTCGTAGGTGATGACAGCCTTTAGTGGCAGATTTGAAGCAAGCCTTTAGAGTACGTGTTCATGGTATATTATCATTAGCTTGTCTGTACTTGAAAATTTATGTCTGTTCCTACCTTTCTTTAATTGAAGACATTTTAAAGGGAAGCAGTTAGATCTGATTAAGGTTCAGCATTAGAAATGTGCATGCGTGCTTGCTTTTCCCTCAGTAAGTGTAACACTTGCAGGGAAATGAGTGCTGCCAAAAGGATAGAAAATGTAATAATAATGCTGTCATAAATGGTACATGATACTCAAATAGTCTCACAAGTGTAACTTTGAATTAGAAATTCAATTATGTTTTGAACTGCATTATAGAATTGGTGAGACTAGATTTAATCTATGCATGGTAACAAACTTTAGGAATTAGATAATAAGATTCTGCTGAGATCCTGAGCTGGAGGAAGTCAGTCCCTGTTTGTGGATGTGCACTGTGTGTCTGGGAGGTGGGTGGCCCGGAAGCCTCTCCCATCAGGGCCTTGCATGCTCCTACTGGAGAGGGCATGCCTGTTGGGTAATGAGAAGCAGGGCTATGAATTGATAGCTTGTTTTCCAGTTAACTGTCTCATGAATAATAATTGGTTTGGAGTGAACTAGGCTGGTTATCAGGTTATTTTCAATCCTGGGGTACTTGTGAGGAAACTAGGGGTCTAGTTCAGTTCCAAACTGTGCAGGGAAATATAGAGGTTGGTCACTCTACCCTGCTTAAACCCCTGGTTACTGGTTTCCCTTGATTCCCTCTTTTCTCCAACTGCACCTATCCGTAGCTGCCTCTTCCCATCTTCTGTCCCTGTTCTCCAAGCATAAAGAAACCTAGGTTTGTCAGAAATAGGTAGGTGTTGTATGAATTTTCATGGGAATAGCTAAAACATCTCTTTGACACGAAGATGAGTCATTTCCCAAACTGCAGGAGCTCCCTCCGAACACTGAGGTTAAGGAGTCCTGAACATACTTGCTTTTTGAAATATTGATGAGTTATATTTTTATTCCCTAATCTTGTTATCAGAAATGGATGAACTTTTATAAAATGAATGAAACTTTCTAATGCTACTCAAGAACTACATAAATTGAAGTGACAAATGCCTTGGCTGTATATGTCGCTATAATAAATATGCAACCTCATAATAAACACGTTAAATAAGCATGTTTACTATTGCACACGCACCCACACAAGCGGCACACAAACCCCATTTTGGTATGCTGGGAGTCACACAGCTGAGGAACATAGAGGTCTGAAATTCTGGACACCTGTGGCTCAAGTTTGACTCCGAGCCTTCTTCTTGACTCCAGATAAGTTATTTCACATTTCCATGTCAGATTTCCCCACTTTTTAATGAGCTGTGAATAAACAGTATGGATGAAGTGTTACATGCTCCTTCCCTCATTTATTAATTTATTTGTGTTTTGTTCTTGCAAATATGACACAGTGAAAGAAATGTTTGCCTCAGATAGCTGTCCCGATCTCACTGTAAGAGGTTTTAATATATCAAATCCAAACACTAATCTTGAGGCAGGGAAAAAATGTACATGGGCTGTCTTCAAAAGAATCCTGTCTAGTACAAAGCAACTGACAATGTTTATAAATCTGTGCTGTTTCAAATGTTTTCCAGCTTCATTTTTTCCCCTTACTGCTTACACTTATCTTAGGCTGAGTTTTGAGCTAACACCTCCTGCTTGTCACAGCCCCGTCTCCTCTGAACACTCTGAGTGAAGTGTTACCCTCCGTCTCATCATAGTTGTGTCATTGGAGAAGGCAGTCAGGCACAATGACTGAAAAGCCTGGAGAAGAGAACTGAGTTTGCTCCTCTAATTCACGAACTGGTTGGAAAGAACAATCTGACAGAGGCTTTTGTCCCTCTGTTTCCCAGGAATTCTCTTAACTTCAAGAGAAGTCTTGCTGCCTTGTACTGCCTTGTATGTAACCCATTTTTGTGATTCTCCCTATCAAGCAGTATTATTCTTTTTATGTTTGCCTGTTAAGCTGGAATATCTCGAAGGCAGTTGAAGGATTGATTGCCAGTTTTAAAAATGGAATTTGGTATCCCAAGGTGTTTTTGAAAATCTTACAGTATGAGATTGTTGTTAGGCTGAGAGAATTGTTTTCTGTTTGCCTGTATCCTGACGTTGTGACTAGATGGAACCCTACTTACTGCTTTGTGCAAACTTGTGATTTACATAAAAGACTTAAGCAGGTTTTATTTGTGTGAGTGTTGAGCGTAGTTGCACTAGGGCTATCCACACAGTGCAGTCTAGTTTGTTTTCTTAGTTGTGTTTTGTTCTGCAAACTTCATATCAGTTTAAAGAATGTTTTAAATGCTTAACATGAGGCTAAGGATGTACAAATAGTAGATCTCATGAGAAAGAAATGGCCAGCTTTCAGAAAATTGATGTATTTTAAAGGATTATTTTGGTGGCTGAGGGAGGTTTTTTATTTCACAGATGTCTGTCACCAAATTACACTGGATGACACAATCCTTTCTCTGCCACTTGAGAGAGTGAAATATTCTGTTCTGAGAATGACAATGCATTCCAGCTCTGACACTGATGTGTGTGACTATCCAGTAAGCATACATCTGCAATGCAATGCATAAAAATAAGAGAGATGCACAAAGTGGAAGTCAGGCTTCCGGCATTCTGGTGAGGTGTGATTAATACTTGGTTCATGCTGGACTAAACATTATGAAGGGGACACAATCCCTACAGAAGATACATACTGAAGGTGATGAACTCAACATCTTTTGTTCACCAGCTGTAAGTTAGATAAACACTTTAGAAGCTAAGTGAATGTGGGCTTTTCTCACCTCTAACATTTCCTCATGAAATAATGTCTATAGGTAATGTTAAAGGGGGAAAGAAAAAGGTAAAAAGTCACTCTAGCTGTAGGGCTGTGTTTATCCCAACCTATTTCTGAGTTCTGCAATGTATTCTGTTGCCAGGGATGTCAGTCAAGCAGGAGAAATTGAAGTTGATTTCTTTTGTGCAACAGCTACAGAACCAGGAGATGCTGAGGGCAATGGTGAAGAAAGCAGAGCTGGAAATCAATGGCAAAATGTCTGAAACGGTGAAGAGGCTTGAAGATCCTGTGCAGCGACAGCGCAACCTGGTGGAACAAGAAAGGCAGAAATACCTCAGCGAGGAAGAAAAGATTGTAAAGAAATTATGGTGGGTTGAGAAAACTGTTAGAATTTGTTGCATTTGACTGGCTTTTTTTTTTTTTGTCCATAAATATTATCTTTCACCACTGTCTTCAGTGAAACTGGGTCTGTGCATGCTCTTTTATCTATGTTTCCTAGTACTCATATTGTCTGTAGAGCTAGGTCTGTGTTGTACAAATCATTTGTCCCTGACTAGGAGGCCTGCTTAGCACAGCTCACTGGGCAAGTCCTACCAGTATGAAGATTTCAACCACTTCAGAAGTCCCCTGCAAGGAAACAGATGTCTGTATGGAACTAGATCACCTCCATCTTCAGAGAGACTCCCCCGACCCTAGCTTTCCCCTTCAGCTTTACATATAGCATTTTAGGGAAGCAGAGAAGAATTTCGTTAAGAACAAATGGATGCAAAAGAAGGTAATGAGATTAGCTTTCATAGCATGGCTGATGCAGGAAAGAACCACCTGGTCTAACCCCTGTTCAAGCAGGGCCACTCGGAGCAAGGTGTCTAGGCTCACATCCAGGCAGCTTTGCATGCCTCCTTCCTCTAAGGAGGAAGGTCCACTACCTCTCTGGTAAACCTGTGTCAGTGTTTGGTCACCCACACAATAGAGAAGGGCTTCATTTTGTGTCCGTCACCTCTTGTACTGGTACTAGCACCTTAGAAAGGAACATAGCTGTCTTCCTTTACCCTCTTTTTAGTTATTTATACACATTGATAAAATCCCCTTGAGCCTTCTCTTCTGTAGGATGAAAAGTCCCAGCTCTCTAAGCCTTTTCTCCTAAGGACACGTCAGTCCCTTCTTCATCTTTGTTGTCCTGTTTTGGGCTCTTCCCAGTATGTCCATGTCTGTCTTATACTGAGTGGCCCAGAAATGGACACAGCACTCCAGGTGCAGTGTCATCAGTGCTAAGTAGAGGGGAAGGATCACCACTGTTGACTGCTGGAAACACTTTGCTTAATGCAGCCAAGAATACCATTAGCCTTCTTTGCAGCAAGGACACATCGCTGGCTCATAGAATCATTAAGGTTGGAAAAGGCCACTGAGATCATGCAGTCCAACTATCAAGCTGTAGTAGTCCAACTATCAACCAATGCCACCATGCCTGCTAGATCACATCACTCAGTGTGACATCTACCCTTTCCTTGAATACCTCCAGAGAGCTTTTTCTGCCAGGCTACTACGGCTGGCTGACCCCACGATCCAGGTCCCTCTGAATAGCAGCATGACCCTGTAGCTTACCAGACGCTCCTCGCAGCTTTGTGTCATCTGAAATCTTTCTGAGGCTGCATTCAGCCCCACCATCCAGATCATAAACAAACAGATTAAATAGGTTTGGATGCCATATTGACCTCTGGTGTATACTGCTAGTTACTAGCATCCAACTAGACATTGCACCACTGATAACCACTCTCTTTACAAGCTTTAAGTATGAAAGTCAGATTTCAATAGTAAATACTGGAGCTATTACATGGGGAGGTAGGAGAAGCTCCTAAATAGGATGCTCAAGTTTAATTGCAATTAGCAGTGCCATTGTCCCTCTGAGACTCACTGTTGGCGTAAGACTTACTCATTGGGATTTCCATACAGTAAACTGCAGTTAAAAAATGTTTTTTTTTTGTTGTTTTTTTTTCTATGCGAAGATTTTTTATAAGATTTTTTTCCCCAAAACTTTGGCCTACCATGACTGGTGGGATACAGTGGTTTGTTTCAGTCCGTGTTCAGTCAGGAGGCAAGACGAGAGTAAAATCAATAAACAGTTTAACTAGTTCTAACACTTGCATTTGTAGAATACTATTTAAATAATTGTTTCTCATACTGCATGTAGTTCACACCATATAAATGGCTCCATAATGCTGAGAAGCTTTATAGTCCACTTTCTTTGGAAATGATAACTGAAGAGCCACAGGAGTACAGTTATTAACAGCTGAAGAAAGTAAATCTTTCCTTTTGAGCAGTGTTTTGCCAGTTGAGTATGATCTGTAACAAAAATTGTGCATCTGTATAGACAAAGTAGAATGTTTCTGAGGGAGTATATGTTTTCTGTGAAGAAAAGTTGTGTGCGGCTATAGTCCATGTTGGTATATCTAAGCTCCTCAGCGGGTTTGTAGTCTTAACATAGTGTTTCAGTCCCAAGTAATTCACCTGCTGTTCATCTCTTTGTTCATATGTATCTCACTGCTTAGTTTCTGGGTTGTTTGCTGTCTGTGGAAGAAAGCCACAGACGTTTGTGTGATAGTTGTTTATAGTATTGCCTCATAAAATGGATTCGTGGTGAGGTCAGGTGCAATGTCATTAGTAGTTACAGCTGCTCATTTAGGACACCACTTTGACTGCAGTATGGGTGTGTTTTATCAGTGTTTACAAAATCTCCACTGCTTCTGTGCTACTTCAGCTCAGTTATCAAAGGGCAGCGTCCTCGTGAAGCAAGTGCATATTGTGCTGTGCCAGTTTACTTTGCAGCTAAGAAACATTGAACGGGAAAGTATCATTCATTTGCTAATGTTACAGGAATGTGTCTTAAATCATTCATAAGATTTAAATGTTAGCTCAATCTTTTTGGAGATATGTTGGAAACAAATATTAAATCATACATTTATTTTTCTTTGTGCCCACTGGAATTTCTTCATCATGAATTTGCATGCTTGCAGGATCGGTGCGCAGAAAGAAAAGCACATCTGATAACAATGCTTGAAGTTCAACAGTTTTTGCCCTTTTGACCTTTTCTGCATCACAGATCTAAATCAGTAGACTGAGTTCATGCAAGACAGAGCTGAAGGGCTTAGGCAATACTCGCAAAAGTGTGTTTGGTGTTCTGCAGCATGAACTTCAGCTCCATCTAAAGAAATAAAAGGAACGTTCTTTTTGTCTCTTAAATCTCAGCTTAAAAAACTTTTTTTTTCTGCAAGCCTGAAGGTTATCATTGGAAAATTAAAATATATTGGTGGTTTCATGTTGTAAACAGCAAAGATGTCGGTATACACTTCAGTGCAAGTTTTCTGTTGAGCAGCTCTACATGAAACCTACAGAATTGTGTCCATGTGTGTCAGTTGTAGCAGGATTACAGTTCAGAGATATATGATGAAAACCAGGGAAACCAAGGAACACCGATAAACAGAGAGTTTGTACCCACTTGTAACAGGGAAACATACTCAGAATTAACTGAAGAAGTTTTTTACTATCCAGTCTTTTCAGCCAACATTAGAGATGTCATATATTATTCTTTCTGGGTTGCAGATGCTAGCCTTAAAATTGACCAGACCAAGGGCAAACAGTGACAGTGTGACATATTGCCTAATAAAGTATTTCTGTGGTAAGGAACTTGTTACAGTTATTAGTGGTTTATTATGTTGTAGGTTATTATAAGCACTTTAATAGACAGGTTTTTACAAGGAGAGCATTTAAATTATATCCATCTCTGTTGTGCCTGATAGATTCTGTATCAACTTATAATTTATATTATTTTTAAGAAAAGTATCAGACTTCCTTGTAAGAATGGCCATGCTCACGTAGCCAGTAGTAGCAAATGCTGAAGAGGTAATATAAGAACAACACTGAGCAACTGCACAGAGTGCATCTCCTTCATTTCAGTGACTTCGTGGCTTAGAGACATTTTTCAAGCACCTTCCTTTCCAAATCTCTGTGGGCATTGTTTACCTTTCATGAAAATATGCATTTTTATAAATTTATGTGCATTTTGTTGTGTATACTTTTCAAGTTGAAGGAATTCTGTAATGAACCTCTTTCTATTTTTAAAATCTCTTCTCTGTCAATCAATCCTCAAACTCTTAAATTTTGCAAGGCAGACTATTCCTTAACTCTACTCTAGCCATAATGTTAGAGATTCCCCATTCCTTTTCTCTAATCATGTCTTTTCCAGCCTGAAAAGTCCTGGTCTGGTTATTTACTCTTCATGTAGAAGCTGTTCTGTACATTTCACCATCCTCTTTTCTTTTCTGTAGCCTTTCTGACTCTACTGTACATTTGTGAGATGGGGCTGGGGAAAGAGGAGAGCCCTGCAGGAGTTGTACAAATGTGTCTGCACCAGGACTTCATGCAGTGACATGGGGATTGTCTCCCTGTTCTGGTGGTCCATTACAAACCCGGCATCACACTTACGAGGGCTGATTATCAGTTCAGTGTTCATCGCGTATAAAAATTTAGGTTTTGGGAGGTTGTTGGGGTTTCTGATTGTTTTTTCTGTGCTTGTTTGTTTGTTTTTGTTTCTTTTTCTTCTTCATGTGAGCATTACCTTACATTTATTAGGTGTAAACTGAGTGTTTGGATATTTTTTCCTGGTTAGTTAAAGTCAGATGATCCATCTGCAGCACTTTGCAATCAGCTTTCATTTTCATTCCCCTGCATAATTAAATATCTGTTGGAGGTTTCTTGACTGTACTATTCATCCTCTTTTCTAAATCATTTATAATAAGTTGAAAAGCACCAGCCCTAGCACAGATCCCTATGGAACCCACCAGCAAGCTCCATTCATTGAGTAAGCTGTTCATTGATCCCTTCCCTTTATTTCCAGTAGAGAACTTTCCTTCTTGTCCCACAGCAACACTTCTTTCTTAAAAGCTTTTACTCAGGTACCTTGCTGAAAGTCTTTTGGGCTGTAGCTCGTCCCCATGCTTTTGCTGTTGTCTTCAAGTGACCATCTGAATTTGTGAAAGCCCTTTACATAAGTCACGTTAACGCAATGTGTTTATCCGTGGGTCCGCTACTTCTTTATCGGTTATTCTTTTTTATGGCATCTATCAATTACACTAGCCTGAAGATGTCAGTCTCACCAAAAATTACCCCACTTGCTTTTTAAATTTTTGTTTTTATCATCTATGGCACTTCCTACTACTCTAGTGCCAAAGAAATTCTAATCAAGAAGTAAGATGCTTAGCATTAATAGTTCAACTGTTTCATCCTTGAGTTGCTTTTGAACTCCCGGGCAAACACCATCTGGTCTGGGTGATTTGTTGCTAGTCATTTTGCAGTATCCGTGGAACAGGTTACAAAACAAACTGACAATTTGAGACAGATCCTCCAATGCTTTTTTGCCTAAAGAAAGATATCAGCATAACAGTTTGTCTCTGGTCTTCTCTGTAAAACGTAGATGCAGAGTAATCATTTATCATGTATTAGCCTTCTGAAACTGCATTAAGGTGATGTCTTGTTAATTGGGTTTGCACAATCAAATCTATAAAACCAAGTTGTTTTCCCATTTACAGACGAGAAACACTGGAGACTGTTCCATCTGTTTAAATCTTTGGCTCCTGAGGGATGAAGTTTCTCTTCCCTTGATGTTACCAAGATGAAGCAGTATAATACGGCATCCTTTGAGCTATATCGGGATCAGTTGTCATGTTTGATAGGATCACTGTATGGAATTAAAAGTTTCTTATCCATTTCTACTCAAAGAACAAAACAGAAAGACACTGCCTCCTAGTTAGCTGAATGTCTTTCTTTTATCCCTGTATTTCTGACAGTCATAAGCCTACCAAAATATCCTAGCAGTATTCTGTGTTTGCTCATTTCTTTCCACCTGTAAAAAAAAGTAAAGTTTTTGTGTCTGCCTTTTTTGATACCTGGGGAATGCAAATGTCAGAGAAAGGTGTTTTTCCAGTGCTAACTACAAAGACAGGGTGGATTCACCCTATGATTCCCAAAGTAGTGAAGGATGAAGAAGGTGCAGGTCTTCAGAACATAATTTTGGAGGGCAGCCACCTCCACTATAAACTGCACTGTAGTGAGTGAGTTACCTCTTTTTCCAGCTCCTTCTGGGTTAAATCTGCCCCCTTCTTTATTGCAAAGCAGAGACAGGAACAGCAGACCCCTGTGTTATTGCATCTTCTGCTGGAAGAGTATTGAAAGAAATGTAACCTTGCTGCCATCGTGTGGTCCCTTCAGTTGTTTGCTGCAAGTATGGTTGTGCTAGTGGAAATCGGGGCTCTCCCAGTCTTTCTCAAGGCACAGTATTTGGGAGATGTCATCTTAAAATGGGAAGAGCATTGCTTATCTCCAGCCACATTAAGAAGCAAATTGCGGTTCTTAATATCAAAGTGTGATATTTAAAGTGGCCTGGCTGAAAATGAGTAATTTTCTGCTGGATTTGCATGGCAGTGCTGGCACAAGGGAAACACGACAAAATGCAAGACCCATGGAAGGCAGTCTTCTGCTACTTCACTGCAGATGATCAGCCCATACCTTGCAAAGCTTTGACCTGAGTGAATGCAAGAAATGAAGTCCAGAATTAGGTTAAAATGGTACTTGATTGACAGCTCAGAGTTTGCTTTGCGTTGTTTTCTAGCATGCGATTAAACTGCTCCTCAAAATATTCCTGTTAGTGAACCGAGTATCTCAGTAGAGGCAGATTACTTTTAGAGACAGTTTTCAAGAAATTGTTCTTTTGAAGTGTTCGCTTAGGCATTTCTTCTGGTTTTGTCTAGTTGTGTATAATGCACTTCAGTTATTTTTGAGACAATTTCTATGTGGAAACTCCAGCTAAAGCAGTCTGGTCTTAATCTCAGGAAAAAAACAAGTGTCCCTGATCCACACCTCCAAAAAAATAAAGCTTATGTGTCTGAATGCTTGAATGACTGTGAAAATTCATGTGAAGCGAGGAAGCACTGGAAAAGGCATTGTGAAAGACATAGAGGAAGCACCAGATGGAGCCTGAGGAAGCATGGGACATCCCTGATTGGAAAAAAACATCTACAGTGGTTAATTAGTTAATTCAAACGCTGACCAAGAGCTGCAGACAATGCACACTTGCTGTTTCATCCTGGCTATTTGTGGAAACAGGATGCTGTATCCTGTCTAGCAGGAACAGGCTGCTAAACAGGCCTGTGTCAAGGGATCATGGGTGCCAGTTTTTTGGTTGTCACTTCACTGTTGTGCCTTCCTTTTCATGCCGTCAGCTGTGAGAAAATATAAAGTGCAAACCAGTACTGGATGTCACGGTATAGCATGTATGTGCCCTTCTTCTAGGATTTGCATTCACAGAGGGCTGTATTTCATTATTCCATTGGCCATATGTAGCATAGCTGCTCTGCACATGTGCAGCATCAGAAAAGTCAACGATTTTAGCAGGTGGTTGGAACTTGATGATCCTTGAGGTCCCTTCCAACCCAAGCCATTCTGTGATGCTATGATTTGGGCAAGTTACAACTGCCTGTGCTTTGGGCATGAACATCCAGGAGCCTCCTGTCTCCTCATGGCACCTTCCTGGTTTTTTTTCATCCTGTGGTATCGTATTTAAAGATGCCACAGCTGAGGTTTCTGATTTAGTTTTAGTCCATTCATTTACATATACTTGATTATAATGTCCTGGTTGCATTTCATGTCCACGTTTTTGTTTTGCCAGTGAGCTAGAGGGATTTGTTGAAGACCTGAAGAGGGACTCCACTGCTTCCAGCAAGACGGTTACACTGAAAGATGTTGAAGATGGAGCCTTTCTTCTGCGTCAAGTGGGAGAAGCTGTTGCCACCCTTAAAGGTATGTATTTATGGTTTTTTGTTTTGATTTTTCTCTTTTGACCACAGTAGCTGAGAACAGTTTTGCCTTTAATTTGAGGGCATAATCTTTCACTTGCAACATATTTAAAGTGAGGATTAAGGGGCTTGTTGCATGGCCCCCTGGAGAGAGGCTGATGCTCCACTATTGAACTATCAGCCTGTCATCTGTTTTTCCTCAGGGCTTTTATGATTTCCTCTTCAGCTTCACAGTTGTTGTCTTTGCAGGAGAGTTCCCGACGCTGCAGAATAAAATGCGTGCGATCCTCCGCATTGAGGTAGAAGCCGTCAGGTTCCTAAAGGAAGAGCCACACAAGTTAGACAGCTTACTGAAACGTGTGCGCAGCATGACAGATATCCTTACCATGCTCAGAAGGTGATATATCTTTTCTTCAAGCTAGAGAATTTCCTCAAGCATTTTGGGTTTGTGTTCTTCCTTTCTCCCCGAGTAGCATGGAGAGACGCAACTTGTTTGTAGCATTTTATAGTTTATTCCTAGAGCTTTCTCAAGGGAAATCAGATTATCCTTTCCTGTGCTCTGTGCAGTAATTCTGTTCTGGCCAACAGTCTCAGTTGTTCAGAGCTTATAATTGAGACTAGTTTCCTCTGAACTGAACACTGCCAGATATGGGATGTACCAGGATGAGAAAGCTTACAGAGTGACACCAGTCCTGTATGTGAGCTGGTTAGCTGTAGGCATTCACAGCAATCTAAGCAGAAATGTTCTCTGACACTGAAGTGTGCATCTCCAAAAACTGTTTGTAAGAAATAGCTTAAGAAAAGATTCAGATTGGATAAAGACATCCCAGAGCCCTCTGAAGGAAAGAAATATTTTCCAGTATGATTGTGTATCCATGTAAATTCTTTATGTTGCTTTTTTTTTTTTTTAATTCCCCCAAGGAGAATGCTTTAGGGAAAGTGGAAATATTAGATGCAATGTATGTCCACTGAAGACCAGAGTTTAGCTGTACTTGTCAGAGTATATGAGCAGCAAATGACTACTGATTTACATGAAGCAGTAGGCATTGGATTTAGTATCTACTCAAAACTCAGTGAATAAGGCTAAACTGTTAAGGGTAGGGGTCTCAATTTTATTTCAATTACAAGCAAATGCAAGTCATAAGTATATTGTTGCCATCATTATTTGAAGGAATGTAGGATTTACATTATTCCCATATATCCTGGAGCATATGTGGATTTGCCAATACTGGCAGAGGGATAAAATGGTTTATGCAACAGGTCTTCTAAGAGCTATCAGTTATTTTTCCTTGTAGATAAACATTCATATCCTTTCATATTAACCTCCCTTACTTGAAAGTGACTACAGTTATTTCTTGCCTCATCTTGTTCAGAAAATAAACAGTAAGCTATACATGTCAAAGTTTTACCAGAAATTTTTGGTGTTTTGTTTTGTAGTTTATTTTTTCCGAACAAATTTCATATTAGTTCTCCTAAACCCTGTTTCCATATTGGAAAAAAGAGATGTCATTTGATGGATAGCCAAGCTTTGAGGTTCAGCCATTTCACAGATAATTGTTAGAAATTGACTTGACTTCCATACCTTTCTCTATCCCAAGTTGTTGACAGACAAAACCTTCCTGAGGTATTGTTTGAAGGCTTTGTTTTGGCCATTTGCTAAACTGCTACTTCATGTTCTGTGTAGCTACCACATTCCATGCTAATGGTGCAAGAATTGTTGTTTATCTAGGCTCTGTGTAAAAAAAAATAAGTCAACTGATTTCCATTCTCCCTCTGAAATCAACTCCCTGTAACTCATGGTTTGGTCAACAAGGGCCAGTATGTCCTTGAAAGATTTTAAATATTTTAAAAGGCAAAAACATCCTAATTTGAGTGGTCTCTTCAAAAATTGAATTCTCTGTCTGTTAGAGAAAGCAAAAAAGTCACAGATGTTTTATAAGTTTTCTCTTGCAAAAGCTTACTGTTAAATACTGCTCACGATTCACCTCTATGCTAACCATGCTCCATGCTGTTGTGTTCCGTTTGGCTGAGCAGACATGTTACAGAAGGACTGCTGAGGGGTGTGGATTCCTCCCAGGCTGTGCAATACCCTGCTATGGAAAAGGCCACAGCAACTGAAGCTCTGAAAAATCAGGAGGAGCCCAAACAAACCCAGGGACATGCACAGCAAAACCTCACAGCAGTCACATCAGAGTCCCAGGTATCATCAGTCAAGTCAGAAGTCGTCCCCTTCTCCACAATGACGGTCCATCACGTGCAGAGCTCTCCCGTTGTCATCCATCAGTCTCAGCACTCATCAGCCCTGGTCAACCATGCCCAGGGTTCACCTGCTGCACCCAGCCACAGTGAAGGGCTGCCAATGAGCAGTCACCCTTCCACCACCCCACCAGCACCCCCCCAGGAACCAACAATAGGATCCCAGCCCACCCAAGGCATGCCGGCACTACAGGTCTCTGTCAATGGCAACACCATGCAAAGTCTTTTCATTGAGGAAATTCACAGTGCAAGTACCAGAAACAGAGCTGTATCAATTGAGGTATGGTGTACTCTACTCACCCAGTTGTTGTCTTTTTGGGTCTGAGCTCCCAGTCTCACTTCTGAGACTGAAGGTGGGATTTTCAAATGCATCGTGAGGGTTTACATACTTAATCTATAATTACACCATGCACTTCTGAAGATACCCTCTGATTTTCAATGTGACAGTATAAAATTTTACGTATTTTAAAGAATACCCTCTTTTTGAACAATATTATGTGATTCTTTGGCAACACTTGCATTGTTGGATTTCATTCATTCCTTAAATCTCCATGTCCCCCATTATGGAGAGAGAAAGATGAAAGAGTGTGAAGTTTCAGTGGTTTCACACAGAGGTAGGTATTGAGCAAATGTACAGCTGAACTCTCATGCCTTATTACAGACATGCACGTTAATCACCAGTGTGATGTAGTAAATCAGTGAACCAGATTTGAATTTTGCCTTTGTTCCTTTGGCAAGCAGTGGTCTGTGTCGGTTTGTCCTGTGTTTGTATCTAGTACAGTGGAAGTCAGAACTATTTTACAATTACTGCATTAGTATATTTCTCTAGTTGCTTACTAGAACTGAAAGAATCTATCCATGGTGATCTATGAAGTTTACACATGGATTTTTTAAAAAGTAAATGGTGCTTTACTATTTTTGTTTAGAAAGCCGAAAAGAAATGGGAAGAGAAAAGACAAAACCTGGATCACTATAATGGAAAGGAATTTGAAAAGCTCTTGGAAGAGGCCCAGGCCAATATAATGAAGTCGATTCCTAACTTGGAGATGCCTCCCCAGCCAGCAGTCCTGCCTAAAGGGGATGCAGGGGAGAAGTTTGAAGTCTCAGGTAAGTTTCAATAGACTAAATGGTGCTAAGGAGTTGCACATTTGTAAAAGAGGGGTCATTTATTCCACTTTAAAATTGTTTCAGTGTAAAGATTTCTGTGTTCCTGATCATACCCATGAGTAGTCTGTGAGGAATTATGTATGTCCATCTGTCAGAATGCAGGACTGTATCACAAAAGTAGTGATTTTGCACATGCAGGGGTGGGTGAGCAGCTAAATGTGAATTTCCCCATACTGCAACTGAGTGAGTTTGTCCTCTGGAGATGAGGACTCCTTGTGAGCAGGGAAGTAAGAATACAGCTTCATTTTGACAGAGATGAGAATATTTGTGCACTATGCTGTATCTATAGCTCAAATGCTATGCTCAGTTTTGCACAAGGTTAGCAATATGGAGCATTCTGGAAAGAACCACAAGGAGTTTGAGCACGAATGATCCTACCATCAAAAACTTAAGCTCTTTTTGAAGAGGTTTCTTGTCAAAAGAAGATCGAGACATGTCTGAGGTTTCTGAGGATAAGGAGATGTCTTAACTTCGCACAAATTCTGACAATTTTCAGCACATGGAAGCTGAAGCTAGAAAAAGCCAGATAAAAATTAGGTGTCAAATTTTAACGCTCAGAGTAACTACTCACTGAAGCAAGTTTAATTATGAGCATACTGTATTATTTACCACTTCAAATCTTTCAGTAATATTTTATTCTTTTCTGAAAGGCTGCTCAGACGAGCTCTGGGCATCATGCAAGAGCTGCTTGAAGAAATCCTTCAGCCTGTGTTAAGTGGGAAGTCTGACTCCTTGATCTTAATGGTCCTTACTAACTTCATAAACTTTAGCTATAAATACGAGCAGTGTTCTGGATGAGTCTTTCAGAGGTCTGAGAAAGACCTGTGATGCTACATAACAGAGTGTCTTAAGGAAGTGGATGGGGAAGGAAGGAATGAATGAGAGGGACTTTCACAGTAAGGATTCCTCCCACAGCTATGCTATAGATATATCAAGTACACTTCCAACACCCCCAACTGATTATTAAAGAGAATATCACAGCCTAGTCCTTTTCATATCCGTTATGGATTAATTGCTCCAATTTATTTTGAACCTGCTCATTTACCATTTGTGTCCCCACTACCATGGCAGCCAGCTCTAGGAACTCACTCCCCATCCTGTGAAAGGAGCTTTCCTTCCTCTGTTTTGCACTGATCTCCCACCAACATCACTGAGTTCTCCGCGGTTCTAAAATTCTGCAGTTTGGCAAACACCAACTATGCATTTAATTAGTAAAACCATGAAGGCAGTGAATAAACCTTGATTGTATTATGGAGGTGTTAGCCTAATCCGATCCAAACTGAAGACTTGCAGCCTTTCTCAGCCCTCCATCAGGGAGGTGTTTTTGGTTCTCCTCTGATGCCACTGTGTCCCTCTGGAGCTGTGTAGCCCAGGGCTGCACTCAAGGTGTTGGGCGGCAGTATTTTGTTCTAGAGTGCCTTTAACACCAACAATTTGCTGCTCCTTGGATATTTCTCACCATACAGGTTTAAAATAAATCCAGTTCAATGTGACATAATTTCAGATTCTGTCACCATTCGGTGAGGTTATAGGCTATCCACGCAACTAAATTCTGTAATGTGTAGCATAAATAGAAAAAGTCATTGAAAATAAGCACCATATGGATGAAGTGAGCTGTGACATGTTAAGTGCCAAACACAGTAACAGAAAGCCTTATGACTCCTGCAGTTAACTAATCCACTTCAGAAGTACAGTTGTGCACTGTGTGTAGCCAGCAGATTTAGGGAGATTTGATAAGATTGAGGCATTTACCTTCTTTTGTGATTACTGAATTCTGTCATAGTAACATAAATAAGTTAAAGGCACAGCAAAACTTTTCCTTAATATCGGATTAAATAACTCACATGCCATCCAACTCTTCTGTCATTCAAGAAAGAAATGTCAATACGCTGCAATCTGCTGTGAATTGGAAGACCGAGCAACATAAGGAGAGTCCATCTACCCTAGTAATGTACTGCATAAGACACTTTGGCCATAAATTAGCAGAGTCCTTTGCTGGCTTTGCTGCAGAACCTGGATAGATCACCTTGCCACAATATGTTGTCTCAGCCATTCTCCGCACAGAACCCAGCTAAGAGATTTTTTTCCTTGCAAAGCACAAAACAAAGTTAAACCACACACTTTTTAGCACAGTTTTACAGATGACTGTAAGTACTTCTTTAATGTCTTAGACTGTAACTCATAGTTGGTATGTGTCACAAATATGAAAGAGATGGTAGAAATCATTATTTCTTTGTGCCTTTCGTATCTTGTATCCAGATTTACTCTTATTAAGCATAAGAAAAACTTTAATGTTCCTGCATTCAGAACCACCAGATTGAGGGTAATGGGTTGAGCCCATTGAAAGGAGCAGAGATGGGCACAGGCCCCACATCACAATCTAGTGAACACCATCCTAGAGAATTACTTTGACTTTACAGGAAGAGGTCTCACCTCATGCTGATGGAGAACGCCTGATGGCATGGAAAACCTTAGTGGCATGTATTGACAAAAGAAGTAATCTAATGTAAAGTGCATCTGCAAAGTCACTGTTGTTGCAGTTCTGCAAATCAGTGCCAGATAATCACGGAAGGCAGTAACAGAACAGAGGATTTATTTAAGCTTAAGCAGCTTTGAAGAACATTTGATCTAAGAAGGGAACAAAGATGAGGCTGGGTCAGCCAAGGGCTCTGTCCTGTCCGGAGGGGCCGGAGCATCAGAGGAGCCTGATGCAGCCCCACCAGCAGACACTTATGCAATAACTTGCCCAGAGGGAATACTTAGCCCTAAACAGATGTTTACCGACAGTAATCTGAAATCAGGAGGTTTTCTGAGTTATGCGTTCCAGCTGTTCATATAACACTGAATAGCTACAGAAAGGTCGTTTTGTCAGTCTTGAAAACAAACATTGTAAACAGCAGTGTGAAAACAGCGAATGTTGCCATGTGTGATGCTTTGCCTGTGACCAGAAACGCACAGGGACAGGTCATGAGCAGGGAAACTGCTTCTGGGGTAGGTGCCGTCCAGTGGCGATGGGGAAGCAGTAGCTGAGTGAGGAGGCAGTAATGGGGGTAAATTCGAGTTTGAGAAACTGATTTTGAGAAACCTGATTTTCTGAAAAACCCCCCTGAGAAAGTGAGGGCTGGGTCTGTGTGACTGTTGGATTTGGAAATTGAATCATTGTGAATTAACAAGATGCATATATGTTGTGTTATGTTCATGCTGGCTTTGAAAAGAAGCCTGGAGAGTTGCTCTCGGTGCTCCTCTACCCTTCACAGCGGTGAGAGGACTCATGGAACTTGTCTGAGGGTAGCTGGTTCTGGTTAACTACAAGGCTACTCTGCTGCTCCTGTCCTACCACCTTGCCAAGAGCATCTCCCAGCTGAGCAGAAATGTTGCTGCTTGCTTCAGAGTTGCTGAGAACAACAGCAAGCCCCTAGGTTTGGTGTCTTGCTAGTACTCACACCAACTGTGCACACTTTCAAGGGAGGCTGCAGGGGCCCTATCTTAATCAGGTACCCAGCTGAACCTGCACCACACGCTGACAGGTGACTGATTTCCAGGAGTGTGCTGACCTATCATACTTGTATACCAAGAGCTGAAATTCCAGCTGCGGTGACGCTGGGGACAGGAGTTCTGCTAAAAATTTGTGAGTGAAGTGATGTAGTTTTGCTGGGCAAGTGCAAGACTGCTGTTGTACACGAAGGCTCCACTTGAATCACAAATGTGTTTCTATTTACATGTATTCATCTGCAGGACTTTTTAGGATGCTTTTTTTTTTCCCTTCTGGTTGAGGCAGGGCTGAAAATACTTCTTTCCTTCTTTCACCTCTGCTGACTCGGTGCTGCCTTGTTTACTTGCAGAAGATGCTCCAGATGCAGAGCAGGATAATGACAAGCTGACCAAGTCCCCACCTCCTCCTCCTCCACGGCGCAGTTACCTGCCGGGGTCAGGACTGACCACGACGAGATCGGGAGAGGTCATCTACGCAGCCAGGAAAGAGGCGGCTGCTGGCAAGGTTTGGTGACTCAGCCTCTAGGCAGTCAGATTGCTGAAGAATGGATGGCACAGAGGTGCATTCCCAACCTCGGGCTGTGTCTGTAAACCACAGAATAAGTTGAGACAGAGCTATGTCTTGGAGAGCTACTGAAATTGCTTGCCAGGAAACACTACTGTCAGTCTAAATGAACAAGTGGGGTTTGATCAGTTCTGTTTAGAGCAGTCTTGGCCTTTCTGTGCTTATCTCTCGACAGTATAGAAAGCAAGTCACAAGCTGATTTGTTTACAGTTGTAAGAAGATTTAAAATAAAAAAAAAAAAGCATGTGTTATACAGATGGGAAAGATCAGCTTGGAGTTGAGAGCATGTTCACAGAAATGTTGCAGATCAGTTTTTTTGGTCTTCCTTTCCCCATCTCTTCTTCTCCCTGAAGGAAGCAGTGGGAAGCCCAGGTGAGGGAGCTGTTACTCCTACTCCTATGGGGTAGCAGTGAAAAGGGACCTAGCAACAGGTGCCTTTCAAAGCTGAATTTACTGTTTGCTTTGCATCAGGAGGGCTCAACTACATTGGTTGTCTGTGCTTTTTCACCCCTTTGTAGGAATGCAGTGAAGATGCTGGGCAAACAACACAACCCAAAGCCCCCAAAGAGGATCAGGCATTGCCTCGAAACACAGGGCTTGCTGTAGCATCAGCTGTAAAAGATGAAGAAGAAGAAGAAGGAGATAAAATAATGGCAGAATTACAGGTAGGCCCTCTGGGTTGCTCATGCACAGGTATGCCCTTTTGGAATCAGTAACACTTCTAGAGTCTTGGCACAACTTCTAGCATGAAGGAAAGCAGATCTGCCATTCTCACCGAGTTCCAATTTATTTCACTGGATTATGCACATTTTGCAAGCACCACCCAAATTTTTTTCAAGAGGTGTAGAAGTGAGAGGGTGCTCAAGAATGCAGAGGTTGCCACTGGGAAATCTTGCACAACACACACATAGATGGGTCAAGTAAAATACTGGTATTTGTTTGTTATGGTCTCTGGCATAGTGTTTCTCAGTACCAGACCCACAAGGTGCTGGGAGTCCCTCATTTGGGAAGAGAGAATATGGGGTGTGCTTCTAGCAAGCTTAGCTCACTGTGCCGTGGTCCAGTGGTTCTTGGTGTGCTTGAACATTGAAACATTTGCTGTTCCCTGCTTTGTAGGCTCTGTAGCTGGTATATTACTCTACCAGTGGCATAGAAGTAGTGTTCTCTTGCTGGTCCTTCACTTGACAGCACATAGGCTGGTTTAGCTCAGTGACGGCAATGCTGCAGTAACAGCCAACTATTTCAGCTATTATCAGTGAGCTCCAGCCTCCTGGGGCATCTTCTGTCCTCTTCCATGTCCCCGTGAGCAAAGAAGATGCGGTTAGCTTTAACGGCTGTAACTTCTGATGTTTGGGGTGGCTCAGAGCACTGTCAGAGCAAGAGATGTTCCCTGCTGCCCACCAGAAGGTGGGCTTGGTGCTGTGTGGGGAGTGTTTTCAGCACCAGAGATGCAGATATTAAGCAATGACTCTTCCATTCGATGAGTATGTCCTGCCCTCTGCTCAGCTCTCACAAGGTGCAAGTGCAGGGGCTTACCCGTGTCCCCTGTTACTGTGTTAATGGCTAATGTGACAGGAGAGCCATGGGCAGAGAAGTTGTTGCGTTGTCTGCCATTTCCAGGAGAGCAGCCCAGCTGCCTTTCTACTTATGGCCATGAAGTAGAGTTTAAGGTCTGGAAAGGGAAGCTGGGAGTTGCTAAGAGACAGAAATGGGCATGGTAACTCAAAGGGATTGAGTGTTTAAATGCTAGTTTTGAGGACAAACAATGTTCATTTTGAACAATAATCAAAATAGCAGGCTATATATATTAATAGCAGGTTATAATAGAGGGTCTGTCAGTGGGTTGACAGAATATAGGTTTTGTAAAGGTCACACTGCTTAGTCTGGGAGCTGCAGGCTTGGTCTTATGTCAGTTATAGGCAGAACTGGAAAACTAGGTTTGGGATTCAGTCAGTGAAGAACTGAAGGACAGACATGCACAGTTACGCTCACCAACAGGATGTGATGGAACACCGGTCAGTCAAAGGAGATGACTCCCTTTGGTTAGGTAACACGTTACTAAGTGCTTGAACTGACTTGTATATCTGTAAACATTTTTGTTAGTCATTTGATGAAATATCATTCAGATTAAAATCCGGCACCTTCGAGTATACAAAACACCCCCTCAACCCACAGCCCCCCCAAAAATCTAAAGAGCACTGAGAGCTGTGTGTCTCTGGAAGTGTTGCCCTCAGAGCAGGGATTTATTGTCACATCCCAGAGGAGTCAGCTGCACTCCTTACTTCCAGGACACTGATGAAGGTACGTTTGAAGTCTTTACTGTTCAAATCAACTTAAGACTAGTGAAGTATGAGAGCAGGGAGATGATAGCAATCAGTTGATGACCGTAAAACATTTAATTCACTGAAATATGCAGTCTGCCTGAAGAACAACAAATACAGGCCAGACCATAACTGTATGTATTGGAAAGGAGCTGGAGCTGCGGTAACAAGTTGACAGGAGCTCCCAGGTGAAGTGCTCTTGCCACAGAGTTAATGTCTGCTTTGGGTGTAGATGTGAGAACAGGGAGTGTTTTTATCTCTGTGTACAGAGGATGAGGAAGATCAGCGCTGAGCAGCTGCATCCATGACTAAGTGTCCACGTATTGCCTGTTTAGGAAGGGCAGTAAGAGTATGAAGGTTCAGAAGAGTACAATGTCAAGGTAGTTTCATGAGAAGCACCTTCTTAATCTAGCAGAAAAAGCATAATGCTAATCAGCTGCAGAAGCACAGGCTGTACATGTACACTGGTACAGATATTTTGGAGCAAAGGTGATACATAAGCATATTACAAAGGGAAATAGTGGATTCTTCATCACTTGAAGTCTGAAGGACCTTAGGGATACCTTTGTAGGTGGTGTGCCTAACTCAAAAGCACATTATTCGTCTCACAAACCGGTAAGCTAGGAACAGTCCTATACCTTGTACTATAGGAGGAGCAGTACTACTTGTTCTGAGTACTGTATCATCTTAGCTACTCTGATCAGTACAGGCATGCAAACAGGATGTGATGGGAAAACAGCAGCAACTCTGCACCATGATTTTTGTACTGGATTTTTTCATTATCATTACTTGTCTGATTTTGCATAAATAGTCAATAAGCATGTGCAATACAATTTGTCATTTTTATTTTTTCTATTTTTATTCAAATCTGTAAACACGGCTATTAATTTTGTGAGAGTTGCCAGGAACTAAATGATTTCTGTAACATATGGTGTAGCAATAGAATTTGTGTTTCACATGTTGTGTAACTCCCATAAGCACTCCCCCTCCATTCCCTGGCTGGCTTGTACATATCAGTGGTGGCAGACAGTGCCAGTAGTGGCCTCCAGAAATCCCACAGGCACTTGGAGCCACGGCTGTGCAATAGTGTCAGTGATGGTTCTGCTTATCTGGATCTGTGAGCCAGCTGGATGGAGAAACCCAAAGGAAATGGAAAGAGGACAGCAAAAAGGTTGAAAAGTCCTGGCTGTGTCCTGGGATGCACATGGTAGGAGGCCAGTGGTCCCCAAGCCCATCTTTTGGGCTGTTTCCAGAGCAGAAGGTACCCCAGAAGGGTACTGTTATGATCTGGAACGTTAATGAAGGCTGTGGTAGAGACAAGTCTAAAGTTTTAATAATGTTGTATGGGAAGAAGTGGTATTACATAGCTTTTGCATTATGTATAATGAGACCAACAAATCTGGTAGCGGAGTAGACATCAGGGGGTGAGGAAGAGGTATTGCTTCCCTTCTTCTCTCATTTATTGACTGTGTAAGGCCTGCAGCTTCCACCTTTTCCTCACCTTTCTGCAGGCAACAAATAGACCACTTTCAAGTGAGAAAAATTGGGAAATAAAATGTATTCAGCTGTGATTGTCCTATCCAGGCAAACACAAACTCCCTGCTAATATTCACTGGGAGTGGAAGTGAGGAAGCACAAGAAAAGATTCAGAGAACAGTAAATGGAATAAAGTGAGCTGAGCTTTGGGCTTTCTTTGTTTTAACACATAAAACTTTAGGTGTAGTTGTTGAGTGATATGTGGTCAAGGACAAAATATGTCCAGTGAGGATTCTGAGGAGATATCAGCTGCTGGGAAGTAAAGAGGTATTGTTACAAGCCCAAAGTTTGTTGTGGGCTTCCTGGTTAAATTTGGATAGTTGGTAGCACCTGTGTGGTCCTCATTGCCCCTTCTGTAATGATGGAAATCCAGCTCGCCTTTCCTGTTTAGGGTGTGGAGGTCAGCATGACAAGTTAGATTGCAATCTTGGCAGATTGGTATGCTCTGTTTCTCTTAGTCACATAGTCCAAAATCTATTCTATTTCATGAGATAGTAAATAATATTGGTGAGCTGTTGTGAATGTTAAAAAGAAGTGCTCTCTTTGTAGTTGGTCATCTCTAGACAATTCTCTGTAAAAGCTACTTGGTCTCCTGATAACCTGCAGTATTTATTTCCTAGGCTTTCCAGAAGTGCTCTTTTATGGATGTAAACTCAAACAGTCATGCTGAGCAATCCAGAAATGATACACATGTTAAAGACATAAGGCCTGGGACTTTAATGCATCACAAGGAAAAGAAGGTAACAAGTGGCGTTTGTAAATATGCCACCCGGTCTTGGCATAACCTTCTTTCCTTACTTCAGAACTAATCTTATATCTTGTGTCCTCTTCTCTCTAACCCCCAACCACAACTGCCCAGCGGCTTCCTTCTTTTTATACCAGTATGGATCAGAAATGCTCAAATGGAATGTTGTATCGATGTACATTATGTGTCTCATCAGCAGTTACACAAGGAATGCATGAAGTTTTAAGGCTGTAAAGTCATAGTTAAAATAGGATCCCTCAAACTCCTCTGAAGAGATGTTCTTGCTTCTCAGAAAATCCTTCCATTGCTGTTCTGGCAATGGATGATGAAGCATCTCTCCTAAGCCTTGTTGTTGTAGTAGACATCTTGCGGGGGTACGGGATGTACGGGACAGGCCTCTCCCTAAGCATAGAGAGACAGTGCTATCGTGCTGACCTTGATGCAGAGAAAACAGGAGAAGAAGAAAGATGAGAAAAGAATGTGGAAATGGCCAAATAAGGCCTTGTTTTGAGTAGAATTGGTGGTTCTTTTCAGTCTCAGAAGCCAATTTAGAGAATTTCTGCTTTATTTTGCTTCATTTCTTCACCCTAGAAATAGTTATTAGACATTCAGAAATCCCATTCAGTTTGCTGAAAGACAGAGACGAGATGGATGGGCCACATTTGCCCTCCACACTTGCCCTCATGATAGTTAGGGCTCAAGATCCACACTTGGACACTACCGTAACTCATGGGACTTAAAAGAGGTGCCACGTGTCTGGGTCCACAGCCAATTTGGGATGAATTTTGCACTATGTCTGGGATTGCTGTTTGAGTTGATTGGTGTTAATGAGCAGCCAACATGTGGGATGAAAAATAGGACAAGTATTTCTGCCTTTGCAGACTTCTTTTTCAAGTTTAAGTGTAATTAGTTGAATTGTTGTTGAGTTTAGGTGGTCATGCAGGCATGACAGCTTGTTAGCCAAATGCCGGTTTGCGATGAAGTACTGCTGTGGTGGGGAAGACAATGCAGCTTTTCAACACAGCATTTCAACTTTGTAGTGCATTTGTGAGTGCGTGCAAACTGGAAATAGCAGTAATACCTCTTCTGTTGTTCATTCATTAGCAACTCCTCAAGAATTTTACCAGTAACTTTGCATTTCATCCTCCTTTAACAGAAATTGGGGTGAGGGGTAAAATGACTTTTGACAGGTCCTAAAGGCAAAGAAGAACCCAACTGCCCCATCTGTACAGGGCATTGCAGCTGTAAAGCTGAAGGTAACACATAGATATTGATATCTGAGACCTCCTTTAAGGCTGCTGCTGCCTGGGCTGCTCTAAGAGCAGTTCTGGTCTAAAGTGGCAAGCAGCTTGCTGGGTGAGGGCACAAAATCATGGTGGTGTCTAAAGGGAAAGGTTGCTTTGTTGTTGAGTGTTATGCGTTATGGAGAGAAAATAAAGAACATGTCTCGTTTTATCCCTGTTAGGCCTGGTGTCAGAATAAGATCATACTGTTGCACAAAAACCTGGGTTACCTCTCAAGACACCAGGCATGCTGTAGCACAAATATCTTTTTGAAAGTTGCTGCCAATTGCTGTACCCTGCCATTTATTGGAATAACAGAGAATCCAGGAATTTAAGGTTAATTATAAGGTCCGTTTTTGTCATCTGACATGACAGAATGATTTATTCACTTTAAATGTGGAGCCTTGTGGTCATGATAAATTCATAAAGGAAATGAGTTTTGTTGCATTTCTCTCTTGTTAGAAAGGCAGCCGTTCCTAAAATGAGGTGTGTTGTACAATGACACCTTGAGATGTTGTGCTGGTGCTTGGAACAAGAAGTGCAACTGGCTAAAAAAAAAAAGTATAGAGAAATGGGAATTCACACACACAGTCTGTGTGTCAAGGGGCAACAAGTGCTGTTAACTGGTGTGATGCTGGAAGCTCTGGCTTGTAATGGAACTGGAAGGCACTTACCATGTAGCTAATCCGGGCCTGAGGTGACTGCCACATTTTATTCTGGCACCAGTTCTCAGCATAAAGTACAGGCACCTTTGGCCTGCACACTGATGCCTTGCTGTTTGTGGTTGGTTTGTGCAATCACTCCTCTTCATTTAGAGGTATGCAGGACTTTCAAGGTGGCCTTGGAGCAGCTGCACAGCCTTGTTGTTGCTGGTATGCCTTCAGTAGAGAAGGGCTGTAACTCTGGTTGACCACTGACTTTCTTGCTCCTGCACAGTGATAGTAGTTTTTCTATATAAGATGCTCACACAGTATAGAAGAAAATATAACAGATACAGAAACTGTACTTTGTGAGCCCACTGGCATTGGGAATATATGCATTAGCCAACCTGTAGATTTCCGTACCATCGTTCATTTATCTCAGCTTAGAGAGGGGCTCTCCTGGCTGATCTTCTACACATCTTGATGCTAATATAACTCATCCAACCTGTGTGTTAAGAGTCAGTTTCTATGCTCAAGCAATGTCAGCAGAAATGGTTTGGTTTACTGCCTTCAATCACCTGATGCCAGATTTGTTTCCTTCCTGGTGAACCATCTCTGAATGTAGATTTCTCTCTTACTTTGGTCATAGGTGTGGTGCCTCCTAGGTCATGCCCTCACCCCCATGATTGGTGTTTATCCTAAGCTGTCACTAGCACTTAACAAACCAAACAAAAAATGATAAGAGTAATAAGAAGCCTGATATTATGAAACAGCATCTCCAGAGGACCTCATTTAAGAACAAAGGAAAAGCATCCCTAAAATTTAATTTCTGGGGTTATACTACTTCTAAGCCAGTGGATGACCTCTCTGCATACTGTTCAGAGTTGCTTTTATAAATGAATGTAGCTCGTTGTTCCATTCTGCACTCCCAAGGGTGCAGGCTGCCTCTGATAATTTTGAGGGAAGGACTGCTTTTAAGCTGTAGGAGTGATTTAGAAACGTTAAGATTGTGGCCATCCTAACTGTTACAGTGCAGCATGGCTCAGGCATGAGCAACACTAGAAGCAGCAAAATGTTGTAATTTGAAAACCAGCTTTTTCCAGGAGAAAATGTACTTTCGAAGGTAGGCAGACTGTCATTTAGCTCTCTGCTGAGCTTGTTGCAGTGAGCCCTTATGATCCATCGCCCTTTGATGTGTCCCAGCTGAACCTAATCAGATAATTTGAACCTTTTCAACTTCAATCTTATACAAACCAGGTTGTTTCTTTTTTCTTTAACTGGAAGGTAAATGAGCCAAGGTAGTACTGTGTTGGAAATAAGGTAACTAGAATGCTTTTGCGTATTCTGGAGGCCTTGTTAAAACAGGAGCCCTAGGTAACAACCACCCAGTCTGGCCACATGCATAGCACAGAACAGTAACGTCGTGCTGTTCTGCCAGAATTTGGAATTCTGCCCTGAAGAATTTCAGGAGTCATATGACAACTTCAGGCATGCCTCTGCAACACTAAACAGAGTGGTGAGTTCATGAAGTCTGCGCTTCCCCTGAGAATATGATGATTAATTTTGGGGAAGAAAAGTCCTGTAAAAGTAACAGCCCTGAATAACTGAGTAATCCGACTTTCCCCCTTAGGTGTATGGGGCTACAACAGGATCTCCCACAGATAGTGACCATCCTAAAGAGAAGAGGGAAGGGAAAACTGAAGAAGAATTGGGTTCTGATTCATCCAGCACAAATGACAGTAAAATTGGCTTTTCAATGAATGACAGTTCTACATTTAGCAAGGGTTTGTTTGTAGACAGTAGAGACTATTCTAAGAAAAACCTCCAAAATATGAGCACAAACCTGCCCAGTGTCAGTTTGCCAGAGGATGACAAACGAAGAGGGGCTCAAGATATTTTAGGATCCCATTTTCCAGCTGTTGAAAATGGAAAGCCAAACCCAAGCTACGGACTGTCACGAGATGCTTGCCAGGGCCCTCCGCAGGGTGAAGCTGTGCCGAGTGCTGCCAGGTGTGTCCCTGTCAGCAGCGTTGCCCCTCTGGTGAGACCCTCCCAGGAGGCTGCAGGGTCTGTCCCCTCCTCACCTGAGCAAGAAGCTCCTGCAGGCAGCTGTGGTCAGGTTGTGCTGAGACCCAAAGCGGCAAGGAGCAACAGCACTGAAGAGGCAGACTCTCCAGCTAGCTCTCCAAGTGAAGACAGCCCACCCACTGAAAACATCGCCTTCATGATTACCAAAACAGCTGTCCAGGTCCTCTCGAGTGGTGAAGTCCATGACATAGTCAGCCGGAAAGGCGGTGATGTGCAAACGGTAAACATCGATGCGCGAAAGGATGTGGCATTGGAGAAAGGCACCCCAGAAAGCACTGACAGTGAAGAGCCAGTGGTCTGTCTGGACAAAAAGCCCGTCATCATCATTTTTGATGAACCGATGGATATTAGGTCAGCGTATAAGCGTCTTTCTACCATTTTTGAGGAGTGTGATGAAGAGCTAGAGAAAATGATGACTGAGGAGAAAATAGAGGAGGAAGAGGAGGAGGAAGAAAATGAAGCACGTGGGATTTCTAAGAACCCTAAGGAAGAGCCCCCGGTGCTTATTGACAGAAAGGCAATCGCAGAGTATTCAGCAGCTCACGGTCTTAATGAGCAGTATGTGTTTAACCTCCACTCTGCCTCTGACTCCACGGAGACCAGAGCTCCTGCAGAGCAGGAGAGCTCAAAGACAAATTTTAACAAGTACAGTCAGATGTATGGGCTGCACACAGAAGCAAACTTGGACTCTGCTGATCAGTTTGGAGGCAGGCAGGATTCTAAGAAAAAGTTTAAGTTTAAATTCCCCAAAAAGCAGCTGGCTGCTCTGACACAGGCGATACGTACAGGAACCAAGACAGGGAAGAAGACCTTGCAGGTTGTGGTTTACGAAGAGGAGGAGGAAGATGGGACCCTAAAGCAGCACAAGGAAGCCAAGAGGTTTGAGATCACCAGGTCCCAGCCTGAGGACCTCGACAAGAGTCCGACAGGGAAGCAGGAGGCCCCTCCCGGTGCTGCCGTGCCTCTATCTAGGACTGATGAAATTCGGCAGAGCACGTACCGAACTCTAGACAGCCTTGAGCAGACCATAAAGCAGCTGGAAAACACCATCAGTGAAATGAGTCCCAAAGTTATCCCCGAAAGCACACACAGCTCTGAGGGAAGCACTGTCCCCTTCTCTGCCCCGCTAGTACCAGAGGTCCCACCCCGAGAGCTTGTAGTGCTGGATGAGAGCCGTGGTGGCACAGAGCCCCCTCCGCCAGTCCCAGCCACTTCACGTAAGGTACCTTAGTCTGAGAAATCAAATCTCCAGCTGCTTTCTAAACCTGCAATAATCACCATTAAACACAAGGGTCTTGTGATTTGTTCGCTTCCTCTCAGGTGGCTTGTCTGGGCTCCCACGAGGTGTCTAACAGCTAATAGACATTGGGTTGGTTTACTTTGCTGCTGTTTGGTGACGGGCAAACGCAGGGGAGCTGGGTCCAATAACCCGCTGTGTGAAATGACGAGCGTCACTGACACGAGATCCGGTTTGATCAGTAGTTGAGCAGTGTTCTCCATTTGATTCCTGACATTAACACCCGCGGTGTGAAGCTCCAGAGCTCTCCCTGCATGGCGTTCTGCGGCTGTGTCGGCGCATGGCGTGCGGCCGCCCCGCAGCACCGCTGACCACGCGCTCCCCTTCTCTCCCCCCGTTCCCCACCATTTCCGCAGGGCCCGAGCGCTGCCTCGCAGACGAGCCGGATGCCGGTGCCCATGGCTGCGAAAAGTAGACAAGGAGGCACGGAGAAAGCAGGCAAACAGCACAAGCTGCAGGACCCGCGTCAGTACAGACAGGTAGTTTTACCCTAACCCGGTGTTCGGATGGACATGTAATGTTGTTTGTTAACTTAAAAACTGCAGTGACTGACTGACTATGCCAAATAACGGATGCCTGTCTGTCGAGTGAGGCCTAACTGGACGTCCTGGAGCCTGGGGGCATGCCCGTACCTACTGATCTCTCACATGCCTGTGCATGCCTGTCTGCAATAAAACACCTGCTGCTTTTTGTTGGGTTTTGTTTCGTTCCGTTTTGTTCGTTAACCTGTGGTACTCAGCTGTAACGTTGAGATGTCAACTACCTGTTTACTTTCCCTTCGGTCAATGCGGGTTCCTTAGGCCGGCCAGGCCTGTGCGGAGCCCCGGGCACTAACCTGGGGGTGCTCTGGGGGTGCACATTAACCCTCCCCTCGGACATGTCTGCTGACCTGTGAATAACTGTGGAGCATGGCCGTGTAGTGAATGGTCTGTAATAAACCATAGGTCGCGCCTTCTCCTGTCCGCGCGCTCTCTCTCTATGCACTCTTTGTTGCGTACTTTGGGTTTTCTACCAGGTCCAGTCCGTGGCTGCCAAGACTTGGCTCAGGCCTGAACGGTTAACTCTCGCTCTCTGTAGGGCCGTTCTCCCAGGTCCTGTTCATTTGTCGTGTTACTGGCTTTCTGACAAACTGTCTCCTGCCATCTTTATTTGCAGGCTAATGGAAGTGCTAAGAAAGCTGGTGGGGACTATAAGGCTACTTCCCCCACCCTCCCTGCTTCTAAGATCCCTGCCTTTTCTCCCACTTCTGGGAAAAGCAGCTCTGCCCCCGCTCCCAGCGGTGACGGCCCTAACCCCCTTACCCCACCTGCCAAGCCCTCCGTGCCCCCCTCCGGCCTCCTCGGGCCCCAGGCAGGCCGCATGGCGTACTCGGCCTCCCTGATCCCCTCTGTCGCTAACGGCTCCTCCAAGTTCCAGAGCCCACCCTACGCCGCCAAGGGCCACCAGCTCTCCTTCTCGCTGCAGACTCAGAACGGCCGCCCGCCCCCTCCTTCCTCCTCCACCTCCCCCCCGTCCTCCACCTCTCCCACCTCACTGAACCAAGGTGTGAAGAGCATCAGGACCATCCACACTCCTAGCTTCACCAGCTACAAGGCGCAGAATGGAAATGCCAGCAAGTCCGCCTCCCCCGCGGCCAAGGAGCCGGCCTAGAGGCTGTGCGCCGGATTGCTGCTCCTTTCCTGCAGCCACTATTTTAACCAGGGAGCGTAACCGTTTTGCTGTATCGCTGGAGGCTTAATACTAACCATGTGCTAAACACTGAGTTACTACACTAGAGTAGAGTGAAGCTTTTTTGTAAACCTTTTGTTGCTGTTGTAATGATAGAAGAGCGTTTTCCCTCCATAGGCAGCACCTCTTGCAAAAAAGCGTGTTGGTGTGTGTGTGTGTGAGCCCGAGCGCGGCGCTGCGCCGAGCACGGCTGCACGTGTGGCTGACGTTCAGTGAGCGGTTTTGTATGAAGCTATTTTTCATTACGGGGACTAGACGTGAACAGAGATATACTGAAGTGTGATTATACACTACTGTAAAACTGAACTATTTTTCTTTTATTTTGGTGTTATTTAGCTTTGTTACAGATTTCTATTTTTGTCGACCAATGTCACGGTTCCTTTCGAGATCTTTCTGCCAAAACATTTTGATACTATTGTAATGTACATTTGAAAGTAGTATGCTGGACAGCAAACCTCTGCACCAGAGACAGAACAAGACTGGTCTTAGTGCGCAGGAGGTAACTCAACCTATTGCACTGCCATTCAGAGTGTATTTAAGAATTTGCCAAGCCGAGAAAAAAATAAATAGTTCGACATATGTAGGGAGTGGCCGGTTATTGTTTTCTTTCTTAGCTACATTCACCCTTCCCCTTCAGCTTTCTTTTACTGGGACCTGGTAGCTCATTTATGTATTGCATTGTGGATTTTTAAATGTACACTTCTGTACTGTTCTGTATACTGGCAAACTTTTGTACATACCTATAAATAGATATAAATAAATGAATACTGTATGTGGCTGGGCACATAGAGTAGTTTTACCACACCAAAGTTAATTTTTAATGCATGCTTTCAAAATATATATGGGACAGGGCTGAAACAGATGGGTAATGGTCACATTGGAGAAAAAGCAAAAAGCTTGCAGAGCTCATGGTTTTGTAAATAAATTTATTTGTATAACACCGATGTAATATACAGAACTATGATAAGCAAAGATCTTTACAGAAATAAAGGGCTGCATGCTTATGTTTTCTACTTTGTCACTAATAATTCTTCTAGTGGTCACAAGTAGGGTTGTGCGCCCTAAGGAGAGAAATTACCAGGAAAAAAAAAAACCCTGATTTTCCCCAGATTAAAGCAGTAATTTCAAAATGGAGCCTATTAAATTAACCTGGAGAAGAGCTAATTGCTGGGCTGCCGGGTTGGAATGGCAGCAAGAAAAAAAAAAGGGAGCAGCTGAGCCTTGGAACCCATCATTAGAATGAATTCACATCACACAAAGAGTCACCAAAACAATTTTATTAGACCAGACCAGAGAGGAGGGGGAGGATCACCTTCCTCAGCCTGTTGGCCACAGTATTTTTGATGTACCCTAGGACACCACTGGCCTTCTTGGCCACAAGGGCACACTGCTGCTCATGGCCAACCTGTTCCCCAAAAGGACACCCAGGTCCTTCTCCCCAGAGCTCCACTCCAGCAGGTCGGCCCCTAAATTCTACTGACACATGCGGTTATTCCTCCCCAGGTGTAGCACTCTGCACTTGCTCTTGTTGAACCGCATCAGGTTCCTCTCTGCCAACTCTCCGCTTTGTTCGGGTCTCGCTGAATGGCAGCACAGCCTTCTGATGTGTCAGCCACTCCTCCCAGCTTCGTATCATCAGCAGTGTTGATGACTCCCCATCATGCTGCAGCCAGGGAAAAGCCTGTATGTGCCGGTCTGCAAGAGGTTTTCCTTCCACGCTGCAGCCCCCACTGAAGTTGTTAAGCTGTCTGGACCGTGGCCGTGTCTTAGTTCCACAAGACCTATCTGACACATCTCCCCTTGCAGCCCCCAGTCAGCTCTGATGGCCCTTCACATCAGAGGTTTCCCTAGGCCCTGCTTCTGCCAGACTGTTTCGCCGAGACCTGCTTTACATGGAAGACACACTGCAGCACAAATTGCCACGATTCCCTTCTTACACTCCCACCAGTGTCCATGTCTTTTGCTCACCTGCCTGCTCACATTTCACATTCCTACCCTGAGTCCAACTGCTCTGCCGCTTCTGTGCAGCCAGTGTAGCACCAGAAGATACCATGGAGCCTGCGAGGCTTCACATTTGTGTCCTGGAGCACAGTCAGCCAATACAATTATGACTGTACATGTCACAAAACATACCCACTTCGCCCTGCATTTCATGCCAATGCTGCTACTGCACCATTCTCCTGCTTGTGCTAAAGTAACGGGCATTTTAAGTTTGCAAGAAGACCACAAGAACATGGTTCACTTTTATGTGAATTGGTAATAGGTACAGATAGCCAACACAATCATATGGTGAGAACCTGCACAGATCTACTGTTGTATCTGATGCTTTTTTTCAGATTTTGATACGGGAATAATGACACTGTAGATTAAAGCATGGGACTGTTAGTCATTCTAGAAAGGAAATCTCTGTGAAACCTCATCTACCCATACATCCTGGCTACTATCGCTCCTTCTCAGTGATGGGAGATATGCGTAGGGAGTAAGTTTTTCTATGCTCATGATGTTTAACCTCAACACAGGTATGATCCTCTGCCAAGTCAGTGACAACAGCTGTTAAGTAAGAAGGGGGATAGGCAAAGGAGTGAAGAGCTGCTTTGCTTTCAAGTAGTTGCACAAGAAGATAGAAGAAAAAAATGTAACTGGTGAAGAAGTGACATGCCAGGAGGGATTTTAGGGTACAAACCCATCTTCATAGTTAAAACTATACAAAGTCCCAAACCTGTAAGCATACAGACTGTTTTGGCCAGCAGATATTAATACTCACTTTTTCTGACTTAAGAAGATTGGGAAGATTGTGGATATGCTTCTTCAGTGTTCCAAAAACACTGTATTAAACACAAAGCAACTCGCTACGACATTTTTAAACCCATCATTAGAATGAATTCACATCACACAAAGAGTCACCAAAACAATTTTATTTCCAGTGTTTAAGTGGGTATGCACACAGGCATGATACAGGTTTGGATTCATTAGGTCTTCATGCAGAATTATATTCTCAATAAAAGAAACCAGTTCCATCCAGTATCCACTATCTACACGCCTATGTTACAACATTTATATCAAATCTGGTATCTGAAGAAAAGATACACATGTAGTATGTACATTTAAGTTACTTATTTTACAGAAAGATTAAAAATTCAAGTCACATAAAACTCAAAATCTGTATTAAAATTGGAAATATAAAACTCCAATATTTACTGGAATGCCTAAGGAATGGAAGCTCTGTAGCCACCTGTGTTAACATTTGTAAAATGTAATGAAACTCGTTAACAGTAAAATGCATTCATTTGTTTGTAGTAAGTTTCTCTAATTTAACAATATGGCACCCTAACAAACCAAATGAATTTATGATGAGGCACTTGTTAGTGACTAAACCAAAAGAACGATTTTTCTGCATACTAATGCCAGGCCAACTCTCAGTCAGAAAACCATGTATACACTACACAGCTTGTTGCATCAGATGCTTTGTTTAGCATTTGTATGCAGCCATCAAATATATTTTTTCTTAAAATATATATATATATATATATATATGTATATATATACACACACACTTTACCTTTAGTGTTCTTCTGGCTGTGGTAATGCACTGTGAAGACGTTCCACAGAGCATATTGATGAAACCAGCCCAAATGAAGGCTGCATAACAACAACAGTACAGGAAAAAAATATATATATATATGTACACACACACATACACACAGTTACTGGGAAGCGTAACATTAAGTTAATGAATTGCTGTAGTGGACATATCTCCCCATTTCAAAGATACTGGTAGAATCGAGATCTAACCACTTGGGTCCCAGACAGTTTATGAGGATGGGCATCAACTGCTGGGCTGAAGTTGTTTTTGTTCATATTCTGATAACTTTCACCATTTACCTGGTCTGGTGGCTGAAATGGTCCCGAAGGTGGTGTTCTACTGATTGAAGTCAAGCTGCTGGAGGAACTGCCTTCATCTGCTTGCACTTCAGCAGATAAAGGCAGATCTACCTTTGATGTATCTGCTAAGCTAGTGTTCTCAAGCCTGGGCTTTCCAGTTTCACCCGTATTAAGGTCAGTTGTGCTAGTGCGTAAACGTTCTCGTGCAAGCCACTCTGAGATTGAGAGGTCCTGGGCTGGACATTTTGGCTTCAGACGATTCACAGCCGAAAGCTCAGATTCTCTCTCTCTACTTTGACTCGGCTCTTGAACTTTCCAAACATTCAGGACACTTATTTCATCAAAATCCCTCTGTCCTCCAAGCGTATGCCTTCGCCTGATATTTTTCCTCTTCGCCGTCTCTGCAGAATTAGTCTTTTGATTCCCAACTCCAAACATGTCATCTGCAGATGACTTGAGCCGCAGCTTTAACCTATCTGTAATTTTTAGTCTCCAGGTAGGTTCTTGTTTGTCAGTCTCACTTCTGGCTGATGTAGCTAAACTGCTCGTCGATCTTCCTTTTTTCATTATATCAAACATTTTGGTCACAGTAGGTAAGTCCTTCTCACTCTTTGCATCCCCAGAACCCTCACTGTCTGTTTTATGCCGTGCAGACTTTCTCCTGGACAGCGTATCGCATTCAATCAGTTTGTGTGAGCTAAAAAGTCTGCGACTCTCTAACTTTGGTGTTGAACTTCCCTCAGTACAACTTACTTCGCTTTCCTCAGAGTTCCTCCGACTGCTCTTAAACACTTCGGAAACTTTCCCCTTGGACAGCCTCTCAGCAGCAGAGCTGGTGGCAAAGACAGGGAAGTCACTCTCACTGTCTGTCTCCATTGGACGCCCTTCGCTGATCAACTCACTTCTTTCATCATCAGCATCTTCTCCCTTGCTTTCTGTTACCGACTGCACTTCAGGGCTCATCATACTGGCATCTAGGCCAGTTATATACACAGAGGATGAAGTCGTCGAATAATCTGAGGTGATGGAACTGACATCAGCTGCTAGAAACTCACTGTGTTTAATTTCAGGGCTGGCTACCTTTTTGCACGAATATCTGTGCTGGGAAGCCTGAGAGGAAGTGCTAAGCATAGTGCCAGAGTCAGACACTGTCTCTTCAACCTGGGAAGAAGACTGGGAAATGGGCATTTTAGGGTTATCCTTCTGCACAGTTTGCTGACAGCTGAGACTTTGTGATTTTGTATGTTTTTCACGGTAAGGCAGTGAAGACTCCTCTGACAGGACGCTCTCTTTCCTTAACGACTTCTTTTCATCCTTTACAACATTCACATCTTTTTTACTGCTGTTCTCTTTTTCCTTCAGGACAAACATCCTCTGTTTTCTCCCTGCATCTCTCTCTTTTTCATATTCTCCTTTAGCTGTGTCCTCTTTTGCTGTGTCACCCCGAGACTGTTCTGCAAGCTCCTTCTTGGAAAACACATTATCCAACTCATCTTCTGAGCTACTCGGTTGCGGTTTCTCTTTTGTTTTTTTCCGCTTGCGACTAGCTGCTGCAAAAATGGAGGACACAAGCAGTTCCTTGCTATACTGATCCTTTCCAGAACCCCAAGAACCCTGTTTAAAAAAACAACAACAAAACATAGGACATGATTAAAAATCACAAAGAAATATCCATTAGCATGAGACTTTTAAAAACATCTCCGGAGCTTCAGAGCAGAAAGCCTGTCTCTGTTCAGGAAATATTATTCATTCAGGAGATATTTCCTTCTCACACAGTTGACATGATATTGCCCAGGTTGACAATTTTCATCCTGAAAATTCCACTTGTTGAGTCCTTTTAGCTTGACAAACACTTGTTTTTATGCACAACTTAGTTTTTGACTGACTACTAAAGCAGGCTCCATTAATCAAGACAGCTTTTTCAAGACTGGTCTGTAACAGAAAGTACTTCACAGATGAGGTCCCAGCAGTGTGGTTTCAAGCCTTTACCTCCCTACATAACTGAGAAGTTTAATTTCTCAAACTATTTTTCAGTTGATTTTTCACCTTTCGGTTTCTGAGTTTTAAAATTGTATCAATTCAATAGTACCAATACAATAAAAGGCATATAAAACCCAAATTTAGGTGCAATTACAGAAAATTAACAGAAATACATTTCTTCCTGCTCTTCAAGGCATCTGCCTTTAGAATCACAAAGAAGCAAAAAAGATGAGTCCACTTATTCTGATTTGTAAAATTCATTAAAAACTATTTCAGCCACACTGACCACATTGCTGCCTGGCCACCTCAAATCCATACATCTTTCCTGCTCCCTCCCAGACTTATCAGAAGTGACATGTTTGTCTCTGACTGCTGACCAGTGTGGTCTGCACACTGCAAACTTTCAAGAACAGAATAACAGAAACAATATAGGGCAGTTGCTTACATCAGGGGACCTTGAACATCACTGGACTGAAACCTGACATCTGTGCCAAGGTCTCAACAAGAACAGCTCAGATGTCCATGTTCAGGCAGACAGCCTCTCTCTCTGAGTTGAGGAAAGGAAGGCTCAGACCAGACTTATGCTCAATAAAGTTCCTGAAGTCTCGATCATCTGTTACTGATGCAGCACTCCAGAGAGGGAGATGTGGGGGAACAGTTATCATAGAAATACTTTGCACAAAAAAACCTGGGACTTCATTATGGAAGGGACCCTGCAAGTGATTCCAGGCACCTTTTCAGAGAATAAGCCGCTGCTAGGAAAATGGTATTATCACTTATTTTAAAAAAAAATCTACCTAGTTCTATAGTACACCTGCATAGAAGCACTCTAATAAAACAAGCAAATACCCATCAGATCTCTGAAGGTTTTAACTACACCACTTCAGAAAATACATTACCTTAGATTTTGTTGAGTCACTAGTAGCTGAATCTGTGGAAAAATTAAAAACAATTCTGCTCAGTTCCGTGCAATTTTCTTTTTTTGCTGTTGCTACAGACAGTGCTGGACTTATGGAAAAAGACAAGCACAGAACAAAATGTGAAGCAAATAAAAACCAGAACAGAGTGAATAATCAGAGCTCACAAAGATGCAAGCTGCACCACAGAAAGCCACCGCCATGAAAAGATGCTGTGAATTGTAGGCAGAACCAGCTCAATGATAGGAATGGCAAAGGAGCCCTGTTCTTCTAAATTAAAAACAAAAACAGAAAACAGAAATACTAATGTTTATTCAATGTTTTAGGTACACAGCCCCTGCAAAACCGCAGCTGAGAGACCTTTTCAGGATTGTAGCGTGTACTCTCCTGAGATTCAGGATACACAAAGCAAAATTGAATGTCTAATCACTGTTGACTGCTCTACGTGCAAATCGTGGTTCGTGCAACCATATTCTTTTTGGGAGACTTGAGTTTTTAAAGGAATTAGGTTGCATTTTGTGTGTAAAACCCCAATTATGTATCTCTCTTCACCTGTGACTAGGTAGAGGTGGAATTTTATTTGTAAATCAGCTAGATTTCAGCAGCTACCAGTTTTGAACATTTGTATAACAAGCGCTATTATGAAATGAAAAATGGACACCATAGTTTCACTGTCTTGCAAAACCCAAGATTATACAATTATAAAGGGGGTAGGAAGGGGCTAGCACAGCAACTAAAAAATATGAACTTGGATGTGTTCCACCTTTAGGAACTTGCTCCCTAGGAAGAAAGAGCTGAGCCCCCTGCCACACCCCTTTTTGACACATGGCTAATGCTTTATGACTAGAAAGACTGGTAGACCATACCATGCTATTTCTCCTCAGGGTCTGCTTCAGAGATAACAAGAAACAGCAGAAAAACTTTTAAAAAGTAGCATTGATCTGTTTAAAATACTCTTAAAAGAAAATTTACAGCACAGATCAACTTTTTGGTTTTCCATTTACAAGAAACGGGGGTTTCTGCAGACAAGGCAGCTACAGTGTGGGCAACAGTCCTCCTTCTTCCTACAGTTCCAGCTGTCCATCAGTGACATCACAGAATCCACTAATGACATCACCGTGTGATAGACTCCTCCCACTTCTCCTGTTACAACATCAGTATAAAGTGACTGCTTCAGTAAGTGCTGAGCAACCCTTGGAAAACTGAAACAAAAGCTAGAGACGAAGGGAGAGCATTTGTGGGATACAACATGCTGGGTTAGTGCAATAATATAGTGAAGGGAAGGGGGAAAAAAGTCACCAAAAAAGAGCCTGCATTGCTTGTCCTTAGCCACACAAGAGGATGGCGTTCATAAACAGAAGGAAATCAGCTTTAGTATAGACATACTACAACATAGGTAAAGTGTCCCCCACTTGACAAGAAAACATAATTTTTCGCATTCCTAATGAGCAATATTATAACCCCACTAGAGATCAATCTTTCTGCCATCACAACACACCCCTTTACAGCAGCGTATCTGCTTCACCTTACAATGATGATTGCATGAGTTACTGTGAATAAATAAAATAGAACGTGCAAACCTCATCTTTTAATGATTATATTCTTGTTAGACAAAGTTTTCTAACATATCATGCATGATTACCAACAATTCAAATCTCTAAGAAGTGTTAATGATCTTTAAGAAAAGAGAAAAACAATTTATTAGTAAAAGAAAATAGAGTGAAAGAGTTACAGTGAGTTAACAGAGTAGGTTATTCTATCCTATGGACTAGCACTGTCCAGGCTGTTACCTGATACGTCTCCAGGAGACACTCCCGTTCTTCCAATGTTGGTGAGTAAGTGATCTATGTTTGGCACTGGCTGAGATTCTACAGTGTTTTCCTCCTGCACTGCTGTCTATAGTTAATAAACAAAGATGTCTTCATCATCGTTTCACAGATAGGTCATTATGATTCAAAAGCATTTAGAAAATTGCATCATTCACCTGAGGGCACGCTTTCCTCATACGTTCTTATTTTCCCATTTGGCTCTATGCTCTTTAAAACAAATGCCTGGCTTTTTCTTTTTATTATTAATAAATTAATTACTGCGAGGACGAGAGAGCTAAAAAGGTACTTTTGAAGAGAAAACCATACAGTGATGCAATAACAAAAAAGTACGGACATTCTAGAAGAAGCAGAAGCAGTTTCTAAACTAAAGTAATCAGAATGCAAATATTTATGCCACAATACTTACAAGGGGTTCTTCAGCATCATCTTCTGTGAAAAACCAGTCATGCTACAATTTAAAATAAAAACGGTGAAAACTCCACAAGAAACACAAAAACCAAATGTGGAACAATCAAACACGGACTAAAAATTATAGCCTGGAGTTCAAAGGATAAATACCAGACCCAAAGTGGCCCAATAAGAGAAAGCTGATCTGTCTGTGTATGAACTTACTCTAAGTAATGAAAATCGCCCACTTACTTTTTGGATGAGTGTTTCTACAATTTTATATTGGTCTGGCATATGCGTAACCATGTGTGTCATGTTATCATCAGATGTCCTCACAAGCGTTGGACCAAACACTATTGCCAGGTTTCTTGGTTCCATCTAAGAAATGAAGTATTTCCATACATTATATGTGATGTAAATGAGAAAATACAATAATATTAACTAACTATTTTAATACAACACTATTAATATCTGAGAATCAATTTAAAAAAGGACAAATAAAATTTATTTAAAAACATGTTACTGACTCCAGTAAGAAGTTACACTACGATAGAATCTTCCATACACAGATGTAATGAAGGCATCCAATACTTCTGGAATTCAAAATCCAACTTTCATTAACCCACGGCAAGTGAATAGCTCCACAAGGACAGAAACTCAAGAAAAGACTGTTTTGCTTCAAAAACACTGACTTTTTCTTTTTAAATAGAAGAAGAAAAATTTTCAAAGACATTGGTAATTCCCTGTTTGTTTTCCCCTGAAAATACTTACATGATACACTAAAGTTTAGACAGTAAACAAATGGCACGTTATGCCTACTGACCAAGAGCTCATTCAATTCACATTTACTATCAAGAATGTGGCAGCATCCAACATGACAGATCCAACACAACTACTCATAGACCGAGTTAAGTCCAGTAATGTCACAACATTAATCATCCAATTAATTCCCTTTTGAAGTTAAATTTCCAACAAACAATGGCAAGAAAGCAGCAGCAAAATACTAATCCTCTATTCATGCTTACTACTCTGACTTATTGTTATGACAGAATAGGCTGAAAATGTTCTTGCTCTTACAAGAAGGAAGTTTCCAAGAGAATGACCCAAGCCCCTGCTGCTCACTTTGATGTGAACTGTGGCCTTCAACACGTCGTACTACTATATAACCTTATCTGCCCAGCCTTGTACATTCTATAGTATTTACATTATTTAAACCATATTTATGCAGTACAGTGAAAACAAAATGATAAATGTTTGCTTTGGACTTAATGGCATTTAGTATCACTTTCTTAAAATGTTAACTATAGTCACACTAAAGGTTCTGTCTTTTTGTTTATCTTTATAAATACAGATAGGTCTACTCATTTTTAGAATGGAACCTGCCAATTTCATTTTAAATATGACTCTAGTGCTGAGGGACATGGTTAGCTGGCGTGGTAGGGATGGACTGATGGTTGAACTAGGGGTCCTCCTAGGAGTCCTTTTCCAACCTTAATGATTCTGCAATTTTCTCCTCTGATTTAAAGTTGGCCACAGTTCATCTATTTCACATAAATCACAGTGTTCTGTTTTTTTTACTGTATCCCTGCAACAAGGCATCATGCCATATGCCCTGATGTGAACACCTACAAGCACACCCATAATGCACAGATTTGTATTTATCTACATTTCCCTGAAAAAAAAAAAGGGATACTGTTATTTGCATTTACGGTCAGATATTATAGCATATACAGAAGCACTTAACAAAAGCCAACGTCCCCAGCCAGTGGAAATGACAAAAGGTGTTAATTAGAAGATTGCTACCCTATATGTCATGCTTTTTTGCCCTCTTAAAAAGCATCTAAAAGGTCAAACATTTGAGTTATTACAGCAAATCCTAGTCTTCAATTGATTTCAGTGTCCAGGAATGTAGGCTTCACACAAAGCTGATGCAACCAAGCCTTTGTCAACTGGTTTATTCAGGTCATAGACATTCACTTAAGATTTGTCCCTAACTTTTTACTCTGAAAGATTCCAAAATCTAATAGAAGGACTGATCTTGTGTTTTATTGGAGTCTGCACTGTTAAAAAAAAAAGTTCTTGTTTTACAGAAGAGTGCTATTAGAGACCTACTTTCATGCTATCTTCAAAGTCAACTGTGCATTCCTCTAAGCTTTATATTGTGAATATGTGGCATATTAATTGTTAGTTTAAACTAGTTGAAATCCCTGACCAGACACACTCCTACTGGTGTCTAAGTGGATTACATGAAAATTACAGACTTGGGATAAATCTAGGATGCAGTTTTTCACCCAACAACTAGCACCAGTTCAGATAAACTTCATACACACTAAACATGAATATTTTGATGGGATGTAATCCAAAAATCTTCCAACATCACAGAGGTTTTAATCTCATCTACAATAATAAGTTACGGTCTTAGTCAACAGAAATAATCATGCACAAAAACTTGCTCTTAAAGAAAGGGATCAAAACAAAATATAGTATGCTTTTATATCCGTTACCTTGTTCTTTTCAGAGTTCTCTGCTACTGTCTTGAGATGTGCAGAAAGAAACTTGAGCGTCTCATAATGATGTTCAGGTAAATCATGAATCTGAAATAAACAATCACTGCTCAGAATATCAAATGTTTAATACTTATTTTGTAGTATACCTACAAAGGTATGCCAATGCTACACAAGACACATGATTTCAGCTTACCAGCCTCTTCAGTGTTTTCAAACGTTCAACTGGATCTTCTTTTCTATTGGCATCTATAAAATCTGCATATTTGTCTGTTAAAAAAGCAGAAATTGATCACAAAGGTAAGACCTTTGGAAACTGTAAGTTAACCCATACTGCATACAAACACGGTAAGTGTGAGGAAAAAAACAACCTTCATAGGCCATTATAATAGTGAAATTGCAAGCATTACTTATTTTTGTTTCACATTAAAATCTAAGCTATTCATGTTTTCGTTTCTTAAATCTTAGTGAGAAAAATACATTGCAACTCCAAAAACTGATCTAATTTACTCTTTAGCGTGCAGGATGGTTTTAAGAGTGAAGTTCATCTGCTGCACTCTGTGCACTGCAGTCTCCCCAGACCTGAGAAACGTGACACTCTAATTTATGGTAGTAGAAGACTGTGTTCAGAATCTCCCCTGAAAAGTTTATTTTGTTTGGTTTATTTAAAAACTTAAGATGAGTACGAAAAACAATAGTGCAAAGGTAACATGGCATAAAAAAAATCAAGTCAAATTCTGCTGCTGCTCTCTGTTCATTACTATTTCTACTGGAATATTAAAGATCTAACGTTTAAAGATCTGTTTATAGCCACCAAATCAGAGTTAATACCAAAATCTTGCTGCCTTTCCACCCTCCTGCTCTTCTTCCAGAAATAGCAACAGAATAAAAGTAAAAAATAAGATTTGATGGGTTTGTTTTGTTTGTTTAGTATGCCAAAGTAAACAGAATATGAAAATGGATACACTATTTTGGCACAATATTTGAACACTAATTATTGTACAATTAGACAAATCATATTTTCAGCTCTTGTTTTTAAATTCTATCACCGTGACTCCCCATTCTTTAAGGAAGTAAAAGCATTTATTCCGGAATTAGTTTCACTGCATTTTCTCTCAGATCATCTGAAAGTTTCAAGACAACCGTTCAACAGTAGCTCATAAAGAAGAAAGCTAAGGTGAACAACTCACCATTGGTGAAAAGGGGTTCTGGGAGCTTTCTGAAGAAGGACTTCAGCAAACTGCTTATGACATTCAAGTCTCGCCATTTCTAAACGTTTAGAAGAAAAGGAGATAGTCTTTGTATTTCTATAATCATAGCACAACTAGAAGTTTTCAGAAGTTCCAAGTGGAAACACTGTGATTGAAGACTTACATCATCATGAACATCTATGTCAGTCATTCCTTTGTTGAGCTCCTCTTGCATACTTGAGATAGCAGCATTATTTCCAGGAACTCTGTAAATACCTGTGTACTCAAGACCTCTTTCTTCAACTAGTTTGCAGCATATATCAACAATCAGTGGGATATACTGAAGAAAAAAATATTTTATATGTATGTATATATATATGTGTGTGTATATATATATATATATATGTATACACTCACACACACACATACATTCTTAAAATATACATGAAAAAAAGCATTAAAAAGCATTTAAAATCACACTGAAAAGAAAAACTGTTCCTTCATACTTTGTTGGTATGTGCTGGGGGGCAGTCATCTAGTCTGACACCAAATGTTCCGACTGCAGATGGCTTCTTTTCAAATGTCTTCCTCATAATGCTTGGAATGCCTTTCCTCCATGTCCCCTTATCTTTAGGTGGGCTTGTCTCATCTTTTTGTTGTTAGTGTTACATAAATAAGAAAGCAAAGAAGACACATCAAGGCATTTAAGTCACAAAAGTTACTACAAACACATGTAACATTTACAAAAAAGAAAATAGTATGTCACTATCCTTTCTGTTTTTAACCTATTTTCCTGGCCCAGTTTCCCACAACAACTCACTAATGCATTTGAATATACCCATACTCAGAAAAAGGAAGTAGGTAGATGATACGATGTAATTTTATCATACCAAGACTAAATATACATAGATTACATTAAAAAAATTAAAATCCACAACATTCCCTAAATTAAGATTACATGGCTACTGAATAACGGTGACATACAAAACAGCCAAGAAATTAATACAGCCACACTAATATTTGACATTGTGTAGACCTACCTTCAGTAATTAGAAGGTTTCAGGTGCCCCGAATCAGTCCCAAAAGGGACTCAAATTCTTTAGAATATTATTTATACAAAATCAGATTAGAAGTTCAGCTGAACTCTTTACTTCCATTATACAACTCATGTAACAAATTACAATTCCCATTCATCCTGTACTGCAAGTTTTCTAATACAATAGTACTTCTTACTCAACTCTTTCTGGGACTAATATTTCAGTAGGTTTAGAATTTACTTAACATCTGCAATTTACTTACATAACCTGCACCACAGAATGAGTAAGGGAATGTTTGTTAGGAATATATACAGCTGCAGCTATAATTACTAGTTCATACTTGGTTTTCAGATGTATATTCTTGAGTTTGAAGAACTTGAATAAAGCACCTTGATAGCTTCATACTGAGGTTATAAGGAACTAAAGAAATTATTTAAAAAAAAAAAAGAAGAAACATGCAAACCTTTAGTGAGAAGCTTCCTCTCTGACTCATCCTTGGGAGAATGTGGACTCTGGGTCCTCTGATCTGCTTTAGTTCCAAGCAGAGTCTGTCTGATACTTAGGCTCTGACGAGGTGTTTTGGGAGATGGCTCTGTTTTGCTGCTTGAAGAACTGAAGCAAGATACATTACTTCATTAAGAAGAACCTAGATAAGCATACAAGAACTACTGGCAGCATGTAATTTACCTACCTCATCATTGTACTGTATTCTTTAATCCTCCGGCTAATTAGGTCTCTACTAGTGACACCAGTGTCCTATAAAATGAATTGAGATCTACTTTATAATCTTACAAAATACAACAGTTTTTACTTTCAGAAAACATTACCTCCTCCCATCAACAGAACACATACAAAAAACAATATTTTAGTACACTTAAAAATCTAGCAGGCAGTCCTTAGGAACAATAAACACAGAACACTCGAAAACCATGAGGAAAACTGAAATGAGTGATTACACATTAGATATTACTATTTTCAAAGCAGGAGGTATGTGATTAAATCCTGTTAAACTGGAAGTTACTTCAAATAGAAAACATGCAAGTCAACAAAACCTCCCATGAAAAAAATCAAATCTTATATACACATTATAGTCATACCGTTACTACTATGCATACAGCTGAAACAGCCCTGAATTCAAAGCATGCTTTTATCCATCTAATGACATACACATTTATATATATATATATAAAAATATATTTATAAATATATATATAGATAAAATATTTTATGTATGACTATATATAGTTAAATAAAAGTTACATAAATATATTTTATATATATAAAACAATATATAAATGTTATATATATTATATAATAACATAATTACCAAATAGAATTATATATATTATATAATAAGATATATATTTATATAACTATTATATAACTATATATAGTCACATATACAATATATATACTATGTATTATACTATATTATATGACTATATTATATATATATAGTCATTATTTTATTATACAGTCATTATATTATATACTATATTATATATATATAGTCATTTGGGTAATTATTTCAGAACTAAACAGATATGCATGCTCACAGACATGAAAACATTCCTCTGTTTTTCATCACTGAAATGAAAATGCACTGAAGATCATTTTGGGCTAGATATTATATGTTATATATAACAGCATAAGCTTGCTTTGTATTTAGCATTAACATTCAACTCATCACCATTTAATCAAAGAAATGAACATCCTTCAAAGTTTCAATTTTTAATTACTGAGAAACTTACCACAACATGCAACTGCACATACTACTTTATAATGCGAGTCTGATCTCAATATAAAGTTTATCTACAGTCAAATCACCGATTATATTAATTCAGTTGTTTCAAAATACTGATAATCAGAATACAATCATGCTTTAATAAAAAGAACAAACTCAGTATACTTACTCAACCGTCTTGCCTATCACATTTTCTTGTATGCTTCTGCATACATTTTGATCAATTGTTTAATTCCAAATTTTGCTGTAGTATTAAAAAGAATATAACAATTACCTCATCATTTAAGTTGCTGTTTTCTTGTATTGCTTTAATCCACGCTAACATATTATCTCTGTCCTCAGCTTGAAACAGATACTCGCAGTCTGATGTGGTGAGTCTGAATACATTTTTCCTCTTGGTTTCACAGTATGAGATGTCTATCAAACAAGCATTGATGCTTATAGGTTGTTCTTCTTCTGATGGGGTCATTTGTTCCTTTTTATCCTTGTACAAATAAAGTGAATGACCTCGAAGAACAACATACAATTGTTTCCATGGCCGAATGCTCCCACCAACTCGCTGAAAAATATAAACCAGTATGTAAGTTTGGTTATTAGCTACAATGAATGTTTCTGGGTTAAGATAAGCTACCCCTAGAAGCTTTAAAAACTATCTATAGCATACTTAAGAATGACTTGCAGAAAGCTTTCACCAAAGTGGGACTCACTAACTGCTCTCTGTCAGAAAAAATTATTGTTAGATAGCCTGTCCTCCCTGATTACCCACTGAGAGTTCAATTGACAGTAACAATGTGACCAGAATTTCACAGATGCATTGAAATAAACACAGCAAAAAAATATTTAGTGGATTCTTGCCCAGTCTTTTAAAATTTATTCAAGTCAGACTCACATTTACATAACAATGCAATTCCACATTCCCACTTCTTCTTAGTGTTATCCTATAGGCATGCAGGAAGTTAATGTGAACTTAACTCCACAATGTTCATGAGCATTATTGCTTCTCCTTATTAGCAAAGAGAAAGAAGGCCACAAGCTACATTTATCTCAGTATGGATCTTTCTACTTAAGTTGTTAGAAAACAGTTTATTTCACAGAAATGAAATACTTTCAAAAGCAGTCTCTAAAAGAAGCTAAGAAATTCATTAAGGTAAACCTTCTAACAAACAGGTCTAAAACTTAGTCTTATTGATGTCCATATCTCAAAAATGTTACTAAGAAAGAATAACCAGAAAGCTTCCAAGTTTCTTACCTCAGTTCTCCACCAGTTTAGTATTTTTGCCAGGTTAAAAAACAGAATGAAAAAACAAAACCATGAAAGGTACCTTTCCTTTGTCTGTAACAAGCTGACGAAAATGGAGCCACCCTTCTTTGGAGGCATCACCAAAGACCTCTGAAGAAGAATCTTTTCGGGAACCAGAATCTTCAGAAGATTTCTGACTGTCTGTGACCTAAAGAGAACATCACACAACGAAACTCACAGCGTACTTCTAAGCACGTTTCTCTATGATCTCTATATGCAAGATCACATCTGTCAGTGTTCGAGAGGCATTTAGATAAAAGCTTTAATAACATGATTTAACTTTTGGTAAGCCCTGAAGTGGTTGGATAGTTGGACTCGACCTCTGTAGGTCCCTTCCAATTGACTATTCTGCTCTTTAAAAGCTGGCACCACATACAGGAAAATGTCCCTAAGAATATTCCCCTGGCAAAATATGATTTCTAAAGTTTCCATAGGATAGTACGAGAACAGTTATCTTGCCAATCTGAAGTATGGGACACAAACCATGGGAGTCTCAGACTCTCATTATTAAGATTTTATTGGAGGCAACATAGATATGCTTCATTTACAGAGACTGAAGAAAATAAAAATCAAGAATAAAGTGGGGAGCCTACAAGACAACAAACCATGTTTACTTACACTATATGCACAGCACACAGTAACATTCAATCTTAAAAATCAATACAAATTAAGAATAATTTGATGGATAGCAATAGCAATGACGTTCATGCGTCTTTAACACATCATTTTGAATATGTCAGTTGTACAATTCATAAAATTTATCACAGTAATATTTACTATTTTTAAGAGTTGTTAAATATTTACTTACCTTGATGCCCTTTAAGCTAGATACATGCTTAATGGACCTGTTGGGACAAAAACAGATATTCAAATGAGGTTTTACAAGCGTTAAAAAAAAAAAAAAAATCCAAATCAAATGACATTTTTCATGAACTCACGATTTTTCCTCATCTCTATAGTCATCCAGTCCTTCATCATATGACTTCGATCTCTCTGGTTTTGTGGCAGGCTGGCTATCCAGGACACTAGGCCTAATGGACTCTATAAGGAAGTAGAAATATTTTAACATGGTAGGAAACTGAATCACATTTCCACAGCTTATGTCAAGCAGTAAAGAGGTTACAATTTTCACACCTGATCTCCAGAGAGTTAAAAGAAAAAAGTAGCATGGAAAGAAAATCAAATCACCACTCACCATGATCATGAGAAAGCTGTCGCCGAATTAAAGGGATTGGAGATGTAGGACTGGGAGGAACAGTTGTTATAGCAGGTGCTTGAGAAGCAGATGCAGAAATAACAGCAGAAGCAGGAATGTGTGCAATATCATGGTCAATACTAGGACTAGTCGGTTCATCTACAAAGGTAATATGTCATAAATTAACAATAAATGCATTAATCAAATGCTCAAACGAAACAGCTGTCTGAACTTGTCATTTCTGCGATATTAAATTAAGTGTCTTAAGCATGAAGTCTTTCATACAAACATTGAGGGTCCAATTAATGCATACCGTTAAATGTTTGGAATTTTTGTTATTGTTGTTGTTGTTTGTTTGTTGTTTTTGTTTTTTGAACAGGAGTCTGTTTCATTTCATGAGGATGTTAAATCATACATTAGGGATAAGAGCAAAGAAAATTGTATCTTATCATTATGCGATTATGTGAGAGAATGAAACAGAAATTCTGCGCTAAGCTCTTGTAATATGATTTTCAAGTAGACTGGTTTTGTTTGTTTGCATGCATATGAAAAACAAACTTGATACATCAGTAAGTCTAAACTCAAGAGACAGCTAAGTACTACTTCCTAAAATAAAACACAAGCATTCCAACTACCAGAAGCTATTTGGTTTACATCAGCGTTCCAACAACAAAGCCAACTTGCAAACAAAAAATATTTGAAATATAATTAGCATCGAGAGTACCAATCCTCCCATCCTCCACACATTCAGATAAAGAAGCAAGTATTCATGTTATCAAAGATGGCACCACTACATACCAATTATTTCTTCCACTAATTGCTCATACAAACGATTGCATGCCGTACATGCCCAGCACCTCACAGTCTCAACTGCCACACGAGTCATCGTGAGAGTCCAAAAAGCTTTAAGTATTTCTACTGTTTAACATGTTTCTGGCAAGATGGAAGAAGCTGAAAGATGCCTATTCGAACACTCTGAGAAAAGAGCTGTAACATCTTCCAGCACACCTCGGTAGTACGACAGAAATAACTGTACTTCATGCCTCGGTAGAAGAGGAGGGGTGGAGAGAAACAAGTCACGAGCAGGGGCTGGACTGCACTGCCATAATGAATATGAATGTGTCCTAGGTGCTAAGAACTGCAATATGCAGAGCTTCTGAAAAGCCCATTGAAATCAATGGACACTTGCAAACAGAGGTTTATTCTTTGCCTTGTGCCAGCACAACTGCGTAAGCTGCATTGTGCTGTTCTAACGGTCACTAACAGTTCTGTTAAAGGCAGCACACAAAATTTAGCAAAGTCAGTTTAAAACAAGATGACAAATGATTAAAGTACTGAAAGATTTAGCCATGAGAGCCCTACTTTGCATGGAATGGTTAAATACAGTAATTTTTAAGGTTTTTATTTGTTATTTTCTAAAGCATAATCCTCCACTCCTAAGCCAGCTGGGAAATAAGAACATGAATAAAAAAGAAAGCAAAAGAATTCACAGCAAATCCATGACATTAAATGCAAATAAGTTCTATTTGCATCCAGTGATAAACTGAAGCATTTAAAGACTTCTCTGATGCAGCAGCAAGGAGAGAGGAAGAACCTCAGCTATGCTACCATTTTCCAAACTACAATAGCTCAGTGTCCTATTGTCATCCTTTTCATCTGCTCAGCTTCCCTGCAGCAAACCCTGAGAAGCACACTGATGTTGACTAATGAATATTTCCACTCACTGAACAATTTTTCAGATGAATTACTTCAGAGCATATAAACCGCAAGTGCTCAGCTGCAATTTGTTCTGTTACAGACTTATCTCAAAATGTCACAGGCTCTGCTTCAGAAAGTTAAAGATGTTACCACTTGAAACAAACCTGCAGGAGCTGTGAATACAGGAGCTTAGGCAACACTACACAGCAGCCCACAGCAAAGCTACTTAAACACAAGATTTTGTCTGCGGAAAAACAGTCTAAGTGCTTGAAAGTAACAACAATTATTTCCATTTCAGCAAATTTGATATTTGACTCTTCAGAGGTACCTTCTGTAAGTTCTGAAAGCCCTGCGTCAGAGTTTTTAAAGCCTGTTTATGAAACAACAAAGGAAAATGAATCTTTTAAATACATACATACAAATATTTGTAACAGTGAGAGCCCAATTCCTTCAGCAATGCTGATGTTGCAGTGCATCACAGAAACACATACAGAGCACACCTCCAGTGCTGTCAGTGGAAGAGAGGAGAATATTACGGGGTTACAAGACCTATGATGTAAAAATGCTTCTGTAATTGATGTCTCTTGCTATATTATGTGCTACTGCTTAAAACAGTATGTAGGTTATTACTTTATTCCTTTATTCGAACAGTGAAGTGGGTGCCACTTGATGAGACATACTGCTGTTCTTGGATGAGAACAACGCTGCATCTTGGAGACATAGCAGGGACTCCAGCAGTATGCAGCCACGGACCTGAGGTGAGTTCAGAACTGAGAACGTGGGCATCCCTCTTATCTCAAAAGCCTGTGCTGTGGATGCCCTAAATGCACAGCTTCACATTGGATGGAGATCAGAGCCCTGGCTTTCTTCTGCAAATGGAGCAGGAACAGCCAGCATGGAAGCACATTTAGTTTAGAGCAGCTCTCCCAGCAAGTCTGGACATGGATGCTGCAAGAAGCTCATCCTGCCTGTAAGCAGCACGCAGATGAGAAACAGAATCCTACTCTGGGACCGCTTTTCTCCTCTGCCTGTAGGCAAAGATTAGCACAAATCATCCCTGATGAGCACATCTGGATGCTGTCCTAAATGAAACAGACACTACTTTCATGGTGAAAAGCACTTTCTTGCTATCACATTCAAACTACCTCCCTGTTAAGCTTCGTATCTTGGAAGACCATGTAATTAATTTTCGTTTTTCCTACAGGTCATGAGTGGCTTTTGAAGTATACTAAAAAGATTTATAGCATAGAGATTTATAGCAATTTTCTTGAATTACCAGTATATAGTAAGATTAATTATCTATAACATCATTCCTTAGACCAATGCACTTCAGCATCAGTATAGCAGAATACTTCGAGAATGACTCAACATCATTTCTACATAGGTAGCAACATATCATCCCATTTCTTAAATGAACAGAGAACGAAATTCCACTCTAATATCACAAAGTCAGGATAATAAATCATCACAGTTAGAGAAAACAAGGAAGAATAATAAATTCTTTAATGCTTTAAATCCTTTTTCATATGTAGAGATGTTTAATGCAATGTATTGCCTTTGTTAAAAAGTATGCACACTTATTCACCAGTTCTTTACATCAAAATTCCTATTTTCCAGTCCAGAGAGGAAAATAACAGAAGAACTTCTTTGAAAACTTCCTAAGACTAAAAATGGTCTCCCTTAAAAATACAAGAACTTTATTTCAAGTCTGACAAGTTATATATGATACTAATCATTTATTAATAAGATAAAGACTGTTCCTGAGACATGCAGACACTTCACTACCTCCTTCCTGCTACAAACTGGCAGTTTTCATTCTTGTATACACTTAACATATACAAACTGATGAAGACAGTTTGGTTAATTACAATAAAAAGAAAGATAGAATTAAACTTCACAACATGATTACAGCAAAGCAGGTAAGAAAACACTGATAAATGTAATACTCCTTTTGCCAACAGTGATTTGAAAAGTTTGTTCTACATGCTTCCTTTTGAAGGCATGCTAGAAGGAGAAACAAATAGCTATTTTCCAATAATGTTAGACAAGTAAGGGTACTTCTGTTTCCACAGCAGAGCTGAAATCCTCAAATTAATTCCTTCCCACTTCTGCACAACCAAACAACACACCTAGCGAGCAAGCAGCCCAGGGACAGCTTGGTGAGCACTAACACCAGAGAAGTAGAATGAGGCCACCCAGTACCCCAGCTGGGGTAGAAGTGGAGCAATTGGGCTCATCTCCACCAAGTGTCAGAAGCTCCCAGTGATGCTCCTTACTTCACAGTGGACCTAATCCCCACAGGAGTCAACCCTGATGTTTCAGAAAGAGACAAGCTTTAATGAGACTGCAAATGGTATCACTGGTACATGAGGGGAGTAGCTGTTCAATACCTTCCATGGCTGAAGGTTAGCTTCATGGCAAGCTTTTTGATAATGTGAGGTGATTATAGAGCAAACTGTGACATATGCCATGCAAGTTACTGCCTGCTGATTCAACACACTGCAAACATTGCCACTGCTGCTCAATTAAAACAAACAGATAACTACATAGAACCTTCGTATTTTGACTTTTCTCTTAAGTGCTTGACATATTTGTCCCTTTGAGTTTCTTCTATAAACCAATGAGCCTGTCCCACAAAAGGCAGAGCATGGGAGGACACGTGCTGCTCCACAGTCAATGCAAATGACTGCACAAAACACGGTGAGGCGTACAGAGCAGACAAGCCAGAGGAGAAACCACACACATTCTCTTCAGTTTGTCATTACAGGGATTGATGCTGTCCCTTCAGTTGTCTGTAACAAAGAGGGTCAAGCATTCAGAAGTACTTCAAGTTTTACTTTTCATTTGAGGAAAGAATGTGAGTACCACTTGTTCCACATTGCTATGAAACAAACTAAGACCGGACATCAGAAAACGACCTCTACATGCTGACAGCGTTCCCAAGGGAAGGACAGAAGCTGATGGTATACACAGCAACACAGGTACGTACCTGGTGAGCAGCTACAGCCAGCCTCTGTGGAGAGTCTTCCAGTATAGAACCACAGAATCACAAGGTTGGAAAGGACCTACAAGGTCATCTAGTCCAACCGTCCTCCCATTACTCTGGCTACCACAAGCCACTAAACCACCTCATAGCTCCTCATCCAGATGCCTCTTGAACACTGCCAGGGACAGCGACTCCACCACCTCCCTGGGCAGGCCATTCCAGTGCCTGACCACTCCCTGAGAGAAAAAGTTTTTCCTCCAAATGGAGGCCTAAACAGGCGAATAAGTGTGACAGAGGATGCACCATCCCTGCCCTGTTTCTTTCTTCTTCATCCCTGCCACCTGAAGTTTCTTTGCTGGTAACTGGAGAAAAAGTCACTTCCAAAGCTAAAAATCAGCTTCCGTATTTAGCACCCTTTGGACCTGGAAGTGCTGCAAACAGCATCTCAACAGCTCAGATTTTAAGAAGGAACTGCATTACTTACTAAGTGCACTGCACAGCACATTATCATTTTAAACACTAATTAGAGATTTCAATTTCAACAGACAATGTAAGTATATGGCTACAGACTGTAATTCAACAAGTAAAAAATTTAACAAAGACTATTATCTTTTTTTAAGATTTCAATCAGAAAAACACAGTTACTGAGAAGCATACACTTACAAATAGCTTTAAATTGCTTTTCATGTGAAGAACTTTAAGATAGCATGTGCTCCCATGCACAAAACCACTTGGGATACAATCTTCCAAACTGCACACATGGAAGAAGATGCAGTATTCTAGTATCATAGGTTTTCTGAAAACCATACTGAAATCTTGGATTAGGTATGTTTTTAAAAGTGCCTCTGCAGTACTTCATGCAATTTTCATTACTCGGTCTTCTGGAATTTTAACTGATTGCTCTCTGCCAACACCTCAGCCTTCTGCAGGAGACTTAAGGGCAGGTTGCACATAGCGCTTTCCACCTCCAAAGCAAAGGGCTAAAATTGTCAAAAATAAAAGTGTTATTTTCATTCAAGAAAGGCAAAGAAATGAGAAAGGGTAGAGGCTGAAAAGAAAATGCACCCATAAGAAGAGTGAAGAAAGAAGGGAGGACAGACAACATATCAAATAAAGAGGATGTTCATTCACACGCAGGCAAGGAAGTTCAGAAAGGTACCTCAGAGGCTCCTTGCTTCCAAGAAACCTAAAAAGCAGCTGAATTTAAGCTGAACACAGATGTACTAATATTGATCTGCCTGTTCACAAACTTTATTTTCCTTAAAAGTCTGTCAGGAAGACAGTCAAATGAAAGGACCATATACACCATTTCACCTGCATAGTGAGAAGGACAGAAATAATCAACAAAATAAAAATGTTTCACTCAGTCAAAAATGAACTACATCAAACTAAGTCTGCTATCACACATACAGCACAACAAACTGATACATAACCCACAGAAGTGGCTTTTAATTGCCTGTCTTGAAGCACAAGCTGCTGCATGGTCAAGACTTGCTACCCTTTACACTCTAAGAAGGTTTTGCTGGTTTGTTTGCTAGTTTTTAAGTACTTGTGATGCTGACAGCACTGATGGTCTTTACAAAGAACCACTTCACATATCTACTTTACGTAATTATCCTCATGTAGCCAAACAAACATAATGGAAACATGTCTGCATGCTGATCACATTCATTTTGGTAAGCCACAGAAACAGGACTGGAACAAGCCTTCCAAATCATCAAATCCAGTCTTCTGCTAATGCACTTGTGTAAATAACATATTTATTGTAGTGACAGAGTTTCACTAAAACAGAAAAAGGCTTCCCTATACTATTCCTCATGTAAGATCTATGACAATATGTTGTTTATTTCAGTGTTAAGCAAACAAACGTACAGATATCCATGTCTACACAGTAATAGAAAGCATCACAGAGTAGTTCTAGAGGTCCCAGCTCAAACTATTATCCTGCCACGTGATCAAAAAACGTACAATTCTCAATATACATTTTGCTTGGTCAAGAACTCTTACAGCATTCCTTTATTACCTGTAATTATCATTTTAAGTTATAATGGTATATTAAGATTTGTTGTGAAAACATTAACCGTTTATCAAACAAAGCTGATGCCCCCATTTCAACTAAAACTCTTCTAGAAGTTACAAACATTTGATTTCAAATTTTGAATTTTAGTTAAAAGTGGGTTTTTGAGTTACACAAACGTTTTAAATGGCATTTTAAACACTAATTTGTAATTCTGTGTTTTGGTTGTTTAATTTCAGAATACCACAATGATTCAAAAATTGTTCTTTGCATAACATAGATGGAAATGTTCAGGATGGAGCAACAGCAATTTGGCAAGCCACGCTGTAAAACTCTGACAAAAACAGAAGATTGATGTTTACCTTAGAAACACTGGTGACATGTCTAAAGCTGTGCCAATGCTATTGCTAAAATAATGAAGCAACAGTCCCTCAAAAATGAACATGTCAGCTCTTGTTTCTATTGCCACTACATTTCTGTTCTCATGGATTGGAATAGCTGGCCAATGATTTGTAGGAAAAACTAAATCACAGTGGCTGAAGATTTTTATATTCATCTTGACTACTAACAGGTTTTGCTAAAATTAAAACACACCTATCAACCATCCAAGTTCAGCCACCATTTGCTCTTAAGGTATTCATACACGATGGGTTGACAAGCAACGATCTCTGCCGTTTAAGTCTGAGGTTTTCAGTTTCTCTCTGTTAGATGCATTTCTTACAGTAAAAGAAGAACATGTATATTCTCTCAACTACATCCTAATTATATGGGGAAAATACTCCAAACCTTTTCCTATTCCTACATAAATTTTTTCATAGTGTGTTGCGCAAATGTACATCAATTCATTTTCTACTTCCTAACTGCATTCTCTTTGTATTTATATTATCTTCTTCTGAGCCCAAAGTGCCTCCAGAGAAGGGCTTCCAGATGAAAAGTATGGTACATATTTAATTTTTTTTAAAGGCAAAAAAACTCACCACTCTTTCATTAGTTCTTGGCATTGAGAAAGTTAACATCTATACACCTCTACTTTCAGCACTGCAGAAGCAGAACGCCACCATACTAAAAAGAAAAGCGACTGAACAGATATTTTAGATATCTGAAAGGTTTCATCCCCTAATCCCAGAAAACATCTGGGAGCACACAGAAATCTTATTTGGCTCAGGAACGCTGTCAAACGCAGGTGGCTGGAGAATGAAAAGGATCAGCATGAAGTATGCTGGTATCTGTGTTCCATGGGGCAAGGAGAGGACAGCTTATTTCTATGATACTTCGGCATTACCTAGCTCATCTTCTATCAGTTATTCACAAATTAACAGTGGAATGGAAATGACCTGGAAACATTCTAGGGTAAGGTTGTTCTAGATATTTTCCAAAACGGAACCGTATCTCTGAGGAAAAGTCTGTTAGTACTTATGTAATATTTAGGTACACTTGAAAAGAAGTCCATAACAGGAAAAAACAATGAACTTCACTGATCAGAAAAATCTCAAACAACATTTAACTTAGATCAGAGATTTTAAATACATCCATTAAAATGTTATTTTTCATGTGATGGCCCACTACAAAACCTACACTGAAAAGAACATTCAGGCAACAACATTGGCCAAAGCATTAAACCACACTGGTAGCTAAAGACACCATAATCAGTTCCTCCATTGCTGGCTGCAAGTCATAGGCATGCAAAGTAGACACCTAAGAAATGTATTAAAATAACTTTTTTCTGTGTCAACTTTTTCTCTTCTAGTTACGAATAAGGTAAGTAACATTTTCCATCCAAGTGCTGGTTGACACATTGAAAATTACCTCGTAGATCAGAAATGCATCGTTTCATTCCTAACAGAGAAATCACATATAAATTGTAAGCCTGAAAAACATACATTAAACACTGTAACTGCTAAAATAAGCACTGGCAGGGATGGTGGTATTTTTACTGGTCCAGAGAACAGATGAGTTTCTGGTTGAAGGGAATAACCTATCATTAGACTAATTGCTATAGGTTGAAACAATAAGATAACATTTCAAGAACAGAGCCCTTCTTTGGACCTGGAACTGAAACAGCAGCTTTCAAATCTAAACACAATAGCCTGTATTTAGTAGCACACTGAAAGTACTGAAGCTCACAGTGCCAGGATGTGTTTTTCTGTCAAACCAGCAACTTTTTCATTCCCCAAGAACACGTGCTTGCCTGAAGAATTTGAACACACAATATGTTGTTTAATTTTTCCAAATCTACTTCTCTTACAGAAGATACTACTACATCTACCTATAAACCTTGCTCTGAACAGCACATATCTCTTTTGCATTAGCAAATACAAAACTAAATTTAATCTCCCTGCTTCAGTACAGCACTTTGTGAAAGGACTAGTGTCAAAAGGCAGTTCTCCAGCACGTCACCATAATCTCAGCAAGAAACTGCCAGAAGTAAGCTTGATGTAAAGCCTGCTCAGCTTTCTGTGTGTGGTACAAGAATCACAGTACTTAGAAAGAGATGCTTGCAAATCACCCTGTCCTTGGGCTTGCTCTGTAGAGCAGGTTGGTCACAAAACATGGATGCAGAAGCCAACTAAATTACTAACTAAGTTGCTGGCTCAGTTTCCTACCAAATTATGATCTAGCCATATCCACTTCTTTTAATGCAGTTGCCAACAGCAAGGTAAATCACAAAATGACTGGATTGGAAGGGACCTTGTATCTCCATTCTAAGTAACATCCTCTCAACTGCCAGACAGAATTAGAAAAAAATCCCAGCAATTTTCCCTCAAAGGAGTTAAAAATCTTTTAACTGAGTTTCAAAGTAGATCTAGAGTTTTATCTGTCTGATAAGAGGCAGTTAAGCTTATAAGTGAAGCTGTAATTAGGCATAATGATAGTGGAACACGCAAATTTAGAATCAGGCACATTAATTCTTACTTCCTAAGACACCCAGTCTTAATAGCATTTGACACCCTTCCTTATCCAGGGAGGGTTATTTCACCCTGAGTGTGCTGGAACTACAGTGCAAGTTTTCCACAGCTCCACTGCCAGCACAAGTATTTCCCACTCAGGAAGGCAGCGCTGCATGCTGCTGTGGCACACCATGCTGGTGCTCTAGCAGCACCACTTCATATTTCTGTACCACTCAGGAGGTTCAGTTCAAGAGACTAGGGAGCACATACGCATCCACAAAATCACATGTGGTATTAGGCCAAAAGACTGTGATGGAGAGTTACAACTTCCTTTCTTCTGAGCTGCTCAGCCACTACTGGAATGAAGCACAACTGCCATGTTGAAAGCTCCTCTGAACTTTCATCATTACTTTCATCATTACATATCCTCTAAAATCTGGAAGCAAGCCACAGGACTAAGACTTCATGGCACACCTTCATTTAAATCACGTCCAATCTTTTCAACACATTCTCCTATCATAAAGGGGATTGACTTGACTTTTACACAACATTTGAATTATATGGGGTTAGAAAACTCCCAGCAAGCACCCTTAAGTGAGTACAAACAGCACACACAACTTAATCAAACATCTAACACTGGCTTTAGGCATACAACTTCAGAAAACACGTGCAAAGACTGGCTACATGCCTAACAGACCTGCACTAATGCTGGAAGAAAGATAAATGGAGGCTCAAGAAGAGTCCAAAAGTAACGATGCATCCAGTAATAATAATTATTTTAAAAAAGGATCTGTACACCTCCCATTCAACAAGGAAAAATATATATGAAAACCATCTGCTAGCTCTTGAAGAAAGCATTTTTGTTCATTGTGAAAATTCAGTCAGAGGAATGGAATACTGCGTCTTGTTTCATATTTCTACTCTACAATAAACCTTTCTCCTTACCTGTTCAGCTGTCTTAAAATCAATTTCTTTCCCCACAAACTGCCACTACATCCCTATTCTCCCTTTACTGGATTCCCAGTTTTATACTATGAAGGTAAATATGTTTCAAAAGGCACTGCAACTGCTAGGTGTCCTCACAAATAACATCAGAGCATTAAGTGGAATGATCACCAGACAGTTACATAACAGAGAATTCTCCAAGGGGTTGAGGAACATTCTAGAAAAATTAAATCACTGCAGACTTTTTAAACCTGATCCACAATTCTAAACAAGAGTATTTTTTCTTCTACTGAAAACTGCTTTCAGCTTTTATCAAACTAATATTATTTCAAATGAGAAAAGAGCCCTCAACCCCAGGATTCTCAAGAACAGAAGTCAGCTACCTGGCATGGTGCCGTCCATCTTCTTTAACAGAGAAAAGCACAATGTATCCTGTAACAGTTCAACTCACCAATAAATGGAATAGAAGCCAAGGAATCACCAGGCGGGGTGGAACCTGATGCTTTCCTCTCTTCTATTCGTTTTATGTGGACTTCCCTCCGAGCATCATTAGGTAACCAACAGGTGGTGTCTGAGGCTGCCTCTTGGTCATTGACAGCAAGAATGTAGGACTGATGCCTCAAAGGCTGTGGAGTTTGGTGGCCAGAGGGTGATTTGTCCCGCATGACAACTGCATCTTTGTCATTTCCTTGAACATCTGTTTGCAGAATTTCAGGCTCATGGGCATTTTCTCTTTCAAAATCATGACTCTTTTTTCTGATGGAAACACCTGTGTTATCAGAGGTAGCTGAACTCTCACTTGTTTGTTGAACAAGCTTGGCAGAAGTTGGAGACAAAGAGGAGGGTTGCACGGTTTTGCCCGTTTCTGTTCTGTGATCTGGGGCACCTTCTCCTCGGATCCTTGACTGTTGGTTTAACAGGCCGCTCTGATGCAAGTGATTTACAGTTCTTTGGTCTTTGCTGGCAAGAACATCCAAGCTCTGGTTGAGGGGAAACGACGGTTTTGCTGCATAGGAGGAGTTCTTCAAAGAGCTACTTTTAGAACTTCTGGCTGTTGTGAGAGAGGACCTTTCTTGTGAAACAGCCGTAGGTTTGGAAATTCCCCCAGGAGTTTGTAACTCTCGAGACGTCTGCAACATTCTTATATCTGGTGGAACTTTCTGAAAATGAGAACCAGGCAGAGAAGCTCTACTACCTACTCTCCTACTGTCTGAAATATAACCACTTGGAGCCATAGGAAAATTCTGACCTCTAAGGGACATATGAAACGCATGTTGTCTAGGTCTCTCATAAATACCTCGCCGATCATCTTGTTCAGAAAACCCTGTCCACTTGTAAGTCTTCCTCCTATCTCCATTTGTGTCTGCTATCAGATTCTCAGAATGAAAATTTTCTAGCATTTCACCTTGTTTGCTGAGATAATCCCATGACCGAGCCCTGTGGTTCCTAGCACTAATTGAAGGTGAAGTTAGTGTATCTTGTGAAGCACTTCGTGGCCACTCTTTCATCAACACAGAATCTTCAAGTCGTTCCTGGGATACACTTCGCTGCCGGATCTGTGCAGACTGTGGAACCCTGTCATGAGAGGTGCTCCTGCGTCGTACCTGTGAAGCAGTGCGATTTGGCACCACTTGATTATAATCAGTTGTATTCTGAGAAGCTGCTCTTAAACTATCTAATCTTTCCTGTATCGTTCGGGAGCCATACATGTGCATGCGCCTGTTATCAACATATTCTTTGTAGGTTTTATAGTTCTTCCAGTCTATGTGCTGGTGTGAGGATGGAGAACTGTAATGATTTGTAGAGACAGAGGAAGAGTCTGTGGCTTGAACAGAAGGCCTAGTGCTCGGGATTCCCTCTGGACATACTACATAATTTGAAGCCTTAATCACTGTTCCATTTGGATCACCTGGCCTTGTTAATGGAGTCTGTGGAAGTACAATGGCAGTGGACACTGAAGAAGATGGTGATGTGGTTCGTGCTTTTAGAGTGGTCTGATCTTTTAAGCCATATCTTATTTCCTCTGTCCTGTGTGATGGACCAGCATGATTATTTCTGCAAGATGGCAAATCTACAGCCTTCTCAGAAGGCACAATAACTGTCCTTACAGTTTCATTGCAAACACACACAGCTGTATTTGATTTTGCAATGTCTGTTGGTGACGGAGGCACTTGTATTTCCATTCTGTAAGCCCTCTCTGGCTGTGTCAATGCCCGTACTGGTCTGCCGACTTGCTGTTTCCCCAGTGAGAAATCAGAAGATAGCTTGTCACCAGCTTGTGCCACAACAGAAGTGGTAGATGTCAGGCGTGGATAACATATTGGTGGTGGTTCAGGTATGTTGTGGGCATTACCACTGTAAGCTTCGTTGCCTTTCAGGTAGGCATCTTGGGAATACGCCTGTGGACAGAAGATTCTGTGAGTATTAAGTAGTAAAGGAGACAGAAAAGTCCACAAATACAGCATTTGCACAAACTTCAAGAGATGGAACGCAAGTTTGAAATTCATAGTATATGTAATTCTAGACAAAATATTAGTTTAAAAAATTAAAAATAGCATTCCATCCCCTTAGTGAACACAAAACAGAATGAACAAAATAATTAAATACATCCCTTCCCCCAACAATTCAATAGCTGAACTGGTGACCAGTGCTAGGAGATAGCACAGGTAGAGCACTGAATCAGGTTTGCCAAAAATCCATGAGTGGAAAACACAGCATTTTTCTCAACCTTTATTTTTGTTTTCAATCACGATTCTACTCATACCCTTCCCATTTAAGCTTTGTATTGCTGGGGACCAGAATTTTACAGCAACTGACAGGTTAAAATGCTGCACAATAAATTCAGCTAGCACTAGAAAATTCTCTAGTCGTATCATGTATAAAAGAACTCAATTCACTTAGTACATGTAAAAGTATGCACACATACACACACATACACACACACACTCATCTCTCTAAGATACCTTCTACATAAAAGCTACTGTTCCTAAACATAAAATGAATAAATTGAAGCAGTAACAATCTTTGTTGTGAGCCAATACCCTGCAAATAATCTTACATTTTATGGGAGACAGCCAGTACATGGTACACAAATTTTACTGCAAAAATATGAATAATATGCATCATTTTAAACTTCGAGACACAAACACTACGAAAACCCACACATATCCACTACTGCTACACAATGTTAGAACAAACTAAAATTTCAAATTTATTTCCTTAGTGCTTTTATTTTCATCTTCATGCTTTAGAGCCTGACTCCTGAGAAAAAATGGTTATATTGAATGTAACATTTCAGTAGCCTCGTTTATGAAAAGCTACGTTTACATTTTGAAATTAACAGCACATACAAAAAAGAAGTTAATGAGAAGCATACAGCATTTCTAAATGACAGTCCATTACTTAAAAACTTCAGCATGACTCCGTTCAATTTAAACATAATGAAATAAAGAGCCAACAGCAGAGCCTGCCAATGCGATTGAAGATTAAAATGATTTCTCAGGGCTTTCACACATTTAGGTGTGGTATCATATCACAGCATTTGCTCTCCAAATCATAACATGCTCAAATCTAGAATATCAATGTGTCCTGTTTTAATACTACAGATTACAAAAGTCTAAGGGCAGCCTTAAAATTAATACAGAGCAAAGTACAGAGGTGGATGAGGCATTTAAAATACTGGTGCAATAAATGTTACACTAAGCATTAGTGAGATATTAAGGCACACTGAAAGAAAATCAACCAAGTAACAGGCACAAACCACAAATTAAGATATTAGCATTATCAAGAGAATACAGCTCTATCTATCTCATTTCCAACAAACTTGCCGTTTCCTATTCTTGCTTCTCACAAATCACTTAAGAAAAACATGCCTTACAGAAAATCAGAAATGGCTACTGTATGCTTCTTACCAGTGCTGTGACATCCTTTGTAAACTGCAGCTGGCAGAAAACAGGAAAACATAATAAAAGCTGCTTACAGATGTAAAGACAGAATTATGTTTTCATATTGATGTTGGGTACAGCAAGCTAAAAATACAACTACACCGATTTCACTGGAAGGTACCAATAGAGGTAAAGGGCAGTAGAGCATAAAAAATAACTTCACCCTCCTTCTGAGCGTGTCCATCTCAGGATTTTATCTGCTGCTTGCATTTATCTCCTACCCTTCCAGAAAACAAAATACATTTGTGCCATTTTGCCTTCGTGCTTCCCTACAGCTGCCTGAAGAGAGCCCCGGTTCTAATAATCGAGACTTCCCTTCCACTACAGCAACATTACTGTCTCTCATTTCCCTTGGGTTTCTCCCATCCCTGCTTCCTGGTGACGAAACAACAGCTTTATTATGCATTTAAAACAGCACGCCCCTTCCTCACATACATCGCAACACGACCACAAGCTGTCAGCTGACTGCAGCTGCTTTCATGCTGTACATCTGAAATTGGAGGAATGATGCTGCAGAAACACTCCGCTCATGTGATTCATTTTTCCTCCATTCGTAGTAAAAAAAAAATAAAAACTAAATCAAGCCACATTACTTCTGCACGTGACACATTTAATGGAGGGAAGGAATGTACAAAGATAAATATTTCTAAATCTTTAAATAAAATGATTATTTAAGACTGTGATAGGCAGTAAGAACAAAAAAAAGATGGAAAAGATGCCAAAGAAGAAGAAAACAGATGGTAAGGAGGTCACTGGCACGCAAAATAAACAAAAACAACCCCCCACCCAAATCAGAAAATAATTACTACGTTACAGAGCTGATCGAAGTTTAAAACGTGGGATAGGCATATTATGCCAAGATAAATACACTGACTTTATGCTTTCGTAAAACATGCCCACGACAGACAATGCTTCATTGACTTTGACAGCAGAAAGGCTGAATTCCAAAGCTGCTGTGATCTGATCATAACTGAATCCTACTAACGAGTATAAAAATCCATCTCCAGGTCCTGACAAAATCAATCACAGATATTAAAACTTCTTCAGAAACAAACACTCATTCAGGGACAAAACAAGGCCACCTAGATTTTCACTGCCCTGCTCCCCCCCACTAAAGAGCAGGTTTTCATGACTGCAGATATATTTGAAAGACACTCTTATTATGAACAAAATATTTTGATGAAAGGAGAGGTACACTTCTCCTTTTTACTTCATTCCACTCATTTCCCAAGAAATCATTAAAACAAACATAAACCTTCTTCCAAGAAAGATAAATGATATAAGAGCTGTGATATTTCTGTAAGAGGAAGATTTAAGCTCTGTTTCATCATCCCGATTACGGTCCTGCAGAAACTGAGCGCAACTTCCAAAGAAATACAGGCATCAGAACTGATCTCTGTTCAAATAATGCCACACTGAGCGATGCATTATCAACCCCGTGATTACAAAACATATTAACTGCTTCAACCAAAAGGTGACAGTTAAATTTTTACTTCTTAACTGAGTAAAAATGTGAAGCACATCAATATACTCTTTTGTAGTCATACAGTACTTAGTTACTGATAGCATAGTTTGAATATTGCTGCCTCACCTTAGTTTTTCTACTAATACGTGAAAATATGAACTTAATCTGTGATTTCAACAGAAAATTTACTGAGAAGCCCTTACAAAATAAATCAAAGTTAAGTCTTGAAAAAGTCTTTTAAAAAACAAATCGGAAGTAAAATCAAAAGTCTTCCAGCTTAAAACAAAATATAAAATCCAGATGAGAACTTCCCAATTCAGACAGCTGCCATGCTCCTTGAATTCCTATGGGAGCTGAGTACTCAGCAGTTCATTGGAAGTTCCACCATGATGCAAAAATCAGTCTTCACATTTTAAGTTCTTTCCCATCTTATTAAAAAAACCGAAAACCCACAAAAAACCAACCCATGGCATCATGGAAAGCTTATCGTACAACAGTTCAGTGGAGTATTATATCTCGGATGGATAATATTCCATTTCTGGAATAAAACTACTGCTCATTAAGAATTCGGCGTGCTTCCAGTCACTGGGGCAATCTCTCCCACCTCACAAACTGCCTTTGCTTGCACCAAACCTGCAAACTCCGAAGAGTAGTGGTGAATTTCTTACTGTGAGTTTGTGTAAGCACATTTGGATTTTAACTGATGAGGTGACATAGTCATGCCTTACGATAGGAAAAATACATTTTTTTAAGCAAATAACACATTCTACACAACCCTTTACTAACCCCCTGAAATCCACATGGATTTGCTGGTATTCATCATTTCCCAACTGAGTCTATGCACACATTTATAAACATTAATAAGTTACACTAAAAATAACTTTCCAAGTGGACAGCTTCAAATCATGCAACAGATCCTATTCAAGATGGAAGTTTTGAAGAGTGATTATCTTAAAACGTGCCTGACACCTTAAAATTCAGTGACTTGTGCGCTACGTTCTTTATTTTAACAAGGAGCAATCAGCGAACAGGTAAATTTCAACGTTAGCATATCTCAAAAGCCTGGCCCCCATGCCCCACAGACCCCCAGCACAAAGTCTACTGACAGGAGTCAGCACTAAGGCTGACCCAAAAGCGGGCACAACAATTTCAAATCTCCCTATAGAATGCATTTACACCGGACCTTTGCATCATATGGAGAGCTTCTCAACGACTGAAGAGTGTCATCATTTGAACCCTTCTTGTGTTTTTCAAGTATTAAATTTGTTTACAGCAACAACTGATTAAATACAATTAAGAAGATGAAGTATATGGTTCACCAAGATGTGGTCTCTACATGAACTCTGCGGTACTAACACATACAAGATTCCTAATTTCTCTCAGAAAAAGGTTAAAAATGCTATACAAATTCTATGGAGGCAGATCTAACTTGAAACACAGATTATATTATAACCTTCTCTTCCTCTTTTTGGTCTCAAAATGGTTACATTCAAGTTGTCTTTAATTAAAACCATAAATGGAAAGAGATGAAAGACTGCTGTTCAAAATACATTTGATAACCACAGACTGACATTCCCATGGGTCGTCTGGCAACAAGCAGGTATCACAGTCTATTCTCAAGCTCTGAATTCAGGCACTGTTGTCCTTTATGTATATTTTTTTCTTTAAAAGTAAAGGCTACCAGCATATCTATCTCAGCCCTTCTACTGTCATCTCTTTTTGGTAAGCTAAATGACTCCCACAGTCCTGTTTTCCTTCCCTTTTTATCACATCTACTATTTTTGTATTCCCATCTCATTTGTGCATTCCTGTATTTCCAGCCAATCCTTGTTTTGCCTACAAAGAAAAACCACTTGTCCCTACCTCTCATTTCTCTTTCAGCATCCTCGTCAGTTCACCTGAGTTAGCCATGTACACTTGCCTTAACTTAAAAATTTATATAAACAATTTAAAATTCATGAAAACAAACAGGATGACCCAATGTGAACCTTGAATATTGTGGCTAAAACCCTAGTGCTCTTACTTCTCTTTCCTTCAGTTTTTTTTTTTTTCATTCCAGAGTAGCCTGAAACACTATTGGCACGGCTCTGGAAGATGGTCCTCTTCACTCAGTTTGCAAAAATGTATCTGACGAACTTAGCTGGAAAATCAGACATCTGTGCTGAAATTCTGAAACTTTCCCAGCCAAAAGTGAAGCCACGAGGAAAATTTTTAATGTATAAATACATTTGTTTGTTTAATCTACCACTCAACACTGAGCTACTACCAACACTCTCCAATTCAGCCATTGCTTTGTCTAGCTGTGTCTCAAAAACTTTCACAGATGGAGATACCATCTGCAATGATTCCAGTGCTACAGTACCCTTTCAGTAAAAGGAAAAAAAAAAAGTGCTCCTATTTTACCCTTTCTGATGTGTAATTTGAACCTCCTAAGATACTACTGAGAAAACCGCATCTCCATGATCTTGGTAACTGCTCTGAATAACTGTGGACTGCTCTTAGATCACCCTTTAGCCACCTCTTTATAAGGCTAAATCCCAGCTCCTGAACCTCTCTCCTCACAGGCTGCATGTTGCAGGACCCTGACCGTCTCAGTAGCTCTTTTCTGGACTTTTCCAGTTCTTTCTCATCCTCCTTCAACTAGTCACAAAATTCCAGGAGTAGCCTCTTCAGTATTTCAGGTGGTGGAAGGTAACACCTTCTTCATCTGCAATCTGCTGGATACAGTGCCCCTGATGCAGCCCAGCGTGTCACTTGCCTTACTCACAAGTGCACACTGCTCACTCACTGACCCTGGTGTCTACTGTAACCTCTGGCTCATTTTCTCTTACTCTGCACTAACACATGAGGCTATTACGCATGTCAAGCAAAGTTTATATTTTCCTCACTTAACGTCATGAGGCATCTGTTGGTCTAATTCTCAAGAATATCAAAGTCCATCTGCACTAAAACTTTGTCATCTGTCCTTTCACCTACTCTTCTGCATCATTTGCTTCAAAATATAAGCAGTCTAACTCAGATTGCAAACTTTAGTAAGTTTCTAAGATCAAATATATATGAAATAGTTTGAAGTTACAAAACCGATAACCTTAAGTAAAATAATCTCAATTTTGGGAGGAAGCATGAAGAAAAAAGTTCTTATCAAGGCTAAGGTTTTGCCGTGAACAGAGATGCTTTTAAACATTCTTTCCCCGCATCCCCAAAATGTCATTTCCAAGATCAGGTCAATGAATGAATGAACATGACTTTGACAGTGACTTCACTAATGACACAATTTCACATGTAATTCCCCTCTAAGTAAGGAGTGCACGCATGTCACAGCAGGCAATGAAACATGGGCTGGAACACTCCACTGCTTCTACTAATGAATGGATTTGAAGCACTGTTCTCGGGAAATTCAATAGAATTCATAGACAACATTTCTAAAGACTAAACTTGAGGTTTATCTTTATCTTAACATTTATAGGAGCAAGCAACTGTACTCATGTTCCTAACCAGTCATTACCACACCAAGTAGACTGATAATACAAACATACACAGCCAGGATCATTCTTGAATATAATGAAAATATTTTCTCCTAATTGTGCAGATAAACCTTTCTTTGGCTACTACAATATCTATTAGTGCAGAAAACCTGCATTTATGTCAACAGTTTACATAATACCACATGAAGATATTTAGTGAAATTTGACACATGTCAAAAAATCCCAAACAACAAAACATTAAAATACTATGGTAATAACTTAATGTTACTACTAGATTTCTATCACAAGTGTGTTTTAATTCCTGTATTAGTAAGGGTACTGTACTTTGCAGTTCATCATTCATTTTGAACTTATGCTGACAGAAAACTACTACTACAGAGATTGTTGCCATACTTCATCCAGGAATAAGAATTTGCCATGAGGTTTGTACTTTATTCAGCCATACAACTTCCAGAAAAAGCTAAGATAACATTAATGAAAAGGATAAGAATAGAAAACAAGCAAACAACAACAAAATACAATTTGTTATCTGAAAACAAGAAGTAAAGGGAGTAACATCCTGGGCTGCTACTCCAAAAGTACGGCATTTTAAATGTGGGTGTTCAGCTTTGAGCCAAGTTATTTACCAAATCTCATCATTAGAACAGCTAGATCCTAACATCTGAGGGCGGAAGATTATTAATCGCTGTGTTCAGAGGAATCACTGCATTTTCTGTTTGACTGAAGTTACAGCAGTGGATCATGTCTCAAAAGGATGCTAACAGTTATTTTAAAAGTTACTATATTTCTCCCTGTGATGTTCTACAAGGGAGAAAAATCACAGGACAGATGAATGACTTCTGTTGTATAATGCCGTTCGTTTCTATTACTTGCATTTTCAGGTGTTGCAACTCTGCTATCAAAGACTGACACCTTTTCTGCATAACAAACTGCAGCTATCTGAAACCTTTTGCTTCTGATAGGTCTGAGTACACTCCACGGTCAGTCTTGCAGAATACAAAAAACACCTTTCTCTTCATAGCTTTCCTCTAGCAGACGATACATGGAACCAACAGTCCACAAGTCAGGCCTGTTTTTATCCAAGAAAATGCATCACAGCAAACAGGAGGAGAAATTCCTTCATGTCGCATCACTATCATCTATCAACCCAACACAGGAGCAGACCAGCAGCAATCAGAAGAAACTCATACAACCTGTATGTCCTTCTATGACCAGGTGACCCACTTGGTGGATGAGAGGAAGGCTTTTGATGCAGTATACCTAGACTTGAGCAAAGCCTTTGACACTGTCTCCCACTATTTTTATATTCCTATACAGTCACAGTTTGTAAAAGCTCTCCCCACTCACCAACTTATTCATACTACCAAAACTCATTCCACGGCCCCAGCCTTTCCTGTAATAATGATTATTTCTTTGCGAAATATTCTCAAAATATTATGTCCATGCTACCAGACTTAGCCTGTTGGCCTACTCATCCTTTAATGCTGGAAAATACAGCTAATAAAATTCACAGCTCCTTCTTAGCAGTTATTTAAAATCAAGTCTTACTACTCCTGTGTAGACCAGAGAACAGTTTTCTGACTGCGAACCAGGAAATCTACGTTACTCACTGTCATCTCCCTTCTTTTACTTCCAATTATAAAATAAACTGAATGCCAATATGTTGGGTGTTCCTCCAATTATTCAGAATACACGCTTACATATAGTATTTCATTGCCAGCTCTTTTGGACTTAGAGACACTAAATGGGAGCTGAATCACCTCACCTATAAGCAGGATGTCACTTTAAATTTGAAACAGAGGTTCACCAGTTACAATGTTAAAAATTGGTAATCACCTTCAGGGCATTCATCACACTGCATTTTTTTTGTTTGTTTGTTTTTACATACACGTACTAAGAATTAGTGAGTTATTAATAAGAACTAATTTTAAGCTCCGTATGCTAATTTATTATTTCAAATTTAGTAATGATTCTCAGTTTCTTTACAATCAGAAATGCTAGTTACAGGAACTGACCCCACTCATAAATTCTAACACAAGCAGCTGTAGACAATTAGATAAAAATATATAGACATCATTTTAAGATTATCTTCTCTTTTAAACAAGATAGTAGAAATATCATATGAAGCAGGTGTTCTCCCATATATTTGGAGTCCTTTGAAATTTCAGAGGTGGCAAAGAAGTAGGAGAACATCTAATCAGTGTAAAACAACTAAATGTTAACATTTTAATTACTTTCTAGTATCACAGATGAAAGACTTCAAAATCAACAGCAAAACTTCATTTTCCCTTAGTCAGCATATATCTGAACGTAAGCCTCATAAACATACCAATTGAAGGATGTCCTCGTCTTTTGGCATAACACTAAGTTCCAACATGCTGTCACTGAAACAAAAAAAACATCACATGTCAACTTTAGGAAAATATTTTCAATTCATATTACGAAGATGACCCATTAACTTCCGTCAGAGTCTGAGCAAATAACAGTAGAACAGAAATCTGCCTGAAGAGTACATCTGCATTTTCTCTAAAACCAGTACACTCAGCCAGTACACTTCATGGGTTTTGTTTCATTACTTATAGTCCTGATATGTATTAGTTGATTGGAGCTTCTCAGACAAAACAAGGTTACACATCTTTGAGCACAAGTAAAACTTGCCTTTTGCTGGGGAAATATCATAATGAAATTACATGAAATGTCAGGCAATAGTAAGACAAGCACTGACTTGTACCACCCCCTAGCAGAATCAACCTAAGCCTACTTAGTCAAATGACATCTGAAAAACAGGTGAAGAAGACACGTTTTTTTTTTTTTCTAAGTGTTGAGGCTGTCGGTATAAATCGCTGAAACCAAAAGCAGCACTTTGTATGAAGCGATAAATAAAGATCCTGGCACCCGTTCCATTCAGTATACATAATTTAAATACAGGCAAAATCAGGGCACTGGATGTCGAATTAATTAATGGTTATCCAGAGTCAAATACTGCAAAGCAGCGAGATCTACACCTAGCACATATCAGAGCAACGTCTTTTCATGAGCAAGAATGAAGAATATACTCATAACACTGGATAAAGAACAGCTGAATTCATTTTTATGTTATCTGAGTTAATGTAACACTTTGTTCACATTCATTAAATGTGAACTAGAACAGGTCCAGAGAAGGGCTATGAGATGAACTGATTGGTACAGACTGTTTTAACTAGACTCACAAAACAAAAAACAAAGAGATTATATGTGATATCTAGTGATCTCACATTCAGAAATCCCACAAAAAAAGAAAGGATATTAAAACAAAAAACAAAAACCAAGTAGGCACAAATACCAAAAGAAAATAACCCAAGTGCACAGATCAGACTAGGATTGAGCTTATCTGTACTGAGCAGTGCAATTCATTGCTGAGAAAAGACAGAAGCAGCACAGAGACCAGCCACGAACTTCAGAACACACAAGTCAGCCTATGACAGCACTGGAAAAGATCGCTATTTCTTATTCCTGCAGAACTGAAAGCTGTCATCTCAAAACTCTAATATGTGATTTATTATGCTTTCACACATGAAAAATGTTTTCATCTGCAGTTCCTTTTCCAGTTGTTACTGACCACAGAAACAAGGCTGCATTCCAAAATAGCAGAGTAAGGGTATTAGGTTTCACAATACACTTAATCCATTATTCATCTTGAAAGAAGTGTCCCCGAAAAAGCACAAATTAATTTAGGTTTGAAACCAAAGATTGTCAGTGAGAGGTTTACACTTACTCCTTTTAGATCTACGCACAGCTAAGAAAAGCAAATCTTAAAAAACGTTTTTGGAGTTTTTCAGAATACTGAATTTTAAGACCAAGAAAAACATTGACCTGTATCTTCCATGTGTATTTACAAAAGCATTTCCCATTTTGACTGAAGGCATAAAAAGCAAAACTATTTTAAGTGATTCTTTGCCAGTGGTGCCATCAGGAGAGACTCTTGCATAAAGTATGGGTGTTAAACTATTTTCTAGCTGTAAAATTGAAATAATAACAGTAATTATACATAGTAATAGGTAATAGAAGGAAAAGCCCAAAGCTACGGTATCTAAGAAGTGTTCAGGTTCCATTCCTAAATGTGGATAGAACATGCTTACATTTATTCTTAAATCCTAACAGACAACTTATTAATCAATACTTACTTGCAAGATAAACTTTGGAAATTAACAGTATGATATACAGCATTGCTCATCTTCAAATTTATATAAATGAAATTCTCCTACTTACAATTCAACACAGAACAATCGTTTTATACAAATATATTATGTTGTTCAAAAAATGTACATATTAAAAAAGGATTTAAAAAGTTTAACACTTTCTTTGGTAGCCATCTGAAAGAAGAAAGATGTTCCATTCAGGAAGAATGTTTTATAAATTATTCAAATAACTGCTTCACCACTCCACTCCAGTTTGCCCACAGAACCTTCTGAAGACAATCTGGATCATTCTACTCCATATATTTTTCAGAGCACTCAGCGTTTTTCAATTCTAGCATCAGAAATAAGTATATTAAGCAACAGTTCTCAGTTATTGTACTATAACATGCATACATGTAACGAACAAAACATGAATAAAAAACATGACACAAAGTAAGCATCAGCTTACACAAAAACAATAGATACGGTATTATGAATTTTCAGGGACATCCATCATGCAAATGATTTTCATTACACCATTTCCGAGCAAAATTTAAACTTGACTCAGAGGAATCAAACTAAGGCACTATGATGGGCTGTCATCGTGCTAACTATTCTCATGCGTTCTTTTGTAGTTATGCAACAAATTCAATAGCTCAGCTGTACATTTCTGAATAAACAGAATTTTCAAGACAGGTTTGCAAAAAGAAACCAGAAGAAAAGCACCAACCAAGAAACAGTTGGCAATCAGAATGTGTTTTTTGGTTTGTTTTTAAATAGAACCATAAATAATTTATGGACTTTACATTACTAATCTGCACATCTCCAAGCTGATTATGTAAACAGATGAGAATAAACTCTTAATGAACCAAACTAACATTCAAATTCAAAGACTCGGAAACCCAGACCTTACAGTGATCTTCCAACTAATCTCTAAAGGAAATGATTCTCTTTAGAAACTCATTTGAGGTGTGCCATTCATTATTCAGAGGAAGTAATCAATGCAAGCTTAACTTTATCCTCTCCAACCAGAGGAAAACAGATACTGTCCTTCACAGCTCAAAAATAAAACTTTTCCAAGAACAATACAAAACATGCTTCAATTACAGTCCATCCATCAATTCCACTAGGATTTACAGGAAGCCTTCATTTCAACATCAAAACACATTCGTATGAATCCAGCATGGAATCACAGAATCATTTAAGTTGGAAAAGACCTTCAAGATTATCAAGTCCAGCTATTCCAATTCTCAACAAAATGGAGCACACAGTACTGTTGATGTCCTCAGCCCCTGCTCAGTGAGCAGCATCTTTCAGGCACATCATTGTCCTGATGACAGAATCTCAGGCTTCTCCAAGAAGACCTGCATTTCCTCTGCATTTAACAAAACCTTTACAGCCAGCAGCCATTAATATAAGACACACGGAAACATACGTTCACCTTGATAAGATATCTAAAAATAAGCATCTGGAAGACAGCATTTTGGATGAATCAAAGCACACTCTGCTGTCTGGGCCTCCCAGCTCCCCGGTGCACCAGGACCTGCTTGGGCTAGTTACAGGTAAAGTTGAATTAAAGCACGTAAATATCACTGTCTCAAGGAAATGACTTGCAAGCCACAAAAATATACCACACTCTATCTCCTTAGAACACTTCTGAGAGAAACAGCTCTTCAGTTACCAATCTACCAGCGCTGTTTGGGCAGGAGCACTGAAACAAAAGGCTAGTTATTTCCAAATTATTGCTATTTGTTTCCCAAACAAAACCAAAACATAGGTATTAAAACAGAGAAAAAAACCTGAAGTGCTAACATTATCCATCCTGGTGCACGAAGAAGCTGACTAAGTTCTGAAATCTGCAACGTTCTAAGATGAGAACAAATATCTATAATTGAACTGCTTTCCAGAAATACAGTGAACTGCTAGGAAAATAAAGTTGCAAAAGCAATCTGATCCAAAAACCAGGAAGCCCAAGCTGATTTTCACTGCTCAACGAGTGGGGACAACCCTTCAGAGGTTGCAAGGATAATATACATTGTACTCTTACATAAAGTGCTCTGAAGATGATGCATTTATGAAAGAACAAGCATTTACAGTTGGCAATGTTTGAGAATGTAATTAAAAACATTAATTAAAAATACTGCAATTAAAAAGTCTAGAAAATCATCATACAATACAGATTATAAATGAAATTAGTTTTAGTCACGAATAAAGGAGATCCCAGCCAACAACTCAGTCTTTCAAAAGGCTTTTCAGCAAATCTCCTGCACAAAGCTCACTAAAGAAACTATGAAGTGATGGATGAAAAACTAGCTAAGACGCAAACCAGAGCTGTAGTGATGAAATGGGTGATTTTAACATCAAGACTTTAAATATATTCAAAAGTGAACTTATGCAAGATCAACTTATCGAGGCCCATTAAATCAAGTGATGCAGACAAAATCTTTGTGTCAGTAAATTTGTACACTGGATAGGCTCAGGGCCACACACACTATATTTCAATGTTTTCACGTTCTTCTTCCAAGAAACCATTACTGAATAATGTCTGAGAGAATACTGACATAAACAGACCATCAGTTTGATCTAGAATACCAATGTTGACACAGGAATGGTATACTAAAGCAAGGTACGTACAAGGTACAGCAATTCCACTTACCACAAAATGGTACTAGCAGCACAAGAAATAAAATCTTGACATGTAGAACAAACCGCTCAGAGTTCAAAAATAACTGTTTTCCAGTAAAGAAAGAGCCAATTCGTTTAGTCATATAAGAAACTGTCACAAACAGCCATGACTGCCTGTAAGCTACAAGGAAGATTCACCTGACTAATTTTGGAGTCCGAACTATTTTTATGGTGTTTACCTGTTAAGATCTTCAGTTGAAGACTTCCCAATGATTATATTTTCCATTAAGAAAACAAAAAACAAAAACAACTTCACAAACAGACACAATCTTTTGCTATGATCTTACGATAGAATCACAGAACAGTTTGGTTTGGAAGGGATGTTAAAGATCTTTTAAGTTCCTACCCACCTGCCATGGGCAGGGATACCTCTCACAACAGCAGGCAACCCAAAGCTAAACCAACCTGACCACTGGAACACTTCCAAGGATTGGACATCCACAGCTTCTCTGGGCAACCTGTCCCAGTGCCTCACCATCCTCATGGTGAAGATTTCCTGCTTAATATCTAATCTAAATCTTCCCTCTTTTACTCTAAAGCCAGTAACCCTTGTCCTGTCACGGTACTCTCTGATAGTCTCTCTTCAGCTTTCCAGCAGGCCTTTTTATGTACTGGAAGGTCACACTGAGGTCTCCCTTTTCTTCTTCAGGCTGAACACCCCTAGTTCCCTCAGTTTTTCTTCACAGGAGAGATGCTGTGGCCCTTCCAAAATTCTCATGGCCTCCTCTGGACTTGCTCCAACAGGTTCCTGTGCTCCTCGTGCTGGGGGCCCCAGAGCAGAATGCAGCACTCCAGTGGGGGTCTTGTAAGGGCAGAGTAGGGCAAGACAATCACCTCCCTTGACCTGCCGTCATGTGTCTTTTCATGTGACCCAGTACACAGCTTGCTTTCTGGGCTGCAAGCACACACATTGCTGGCTCGTGTTTTTCATCCACCAACACTCCTAAGATCTTGTACTTGGCGTGGCTGAACTGCACGGGAAGTCAAGGTCTCTCTGGATGATATCCCTTCCCTCCAACGTGTCAGCTGCACCACACAGCCTGCTGTCACCTGCAAACTTGTTAAGCATGTACTCGATTCCACTGTATCCCATTCTTTATCCACCAAGTTGTTCATCTGTCAGACTCGTGTCTTTCCATTTCATAGACAAGGATGAGACAGTATCACCTGCTTTGCACAAGTCCAGGTAGATGACATCAGTTGCTCTTCCCTTATCCATTAATCTTCTCATAGAAAGCCACCTAATTAATGGTGTACACACATGCCTCAAATCAGGTAAACAAATACCCTCATTTCTTAATGAACAATAGTATCTTTATCTTCTTTGCACTTGTGGAAATCAGGAAGACAGATTCTGCAGCATGCTGTACCATTTCTAGTTGTAGTAGATAATCACTGATAGAACCATGTTCAGGTGTGTTTTGTTTTTCCCCAGCGTGGAGGGAATGCACTCTGGTGAGGGACAGCTCATTACTTATACTAATAGGTCTGAAGAAATCTACATTCACAGGCAGATCTAGAGTTCAGAATCTGTCTCGTTGTGTCACCGGAAGATGTGATCAGTCTTAACAGATTTAACAGAAATCTTACCAGATTTCATTACACGTCCAACAGGTACATCATTCAAAGTAAACAATTATATCCTGTGTCTTAGACATAAACTACTGTACAATATTAATGTTTTTACAAAAACAAAATGAAAAAATGATTCATGGTGTTACCTCCAATCTTTTTTAAAGGTTATGAAGAAGACAGATTCCATCTTTCCAGCTCTTGCACACAAAATACTAATGACATTGAACATTTCAGTATACTTTCAGGTAGAGCTTTGCCATTTCAGAAACCTCAGACATGCACATTCTGTGTGATATCTTGAATAAAATCTATACTAAATTAGGAATGTGAGGATCTTCTTTCTCCTGCTCCTATCTGTAAACATAAGTATGAATGTATGAAGATTCACTAATGAGGGACTGGGGTATGCAACATTTATTTAGAAAACATTTTTCCATGCTGATCATAATACATCTCCATCCCACATAATACTGCATTAGAAATTTGTTCCTATTGAACAGAAAATGACACCAAGAAAATAGAGAAAGTGGAGACAGATCTTAGATATGAAAGTGGTACCTGGATTTGTGTACAGACATGATATAACAAGCCCCTGTCAGCTTCAAGAGCAATACATAATGAAATTTCTCAACTTTGTGCAAGGTTTCTAACTTGTTCCAATAAAAAGGAGAGCTGAGATGTACTGCAGATGTTTTGCAGGTTAGTGCAAAACTAACTACTACTAAAAAACAAAACTACTATACCTCTATAGTATTTTTTCTCTTACTAGATACGCTGATCTCTAGTTATCAGACCTCAGAAACAAAGTAGATTTTCCTGATCTTAATTTAAACAGAAACATGTGAGTGTTTATGCAGCCCTTATAAGCCAATTTTAAGTTTATACAACCTTACTCTAGAGCACTCGGTGTGATTTGCTTACAGGGGACAAGTACTGACATAAATAGACTGGCACAATAGAGCACACCCATTCTCAAACCTTTGCCAGTATTCAGAAAATACAGGGAAACAAATACTGAATGTACACTACGGAAAATGTTATGATGACTTTGTCAGAACCACTATAAGCAGTGATTTCCTGCTTACAATAAAGAGCAACTACAATACAACAGAAAAGTAGGATCTTACCTGTTCTGTATTAAAGCAATGACTTGAGAATATGTCTTCCCAATAACGCTTTCTCCATTGACTTTTATAATTCTGTCACCTGTGAAAACCAAAATTTTACCTTAAATCAACTTGTCTACACTTTTTTCACCTCCTTTTCATTTTGCATTTCTGTATGTCACAATAAACAACAAAAGAAGAAGAAAATTAAAGATGTGTAATAAAATTACTTGTGAACATATACAGGATGCCAAGTTACAAGATTTTTCATAGGACATGTTCAGTTCTAAACTTCCAAGTAAGTCACCCAGAATATCACAGAAAGAAACAAGAAACAGGCATAAGCTATATCATGGGCACACTTAAGCATCCAGTCTTCAAAATAAAGCTTTAGATGTACAACACTACATACTGAATTATGCCTAATTCTTCAGCAGATCTTAAGTAGGTATTTCATTCCAAACAAAATTGAACATTAATTCAGAACACTCCCAGAGATAACTGTATGCTCCTCCTTTATTATCAGCAAATACTATCATTTTGTACTTCTTTCTTCTGAGAAAAGCAAAAAATAGTTTGATAGGTGCTCCAGGTCCCTACTTCATCAAAATAATCCAAGCTGTTTTCAAGACATTACATCTCTTCAGCACCTCTTGGACAACAGTATAATGGTATATTTCTTATCCATGCAGATCAGCCCTTAGAACTAATGTTACTTTTACCAGATTTCTCCAAAAAGTTCATCAAACTTCAGTCTCATCATAAGCAGCAAATATACCACTGAGAAGACATGAAAAACTTTGCCTTGTGAGCTATTTTCAGCTTTTGATGAAAAACCCATTCTATTCCTTCAGTAAAAACAGTATTGATGTCATCTCCAATCAGAAGAACAGAAGTATCTTGAATTTACTAATGAGGAGAAAATGGTCCCTAAAAGGATTACAGGCCTGGAGAGTTTTAGAAGGCTGCTGGAGAAAAAAGAACTGGAAAAAAAAAGGACCATGCGAAGTTAACCAAAGGGAATGGCTTTTTCCAACACCACTTTAAAACTGAAAGTCTTTTGAGTTCTTTTAATGTGCTCAAATCAAAGACAAAGGAAAAATAGCTCAGTCTGAAGACTCAGCCTGACTCAGTGGCAGTAGTGCTCCAAACATGCGTGCCCTGTGCAGGTTCCCTAAACAGACTCCAGGAAGCTCCAAATGTATCAATCCACATGGATCTTCCAACTGTTTTTAATTAGGTGATAATATAACATCAGGTAACTAAACAGGTGTAATATTTTCTATTTCATAAAACTTTGTGTGCCACTTTATTTGCTGGTTATCATTCTCCACCCTCAAGACCTCCCTCAGTTCTTTCGCTTACTTTCTAAGCTATGAAAGGAATATAGCTCTGCTAGTCTGGAGATCACAGAATTGCAAGGGCTGTAAAGGACCTCTAGAGGTCATAGAGTCCAACCCCCCTGCTAAAGCAGGTTCCCTACAATAGGTCACACAAGTAGGCGTCCAGATGGATCTTGAGCATCTCCACAGAAGGAGACTCCACAACCTCTCTGGGCAAACTGTTCCACCACCCTTTCCATAAAGAAATTCTTCCCAATTTTTGTATGGAACTTCCCAGGTTCAAGTTTTAGTTAATTGCTCCTTGTCCTATCACTACACACCACTGAGAAAACTCTGGCCACATCCATTTGCTTCCCACCTCCCTTTAGATATTTATAAACATGAATCAGACCCCTCCCTCAGTATTCTTTTCCCAAGGCTTAACAGACCCACGTTACTCAGCCTCTCCAGGTAAGGGAGATGCTTCAGGTCCTTTACCATCTTTGTGGCTCTCCACTGGACTCCTAGGAGATCCTTGTCTTTTTTTAACCGGGGAGCCTAGAACAGGACACAGTATCCTAAGTGTGGCTTCCCCAGGCTAGAGTAGAGGGAGAGGATGCAAATTTTTGCTTGAAATGCAGACACTTGGTAAGAGAAGGAAAAATCAACTATAAAATATAAGATATAAAATACGCTACTTTTATTATCCCCTATATAGTGCTATTTTTTAATGTTTATCAGAAAATATTCAGGAGAACTCACTTTTACTCCCAACTTCTGCAAAGCCACTGCGCAGTTGCAGAATAAATGATGCAAAACACCATATGACGTTCTCATTCTAATGCAGCAGCAGAACAGATCTGATCTCTCCCTGCAGGGCTACTCCAGTCTCACAAGAGCTGAACAGATCAGACTGCAGCAGGACAGGATATGCTGTGATTGCCCCTGCTGTGATTCTAGAGAGATTCTGGAGAGTCTGTACACACACTTGAGATTTCTTTACGTTTCCTGTTCTTTGGCAAATTGGACTAATTGGCTTCTATTTACATAAGAACAAAGGAAGTTCAGTAATCCTATCTCATTGTTTTATATATTGAGACCAAGTTGCTGAAAGCAGGCCACTTTATAATACAGATTATTCCAGGGTCCAAAGCTACTGAATGCTCCTGTGTTTGGAGACAAAAAGTGGAACTTTTTAGGGTAGACAGCAGTGCCACAACAGAATTGCATCTCTGCATGAAGAACACGTGTTCACAATCACGTTGCACCCTGTGGAAACACAATGGCGTTTCACATCTGCAGCCAGTTTGGAAGACAGTGTGCTCAGGCTTCCTCCATTCTCCATACAGAGAACTTGAGGAAATCAAGGATAGACAGAACATAACCATGTTGTAAATGCAGACTTGTTTGTTCACTGTAAAGTGAAAACCTTTTCTTCTTTGACGGGGAGAAATGTGAGGTAACACTGAGTGAATGTGATTCTTTAGAACTGAAATAAGAAGCTCCTTGTCGTAGCATTAGTGCTTGATCTAACAGTTGGCAACCCTGCTGGTGGCTGGGGGTTGGAACTAGTTGTTGTATAATTGTATATACAACATATATAACTGTATATACAACAGTTGGAACTGATGTATAATTGTTGAGGTCCCCTCCAACCCAGGCTGTTATGTGAACTATTAACAACTACTATCAGTCACATGGATTGCTAGGCACCTGCAACGTATGGTAAACCCTATACCTGCATCGCACGCATACAGTCACACTAAGTAATTAGGCTGAGAAGCTAAATGTCCTTCATTAAAACTAAGTTAATTTTGAAATACTTGACATCACACCAAAGTAAATCCTTCCAAAATCTTGTAGAAAAATGAAAAGTTGTGCTTCTCTCTCTAAACTCTGTCCTTTCAGGTCCTATGGCAAGACTTCCATAGAATACATCAGATTTTTCTTGGGAACTTAAAACTGGCTTTTTTCCAGGTTGTTTTGGAACTTGCCCACAGATGTAGATCTTTTACTCAATATTCCTGTAGAAAAATGCAATTAGGAATACTTTGCAAGTAGGTCATATTATCTTATCTATTTTTGTGCAGTTTTTATTTTTCAAAGAAACACAGCAGTGAAAAAAGTCTTCTGAAAGCATGCATCTAATGAACCAGAATATGAACCTGCCAAAAAACCCTCAAGTGGGACACACTGCATAACTGGCTACTTGAAAGAAGCAGTTGCAGCCAACTCTGAAGAACACAACTTTGCTCGGTTTCAGGTTCACATCAAGAGGAAGGCCAGAGACTGAATTGCAAAATAGAGTAGAAAAACATGAAGGCTTTTACCTAAATAATATTTCGATTATCAATTCAGTGGTCCATTGAATACTTTTGATAAAGGTATTCGATCTAAACACATTACAGTATCTCCTTTTCTGAACACATTTTAGTCCTTGATATTCCTGCCTAATATAAATCACAGCATGTAGACGAAGACGTGGGAAGCACAGATATATTTCAGTTGTCTGCATTTCAGTAAGTATTATCTAAAATATTTATGCTTGGAACGCAGCGATACATTCTCTTTAATGAAATGCGTCAGATGTCAGATATGTAAGTATGATCTCTCTAACTCTAGACAAGATAATCTTACAAGAGCATTCAAAAATACTCCAAATGAGTTGTCTCACATTTAAGATACGCCATTCCCTAAATTTATGAGAGTTGACCAAGCTTTCTGTTGAGTAGCAGCCAGGTAAGTTCCTGAACCACAGCATACTGATTTTGGGTAATGAAGCTTGGGTTAGGACTGCTAGTATTACAAAGTAAAAGACCCTACAGTAATGATGATAAACGTGACTACATAATATTAAATTTTTGAGCTTCTTCTTTCCATTATTGTGACTATAAAACGAAGTCAAAATGCAAATACAATTCATCCTACAAAATAAATGTTTAGTATCTGTATCAGAAGTAAAGCGGTGTACCCTGCTGTTCATTCTCTGAGTGCTTTAAAATGTAATTTCAATACAGAGTTTGAAATATACTCCTATATTTCAAGATATAAACACGAAGAAGTAGCATGACCTAATTAGATACAGTGACTATCGGCAGGGTTTCCAAAAAGAATATTCCAGTAGATTAAAAACATATCTTTGCATGTATTTTTTTGTTCTTCATTCTGGACTCCTGAGATCGCTTCTATGCCTAAAAATAATAATAATAAAAACATCTACAGATTTGATCTCTTTTAGTTTGGCAAACACTGAACAGAGTAGAAATTAACATGGCTCCTCTGTACAACTTCAACATATGCTGCATTTTATCAAGCCAAAACATTTCTTTATATAATAGCCTTAAAATAATGCCAACATAACCCTTCCCTCAATAACCACTTAAGGAGAAGTTAAAAAATATATATATATATATAGCATACGCTGTAAAGCAGCATTTAGAATTGTTTTTAAACTGCAGATCATCCTACAGTATTTTTTATTTCTTCAGGAAGAAATGTACAAGAATTACTCTAATACAGACAAATACAGCACACAACTGCTTTCAAAAGAAAATACAGAGACTTCACTGACTACACAAACACAGTCCTTTCACAGGAATCACGTTTTGCCTTATAGAATAGAAATCTGTGTTTGTAATCCATCTACGTAGCTTATTATCATTTTAAGACCTTCCCTTCTAACATAGCTTTTTTCCTCCAACATTTAATGAAGGCGTTAAAAAGTACCTAGCACTTCAGAAAAAACCTCCTGCCTGATCCAGAGATCGTAGATTAAGCAACTGAATGCAATTTAATAAGAGACAGACTTAGGTTATTACTTCATTTGAAGGAAGTATAGTAATTTGAAGGACAAAAACCCGAATGCTTTGCTGTTATCAATGGGCAATAAAGCACAAGAAATAGGAGCCTACCATGCCGTTTTATTTATCACATAATTGTTTGTAGCCTTAAAATAACAAACAAGAGTATTTAGACTTTTATGACTTAATACATTTATACATAGCACCTCCTGAAAGTACACAGTGGCGTTTTTATGACAAAAATCCCTGGATGACAATTTCAACAAGAGGTTTTAAACTCCGTAATGAAAGAAAGTTTACTGGAATATAGAACTGTATGTAGAAGCTTAAATCGTATTTTTACATCATGTATACAAATATCCCATCAGTGTTATAGAAGAACAGTACCTGTGCACAGTCCGGCTTCAAAAGCAGGTCCACCTTCCTTAACTTGTTTAACAAATATGGTATCCATAGGCTCCAGTCTGTTTCTTTGTTTTCCTGAGGGGAAAAAAAGAGTATTTCTTTAAAGATTTAATTACACCGTATTATAACATTTTCACTTTAAAGAATTATTTTGAAATGTAATCCAGCCACGTTAATCATTACACTGAATACCATAATCCAAATTCAGGGAAGGGAGAGATGTAATTTAGTGATGGAATTCAGTAGGTCAGGTTTTTGGTTGGAATTTATAATCTTGAATGTCTGTTCCAACCTAGATGATGCTATGATTGCAATGAATGCTCGAGACAGCATTTCTCCTGGCTATACTTAGACATTTTAGGTGTTGGGAGTGGGAAAGCATGCATATAAACTTGTTCTAATAAATGTAGTTTTTTCCAAGTGAACTTGGAAAAAATGTTGGAAAAAAGAAAGGTAGTTTTCTCCAAGTTCATTTGGAAAAAACTTCACTATTTCATTATCATGCTAATTCCTACACTGTTCAGTATTACTCTCTCCTCTTCTGGACTCCTATCTAGATATTAAGCTAGAGTAAGATTTAGTAGAGTAAACTTAGAAATAAAATCGTGTTCACCTCCCCTGGAAGTGAGAATCATAAAAATAATTTAGAGTCCCTAAGGAAATATAACACTGACTTTCTGACTGTATTTTTCACATGTTCCAAGGCTAAGTCTAAAGTTTTCTTGAAGGTTTACCGAGATACAAAAAAGCAATGTTTACTTCAAAGTAAATGATAATGTCTGCACATGAACTGTACATATACACAATATGAACCTCAAAGGTGACCCAAAGTAATAAGAAACCACCTATCTTATCTTCCCACGTTCTCAGCATACCCTTCTTTCTTGGCTTCCAGAAAAACAGACACCTTTTGCTTTTTACAGTAACTCAAAACTTTCCTTCCAGCCTGCCACAAGAATGCTGTAGAACAAATGAAGTTCAGCACAGAGTATGACCAGCCTATCCTGGCACCTCAATCCTACGTCATAGAGAACACAAGCGTTCACAGAACCAATGAAGGAACCTCAAAAGTTCTTCAAAACTTGACTGTGACAGAGCCTAGTTGTAACCATCTTGGGTCCTTCCCAGCTCCTCTCACCAGGCACCCTTTTGGGGAACACCACCATTTGGAGGCTACACAATGAGTCAGTCAGGAGAAAAGACGAGTGAAAGTAAGCAAAGTCTGGGTGGATCCCATTCTAGTGTGCCAGAATGCCCTGGCATAACGCAGAGAGTGGTGCAAACTGCAGAAAAAAGTAGGAAGAGCAGTAGAGAATAAAGGGACTACATAAAATTAGCACTGCCAAAAAAAGAAATACTCCTTTTTTATTTTTTATTCACTTCTCCAGTGACGAATAGTTGACTTGGCCCAACCCCTGCAAGTGTTCAAAGGCCAATCTGGATGTGGCTGTGGGCAGACAGGTAAGTGGGAGGCAACCCTGCCCATGGCTGGGTGGTTGGAAATGGTCTTTAAGGTTCCTTCCAACCTATGGTTCTATAAAATGGCTTTTGGAAGTACTGACAGTACAGCTTAAATATTCCTCCTGGTCATGTTTAGTAACCTACAGCAACACATTATTTCTCAGTTATTGATTGAATAAAGTGTCCCTCTTAAGTTTTCTTTAGCTTAGCTTCCATAAAAGGAAAACTCGTGATCTGAACAGTCTCAATAAATTGCACAAAATCAGATTTCCCTTCTCATTCTCACTCACATTTTTCAAATACAAGTTTTAGCCCTCACTGCCAACATTTTTTAGCCCTGCCACCTTATCAAAAACTAACAACAAATGGCTGTAAATGGTCTCAAAATAACTCCACATGAGTTGAGAATAACCACAGAAGTTGATTTGATAGGATCAGATAGCAATTATGTATAGACAAACAGAAATATTAATAAAAAATCCAGCTGGCAGTTCAGTCCCCAAATAATTTAAAATTTGATTAGCAGGACACAGCTACAAGGAATACAAAAAGCTCTTTATAAAGAAAAGGTAATATCTGTCATTTTTAACCTGCAGATTTAAATAGACACTGAACACACGATAGGTCTCATCCTTTAAGAGTCAGGAATGTTTTAGCAAATTTAGACAAGCTCATAGAATAATTTATCCCAGATGCCATGAACAAAAGTTTGCTCCAACCAGAGCGAACAGCTAAAAATTACCTTGTATAGGATCAAATATTCTTCCCAGTATTGTCACTTAACGTGATTGAAGAGATAGAATCCCAACAGTAACAACAAAAATAGTAATAATAATTGAGCTCCCACAGCATGTTTGATTTATAACACTTAACCCCCAGATGTTGGGTCAGATATTAACTCATCTTTTTACAAAATGCCAATCAGGAAGGGCTGGTGGCCTACTGTTAGTCTGCTTAACACTTACAAATGCTACCTCATCCATGCCAGGACACAGAAGAGATCAAGAATTCATTCAAACTTAGACACAGAATGCCTTTAATACAGTTGCCACATCAGTGTTAAAGAAAATTGTACGAATTTATTAAGAGCAGAGCATGAAGGCTTCCCTGAACACCCAATTTCTGACCTATCTGTTGGCAGAACAGTACCTACACAAAGAGGTTCATCAACACTCTAAGTGGTCACTTTAGGTTTTTCCAGCTAATTTAGGGACCAGCTTGTAAAGCCAGTGACACTTCAAATGTGGCTTTTTGTCCTACATGTCAAAGAAAGCTATACTGAACGCTCACATTCTTCTTCCCAGAAAAATGAACCACCAACCTAAGGTTTAAGATCAAACTGGGGGCAAAACATTGGGATGAAAGTTTTACCACATTGTCTACATTTGCAGGTTCATTTCACAGTCTAGTAATATCCACATGCAAGTGCAAGAAGAAAGCCTTGGATTCCAAAGCTCTGGAGATGAATCCATGTTCTTCAGTTCTCCTTAGTCTTCTACATACTTGGATATAAACCAAAAATTCTTTCCTTCAGTAAGCATGTAAATGAATTTCCCCCAGTGTGTCATCTCAAAGCATGCATTTCTACTTTAAGTTTGAACCTCAAGCAAAGCTAAAAAAAATTAAGTAAGTTTTTTTCTGAAAATAGCAGTTAATGATATTTTCTTCAGACCAACTGAAGGCTGGTAAGACTTAAAGATATGCATCCAATCATCACAGAACTAAATTGAAAGTAATGGATAATCTAACAGCTTATCTCAGGTCTCAATGCTTAATACTTCGGTTTAACAACTATATATACATACATATATATATAAAAAAATATATATGATATATATACACAGTTTTTTAAAGAAATTGATCGTAGAAGGCACTACTATAGTAGTACTGTTTGAATAAGACTGGTCTCCCTCATATTGTCACACAAAGATCAGAGCACAGACTACACAGATGTGTACAAACAAACAACACAGATGTACAGCAAGCGTCTGTGACTGAAGTCCAATTAAGCTGTTTGGAAATTGTCTGTTAGAGACGCCCTTACTGAAATCGTGGCATGAGCTGCAGTCCAAGAATGCTTTTACATGGCAAGATTTAAGGCCAGAAATGGAAATCCTGTGTAATGGAACATCAAAATAAGTCAAGCATTTTACATAGCACTAATAAGTAATGCACAATTAAGTTGCAGAAGAGACTGCTCAGTAACTATTGCTTAAATGCAAGGTGTTTTTACCATTAAGTTTGCATTCACTTAACCAGTTTTCTTCACTGTAATGCCTTTTGTTTGGGGAGTAACATCTAGTAAGTAACATCCTTGTATTTCTTTCACAGATAGCTGTTATATAAAGCTGTGTGGCTTAGATCTAAATAATTAGCTATTTGTGATAAGAATTTAAAGACATTTGATGCAAAATCTTTTAGGAAGTTTCATGTAAAGGATTATTTTCAGTTATTTTATGTTGCTCATTCTGGAATACTTATTTTAAGCACCCATTTTAGCACAACCCTATGCATGCTCAAGAGGTTGCATAATTTTTTTTTCATATTTTCCACATCATGGCCATGAAGCTTTAGCATGTATAAAGCCTACTGAAAGGTAAGAAGCCAAGGAGAAAACAAAGATTTATTTATTCAAAATCAGCATTCCTTACTCATTATGAGAAATTAAATCTCACTCCTGTCACAAGCTGCCAAAAAGCAATACTTCCTGCTCATCAGTGGCAGAGCTTTGAATGTATCAGACAGGGGCGTTCCCACATCCATTTCCTTGGCATTTAAACTCTCTCTGGTGGAAAGACAACGCCCAATGCACCAGGACCCCAGTACACCTCAACCTACCAGAGCATCTTCTAGCTCTCAGTTGTCAAAGGAGAAAAATCACATAGTCCCAGCATATGTGATCTTTGTAATCCTAATTGGAAGTGATCTTCACTCAGCTAACAGCAACTGCGCTACACGCATGTACTGTGCAAATTCAGACTCAGAACATACCTTTACTACATAGTTAATTAATGCACAATTCCACCCCCACCTTAATACTCACACCCTCTGGGCACAGAAATGCTTATAGTTAAAACTGCTTATTACCGTGAAATGTCCTGTAGCCTAAAATACACTCATCATTCACTCCCAAACTAGGTTAACAAAATGAATATTAGCTTGAATAGAAGTAGTCCAAGCTGTCTTTGCAGGCTTCATTACTTGCATTCCAGTATGGCCAGTTTGGTGCAGCTGTATCTTTCACTGGTTTACTTCAGTAATGCAGCAGGAGATGAACTCGTGTTTAATTTCTCCAGAAGTGCATTTAAAAACAGAGCTGCAGTTTCACATAGAAGTAGTAATAATAATAATAAAAAAGCATAGAAAGTGATTAGGTATATAAGTTTACCGAACAGAAACTGAAATACAGCCCATTAAGACAAAAAAAAAAAAAAAAAAAAAAAAAAAAAAAAAAAAAAAGTCCACAAAACACAAAAGTCTCCAGTCTGAGTAAATGGTCAACAGCCAGGGTAAGCTGCAGCTCAAGTTAACATGCGGGCAGTAAGGACATTTTGCTAACAGAGAAGCTCAAGTATTTCTTTGAGTACGAATACTCCCTTACAATTATGCAATTCAAATTAAAATGTGACTTTAGAGAACATAAACTGATGCCTGAGCTTTTACTTCAGAGATTTGACATCAGAAATAAAGCAGTAAAAATGAACCACCAAATATTTAGAAGGCTCAAGGCAAAAATTCACTGGCTTAAACAAAGGCAGTATGGACTCACGAAATCTTTATAATGAAGTCATTAGTCTAAGTAACTGAAAAAAGAAGCCTGAAAAAGCATAAGGAGCATTCATAATCAAATGCAAGACAAGTACCAAAAAAAAACCAAAAGCAGCTGATAGCAGCAAGCAGGTGTTCCCGAGCCAACACAAAGTTTTCATAGTTGTATGTAAATCTTGCAAATAGACAATTTCACAATTGCTACCTTCAAGAACTCAAGAGATCAAAACCAGAATCTACAGAATGACAAGAGTAATGTATTTTGCTTCAGCTGCTTCTGCAATTAACATCAAATAGAATTACATTTTTTTCATGAAATGAATATTTCTCATAATTTCTGACCTAACCTTCATACTACTTAGATCTGCCAGCTGCGATTGCAAGTCGATGCCACCCTCAGTCTGACAGGGGAAAAAAACAGTTCACATTATGAAGTTAAAGGGAGGCTTTCCTGACACTTTTTGAAATACCAGAGAGGAGTACACCTTCATCATAGCCGGATGATTTGTAAAACAACAGAATTCTAACCTGCTCGCTTCTCCCTGATGAGTGGCGACCACATCTCACTTCCTTTCTCTCTGACCTGCTGAGCACAAACCTGCAAGTGTTCAGGGACACAGTACAACATGGTTCTTTCTTGTAAAGCATATCCTAAGAATCTCTTTCGTAACAATATGCTATTTCTCCTCCTCAGGGCATCCGAACCATGATCAGAAAACTTCATAACACGGGAAATGAATAGAAGTCAGGGTTTTCTTAACATTATGCAGAGTATTTTCAAGAAAAAAAATCTAAAAGCTAATAAAAATTATAAATAAATAACAGAAAACCATTTCCTCTAAAACCTGTTCACAGCTAAAGTGACTTAAATCCGTACCATATATTATCACTCACCCTATGAAACAGCTTACTTACAAAGACAGGTTTTTATGTAGATCTGACTCAAGGGCAAGGGAACACTGCCCTCAAGCATGAAGATCTACAAATATACTTCTGGATATCCAAGACACTTGCACTCCATATGGCTCAACAATGCAGAGGGCAGTGATTCTCAGACAGCTTTCAGGCAACAGGAGGAGAAATATGCACAGACACAGAAGGACAAATGCTTCCAAATGATTACTGAATCAACAAACCCAAACTACTCAAAAAGAGATAACTGAAAGTACAGCAGAACTCGAATTTATTAACAGATTTAGTTTAATTAAATACAAATCATTAAAACTGTCAGGAGTATGTTTAATGAAATGCAGCTGAAGGCAACTTTGGATTTTATAATCTGCGAAGTGAATTTCATGCATAGTAAGCATTTCTCCGCTAGCAATCCACTGCAGGAAAGGAGTCTAAAGGTCTCAGTCGAGCCCCAAGAGAGCTTAATTTCACCCACTGTCAAGCATGAAGTAACTCTACTAAAAAAAAAAAAAAAACCACTGAACAAAACACAATGCCAAGGATGAACCTCTGAACGAGAAGAACAACAAGTAAAATAGTTCTGTTCAGCCATTTAGCTTAGAAACATCTGGCACTCAGTTCCATGATTCAGGAAAAATATGTTCTGTTATTATTCATAACACCTCTGGTATTTTGATTAGGCAACTCAGCTTCAACCTCTTGGCTAACACAGCCTTAACTCCACTGTCAAGAAAGAGGAGAGCAGGAGAGAATCATCTGGCATTTTTATGAAAAACATAACAATTTCACCTTAAATACAGACTTCCTCACACTTTTCAAAGTATCTTCCCACTACATTAGTTGCCAACACTGTTATTTTTTCCAATTCCCTCAAATCTAAAAACCAACCTTTTCAAGTTACTAATTGACATATAAGTTAACATATGATTAAACAGTCAAGAGCAATCAGTTCCATTCCTACATACACATACCAAGCAAAGCTGACGTTGGAAGGGACTGCTGGAGGTCACCTGGTTACCCAGGACTGTGCCCAGGTGGCAAGCAGATCCATTCAATTGGTATCTGTTGTGAACTATAGACTCTCCCCATAATCCACGGAAATTATGCTCATGCAGCTCTCAGGATTTTTATTCGAAGTCAAAGATTATTTGAAGTCATTAGGAGTCACTGAAAGGCCCTATACATGTGACAAATTGGAAGGCCACTGTTAAACGTTCTAGAAGAGGACATCCAGTTCACATCTCCCTCAAAAACTAAATTTAGCCTTCTGATAGCACTGTCATCATTCAGCAGTAAAAAAATAAGTTGGATTAAAGATGCACAAAAAAGGACAACTCAATATGGCACCATCATTCACCATGTCATCTACCTCTTTTCCTCTTACTCCCATCCCACTATCTTATATGTTACGACTGTATCATCCCAGCAATCTACTGAACTTTCCAAATATTTAAGTTCACATTCATTTATCTTGTCCCTTATCAGCACTGTTCCCACCGTCACAAGTATGATTAGTTTATTTCACAACAGACTGAGCTTTAACAGATGATGTTAGAAACCTTGGGATTAAATTCAACCCTGGGAGGACAGAAACCACATTACAGAAATCAACATTCTGTTTAAAGAAATAAGACATCAAAACCACATGAAGTATTACATAAGCAGCAGTCAGAAATAAAAAGTCTTTCCTGCGTTTTTTCCATCATTCTCCCCAGCATCAAAACAGGCTAATATAAAGCTGAAGGAGCTCAAGCAATTAATTGCAACTTTTTTAGCTTAGACACTGAAGGACAGAAATTTTAAACCTAAGTCAGACACATTAAAAAAGTCTGGTGATCACAATTCAACAATCTAAAAATGCCAGTGAAAACAGATGTCTGAACTCTCACTAGTAGGTGCATACTCATTAGAGTCTCTACAGAAAAGGAGACTGAATCTTATTATACCTAATTCACTTCTTTTCTTTTTCTGGGAAGATAAGCTGCCAGTTGCTATAGATACCTCCATATAAAAACAGGAGATAAGAACACTATATTAAAAAAAAAAAAGTGTTACTGGATTGTAATGATGGCTAGATTTCCAAGCACTGTAATAACATAGTTTAAATCTTGTATTAAAGATGAAGTTAATTTCAGGGACTATTACTATATGCTTAGCAATGACAAACATTCTAAAAAATTAGAAGTACAAGAAATCATAGCCATTCTATATGCACTAAACTTCTATTTTGTCAACTATAGCTTCAAGGAGCGTTTGAAAGATGACATTCACTGTATCAATGCACAATATATTGAGTATAGATAGACACTTGTATATAAAACCCTCCCGAAAGGTTGCCTTTGTAGGCCTGTGTGCAAACCCCGGCCTGTAAGCTCTCCAATGAATTCCCATTCATTTACTGGAGTGTGAAGAAGCTCCATGCATTCTTTCTGCCCTCTCACAGAAACAGCCATGTTGACCATACAGCCTGTCCTTCCCATGGTGCTGGCCGTGCATATCTGCCAGCTCTCCAGCCTCCTGTGAGCTATCCCACTGTGTCTCTGTGATCCCAATGAGATCCTAGCCCTGCAGCTGCATGCAGGGTTTCAATTCCTCCTCATGTGTATTAGTGAACAGGCACTTCAAGGAGCCACTCAGAAAAGTTACAAGAGCTCTCTCCACCACTCTGTCCTGAAGGCATTTCCTTACTTATGTGCATAAACTTGGCGGTCCCTTTCTGTCCTGACTGTTGGCCATGAGGGCTGTCCACATCATCCTGATCCCTTTGCTTGCCAACTCAGCCCCCAGTTTCCTCACCCTTCATCTCCTTCCCAAGTCTTTCCTTGTTTAGAGCTCTTCTGGATGAATTTTCCTCTAAATGCTTTGAAATCTTACTGCAAACTAAAAGCAAGATTAAGCCAGCGGCATGATCTGAATATATACTGAAAAAAGCTGCATGAAAATTCTATACCAGAACATAAAACCATATGAAAATATTCAATTCACTGATAAATCAAAGCTGGTATGTGTTTTTATTTTTGTCCTCTAACTTAATTAGGTATGCAGCATCTTAAATATAAATTTACTGCTTTCAATAGATCATAGGAAAGCTTTTCTCTACCTTCACCTACCCAAGTGTGCAAATGCTGAGAGCTGACAAAAACACCTCAACTTTTAAAGGTAAGTTTAACCTGTGAAAAGGCTATAAATCAGATGGCAGAAATCTTAACTCAGAATTGATACCAGAAAGCTGACAATTTTGCACTGGCACACATCGCTTCACAAAGACGAACAGCTCAAATGCCCTCAGCTTCCTCTTCAACAGAAGAAAGCACAAGCGAATCACCACCTACAGACTTCAAAAGAAAAATGTTTGTGATATTTTCACTGTTAATTAAGTCACAGGTTCACAGAGGCAAGTTTTCTAACCGAGCCCGAAGGAAAACAGAGGAAATTCGCCACTAGATGGCTCCTCCGCACGCCCAGCAGGCACTAGGCCCGTCCCAGGAGCACGCCCGGCCTCCAGAGGGGGAACCGCCGGCGCTGAGGCAGCCCAGCACACACCTTGCAACCCCAAAGCGGCTCCGCTTCTCTCCCATTCTGTATCGCTTTAAGCAGCCTTGGAATAATCCTTCAGAGAGTTTCTGGCATACCTGCTTTTGCTACGTTAACATGACTTTATGAATACGGAAAATGAGACATACTTTTCTTGGTTTTCTCCTCGCAAGCTAACTGTTCTCCTTTGAGGAAAGGAATGTAAACAGGAACAGCTCAACAACCCCAGCCCTCTGTTTGAGGTCACACTGAAGTTTGGGGGAAAAAAAGCTTAATGTTTTTGTCCTGTTTCATTAGTTTTTAAGGTATAGCACACGACAGTGGCACGTTAAATTCTAGGAACACCTATACCTGCTGCTCTGCCATTTCTTCTCTCTCTGTACAGAGCGCAGGCTCAACTTCTTCTTCCTGTTAACGTGAATACACTTATCTTCCCCTCTGCCCTCTGATCTGTATTTCAAGGCGTACAGTGAACTAAGTAGCTATAAATAAGCAATAGCTGAGCTATGATTCATAGCTTAAGTAGCTACACAAAACTTTCCAGAAAGCCATCTTGCTCCACCTGCACAGGTCTCATAACAAGCCACATAAATGCCTGTTTACGGCCGATCCTCTACTGAAAAACATCTCAGATGAACATTTTAGACAGCAGACACACAGCTGCATCTTTAGCTGATCCGTCTCTTGCCTCTATGACAACTGATCGTGAACATGAACTGCAGAACTTCCTCCTCTACAACATAACCGACATTTCCATGCTCATCTGACAGAGGACTGACTGCATTCTCTTCCCAAAAGGATCTACCTTCTCATTTGTCAAAATGGATAAAAGTGGTGGCAAACTTAGGGGGCAGAAGTTGAGTGATGAGGAATTCAAAGAGACTGACTTTTCACTACTTAACATGCTGATAAATGCAAATGAGTAAGACCAGAAGGATGACATGCACGAACATATCATTTTTCCCGAGAATAAAATTCAGTTAAACTGTTTGCCAGAATGATTCCAATCTATCACAGTTGCACAAAAAGCCTGAAACAGAATTCCAAAATGTCTACTTTTGAACTCAATGAGCTATTTTTTAAGAGTAAGTTGAAATCAGGTACTGTTCTCTAATACAACATGAAGCAGACCACAACCCACTTGTAAAATCAGCATTCACTTTGCAGTTTCTGAACAAAGGTATCCAGGTTTAAACAAGCCAATCCTCAAAGAACTGCACTGGAATGCCACAGTAAGGACAAACTGAAGCACTGCACATTACACGCGCACTACACCTAACCCTACATCCTTTGCATGCCTGATAATTTTGACAGAATGCTAAAAATGGGAAGTAGGCCTTGGGCCCCCACCTGAAAACCTGATTTTCTAACTCAAATCATAACATTTATTATCCCCGTAATGAAACAAAAATATGCCAGGAAAAAAAAAAAAGAAAAGAGGCATGTACACGGAAACAGTCAAATGCTAAAGAAATTTTAATTAGGTGAGACTGAGACATAGTTCTGCTTAGTGAAACGAAGCTAATTAGTGAATACTTAAAAAAGAGAGCAGACAAATGCAATGTAACATGGAGAAGGCTATGAAAAAAGAGCAGAACTGACAGACATAACCTAGAAATAAGTTATTTTTCCATCCCTCCTAATAGAGCACAAGATAGTCTTATTCACAAATTTTATTTGACATCACAGAAAAATATTCAATGGATTTCAAAATGTACATGAAAACGACAAACCACTGAAAATGACCAAATAAATTAAATCAATACTACTAAATACCGAGATAGCATTACTAGGCTGGTAAGACTTATATTATTTCTTCAACGGCTGTATACCACATATGGATGGATGTTTGTTTTTTTTATCACCAGTATTAACACTAAGCTCATATACTTCTGTGTTGATTCTATCAGAGTGAGTCTCAATGGAAATCGAATTTCATACCAGCTACACTCTGATGCATTAAAAAAAAGTGCTCTACAGTATGCCTATACAAATACAGATAGTGCACACAATCTCTTTGTAGTACTTTGCACAGAACAGTAAGACCTAAATACAGAAGAGGGTAAAAACTTTGTCACTAAAAAGACAACAACTGTGTTTTTGCCTTTTTATCAAGCATATGACAAAACAGTATGAGCAGCGCAAGTGATACTGCACGTATAGCAGTACACTGCAAACAGCAGTAAAGTAGCAAATGCATAAGCTAAACAGGTGCAGCTAAAATACATTTTCTTCCCTTCGTTCTGATGCCATGAAATTCACTAAGGATGGTACTTCCTAATTTTACATTTTAAACTATTAGGTAGTTATTCAAGCATGTTACATAGCTGGAGATAAGTGTTTAACATACTGAATCCGTGAAAAAATGAAAATAAAACATACCTTGTCTATTTCCATTCTCTTCATCCTATGAAAAAAGAAAGAGTGCACATTAAAAATTCACTAAATGGAGAAAATACATAGTCTTGTAACCTCGACTGTGCATTTCAATATTTCATCCTTTTTCACAAATATTCCAACACTGCAGTATTAAGGCTTTAATTCTGAAACTGCAACATAATTCCTGTTTACATAGAAAAATTAAACAGTTGCATGAAACATCCTCAAAGAAACAACTTGAAAGGCATTATCTGAAAACAAGTGTAGAAAAATATCCAAAATACTGCCATGAAGCCTAACATTGCACTGGTGTTGTTGCAAGTATGTTTCCACCCAGAAGTCAACCATATGCTGCTATCATCCACAATGTTAAATAGTATGAAAGACATCTTTCTAACACTTTTTTTTTTTAATAAGCAAGCTCTGAATATTCTTAGTGAAATTTGAAATACGAAGTTTGCTTTCCCTTCAGCGCTACTGCTAGAGGAAAAACACACTCCAAACGCTATGTAGGAAAAACTTTGAAGACTTTCCTTCTGGTCATCTCACTGTATTTTACAATTCTAACTACCATGTATTACCCACAGTCCTTTATAAAAAAAGCCTACAACTGGAATGTACTGATGGGGAAGGACATGCTTAAAATAGCATATAATTACTTCAGTTACTTTCTTGTTAGTATTTTAATATGAATGAGACTTTTGATAGAGCCTGGATAATTTCCTGTTCAGCAAAATTCTACTGAAATTTTCTAACTGAGATGGTTAAAATATGGAAATGTGTTTTCTTTCTGAACTGTGACTTCATGGAAGTAATACATATTTCTACTAAATACAGGTCCTTAGACTGATACGTACTACTTAGAAAACATTTCTAACAGTTTACTTCACCTCTGCTAATTAAATCAGCCTCACCCCGAAGAGAATGAAGAGCAAGGCGACGATCACAGAAACAATCCTCACCTGTACATTCTTTCCTACTTTTAAATGGATCAGTTTTGAATTTCTAGGCCTTCTGTATTACAGACAAATCACAACCTTTTTCATATTAAATATTCTCGAAGAAACTGAACATTAATCTCAGTATACTATTCAAGAGAGGAAGACTTGATGAAAGAGAGAGAGAGAGAGAGAGAGATCTACACGAGTGCAGTACTGCAGAGTGAGACAGCTGTCCTTCCTAGGTGCAATATATTTCTTTCTTGACACACAGAAGTTACGTACAGTCTGCATCTGCAACAGTACAGAAGTTATCAGGGTATATGCTGGAGCCTTAAAAGAAACCACATAAAGATAGCTATAATACATAAAATAAATTCTAAAAAGAAAGGAGTACCAGAACTCTGTTTACTGCTCTGACTTTTTAAGAGCCGTGATTAATGATTATCATTATCACTAAATCCTTAAGTTGAGCAGTTTTGTCCGCTCTCCACTTTGGTTAAAATAAAATCTTTAAAAAAAGGCATGCTATTAGACAGATACTGCTAAAATGTATCATTATATCCCTTAACACCTGTGACAGTCAGCTTGCTTTCAACTAGGTAGGATCACCTGAGGGAACAGCAAGAATTGCTCAAGGCAAGGAATATTTACTAAGACATCTTTCTTGTAACAAGCTCCCAAGGACAGGTAAAAAAACCTTAAAATGCATGAGTCCAGTCAGTGACACCTTTAAGTTCCAACTGTAACCACTACCTTACATCAGAGGTAGCTGCAGCCATTTCTCTGATGTGGAGACAAGGTTACTACATAATTTTAAGATGGCCAGAAAGCCAGATCATAGTTACCATTGTTATATTACCAAAAAAAGCAAAAAGCAGCATACTCCCTTGCCCCAGGACCTGCACACTTTTGATCAGTGAAGAGAGAGGAATGATACTTAAGCTTAGAAATAATGACTGAGATTGTACTTAGCCACTAACCAATGTGATTTTTGGCCAAATAAGAATGGCACATGAATCAAATTTGTCTCATGTTAGAATCAAGCACAATAGGTGAATTTCATTTTTCACATAGCTTAAGTACACAGATATCCAGGAATAAAAACTTTGCAGATATTTTTTCTTCCATCCCATGGATGTGAAGAAGAGAATATAATAGTTTGGGTTAACTTACAGAAGTGCTTATCAGAGCTCGGTCCAAACAAAACTTATCTTTATAGGTAACTGAACACCTATAACAATCTAACAATCCCATGACTTTTCTTTTCAAAAACTAGACATAAAGAAGAATGAATTACTCAGATTCTGACATATCATAGAAAAACAGACATGTCTTGAGATTTACAGGTATCAGCACAGTATGTGCTGTTTGGGTCTCTCAGATGTGAATGAGAAGAACTCCTGACCCTCCCACCCCAATGTCATTTGCCATTCCTTGTGTGCAACTCCTTCTGCATGTGAAAATATCACTGTCTGTACGAGAAGATCTATGAGAAATCCAAGAGAAAACATATCCCATCACTTTGCGTTTAAGGAGTTGAATCCTGCTTATGCTATTTATTTTCAGCTACAATGTGAATGGGGTTTGTTCCGTTGTTTTTTTTTTTTTCCCCAGGAAATACTAACAAGTGCACAAAACTTGTTCAGCTCAGCCAAGACTTTTTCACTCTTTTTTCCCTTTCCCATATCAGACTTCAAACAGGGATTGGTCTCAGCTGACTATAACCTCTGTTGAAGAACAGAAATTTTGTTATGACCTGATACAGCTAGTAGTCTAAATAAGCTTCAGTAACTCTACGTCAAGGATAAAAGTTTCAGGCACAAGTGCCTGCTGTAACTGAAGTTAACTGGAAAAGATGTACTAATATTCTCCTGCAAACTTTTTTATTCAAAATAAATCTTACAGCCGCTAAAACAAAAAAGACAAGATTAGCTAAAGGCTCTTGTAGAGACATGTATCAATCAGCTATGTAGGAAGAGTGTGAAGTTTCAATAACCACTCCTTCATCTTGGTATCTACCTATTCCTCTGCCTAGCTGCAAAAGTAAGAAGAAAACTAAGAGGTAGGGTGTATCATTATTTTAAAGTAATTCATTATGCAAGTTCTAATCAATGTTATTTGAACTCACTAGAAAAAAAACCCCTTCTCAATACTCAAATCTTTATCAGTATTAAATGGACTTCCCAGCACAAGGCGCTACAGCAATTTCCAAATGGTTCAATCACAAAGGGGAATACATACCACTCTTGAATAAGGCAAACCAATTATCTGCTTAACATTTTTAAATACTCACTCTAAATAAAACCTATAAAGTACTTTAACACTATTTCTAATTAAACTAGAAAAGTTTTCTTCAGCACAGGCTGGTATTGATTTGTCTCTTGACTTAAAGAGAATTGCAAGATTCTTGTTCTTTTCAGCAGAAAGAACAAAATGTAGGAAAAAAAAGGTGTCTAACAGCCATTAATTTTACAATATTCAGAATTTTTTTCCAGGCCATTCTCTGAGGACAATGGTTTAAACAGATTCCAGTTCTGAAGAGGTAAACAATCACAACCCATGCCCCACCTCTGAAGTATACACTAAAGTGTGTACAGATGAATGAGACTGGGTTTAAATAAAAATAATAATAAAAAAAAAAACACAGAACACAACAACAACAAAACAAACTCACTTACTTTAAAAGAAAATTGAACTGCAGATTCTGGAGGGTAAACTATGAAGTGTCTTAAGGTGAAGCCAAAACCCTGAGATGTCCTCCTTAACACAACAGTTTTTGGACCAGGCCAAGAGAAAGCCTCTTCTTCCTCCGATGGTGATATAGCTTCACTTTGCTCTTTTCCATCTTTATTTTTTGATGCCTAAAATAAAAGAGACACAGACAGTAGTTGTAAATCACAATTTAGTTGTATTTTGAAAGCATTACTGTGCACTTCACTGAGAGCGTAACTTCTCCCCCCACATTCAAAATAACCGGATAATCACTGATATTGTCTTAAGAAACATTAATTGCAAAGCAGCATCCTTAGTGTTCTATCTCTGGTCGTATCACTTACCGAATTTAAGTTTCATATAAAGAAAGTCAGCGTTCAACAATACAGGTTGAACTGAACCTCAAGGAACACGTACACCTTGTTTTTATTTGCTTTTTAGTTTACTTTGATATAAATATCCGGATCATTTCTTTCTGTCTTTTAGGACTCCACTTCTGACCACATAAAGCTCACAAGCGTACAAATACAAACTCCCTTTTTCTGACTCATAATGCAGGCATGGTTTTCTCAACTAGCATCTCCTCATGTACAACAACTGATACAAATATAAAGTATAAAACTGAATAGGCTTCTTTAGCAAGACATCCTTCAATATTTTTTACTTCATCTATTATTTTTTCCACCCTTAGCTACATTCCCTGAACATTACAGTACACCAGCACTAGATACAGAAGTAATAAGGTCTAATTTCCTATTGCTGTTAGTACTACAATCCCACTTCTGGGGAAACAAGACCATTTGTTTCTTTCTTAAGGGTAATTTTATATATCTGTGACTCATGAAATAGTGGATTTTAAAAAAATATTTGCAGCTTTATATGAAATCTCCCATTTCAATTTTCAAACTGAGTGCCACATCATTCATAACAATTCAAATAAGGCTGAAAACATACAAAGAAAGTATGCAAAAACCGTATGACCCTCCTCTAAATATCCTAGTTCAACGATGCGTGAAACAAATTTAGATACCAGAGCCTATAGCCTATTCAAAGGGTATTCAAACAGAAATAATAGTCTTCTTGTCCCTCTGCAGCTCTGCTGCTGTGGCTCAGCAACCGCCTGATACGTGGCAGAATTTTCTGCTCAGATTTCTTCCTGGGCTGCCCCAAAATAATCCCTTTTGCTTTAGCCTTACAGCTGCTACATGAAAACGCAGCACTTCTTGGTAAGGTGGGCCCAGCCAACTCCAATCAGTATCTACAGAGAATACAAAGCATTTCAACTTCCACCACAGTGACAGCAATGTGTATTATGAGGAAGCTTTTGCAGCTGCTTGGTGAGATTCTTAATTCTGTATTCTGTTATGTAAAACAAAGCGTGTTTCTATACAGATGCTAAGGACACTACCCAGAAACCCACATCTCATTAAGTGCCTCGAGGAAGACAAAGAAATACTGGGCAGCCGCCTGTAAACCAGCCCTCTACCTCCACTCACCCTATTCTTCAGAGGAGAAAAGTACACAAATGAAGGAGCTGGAACCAGATACTGGACTTCTGCACAGAAGCAGTGAGCTGGCCCCATGGGACTGTGCTCCTCTGAACATCCCAGAAGGACCACTGACAGGTTTTGGAAAAGAACAGTAAACGTGAAGAGCTCAATGTCTGCACAGCCTGTCCATGTCAATCACCTTCATCCACGCTTCGAAGTCGTAGTGTGAAACAAGACTGTGCAATTAGATGACTAATGAATGAGAAATTAGTGAGAACTGAACTGCTAAGACTGGCTATCGTTTAAAGTTCGAGCAATGCAAAGATCAAGTTAAACGTGACACAGTCCTCTAGCCTGACTATCAGGGTGGTGCTGAGGTGTTTCCCACCAATCTGTTCACCCTTTGAACATGGCAGTATTTTTTCATTTCTGCACAAATGATGCACCTTCTCAGTCTTCCGTTCTCACTGCATGAGCAGAAAAACTGCCACTGAGATGACTGTTCTGATCCTATTAAAAAGGCATAACAAATAGTTCATAATAAAAACGTATCATTGGCCTCAACATTTGACAGCAACTTCCTCTGCTAAGTGTCAGGCTACAGTCCACCTATTTAATATTCCCTGCAACCTTTTTTTCTCTTCTCAGATTTTTACGGGGAACATCTGACACAGAAGTTTTGAAAATCAAACAAGTGCAGGTATCACAAAAACAAAAAACTTTAACAAACAAATATCTATCACTGTAGCTATCTAAACAGCACCCTGAAAAGCACTGAAAAGCAAGTATAAGATGTGCTTTAATCCCTCCCCCTTGACAAAAGCCTTCCTAATTAGCCTAAAGATAGTTTTAGTATGCATAACAACTGATCATTCAGACACACAGTGACCCGAGATCAAAATAGAGCCAAACTTCCCCACCTCTGAAGAGCAGGAGATGCAGTATTTGACTGAAATGGAAAAAGAAACTCTAATTTCGCTGTAACTTCACATGAACTTTTACCACTCGTGACAGCTGCTGAACTAACAGCTATTCATGGACAACAGTGTTCCGTAGGCAAATCATTTATTTCCTGAAAGAGCACACCAGAAGTTGAAGAGTTATCTTCATGCGGTCCTTGGACCCCTGCAAGGTCTGCCAGAAGCACAACAAAAAAGGCCAGTATTAATAATAAATGCGAGATGTGGTTGGTAACAGCAACTCTGAGCCCCTATACAAACAAAAAGCAATCTGAATTACAAAGAAGAGTCAACATCTGTTGAGTGACCCTGTGAAATGTCCAACCACAGCACACCCACCCGAAATATCTCTTGCCAGAGAAGGCTTTAAAAGGAACAAAAAAACGTTCTCAAAAATACAAACAAAACAAGGATTCAAGACAGCAAGTAAGAAACAGATGACGTTTAGCATAGGCAAGAATGTTATTGAAAGCAGAGATCCTACGTGGTATCTCTTGTGATCTAAAAATGATAGCAATCCAGTTACAAATATGTAAGCATCTGATATCCTTACGGTGATGGGCCTTTAAAAGTAGACTCGTGTGTTTCAAGAGAATGAAAAATGAATGCTTTATTTTCATGTCACATAAAATCTAACAAACCAGAGATTACTTTGCTGTATTCCTTACTGAAGGTCTGGATGTTTGAGTCAGTAAAATACAGTCTCTGTAAATTCAATGCTCAACATGAATGTCAGAATGCACACAACTGAGTTCAAGGACTGCAGAATCCCAGGCTACAAAAAATGATTCAAGCGTCATTTCCCTCAGGATTGCTTCATATGAGGTTTTTATACCAAGTATCTCAAAACATCATTTCCTGTTACATGCAATTACAAGGACATACAGCAGATGCTTAAGTGCCCTGTAAAACACGTATTTGGCTTTGAATATTGTATTTAACCCTGTTTTTCTGGGTAATAAAAGCATCCATGAAAAATCTGGCACTTCAATCACCAGGAGCCTGTAGAATTACATAAGATCAGTAAATAGCACCAGTGTTTCTAAATAATGCCATGTTCAAATAAAAGTAATATCAAAACAATAGTTTCACACCCAACCAGCATGGCTCCAAAGATCCTCTCATTCTCCAGCTTCTGAACAATTACTGACAGACCGACATGTGTAACACGCTAAAAACAGTCCAGCAACAGTCAACAGGGACTGCAGTACAAACCATCAGTTGTCTTCTTGGCTGTCTAAACAGATAAAACAGATACACTCTGAGTTCTGAATACTATCTTCATAGATGAATAACAGTGAACACAATACATAATTATGCCCTGCACCAATACATGAAGAAAATATAAAGATCATTTTAAGGTTGAGATTCTTTATCATCAACAGGCTCCCCTTGATCAGGTGGCCTGTAGCAGACTGACCACCAGATGTCCCTTATGGGTCTGGTCTCTACCTTTACTCCACAAGCTCTCAGCGTGGTCATGGCTGCTTTTTAGAGACAATTCTTCACAATCTCTCCCCTTTTTAACATAGAGGGCAACTCCCCCACCCCTCTTACCCTGCCCACCCTGTCTAAAATGCTTGTGGTCCTCAACCATTTGCTCTACACATTTGGTTTTAACATTTTTCTTTAATCAAACAGAATGCTTCACAAATTATGTACATAACAGCCTTATAGTGTTGCCCAAACTGTATTTTCTAGAGCCTAAATTTAACAAAAAACAACAAATAGACTAGACTGACAGGTGGGCTCACCCATCAGCAGCTCAATAAGCATAGTCTGTCTCCTGCTTCAGGATTCAGTATTATTCAACTTTCAGCTAGTCCACCAAGAAACATGCTACCTCAAACAGCTGTTTAGCTCAATGTGTATATGTTGAACAGAATAACTGGTTGATGTCACCTGATTTTCCTGATTTAACTGCCATCAAATGATTTTTTAAAACTATTGACATAAGCCAGAACCAAAAAGGATCTTGCACATCATTATCAATCCCACAATTATCCTGAGACACTAACAGGATATTCCAAACGCTATAATAAATGCTGGGCTTGCTTATAGACAGTGGCATTTCTCGTACCAGGTCATTTATTTTCCCTATTTTTCGACCCAAGTAGCTATTACTTAGCCAACTGCCCTGTTAAACCTACAGTTTCAAAGAGAAGAAAAAAAGCTTTCCTATTCTTTTTTTTGTCACATAAAGCGTAAGCTTCTTTAAAAAGATAACGGGAAAAAAGGGTCATTTCTGGCTAAGACTACAGAACATAAAAATGCCTATATGGGAAGAGGATCTTGTTATCCACATAATAATGGCAGTTCTTGCTGCAAGTCAGGTTTTTCTTTAATAAGCAGACTGTTCCACTGACAGTCTTCAAATAAAGTTGGAATAAACCACTGACCCTTTTAATCTCAACCACACAGAGAACTTCAAACTGCTTTGCTAGAAGCTGACAAAAAGTCAAAGAAATAATGAAGATATTCACTAAAAAAAAATAATAATAATCTACTTTCTGGTACATCTGTGTGACCAAAAATGATGAATCACAGAACTTTAACCTGCTCAGAGGACAGCACGTCCTCTTTACCTTCTATCATCACCTTCCGTCACCTGGACTCCCACACCCAAGTGACTTTGGGCCAATCACTCAATCCAGTAGAGAATATGTGGTTCCCTGGTACTACAATATGATAGAAAACTAACGTAACTCCCAAAATACATTGCCTCTGGGTGTTCTTAAAACATGCAGCATTTCCTCTAAAAACATCTTAAGACAAATGTTTAACAAAGATTTTGCCACTTTTTTTTGAGAGTATCTCCACCTTTATTTGCAGAACAGCCAGCATCCAAAAGGAAAGCCAGACAGCGCTTCATCTTGCATCACCTCAGAAGTGATGGCATTACTTACGACTTTTATACATGTATTTACACAGTGAACAACTTCAGGGAGCACTCCACTAAATTACCATTCCTCTGAGAAAAGTCTGGTGGTCAATATACATAGAATGGCCATGACAGTGTTGTACAAGCAGGCTGAAAGCTCTTGCTGCTCTTCAGGCAAAACCCCAAGCTCTACAATCACATGCTGAAGTGGTCTCAATTCACAGCGAGGTGACATTTCCAGCATCTTTAAACCAGACTGGACTGTAAAAATAGCGTTTTACAGAAAGAAAATCCTTCCTAGTCAAAGAAAAATAACTACTGACACGAGGTTGACACCTTACACAAACTTATCCTCCAAGCATCCAGGAAATAGCTTTGTCCTTGAAACAAACAAGTTCAATCACTTTCACCCTCAGCAACAAATTAAGCTGTTCACTGAAGAATCCATGCAAACAGATGATCAGGAAAAGCAGAATGCAGAAATTCCCAAACCCACATAATTTCAGGCCTCCACATCAAAAATTCTTAGTAACCCTGGAAGTAGACATGACTGCAGCACAGCAGACGGGAGTGAAAGTAGTTCAGGATGAGCAAAGTGTCACCTACAGGAGTGATATCATAACAACACAATCAGCACTAACAGAAGAACCAGGCAGCCTGAGACATATGCGTGTATTGAAGCACAAGGGAGGAAAAGTTATTCCTGCCCCAGAACATTCCTTAATGTTCGTCCATTCTTTCACAGAACAGGCCATAAAGAGATGGATCCCACTCCGCAGACAGTGCTGGAGCTAGTGACTGGTAGCACAAGAGACAGGAGAAGATACTCAACGCCATCCCATCCACTTTAGTGCTATATATAAGAAACCTGCAGGAAGGACTTGGACGCCCAGTGACAATCATCACAGAGCCTGTTTTCAGCAGGCACCACAAGGCTGCCTTGCCATGAAGCACCTGAAAGTGGAAGTGAAGATGTAAACAAGTCCTCAAAGCTCGAATAATCTAACAGCTGTGAAATTGTTCTCACCACAAGAAAAAAAAAACCTGAGATGCAGAGATAAATGGAGCATGAGTCATCACACACACAACTATTAGTAGATGGCACTTCACAGAGGCACATAAAACTGGCCCAGACTGTACCCTCTCATCAGGGCTGTTACTAATAGCAAAAGACTGTCTGTTTTTCAGAACTGGGAGGCACAGCTGTTTCACAAAGAAGCTCCTCATGAAGGAAGAGGAAAGATCCCCAGCTCAGTAGGTATGAGCCCTCAGTCACGAGGTGACCCACTCATCACCTGTGGCATCAATGGGTGCACATAGGAAGCACAGGATGTTTGCTGCCACTCCCCAGGACTAACGCTTCTCTGGAACTGCCGCTGAGGACGATGCAGTAACTGAGAAGGATAAGAAAGGCCAACAGACTGAAGAACTCAACTCAGCTCTCCAAAACAAGGTCCAAACCCTTTACGACTTCCATTACTATAAAGAATGGTGTAAATCTCAAACAACAGGAAAAGAGAAACAAATTATTAGGAACTGCCCACAAGGCTTACAGCAAAGACTGGCTGTGTCACTTGTATCGTTTGCCCCTCACCCAGGCAGGGCAGCTGGGCCCTGAGCCCTTAGCAGCAGGGGTGAAGAGGTCCTTGCAAGCAGCGGTCCTCTGTCCTTGCATGGGTTGTGCTGATGAACGTAAAGAGCTGAGAGGCTTCAGAGCAAGGCAACAGCAATGTAAAAGCATTGAACATAGCAAAGGTCTCAGAGGAAGGCCACAGCTCCAGGTGCTTCCCTCACAGGAGCCCTCTGTCAGACTCAGGGGGTGACAGGTCAGTCTCAGCAGACTAACCAAACTGAAATCAGGCACTTGCTCTGAGGTGCTCCTGGTAGCAAACCTGCCACCACCACCTTGCAGGAATCTGAACCTCACCTAAATGAAATATTGGACCTTGGATATTCTTTTAATTCAGTACCAAAGGTAGTGGCTGCCTGCCTGTAGCACAGATTATAAGGCACAATAACAGACTTTGAAATTCAGCAAACTTTGAGTCAATCATATAAAAGAATAATCTCTTACAGAAGTGAGTAACTCAATTCAATAAAATGCATTAATGATGTCATCAAACCAAGGCCAGGTATGGAGAAAGACTCAAGAGAGCGATACATGATGACTCCAGAACCATGAAGTAAGTGGGAAACACGCAACCTTTCAAAAACAAAGTTTCTGTGCCAACACAGCAGATGGCTGTTCACACAGGGAAGGAGACATCACTGCTGCCATGCGGGCTGCATAGCTGGCTTGGGAGCAGGAGATGGGCAGAGGGTCAGGAGCTTCTGTGTACCTTCGTAACTACTGGCATAGTAAACATCACCATCTCCATGCAGGAGAAATAGCACCTTCAAGAGGGGATTTCAGTCTTCAAATAGGTCAAGGCAGAGCAGAAAGCCTGTAAAAAAAAAAAACCTGTCCACATGTGCGCCTTATTTTACACAGCTGAAGTTTTCCTTACTGTGCTCTACTGCTCATGAAAGGGTGCTCTGTGAAGAAGAGCAGTAGATGCTTCTGTCAGTTTCATCACCACTCCATAGACCTGAGAAGTGCAGCTGGAGGCTACCACCAGCAACCTCTACCTTCCTCCCCCATGCTAAAATGCGCTCATTGAAATTGCCATTTTTTGGCCCTAAGCCCAAATACAGAAGAAAACAAGAAAAGTCAGAGGAAGCCTGTATCTAAAAAAACTCAATCTTCTTGACAATAAGCTAATAATAACTATATAACTAGCTTTACACCAGCTAAACACTCAAGAATTTAATGATGTGACAACCTGAAAAAGGAAGATCTTAACATCAAGTCTGTAGGTCTGTTCAACCAAAAAGTTCTCTAGTGCTATTTACCTGGCTCTGGATTACACGCAGCAATACCAGTTGGCTCTGTTAACTGAGCCCAGTTGGGCCTGCTTGGGTGAACAAAAGGAGTATGCAGCTCAGCAGGCCAAGGGTGATCCAGAAACAGTTTGGCTTCTTGAAGCATGGAGAACTTTAGCCTACAGCTTAACCAGCTCTTTATGCAGAGCAATCTCCAGTTTTCTCATACTACAGTTCTGGTACCCACATTTTTAGCACTGCCTCTTAACTTCACCAAGAGCAAGATCAGGTTTGGGATCTGTGCTCCACCACAACTCAAACATTACTGAAGAAGACTTCTCCAGAGTCAGCACCTAGCAGCTCCTTTACCTACGTGTACTTATAACTGATGTATCAGTCCCCCCTTAAATACCAGATATCAAGGAGTTCAGCATACTTTGGTTCATCATGGGAACATTTTTATGGCATATACACACTACAAAAATATACTAGATAGTGTATGTACATGCATATACCATTGTTGTGGGCTTTTTTTTGTAGTAGTAGTAGCTTGTCCACAATCAAAACCTGTAATGCTTTATCTTTTCAAAAGCCAAAGGGCATTCAGGTTTAGCTGATACTTTTTACTTCCTACAGAGCAGCAGCCAATTCCAAGCACCACCAAGAAGCAGAGTGAAAATACAGGGACTTCACAGAACAGAGATGCAAATTATTTCAAAATCTGATTTTGTTTATATCTTGCAATATAGATTTAGAATAATGAACAGTTCATTGGAATAAATGTAGTCAGAAAAACATTAAAAACAGAAAGAAATTTAGAGCTTCCTTGTTTTCTTATAGGCTCATTAGCAAAAGCCTCTCCTCTTAACAGCAACATCCTCCTTAAATTGGAAAGAAAGGAAACATCTGCAGGGCTGGTAACATAACAGCAAATTGTCATGTGATCCTAATTTAGCTAAATCAGAGCTTTTGCTTCTCTGCTTGTTCTGCTGTTGCTTGTTAAGAATAGGAAATGCTTTGTCCTTAACCTTAGAGTCAGATCTGGAAATATCAGAGACAGACGAAGAGCACGCTTCTGCCTCTCAGTACAGAAGCAGTGCTTGAGGTTACTCCATGCATGGTAAATAACTGTGTCAGCAGTCTGACAGAAGAGCAGTTCGCACAAAGTCATCGCCTGCTCATGGCTGCCTTCCACTGCTTCTTGTAGCCTATGGAACTTTGTGATAAATCCACAAATAGAAGTTGCCCATGGTCCACTCTGCTTCCTACAAATGGGGAGAGAGCAGCTCCCAGCTGTCCCCAGCTAAGTGCATTACTGCAAAATTAGGAGCTAAATTGGATGATGTTCATACTCTTTGCTTTCTGGTATAACACAGGCTTTATCACTCACTACATACCAGATAGCTTTCACTGCATTTTCACCGGATTCTACTACAGCACACCTACTCATGCACACAAGTTAGTTCTGCACAAGCCATAAAGTAAAACAAGACCACTGCACAGTATAAAACCTGAGCTGCATAGGCCCTGTTTCAATAATCAGATGCAGGACAGCTTTAAAGTCAGCTGAAGAAGGACCTACACACTTCTCCAATTCATGTTGTTTCTTCTCCTCATCATACCCAGAGCCTGTATCTTGGTTACACAAGTCATCAGCTCGTCCAGAGAACCCTTGGGCTTAGCCTGGGCTTCTCTGTGACGCAGCCACGATGCTGAGCTATGTGGGCCTGGCAATGGGACAGAAACACACTTTACCCCCGCTCTCTTTCACACAGGTATGAGGCTGATCTCTCAGAGAAGCTAGTGATCTTTCCAGTATACGTAGAATACGCTCATTCCTGTTTCAAAAATACAAAGTTAAAAGAGATTAGTTGCACTACTTCAACCATGCAAAAACATCACCATACCTGCCAATTATTCCAACAGTTCCGACTTAAGGTCAGAACTTCAACTCAGCCATCTTGCAGTTTTACTCAAGATTCTGTTGCATGTGCACGAATGCCTGACCTGCCCCCAGCAAGCCTTTGGAAGATCAGGGAATTAACTCTCAATGTCAAAATCCAGATTGCCATCCTGAATACAGTTATTTCAAGTGAGATGCTATTTCAGATTCTATCCTATTCACCAAAGACGCACAGAGTCACATGGGGAGAGAGCTTTAAGCACTTCCTTGAGAAAGGAACTATTCATATCATGCCTGCACTTCCTAGGAAAGAGATTTAACACACAGAACATGGCTCAAAATACCACAGAACTTGCAAAACAGTGTTTCAAGATCCTTTACAACCCTACATACACAGCTTCTTCCCTCCAAAGCAGCTTCCAGATACATAACTATAACTACCCAGTGTCAAAGCTTGCAAATACAGAGAATATTAATGCACACCAGCAAAAATGCACCACTTAAATATAACCCTGGTCCCATGTTTTAAGATACTTCATTTGAAATAAATTATATAATGTGCAAATTAACACTTCAAGTTTTAAAAGCCCTACCCACAGCAATATTTGTTTTATGTATAAATCAGCATGCACAGATGCAAAGCCACATATGCTGTATTTCAAAACCCTAAGTTTATAATCTACTGTGCATGTACAGCACAGAGAAAAGCAGCTTTTTCACTGAAGAATTTAATTTACCTCGATAAGGTACACAGGAAGATGGTTTTAAAAAAAGGACTGAAGTCATTAACTTGAAAAAAAAATAATCTTAAATCTTTATGTCAACAGAGATGAGGTATCACTAAGAGGATAGAGAAGAGAAAGTTGTCCACAGGATTTTCAGTTTAGCTGCAAATCCAGCAGCTTTCAAATGTTGCCTTACGATGTGATCATAAGTGACCTGTGTATTTCCTCCCAGCCTGCAGCCCGCATGTCAGCAAGAACGGTCAGTACAGCTGATGTCCAAACCCCGCTGTATTCTGTCCAGAGGATGGGGTGGGGGGTAGAGGAGAAATCTATTTTAACAAAAATCCACTGGCTTATTTAAGAACTACTTGTCCTTGCATGCCTATTACTCCAATTGGAATTGCTCACTGTTGCCGAGTTACTTCCCTGTACTTCTGAACATTACAAAACATTTCTCCAACAGCAATGCAAATTCCCACAATGAGTAAAGCCACCAGCTATTTCCTGCACTAATTTTACACCTTTTACTCAAGAAATCTGAAAACATCACACACTGCACTGCTATGAGACCAGATTTTTATCATATTCTCTCCTTCCCTGAGGGAAGAGATAAACAGAAATAAGAGTACAAGAAGATAACATGAATACCACATTTCAAAACTGTTATCAGCTGCAAGTATCCGAAAAGGAATGCAACCACCTTTGTTATTTCACCCTCCAAGTGACAAACGCAGAAGACTGAAATGTTTCTTTTTAATGTTATCTGAGATCCTCCGGAGGAAGGGAAATAGCTGCAGTGCAGCAGCCGCTGCAGTGCTTCTGCGTCCTAAGGCTTGAAGGCAATACAACAGCTGAGCTCGCACTGCAACACCTCATTCTCATACGCTGTTTTACAGAAAATGTAAATGTAGCCTGCAGATTAACTCAAGGTTAAAAAATTAAAGATCTTGGCTGCTATAACGGCACCACATGACAACTTACTTTCTCAAAGACTATCCTGATGTCTGTGGAAGTTCTCCACAGCCTGACAACTTCAATGGTGAGGAATGCTCTCCTGTACAGTGAACCTGTCTGACCACCTGTAAGCAGACAGAACTCTGCAAAATACCTGTCTTTGACTAGGAAACCAGAAAATTAAGTATTCAGACAGCTGAAAGACCATCACTGTTACTTTTAGAGGTTAGGAGACAGCACTGCAAAACAGTAGCCAGGCACTGTTCAGCTAGGAATTTGGAACAGTGAGAAGACCCACTCTCCTCCAATTGGTAGCAGCGTGCTCAGGGCACAGCAGTAACCTGCTCCTTTCTGGTACAAAGACATACATTCAACTCATGGTATACTGTTCTATTGCCTAAGACTTGAAGGCAAAGCTTTTGTGATACCGGGGAATAAAGAGATTACATAACACTGTCCTATCGTTTCTTCTATGTTATCTACCAGTAATCCTTTCAGCCATCTGAAGAAGTGGCATTGATTGTTTCAGAGTTGCTAGCATGTTCCAACTTGGCCAAGAGGTGAAAGAAGACACCAAGCATCAAGAGTTTGCCTGTACACTGAAGGCTGATAAAAGACATCCTTACCAGGAAACAGGGAAAGTTCTGCTGTAACGTAGCTCATCTTCAGTAAGATATGTTAGTGAGTAAAATCATTACTTAGTACTTCCATACAATTGTCCAAGAAGGACTCTTACTGGGGTCAGTACTAGTATGACTATAACTCTGAGGCTACAACTTAACAAACGTCTGACTAACAAAGGAAAAGATTACCTTCATTTTATTTTTGAAGAGTTTTATTTTTTCTTCAGAAAATGCTAAAAATTCAGCATCACCAGACTGTATTAAAAATAGCATTAATCATCTATGATGCTGCTGGGGCAGTCTGTATGAGCACAGAACACAGATGTACACAAATACATATATACTGGTCTCCCACAGTAAAAACCTTCCACCTGCTACTCTTTCACTATTTCTCAGTTTGTAATCATGTTAAAGTTCTCCTTCAGACCTCCACAGTAAAACTACCCCACGTTCCATGAGACTATCACAGACAACGCAAAAAAGGAGCAAGACATTTAGTACTCTACAGTAACTTTATAAGAAACATCAGAAGTGATGAAGCTGTGCCCATGAAGAAGAAAATCTGCAAGTAATTCCATTTGGTTTTGTAGTCATAACTGTGATAAGAGAATGCGAAAGCCACATAGCCTTCAATCCCATACATCATTTAGGCTAAAAACTGTAATCCATTGGTGCCAACAGAACTACAACGATTTGCATAATCAAGTGATTGGATTGTACCAGGTTTCTAATTTAGCACTGCATTCTGCATATTCTTTGCAAACATTCTAAACATACAACAGATTGCTCTATCAGATTCAAAAGGCCCCCACAGTTACAATAACTGTCTTGCTACACTATACTTTTTTTTTTGTTTTTAAAGATCTATATTATCACAGTAGATAGAAGAAAATCCTCCTGCCTCTTATATAGTCGTTCTCTTCCTGTTCTAAGAACCAAACTTTGGGAACTATACACCAGAGGAGTTGAGCAGAGTGTATGACAGCAAAAACAAAAAGCCGTTAAGAACAGTTCTATGATCTAATTCAAGAAATCAATAATGGCGTTAATGACAATAAAGTGGGTTTGTATTTTTTTCACGAACATAAATTTCAGATGGTCATTTCAGAGGAAGTGTTTTCTCACAAGGCAAGTCTTCAACTCAGCTCCCAAATGGCAGTAATTAACTCCCCTGATGCTTTACAGGGGTTAGAGTGAATGAAAATTACCAAGGAAGTTGCATGACCTCTGCTAGTTCAAGGATAACATATGCCAAATGGGAGCTGGGCTGTGCAGCTACACTTGAGCAGCCAGACTCAGCCTCAGACTGTACTTACCTTCTCCCTCACCTGCAGGCTTCCTGAATACTGCTGGGAGGAGCAACACTGCTATACAAAGCAGTATGCATCCCTCCCCAGGGCTGACTGCATCTACATTTTACATGGCATTCTAATGCAGTAGAATAGCTGCACTAGTCTCTTCCTGGGAGATAGTATCTCATAAGTGAACATAAAAATTCATTTAAAAGCAAAAAGAACAGCAGCAACTCACTACATTGTGCAGTTTACAGATATTTTACTTTCAGAGAAAAAAAAACAACCAACACACCACAACATAACCCACAAACCACAGTAGCCATATATTGTACTTATCTAAGAAAAATGAGTAATATCAAACAGTTCTGCAACATTTCTACCTTAAGCACGCAATTAATTTCAAGTATATTGATCTAAGGCCTGGTTTTCTTTCCTGTTTACTAAGAAATAGCTTTTAGGTTATGTGAAACCTGCCTTGTTGGGTGTTCTTTTTTCCTTTGTGTTGGTTTTAGTTTATTGTTTTGGTTTTTTAACAGTTCATTTCATTCTACTGCTCAAAAAACAATGCCACTTTCCCCTCCCCCTTCTTATGCCAAACTCATTTTAAAGTTTTGTGGGGCTGCCCACATCACCAGCCTGGCCTCTTCTTACTATTTCTTGATTTCTGAAGTACAGGAGGCTATTGTCAGATTCAATTTGCCTATGCAGATGAATTCCTATCTATGTGTTTGCAAACTAGATCAAACTTAGTGACAGTTGAGCATCCGAAATTTAAGGCTCTAAAAGCATCCATTTGTCTCTCATCTTTCCAACTCAACAGATGAGACTTCTTTAAATTATAACATTAAGGAAATGATTTTTAAGAAGGGCATATTGTTTCTACAGACTTAATGTATGGTGAGAACACTTCTGAATCACTTGCCTCTAGTTACTGCACTGGAACTTTAATTTTTCAGAAAGCCTTCTCCTTAATGCTGCAGAAGAACGCAATAAGTTCTCTCCAGTGACTGCCTGAATGCTAGTTGAGAAACACAGGTTACATCCACCTTGAAAGCAGTACTGCAACAGAATAGCACCATTTTATATCCCCACTAAGTGCATTCTATTTTCAAATATTTCCATTCAAAATCCAGGTAGGGTGTTCTTCCTCCAGTTCTGCAGGAAATAGGTCTTAAGGGCTGCCCAAATTAAGAACTGAATTACATTCTGTGTTATTTTATCCTGTATGTTCAAAAAAGTATGCAATATCCAACATCTTCTCACACTATTTTCTCTCATATCCATGATAAATTTTGGAATGGCCAAAATGTTTGAGTTCTGTTAAACTGGGAAACAAATCAGCTTTATATTTATTCACAATGCAGATGGTGCTGGCACATCTCCCCCCTCCTGTATGTGAATTGATGGAGTAAATCCTCCTCAAAGGTTAAGACTCTACCAGAGCAATCTAAAGCACTCCAAGTGTTAAAAAAGCAACTATATGGTTAAAAGCCTGTTTTTATTTTTATTAACTGTAGGGAAATCTTTAGTACATGGCTTTATTCTTAATACTACATTTTTCAATAAGATGGGGGGGAGAAATAGATGACACTAGAGCCTCCCCCCCCCCCCTTTATATTAAGTTATATAATCATATTAAAATATTATAAGATAAGAAAACAAACCTGACCGCTCCAAGCACAATAGAGGTTACAGATGAAGCTCCATTTGTGATTGATCACGCAGTCCAGAATCTTGAATTGGGCCATGTCCTGCTATAGCGCAGACTGCTGCTGTGCTCTGACTCAGCTTTTGCCCGAGTGATACTGAAGGATATGAGAGCTATGCAGTAATGACATTCAGGAACAAGGACCTTCCTTCCTGCTCAGACTCCCTTCCCACCCCAACCATGTGTCAACTCAACAAGATAAACTGACAGAACTGCATAACATTCTTCAAAACAACACTTCCGAAACTGTCAAATTATGCATTCTTGAAAAAGAAATGGGAAATCAGAACATCCTAAGAATTCTCACTACAGCAAATACAAAAAGGTGCTCTCAAGCCGTGCTTGTTTGTTTGTTTTTTTTTCTTTCCTGCTGCTGCTGAAACCAGTCCAAACATCACCAATCATTCATATCATAGATCTTAAACTTGCTTAGGCAAGCGCTTAGGCACAGCTATGACATTGGCTTCTGCACTTTCACGAGATCCAAAAGCTATGTCTTCTGTCTTAAAACACAGCGCAATATGAGCCACTTTCCAAAGCCAGGAGAACCTCACAGATTTCACTGCAGTCACAGAGGTGCATATGCTTCATGTTCTTCCTTAGCCTGTCACAGCACTGTGCACAGGAATGCTGTCTGCCTTTTGTAACAAAGGGTAAGGACTGCCCCACGGGCAGGGAATGCAAGATGGAGTGCTGGGATCCTGAGAACCTGAGAAGAAGTACTAGAAATGTTTCTTCCTTTACATCTCTTCTGCAGTCTGCAGACACCCCTATCTCAGATATACACTTCCTCCTCTATGAATTGATTGTCTAACTTGTGTTCCCCCTTCCCCTTCAATTATGATTACATGAACCACTAGACTAGTTACAAAACAACTGTAAATTATCTGAGGCTTAAGCACCACAAGTAACGATCAAACTCCTCAGTACCAGCCAGACGTGGTTTATCTACCAGCTGTAGCTCCAAAAAACTTAAAACCAGAATGCCTTATTTCTGGAAAATGTGTGATATCCCAAGAAACTCCCCAGTGAGGTGAACAGACCCCAGAATTCTGACCCGAAGCTAAGATAGGAGCAGAGACAGCTCCACAGGACACACGTGTCAGGTACCCCCATACCCAGGCTCAGCTACTCCACTAGACAAGGAAAATACAAGAGAAGAGATGTGGATGAGGAGAAGGGAAGAATCCCTTTTGAATGAGCATTCATGCACTGCCTCAAGGAAGAACATCCATGAGATGCAGGAGACTTGTGTATCATGAGGAAGTATCCCGCAAGGGCTACAGGACCAGGTGGCCAATTCAACCTTCGCTTTACTAACAGCCCAACTACTGAACATTACCTCAAATGTTAAAGAAAAAGCACGCATTAAAAGCAGACTGGAAGTAAACTTCTACATGAGAGCCAAACAAATGGTTCGGCCAACCAGCAGCTTGCAATGCTGAAGCAGTTTTACAGATAACTCATTTGCTTCTAATCGAATCAAAAAAAACTTGTTCCAAATTCTCATCCCAAGGGCTCTGGGAATTAATGCCAGAGTCCAAGCAAATCTCTTTCCTTCTCACCAATGCGAAGAGTCTGAAGATTGCCAGAACACAGCGGTGTGCAAGAGAGCTATGCTTTTTAAGATGTACATGGCAGAAATTCTCTATTATGGAAAAGGGAGAAGAGCAATATCAGCATGACACTGCACAAAATTAATATCGCCCAAGAAAAAAGAAATACAGAAATTAAAGTGCTTGAGATATTAGAAGCATAAGAGCTCTTTGTACAAGTGAAATGGCCAGCACTGAAGCAGCCTGTGCTGACAAGAGGCTGGAAGACAAATCCTGCTTAGCAACTATTACTGGGTGGAACAGACATACTTCCTCACAGCAGACATCATAACTATATAAGCCTGAGAAATCTTGGAGCAGGAGGGTGTTTGGGGAGGTCTGATGAGAGGGGGATATTGCAGAGATGCCAGAGCAGAACGAAGCAGTGAGGCATGCAGGAAGGGAAGGCTGGAAGGAGGCAGGAGTGGGCAGGGCACCCTGTGGGAGCAGCAGGCAGGGGTGCTGGCAAAGCCCATGCAGCAGCCTGTGTGGGGCTCAACAACAGCCAGCTGCACATCACTTGTGCTGTGGAAAAATGCTGTCATCAGCTGAACAGGGTGGAGGGAAGAAGGGAAAGGAGGTCTGGAAAGTTAAGAAAAGTTTGCTTGTTTAGACCAAAAAAAAAAAAATCAGACATATTTTAAACAATACTGTGGTCCAATTCTACAACAATCAGTCTCACCATTAACTACTCTGAGATTTATATATTATTATCCAGTATTTAGTCCCGCTAAAGTTCTCAAACTCCTCATAAGTATTCAACATGGCACCTTAAAAATACTGTCCATAATTTGAGAAGCCAGTTCAGCCCCAAGAATCAAGTTTGTGCAATCCTTCACCTAAAATCAACAGCCATTATGAACCTGCTACTTTTTGGCATTAATTTTCCAAGCTGTTGTATGGAAATTCTGAAACAACTCATCCCTCCGAATCTGGCCAGTGCTTATGTAATACTGCAGTTCACACAGAAGTATCTGAATCCTTCAGATAAAAGCATAAATTACAATGGATTGCAGTAAGAAAACATATTCAGACGCAATTGGTATTGGCTTGGCTTTTTGCCATTAACAATTGATATCGAAACACTTTTGAACTTCAGTAAGCACGGATGGAGACAAGGACCAAAGTTCTGACAAGCCCGAGTCTTTGCTCACATCCTCAGATAAAAGGAGGAGCTCAGGAACTGCCACAAGAGCTGCACCTCCATCAGTAAACTGCATTTATTCCCTAAAAAATGACCCAAGCCAGTCCGTGTACTTCTAAGTTTACTTTGCCATTACTGAAAACCACTCCTGACAGCCTTCAGCTAGCCTGACAATTGCTCCTATTTACAAGAGACAGCCTCCTTCCTGGTACAAGGTTAAATCAAATTCCACTACCTTATTTTAGATCAGAATAGAATTTTCTTTACAAATCACTGTTATGTGTTTGCTGGAAGACCTTCTGTATTTCTTCTAAGCTCAGCTATGCTTCGGAGAGTCTGCTTGGAAAATACCCGAGTAACTGCACAAGAATTGATGGAACTGCCTTCAGGTAGGCACACAGTAAAGAGTTTTCAATACTCAACTTACTAATTCCTTCCTTATAAGAAAGTTTAATGTAAATAAATAAATACATAAATTAGAAGGTTTGCATCTTTTTGGCAAAAACTTAAGAACAAGGCTTCCACACTGAATTTCAAACTGGGGCACAGAGGTCAACACAGCACATAAAGGTACACTCCCAGCAGCAGAGAACGACAGCGTTCATGTATCCATGTCAGCAGGCTCCAAAGGTCTCGGCATTCCATTGCCCAGTGAGCCCCTTGCCACACTGTAAGCTCTGACTGCGAAAAGATGCTGATGTCACAGAGGTGATTTAAGTTACTCAGTTTTCTTGTATCTTTACACATACCAATGAATAGGCACAACTAAGGTTATCGTTTAGTCACTCATGGAAAATGTACTTCAGTAAATGATGACTGGACTGAGAACACAAGTGAGCTGAGCAAGTCCCATTGCAATCAGTTTATTTATCATTATTCCAATCCAATCGATTTATTACTCCATCTACCCAGTTAAGAGACCAGTACTCTTGCAACCAGTAGCAGGCATTCCCTTGGCACTACCATACAGAGTAACCACAAGGATTTTGCTGCACTCTGCACAGAGTAATTAATACTTCTTTCTTCCTAGTAATGATCCTTTAGTGATTTCAAAAAGAAAACAAAACGTGTACACAGACACCGGCAACAAATGTAAACAGGGCCTCCGAGTTGGTTTTTCCTTTCTCCCACATCATGTTTTCAAATCTGGAAAGCAATTACTCTCATCAGAAGTTACAAGGTTCTAGAAAGGACAGGATTTTGTTCACCTTTCTTCCCTCACAGGCAGAAGCCTTTAGCAGTTCCTCGGGCTTCCGTATGTTTCTGTTGACCACAGTTGTGCACAGTGGGCACATGAAAGAATTTCAAGAGCAGCTCAGATGCATCTCAGAGGTTGCCAGCAAGGTCTAGACTCTTAATGACGATGGTGAAACTCCAGAGGAAGTCTGGCCCGTTTTAGTAAACGCAATTAAGAAGCGCACAGAGCAAGAAGGAAAAGCTCATCTGAGAAAAAAGAAAAAAGACACAGTCTTTCCATTGCTCAGCTCACAAAACTGACAATGAGAGAAGTTTTTACACACTGAGTCAAGAGCAGGAAGAGGCTGAAATAGGATTTCCATTCTGAATTCTTTCCCATCATTGGAATTGTTATCAAAAGCTATGAGCATTAAGTAGGAAAAAAACCAGTAAATGCCAAAAAACACCTCCCTCCTGGAGTGTTTCCTTCCCCCAAATCTACTTCTTGTGAGGATGCAATACAGTTGAGAGAACTGTCAACACAACAAATATCCTCCGGGGATAAATGCAGCTGTACAACAGCTGGTACAGAACCATTCACAAATCATACAGAGTTGATCTATGAACATTTTAAAGACATTGCTGATGCAGAATGAAGGCCTCATCTGTTTGGTTGCAAGAAGACACTTGAAGTCATAGGGAGCCATTCTCAGAGAAGTCTGCTATCATCCTGTTTGTTTTCAAGGACACTGGATAGCAATATTGATGTGGAGACTGCTAGGCTGAATCACAGCAGAGAGGACACCCTTCTCCCTTGAGCTACCAGTTCACAAGTAAGCCAAGCAGCTGCCCCTTATTTAGATGTTAGCTTAACACAGTCATCTTCAGTAGCTCATTTTCAGTAGACTATGTTGGTGTTTCTTTACTCTAACTTCTGCTTCTGACATGATACGAGACGCATTTTCTCTCCCCCATTATCTAAGTTGTTCATTTACAGATTTCTTCGTTTCAGAGAGCAGGTATCCAAAATAAAAACAGGCCTCTCACCAACTTCAGCTGCTGGAAAGGATCATTTTCTAATTTATTCCAGAAAAAACAAGTATTTTACAGAAAACAACAACAACAAAACACCATAAAGGTCTCCAAATGGAATGTTAGTAAGGGAATTGGTAACCTTTAAGAACTGGAAGAGAGCTTCTACTATTGCTCTATTGCTGAGATACATATCCATGTTTAATGGCGACTGAACAAGAAATACAAAGCAACACTTAACTCTTAGACAAAGTAGACTTCTGTGATAGCACTTAGCACTTCTGTAACATCACCATGTTAACAAGATCAAACCTGTGAGAACACAAAAGGTTTCCAAAGCTTTCATCACCACTACCTCAGCTCAACTGATCATTACTTGCATTCCACCTTCACACTCCTGGAGGGCAGAAGAAACATGGCATGCTCCTGTGGAAATTCCTGTTTGCCTAATCCCCTGTCCCCACAACTGCATCAGTTCTGTTTCAGTGTTTAGCTGTTCTCATTACCTTTTGTTTTATAGGTCAACAGAGGATGAAAAAGCAAAACGAAAAATCAAAAAGTAAAAAAGGAAGTGTATTTGTTACTCTGTTTTGAGTTACATCAGTACTTTTCACCTGGTTATTTCACATCAACTCCAGAAAAAAAATGCACTATGACTCCATTTGAGCTTTCTCTCCTTGGTTACCTTTCAAGGCCTGACCAAAACACTTCAGTGCTCATAAGTAACATAACACCATCATCAAATTTGTCATAACAAAAATGATGATGACTGTAAGCTACATTACTCATTATGTCTATACTGCATGCACGTCTCTAGAAGACAAACTGTACACAGTGGCAATGATATGGTTAATTATTATTTTTACTAGCTTAGAGAGCACAGAGGTTTTGAATTTTTCTTCCACAGGAACAATGGTAAAAGCATCTAAACTAAATCATATCAACTTGTATGGCTTCTGTAACAACAGAAGAAGTACTTAAATGGAAAGAAGGTTTTCTGTTTGCAGAGAAATAAGCACACTCACTGGCACAGTGTTCAAGCACTCTGCCTTGCCAAGTGGCACCTACTAAAACAGAACATTATCAAATGCAGCACTGAAAGATTCAACTCTGTGTCCAAAACTGGCTTGAGCCCTTCCACGGGCATAATGCTAGCAGATACTTCCTTTTGTTTCCACATTCCTTGTTGTACTGCTGTACTTCCACGTGACAAGTTCTATTTTTTTTTTTATCCCAGCCCAAAACCAGAACTACAAGGTTACTTGCCCACCCAAAATTGGGCTTCAGAACTTTTTTGAGGAAAAATGTTTCAGTGAGTAAGTAAATAATTCCTTACATACATTAGGGCATAAATAAGCACACGGGAAAATAAAGTTATATCTCTGGTGATTATAAAGAAAATCCTTCAAATGCATTAGGATGCTTATTTACACAGCGCATCTACTATAACACGGTTAAATCTTCTCAATAATCTGGCAATCTCTAAATACAAGATCTGGATAAAGCTAATCACTAGGTGCAACCACAGTGAAGCACCTCAGATTATAGCCCAACATCCTCTTATTGAGACCATGATTTCTCTTCAGTTTCTCCTTTTTTTTTTTAAGTGTTATCAGATCTGTCATTTGACATTCTTAAACCATCTTCAGTTGCTTCCAATGTTTTTCATTTTAGAAGACATATGTACTAGATCAAAGCTTTTCCATATTGTTGTGTAGCTTTCTGCCTTTTCACTAAAGCATTTGTTCAGTCAAAATTGGATAGCCTTAGAAGAAAATACACTTTGGAAGAAGCTAACATCCAGCAAGCTTTGGAATTCTAAGAAAGTTTATGGTTCATTTTAACAATAAACTTTATCAGGTTACAACATGAGTTTGGTCTCACACATCTTGAATCTCCCTCTCATCATCTTTCCTCCCCTAAGACTCCCTCTGCGGGAGGAGAAGTAAGCTTTTGGCTAGGCTGCAGCCAGGCCTGTGCTGACAGCCAAAGCTCCCCCACCTCACCTCCAATGGGAAGCACAAATCTAAGCTTCTCCTCCACCCAGCTGCTGACATGCTCCAAATTTCCAGGCACTTCCTTTTCTCCTTTCCTCTCTTCATATTTTACCAAAATTGGCCAGTGAGTTCAAGAGTACCTGCAAAAGAACTAACAGATGAGCAGACTGATGGCAACCATGGAATAAATAATAAATAATCAGACTCAACACTTCTTTCTGCTTTGTTTCACTCCATTACAGCATCTGTTTCCTACCCTATCTTTTGTCTGAAGAACATGGGCCCTGCATTTCCAAGTGTACTGCCCTCCACTCCTTCCACATCCTGCTATTACACAAGTCACACTTCATAGCTTTTATTTTGGACAATAAATCATTCTCTTCTCCATAATCCTACAGTATCACTGTTACCCTACAGAACTGTAGGGATCACAGTCCTCTCATGAAAAGTACAAAAGACATGCAGTGCCTCAGGCTAGTGTTTTTTAACACATTTCAATCCACTACTGCTTGTATGAATTCTTTTCAACACCATGGACATCTAAAATAATTATGATGAAATGAGCCTATAGCCCCATTCTTGTCCAAAACATTACATGAGCATAGGAGAAAACAGTCAGGTTTTCCTGATCATCATAATATAATACAGCATAGAAGGAGGAGTCTTGGAAGTTTCTGGAGTGTGTGGAAGATAACTTTTTCACAGAGCTAGTACAGGAGTCTACCAGGGGAGGTGCCCGACTAGACCTGCTGCTCACAAAGAATTGGGAGGAGATCTGGAGGTCAGGAGCTGCCTTGGGCAGGGCGACGATGAAATGGCAAAGTTCTCAATTCTTAGTGAAGTAAGGTGGGGGGCCAGCAAAACTGCTACCTTGGACTTCCAGAGGGCAAACTATGAACTATTCAGGACACTGTTAGGGAGAATCCCTTGGGAGTCTGTCCTGAAAGGATCTAAAAAGGCTGGACAGTCCTCAAGCAGAAAGTCTTAGATGCACAGAAGCAGGCTGTCCACCTGTGCTGTAAGATGAGGTAGTGGGGAAGAAGAGAGGTGTGAATGAACAGGGAACTTTTTCTGAGGCTCCAGGATAAAAAGAGTCTACCTCCTGCAGAAGAAGGAACGGACAACTGAGTATGAAGAAGTTGCTAGGATAAGCAGGGAGAAAATTAGAAAGGTAAAAGACAAGCTTAAATTCCACCTGGCCACTGTAGTAATAGGGAACAAAAAACTTTATTTACGAATACATTAACAGTAAGAACAGAGCTAAGGAGAATCTCCATCCTTTACTGGACACAGCAGGGAACTATGACTAAGGATATGGAAAAGGCTGAGGTTCTCAATGCCTTCTTTACCTTTGTCTTTAAAAGTGAGACCAATCATTCTCAGGGTAATCTATCCCCTGACCTAGAAGTCTTGGGTGAGGAGCAGAATAAACCCCTCACAATTCAGGTGGAAACAGTTAGAGCCCTACTAGTACACCTGGACTGCCACAAGTCCATGGGGCTGGATGGAATCCACCCAAGGTTGCTAAGGGAGCTGGTGGAGGTGACTGCCAAGCAACTTTCCACCCATATATCAACAGTCCTGGTCAACTGGAGAGGTCCCACAGGACTGGAAGCTTGCCAGTGCAACTCTCATTTGCAAGGAGGATCTGGGGAACTACAGGCCCGTTAGCCTGACCTTGGTGCCAGGAAAGGCCATGGAACAGATCATATTAAGTGAGATCACACGGCATGTGTGGGACAACCAGGGGATCAGGCCCAGCCAGCATGGGTTCATGAAAGGCAGGTCTTGCTTAACCAACCTGATCTTCTTCTGTGATAGAGTGACCCACCAGGTGGATGAGGGAAAGGCTGTTGATGTAGCGTATTTAGACATCAGCAAAGCCTTTGACACGGTCTCCCACAGTATTCTCCTGGAGAAGCCGGCAGCCTGTGGCTTTGACTGGTACACTCTCAGCTGGATGGCCAGGCTCAGAGAGCGGTGGTGAATGGAGTTAAAATCCAGCTGGCGATGAGTCACAAGTGGTGTTCCCCATGGGTTGGTACTGGAGTATATTCAGTTTAGTATCATTATTGATGACATGGCATTCTGGCTTGTATCAGAAATAGCATAGCCAGCAGGAACAGGGAGATGATCGTTCCCCCTTACTCAGCCCTCCTGAGGCCACATCTCGAGTGCTATGTTCCGTTTTGGGCCCCTCACTACAAGAAAGACATTCACATTCTGGAGCATGTCCAGAGAACAGCAATGAAGCTTGTGAGGGACCTGGAGCACAAGTCTTATGAGGAGTGGCTAAAGGAACTGAGAGTGTTTAGCCTGGAGAAGAGGAGGCTCAGGGGAGACCTCATAGCTCTCTACAACAGCCTGAAAGGAGGTTGTGGCGAGGTGGGGGTCAATGTTTTCTCCTGGGTAACTAGTGACAAGACTAGAGGGAATGGCCTCAAGTTGTGCCAGGGGAGGTTCGGGTTGGATATTAAGAAAAATTTCTTCTCAGAACGAGCGGTGAAGCACTAGAAAAGGCTGCCCAGTGAGGCGGTTAAGTCACCATCCCTGCAGGTGTTCAAGAAACATATAGATGTAGCACTAAGGGACAAGGTTTAGCGGGGAAACAGTGGTGGTAAGCAGACTGTTGAACTAGATGATCTTGGAGGTCTTTTTGAACCTTTGTGGTTCTATGATTCTATGCAAGTTTTCCTATACAGAAAAAGCTCAAATTAAAGAGACATGGGAGTACTGCAAAGGTATCACTGCATCTAAATCTATAAGGCATAGCTTCTGGAGTACCATTTGCAGAGTACAAGGGATCTGGAGCCTACCTCAGCGGTGGTCAAACTTAAGCACGTAGTAGGGAAATTCAAATAGCAAGGTACTGACCATATAGATGCTAAATGGAACTATGTATTAGATTGAAGAAAGGAGTGTATCTGAAATCTCAAGTATTTCTAGAGTTCAGACAACTGGACATACTTTTAGAGCATGAGCAGCACTATGTACTACTAAGCAATACTGCAATACCTGTTTGAAGGATAAAAAGCCAGAAGCCAGGTGTCCAACTTAGTCTGTATTTAACAGGCAATTACTTGCAGCACGAAGGAAACGTGACATGATACTTTGTTCTTTCGTAACACTGGAATTTAAAAACCTTCTATTTCATAACCACAGAATAAAAGAAACTTTTTATGACAAAAACAAACAGTATGCAAAATACATCTGTAGCACTGGCAGAGACCTGTTCTTCCTTAACGAGAAGCACTGCCCCACTACATTTAGAGGAAGTCAACGGCTTCGCCCTCTAGCCTCAAAATTTCAATTACACTATGAACCCAAGGTAATTTTCAGTGGTTACCACTAAAGGGAAGTGCACTGATTGCAGAAAACCACAGAATCAACACACTTAGCACCGCAGGGATGGTATCTAAGTACATCTTAGTAATAATGCGTCTCAGAATTCTATTTTTAAACCTCGCTTTGCTGGCAACACAATTCATCCGTCCAAAATCTGAACAAAAAATAAAGCTCATCACACCCTCTGGAAGCTGAGATAAGCAGAATAACGTACTTTCCCACAACATAACATGTAAGAACGCAAGTAGGCAGCATCCTAAAAACACAAATTTGCTCAAATTTGCATACTAGCGAATGCACAGAGAATTCACTAGCATTAAAAACCATCTGATGATGAGTGAAATTCACTTTTTAAATGACCTCTGCTGCATACATTAAGTATGTAGCACTTACATAAAGAGCTCAGCCAGCCCAGCAGCCAACCCAGCAGGGAAAAATGAGGAAGGCCCTTACGTTTCCCACCATGTAACCCCAACACATTCAGCACTGCAAATAGTGGGTTTCTATGGGAAGGCACATCTCAGCTTGCTCCGGCTTTGGGAGAGAAAGCACACAGCAGCATGAGACAAAAAAAATAAGTGCAATGGCAACAAGGTGGGGAGCCCACAGGTCATGAAATAATGCCAGAGACACGGCCAGGTCTCACAGATGGAAAAAAAAACTTCCTAGGGACTGGAGAAAACTGGTCTCCGAGTTGTAGCAACCTGTACAATTCATAAAGACAAAAAATGAAAGCCTCATCTGAAACTAATTCTAGAAGCAAGGGCCTACTTCACTCCAGTCTGTGAAGAGTGACTGGTTGACAACTTTTGATTTGATCTAATATTTTTTTCCAACCGTTTTTGTAAATAGTAGTGAATAAAATGTCTCTTTGAGCTTCAAAACATTTTAGGGTTATCACTGTTACTACAGGGTACAGGCAAAGCTGTACCAGAACTCTGGCCAACAGGGTTCCACCACACTGATTTGGGAGTTATAACTTCACTCCAACCCTCAAACAAGTACGCATGTAGCTTCAGCAGTGCTTTGGGAACCAGTAACAGCATCCATGCAAGTAAAGACAGTAATGAAGTGAAGGACAGGCATGGCTGTGGTTGTGTACAGGCAAGGACAGTACATGTGGTATAAAGACCTAAATCATTTATGGCTACCATCACCGTTTATCATTCTCAGAAGCACACTAGTCTCAGACCCGTCTTTCTTCCTCCTCATTCCCAGTATCTTGACAGAAGAGAATGATGTACACAAAAAAAACTTAAAAGCACAAGAGAACTTCCCAACATGAAGTCAAATCAATGAGAATCCTCTAGAAAGCAGATGTGCAGTTTCACTGAACCACTGATCCTGAAAACAAGTAGTTAAATCCAGGGGCTACACAAGCAAGGCAGTTCTTTACTTGGCAAGTCAAATGGATTTTCATTTTCCATACCAAGATGTCATCCTCTGGAGTCAGGTGACAAAGAAGAACCCTGAATTGTACCTAATCATCACTCTAGTCAAAACTCATGAGGGGAGAAAAAAAGCCATCTCCTTCTCAGCCCTCACAAAGAAATTCCAGAAGACAGACTTAGTACCAAGATGAATCATCTGTTACTTTTATCTCTGTGCCTGAAACACCTTTGTCTCCAAAAGAGATGCCACCCACACCAGTCCAAAATAGCACTGTTCTGCTGAGCTTCATCTTCATTAAGCACCATGCAGGTGGGCCTCAAAATCAATCTATGCGTGATAAAAGAACTCAGCGTTTTGCAAGCTCTGCTTTCTTAACATATAAGAACTCTACAAGCCTGGATAGCTGCACTTTCCTGGCCTAAACATGGTAAGAAATAATCTCATTTTTATTAGAAAACATATGCCAATAAAGTTTATACAACATAATAAAATACTATTGGAGGAAGAAGAACATACAGTTCTAATCACTGTCAGTGGAGACCACCGACAGGGCAAGCAGCTGTGGAGGCCTTTGCCCAGTTATGTGGTAAATGCTGCTGAAGAAGGTTCCTGGACTCCAGCAGCCCATTCCAGTGTTCAACCACCCACCATGAGAAGCTCCTTTCCTTGTCCTCAGCTGGAGATCACGTTACTTTCACAGTACCTTTGAGCATACTCTGAGTGCCCTCTCCCTAACACCCCTTCCAGCAGCTGAAAGCCCTGCAGCTGCACTCCAGCCTTCCCTGCCACAGGCCTGGCCATGCTGGCTCCACTGGCCTCACAGTGCTGAGAAGCCCAGTGAGTGCCAAGCAGACAGGGAATCACATCCCTACACCTAGAAGATGACACTCCAAGAGTTATGAACAATAAACATGAAACCACACCAGTCTGCCACATAGATAGGAATTACAAGAGTAATTATAACAGTAGGAATTACAACACCAATGCTACCAATAGCAGTTGTAAACATACATTTTCTCCTTCACTGGACTGCCTGAGCCACCCCATCCATAGCTGCCAATGCAGCACGTAAAACTTCTCTCAAGTCTTTTACCCATTTAAAAATACAACACACCGCCACACACTAAACGTAGAAACCCAACAGCATACGTAACTTCATATTCAACACGAAGAGGTGAAGATGAGTAGGGTGACAGACAGTGTCAAATGGTGTTGTTTCTAGGCTCCGCAACAATGACTGACAACATAAAATGACAACCGAGCATTTAATAGAACATTGGCAATCCATCCCTCAATGTTTGTCTCAGGTTAAGAACTCTTCATCTGCACCGAATACAGAAGAATTTGTCCTGAAAGATTCCATGCATGCAAAAACTGGGTACAGTTTGTAGAGGAACTGCTAGGTAAAAGGCTTGAACTGCTGATTGAGCACCTGGTAAGGGGTGTGGCTGGCCTAGGGAGCACAGGCAAAGTGTTTGCACCTGTTCTCCCAAGTGACCAGAAGGGGTGGACCCAGGGTGGAGCCAACTTGGGCTCATATAAGAGTCAGCCACGAGAAGGAGAGCACCCACTGGACACAGGTTACTTTCTAAGGAGGAGTGCTGCATAGCCAGAGAGCCCTTTCCCCAGCTGGGTGAGTACAACTCTTCTTTCTATCCGTGACTATTGGTGAAGGCTTTCCTGATATCGCTTAAGGGCAATTTTGTTTCTTTGTGAGCAGAACACAGTTAATGGACAAAGATTTTTGAAAAGGGCCCAGAGGAGGGCCACAAAGATGATCAGAGAGCTTGAGCACCTCTCCTATGATGACAGGCTAAGGGAGCTGGGCTCATTCTGCCTGGAAAAGAGAAGGCTTTGGGGAGACCTCATCGCAGCCTTCTAGTATTTAATGGGAGATCATAAACATGAAGAAGATCAACTTTTCCTGTGTGTAGATAGTAACAAGACAAGGGGGAATGGTTTTAAACTAAAGGAAGAGAGATCTGGATATTGAGGGAAGTTTTTTTTTTTTACTGAGAGAGTGGTGAGGTGCTGGAACAGGCTGCCCGGAGAGGTCATGAATGCCCCATCCCTAGAGATGTTTAAGGCCAGGCTGGATGGGGCCCTGGGCAATCTGATCTAGCACTTGATCTAGCAGCTGGCAACCTGCCTGTGGCAGGGGACTTGGAACTTGACAGTCCTTGAGGTCCCTTCCACCTCAAGACATTCTATGATTCTAAATTCATTACTGGGAATTTTTTTGCTACTGTGTTAATTTAACTTCTTTCTATTTTTAGTCAGAAACAAATTATTCACTCCCAGAAAAACAAATTGGGACTGAAACAACATAAGCCAGAAATCCAGGTTAAAGAAAAGCTGAATCAGTATACTTCAAGTAACTGAGAAGGTGTTCATCCACTCATCCACTAACAGATTTTTGTGCAAGTGAAAAAGAACACACTACTCAGAATACTACTGCAACATTCTCAATAGTTTAAGTGAACTATTACCCAGTGTTAATGTGTCAGAAACCTAATTAGAATGTACTGTTTTTCTTTAAACCGTAAATTAATAGGCAAGTCCTTGATCACTCAGAATCTATCAGATGTCTGTCAGTGCTTGGTGGAATACTAACATTTCATCCAGAAATCCTACATAACAAGTTACTGGAAACTCTGACATTCTTTGATTTCTTTTTGAAAAACAACCACAGGTGAATCTGGGGAATACAATAAAAACACTCACAGAAACCTATAAAGAAGTGGGGCTTTTTTTAGAGAAAAACTAAGCTAACTATGTAATCAACACGAAGACATGAATTCAATTCAGAGTTGCTTACATTTAAGCCTTGATCCTTAAAAAAAACTCTGCTAGCATCATATTAAGTTCACATTATAACTTAGGAATGTCTTCTACCAGTCTTACTGCAGCACTGGCATGCACAGTGACCCATCAATCTTGAAACTGTTAGCCATGTGCTAAGCTCTTCATTAGGTAAGGGATAGTAACAGGCTGTGCAAAAAATACCTGGTACTGGAGAGGTGGCTCTCTTCTGCTGCTTTTTGTTTTCACTGCACTGACCATGAATAGTGCTGTTCAGGACCCTTGAAGGGAATGAAGGCAAACAGCAGCATTGCAGCCCCAGGCTTCAGGAAAGCAAGACCCCTGAAGGGCTCAGGGATCAGCAGAGAAGAATCCCACAGGAGACTATCCTGGAGAGGAGTCCAAGAAAGATGGCTGACTTTCAAGAATCTCCTCTTCCAAGCTCAGAAATGGTCCACACCAATGTGCAGGAAATCAGGCAAAGGTGGCACAAGGCCTGCACGGATGAAGGAAGAGCTTCTGGCTGAACTCAAATGTAAGAGCAGGACCTAGGTGATCCAAAGGGAATACAGATCCACTGAGTGATGGAGTCATGGTCACAAAAGCCCAACTGCAGTTGAATCTGGAAGGGACATGCAGGATAACAAGAAAGGTTTCCAAACATACAGAGAACAAGAAGGTAGATTTACAAAGGGGAAACCATGGTTAGCAAACATGATACCTCTTTCCAAGCAGCTTATAGGCTTGGTGAAAAGAGGGAAGAGCAGCGGATGTCCAAGTATCAACTTCAGGACAGCATTTGACACTGTCCTCACAGACAAGCTGATGAAGTACAGGCAAGACAAATGAACAGTGAACTGGACTGAAAACTGGCTGAAGTGCCAGACTGAAAGGGTTGTGATCAACAAGAAGTCCAGCTGGATGCTGGCCACTGGTGGTGTGCCTCAAAAGTCAATACTGAGGCCAAGACTGTTTAAATCTTCTCTGATGACATGGACAATCAGGCAGAGTGTATCCTCAGCCAAGTCTCCAGATGATTCCAAACTGGGAAGAGTTGTTGATATACCAGATGGGCATCCTGCCATTCAAGTGAATGTTGACAGGCCGGAAAAACTGGCAAATAAGAAACTCAAATAGAAATGTCAGGTCATGCACCTGGGGAGGAATAGCCCTGAGCACCAGCACAGACTTGGGGTCAATCAACTGGAAAGCAGCTCAGCATAAAAGGCCCTTGGACTCATGATGGTCAACAGGTTGAACAACATTCACAAATGTGCCCTCAGAGCAAAGAAAGCTAACAGCCTCCTCAAACTCCATCAAACAGAGCACAGTATAGGGAAGAGAAAACAAAAGGGAAAACTCAGTTTGATATGCACCTCAGAGAGCCAGAAATTCTAGCAGGAAAAAAAAGCAAGGGGGAAGAGGTAGTTCTCTTAGGCATCCTTCCTTAATGCTGGAAGGAGACACCAGATGAAGTAAATTCATACTTCAGGCCATGATTCACTGTGAAAAGATGCACAGGAATCTTTTCTATTTTTCCTCTCTCTTTACTCTAAGATTCACGTAACAGTTCATGAATTTACAGTTGGTGTGTTCACAGTCTGTTTGCCTGGTTCTGAGTAAGTATCTTTAACTCTTTCAAGGACTTCTTTTTTAATATCTGAAACTTATTCTTCCTTCATAGCTAACAGCATGCCAGGTTTTAGATATTGTATCTAGCTACATATCAGTAAAAATAAAGTTTGTCTTTGAAGCCCTTATACTCTAATGCTTTAAGAATGTTATGATGCTTGGGTATCTGTACTGAAACCTAGCACCAAGTACCTGGAGATACGGCTAGCAGAAAGTATGTGATGCAGATTATTTACTTATATTCTAGCATGTAATAAAAGAGTAATAGAACTGGCACCACCATTTGTCTCAAGAATGACAAGACTTTTTCCAAAAGCCCATTAACTAGAACTGCTGATCTAAAGCCTCCTGAAGTCAGCAAGAATCTTTAGCTGAATGGACTGCCACAGGTTATTTTATGGAATGATATGGTGGGAACAATGTCATTTTTCACCCATTTCAGCTATTTTATTAGATAGTACTTTGTTTTTCAATAGGAAATCTTCATTAACATAAACCACCATAAAATCTTTTCCTACCCATAAGTTTTCACTAACTTCTGAAGTCATCTGTACTTAAGAATCAAAAAAAAAAGTATCCTAGGCTGCAAACATTCTAAGCAATAACTGCAGTGGAACTTCAGGGAACTGGATGGAACTCACAGCACAAAAGAGTCTAATGGAACAGTAAAGCTTCTACTGCCATAGGTAATAGCAGTACATAGAATAATGTAACAGTGATGAAATGGGTTTGTGAAAGAAACGCAAAGCATCCCAGAAAGGCTTTACTACAGAAAAAGAACTATCTGGAAATATATCTGTAGTGAGAAAATGCAACTGTTCCTACTACCTTCCCAAAAAACATGCCTAGAAGAAAGAAGCCAGGTTTCTCAAAGAAACAATGGCATCCCAGGTTAAAGAACACTGGGAAAACACTACTGCTGCTCATCATGGGTTGTAAAGGTTAGAATCCTCATTTTTGCAGTCCCTGCTTTCTCGTTCTCCTAGTGGGGAAGACTACAAGAGCCTTTCAAGGAATAAAAGCTTATGGTATCTTGGGCCCTAAGAAGCAAAGAGAAGTCTGCCAGGCCAGATTATCTAAGGGGGGGAAGAGACTGCAGCATTAACTGAACTTAAGGTCAAGTCACTCCCACAAATCCTGTTCTTAATCTCATACATAATACCTTTCCCTCAATTCATCTGACAGCATTAATGGCTTGAATTTAAAGGGGAAAAAAAAACCCTTTGATACATATGATTCACCCTTCTGGCAGTAACTAAAAGGAATCAGACATTACTGATGGTGTTTGTGCTTCACCTCCTCACAACTGAGGCAAAACTTCGTACACGGACAGAAATCCTGGTTTCCACACTTCAGGTTCCCATTCTGAGCTATAAGGGAGCCTTGAGACAACTGCTGCATCACTAACTGACACTGCATCATCCAAAGTACTACTGTCTCATACCTGGCCATGAAGTGAATAAAAAGGTGAATGTGCTCTAAGAGGTGTGGGTTAGAATCTTTTTCCCCAAATAAACTCATATGAGATAATGTGGAAAAACAGGCATCATGACATTCTGAGAGGTGAGGCTTAAACACAAGAGGTCTTCCATAGTTTTTCAAGTTTCAGTATATATAATTTTCCAATTTAATTTAGAGGAAAAATTGATTACCCACATAGAAGCCTAACAGAACTTTTTATCCCATACACACCTTGCTGAGTAACTGTCTGGTATTACCACAGGCTCCTCTCACCTTAAAGAATTTGGTTTCTCAGTCATGAATCACTGATTACATGAGCAGAAACCATCTCCACCATGAAAGCCATTTAACATTTCAGGCCCAGCTTTAAAAATAGCACCAAGCTCCGTGGGATGGGTTGGGAGGGGGCAGATAGTTGTTCTGCCCACCGACACGAGACAAAAACCTAAAATCAGCAGAACTCACTTCAAAGGCCTGTGAGTAAGAAATGAACCTCTCTTAACCTTCTTGAGAACTGATTTTAAGGACTGGTGAAGAGGAGAAATTGCTTTTTGCCAGGTACAGCCTCTCCCTCCACTGTTTCCTGTACGCCAGCAGACCCCAAAGCTATGTAGTTTGCTGTGCAGCTCCTCAAAGAGCCATCCTCTATCCCTAATCAGGTACCACAGAACCAGAGTGGGAAGGGAATACAGGAAACCAACTCTTCTGCGGTGGGCAGAAGACCCAGCGGCATCATCCACCCAAGGAGGAGAATGGAGTTCTGCTGTAGCCCTCAGGATTTTACTGGGTCTGTTGCTGAATACTTGCAAGATCAAAAGCAAGTAGAAAAGTCTGAGAACACAAAAGTGGAGAATATTAGATGATCCACTGATGCATTAAGAATTAATAGAAACTTTAACTAAAGAATAAAAGCAAGTATTCAAAGCTGATATCTAGCCTGAGCCTTCAAGAAACAAGAATAGACAAAAAAATCATGACCATTTGAAAAACTGTACTTCCAGTTGCTGATGGCAAACAGCTGCTTTGTTTCAGCATGCTTAGCACAGAACCAGCCTTGGAGGCACAAAAGCAGAAGAAATTGTGGTGAGCTACCATGGAACTGGCACTAGAAGACAGGAAGAGAGCTGTAGGTCAGATCAAAGATCCACCTAGCCCCCCTCCAGCAGTGACCAAAATAACTGCTGACAATTAAGAACACAAGAGCAAGCATCACCACAGCATTCTACAAGCTTCAATTACAAATCCATAATGCACTCCACTACAACGGTATTTAGTAACCGCTCTTCCAAAAAACAGACCTGGATTATCCTTCAGCTTCCATACACACCTTCAGCTTCCAAAGTATTATAAGTGATGAGTAATATGCTTAATTAACTGTTATGCATAAGGGCCAGCTTCTTTTGCTCGTTCTCACTCCACTACTCACCTGACATGTATTGGAACAGACAGTGAAACGCTGATCCATACAAATTCAAGGGAGACTGAGAAGGCCACCACATCTCAAGTTCTCACCACACCTCCACGGTCTCCTCTTTCCTAAACTGTGAAGTCCTAAATTCCTTCGTTTTTGGTACACAGACAACTCCATATGCTCAATAATCATAACTGCCCTTGCTCTGAGACTCTTCTTGTTCTACTATGCTATTTCTCAGATGGGGAAAGACAAAGAGGGAAGCAAAAAAGCAGGCCTAGACACATCAGCTGCAACCATGCCACGGATCTATGCACCAAGGCATGACATAGAACGTCAGCTGTTCAAAATTATTAGAAAATGGGTGACAATTTGCTTTTTTGACCACCACCAAGGACTTAAGCTACTGATTCTTTAGAACTAGCAATCACACCTCTGAGGACTTCACTCATGAGCTCCAAGTCAATCATTACCTCTCAGCATTTTCAATGCAACACTGACTGTTTTAACCTCCCCCAAACACACTACTTGACGTTTACACACACTGAGTTTTCGCTTTATCAACATACACTGAACAACAAGGGGTCCTTCAGCATTTCCTCACCAACATTTATCTTCACTGGCAAGCAAAAAATCTGTACAAAGGGAAACAGAAAAATAAGTACTTCACTTCCCCATTGCCACTTAACTCACGAAAACAGCAGACAGACCTGTTTAGCTGTACAGCTGAATCATATTCTCAGTCACAATGTAAACAGAAAAAAACCTATTCAAAACCACTGACAAAGTCATAAAAAAAAAAAAAAGACCAGCTAAAGGGCATAGGCTATGCAATGCTACGAGCATTGGCCTGCATCCATTATACAACGTCCTGTTTGGTAACACTTCCATACATAAAAAACCTTTGTTCCACAGCAGAGCTCCAAGAACCCTTTTGGACAGTTACAGATTTATTCGTTTTTAAATAACAATAATCAAGTTTTTTTTTTTTTTTTTTTTTTTAATGAGAGGAAAAGAGATGCAATTAATGAGCTTGCAAGATTACCTCCATGACATCAGTATCAGAATACCAGCTTACCCAAGTATTTATGGATACTGAATTACTCCTGATTCTGATGCAAGGATTGCTGGAAACAACTTTACAGGAATAATCTTCAATCTGCTAGCTTTCCTCCCAGTGCCAACTTGAGGAGACGGGATACTTGGACATCCTTGGAGCAGAACAACAGCCATTCATTATTCCTTTCTAAAGGCCAGAAAGGAAATCACATTCAAGTCTCACCTATAGGGAGCTCCAAAGCAACTTCTCCATAAATTTAAATAACTAATATAAAGAATGCTGGACTGTGTTCAGACCAAACCCATACGAAAATAGGGTAAGTACACAGAAAGCCTGTAAAATTGCCATGAAAACTGATTAGTCCAGGCAAAGTTTACTTACTCACCTTTCACCATGGTGAATGGAAATAATAAAATTTCAAAATGCATGCAAGAAGGGACAAGTAGGATTTAACAGCTATTGATGAATGAAAAATGTTTGTGGCTACACATGGGAATACTTTTCACAATAATCATAGGCTTACTATTCAAGTTGCATCAAAACCAGAAAGCACAACAACAGCAACCCAGGAATTAAGATGAGGCTGATCACTACATGGGAATGAAAGCCTTGGTTTTCAATTTAACCCAAATCAGATCCTGATCTCACAAAAAGAGATCAGACCTTAAAGATGGTAAGAGCCACCTGCTTGAAGTGCTGCTGCTTTCAGTGGCCCAAACACCACAATGTTTTGATTCTCAGCTGAGAAGGCTGCCCCAGTACCAGGAACATATCACTGTGTAGACTGCATCTATCTATTACAAGCCAAACAATCTGTAAAGGCTTCTGGAAATGTGATTGTTTTCCTTGAGCTCACCTCCAGGTCAAAACAGGTAGCTCCCCCAGGAAACATATCTGTGTTTTAACTTGTTCTGCCTTTGCACTTTGAAATAAGAAGCACACATAGATTTGAATTAGAGAATATCTGCATGTTCAATGCTATTGTTAAGTCGATTTAAGCAGCACTGACTCCCCCACCCCAGAGAGTTTTAATTCTCCGACATTCTCATCAACTCCTTAATATGAAAAGTCCTAAATGCTTAGATGAAAAAATAGAAAAGGAGAAAATAAAATACATTATAAAGGATGGGTGACTTGCAATTAAATTTCAATAAGAAGCAATACTCCATAAAAATGCAGAAACATATAACTAGGAGAGCACATTATCACTTCAATCAGTAGAACTACAAGATGAATTCAAAAACAAGCTCACATTTCTCTTTTCAACAGATGCATACCAACTACAATCATTGCTCAGAAGTGTTTAACATCACTGTTCTCAATACGATTTAAAGCTTTCTCTCGTTTCTCGTTCCTGTCCTTCCAAGTGGAAAAATAAAAAGAACAAATCTCAGAATTAAAAATAAGGAGGATTAGGTCATCAGGCAGCCCACTGATGCCAGTGCAAGATTATTCCCTACAGTGTATTTGCTTGTGCTTAATGCAGTCCATACAGTGTGTCCTAACGCATTATGCAAATGCCACGTACATAAAAGAAAACTGTCTATCTTGCAGCGCACCCCTCCACCAAGAGCTGAGCTGTAATTAGCCATGGCCCCTAAGGAGGCTCCTCATTCACTCTTAGCAAAGCAGCAGCTGCTAGCAAAAGGAAATTAAAAAAAATAAATTGAAACATAAATAAGCCTACTACCTACACTCCCGAAGGTGTATGCTCATGGTTACAAGCAAGAGTCCGAATCTAGAGAGCTGCTGGTATTTCTCCAGAAAGCCCACACAGCACCTCTGATGCCCGGCACCAAATCTGTACTACCATGATCCCAATCAGGCTCCCTCAAACAATGTGCCGCTCAGAGAGCTGCTGCAACAGCTCCCAGTACTCTATTCATGAACACTTTCTGAACTCTTTAAGTTTCTGTGCAAAACTCAGGAAGAGCAAAGCAGCAAATTTCCTACTGAACACAGTCTGGTGATGGCATTCAAAGCTGTAATGGGGCATAGATATTCAGGAAGATGGAGCAATTCTATCCCCACAATAGAAATAAGGAGATCCAGAGAGCAAAGCCCATAACTCTGCCTATCAACGAGCGAAAAAAGATTTTAGAGACTGTGGATATCATCTCCCCAGCAGAGTTTTCTTCAAATCTAACAGCAGGGATCTAAGAGCGAATTCAGAAAACTGTTTCACCTTTATAATAATTAATTAATTAATTCAGGGAGCTCCAGTGTAAGGACTGAAAGAAAAGCACATTTCCTTCTGTTTAAAAACATGAGAAAAGACAGACACAACAGTGGAAATCCTTCCAGTGCAGAAGGCCTGGAAGTTATTGAAGAGCTGCATACATAGAACAGCTCATCCCACCTTGCAACCGTAAGATTAAAAGCATTCTCTTTAGCACCTTCAGGTTTACAAGATGTGCAGAGCTTCTGAGAGGAGGAGCACAAAGTCTGTTTGATGTTTCTGCTCCCACCCGCACTCACACTTGTACTGCATTTACCTACTGCTGGTGATGAGGAAAAAAAGTGCCTTCATAAAAAACATTAAAAATGAGAAGCCACAAGAAGGGCTTAGGAAAAATACACGCAGTTTACATTAATCTGCATTCTGTATAATGAACAGGCAGAGCGTGACATGATTATTTCCACTATGCATCAATCCGACCGGACAGCGTAACTCTCATCCACTGTTCATATATTACGCTTGGCACAAAACATTATTTAGTACATAGATTACCTATGAGGGAAGGCAGACAAACTCTTCCTCTGTAGCACAGAGCTAAATCCAAGGACTTTCTGAGCTCACAGGAATTGTTGTCTTCTGCAATGAAGGAGCCACACCTAACAGCTCAGAGTGACTTCTGGAGCCCAAACCATTGACACACGGTCTCAACAGCAGTTACGCCGCCCCTCCACTTGCAGCAGGGCTAAGTCAGGCTTTTTAAAAACAATGACCTCTTATTAACAACAGGAAATAAACCCGTTTTCATTTAACATCATTTCCTAAGTTTTTATATGCTGCTTCCTAGCCTTTGCAATTCAACATGCAAACAACTGCCGTGAAGAACAACACAGCCAATGAACATTAGAAAAGCTTCATTTTTCTCCATCTTCCAGTTGTTAAAGGAAAAGAATAAAAACAGCTACCAGCACCAAGATACATCCCTAGCAGGTTAATCAAACACTGCAACACAAATCTCCCCAGAAAAAGATGCAGAAAGATTTCTGTTTAATAATCTTGCAGGTTGCACACATTCCTGTTATCATCACCTCCTCTACAAAGCAACATATGCACGTATTCACAAAATTAAAAATAAATAAATAAATATCAGCTTTTCCTTTTCCCAGAGGCAATACTGAGCTACAGTTCTGCTGAGCTACAATTTAGTCATCCACCAAGATGACACTTCTGTACATTCAAGTAGCACAAGATCACAGATGCATAAAGCGCCTGAGTGTCATCAGTTCCCAACGGTCTGCTCAGTTGCTTTTTTGTGTATGCAAGTAAACAGCACAGACAAGAAATAATGCATCAGAAGGAGCAGGGATATTATTTTTGCTTTCAGTTTAATAACAGGGACTGTTTAAAAGAACATACAGTAGGAAAAAAAATCAAGTCAGTGTTTTGCTGTTCATTAAAACTGCTATAGAAAAAGACCTTAGGGCCAGCTCTCTCTAAGGTATTGATAAATGATCTGGATGCTGGACACCAATACATACTAAGTAAGTTTGCAGATGATCCTACACTGGGAGGAGCTGTTGATTCCCTTGGGCAGGTAGAGAGGCCTTGCAGAGAGACCCTGACAGACCAGAGGGCTGAACAACCACACGTAGTTTAAAGGCAAGTGCCAAATTCTTTCTGCACCTGGGATGGGGCAACCCTGGATACTTGTACAGAGTGGGGGATGAGAGCCTTGCAGAGCAGCCCCATGGATGGGTTCTGGTTGATGGCAAAATGAACGTGAGTCAGCAGTGTGCCCTGGCAGCCCAAGGGGCCAACTTGCCAACTTGCCTTGGGTGCACCAGGCCCAGCACTGCCCCCAGGCAAGGGAGGGGCTGCCTGCTCTGCGCAGCCTCAGCTCCAGCACTGGGTGCAGTTTGGGCACCACAGTATGAAAAGGACATAAAACTACTAGAGAGCATCTAAAGGAGGGTAACAGAGATGGTCATGGATCTGGTGGGCAAGACATACAGGGAATAGCTGAGGTCACTGTGTTTGCTCAGCCCGGAGCAGAGGAGCTGAGGGGAGGCCTCACGGCGGCTGCAGCTCCTCACAGAAAGCCGAGGGGCAGCGCTGAGCTCTGCTCTGTGTGACAGCGACAGGGCCCGAGGGAACGGCATGGAGCTGTGTCAGGGGAGGGGCAGCTGGGGGTCAGGGAGTGGTTCTCCCTGTGTCTCCTCTGCAGCACCAGAGGGCGGTGGGCACGGCCCTGAGCCTGGAGTTCAAGGAGTGTTTGCACACCACTATAGGACAATGGGTTTGCATTCTGGGAGGTCCTGCGTAGAGCCAAGGGTTGGATTTGCTGATACCTCTGGGTCCTTCCAACTCCAGATATTCTACGATTTACCACTTTAACACGTGGTACTGCATACTGTAATTGTACTGGCACAGTTCAAGGTGGTCTTCAATCCATTGGGCTTTTCTTCCAAAAGTTCTTATTTTTCAGACAAAGGTGTCTTTTGGGAAAGACAAAATTCATTTTTCTTTTAATTGTCAGGCATAGCTACACTTTTTCTGGAGGAAACCAATACTTCGCTGCTTTATACTATGACTTACCAAACTGGTAGCATTTCCCTACAGAAGAGGTCCATGTTCTGTCAGTTACCTTAGGCTTACTCTGACACAGATATGAGCAGAAGCCAGCGGCAGGCCTGCATGAACAAACAGGCTTTGACTCAATGTTTTTGAATAGTTAAGATGAGCGCCTTTCCTGGTAACTCTTATCTGGTATTTGTATTAAATCTATTCTCCCTTGGGAGAGATATTCTCCCAATATTTGTGCAGAGTTCTCCAGAACACCACGACTAACAGCCACTTCTAACAGTAAGTTTTCTTTCTAGTATTGTGTATTATTTTTTTACACACAACTTTACAAATGCCTTTCATTTTAAGTCATTACATTACAATGAAGCCTCTTTCCATTATAGCTCTGCCTCTACACACAGAAAAGGTAGTGGTCTCCACGGATAGAGAGTTCCAGAGCAGCTCACACATTTACAGGTGTAATTACTGCATGTCAGTCTGTACGTACCTAAACACAGCCCTCCAGTGCTTGTGCTCCTACAGTAGAGACACATGACAAACACATGGGTGTCACCACTCTTGGCTGGTATATAATAGTAAGCACATTCCACTAATTATTGCTCATGAAAATGTCAGTCATTTTCTATTTAGACTGTCATCATTGCCCTTCTCTGGTGCCTGACCTGTCCAGCTTATGCAGTTGTGCTCCCTCTGATAAGGTGTTAGAGAAAGATATTGTAGCACTCTTCCTCCCCTTGTGTTTGTAACCACCAATATTGAACTTCTGAAAGTACTGTAGAAGCTAACTTTGCTTCTATTGTCATCTTTGGAAATGCACCTCCTAATTATTTGTCCAGTATAGAATTCCTGGGAGTTTCTGAAGACAGTCTGCTATTCCTATCAATCCAGCTGTTCAGAAAAACCACACACTCCAAATTTCTTTGCAGTAAACTATTTGATATGTCCAATTAAAAAAAAGGAAATGTGTTCAAATGAGTTCCAACAGAAAAGTATCAAAAACTCTTAAAATTTATTGATATTTTTTACAATTCATAAGTAGAGGAAACAATGCTTTACCATAAAAGTTTGCCTTTTAAAGCCACAAAGGCCACAGTCATATTTTTTCAATCCTACATTTTAATATTTCTGAAATTTTTTAATACAGATTTGTTGCAAACTGCACCACAAGGTGATTTTTTAAGTAAATGCAAAGTAGTAGGCAGAGAAAGGGAGTTCATATTTACACTAACAAAGGAGCCTGCGCCAGCCTTGAATCTGGACAAGCCTGTAAATGTGATGTTGTGACTAAGGCAGTACTGCCTGTAACTCAGCAGGGCTTAATCTCTACAGCAAAACACCACTACAACCTGACAAAATGGAGATAGCATACGCTTAATAATCTAAAAGCAAGAGAAAGCACACTCTCACTTATCTGTCCTTATGAACATAAGCTCGGCGATTCTTGTTCCCATTTGCAAATGTGTGTCAGATTTCAAAAAGAATGGCAAACAGCCCTGAGAGTCCCTGGCCCTCTCTGCCAACTCCCCCAAGAGCCCAGAGTACGTGATCTGTCCCTTTGAACAGGCGCTGCAAGCCTGAATGCATAATCTTTGTTCTCAACAACCATTTCAGTGCAGGGCTCCAGAGTGAGAGAGACCACCAGGTACACTGTCAAAGCAAAAGGGAAAAGTGAAAAACAGAAATCATGGCAAAGCAAGACAGAAATTGAACACGAGATCACACAATAACAGAAAATAGGCAGCCAAACAAACAAACAAAATTATCTACCCGCATATGCACTAAAGGAGTCAAACCATATGTCTGCAGTTTTCCCATCTCTGTGTACAAAGATGACAGAAGCCAGAGTTTCTTGCTCACAAGTTCCCTTCCCTCGTCCAACTGGTGTCTTACCAAACCCCGACGCTTATAGCTGTGTGCTTTCAAAACCTCTGACTGGCTGGAAATCCTAACTTCTGCTGTGGCTGCCTCGCCCATAATGAACACAGGCTGTGCTTGGGGTCTTCCTCATGACAACTTGCTGCACTTGCAGCTCTACGACTAAACATTACAAGGGCTCGAGTTAATACTGCATCACAATGTGAACAACATATGGAAGACAGCATCCCAAAAACAAATAATTCCCCCAAAATGCTAATACCTTTAATGCCAGCATTAGCACACCATAAAACCCCCCCATCAACTTCTTAGCAAATTCAACAGTTTTGGTTTGAGTTTCTTTTTTTAAACAGTAATTTCATTAAAAACATTTCCTAATATTTTTTTTTTTCCCCCAGAGAAGTGCTGTCCTCACAGCCCCATACACATCCCATTTCAGTCAGACATCGTTCACATACAGCACACCAGCACTGGGCACAGTAACTGTTCCATCAGCTGAACCCAGACAGTAGAACACAGGCTCAGATGATCACAACTCTCATTCTGTCTTGGCCTTTCACACCATTCTAAGAAAAAAAATATGAGAATAAGGAAATAAATTGTACTCTAAGCCTGAGAAAGCACTGCAACCTTGATTAGCCATTCACAAGGGCTATCTTCATTCAAGCAAAGATTATGTCAGGCCTGCTGTGATTAAGACAGTCATCAGTGTACAATTATCAGGGTAGGAGCATGCTTTCTTAGCAGCTAACATTTAACTGCAACACCACAATACCAGGCAAAACAACAGGCATCACAGCCCATTTTACAACCCTACACCTATTAGTTCGACAGCTTTAAGACGAGGAGCTGCAGGAGTGCCAGAGAGGTGGATTACGAGGGGAGAGCCAGAGCCAAGAGACCAACAGACTCGACAGAATTAAAAAGCAGATTTTCACTTTAACACTTCAACATGTGGCTGCTTCCCTCTTCGCACCTTACATGAACTGTACTAAGGGATCCAAAAAAGCCTCTCCAAAAAAGCCCTTGTTTTCAGTTACCATCAGAAAAGGACATCAATAACAACACAAAATCCACATACAAATTAACACTTCATCACCAAGTCCGAAACCTCACCATCTTCTGCTTTTACTTAAAACTCCTATTTTGTCCTCACCTAACCCACCTGCTTTAAGAGACCACGACAGCAGCGAGGAAAATCTTACACCACCATATGTGCCACTTTAAATCAAGGCAAAAAGGTGAACTGAGGATAGCAGGCAGACTAAAACCTGCCAGCTTCAAAACGAGCTTCCCTTTCTCAACTCCCTATGCTCGGTATCAGCCTGCTGCAGTTCAGTTTCAGCAGACAAAAGGCAACTCTACATAAAGGATGCCCATTTCACAGCCTTACGCAGATCCAAGTCAGCTTTCTGTCACGGGCACAGAGCGCCTCAAGTCAGAAACAACATAAAAGTTTGGCTTTGTGAGCAAAGTTTGAGGCAGACCTTGGGACAGCTCGGCTGAAGCTGCTGCATGTTTTGTTAGTCCGAAATCACAGTCGTTTCACGGACGTTTATCGCCCTTAACAGGGAGCGCACAGGGAATCACTGGATACAGTTCCACGCTATAGACCAGGGGCTGCTTGTCCCAGCACGCACGGTGACACCACGGGGCACGCCAGCAAGTTTTTAAACTCACAGAGAAGCATTCCAGCAACAAACACCCCGGCTAAGAACGCGTTTAGCGCCGGTCACGGCGCACAGGCCGACATTCCCACTACGAAGCGCCGGGTTCGCGCTTATCGCCGCGGGGAGGGCGAAGCCGCACCCCGGTGCCAACGGGGACAGAGCCGCGGCGGAGCCCGGGGCCAGGCTGAGCGCGGGGGCGGCCGCACGGCCTGGGGGACGGGAAGGGACGGGGCCGCCCCGCCGAGCAGCCCGAGCGCCGGGGCGGGAGCCGCAGCCCCACACCGCTCCCAGCGTCCAACTCCCAGCAACTCCGGGGCGGGCGGGCAGGAAGAGAGAGAGGGAGGGAGAGAGAGAGAGAGAGGGAGGGAGGAGAGGGGGCGGCCATTAAGCCCGCTCCAGCCAAGCCGTTCCCCGCGGCGGGAGGCGGCCGCCCGGCCCCGCGCCCGTACGCTCCTACCTGGCCGCCGCCGCCGCCCGGGGGGGGCTCGGTGTCTCCATCTCCGCCGGGTGGCCCCGCTGCCCACCGCGTCGCCATTATCTCATTCCCGGTTACAAAGGAGGTGCGAATCCTCTGGAGCCCACATCGAGGAGGGGAAGGGAGCGGGGAAGCAGCGCTGGAGCCGCTCGCGCACACCCAGCGCGGCGGTCGCGACGACGACGCCGATCTCCGGGCGGCCCCGCCGGGGGTGGGGGCTCGGCTCCGTCACGCAGCGGCCATGGGGCAGCGGCCGGGCCGGGCTTCAGCGGCGCTCCCCGGCGTCCGCCTTCATGGCTGGAGCGGGAGAAAGAGCGGAGGTGTCAGTCCCGGCGCGGAGCCGCCGCCACCCGTCCCTCGTTGGGCTAATTGCGCCCGCTCGTCATCTTCCTCTTCCTCCAACTCCTCCTATCCCGAGCCCCGGCCGCGGGGAGGAGAGGGAGGCGGGGGCGGGCGGCGCCCGTGCTGCTGCCGCCTGGCTGCACGCGGAGCGGGACGGGGAACGGCGCGGGGCGGGGACGGACGGCGGGAGGCAGAGGAGCGGCGGGGCCGGGCCTGCCGGCGGCTCCGCGCCGACCCAACTTTGATCAACTCGCGAGGGGCGGGCGGGAGCCGGGGGGCCGCCGCCTGTCCCGCGGCCCTGGGCTGTGCCGGCGGCGGGGCGGGCCGCCGGCGAACCCGCTCTGCCGAGAAAGCGGCAACAAAAGAACGCAACCCCGCGCCGCCGAAGCCGGGCTTTTGTTCCCCGCTCCCAGGCAGCGCCGCCCTCCCTCCCCCCCGGCGCCGCCGGCGATCAGACCACCGCGCCCCGCCCGCCGCCCCTCCCTCGGGCCTCCGCGCCGCTCCACCCGAGCGCGGCAGCCAGCGGCCGCCCGGCCCGGCCTGGTCCCCGCCCGGGGGCCATCAGGCGGCGCCAGCTGCGCCCGTCGCGCTGCCGGCCACCTGGGCACCGGCCTCGCTAGGCGCGGGGGGGTAGGGGGCTGCTGCCCGCGGGGCCGGTGCGACTCAGCTACCGCCGCCCCTCCCGGGTACCCCCGCCCGGGGAAGGCCCCCGCCCCGCCGTACTGCCCCTACCGCCCGCCCCTCACGCTCGGCGGCCGCGCCGTTCGGGCCCCTCTGCCCCGCGGTGGCGACGAGACGTACCCGCCGCTCTCGTCCCCCGCCCACGAGCCGGCGGTTTCTGTTCCCTCCGAAAATCCACCCGCCTCCTCAGACGAGGCGGACGGCGCGGCGGCTGGCTCCCGGCCGAGGGGAGCGCGGAGCCCCTAGGCGTGCCGCCGGGCGCTGCCTCCCTCTCCCCCCTCAGCCTTCCCGGCGGGAGGGCTCCGCGCGGCGGTGATCGCCGCCTTTCCGCCCTCACGGGGGACGCCGGGCTCTGCGCCGGCCCCGCTGCTCACCTGGCTGCCCGCGCTCGGGACGGGGTCAGGCCGGCGGGTGCCTGCGGGAGGCGGCTCGGGACGAGCCTGGCCGGCTCCCTCCTCGTTTCTCGTCGTCACACAACATTTAAGATTTATTTGCCATCCAGCCCCCGCGCGAAGTTAAAATTCAATCCACGGTTGTCAAGAAGTCGAAAAGACCAGAGTTAAAACCTCTGGAGATTTTTTGAAGAGTGAAGAAGGGGAACGGCTGGGGTACTTTTCCTGTTGAGAAGCTGTGCCCAAACGAAGCCGAGAGCTGTAGCCGTGTGCTTGGCTGCGTGCTGCTCCCTGCGCTGCAGTCCTTGTGTCAATCTGCAGAACATCATTGGAAATCTATTATGTATATTAAATAAGTTCCATGTATTTGTAATCATCGCTTCTCCTCTGGGAACCGCAGTACCGGCTCCAAATCTAAATGAGCATCATAACTAATATCCATGCAGAAAGTTGTCAGACTTATAAAACATCTCGGATTGAAACGTGAATAGGCTATGTGAGCAGTCATTCAGTATCTGGTGAGGCTCTATTTATATCTCCAGAGCTACATCAATACAGTGACAAATCCCCCATTTTTGCTTTTCTTACGCTGCCAATCAAATTCTTGAGCTTTAGTGTTCAGAACGTAACAGTGAGGCAAAAATATCACTAAGGGAGATGTGATCCCAGCATCACACGTTGTTTCATGGCGAGGCCGAGGGAGCAGAGCTTATTATTAACTCTTGGAAGGTCATACTAGTGCGGTTATCAGAAGAATATCTGCAGTGCCAAATCCTTATTAAACTGTATGTACTTCATTTTCTTCCCCTTCATCACAGATTTCTATTTTTGTGGCAGATGTTTTTGCTTAGGGGGCCGGGATATCTGTAGGGCTTTCATGCATAAGGCTGCTGTAATTTTTCATGCTAAATATGGTGTCATCGTTAGAACAAAACTTCGGGAAGGAGGCGAGCTCTCAGAGACGTGCTCGTTCTCAGCTCCATACCGTACAAGCGATAGCTCAGGGTCCCTCAGCCGCCTTTGAGAGTGATTTAATAAAAGAGGTTGCAAAAGCAGAATTAGGGTAACCGAGAGCTGTAATTTCACTTTCTCACCTTCCAGTCTGAAGGTGTTGACACATATTCTGTTAGCAGACAGCTGCAGCAGCTTAAAGTGTTAGCACCGTCCTACTGTTTATTATCACTCCTTGCTAAAGAGTATCATCCCCACAGGAGAGCTGGTGCGGGCATCTCTGGGAGCACCTGAGCCACTTGGGTGCAAAGTCTGCTGGTTGGCTTCAGTGGCTGAGGTGGGCAGAGCTGGGCCTGCACTCAGTCATTCTTTTGTGCCAGTTCTGCTGAGTGAGTGATGACACAAAAACGGGACTGTAACACAACTCCCTGCCCAAGCAGTTACGCTGTCACAGCCATCCTGAAGGCCTGCTCTTTCCTCACCAGGTGCAGCCTGCCGTGACATGCCAGACCTGAGCTGCTTGAGCAGGGAGCTGGCTCTTCTATAGCCCTGCCTTAGTGAAAAATACACGTGGAGAGAAACAGATGCTAAAGTGAGAGCAGATTTCTTACAGGACTTCTTAGATTAGATTAGTGTGGAGTACCTGGTAGGGTAGATTAGATAGGCAGTAGTGGGAGATAACAGTAAACCCTGGGTATTCTGTGCTGGGAGGGGGAAGGCAGGAAAGTGGAGTCCAACAGGAAAAAATCAGAGTTTTAAGGGCCTGGGTTTGGAAGAGTGAGTGGGAAGAGATGTTGTGCTGTGCAATTAGACACATTTGGTCTCAGAAATTGTCACCCGTGGCAGCTGTTGAGGTGATCCTTCCAGTAATGCTTCCTACTATAGACTCTGTCTGCCTAAATCTCATAGTCAGGGTCTACTCTGAGCAGTTCAGGCTGAACATGGAACCCCTGCTACTTCTCTGTTTCAGTGTGTGTGGGCACCGCAGCGAGCATCCTGGCTGTGGGCTTTTTCAGCACATAGTCAGGGCACCAACTGGCATCAGTACAACAGCTTCCACATCCCAGAGACATTGTCTGGTGCCTTATGTGAGGATAACTCCTTAGATTCTCCCCAGAACGTCAAAATGGTGCACACGTTTTTCATTAACTGATAGTTCTGGGATACTGCAGTTCCTTCCTAGACAAGTGAAAGCCTTCTATGAAGCCGTGTCTGGAGCCACACAACAATCTGACCGTTGTCTGCATTTACTTTATGGATTTCTGCATTAAGGTTCCTGTGTTTCAGCCGTGATACAGGGATGTTTTCCACCTAACGCTGGCACACTGTTCATCCTGGATACTATTGGTGATGGCTGTTTTCTTAGTAATTGCATCATAAAATTCCCCTCTCCCTCTGTGGACTTCCCTGTGACCTCCCCTCTGGCTGCAGAGATCAATCCCATTGCTGCCATGCCTACGTCTTGGCTCCCATGTGTGCGCTGAACTCTGACCAAAGTGCCTCTCTGCTTTTATTTCAATCTTCTCTCCACAAGCAATCACACCTACCTCACTTGGCCCTGGATGCTGATGCTTTCAAAGTGCTCCAGAGCACTGCCAAGAAGAATTGCAGCCAAACCTGCCACTGGGCCCATAGTAAGAGAAGGTTTTGGCATCATGAAGCTTCAGCGATGCTGTCTCTACCAGCTGCACCCTGCTGTGCTAGAAGTTGTCCCATTTTGAGCACATACTGTATTCTGCCTGACTTAGTTCCCTGGTAAAATCTCTGCCTAGATGCAGCTGTTGTGAGGAGAGCACATTTTCCAGCCAGAAAGCCTCAGAGGTTGCTGAAGATGTGTGGTGGGTTGTACATCTTGAGGGTGGCAAGGTTCAATATCCTGAAGGCATGACAAAAAATGAATTGCATGGGCTCCAGTCTAGGGCACGAGGATGATTGCCAGCAGTGCCCATGAGTAATGAGATGTGCAGAGCAGCTGCAGGGCAAGCCTGAGGACAAGCACCAGGTTAAACAAAGGGGAAGTGCAGTGCCCTGAGAGTGCCTGGGAACTGAAGCAGATCAGAGCCAGCATCACCAGGCTTGCTGAATGCAGGTGAGGAAGAGAGAGGTGTTTTGTAAGAGCAAAAGTGTCAGTGCTAATTCATATGTTCTCAAAATATCCTCTACCACTAAGCTAACCAGTCTGGTGGGCAACACGGCCTATTGCCTTCCCCTGCCATAGCTGTAAATGACTTGAAGCAATGAGCCAGCTTGAGTGCGATATTACATAAATGCATGGCAGGTTCAGGACTGTGAAGTGAAAATGACTACTGGGTGTGCTCAGTAAGGCTGTGTGTGGAGTATTTCTGGCTGTGCTCTCAAGACCCGTGTCTCTGGCACTGTGACATGGGAAGGAACAGCCACCTTTTGTGCAGAAGCTGCCAGAAGCTGATTTCCCTGGCTTTATTTTCTATCCTGTACCAGGACAATTCTAACCCCTGCTTTGAGGACACCTCAGCTTCTTTCCAGTAACAGCACAAGACTACAGAACTTTCCCCACAGAGTGAGTGATGGGCTGGGTGTCCTGAACTGAAATGATGTAAAAATGGTCAAATTGTCTCCTCCCATACCAGCTGTGGAATGATGTGGTAGACAGGGGAGAGGTGCTTTGCCAGGCATCATCGTCTAGGGTCAGGCTTCTCTCTGGACCTTGCCTTTCACTGCTACAAAAGAGAGAGATTTTTTTATCCAGGGTACGTGTGACTGTTGCTCCCTGGCCCTTCATGTTCTCCTCAGAGGAGAATCACAGAATCACAGAACCATTAAGGTTGGAAAAGACCACTAGGATCACCTAATCCAACCACCAACCCACCTTCACTGTGCCCACTAAACCTATCCCTCAGTGCCACCTCTCCACACTTCTTGAGCACTTCCAGGGACTGTGACTCCAACACCACCCTGGGCAGCCCATGCCAATATGTGTGTGTGTGTGCATATGGCTACCACATCTTTTTCAAATAGGAGGTACGACATGACTGCAATGACAGAGGAGTATGCCTGTGCACAGGCCAGGGTTTGGAAGAGTTTGTTCTCAAAACGCTTTGTGGGCTTGAGAGTATCAACAGAGAGTAACATTATGGCTTGTGTGGTTGTTTGGGCATCTAGTCCTTACACTGCTGGGTTTTTAGCCATTTATCTTTGGCAGTTGTCTACTTTGGGTACCAGCTAGCTGCCCTATGAGAAGCAGCATCTCAGCTCCTCACATCTTCATTGTCATCTTCTCAGATCACAAAGTTGAGGTGTGAGAGAGAGCTGTCTCTGTCAGCATGCTGCTCATCACACAGTTTGGGTAACAATGTCTGAGGCACGAAGAGAAGCCAGGACTTCACAGAGGTGGTTGTTCCTCCTGGCCAGCATCACTGATGCAACACCAGGCAGAAAGGAGGATGAGATCAGGTAAGAGGCTTGTGCTACTTCATTTCTCCTCGGAGCAAGGACGACCAAGTGGTGAGGGGGGTTATTCTTCCATGAGACACATGTCCAAAGCAGAAATGGTGGAAAGTATCTGGTGTGCTGTGAATTCACACCCAGGTACTTCTTAATGCTGCTGCGTGTGCCTGCATATAGCCTCCTCAAACCTGCCAACCTGAGCCCAAGCAGGCTGATGCACACCTTTTACAGCAGTAAGCTTCAGTCGTTCACTAAAAGCAAACTTGGTACTCTGTAAAGTATGACATTGTTCAAGCCTGCAGGAATTTACCATCATCCAGCCAGACACAAAAACAAACTCTAGGATAATTCAGTGTGCCCAGGGGAATTCATTGCAGTGCAAAATTTGAGCGAGCAGATTATGACTAGGAGGAGCCCAGCAGAACTCACTTTACTTTTATCTCGGGTTCCTAGCAATGAAAAGCTACTGAAACATGCTGAAACCATAAGCAGAGCAAAACTCTTGTTTTTCACATTTTGCTGTTGGAAACTGTCGCTGTGGGATAGCAAAACACCATGCATGTTGTTTACAACACAATTTCATATTTTTCTAAAGGGCTAAGGGAAGAAAATCACTCTCATCTTTCTGCATTCACTTAAGCTATCTGTGTTCTTTCATTTGTTTTAAATTAGAGGAGCCAGCGTCTAACAGATAAAGTCATCAGCCTCAGTTCTGTTGTGGCTTTATTCACTTTGTTAACAATGTTAACTTGTTTTAGAAAACCAACAGGGACTATTAGATGCGCAGCATTTTCCCTTAAAACCATCCCCTCCCACACACACACACAGAGTTTAAAAGAGTTCAAGATAATAAATATCCAATCTATTTAAAACTGGCCATGACAGAAAAGGTTTGAGTGCTCAAATGGTGGAGGGAAGTGAAATGACAACTTTTGTTACCGTAGCCCCTCTGCTGAAATAACAGCTCTGTGTTTGGCTCTCTGCTGTCTGCTGAGGGGTGATAAATCAGCCCCATTTTGTGCAATGTTTAGTTTAACTACTTAACTGACAGTTTGGGTGGAAGTAGCTGGTGATGAATCGACCACGGTGTTATCACTCTGTCCTTGCTTTATCACATCAGCAGCAGCTTGATCTGCTGATTGGTGAGGCTGTGCTGGAGTAGCACAGAGGTGTGAACGGCCGTCTCCAAAATTCAGCTGCTCCTCTTGTTTTTGTCTGACTGTCCACAGCTTCCCTCGGAAGGGACACGGTGTGACAGCTTCCTGCTGAGCCCTGCCATTGGACAGGTCTTCCTCTATAGATAAGGCTGGATCAAGGTAGCTTTCAGGCATTCAAGATCAGAAGGAAAAATAATACATTTATATCATAGGAATATATTAAACTCATTAGAACCCTCCCTCCTTCCAAGAGTGACATGCTCCACCCAAAGTTGCTGCTTTCTTATTTTGTCCACTCTGTCCAAAGAACTTTTACTTCACTTTGAGCTCATCAGAACACAGATACTCTGTAGGAACCAGGTACCTCTAAACCTGACTCCATGTGCTGCTACTTAAACTGACTGCTGCTCAGCTCTCTTTTCACTGAACAGACACAGGAGATGCTCTCTGGGACAGCAGGAGGCATCTAAAGGCCAGAAGGTCTCTAAACCTGTAAGCTGATTACTATTTATGGGGACTCTGAAAGTGGTTCTCCTCTCCTCTCCTCTCCTCTCCTCTCCTCTCCTCTCCTCTCCTCTCCTCTCCTCTCCTCTCCTCTCCTCTCCTCTCCTCTCCTCTCCTCTCCTCTCCTCTCCTCTCCTCTCCTCTCCTCTCCTCTCCTCTCCTCTCCTCTCCTCTCCTCTCCTCTCCTCTCCTCTCCTCTCCTCTCCTCTCCTCTCCTCTCCTCTCCTCTCCTCTCCTCTCCTCTCCTCTCCTCTCCTCTCCTCTCCTCTCCTCTCCCCCCCCACTGCTTTCCCACCACCTATTTTCCTCTTCTGGCTTTTAAATACTGAGATAGAAAATGGGCAGACAGTATCCATGGCAGCATGCACCCCCTTCCCACCCCCTCTCTACCTCCTCAAAAAAAAAAAAAAAAAAAAAAAAGGAACAAAGCAGTGGGAAGGTCGGATTGTATTTATGTCAGTATAGTGAGAATTTTCCAGTGACATGTTTGGTATTTTAATGGAGCAAAATTGTCACTGTAGCTTCCTGGAAGAAGTCTTATAAATTCCCTGGAAAGCTGCACACAGCTTTCAGATACAGGACTGTCTGTCAGTGCTGCTTTAAGGCAGCAGAAAATATTGGACTTTATTCTCTTTACGTGTTCTACAACCCCTGTGAACAAACATCAGTTTGCACGGTAGATGCTGGCTGATCAGAGTTAGACATGCTATGTAATGAGTGACTGCACTAGTTTTAAGGACTGTCAGAGACAGCTGTGAGCATGAGCAACACCTGGAGCTGTGGTCAGGCTCCAAATGCCTCACCTACCTGTACTGGGGAAAAAAACAACACAAAAAAGGCAGAAATCAAGCCATGGCAATTGCATCTAAGGAGCAAACATGCTCATTTACTTTAAACAAGCGATATTGACTGCCTGTGCAAATGGCAGTATATAAAAAAGAAAGTGGAGAGAGCACTGAATGTAACATATTTCCAGTGTGACTAAATTAATTATTAGCACCCTCCTTCATTTTTTCTCTGTTAAGAATGGCAAGATTTGATCCAGAAATCCGATCAGCAATAACATAACGCAGTGAGAAGTCAAAATGAAAGCAATGAGCTAAGAAACAAAGCCACAATTGCAGAGTGTTTTCAGCCCAGTCTTCTGCTGGGACACCCTCAGATGTTCATTTCAGAACTGCTTTCCCAGAAGAAAGCGGCAGCCAAATATTTAAACTCATTAGATATACTCAAATTCTTCAGCGCAGCACTGGGCTGTTTCGCATGCACCAGTCTCCAAACGGCTCCATGGGGATTCCATGTCCACACAAAGGTCATTTGCAGGATTAGACCAAAACATTACAAGAGAGGCGAGGAGAAACCGTCCAAGTTAATTTAATTCTCAAGGCGGTCCTTAAGCCCTCAGCAAAATACATAACAAACTCCGAGCACAGTAACGCAAAGCATTTTTCCCCCAGAAAATCTAAGGACGGGATTTTGTCTTTTTGGTACAGTTGGAGGGTGGACTATCAGGTTTCAGGGCTGTAGAGTTTCCTGAGTTATAGGCCACAAGCGCTATACAACTTCTATGAGGTTAATTAACCTTAATAGCTGGGTCTGGATAATATAAAAAAGAAACCCAGGAGGAAAAGGTTCCTCCTTGGTATGCTGTACTCCCGTCTGCTTTCCTCCGGACCTGCAGTACCAGCTGCAGGACCAACCTCTCCATTACCTCAGGTTGTGCCAGGACTTCTCTTTTGGAGACATCTTTACACTGTAGAGGAATCTTGATGAAAGCCAGAGAAAAAGCAAAGATTTGCACCAGTCGTCATTTGTCAAACTTCTCTGTTCACTAAGACTTTTTTGCTGTGCTGATAGCTTCTATGTTTATTTAATCTGCTTTCCTTTATTTATTGCTTTTCTTTTACAAAGAAACAGTTGCTACAGCATTGCCAGCACAATAATTTTCTTAAAATTTAGCATTGTGGCCTTTTGAAATGTGTGATACCTCCAAAGCACGGAAGAGTTAAAGAAAAATAAACAGATTATTGCAACTTCGAGCATTTCAAAACAGAGGTAAATAACAGCTGTGCACAGCTCAAGTCCCCTTCCAACAGTTCCTGCTGTAGCAAAGGGGACGAACTGAGTGGAAACTCTGCAGCAGTCATCTTTTGGCTTTTCCTCCTGCAAGATGTTCTGTGATTCCAGCTCAGAGGATTGCACTCTTGATAATGAACAAAAATTGTTTGTACAAGAACAAAGATGGGGGTAAAGAGTCACGTATGCTGCTTGTATTACTGATAAAGGATGGCCCGTGTGCCGTCCTCTGAACACAACTATCTCAGGCAGCTGCTCCTTTAGCTGCACCTGGAGCCACGAGGTTATTTCACAGCTGGCTGGACCGATGAACTCCTCCCTGACGTGTGAACACAGCTAAGCATGGCTTTACACAGTTCCTCAAAGCTAGAGAATGACAAACCGCTTTCTTTGCCCCTCTGACCTTTTCTGCTACTCTGTGCTCAAATTGGGCAGAGGGACAACAGGCCTGGCTGGAGGATATGCCTGCTGCAGGGAGCTGGGCACTGCTGGAGGAGGGGATCCAAGCATCCCATATGGAAGCACTGCTGGAGCACCTTAATACTGCCACATGTGGCACCCACTACAGAGCAGACCTGTAGATAGCTTGAGGCTGTGCTGGGGCTCCCATGCCACTCTTCAATAGCCATCAGGTCCAGCTAGTCGCTAGAAAGCTTGGTTCTTCTCAGACAAATGTCAGGGCTTTGTTCTTGTGGTCTGGTCTTTTGTAGGTTTTGCTCATTGTGTATTCCAAGTCTTTTCATCCTCTGCTCATGCAATTTCCATTGACTATGCATAGGATATGTGCAGAATCTACAAGTTTTCAGAGTATCGGCTGGAAATGTTTTAATTAAGTGGCTCTCACACTCCCTCTCTCCTTCTGGCTCTTAATGAACATGCTTGTTTTTGGTTGCAATTCAGAGCAGGAGCACCGCTGAAATATTGAAAATATTGATGGATCAGTACAGCGCATACTGGGTGCTCTCTTTCCAAAATTAAACGTCTCGTTCACCTTTAGTTCAGCGTGCTCTTAAAACCAAGAATGAGGTGTTCTTGTTGTGCACGAAGCTGTTCCAACGTGGCTCCAAGTGCAAGCAAATCCCTATGAATCTGGCTGCAGTGAGGCAAGCAGGGAGCCTAATAACACAGATTTCTAACACCCCGAGGCAAATAAAATGTTCTGCATGCCTAGTGCTCTCTGCTCCAAGTGCACGAGAGACCAAGGGCAGTATCCGTGACACCTGATTTCACCCACTTATAAATAATTCATGGCACTGAGCTCGTTTGCTGGGCTCTCAATAGTCAATGAAGACGCAGAAGCTGACGCATTCACACACTCATTTTAAGAGGAGTTGTATCAGCTTCATAGGGTCCTTGTTTCTCCTCACTGGCTGCTGGGAGAGCTTGGACTTCTGTAGCTGTAACGAGTTATTATTAGCCCATCTTCTTCCTGCCACCTTCATACTGGGGGAATTACAATAAAAGTAATGCTTTATCCCTGCATAAAAACAGCATCCTTCTGATGAGTAGCAGTGGACTGCTGTGCAACCCTGCTCTACGTATACAAGTACTAATTACTTCTATATTAAGAAATAAGCGTGACATGTTAACATTAAGGCTTTCATCCAAATGCGTAGGGGAAATTTTCTCCTCGTAGCATTGCTGTTAACTGAGCATTTTAAGTGAGACATTTCAATTACATTAATTAGGTGTTTCCTATTTCTTTGGCTTATCACTTCATAAATTGTAATGCTGGTCTGCAGCGTGAGAGTGACAGTGTGACTGTTCTACAGGATCGGTATTAGGGGAGCTTTGTTTTTAGTAAGGAAGGCTTTTCATTCTAAACAAAGCACCAGGGCTAGTATTTTGAAAGCTTCTGTAAAAGAAAATATTGATTTCCAGTTTAGTTTTATCCATCATGTTACAAAACTTAGCAGTCTGTCTGTCGCAGAGAATGCCAGGGATGGTTGTGACCGTGGAAACAATCTGCCTGATACACGTCATAGTTATTGATATTGAAATTGGACCCATTTGGTAGTAATAAAGAATTGAGCAGTGGTGTCCACTGGTGGAAGAAATAATTAGAAAATCCATTGCACAACCGACATACGCAAACCCAGAGAAAACTGAAGTATTGAGCAGTGATATAACTGACCTCTACAGAGGTGAGGAGTTTAGCATTGTACGCTGTGCCAAATGCATTAAAATTGAACTCAAATCTTGTCTTCACAGTATATACTCTCACAAGGGCTGTTTTTGTTGTTGTTGTTCATCAGAAATCTGTTAGGTATGACAGCACATTGGAAAGATTTGCAGTACAGATATTCTCTAAATTATTCTGTAGCCAGGAGTGGCTAACAGCTTATCTTGTTCACTACTGAACAAGGTGGTAACTGGAGTTCCATCCCTTCTGTATAACTGGAACTGAGAACCAAAGCCTTCCTACAAGAGATTGTTTTCCAGTGCTTGTGGCTGTAGGACAGCCTTTGGGTGTGACTTGAACACATACCAGTGCAGTTACTCTCCTGGTGCTGCCAGCAAAGTCCAAGAACTGCCACATTTATCACAGCCATGATGTTAATTTATGAAGTGCGTACAGCTCAGTGTTTTAACAGTATTTCTTCCATAGGGATGAGTGTACTGGAAGGTACACCAGATGTTGAAGGTGCTGTTGACTACAGATGTGATTTAAAGGTGAAGAAAAGATGTTGTGGAAAAGAAGTGCCAGTGGGGTCAAAGATGGATTTAGTTTTGTGCACACAGCAGAAACTATGATTCAGAGACCCATCTGAAACAGGCTTTTGGCAGTAAGAAAGGCTGGCTGGAGAAACCATCGTATTCCAATGGATGCTGAGGGAACTCAGTAAGGCTTCTGTGGATCATGTGGTATCAGGTCCTGCAAAGCTCTCCTAAGCCTTTGCATATCTCACTGTGGATCCTCTTTTATCAACTTGCTTTGGTGTCAAGAAATAGATTCCCACACATTCCTGAGAACCAAAATTACGGCTGCCCACTCACTCCATACTCATATTCTGCCATGACAGGGACTGCTGAGGTGGCCTGTGGCTCCTGAAAGTCTCCATGTGATGGTGGCATGAGGAATGAAGGCCTATCTGAAAGGGGTATTTATCATTATTTCAACAGTTATGTATACGAAATAATGAATATAGTATTGAATATGCTGTTTTCTTCCTGCTTAATTGTAAGAAAACCCTTTCATCTTTCTTTGAGATTGGCATCCAAATGCTACTGTGTCTCAGGACCTGCAAAACCCACTTCTGTTTTTGAAGTACACTTGCCATCTTGATTAGGATTTACAGGAGTATAGTCATGTCGAGGAAGTCACAGAATCACAGCAGGAGATGCTCCATGCACCTCATCATCTTTGTGGCCCTCCACTGGATTCTCTAGAAGCTTCCCGTCTTTCTTGAACTGAGGAGCCCAGATATGGACATGGCACTCCAGATGTGGTCTCAGCAGGGCAGAGTAGAGGGGGCAGAAAACAAAGTAGAGGAAAGTCAAGCAGACCAACACGTCATCTCACACATTTTTGTACTAGCCTCGGGGCCACCAGGCCTCATTACTGCTCTCACAAAACTGCTATGGTGTGGTCACCCCTAAAGACCCAAGGGTCTTTATGATACCAGTAGCACATTAGATGTTCCGTCCTCTGTTCTTTACAAACTTTGGAGCTTTTCATGATTTTCCATTTCTATGGAGAAATCCCTGCAAATATAGGAGCCAGTTTCTAGCCACGTGACTGGTCATACATATAGCCCATAATCAGTGAATTTGTATTCAATGAGCAACGTTTTCAATGTGTATTTCATCCACCGTGTAGCTGGATGGGAACATGCAGCTCCATCCTTATTTCAGTGTAAAAGCATGTAAGTGTTTAGCGCTGAACCAGAAGAATATCTTTTCCTGTTGTACCTCCAAAGTAGTTCTGTTAGGAAGATCTACTTCTAAACTAGCACATAGATGTCACTTAGAGACAGGTTGTAATGGGAAACATTGGGGTTTTGGCTAGATTAGTGCATTTAAATGGATCAATGATGAGATGCAGCTGTAGGGTGGAGGCTCTTTAAAAGCTGCGCTGCTCATTGCCAAATATAATGAAATACGAATGACTTCCAGCTAACTTATTGTTGATCTTTATATGAGGGAAATTTTGCAACATGAGCATTTGATACTGCAAAGCTACACCATGAAAAAATAAAAAAGATATACAGGAATTCTAAATATAAGACATAAAAGTCATGAGAGGAGGAAGCAAAAGCTGAAAATACAGGTAAGGTAAACATGAGCTGAATGGAGACAACCAAAAGTGAATGGGAAATCAGAAATGTTAGAACTCTCAGCAGATGAGATGAAAATAATGGAAGGATATAACAGTTAGAAGGAGTGATAAGGAAATTGTTAGTAAAAGAATTGCTGCAAGCATTCAGAATTACCGATATAAAGAAGAATCTCTAGGGAGTCAAGCATGAAGCTGTACAAATTCAAAGCTAAGAAAGTTGGCAAAAGACAACTTTTACCAACACAGATAAAATATTTTTTTGCTATGTTCTACTTTCAGTTCCTGATTTGGATTGCATTACTCATCTAAACTTACACATTCTGATATGGAAGGAAAGGAGACTCAAAATGATTCCGCTCAATCTTCTTGTTTCTCAGGTCATTTCATTTATCCCTCTGTATATCCACCACAGCCATGATCACTTTATTTGCTTTGTCTCTGATTGTAAGATGGGAAACTCTCAGGCATCTCATGGCAATCTAACAAGAGTTCAAAAACTAAATCCTTCTGCCAGCTGAGAGAGAACATTCTGCATGAAGTCGCTCAGCCGAAAACAACACAAAAAAAAGCCCCTGACCTGTTGTCCTCTCCTGCAAACTGTAGAAAATGGGAACAGCTCTAGAGATAACAGAAGTAGTTTTTATCAGACCCTTAAACTTGCAGAAAGCTATTTGCAAAATTTTAGTCGCAAGAAATCCTCAAAACGAGACCCCATTTGGGTTCAGCTTTTTTCAGTTCTTCACTCCAAAAATAATGCAATGCAGCAGGCTTCAGTTAGTAGGAAATACATCTGTGTGAAAAGGAAAAGAGAAACTGTGGACTAACCACTCCTAATTGGATAACCCGTAGGTTTACATAACAAAGGGTTTGAATAGTGTAAATGGACAAGAAGGTCATTTGTATCTTCTCAACTCCACTCATCACGTTCATTGCTTTTCCAAGTTCTTACACAACTATATAGAAGCTGTTTTGTTGTTGTAGTTGTTTCTTTCTTTTTTTTTTTTTTTTCCAAAAAGTTGGTGTAGATGGCTTAGGGACTGTTTTCTTGACCTGCTGTTCTTGACAACTGGAAACTTGAATAATATATGGATAATAATATACACCTGGGGCCAAATCCTACCTTCATTGACTGCACATGCATCTGGTCTGTCTTTCATGTGAACCATGACAGCAGACCTTGTTTCTAGCAAGCACCTCTAGAGAAGTTTGTGGGCTACGACAGCAAGGCTGTATAAAGTTTCACATTTTAAATCGCTTCAGCTCTGCCATCTAGGGGATCTCAGCCCAGCAGGGTGCATGGTAGAGGAAGTAGTGAGGAGTCAATGTGAAACAAATGAGATTTTTGGCAGAAAACCCTTATGATGGACCCAGCCATATCTGCAATGTGGGAAGGACCTGGGTTCATGGGAGTGTCCACTAGGACATCAGCAACCTCAAGCTGTAGCACTCACACAGCACAAAAAAATGATCAGAGTCACACCAGCATTTCAGCCTGACTGTGAGGAGGAGAACATGGCGCAGCTGCGGGGCTGGCAGCCTTCTGTGAACAGACCCTAAACAAGGCAGAATCTTTAATTTCAGCATAAGAGAAACTGAGACCAAAACAGCCTTTCAAAACCACCTAGTTCATCCCTATCCAGTTCCATCTGGGTTGTTCCCAGCCCTGTGTTTTTCAGTGATTTATCTGGTCTATTTTTAAATGACTCAAGAGATGGAGTTTCTACCACTTCCCATGGGAAATTGGTCCATGGTCTGATAGACACAGCCAGGATGTTTTCCTGATGTTCAGCCTTCAGTGGTTTTCCTTTGTTCGGTTTAATCTCATTACTCGCTGTAATTCCCCATTGGTCACTGCTGAACAGTCAGCCCCTCTCCTTTGTGCCTACACCTTCACAGTTGGATGCGGTTGTCTTTAGGAAAATCCAGTAGGCTTGATTCTATATTATTCACTTTTTCAAATGCAGAGACAAATAAAAAATACGAACAAGGGATGGGGTAAGTTACCCTTACAGGATGCTTTCAAGACTTAATCTACTTCTATTCAGCAAACCCAGCTGAGACCTGCTCAGGTCTTCTAAGGTACGATGACTGGTGACCCCACATCCCGCCACCTCCTTCCTACCTGTGTCAGAGCTATGGGAACACATTACACGAGGTGGGAGTAACAGATGTGGGAAAGCAAAACCAGTTATCTATAATAAGGGAGTATAGAAACCAAAGAGTTGCAGGAAAATGTGTTTAGTGGAGTGGTGTTAGGAAAAGATTACCAAAAATATCTCCGTGTGGGTGCTGCTTTAACTCGACTTAGGAAATACCAGACAGTAACACTGTAATTAATGCCAGAGAGACAAATCAACATTTTAGCTCAGAAAGAATATGGCAAATCTGGAGTAGAAAGACTGGTGAATCATAAGCATGGGGAAAGCTGTTGAAATGTTATTTGTGGTGAGATTCTTCAGGGGCCAAGTACAGAGAGGGAAGAAAAGGTGACTGAAAACAGCTATTTCTTGAATGTTCGGAAAATGCTGGAAAGAGAACGAAGATCCTGTAGTACTTTGTAAGAAAGTTTAAAGACAGAGAAGCTGAAATGGAACTGTGGAAGCGAAATGAAAGCACGAAGAGTAACCTGATCAAATCTCTTGAAAGCAGGAGACAGATCAGAGGAGGGAGCAGTAGTATTAGCTAGAAAGAAATCAATAGAGGCTTTTGTCAGGCCCTTAAGAGATAACTGGGCTTCCGGAAGCTTGAGTTGCAGTGCAGCATCAGTAGAACAGGCTGTTCCTTGTTAGCCTTAGTCATAAGAAAGCTGCTGAGAGAGATGAGATGAACTATTCCTCTCCTTCCCCCACAAGCTCTCATCTTTAAAATACCGGAGTTGTCGAAGTAACAGTTTAAAATTAAAATTAAAGATACATCTTACCTCCAGTTTTGAATTTTGTGGGAGTCGTGAGCTCGGGATGCTGGAGCAGAAGGGACAGAAGCCACATCAAGGTAGATAGAGGTCAGAAGTGAAGAAAGCACCACAAGCAATGATTGTAGATATGCTGCTCAAGGAGCAGATCACAGCAAGGAGAGAGCACCTGGGTGGGCAGCTGAGGTCAGGGGCAGGTAGGAGAGACTAAACTATCCTTGGGAAGCCTCGCTCCTTGCACCTGTAAACATGCATTTTTGTCTTTCACAGTGAATCCATCAAAGAGACAGCAACGGAACATTATATCACGGATAACAACCGTAATTTTGTAGTGCTGACTTTATCAAGAGCTGCTCAAACCGCATGTGCACGAGCTCCAGGTGCTTGCCACTTGAACACAGCTGAGAATGTAAAAACATTCAGATATTAGGTGGGACAAAAACCAGTTGTTATGGGCTGAGGCGTGTGTCTGTTCCCAGGAAACTGCATTGCATTCCTGCCTGTCTGGACTGCAGTGAGGTGCAAAAGAAGATACTCTGGCATATCTCTGTGACCTAAGTGTAAAGTTATTGTTGTTATGTGACGTGCTAGTGGTGGAAATTGGATGAACTTGTCTGGAGACAGCAGAACCTTCTTTCCACTCACTCAATTCAGATAACACCAATGACATAGACCCTGGCCAGAGACATCCAAATCAAGAGAGAAATTTTAAACCACACAAGATATTTAGATTTGAATTTTAGATGTTTAATTCAAATGTCCTCACTTGCTATAGATGACCTTTTGCAATGAATGTTTAAAAATTAGTTTTCTATGATTTCTTGGCTTTTTTTTTTCCTCATTTCTTTTTTTTTTTTTTAATTGCAGTCTGATTTTTCAGTGTGTTTTCCTTCTCCCTCTTTCCATATTTCTTATTTCTCTCTTTCTCTTCTGTCAATTTTTTTTCCTTCTTTTTTTCCTACTCTTTTATTAGTCTTTCCTTCCCACACCATCCACAGACAGGTGGGATTCCCCATAAGCTTGTGTTCCATTCTTTCTCACTCTCCAGATCGGTCTTTTAGTTCCTGGAAGGGAAGTGCACAAAGAGAAGAATGCAGGTGTGTGTTGGACCCAAGCTTATTTCTTAAATGTTTCCAAGACAGATTCCTCCGTTCAGTGGGTCACTAAATGGATTTGGCCATGTTGTATACTCACACCTTGACCACTGTCTGAATAACCAAGTCAAGAAGTTCCCTAGTCACTGTGTTCTCATTACTAAACTGCTGACAGCTATGGAAAAAACAAGAGTCATTATAGCCGCTATGGCCCATGACACTATGAACTATGTGGACAGATTTTAGGGTTTTAATATGGTACCATTACATATTTTGACTTTCTACAGCACAGGGCAACATGAAGTGCCTGGTGGCCTGGTCTGACTGGCCTACACGCCAGCTCTCAGGAATGAAGAAAGACTGGGCAATGGCAAGTTAGAGCTCGGGTTTAACTTTTGGAAAAGAAAATAGGTATGGAGTTCTGCTGGTAGGTAGAATGTAGGGGATTAGGAATTATCAGGGTACATAGTTTTTATGTCATCTGTAAAGTAACAGTACAAATATAAAAATATTGTGCAGGCCAAAATCTAGTGATCTGTGTTAATTCTGCATTTTGTACTGACTCCACCTAAGCCATTTGTCTAGATATTGTTGGCTGGGCGGTAGTGGCGTGGTATGCAGCTTCACTTAATTATCCATTTTCAAGATCAGCCTTCGGCTCAGAAAGATAAGAGAAAAGACGGAAAGCAAGAATCTGTGATTCACAAGATGTCACAATCTTTGGTTTCTTGACTGAAATTTCTGAAATGAGAACCACCTGCTCCTGGTAGTAATGAAGCATCTATGACTGGAAAGTCCAATGCCTATTTTAGTAAAGTCTAAATAGAGAAGAGGGAAAAATAAAGCTACAATTGCAAAGTTCTGCCAGAAGCTTCAGCAGTGGTCCTGGGAGATGGGAAAGGAAGTACAGCAGATCCTTCAGAGTCCGACAGTCTTACAGAAGACAGTTAATTCCAGCGAAATCAAGGCAAAACAGAATCATGAATGCAACAAAAGGCAAAGCAGGACAATAAAAGAAATGCAGCAAGGTAGACAGGAGGTGGTATGACAAAGAGGCAGCAAGCAGAGTACACTCGAGCTGCTGAGCAAGGAGGCAGGAAGGTGAACCACAGTGCAACTGCACGGTCCTACAATGAGATCATCACCTCAGGGTGTTGCCGTTAAATAGGACACTGCCATGTGCAGTGCCTACACTGGGTTTGAAAAGCCATTAGCACCAAGGTCCTACAGCAGCTTGCTCTCAGTTGTTGTGCTACTTTCCTCAACAATGTGAGAGTGAAGCTGACACGTATCTCTAATATCAGGGCTGTAACCTTTCAGTTTTTGAATCAAAATGTGAGGCTGAGTACTTGCCCACATCACATGTTTATGTCATGAAAGCCAGCTTAGAGATGTCTGCAAAGGGTCAGATTGTAACACTCTTATCTGAAGTAGTGCTTTACCCTTGGATGTCACCACACTCAGCCGTCCACTTCATTGGACGTACCTCCACTTTCTTTTCAAGAGCAACTTAAAAATATGAACAACGAAAGAAAGATGATGTCCAGAAAGAACAAGAGGACAGCACGTGACCCCAAGCAACACAGAAGATCTGGCTGGGAGGTGCTGAACACACACAGCTGCTACTTTCAATTGTAGTTGTAAAGGAACTGAAAGAAATCTGAATTAATGTCATGAGAGCTCAGAGGGAATGGCCTGGCACAAGCCCGGTCTGTGGTTAGTTTAATAATCTATCCGGCTCACCCCTGGTAAATCAGGGTCAGGAAACAATGAGAGGGCCGGGGACTGTTTGAGCTGTTGTTTGCTGACTGCCTGTTTAAAGGAATGTTGGAGGAATGTGCCAAGAATCTGGCCTGGTCAGGGAAAACGTTCTCATTTTTGAAAGACTGACAGACCTTTACAGCAAAACAGACGAGAGCCAACGTGTCAGCGAAGAGCGCCGAAGCCAGCAGAGCTTCCCGAAGCTTCTCCAGCTACTAGAAATATTAGAACCAGCAGGAGAAGAGTCAGGCAGGCCAGGCCTGTGGCACCTGGGCACAGCCCACTGTTGGTGCTGCGGCTCAGGGAGCTGCTGGCAGCAAACCTGGTGCTGCTGAGGCACCTGCACACTGAGCGCTGAGCGGCCTGTGCCTGCATTGCCGCCTGCTTCCACGTCACCACTCACACCTGGGCCAGAGTGGAGATGAGGCCCCGTGTCTGTTTAACGCTATGGGCTCACAGAACGAGGGAGATTCTTCTAGAGCCAGCTGTTCTCGCTGTAGGGTTGACTTACTGCACCCTAAAACGTCACCAGAGTGAGAAAGATTAACCTCCTGGTGGCTGAAATAACTCAGTGTTCTGATGGGAGCATTGCAGCTCACTGTCCGAGATGCACAGGGAAAGAAAAAGTGAGTGAATGTGCTATGGAAAGCATAAAGGAAGGCAAAAATAAATTTGGTTTGGGTGAGCAGTCCAGGTGCTGCCTTTGTAATGTACTGCTTTGTAATGTACTGAGCCTCTAAAAGGAGAAAGCCAAAGTAGTGGGTTCCCTTAGCTGCTGTTTCGCGTCAATAAAGCTGAGCTGAAGAAAGAGACGGTGCAGGGATCCTGTGAGTGACTGAAAAAAGCTGAATGCAGGAGAATCATAGAATCAGAGAGTGGTTTGGGTTGGAAGGGACCTCAAGAATCATCAAGTTCCAAACCCCCTGCCACAGGCAGGGCTGCCAGCTGCTAGATCAGTCCTAGTAGATCAGTGCTAGAAGTCCTAGAGCAGGCTGCCCAGGGCCCCATCCAACCTGCCCTTAAACACCTCCAGGGACAGAGCATCCACAGCCTCTCTGGGCAGCCTGTGCCAGCACCTCACCACTCTCTCAGGAGTTTTGGTAGAGCTCTGGAAAACAGTGAGAAGATAGGAAAGAGAAAAATACATTTTAGCTGAAACTTCATTAAAAACAGGAATAAAAATACTGGGTTTTATTCTAGGCCATTTTTCTATGTCCGTATTTCTCTTAACAATTATACATAATTAAGAACATTTTGCCTTTCATGAAACAGTTAACACACAGGAAAACAGGAATGCCTAATTGTGTATCTTAAAGCTAACTTTTAAAGTGAGTTTATTGTGATTATTTTTATTTAACTCAGAACAGTCAAGGAAAATTCGCAGGACTTGTTTTCAGCTTAGATGAGCCTACAGACAGAATGTCAGACTGTAAGCGTTTGCAGTGAGTCACTTGAAGACTTCTGAAAATATGATGGAGGGGTTTTTTGCAAGGCGTGTTGGCCCAAAGACACAAATTCTTCTACCATAATTTCTAAGTTTGCAGCTCCTTATCTGTTGGTTATTAGCTACGTTACAGATAAATACAATACTGGAACTACAGGATGCTGCATTTTCTGCAACACCATCCAAGGGAGTGAAAGCAGCAGCTCCTTTCACCAGCAGTGAGAGGACATTGGCCAGGCCCTGCTGCCCTCATGCTTAAGTGCCTCAGTGCTGTAATTTTGGCAAAACCTAAACATGGAAATTACCTACATACCTGATTTTCAAAATCCTTCACACTCACCTAATTATCTCCACTGGAGCCACAGGCTGGCATAGGCTGTAGTCAGGAGGTTTGGGCCTGTAAAGCAGCCCACAAGCAGCACCGGGCCTCATGGGGCACATTTAGAGAAGAGGCTGAGAGTGAGCAGGAGCAGCCAAGGACGAGAAGAGCTGGTGCTGGCAAGAAGCTCAGTGGAGGCAGCACTGGCACTCGTGGCAGCACAGCTTCTCAGGGGAAGGGCAGGGATGCTTCAAGAAGTTGACTCAATGACTTTCTTTTAAATTTAGAGCATATTCTCAGTGAAAAGCTAACTCCTACGTCTTTACAGTTTTAAACTGTGATCCCATCTGCTCTAAAGTTGAGCGCTGAGCTGGGAAAATACCAGGAGACCTCAGCAAGAGGCTGGGGATGAGGCTGGTGGTGGGGCTGCCATCTTCTCTCTGCCACCATGTGCTCCAGAGGTGATTCTGAGGAGTGGCGGCCAGCTGAGCATTTGATGAACTTGACTGAGAATCAAATGACTGCATTTCCATCCTATCTGGTAATGTATTAAATTCAAATGAAAATTTAAATTCTTGGAGTTAGCAACAATACCTGCATTCCTATCTTTAGACCGATGCCATTATACTGGCAGGCCAAAGGAATGACATTCACGTGGAAAACTGTTATATTTGCATACTATTTTCATACATGCACCTGTACTACACTAACTAAAAACTAATCCAAGAACTTACTAAGACTTACTAGGGTGTAACCTGGGGAGTGTGAGCACTTGTGTTCAGTCTGTGTGTCTCTGCAGGAACAGGGCCCACACTGAAGTTATTTTGCTATCCAAATGCACAGGACGTGCGCTCCTTGTTCTTGAGGAGCATAAACACAATTTTCACAACCTATTTTTACATTATGAAACACTTTTGTCCTCCTGCGTAAAACAATTTAAATGTCTCATGCTGAGGCTGAGACAGCATAAACACAGTTTGAGGAATGGAAAATAACATCAGCAACGCTGCGCCTGTCCGAAGAATTCAGATCATCCTGAGGCAGTGCCATGACGTACCTTGACTTCCTTCTTCCCTTTTGCACAGGAAATGTGTTCTTGTAGTTGACTCTTTTTCTATAAATAAGTGGAACATAGTCAGGAAAACACTCGCTAGCTTTGGACTCCACTTTGTGACCTATGTGGGGACAATATCAAAATATTTTGATGCATATTTTGGCTAGGCTGCTGCAAGATATGGTGGAGGCCTGAAAGAATCAACTGCATGCCAGACCCTCCTCTATTCTTGGCTGAATACTGGAGCTAGAAATACCACAGCGAAGCGGGATGTTGGTTGTGCAAATTTGCTTGGCCACGGGCAGATTCCTCTCTGGCTCACAGGCAGCTGTAGCCAGGATGCTGCCTGGCCCTAGGAAAACACAGAAGGGCTTGGCAAAGCTGGTGATACATGGGGCTCTCCCTGTGCCTTGCAAACCACTTAGCTTCTCCATTTTTATATTTTTGGACAAAAATCAGAAGTCTTTCTCCCCCCAAATTATCTCCTTCTTTTCTTAAATATGATCTTTTCTTAGATAAGATCATGGAAGATCTGTAACTGCCTGCTGGTGGTGTTTCAGCTGTTCTTGGGGTGTGTTTTCTCTAAGGGTGGAAAACTCATCCACATTTGTGGCACATTCCAATACTGCGTTCACCAGTCCATCCTTTGCCTTACTCCCAGCACCTGCTGAGCTTGTAAACTGGTTTCTCCCCTACATAGACTAGGAGAAAATGTGAGAGATGGAAATAAGGAAGATGTAAGGAATAGGGTAAAGCCTGAGATGGAAAAAGACTTTGAAGCCTTGGAAAGCACTGTGAGTAACACTGGGATCTAGTCAGATGAACTAACATAGGTGCGTAATTTGTTTGATTAAAGGCAAAGAGAGATTCAGATTGACTTTACATAGCTGACTCTGTTTCATACACAGCTTAGGCAAAACAGTATTTGGAAGCTTAAATTGGCTGTTTGTAGTTAAAAGCTTGAAAGCAGTTAATAGCATCCTGTTATTATGTGCAATGCCTTCAGGAGGGGGATAAACAATTTTGGTTTATTACGGTTTTCTTTCCTATATGGCACAAATGGGCCCAGGATCAATCTGTCTCTCAGCAGAAACCTTCCACGTCCATACTCACTCAGCAGGCCATATTTAACCGATTTCGGTATCCTTCCTGTACACTCAGTAGTGGACTCATTCCAATTAATGTTCTACAGTTAAAGCTTGCAAGGACACCTCATTTTTAACCTGACTCTGCTACTGCTGAATGCACCTCTGTCTCTGGCCTGCCTTTGGTGCCATGAAAGCTGTCTGCTTTTTGTCTCTCTGTGTGACTGTTTAGGCTGAGCTACATCTTCCAAAAGTCAAATTTTGAGCACTCTCACCTCATTCCAAATTTTCTAAGAAAAAGCAGAAGCACTACTCCAATAATCTTCACGAAAACACAAACAAATAAATCAATTAAATACTCGTATAACTCAGAAAGACAAAGAGATATTGATTCCCAAATCAAAGAATGACACAACTGTACTTGCCTCCCCTTTTCATTCTGGTACCTCCTGTTTTCATCCCAGGCTGCCTGTTTTCCCATTCTATCCAGACTGGGTAATAGATGTATTTTCAAAGGAACATAACCACTGAAGGATGCAGGTAGGCACCTAACCAAACAAATGAAATCCCATAATTTCTTGGATACTTAAGTACTTTCAAAAATCCAGCCCTGAACATCACAGAACCAGGACTTATCTTTTCTGGAAAAAAAAAACCAACAGTCTGTGAGAGACATTAAAAACAATGAGACTGACAAGGATTTGGTTATGAGACAACAGGATGAAGGAAAGAATACCATGAGGAAAAAAGTATACCTGATCAAACTAGAGAAAAGCAATCTGATGAAAAAAGGTGAATACTTATAACAATTTAGGAAAACAAAATAACTGAAAAAGAACATTTCAGGATAACACTGATTTCTTCCATTGCTTCCGTAACATCTTTGATAAATTCTGATGTTTTTCTACGCAATTCCAATAGCTGTAAAGGTGTAGCACTGACCTTCCAGCAAGTGATGTCCCTTGTCAAGCCTTATGACTTAACAGTGCTGGCAAATGCGGGAAGCTTTACTAATAGTAGCACCAGTGGGTTTTGCAGCAAGTGTAGCCATGATTTAATCTAATGAAATGCTGTGTCATGATTAGAAATGAAATTTTCTTGTCATTATCAGAGGTCCAATCATGCAGGTCTAAGAGAGGACTGGATCACAATAATACGAGTCACTTTTGTCTCTTTCTGCTATGGAAAAAGAAGGGAAAACTGTCAGGACACTCCCGAAGCAAACTAAAGGTCAGTCTTTGAATGGTATCCAAACCTTTTTCTCCCTCAGTATTACAAATAAATTGCTGTACTGCAGACTCCAGCTGTTTGCCAGTAGTTCACTCCTCTGTGCAGCAGCAGAAGGAACAAAGCATGACAGCAAAGTACTGCACTAATTGAGTTGAAGTTTTCGACAACTTGGAATTTGTGTCGTGTTCCAAAAGAACCCATGGTAACAGCAAAAAGTGCAGGTGTGGATATGTGTGCTCATGTGAGAAGACAAAGGAACCAACCAGTGGTTTCTGGGCAGAAAGAAGAATGGTGTCAGCCCATAATTCCTGGCAGAGGCATTTGCAAATTTCTCTCTCCAGTCTAAGGAGGAAAATACATTAAAATACCCTTCACAGTATGCTTAGACATTACATTCGTCTCAGCTCCTATAGGTAGGCAATCAGAATTTCTGGAAAACATTTGAAAAGGTAAAAGAAGGAAAAGACATTCCTAAATCGATGGCTTTACAAAGGGAAAGCAGACTTCTATCGCTCACTGTGAGACTGTACTTTTGAGATTCTCATCTTATTTTTAACTGAAACTGAAAACTGAAGTGTTCCAGGTAGCTGGAATTGCAGGCTTCTTGCGTATCTAGTCTGACTACAACAGAGGTTTTCCGTGCTGTTTTATCTGGATACAGTGAAAATGCAAACATATGGAGAGAAGCTGATTAGGTCTTCTTCAGTTTAAAGAAATACTAAAATTTAAAATTTCAGTATTTTTATTCCAATAAATGTTATTCTCACTACAGAGCAGTAGAGGTGATTCGTGTCATAAGCACATCTCCAAGTTAAGCATTTTAATGTGCACAAAGAGTGATGATTTGACTCCTTTCCAGGTCAGAAGGTTTTCTGAATACCACATACATGTTTCTGTTTGTTTGTTTTAGCAAACACCTGAATATCACATAGAAATGTAATTACAAAAAAAAAAACCTTCTAAGATTAACACAGTATGTTCAGGAAATACATCGCTAATAGTAAGCAATCAAAAAAGTTCAACTACAAATACCAGCATGCAGCAGCATGCTTGGAAAAAAAAATAATTACATACATACCACTCAGGTTATTTAAAATTCCTTTACTTTCAGATGTTTTGGAACTGGACCACATACAAACATGACTGCATTGAATGAAATCTAAAAGCTGAAGACTGCTAAACATTTACGTAGCTTTAAACCAAATAACTGCCCATGTTAATTTGTATTCAGTGGGCAGGGAAAGGATGCTGGTGTTAGATAGAGAACACGAGAAGAAAAACTGAGATAAAAATGGATGCCTGCCAAATACATGAACACAGTGTCCAGAAAAATAACTGATTGTAAAGAACATCCTCTCTTCTTCAGCAACAGATGTTACTGAACTGATTTAAAAAAAAATACATTGCTTTGTGGGTCATAGGGTGCAACTGCAACTGAAAAAATGTTTAGTGGCCTTTCAGTTCAGGAACCCTGTGACACACGGAATCAACACTATTATTAAGCCATGAAACAGCCATGAGAAAAAGTAAGTTGTTTTTATTTTAAAACTATCTGAACAGAATGGAGAAACTAAACTGAACATTAATGAGACATATGTGCATAATGGCCCATTGCCTGGACGTGCTTTGATCTGTAAGGGTACAAGATTCAAATATGATATTAGAAGTATAAAACACCTCTTATTCACAGTATAATTGCACATGTAAATTCACTACTGAAATTCATATAGTGCTTTATCACCGTGTTTAAAATAAGATGGCAGAAGAACATAAATTTAACTCGAATAAACATTCCAGTTTCTTCTTATCTTTTCTATAATTAAGTTCTTTTTTTGTTGGTACGTAGATTTTACCAACCCAAATCTTCCAATGAAACAACTTTGACAAAGTCTGAATGAAGTGCATCTACAGCACTCCATATTTTCACACTAATTTCATGCCAATTCACCTGTTACATCCTTTTGTTGCTGTTGGCTGATTGTAGCAGCAAGGGGAATTGGACTGCATCTTTTTAAGACGAGAAGATAAAAGGACACAATCTCAGAGATCTCCTGCATTAGGCTTAAGCATGTCTGCCTGCACCACGTGCCAGTGCTACTGAACCCATGGAAAACAGAAACATTAAATAAAACTTTCATACTCTCATAAAAGGAAAAAAGATGAAACTCCTTTCAACACCTTTCACCAGAGGTGTGGGCGTGCTTTCCTCTCTAAAGCAGTACGTTATTCTATGAAGGAATGCTTTTCAACAGAAATCTTTAAAAATATAGGCTAAAAGAGTAAAGAAAAAAGGGCTAAAACATTAACTTAGCAATCACAGTAATTCTTTGATCTCACTACATGTCATTAACACCATGGATTTTATCCAAATACAAGTAGACTATGAGTGACAGGATACATACATAAGGTACATTTAGATTAACAATTAAATGCATATTTTGGAAGAGCTTTTATGGGATATGCAAAATATGCTCAAGCAGGACAATAAACAACTGTGAAGAGTTCTTACAGTATCTGTGTTAGCTTAAAGGAAACCTAATCTGATAAGAACATACCTCTTGCAGTTCAGAGTAAAGGTGCTGGTACAGAGCTACTTACATTTGCTTCCCTCAGGAAGTTATTCAGAACAGCTGTATGCAGCATAGAACTAAATTTTTCAACTAAATACGGCATGTAAACTAACAGACTTCTTCCAACATGATGTACAAGGGAAAGAAGGAATCTCTAGAGTCTACTGCATTCACAGGTTAACTCATTGCCTGTGTTCGCCTGCGCATTTTTTCCTTTCTGACACTAGCTTTCAGCACTGTCAGATCTGTATTCCTTAAAGAAGACATATGGTTACAGAAAGTCTCAACTCAGACATGCCATGAGAATCAAATTGGCACTAAATTATTGTTTAACATTAAACTTTTGTGCTTTATGAGGTTTAATTAAGAAAATATACACAGAACGCTATGCTAATTTTTTCACTTGCTCGTGTACTGCAGAAGTCAAAGGATACTACACAGAAATGGAAGGCTGCCTGGTGTTGTTTTCTCTTGGTTAAAATTCAGCACATTTAACTGATAAGATCTATGCCCACATCACATACGAAAAGCAAGACCTCTTCCAAGCTCAGATCAACAGTGTCTTGCAAAGGTCCATTTTGTACCAGCATTCTAATTCAGTGCATTCTGAGTTAGAACTTCTGTTTGGAAGAGGCAATATGGACTATCAGAAGTCATACAACTTCAGCTGAAACTTCTGAATTGTGGAGCTAAATCAAAATGATGTTTTCAGTTTGGTAGCAGCGTATCCAGCCAAGACCACATGGATGCTGAAGTTCCTAAAATTCTCTATAATAAACTTAATGCACATAATGACATTTCTGAACAATTCTTTGCAACACATTGTGAACACAGTGTGAAGTACATTAATTGTAATGGATGGAATGATGGATTGCACAAAGAAGATGCATTCACACTGAGTTGAGACAAATTATTAGTAAAAAGGAATCATACCATAATTTTAGTACTTAAAACATAACAACTTTCAATGTCTACTTGAGATTTTAGATAGGAAACTCACTGCTGTATATATTCATCAGTACCTCTATAGAGTAAATTCCTTATTACACTGAGTTCACAGAAACAGAAGTGAGTTGAGCTTCTCTTCTGGGAGATGCTTGAAGGAGTGCAGTCAAATTTCTGCTTCTCTGAGCTTACAAATCTTCCGATGAGGGTGTAACTGCTTCAGACTCTGTATTTTGCTTTTCCACGATCGTTGATAACACATATGTGCTGAAAAAAATTCAACACTGATTACAACAGCATAGTTAATTACTTTATTAATCATTAATGTATTGTTCAGAAATAATTCTGTCTGGCCAACCCAGTAATCTTGCTATTACCCCTTCCTCTCCAGAGACCTGAAATTGAATTCTGATTTCACTTTCTACCTCCAGCAAGTCCTGGCACTTGCAATTCCCAGCATCCAGCTTCACCCCTGGGAGTACCACAGAAAACAATGACAGGGCTGGTAAAGCTTGCATCGTTATCTAAGAAAAGGGACAAGCAACTTAGCAGTAAAATGCCCAAGCTGTCTGAAGTAGCTGTATTTCAGCTTTTACTGCTGTCTCTGCATTTACTGGGAGTGGTGGAACCGTTTTAGGCTCACAGAAGATAGAAGCATGGCAGAAGTGAAAACTTCTGCTCTTAGTGGCTAAGAGGTGGGAAGGAACCATCCACAGTGCTGAGCAGCCACTCCTCTGGATTATCTGAGGTTTTGCAAGGAGTTCTGCACTCACTGGAGGGATCCAGCCATGGTGTAAGACCTCAGGAATGAGGTAAATTACAGTCTCCAAGACCCTGTAAAACAGTGATTTATTTTTTTTTTTAAAGAAACTTACGTTCAGGTCTCTGAAGTACTCGTTGTAGTCTAAGGCATAACCTACCACAAATAAATCTGGAATTTCAAATCCATAATCTGTATTAAGATAAAGAACAAACACCATCAGTACAAGGTAGGTGGCTACTATATAACCCTTAAATTCATTGGTTTCCTGACCAGAAAACTATGGATAGCTCAAGTCAGTTCAGGTTATGTTACTTTTGACTCAGACACCAAGGTCAGCAAGTAGCCCATTACGCTCACAGACTGTTTGTGGCAGGCGTGTGAACAGTCAGTGGAGAGCAGGAGAGTGGTAGCAGTGGTACAACAGACACATTGTGTAGGGAAACCAAAATCAGAGCAGAAAATTTTTTCTCTCCAGAAGAGGCAGCTCCATTGGTATATGTATGTGATGACAACTGTCCAGAAGCACATAAATGACAAAAACTATAACTTTAATTCAGAAGTTGCTCACAGAACTACTCAGAGGGTTATGGATTTTCTTCTAAGGGCAGGCAAAACTATTATGTATATCATCCTACCAAAACGTGTCACATGCTTCTTAAATTAAAGCCCAATCTTATGAAGACTCATGCCCATGCCTAACCAAGTAACTGCATGCAGTGTGGCTGAATCATACAATTCACACACTTCAAACTAATCTTAGGCATGTATCTTTATGAGTGTGAAGTTCTGTGCAGTATCAGCACTATAGAAAATGAGTTAGACTCTCCAAATTGTCCATTATGTAACCAGAGAAGAACATAACCTCGTGGATTCTTTTTTCCTTCCCTTCCCTTCCCTTCCCTTCCCTTCCCTTCCCTTCCCTTCCCTTCCCTTCCCTTCCCTTCCCTTCCCTTCCCTTCCCTTCCCTTCCCTTCCCTTCCCTTCCCTTCCCTTCCCTTCCCTTCCCTTCCCTTCCCTTCCCTTCCCTTCCCTTCCCTTCCCTTCCCTTCCCTTCCCTTCCCCTTTTCCTTTTCCTTTTCCTTTTCCTTTCCTTTGCATATAATTTTTTACAGCATAAAAATTACAGGTATTCAATATTATATTTTTATTCACTTGTTACAAACTATGGGAAATAAAGACACCTTGGAATCACAGATTCAAGTATGTGATGAAATGACATAGCACTGTTAGTGATTTAAAGGGTGACCTCCAATACTTTATAAAATTTATCACAGTAAAAGTAAACAAGAAAGTGGAAAAGACCTGTTTCGTTTTACAAATTATTTCATAAAGGCATTAAACTATCCTTCACAGAGTAATTTTATTGTATCTTTTATACATGTAACCTTTGTTAATCCAGTAAAATAGATACCTTAATTGACTGGATTAAATTAAAAGTAAAATATATTACTGTGCAAAAATATCTGGGTCACAGTTCAGATTACTGGGCTAAAACCACAGGGCCACGCCCAACATTGACTGGCTTTCCTTTAGGATGCCTCCCTGTCTCCAGCATCCCAAACCAATATCCTTCATGCTACCTCCTGGTACTCACCTGCCTACTCTCCTTCCCTGCTCTCCTCCCCAGCTCAGCTGTGACCAGAGCCTTCTTCAGTAGCAATATTGGCTGATATCTTCTAGATGGATCTATCCTTTTTAGAATGTAGCCACATACCTGATATTACATCATTTTTTCTATGAAGTCTAAAATGGCAGTAGCTTGGTAGAGCTTCATTTAGGGCTCTGACTAAGCATAGTACAGGTACCAAAATTGCAGAGAGAAGTGGTGCTGGTATGAGAAAGCTTAAAAAGCCCAATTTATCTTTTGCTTTTTTTTTGGGGGGGGGGGGGTGGGGGGGTGGGGGAGGTGATTATTATGTTATTGTTTACCCTTTAAGCAATAATACTTCTCAAAAATATTTTTTTAAATGTTACTGTGTTATAACTATACACAACTTTCAAATAATGAGGTCACTAAGAAAAAGCTTTTGTGTTCAGGTGGATTCCAGCAGTTCCTCTAAAGAGATGTTAATGAAGAAGGAAAAGGAAGAAAAGGACTTTCTCTTCCACCTATCTTGTCAGAGACAGGAGAGAAAGCAATCACCTTTCATGGGTAACACTTAACCCCTTCATAACTTCCTTATGAAATTAGTACTCTGCAGAAAACATCAGACAAATAAGGCTGGGCTTAAAACACAATTACACAAATCCTTCCGTTGCATCCCATACTCCCACTGCCAACTGATACCTTACAACACTTCTAGCAGTCCACCTAATGATAGAATAACAGTAACTTCTTGTACTGGGATGTAAAGAATTTCACAACAACACTTACAGTCTGGTCTATACCCATCAGGCCAAGATGTTCTTTTCACCAACAAACTGTAAAGAACAAAATAAAAGGTCTAAATATTCATCAGAATAAAAAACTGTTTTCTCTGTCAAAAAAAAAAAAAAGAAAAGAAAAGAAAAGAAAAGAAAAGAAAAGAAAAGAAAAGAAAAGAAAAGAAAAGAAAAGAAAAGAAAAGAAAAGAAAAGAAAAGAAAAGAAAAGAAAAGAAAAGAAAAGAAAAGAAAAGAAAGAAAGAAAAAAGAAAAAAAAAAAAAAACCCACAGCTCCCGAGCCATATGAATCACTGTTTGTTATCTTTCTGCTACTTCTTTGCCAACAATCTAATGGCAGGGAAGAGATCGCTGTGTTTCTCTTCAAAGTCCATGAATGAGTCCATGAAAAGCCAGTCTTGAAATGGCTGAAGGGGAACGAATGGGGCTGAATGTCACTGCAGAACAATACAATGGCATTTCCTCTCCTGTCCTCCACCCTCCCATTGGTGACTCAGGCAGCTTCTCTGCAGAGCTCCCCATGCCATACGGCAGCACAGCTTTAAAGCAGGATCGTGGAGCAGGAATTCCACTGAGAAATATGTTGGGCTGGACTAATTAATTACTAAGTTTTGTGATCATTTTACTCACCTTGCCACTTTAATCATTTTTGGATTATATTTTTCTATATGATTAAGCAGAACCTTCATTGTCCTTCCAGTTCCAACAATATCCTTGCAAAACATGAAAAACACAGTAAGTTAAGACAAAAGAAAGCTGAAAAGATGAAATCTGGACAATGACTGAGCAGTTCCACATTTTGTAGAAATTATACTATTATACACTCTTTGAAGCAATCACTTTCTACTCATGAAATAAAGAACGAAAGGACTTCTCATTTCCTCCTGAAAATAAGTGTGCTTTTAGTACTTGGGATCTCACAAGGGACTTGGGATGACTTAATTGGGCAATGCAAGTATACAGGGATCAGAACTTTCAAATTATGAACAAGACTACCGTATGGCAACACCTTTCCATCTCAGAGCTAGATCTGCTCTATTTGTCGTTTTCTTAGCCCTCTACAAATGAGTATTTTCCACATCTGCTGTGCTCAACCTAATCTCAATGAGATCAGTACATACCTGGCTACACAACTGAACATGCATGGGGAGCAGCTGTTGATCCTGAACTCACCGGGTGTGTATTTTTCATTAGCAGAATCTTACCTTTGCTCCCCAGCTATCTACAAACATAAACGGAATTTGCTGCAGACATTGTTCAAGTTTGTTACAGCAGTTAGCATTGACAAGGATGGGGCTTGTAGCAGTTACTCGGGTAACCATCCATCTCTGCGGCTGATGAGTTTTTTCCCCTTTGCTATAGAAAGACATTCCAGCATCTATTCATTTTCTTCATTACACCATCCAGCCTACTTCTCACACAAGCAGATTGGGCCTGAAATGCCAGTCAGATCTTGACATGCTCTTGAAGCATCCCAGTCAATTTTATGACACAGAATCACCTACATTATTAATTAAGAAAGATTTTGCAGCACCAGTGAAGTGACATGTTCTTTTCCTCTAGAACTGAATGCTGTTGCTCTACATCAGCAACATATCTATGATGCACCTCCCCAGGGGACGCTCCAGGGTACAGTGCTAATGAACAGGAGCCATGGGGACTTGAGAGAATGACTGACATTCCCATGCAGCGTGTGAACAACCTTAACGTTGTAAAGCATATGTAGGGCTGTGCTACCATTTCAAAGCCATGCAATGGGGAAATTCAGGGCACAATTGCAATTGATTTGTTGTCTTCCAAGGCACAGGACAACCTGCAGAACGGGAGATCAGGAAGCCCTGAAAACAACAAATCAAGTGACACAGAAACACAAGCTCCTGGCTATCACAAGGCAGAGTCCAAATTAGAGTGCTGGCAATCTAGTTTGATCTCTTTGCAGTTGCAAAAAGACTGACAGGTTATTAAGTAAAACACCTCCCTCTTCGCCACTTCCCAGTCAAAGAATCTAAATACAGACACATTTTAGACACTGAACACACAATAAAGACTTTACTAGGTGACATTCTCCAAGTACAATATGACAGAAACAGCCAGCTTACCTCAACAATTAAAACATTCTGGAAAAAGAAAAGAAAAACAGTTACACAGTATTCACAAACTAAGTGAAAGAAATGTTTGAAAAAGTGATAGGCTCATGTGCATATGTACAGCTGGGTGGGACACAGCTTGCTCTTTCATTTCTGTGCCCTGAATAAGAGCCAGCCATTTCTGATCATAGCCAGGGACTGTGACTTTATTCAACTTTGTCTGGACTATCTCCCTTTGTATGAGAATGGATACAGCTCTGGAAAACACAGCCAGGTGGAAGAAATACAAATGGGATGAACTCCACTTCCTTGCAGTGTGTCCAGCAGTGTACTACAGCGTAACCAATAGTTTACTAAAATGTACCTAATGTTAATATTAGACTGCAGCAATGGTATTCTTACTCTAAAACTCTTCCTCTCCCCACACCCCCAGAAATCTCACAGTGAAGGATTACAAGGCAAGTCCTATGTCCCACTCTCAGACTGCAAAGCACTACTTCAACTACTACTGCCCAAATCAGTAGTGTTACTGGAAGAGAAGTGGTCCAAAAGATGTCAAGCCTTATGGCAGTGTGATCACACAGGCTCAGCTTTTTGCTGAAATGGCTCATAACTGTCCCAGGAATCACAGTATATAAGGCGACGTCTGTTCTCCTATTAAAAGCAATAATAAGAAATAAGAACCTACTTATTAGAGGACATTATCATATGCATGTTCAAAGGGATAGTGCCCTCTCTTACAGTTTTGCATTAAGACCAGCTTTCTGAGATGGAACTTAGAATAGAAAAAGCAATATCTATCTATCCATGTATTCATCTTACACGTATATGACCACTGCACATCCTGCAAAACCTTGAGATAAATAGTTTCATATCCATGCAGTTGTTCACCAGACAAGCCTACATTCCCTTTCTAGCAAGCTTGTTGGCTTTGCTACATACATAACATGGAGACTATCTAACTTTCCTTTCAATCACACAGTCCCAAAGCTGAGAGCTCTGAGAAAGACTCAAACACCATGGAGATGGAGCTTGTGCAGGGTCTGTATTTATAAACAGAGTGGCTTTGACAGTCTCATTAATAGGTGTATATATATATATATATTTATCTGTAAAATAGAACTGATTAGTACAGATCATCCACACACACACACACACATATATGTCCAGGTTGCAGTCCCTCCTAATAATTACAGTGCTTGGCAGGGAACTGTGGCATGCTTCATGCACACAATCACTGCAGAAATGTGTTTCCACACACCGTATAATCCCTAGATGCTTCTGAAATGGCAAAACATTTGGTAAAGGTGTGGAGGGAACTCCCAGCAGTAGTTCAGTCAGTGGCAGCAGTGGAGGTATCACTCAAGAAAGCCACTAATTTAAACTGAGCTCTGATGAAATGTATGTTAATCTCAGAGAGTGGCTCCTTTTTGGTGTTTCCAAAACAGGTTTCACTGGTCGTTATCCTGCTTGGCACTCCTGACTTTCAACCTCCCAGCTGCTGACAAAAACAACTCTGGGGCTGAAAGACCTAAACCTGTGGAGGTAAAAATTCAAAGGCCTCTCAATAATGCAAGTCCAAAGATGTCCTACCTCTGAAAACTTCTTCCTTCAAAAAAGAATGGAAATATAGAAATCCTCTAGATAAAATGAAGGGACCAAACCCATGTTTGGGAGAAACTTATGGTAGGCTTAGAGGGACACGCATTCTTAATGGAAGACATTTGGATCTGAAAACGTTTGGCTCTCATCTGGTTTCCTGGCTGAATTTAGAGAAAACACTTCCACAGACTAGCTCAGGACACTTGGGTCTGAGGCGTGAGCAGATCAGTTGATTCCATCAGTGGATACTTGAAGACTATTTGCGGGAGTATTGGTTTAACCATCACCCAGAGAACTTGCACAGCAGCTGCCATATTTATGGCAGCACACATAGCTGCCATATTTATAATATGATTAATCTATATATTTATGATATTCAGAGAGAGCAGAAGAGTGGACAGGTATACAGAGATATAGGATAGAACTTGGCCAGAACTAAAGATGAAAATGAGCAAACAGTCTGGGATGACTGGAACTGACATAGAATCTTAGAATTATTTGAGTTGGAAGGGACTTTTAAAAGGCCATCTGGTCCAACTCCCCTGCAATGAACAGTTACACCTACACTAGATCAGGTGCTCAGAGCCCCATCCAGCCTGACCTTGCATGTCTCCAGGGACGGGGCTTCCACCACCTCTCTGGGCAACATGTGCCAGTGCTCCACTACCCTTACTGTGAAAAACATTTTTCTTATATCTTGTAGAAGAGGTTCACCTGATAATGTCAGCCTGACATTCTGAATTACTCTGCCAGTTTACTATGTCTCTTGGTCTGTTGACAAGAACTTTGCACCCAAAGGAAAAGCACAAATCTTCTAGTGACAAGACCGATCCAGCAGGTATGGCAAGAGACGTGAAACAACAAATCTAGCATGACAGAGACTGCATTAGCAGTCTGTCCAGGGTTCTGCAGAGGCTGATTCCTCTCCAGTCGATGAGTAGGGCAGTGTAGGGGCTTCACCAATCAGGGCCCAACTCTACAGTGTCCCAGCAAGATAAACAGGACAGCCCTGAGGCAGACTCAACAAACAGTCTAGATTATTAGGCAAGTTCATGGCAAGGAGGCAGGTCTGAGGCTAAGCTCAGATGTTAGTCCACAGGTCAGGATCAAGTCCAGTGAGAGTAACCAGGGCTAAACACAACCTGCTGATTGCCAGATCAGTTCACAGTGATGAGACAGATCCAAGGTTAAGCTGGAAAGTCAGTCTGTGAGTCAGGGTCCCGAGTGACACGGTTTGTCAGTAAGGCACAGGAATGGCTGGAGCTGAATATCAGTACTCATACAGTACAGATCGGTCATGGATTGAAAACCCAGGGTTGAGCATAACTGGGATTACCATGTTCACAGGTGTGGGTAGGGGCCCTGGCTGAGACTGGTCAGGATCACTAAGAACTATTAAGAACACTCAGGGGACTAACAGACTGAGAGAAAAGCATAGTCCTGTGATGTTTCCTCTATAGACAAAGATGTTTTGGTTTTTTTTCCCACAGTAGCTAGCTTCAGTTATCCTATCATGAACAGCAACATAGATACTCTTGCTTACTTGCAAGCAGAAATCATAAGTGAAGGGAAAGCAGCCTCTCTGGCCATGGAACTGGGATTAAACCAACAGGGAGGAACAGACATTGCTAATTAACTAATGAGAAGAAATAATCACAGGTATTAATAGAAAGCAGGGCTGAGGAGATCTTGAAAGATCATCAAGATCTCTTCTGGCCCAGAGAATCAACTTAAGCTATCCCTCACAGATAATCTGATTTTCCTGTTCTTCAACATGATGAGGATTTCAGATTTGGGATTATCAGGTAATATGTCTCAGTGCCTCAATATCTAAGAGCAAAAATACAGTTAGAAAACTGCTCTTGCTATTTGGCCTGAACTTGTTTTGCTATGGACACAGAAAAAAAAAAAAAAAATTTCTTTCTTCCACATTTGAAGATGTATAAATTTCCTGTTTCCTCTTCTTCAGATTAAACGGTTCTTATTTATTTGTTTCCTCACAAGCTGCATTTTCTACATTCGTGAGCATTCTTTTGTTCTCCTCTAGAACCCATCCAGCTGGTCAGAATTCTTCTCCAGCTGTGGTGCCCCAAGCCAGAGAGAAGCCTTTCCCAGTCTCAAGAAAACAAAAGAGCCACACTGATAGCTTTTAAATTATCCTACTTTCTATAAATTCCATACAGTGGTTACAACTTCTGTAAAGCTATGCTGCTGTCTCATGTTCAATTTGTGATCCACCTATCATCTCCAGCACAGAACTGTTGCTTAGTCAGTCCTTCTCCACTTGCACTTATGCAAAAGATTCTGTATACACATGGTAGTATTCATCTGTCATTCTTTGCATCGAATTCTTAAAATAATTTAAGATCATAATCCTATATTGTAGTATTTTTCCAGGCAGTATCATTAGCATTAAATGCTAATTTCATCTTTTAAATAATGAATTAAATATTGTAGTTATTGAAGAACACGTTTTAATGCACCCAGTGTGACAATGAAGCATAATGGTTTCTTGAGAACATCTTTCCAACCAGGTATACATCCACCTGAAAGAAATTTAATTTAGTCCACATTTCCCTATCACAAATGACTCATAAGAAGGAAGGAAAATGAATGTGGAATCAGACATGCCTGAAGGGTTTGTCTGGCCACTACACTAATAGCCACCTGCATAAGACTTCAACAGAGGGGTAAGATCTCGTACCGATTAATTACCTTGAGAAGCAATGATACTGGTGGACTCTGAAATTCTCTAACCAGTGTTCTGTTATTCTTACCACTTCCTCCTCAGATTCAGTGAGTCCAAGAGTTGTAAATTACATACACTGAGAGATTTGTTTCTTTGAAAGTCCCTTTAATCAGGTAGCTGTCTAGCTAAGGAAACACAGATATTCTGGTTTGTATTATGCATGCTCTCATTATTGCCAAAACATGAATGAGTATTTTCTATGCTTTGGAGACACCCTTTACGTAAGAACTTTGTAGTGGATAAGCCACTATAAAATATTTAGATATGAAAACACATATTAGTAAGCAGGCATCCTGATGGTTGAGAACGATAACACTAACCCCTGTTTTGATTAGGCAGGCTTACTGTGACTAAAGTCATCGTATTTAACTTCTGCTTGTGACTAAGAGCATTCAAAGTAGTTTGCCAACCTCCAGCACCAGAAATCATCTCCATGAGAATAGCATGATGAGCTGGGACATAGACTGTATTGCTGCCCGTCCTCTACCTTTCTCCTACTGAAGTGGGCAACTGCTTGGAGGGCTCCAGGAAAGGGATGGCATTGCAAAGAAGCAGAGAAACAAACTCCTAAGTGTTTTGACACACAGTATCTGAGAGCAGGTAGTAGTGATATATAACTACAGTTGGTTGAAACAGATTTGCTTGTTCTTGAGCAGATGGATAGGAGAAGATAAAAGAAGAATGCAGTGGATAAAACTGATTAGTACACTAGTAGTAATGTCACCAGCATCCTAAATGCAAAACTGGCTGCATCCAGCATCCCTTGGGAAAGGTAACAGATACGAGCAAGTCTTTATTCATCCTCACCATGAAATCCACCCATGAGCTGGGGAATATGAGTCTGGTAGAATTCATCAGCTTGTGATGTTACTGCAGCAACTGACAGCTGGACACATGATGTGACAATACAGGATGCCAAAGAAAAGGTCTTTATCCAAGCATATGTAAATGTTTGAGGCTCCTATACCACAGAGATCAAGACTGTTTTGTCCTTTCAGATACAGCTGTGGTGGCTGCAGAGGAGGAAACCACATGAAAAGTAATCCGGCCTTCTGGCATGCATTTGATATTTTCTATCTATTTTTGGAGCTTGAAGAACAGGAAACAGGAATATTTACTGACACAGTGACTAGGCTGAAGATGGCTTAATTTCTGAGCCATTCTCACCAATCCAAGCTATGGAAGAATGTCCATAAATCTAATAATGCTTCCAACGTATCTTACAGTGAGACAAAGAGAATGGTCAATTTCTAAAATATATCCTGGAAATACTTCTCATAGTCCGAATAAAGAAGGGGCAGTGGCTCAACTCAAAGAGACCGAAACACCTTTCCACTGAGTCGTTACCAAAGTATAGCAGCTTTCATTGCTGATAGATCAGAGGAATGGTTGGGAGCTGACAAGTATGGGTGACTGTGATTTGTCCTGTGATCACAGCTTCTTATACCAGGTAGCAGGCTGGTGCAATATGTGCCCTAACTGTGTTTTATAAATGCAAGAGAGAGAGGGTTTCTGCAAAGCATAAAATTTTCTACTTTTGAGTGACCAGGTTGCACACGATTTCTGACTCTGCATATGGATATTTGCACTGAGCAGAAATAATATTCACGATGGGAACTGAATTTACACAAAGATAAACATTTGCTCCTGTATCCTTCTTTAGATGGTAGTAGAAATTGGCTGTCACAAAACACAAAAAGTTTTTGATAATATTACTGTTATATATAATGAAGAAGCAATCATTTCTACTTCCTGTATTCATAGGAATTTCTTGTCTCAAAAAGACATAACTTCACTTCTATTATAAACTGCCACGCATTTGTGAATTTAAAAATTAAAATGGAAATCTGCAAAAATTGAGAAACAGTTTTCTGTAGTCTACTGCCTTTCAATGCCACATGAGCTAATGCACAGCTAGAAAGTAGGCTGGTATTATAACACACGTAAGGAAAATCCTGACCTGTGATAAGCTGAAAAATACTCCAGCCCTGAGTCAATACATTTCTATTGTTTACCTTCCCACAGGTCAATAACAAATGGAACAATGTCAGCTAACAAGACCAAGCAGAGTAATGAGATCATGTATAAATCCTGCCTGACAGTAATAAGTTCAATAGAAACAACTTTTTTTTTTTTTTCCCTGGAAAATAATAACTTCTTTTTCCCCAGATTTTGACTTTATGTTTCACTTAAAAGCTAAATTTCAAAGGTGGAAAAAAATCCTATGCTTTGAAATAATTAGTGAATAAGTGTTTGAGGGAAAATTTCTCTTTGTATTCATATCAAATATAATTTTTTCATAAATGAAAATGCAGTTATAAATTTAAAAAGAGGGAACATTTCCTGAAAAGCAGAAACTCTACTGAAATAATCAAGTAAACAACAATACTTAAAGCAATACTACAGCTAACAGGACAAACACAGTCCTTGCAAGTATAGCAATGAAATCAGGCGGGTACACAAACAAGTTCTATTCTCCTTCAATGTCTCAGTATAAAATCAATAGAATACCATGTATATGCATTTTAAAAACTAAAAGCTGTTAAAAAAACAAAAAGAACTGAAAACTGAGAAAAGTAAAATTACTTCAAACCTGGCAAAAAAAACACCTTACAGTGAGGCAGTGTTTGTAGCAGGAAGTAATAGCTTTTATTTAATTAACAGCCCAGTTCCCAGCGGGAGAACATTTTTCACATAGGAACTTTGACCTCTCAGCCCACAACCTCAAAGAGACCACAAAATACCTTCAACAGCTGAGCCTGGGAACAAAAATTCACAACTGCTGTATGCAGGAGAAATCACGGACTCGATGAAATATGGAGTTTATGGCACATTATAATCTTCCACCGCAGCTGACCTCCAACTCATTTATCAATGTTCCACAGCTGATAATTTGCTCTTATTTTAGCTCAGAGGAATTCTTAACATTTTTATCTGCCTCTTTGGTCATAGGGCAGGTGATCGTGTAGGGCAATGACCCTTTTCTCCCAAACTGTCTAACTTGTTACCACGTTAGGTTAAAATTAATTATTACTGCTAATCTGTACTTAGCTTGAAGTTTGTTGATTCTACTCAGACCAACAGAAGGATCCGCGTACTTGAAATGTTTTTCTTTCAACTTTAACCACTGGTCTAATGTGAATTTCCAGTTGTTAATTCTACCTTAAATCCTTGCCACTTCTTCACAACAGGCTCCCAGTGGATTACTTTATCTAAAAGAAGCTTAAGGAATGAGTGGACGATGGGCAAACATGCAACACGTGGCAATATAAATTTGATAACGGTAGGCAGCTCAATTTAGTAAGCAAAAGGATAAAAAAGGCAACAGTCAGCAAAAATGTGGTCAGCAAAAAGCTGACCAAATTCAGATGGGAAAATCAGGTTCACGTTTCAGCAGTGACGACAGTTAACTGTTGGTAAAACACTCCTGAAGTGTGGGGGCTTCTCCGCCAAGTTGTTAAAGCTGGACTTCAAAATAGTTGGTAGCTCCAAAGAGAAACTGTAGCCACATTGAAGAAATTGATGGGTGGGACCCTTCAATCTAAATTATCCAGTGCTTCAAACAAGAGCATAACAGTACTTCTGGATCTTTAGAGGAAAACAAAAATAAAGAAAAAGAAAAAAGAAAAATAATATAGCCAGATTTGTGGAACTTTAAGGCAGTAATTCAAAAGGGCTGCTATAACTTTTGTAAAGCCCACAGAAGGTAACCAGGTAGCAAGCCTAAAAGAAGGAATGACAACTTTTTCACACACATCTTAAATATGAAACTCTTCAGTGCAGGATCCCGTAGGACTGTTAGAGACATACCTGGAATTACTAAGAGATTAGACAGATGGGAATAGCAGTTCTGGCACTGGATCTACTCAGAATGATAGCCCGGATGTAACTTTGATTTAGAAAGTCTATGTACCAGCTGTGTTTCACATATCCTTTCCTGGTAAGATTCCAGTTAAGTGCTGCTGAAGATGCAACACAAGCCCAGACAGACCTTTCATCTTATATACTATGGTAGTAATAGTCTTATGAGCACTACAATCTATGACAAACAGAGAAAGTTATGTGCAAAATAAGAGAAGAGATGAGAGACATAAGAGAGAAACTGCACTATACTCCAGGAACATATTCTCATATGACAAATGGGGCAGAGAAATGGTGGACAATGGATATATGTATTTAGATGAGATGTATAGAAAGGAAGTTTAGCAATTTGCTAAGACATATCCTGCTAAAAGGAAGTGCGGACTACTGAATAGTGGACACCATCCTCTAAGTGAAACCTGGTTGTAATACGATCGGTTCTTTTAGAAGAGCATTACAATAGTGATGAAATGCTTAAACTAATGCAATGAAGCACACAGAGAATAAAGCATATTGGTCTTCATTATTTCTCTTAATCTATTATCTTCTAATCTTCACCAAAACTGCCCAAACCACCAGCTGTCAACATGATGTGTTTAGCATGAATAAGGGAAACAGTCTTCCAAAAATAATATAAAGGTTGATCCATGCTACAGACAGCTGGAACATTAATGGATTCCATAATTATATCATACTAACTAGGTTGCTAGGTTTTTTTTTTTTTAATTAGAAGTTCTTGGTAACCTAACAAATAAGAAGAATTAATTTTGTTCACATTCTCTGTTATATACAAATAGTGATAATTAAATAATTATATTGATATAATTTTGAAAATAAATATAGTACCCCAACTCAATGAATATGTACTTCTAAAATTGTAAGTTTGTGATTTTGTCTAACGTGCCTCATTTGCATGGAGACAAGTTGAAATGGTATAGGGATTTTTAAAGGTTAGGGGACATATTACATGTGGAATGAGATGCAGGATAACTTCTGCCAGTGGAGACTTTGGACTATGTAACCAGCTCCAAAACTCATGGGATTAATTCTCTGTGTTCTCCATAATTCCCACAGTTCTGGATATCAGATTAAAATTAAATTCCATTTCTCTTCAACAAAGACACAAACCTGAAGCAATTTACAGTACATTAAGAAAAAGACCCCACACATACAAATAAAGGAAGTAAATGGTAATGATAATTCACAACATTGGTCCAGCTGCATCTACTAAAATTTCTATCTGTCTTAAAATTTATTTTGTTTAAATGCCACAAATACTTCTAATGTTAAGAATCATTACTGTATTATAAAGTTTGATTACTGTATTAATACTAAATATTATTATATTACTAGTTTTTTTTATCCAATCTACATAAATTTTCATTACCATTTCTCTTTGAAACAGTACCTCCAGTTTTCGGTGCAGCTACAAATTACCCCCCGTTTTCAAAATGTATTCATCTTTACAAACATTCATGATAGCTTTTACCCAAATGAACATTTTAACTATAGAGCAATTGAAAGCTAAGCATCTACCTAACTACGAAATTAGCTACTGAGAAATTTTATGTTCATCACTTCCAACATTAAAGGAGATGTATTGAAATTACATTTTTTCTGCATAGAAATGAATAGGTACAAAGCATTAGAGTCTTAAGCTGTATCAGGACTCATTTCCCAAGTATTTTCATTGATAATTCATACCACTGACATCTCAATTTTTGTCTCTGTGACCTTCTTCACATAAGAATTTCAAATTGTGGATTACTTCTTTTCAGGTAGTTTGGGTCTCTGTGCCTCTCCTCCTTCTCTGTCTGAATATCTCTCTTTTTCATTATTTGAATTGTTATACATTTTTTCTGGGCTTTTATATTTTCAAAACAATAGCATATTCTATAGAGGTACAGAGGAGAGATTCTTCCCTCCAAAGAGCTTTTATCCTTAACAGCTTCCTTTTAATTTTCATTAAAGAAAAATTTAGCTTTCTTTAAGCTTTCTCAGAACAAAAGCATTGTTACAGAATAGCGGAAATGTTCATAATTATACTTAATATTTTTTTTTCCCACACAAAGACATGATTTAGCTTTTCACTAAGAGTATTGGGTAGCCATGCTTCAAGATATTATTACTTAATGAAGAACAATTCAAGATCTGAATCTCAGAATCTTTTCTGTAGTTTTCAGAACTGTTAAAACTTATTTATGGTCTCGAGTCTTTCAAAAAGTTAATGGGACTTCCAGGCACTCTCAGAAACACTTTCCACAATTATTAAGTGAATATGATTTAACCTGGCATATTAATTTTTCAATATAATTATAATTTTCTATAATAAGTATTCCAAGAAGTCAGAAGCATTTAGCTGACTTAGAAGCAGGAAAGTTGAATTCCACCTGTAAGTCTTCCACTAATTCATCCAGTGACTTTGAAGCCAGCAGTTTGAAAAGCCAGAAGCTAAACTAAGGTACTAAAACACACTTCAGGGAAAGATTTACACTGACTGTAGGAGGCTCTGAATCAGTTCACAAATGATTGATTAGCAAAACGTGCTAAATACTTCCACTAATTGCTTAAGTCAACAACAGATGGAGGAATTGGCATCATATTCCACACCGGTGGACATAAGGCTACTCCTTCATATATCCAACTTTAGACGTACAAGTCCGAGCATTTGAGCTAAAGCCTTGCTCAGTTCTGCAATCAGAAAAACAAGTCTTAAGGAAACTCCATCTTCATGTCTTACAGTGAAAAAGCGATTTAGTTGTTCACCCATCAGCAGAGACAACCACACATACAACCTCTGTACATGCCCTTTCAGCATGTCAGACCATGTCCTGTTTCATCCCATCCCAGTCTCCTTTCCTGCCTCTCTGCACCCAGCTTCCAACACAGGACTTCAACCCTGATCAGCAACCACTGTGGTTCCCAAATCAGCACATCCACACTTACCCAGGATCCCGGTCTCTTTACCCAACACAATCCTAAATATTACTGCTTTTTGGCCTTCTCACCAAGTTCCTTCTAGCCTCCCAATAGCCCCATCTTACATCCCTGCTCCAAACCTGGGAGCAGGGGGCAGTGCCAACAAGAAAAGGTCACCAGGATTTTTAATATAAGGAAACACTGCTTCATTTTTGGCAAGAGTGGAACTATTTGGGCTAAACTTTTCCTTCTCTCTCACACGTATATGCACACTCATAAAAACACAAAAGTCCCAAGACAGAAAGTAATATTTTGCCCCAGAGAATTCAAATTATGCTAGAAAGACTGTATCTGGAAAAGATATAAATATCTGAAACCAGGACCTGTTTCACCAGGGTCTCATTAAGAAAATTTGGCATTTGAAGATGAGAAAGAGAGGCTGGCCTAGAAGATAAGAAAGGGCTTGAACTGCCCGGGAAGGAGAAATTATAGGCGCACTGACAGTTCTCCTGTGAAGTAGAGAAACATATGCAAAACCATCACAGAAGAACAGGTTACTCCAGCAACTGGATATTAGAGAGCAGCAAATGTATTACTATTTCACAAGAACGTTATGAATGCTTTCATGAAAATTTGCAAAAAACGCCCACCCATCAGAACGTAGAAGTGTAAACTGAGGACATGCTTACCACTGAGATATTTGGAGAATACTAGCATTTTTTACTGAAGTTCTAGCTGCATCCAAACCTATTTAATATTAATGAAATATTCAACATTTACTTTTTCTGTTCTTTTTTGTGTGCTACAGTACAACAAAGCAAATGAGATAGCTAGTGCTAGCTACGTTTGAGTGCTTTGAAGAAAATGATGTTCTTTAGGGCCAACTAATACGAAAGTAACTGCATGTACAGTACGAATAACAGAACTAGTATTATGTTGCTTTAATGCATAAGTAAAGAATCCATTTCTGACCATTTTCCACACAGACCATTTGCCTAATGAAATCAGCCTTCCTTCCTCTTCAAAGCACTGCTTTGTATTATCACGGTTGGATGAAAATAGCCTTTTCACTGGCTCAAACCACTCCATTTCATTACCACAGTGTTCAATCATAGCGCAAAGCAAATTCAGTCATACAGACCACCTGATGCTGAAATAAAAAAATCCCACTTGATTAGCTGAGTGAAAGGTTCCACTGCTGCACTTTGTACAGCAGTCAAAATTATCTTAAACCCCTCACATGTCGAATTTGACAGGGATACTCAAACTGCACTTTGCTTGCATGCACCCTCCAAGGGTAGTAAATCCAAGACTCGGAACACAAATAAGCCCTGGGAGGCATTCCAGCACAAATTTTGCCCACAGTATCAGTGATGGTTTATGTGCAACTATTTGGCAAATCCCTACACTATTGGGATGAAGGGGCCACTTCTGACCTTTTGAGGCATCTGCAGCCTGAAAGCAATGGCATTACAGCAATTCAGGGGAGATGAATATATTTCTTTGATTGCAGTATTAGTATCTGTCTCGAAACTGACAATTCATGTGCAAAATTACACAGCTTTTCTCAACCGCTTATAGTGGATGTATTTACTTCCTGAATTTTAAAATTAACAAACCTTTCCAGTCAGCTTTGAAAGATCATCTTCTCCCATTATCTGCATATCTTGCATAGACTGATCGTTCTGAAAGAAAAAAAAACAAAACTTTGAAATTGGATGTAACTGTACAAAATAGAAGCATACAAATATTAACATTTTTTGGATCTTTCATGGTCTTGGATACTAAATATTGCATGCTTGGGTACTCAAATAATTATTAGCACTGATGTATGACAGGAAGACATTAATTCCTGTGGCTTCTACCATCTCCTGGTTGTATTAACACTAAGATCTAGCTTCAGGATTTACTGAACTAGAAAATAGTGCATCTTTCTTTTCTTTTCTTTTCTTTTCTTTTCTTTTCTTTTCTTTTCTTTTCTTTTCTTTTCTTTTCTTTTCTTTTCTTTTCTTTTCTTTTCTTTTCTTTTCTTTTTTTAAATAAGTGATGTTCCTTTGCTTGCTCTTTCTTAGCATGAGAAGTGTAACATATTTGTCCCTTCCAAAACAAGAAAGCAGGCACATCTCAACATTTGACAAAACACCTGCAAGTACAGTCTTTTTTCAGAACAGTTTTTATAAACCCAGCCGAACGTACCTTAGTCTGTCACTCACACTCAGCTATTTGAGAAGAAATTCATTCAGGTTTTTTTCCTGGAAAATGTTTTGCAATTATCATTTTCTATAAAGAAAAGTTACAGCGTAGATGTGTACGGCCATACAGTTTCAAGAGTTCATTTCTTCTTTTTCCACTAACGTAAACATAAAATCCTTGAGGTCCATTCAGTCAACCAAAATACTGCCCATCGGTCAGACTGAACTTATCCCAGCAGAATTGTATGCTTTGGTTTTCCTACTAGGAAAGGTATTTACAAAAAAAAAAAAAACAACCTTCCGTAAAACTTTTTCTTTAGATAAATTTGTTTTACAGACATTTGCAACTGAAGTCAGTTCTGATGGAAAATTCTCAGACTAGCTCTGGTTTAAACTCATTAACAGCAGCACGCAGTGTAAAGGAGGTAGCAAATCTAAAAATACGTAGTCACAGCTAGTCTGTTTGCAGTCTGTATGGAGTTCCTACAGAAAGCAACAGCAAAACGAGGTATAATTAATGTGGGTTTTTTGAGAAATTGGTGCATGTGTTACCCTAATCTCCCTACCCACAAGGAGATACGGCTAGTCCAGTTTTATTAATAGCTGCAGTACCACAGCATGACCCTGCAGCGCACTAATAACCAATAACCATTAACCATTGTGAGCAACTGCTGAAAATGCAACTTCAGAATACAATTTTTTCATAAATAAGCCCAAAGCTCTGAGGTCAAATATTTTTCAAAAATAAGCAGTGAGACAGCAGCAGCAGCGCTGAGGTAGGCGAGGATTTCCTGGTGGACTGCGGGGTTTGCAGCGGGGTGGCACAGTTCAGCTGCACACCTCTGCACTTCTCCTGTGCAGGTGGGAGCTGCACCTGCTGGTACTCCCAGCCCAGGCAGAACCCCAGGGCTTTTAAAGGTGCCTCAGCAGCCACTTGGTCACCAGCAATGCTACAACTGCAGCAGCCATGCATGGTCTCAACAGCCTTCCTGGGTAAGTGTAAGCAACACTTGCAGTATGGCCCAGAGGGGAATTTCTCCAGGTCTGCATACTGCAGACCCACCAGAAGCATTCACTTTTGCTCTGATTCCACTCCCGTAAAAAAATCCTGTACCACAGCTTTGCACATCCATGGCAATCATTGCCTTAGAAAACAGAATGTAGCCCTGCCTTCACTTTTTCTGCAGCAGATCTAGGAGCTCTAGATGTTTTTCATGCTGCTCTGATTCGTTTCCTGGGAAACAGAGCTAGAGCTGTAATGAGAGTTACATCCATATGTCTTCTAATATAAATTTCAACATTTCTCTTATTTTTGCAAAGAATAACAGAAAAAAAAATACCAAAGCAAGCAACTGATTCCTCAGAAGATTATTTTAAAACTAAATAACAAGTAGAGGTAGGGAACATTTAAGCCTTAAAAGCATAGGCCTTTTGTTGTAGAGCAGGCCAGGTCATTCTTCAAAAGCCAGGGACATATTCAGGTCAAGAGTAGTATTAGACTATAAAAAGCAGATTCTAATATCTATCACGGAGTGTGTAACCAAGGCAGTGACAAAATATTTTTTTCATTTCCAAATGAGAAAGGTTGGAATTTCAGTAACCAGCAGCACACAGCAGTGGAAAGGGGCAGTTTGCCCTTAGTTGCCAGCTGAAAAAGAAAGGAAGAAAAGAAAAAAAAGAAAAAGAAAAAAAAGAGAGAGACCAGTGAGGTACAGCAATTAATGAATTTGTTTATTTTTAATTAAAAAATAAATAAATCTCTTTCAGCAGTCTTCACAGCAACACTGTTTCCTCTGCATTTGGTATTTCTGGCTTCAGCTGAAAGGAAGATGCTTAAATAGCAACTTTATTGCCGGCAAGTTGTTAAGCAAACACAAAAGCCATTGAGAGCCAGGGGATCAGAGCATCCCCTAGTCTGGGTGTTTGCACACTGGTGGCTGTGGCACAACTGCACACCATTAGGAAAATCCTTGTGTTCTGACTGGAGAATGATTGCTGTCAGAGGACAGGGCAGTGACACTGTGCCTAAACATCATAAGAAATACATCTCAGAATGCTCCATAGAAGATGCTTTCAAGAAACATGGAATAACGTCTAGCAACACACAGTAGTGATTCTATTAGAAAAAAAATGTTTCATTGACTTTAATGCTATTTAGAACCATCTCTAAATTTATCAGTTAATTCATAAAGTAAAATACATACCTGCCAAACAGCAGGTCTTAATAGCACAATGTCACATTAGAGTAATTGCAACATTCATACTGAGAATGTGCACACTACGGTTGCCATAGGAACCTTGCAGTGCTTTTTCCCGAGTTCTCAGTTTATAATCTCAAAATAACACTGTACTAAATGTTAAGTATAAAGCACAATAAATGTCAGGGGGAAAAAAAAGGAAATCTCCTGATTCATTCAGTTCCTCTTATAGCCAATTCAGAACGGTTTGTTTAATTTTTGTACTCTCAAGTCATTCAGCGCTCCTCTTTCCCTTTGGGAGACGTTCCATATTTTCACACAACTGATAGGACTGACTCTACAGGCTTCTAATAAATGCAAAGACATGAATTGAAGTTTACCTTCAGTGTCCCAAAGTTCCTCAATATTTGCTTTCTAACATATTTAACTGCTATCAACACCATTTTTGTTGTTAAATGCCTGAGACTAATTATAACATTCCAGATAGACATCTCAAAACCACACTGTGGTTTTGTTTGTGCAGCAAACAATGCCTTGCCCTTGTTCCCAACAAAGCATGATGCATTTTGTGCTATCCCCACATCTCCTCACTTGCTGTATTTAACGCAACATTTTCTTTATGCTGTATTTAATAAATCTGCATTTTTTCAGGAGAAATTTCAATGGAGTTGTTCTACTTGCCGTGTTGTTTTCTCACCTGTTCATCTTTGTTTTCTGATTTTATTTCCCACAGGGCTTGTCATTATGCATCCTCACACCCTATGAATACTTAACGAGTGAAAGCTAGAATGTTGCTATTTCCACCTCCATTTTTTGCAGCATGCAAGATAAAACTTTGACTTTCTATGTTGATTGGAAGTATAGATATTTAAATTCCATCTATACTAAGTCATGTCTTTTGAACTGGGTGAGGCACAGAATTATTACATCTCACATCTCCTGAGATCAGCGCTTGGATACAGTTCAAGTTACAAGTGAAATGAGTTGGGTGGTCTCAGGAAAATTTATTATAAACAGCATTGCTCATCTGAAAATTGCACCAAACTGTGAACATCTGTTACTCTGCTAAAGAAACAGAATCTGGAGTGCATTAATACCGGCCTCAGTGAAACAAAGATTCTTTAACCACGGGAAAAAGAAAAACAAAAAGTAGTTCTAACAGTTTACGGTTTAAATGCATAACCAAATTACAAAATGACACCAAGACATTATCACACCAAACACATACAGTTACTACAGTTTGCACAGCTCGTATGCAACTTCTTGGGAAGAAATGTGATTATTTTTTTTTCCATCTAAAATTCATTGGAGAAACAAAGGAACGTGACAATCAGGGCAGCTCACCAATAGGCTCGTCCTACACATCCACTAACACAGAGCAGAGTTCAGTCTACACATTCACTTAGGCCCCCCCATTAAGGTTGTCATTAACAGCACATGATGCGTGCTACTGCAAGGCTCACAGGGTCACCCATCATCTTCAGTGAAGAGAGAATTACCCTGTCCCTAATTTAGGCATCTGAAAGTCAAAATCTATGAAACTCATCTTGGGCTCCCATCATAATCACTGGAGGAAGCCAGATAGATCAGGGAAACCCTCTATTTCACCACATGGGAAATCTACAGCAAATAATTCTCACCTCGATGTCTAATTGCCAAACATCTGAAGTTAGGTGAAATTAATCCCAGTTCAGTAGACTGAAGTCAATATTTTCATCCTATAAACCTCACTGAGCATTCAGAAAGAAATTATTTTCAATCACATTTACCATAGGCATATAAGAATCAATGATCTTGACTACTCTCCACTACTAACATTCTGAACTATCCACTTAGGATCTCTCACACAAACAATTAACACAATTCCCCTTGGATAACTTGCTTGCATGTTTACTCAAAGGTTTCATTTTAATCTGGGCAAAGTATATTTGAGGAGAGATATTAAAAGATAGAACTACTCCAGTACTTCTCTCTGCACGTCAAGAAAAAACATTAGCAACCAAACTAGTCTTTGCAGATTTTTTTTTCAAAAATATTATATAGGATGATTAATAGGACTGTACAATCTGAACTCCTCAGATTATAAATATAAACTTACCCATAGTGTTTACCCACTGAATATCAAAAACAATTGGATTTCATCTGAGTGGGGCTCATAATCTGGAAGAACAGAGTCTTAAAGTGTCTCAATGCAACAATAACTTGTGTTTGATACCAGAGAAATAACAGCAGCTGAGCTGGATGTGTAATAGTTCCTCTAAAGGCAATTGGAATAGCTACATTTTGATTGGCAGTGAGGGAACAAGGTAGATGGCACTGAAGTCAAAGGGGAGATGACATTTACCAGGGTAACGAATGATGATTATATGAACAAAATTCTTGGTACAAAAACTGCTATTTTGAAATCTCACGTGGACACAACTGACTTGTGAAATAGATAGAATTTCAGAGACATGGCTGTGTGGAAGGCAGCTGCTAAAATAGACCTCTGAAACTGAAATGGAAAATAACAGAAAACCCAAGCAGAACTATATATTTTGGCATAAAATTAACATATATTACAGATATGTTTTACAGTTAAGAAAAAAAATATAGCGCTCAGATGAAAACAGAAGCAGATATGACAAGAGTTTACTTCCCAGTTCATATCCTTCAAAATTGAAACCACAGAAGCAGTGTCTCTTACATAACTTTAAATAGAAAATTATTACTTCTATGTGACTGAACTGGAGCTAACCAATTCATAATAGAGCCAGACTTTCTCCATTTAACAAATAGCAACATAGAAACTAATTGTAGGTATTTGCAGAATGTAGATAGATATATCTGCAATTATAAATACTTCTGCTTTGCAATTATATACTGTTTGATAATTATATCATCTTTTGCTACATGACCATGCTATATCATTTCTGTCACAAACATAATAATTAAAATGAATTTTTTGATGTTCCAGTTTGGATGCAGACATCCTAGTACGGAACTTGCTTGCTTTGCAGCTTGCCTGCTGAGAAGTGCTGCAAGTACATGAACATGTTGGTCTGAGAAGTGTCAGTATGTTATCCACTTCATCTATCAACATATTTTGACTAGTGAGTAAAGTCAAGCATTTAAACATATCAAATACAAGCTATGAAATTATCCTCAATATATCATCAGAAATAAGAAGAGCACAGTGGAGTCATAATACACAAAGTACCATATTTACAAGCAACATACACTTGAACTGATATTATTCTGGGTTTCTTTCTCTGAAGAATAACAGCTAAGAACAAAGGACCTCAAGTGTGTAGGTCAAAACATGAACTGTCATTGTTTTCATGGTAGGAAACTAGGAGAACTATCTAGGATTAATTAGCAACATTCAGAGGACAACCAGTAAGTCTTGCTAAGCAGAAGGCTGAGCAAATGAATGGGAGTGATATGGATCATTCCTGGTGAAGACTGGAAAGTATACCTTCCCTTTCCAAGAATCACATGTGCACCGAAAGGTAGAATGCAACCTTTGGGGCACACCCGTATTCAAAACAATCCAGTGCCAGGTCACTGATAGATTTGTAGGAGGTGCTTTAAATACCTTGTAAACAGAAAAAGGATGATGAACCAACTAGAAATACAGTACACTGGCATACACTCACTGCCAGACACCATTTATTGCACAGGAACAGTAAAGGTATATTTATACTTGAAGCACAGACAGCTTTGTAACTCCTTGAAGTTGAGGTCACAAAGCTTTCCTGACCTGCTTGTTAACTATACCACTTACAATGCTGCACTGACTCCTATCTTATTGCCAGCATTACCTGAGATAGATAAACCCATACAAGTTCCAATTTACTATCCGTGCTCCAGTTACTACAATGTAAGACATATCTTTACATCTCTATGTTCACATCTACAGTATGACTAATTTCACTTATTTCTCATTCTTCCTCCTCCATGTTTTTATTTCTAAACAAAAACCTCTATCATACAGATTTGGAAGAGCTTCAAATTTAGGCTTTTCTATCCACTTCCAGGGAAGGTCAGAGCTCTGCAATGAGAAAGCAGGCTTTGGACAGAGAAACATGAACAGTGAACTTGCTTGCAGCAAGGTACTACTCCTCACTAGCTGATGTAGTAGCACATGAATAAGCTCCTTCCCTGCTATAAAAGCAAGGTAGATCCTTCAGCTTAACTTTCAGGATAACAGTAACTTATTAAGCTTAATAAATTGGACCGTTTATAATCACCTGCTCAAGTAATTTCTTGCATACCAGGATTCCTGTACGTATTTTTTGTTTCTAATCCAAAGAAGGTAAGGTATCTTGAAACAAGCATGATTTAGTAGATACTAAAAATTCATCTCTCATAGGAAAGGCTTCCATGGAGATCCTCTGATATCTAACAAAGCAGAAACTGCCACTGAAGCTTTTCACCTCCTGGTCGAGGCATTTGGAATTGACCCCTCTTGTGTGTGCTCTCAGACATTAGCAGAGATGAACTGACATGCAAAGTAAATACAGATTACACCTGTAACTAAGAACATATTTGCTCGAGACAAATACTAAAAGATGTAAATTCTTTACAGTGTGGTTTGGTGGGTGGGTTTTTATTTATACATATATATATATTTTTCTGCTGGATGCTTGTGTTCAGCACCATATTTCCATATATTACTAAGTTCTGTAGATATACAAAATTAAAAATATTCAAATATTTTCAAATAAAGAAACAGTTCTAAACGTGAGTACATACATGACCTAGTCCTGTAGTTTTACTGCAGATATAACGCTCCTTAAAATCCTTAAACATCAGTTATATTTGCACAAACACAAAGCACCTTTGCTGGAGAAGCATCAAACTGTTATAAATGGCAATAGCATTTAGATCAGTTAACTCAGTTAATAAAGATTATACACAAATTAAAAAAACAAATCATATTTTGCCTTCTGGTTGAGCAATTATGTTTTATTTATTTGCTTAGAATTGGTTCAATGGGTTATTTTGTTTCAGAACAAAGCAGTACTTTTGTAGCATCACATATGCCCATGTGCCACAAGCAGCACCTGTACACTTAAGAAGATCAGCAAGAACTGAAATCCAGAATGCATAATACTAATTATTTTAAAATGTAGGTAAATGTATAAAATGTACTTAAAATAAAAACCCAATATATCTTCAAACTCCAAGTTAGTTAGGCTTTCTTGAATTATGAACTTTTTTTTTAAATTATGTAAAAGACCATTTAAAACATAGAAATGGTATCTATGTATGTCCCAGGAAGACAAGAGGTACAACTGCACAGGGCTGTTCAGTCAAAATGAGATTCAGACTACTACAATCTGTAGAATCTATAGAGATGGGAGTTAAATCAAATCTAAAACTTACAGGTAAAAGAAGAATTCAGGAACTATGCTTGCCAGAACTGCCTTAATCCTCCTCAGGCACTCATTTAGGACTGCCAAGTGGTATTACAGCCCACATGAAAGCCCACAGTCACAGCATGGATGACTCGGGCTTCTTTTCTTCCTCAGCTCTCAGAAGACTGCCATGAGCTAAAGATTGAAGGGAGACCTCTTGTTACTATGCCAAGACAATGTAGAAATCATAAAGGACATCAAGCAAGTTGTGGTCCACTATATCGTAGTCAGCAAAAAAAGATCACTGTTGGTTTAAGTCTATACTACGTAATCTATCTTTTACCCAATCATTGTTTATCATTACATACACAAGCATCACAGCAGCAAGACTAGAAGTCACATTTCCCAGTATTAGTATGCCAGCTGGGACACTACCAGATCCACATGTACCATCTTATCTCATGTTTCTAATTCTGCTGAAAAGAAGCACAGAAAAGTAAACTAACAGTGAAAAAAAAGTACAGCAAGTTTGTAGTTCTGTACTAAAAACATTGAGGACTTCTGATAGGATGGGAGAAAACAGCTCTACCTAGGCTAAGCACAAAGTACCAACCTCCTGACCCTGGCTATCAGCAGCTTCTAGGAATTGAAGATAAATGGAAGCTAGGAGAAAAACCTCCAAACCTGTCAAATAGCAATGGGCTGAAACAACAGATAGACAAGTTTAAGCAAATTCTCAAGAGATAAAAAACTCAAATGTTTAATCTCTCCCAGCAATCTGAAGCCTGGTGTACAATTGACTATTACAACTACTACAGCTCTGTAGTGCTCTCTTTCATACCATTACATTTAGTGTCTCAGCTAGCGACAGCTTGGAAAGTTCAGACAGTACAAAACCTTTGTCAGTTTTCTTGCAAAGTTATTTTCTAGTATTTCTTCTCCATTTAAATATTCAAACTTCTGTTTATCAAAGGATGAGGGAAACCAATTTTGTATTTATCACACTAATAAGCATTGCAGTAACACAGTACTTGTTATTATATTCCTTTACAGTAACCCTTTTGTTTTATGCCTTACAGCATCCCTGAGGTGTGGCACATCACACATGCTATGATCTGTTTTAAGAAACAGCATTTAAGAGATGCCAGTGGAACAGAGTCATAGAATTCCTTGGGAAAATTAGAACCCTCAGGCTTCTTTTAATTAATTTTGCCCCATTTCAGATCTTAATTTAAAAAACCACACACTAAATGGTATTATTAGCATCCAAATAGGTAAATCAAGGTGATATTTTGCCAATGCATAAACATGGCAAGGTACTTTCAATCTTGCCAGATCTTATTTATACAACAGGATTAGCAACCATTATGTTCTGGACCTTTCATACAGGGAAGAGCCTATCTCCCTGTCACTACACATCGTGAAGCAGCTTGCAGATATGGTCTCTCCTATTGATGACATATAGTACTGTTGCAGATGTCATCATTCAGCAGTAGCTTGCTACATTTTTGGCAGAATACAAAAAATATATATATTTTACTGAGACTAAATTTTAACTTTTTAGGCTTTGTAGCAAACCACCACTTTACAACAAGTACCGTATCCAGGGGGACTTTAGCATCTAATTCTTCGAAAAGATGACCTCTTGAATGACTTTAAATGGTATCCCTTGATGCTTTGAGCCTGTTCTCAAGTTGAACAATTTAAAAAACATCCACAGTCTCCAATGTCAACATGTTCCAGAAGGCTGGATTGCTGAAATATACCAGAGATTTAAGCTCATGAAGAAAACATATTAAAAAAAGTTAAGGAAAATGAACTTCAGATCTAAAACTTCATTTATACACTGCCACTGTACCCTCTGTGACATGGTGTAAACTAGAACTTTTTTTTTTTCAATTTGGGAAACATTTTTCAAAAGAAAAACATGACAGCTTGTTAGAAAAACATGGCCTTTGGGGGAGACAAATTTCTCCAGAAAGATTAGAGAAAATCTCTCAACGAGTTTGCATGAGATCTGAAGTCCAGCAGAACAGAGTATCAATCCCACGTTATCTGAAAAGTGTGCGTATACATATTTTTTTCAGTTAGAACTCCACAGCTAAAAAACACAAAGCAATATAAAGGAAGGCAACAGCTAAGCAGCAAACAAGGGCAAAAAATGAAGTTTCTTGAGAAGAAAGGCAACTGCTAGCATTAATGTGTCTCATAAATTCCTCAGAACAGTATTTTTATAGTGCTGGAGAGCTCAGTACAACCTTGCCTTCACTGCCACATCTGTTCCCATTCTGTCCCCATGGCAATCAGGCCGCTTCCTACTCAGCTCTCCCCCGGCTGATCTGTTTGGTTCCCCCAAATCTTTTATATGTGAATCACTCAAACACTTACTCATACTTTAAAAAAATCCCTAAGAATTCAGATGGTGTTAACATATTTAAGTGGTGTGTAGGTGTATTATCTGATGCACAAAGTTGCAGAGATCACCTTTCTATGAGCAAGTTTTACTTTATAGATGAGCTTGATAAACTGCCTGGATGATAGGTTTGTAATGACCTTTCTTGAACTATGCCCACAAATCAGTGCCTTAGATTATTACTAACACTTTGACCTGTAAGCAGTGTCCAACAGGAAATGCTGTATGTTTTAATTAAGATCAATCAGAAACACTTTATTTCTTCTTACATTCAAGACAGCCTTGAGCAAGTGATGGCTTTAAGCCCTCATATCTCACAGCTCTGCAATCAAATTGAATGGAGCTGTGGATGCCTAGGAGAGCATCCACCTCCAGATCACGACACTGAGTCTTCGGATCTCATTTTATTACATATAGTAGAGATTTCTCCATCTGGCCTTGGAGCACCAGGAAGTGTAGGCTAGCTCTCTAAAAGCAATTAGAGTTGCTCCATGCTCCCTTTGAAGTGCATTTCAGATAAAGGAGTGATGGGGTCTGAGGCTGCACCTCCGGTTTGGAGGATCCCCAGACTATGGGCAGACCTATACCTCCAGCTGGAGCGGTGCTGGCTATGCAACTTACCACTCACCAGCTCTCCCAGCTGCTTGTAACTCCCTCTGGCAGGGGCTGCTGGCAGGCTGAGGTGCTTGTGTGCAGCTGGTTCATTAGAAATGGACCTAGCTGGCTGGAGCAGTTTGGATGGGAAGCCTCTGGTAAGCACTCTCACGTGGGCTGAACTGCGCTCAGAAGAAACTGAGCTGGCAAATGTGGCTGGCACGAGAGCACCACACCCAATGAAGAATAACAGGAGGCTGTCACTGCTCACGTCAGTGCAGATGCAGTCAGGAAAAAAAAGGCCCATTTCCAGAGTCTTAGCTTATACACCAAACTAAGAACTATTTATACCTGTTGTGACACAGATGTGTCTGAAATGAGTTTTTCTCAAAGCTGTCATCCTGTCACACCAGTCACATTTCAACCAATTGGGCTGACATTCCTCTCGTGATTTTTTTGTAATTATTCAGCCAGTTGCATGAATAAGCTTTTGGGACAATTTCCACTACTAACACTTGTTCAGTTATTTCTCTGAAAAGTCTGAGTGTCTTCGAGGCTGACACTGTGCAGTAAGACACTGCTGCAACTCAAAGTGGCTTTTGTTTCCCTCAGGAAAATCCTTCTGTTTTTAAACAAATCTTAACACTGGGAAAATGAACATTTGGACACAGATTGGAGGAGTTTGGAAGGCTGTGAATTCTAGCACTTTAAACATTCTCTCTGCACAGAATATGTTCTGTTTCCACTGTTCCTCATCTTATGAACAACCTCGGGTCTCATGAAGTTTCAGAAAATGATGAAATCCACCAGAAATCCAGAGAAAACTTTAGTGCCCACTTAAGACGTGGTAGTATCTTCGGTTGGAATCTCTAAAGGGCCTTTTACTCATGAGTTTTCACAAGTCTGAGCATTTTGCAGAGCTTTTACTCAAAAGGATACCACTACTTGCGGATCCAAATATAATTTTATCCATGGAAAAGTACATGAAGACATGATCCCTCTGGCAATGCCTGCAATAGAATTCTAGTCCCAAGAATCCCATGTTTCGCTCACCCATACGGCAGACATCTATTTGGCAGCACTGTCTATCCTCATTAGAACACATTTCTCAGCACAGCTACAATTTAAGGTACATATTGGTAACGCTGGTAGCTTCTGTAGACTAAAGACATTTTTGTTGCCAATTATCTTCTAAAAGTATACAAGCTGCAGAATTCTAATCTCTGTACAGGTGTTCAGTGTCTACAGGACTTATCACAAGCTCTGCATCTGAACAAGGTTTAGAAAATTATTATTTTTTTAAGTGCAGTACATGCACCACTACTCTCTAAGTTAGATTAATAAAGCCCTACACTGGAGCAATTTATTTACCCATCAAATTGATCTTTTGCAGATAATATGGAGTTCAATCCTGTGGAAGTATTGCAAAATTTGGCCTCAGAGTTCAAAGGCTCCGATTTCTAATTCTTCCATGGCTACTTAACATCAAGGAAGATGGAATGATCATCAACCAAACTGTGCAAATGAAGCAAAATAAAGGGAATTCACAAGTTGCCCAAGAGAAAGTCTGTAACTAACTACAAAAGCCAATGTGCATTCCCTTTCATCTCAGGACACACGTTTTTCTCAGGAGACCATAAGCTGTATTTTCACAGCATGTAGGTATGGAGATAAACAATCATCATAACACTGCTGAAGAGTTTGGGGATTGGATGCAAATCATTAAATCCAAGCAATGCATATAGTTTTCTGTTGCTGCAGTAGCAAAATCACTAAGAAGTTACTTGGTTTTTTAGGGTACAGATTACAACTTCACGTTTTAAGATCTAAATGTGAAGTTCACACTTACTTAAAAAAAGTTCTGTACAGTAAAATTACCTTGAATAGGAATGGGTGATTATGCAAAGAATGGGCATACATTTTACACAGTGGTTACAGTCTGATGTCTCATGCTGCTGTGTTTTTCAAAATCTAAGTATTTAAGAATGGCATATGAAAAGTAAAGCTGCGTGGCAGAAAAAATAAACTATTTTACTACATTTACTAACTAGCTTTCAACTTACTCATTATAAAATCCCTCTGTCTCCTTACTCCTACAGTAGAACAGTTTAGCAAAACTATTTACTAAAATGGCCTCATATGGACAAAAACATTCAGATTTCTACTAAACAATGATTGTTTTGTTGCTTGTTTTCAGAATTTTGCAGCAGTAATGGGCCTGTTTATGCCAAGATTAATAACCAACAGTTGTAAATATATTTCAAACAACTGGAGGCTGAAGAGGAAACAGATCATATCAATGGATTTGTTTGTGAACCGGCTTCAATGCAACCATTGTGCATGGATTACAATTCAAGGCCATTTTTCTTTATTAGTTATGTTCTGGAAACTATAAATAATGTACTAATTTTAAAGCATTACATGAATTGGCTCAGTCCACATAATCCTCTACAAGTTTCCTCCAAACCAGCAAACAACACTCTTTTGAAGTTCATTCATATTTTTTCAGGATGATTTTCAACAAAATCTTCCTGCTACCAGAAGATGAAAAATGCACTTCGAGAATCCACAGGCACTGCATGGAAAACAGATCAATATTCTGCAATAATCTTTGCTTGACATGGAATCTGTAACTATGATATATAATCTGACTCACAATGCACCTACTATCCTCTTTCAGAAGTGCACAATGCAAGTTCAAAATAACAGAAATGGTTGGTCTCCTGTCGTGTTAGTCCACACAGGGATACCCAGAGAAATCACAAAAGTCTATGAGAAAATTATCAATCTCACTCCTAGTTTAGCTCAATATGCTTTTCACGGGGAAAGCTATGCCACTGAGACTCACTCATCCTTCCCCAAAACATGTAGTTTACAATCATACTAATTTAGTATCACATAATGATTCCAAGAATGCAATAGACAGCTAGGGATAATAATATAGGGGGAAAAAAAATTCATTTCAGAAGAGCAGGTGCACATAAAGGGCACACGCCTTGGAGGACATTTGAAGCCCATCTTCTTTCTCTATTGCTTTTCATTCTTGACTTCAACTTTTCATGTATCTGAAAACTTTTTAAAATGTTTCTACCAGATTCAGAGCTCTGACTCCCTGTGTAGGAGTGATTACTCAGGAAAAAAATTCAGTACAGTGAAAATGAATATTGAATCACAGAATCAGAGAATGGCCTGGGTTGGAAGGGCCCCAAGGCTCATTAGGTTCGAAGCCCTCTGCCACAGGCAGAGTCACCAACCTCCAGATCTGGTACCAGACCAGGCTGCTCAGGGCCCCATCCAACCTGGTCTTGAACACCTCCAGGGATGGAGCATCCACAACCTCTCTGGGCAGCCTGTTCCAGCACCTCACTACTCTGTCTGTAAAGAACTTTCTCCTGATATGCAATCTAAATCTTCCCTGCTTGAGCTTAAAACCATTCCCCCTTGTCCTGTTGCTGTCTACCCTTGGCTGATTCCTCTTCTGTTTATAATCCCATTTTAAATACTGGAAAGCTGCAATTTAGTCTCCTCACAGCCTTCTCTTCTCCAGGCTGGACAAGCCTATCTCCCTCAGCCTGTCTTCACAGGGGAAATTCTCCAGCCCTCTGGTTGTGGCCCTCTTCTGGACCCTCTCCAACAGCTCTGCATCCTTCCTGTATTTGGTGTTCCAGACCGTTACACAGTACTCCAGATGGGGCCTCATGAGGGCAAAGTAGAGAAGGATGATCACCTTCCTGCCCCTGCTGCCACCCCTCTTCTAATGGAGCCCAGGATGTCACTGGCCTTCTGAGCTGCAAGAGCACACTGCTGGCTCAGTTTTGGATCCATCAGGACTCACAGGTCCTTCTCTGCAGAGCTACTCTCAAGGAATTCTTTTCCCAGTCTGTATATATATCTGAGATTACTCCGACCCAAGTGCAAAACCTTGCACTTTGCTTTGTTGAACCTCATTAGGTTCACACAGGTTTACCTTTTGAGTTTGCCCAGGTCTCTCTGGATGGCATCACCTCCTTCTAATGTGTCAATGGCACCACTCAGATTAGATTTTATTCTCTCACTCAAAAGTCTATGTTCTTAACTTATGCTATATTCAAATCCAGTCTCTACCCACTAGACATACTGGTTCTTAAACCTTCAACAGAATTCCTGTAACTGAATGCACAAGTTGCAGCCTTGTCTGAAAGCATGTTTTTACTTCCTACAGAAACTGAACTGTATTTTTCCATTTCTTTAGCTCACCAAAATGCTAAAATGATGCAGTATGGATAGCTAGAAAGTTTACACATGTGCACAGATACTTAAAAGCTCAGGTGTAGATCAATAAAGAAAAAAATAGGTGTACTTAATTTGTAAGCAAATTTTGCATCTGTAGGCACAGAAATATACCACTTGCAAAGAAATAATTACATCATTCTACATTAGATTTTAAGAACATAAACAGTATTTTTAAGGCACAGTTTCTTATGTTGGACTTCTGAAAATAATAAACTAATAGTGCTTTCTCATATTACTTTTATACAAACGGAATTCAGTAAACTGACATGCCTGAAACAAGACAATACATGCAAAACATGGGAATTTTTCTCACAACAATAATCAGGCTTAGGTACATATTTCAATACCTCCCAGATCAAATAAAACCATCCTGATTCTAGAAGTACAAGGAGCCACTCATATTGCCAATACCCAGAGAAGATAAATGTAATATGCTTTTTCAAAAATCAATTCATTTGCGTAAAGAAGTTTAATGATATTTTCACTGATGCCAACATCTGACTTCAGGTCACAATTGCAGCCCATTTTTGCTACAGAGTTAAATCAAGAACTCCCCAGTTTAAAGTATGACCTCTAAAATTAACTAACCTTTCAGTACTGAAGCTGGAATGAGACAATTCAAAAATCCCATGAATTTGAGCTGAAGTTAGTTGTTGATTTTAAACAGCTGGAGGGGAGGGAAAGGATACATATCTGAAAGAAGTACATTGAGAGCAGCAGGATTCCCTTTAGAGAGAAATAGAGAGCAGTTAGTAAAAGGAAGCAGGATAAATTACATGAAAAGGACTATGTTTGTAAAATGAAAGAGGGATAAAAACACAAAAAAAATGAGTCAAGATTAATAATAAGTCTTTATAGAAAGCAGAATAGAAAAGGCAAAAGGAAGGAAATGAGTGGAATTGGTAATACTTCAAGACTTCACATAGTCTTACTTCTAAAACTGTAATTATTTGCCTCATATTGAAGTATAAATCACTGTGGGTATGCTATTACAGAATAAACTGACATGAAGGGTTTGGGAGTCTCATATAAAGCTGGGAGGCAGAGTCATTCAGAGCTGTGTTGCACGGGGCTATGATCTGAAATTTCAGAGAAACTCCCCTTACCTGCAACTGAAGTGGACACAGCTGTAGTTCAAAACACAAAGGATAGGAGGTAGCGGTACTTTTGTCAGCATGACAACTACAGATCACTCACTGAATGAACCCACAACCATTAATGTCATTTTGAATTTACACTCCAATATTGCTCAGCTTCTCAAGAAAAGGCAGACATCAAGCACTGCTCCAAGGACAGTTCTGTTCCAATCAAGAATAGTTTCAGTCTGACATCTGTTGGGAAGCACTTATGAGAAATATTTATTTTCTAGAAATTAGATGCAATCAGTAGTTATAGGGAAGGAGTTAACTTCCTGCTGAAGCACCCAAAATATCCACAGCCATCAAATGCTAGGATCATCCAGTACTTAGCCTTGATGATTGCATCCTGCATGCCCAAATCTGTATTGCTGTTTCAGCTTTATATAGCATGTTGCTACTTTATTTCTTAAGTAGTGATGTGAAGATTTCCAAACTTTAGTGGTATATGTCTCCTGTCACTTAAGGATTGTGGGCTAGCATTGCTAATAAGAGTTGGCTTGTCACCCAGAAGAGAAATTTTAAAACTGTGTTATCTTCACACTGGATAAGACAAAACTCAATAGGAAAACCATGGGCATTATGTAAAATGTAAAAAACCTCACAAAACAGTTTAAATAGTTGCATTATTCTCCAAGCAGTACTACTGAATTGCTGTCATTACCACACTGAAGAAAAATCTACTGTAATTTCTATGTACCTTTGTATGAGACTAATCTAATATGCCGATTTATTAGTTAGTTCTCTAATACTGGTAAATAACTGGTAACTGTACTGTACAGTCTTTGTATTGCACATGTCCTTCACAGACCTTACTAGTTCTTGAAGTCCTAGGACCAAACTCTAACCAAATGGAGACAAAAGGCTCTCATACTCTTCTCTCCTATGATGAAAAAAAAAAGGGTTGGATTTGCAAAAATTAGGAAAAGCATATGGTTATTGAGGGCAGAGCAAAATGCCCACCTATCAGCCTCTGTCTGTGGAAAGGACACAGAGGTACTGTGGAAGCTCCTGGACTCAGCAAGTTCCATTTGTGCTGAGAGAGAAATCATTCCATGTATTTGGTATACTTCCTCAGACATTTCTAGGACAACTTCTAGAAATGCTCCCTTGCTATGAGTGTGAATGAGAAGTACGAGGTGGAATATAAATACATACAGCTCATGCAAACAGAAATTGTAATCACACACTCCAAAAAGATGCAGGCCATCTCATTATCATTGCCCCACAGAAACAAATGAATCATTACTGCATAATTTCTTCAGAAGATAACAGGAAGACTTTGAATTTGCCTCAGCATGCATTTGGTTCAACATCTTATTTAATTTTCTTATAAAGCACTGTCATCATCTAGTGGTATATTTTGCTTCCATGTAAACTGCATGTTATGAGGAGTAAAGGACTTCATTTACTTAGCACCGAATATGGCAGAGATTTATTTCCTTGAAGTTGTGCCAAACTGTGGAGGGATACAGGGAATGTAAAAAGAAGTAACACGAAATAAACTTAATAGAACTGTTGAGGATTTCAAGAACAACTTGTAGACATTCTACAGGATGAAAACTTGAATAATTTTGTGTCCACAAGTGATGACAGACTAAATAAAAAATACACCTTGAGGATGCTTCATACCATCACTCATACTACTCATAAAGTATACAGGGCCATGAACAAATATTTTGGAAAAAAAAATCACAAAAAATATTTTGAAAGAAAAGGATTTTGCAAAGCTTTTTTCTTATAATTAGAAAAGTATCACAATTTTGAGAGTCCACTATTTATTATGAACATACAACTGGTTGTTGACTTACGTGGTAACTTTTCAGTCTAACAAAATCAACTTTCATGGAGATGAACCTTTCTGAATTTCTGCTGAGATTTTTAATGTGCTCCACAAGGTCAGCACAGAACTTGTAGCCACCTTTGAGTACACAGAGAACGACAATATCATTGTCTCCAATGTCTTGCATAATATCTTTAGCCAGTCGTTCTGTCCTGGAGCAAAAAAAAACCCAAAAAGATAAAATAACATTAGAGGTGTGTTCCCTAAGTTTATGATATGCTTTCTGTATGGTTACAATGAAATAGAATCACAAAAATATTGCATGGCCCACAATCTGCTTGAGCACATTGACTTGGTTTGAGTGGGATTGAATAAAGTTCACAACAGGCAGATATGCAGGCTGGATGCAAGATGTAAAGTGTGTGAATCAAACTGGATAAGCTTAAATTTATTAATTTGCCAATTATGTAAAAACAAGCAACACATCTCACTGTGTGTTGAATTCATAAGCACTTCAGAGACCTCAGAGTAATAGATGAAACACTGCATTCAGTTTTACCTTGAAGGAAACTTCAATATAAATTATTTCTGTAAAATGACGTACCCAATTATTTAATTTACTACCTGAGAACATTAAATCAAATGAAAGACAGGGAGGAATTATTTAAAATATTTCATTCTGTCAGGCTTTGGAAGATGCTACAATTTTAATAAAAATATAAGCAAGTACTATAAAGACATATATCATCAATAAAAATTTTATGTAGAGTGCAGTGTAAGTGACTTGTTCTAGGTCACACACATGAGAATAATCAAGGTTATGTCCCGACTAACCTGCAGTTGCAGGGTCTTTTCTTGGTTGGTTTGGCATTGCAAACACAATGTAGCAGATTGAAACCAAAAGACACAACATTTCTGGCACTCAATACTACAGAATTTTTCAAGATGAAAACAATAAACCTGAGTGTTCGTCTTAAATAGCTTTCATTTCTAAAGAACAAGGTAGAAAGTATTACAGATCTAAAACAAATACCCGGTCACTGCTAGAGGTAAAACTGAGATCAACAGAAAACCAAAAAATGTCATTAAATGTTCTGACAAGAACAGTTCAGTGCATTGTTTTCTGTAAACACTTTTTTTGCTGGAAACTTTTTTGATCGGTCTCTGAATTAGATTAGTAGATTCAGTAAGAAGGCACTTCTTGACACGATGCAATTTACCAGTAGATAAATCCCATAATTTATCCTGTATCTTTCATGATCGTGTTTTTTCTCTACTTGCAATCATTTAGAAATGTGTTTGCCCCTATATGAATACATTGAACTTGAGTGAAATCTACATGTATGCATGTACCAGAGAAGAACAAACACTAAATTGAGGCTAATAGACTAGCTATGAGTCAACATGTCATTTTCACTTCTTTGTAATGCTCAAGAAAATTCTGTAAAGCAACAATTCATATTTTTAGATTCAGAAAACAGGCAGTACTGTGAGATTATCTTGTTAGATCTTAAATATATAATTCTTTTTACTGAAGTCCAGATCAAGATTAGTAAAAGTTTTTCAATTACTTTTTTCATAAAATAGTCTTTTATCATCTCTTACCAAGTCTGAGAATTATGGGGAAAACTTTTTATTCAGAAGAACCATTTTTCTGATGACATTTATTTATATTATTTCTTGGATTGTCTTAGGAGATGAAATTTCCAAAAATTCCAAAGAACTGTTAGTATTTTAAATGAGTATAAACTCCAGAGCAGACAAAAATGTACTCTATAAAAACACGCCAGTTTTTAAATCTATGTGCAGAGACAAGATAATTTTCTCAAGTGCTGAGCCTTCTTTCTACACGAAAGTTTTGCATGGTCACAGTATATTCAATTTTGTTTCCTTTTCCATCAGAACAGAATGAGTCTTTTCTGGAAGAGTACAAAAAGACAGTGGAATTCATCTTGCTGGAGTACAAAAACACCAAACCGCTGGAGTTCAGCGTTAACTTCAGACAAATTTATAGTGAATCCCATGAGAAATAAAGTAGTAACATATTTATTTAAAAAGATGAATTAAGAGTCTGTTGACCTTACACAAAAAAAGACGAAAAGTACAACATAATGGTAGCTGAAAAGGTGATGAAAGAAAGCTTGTGTTTGAAACAAATATAGGAGTTATTACTCTTCCTTATGATGCATGCTTACAATCTTCTTTCAAGGAGTTCCAATAATTTCACTACTTGCAACTGGCTGCAGGTTAAAAATATCCCATGAAATCCATTCAGACTGGTTGGACTAGATGATCTTATCAGTCTTTTCCAATCTAAATGATTCCATGATTCTACATTCCCAGTACTTTGTTTAAAATTACCATTTCCATTTTGTAACTTTTTGAAAAGATTTTTAACAGCATATCAAAATAACAACCGGGTATCAACATTGAGTTGGACTACCACAAATATCAAAACACCACAGCTGCATACACTGAGAGCACACAGGAACTATTACTAGGAGGTATGATGGTTGACGAAACTTTCTCACTGTCACACTCCAAATGTAGCTTTTGGCACAAACAAAACCCCACACTTTCCTCCTAGGCTGGCTAGCTCTCTACACAGCTTAAATTACAGAAGTCAATGGTGCAGTCTGGAACAATTGGGTTAGTCTACATTAATGATTTCTATAAGAGAATTCTCAAAGTTGCACTCAAGTAATTTTTTTTTCTCTCTTTTTATGTTAAAAACATAAGGCAGGGTGTAAAAGGAACATTCAAGTATTACTATGTGCAGAGATTTGTACTTGTCCTTCCCATGTTGGTTCATGCCTCCTGTACACTTGCATTTCAGCACCGGAGTCCCTACATGATCACATTCTCTGTTTTGTGGGAATACTGTACCGTTCAACGTCCAAACCAGAAACTACGTGAAACAAATTACAGTGAGTTGCAAGAGGCAACAAGTCTAGTATTTCTTAACTGTCAAGCAGTATTTTTACTTCCCAAATTAAACAAATAAATGTATAATAGAATATATTAGGACAAATGTTATACATACACTGTCTGCAGATAACACAAATAACAAAAAAGAATAATAATACTGACCAAAGTATTTATTTAGTAACAAAAAAAGCCACACGTACCTGTCAACAATAATGCCATGAGGAATAAGCACATATTCCAGATCTCCATAGTAATGCTGTGGATAAGTGAACAAATCCAGACTATATCCAGGCCAATCATCTGAAATCTGAGTATTAAATAATACTGTTAGGAATACCTCATAGTGTTTGACTGTATATAACTGATATAAATTCATTGGTTTAGTACACTGTACTGAAATAATAGAATGACACACTCTTCCATATATGCTGACACACAAAAAATAAACTTCAAAGTTATGTAATCAGAAGTTATTATTTCATTTTTTCTACGCATTATTTTGCTTCTAGTATACCTCAGAAATTAATTGTTAGTGGGTTTTTTGTTTGTTTGCTTGTTTGTTTTATTTTTTCCAAAGAACTTGGGAAAATTCACTTGAGTTACAGTTCGACACAGAGAGGAAATAATACTAAGCTAGCAGCAAGTCTAAGTTTCTTACTACTTGAAGACTGGAAATACAAATGTAAGATTACCAAAAAGAAAGGACTTTGCAAAGGCAGATTCAGACAGTGGGCTTAGAATGTACAAAATCATAAATTAAACCCATGAATTTCTGTTTAAGAGGTAAAGTCACATATCCTATAGACACAACAGTACATATAGAAAATGATGTGGTTCATGGACTCTATTCCTAAAAATCAGTGAAAGACTGTCTTGACAAAGGCAAGGGTCCTAATTTAGATAAGTCATCAAAGATAAACTATTACCAAGTGTTCATGTGTCACCTCAGTATCAGCTAGTTTGTAAACTCACACATTTACAGCAAAAAGTACTTTAATATTTAATACACACTAGCTTCATAACTGTCAGAATACAACAGTTATGAGAATACAATGATAGTAGAGATTATGTAGGGCAAAACATCCAGGCAAAGTTATCAGTAGATTTCTAAGAAAAACAAAAAGCTAAAATTCCTCATCAGCAATTTTCACAATACAGTTCTGTATGGAAGACAAGACCTGCAGGTTCAAAATGTTTCTTGGAATCATTATCAAGTTTTGATTCAGTATTGGTATATAGATTCCATTCTGTATAGGTACGTGTACAGACTGGGAGAAGAACCCATAGAGAGCAGCCCTGGGGAGAAGGACTCAGGGACTCTGGTGGATAAAAAGCTAGCCATGAGCCAGCACTGTGGAAGGCCAACAGTATTCTGAGCTGCATCAAAACTGGTGAGGCCTCACCTTGAGTACTGTGTTTAGTTTTGGGCCTCTCACTACAAGAAAGACATTGAAGCCTTGGAACGTGTCCAGAGAAGGGCAACGAAACTGGTGAGGGGTCTGAAGCACAGGCCTTATGAGGAGTGGCTGAGGGAGCTGAGATTGCTCAGTCTGGAGAAGGCTCAGGGGAGACCTCATTGCACTCTACAACTTCATGAAGGGAGGTTGTGACGAGGAGGGGTTTGGCCTCTTCTCCCAGGCAGCAAACAGGACCCGAGGAAATGGCCACAAGTTGTACCAGAGGAGGTTTAGGTTAGACATAAGGAAAAACTTTTCCTCTCAGAGAGTGGTCAGGCACTGAAATGGCCTGCCCAGGGAGGTGGTACAGTCACTGTCCCTGGCAGTGTTCAAGAGGCGTCTGAATGAGGAGCTACAAGATATGGTTTAGTGGCTTGTGATAGCAAGGGCAATGGGAGGGCAGTTGGTCTAGATGATCTTGTAGGTCCTTTCCAACCTTGTGATTCTGTGATTCTATGAAAAGAGGGGTGGCCATCAGGGTGAGGGAGGTGATTGTCCTCCTCTATTCTGCTTTTCTGAGGCCCCATCAGGAGTACAGCATCCAGGTCAGGGGCTCCAAGCACAAGAAAGATCTGAAACTGTTGGAGAGGTCCAGAGGAGGGCCAGGAAGATGATCAGAGGGCTGGAGCACCTCTCCTATGAAGAAAGACTGAGGGAGTTAGGCTTGTTCAACTTGGAGAAGGGAAGGCTCCAGGGAAACCATATCGTGGCCATCCAGTACATAAAGGGAGCTTATAGGAAGGAGGGAAAGTGAAAATTTACATGGGCAGGTAGTGATAGGACAAGGGGAATTGGTTGTAAACAAAAAGAGGGGAGATTTAGATTAGATATTAGGAAGAAATTTTTCACTCAGAGGGTGCTGAGGCACTGGAACAGGATGCCCAGAGGAGCTGTGGGTGCCCCATCCGTGGAGGTGCTCAAGGCCTGGTTGGATGGGGCCCTGAGCAGCAGGATCTGGTGGATGCCAATCCTGCCCATGGCAGGGGGTTGGAACTGGATGGATTTCAAGGTCCCTTCCAACCCAAGCCATTCTATGGTTCAGAATAAAGTGACACCTAACAGGTTTTCTTCACAGTCACATTTCTCAAGTGACCTGTTGCCTTTCTCCTTGACCATGTGAACATTAGCAGGAAAAATGGTGAGAGACTTGCCTTTGAGAAATGCACTTCTTCATGGCATTTCTACTAAACATGACTTCTAAATGCCAGTCACTGAAACTAACCTCTGCTTACAATCTCATCTAGTAGAGCAACAAACCATGACTCTAAAATACCTAAGCTAACATGGCATACTGGATTCTGAGCTGTTCCTCCACATCTGTAGTCTTGTTGAAGTTACCCGCAGTCCTGTCTAGTGCTGCATGATAACAGTGCTATGTCTTATGGATTTTTGTTTGGCTGGGTTTTATTGCGCATCTGTGGACAACTACAGACACCCATACCATCAGGTGTTCTTAGCTCTGCCCAATAGTTTCTGTACTAAAAAAAATAAAAAGAAAAAAAATAGCTTTGTTGGCAACTAGTATGCCTGCACATAAAGAGCATGACTCAGAGATCACTGGAATCAATGAAAGTTTTTCCTGACTTACACAAGCCTTGAGACTACACATAGGAAAAAAGTTATTTAGTTATGTTCCTCGTTTCCACAGAAACAGGAGGGTATAAATATACTCCTCGGCAAGAATTTTAATGAGGCAAATCTTGCTTGAAAAGCACTGCCGCTGAAGGCCTGGGAAGCCTATTTTGCTATCTTCCTTCTCAGGACATGGTGTGGCTGACACGTTTTAAATATTTTGTAGCAATGAACTGTCTGGCATGGATCTGCACAGAAGCACTTTAACATAAAAGGAAACAATTTCAGGTAGCGATTTGAATTGCATAAGAGCTAAAAGCACTCTCTAAGAATTCCTGTCAGTATCACTTCTTCAGGCATCTTTCTCATCAAATTACATGTTTTTAAGCATGGTGCACAACATCACATGAAATGAACTGAAACTGCTTCAGAATTCATACAAACCGACAGCTCTCACTCGAGTTACAAACTGTCCTTTCTGAAACAGCATCAGTATGAAACCTTTATGTTTTTATCTATCCTTCTGGTTCCCAGGAATAAAAAAATAGAATAAAGAAGTTCTTATTTACAAGTGTTCGCTGGCATTTGGCAAATAAGATTAAATTCATATGTACTTTCTAATTAATTACTTTGTAATATAATCAGCCCATTCCATAGTCTACTTTCTTTTAAACTGACATTTCCCAACAGTAAGCCTTAGAAAATCTGATTTATCCCAAAGCTAGTCAGAGTGTTAGGACAATTTTCAGGTAACTGCCAATTTTGATGAGCATTCTGCTTGTGAATTCTGTGATTACCCTCAGTAGCAAAAGATGTTAATCTCAAATTAAATTCAACTTCCATTCCATAGAACCTCAGTCTCACTAAGGTTGGAAAAGACCACTGAGATCATCTAATCCAACCATCAAACCATCTCCACCATGCACACTGAGCCGTGTCCCTCAGGGCCACACCTACATAGTTGTTGAACACCTCCAGGGACAGTGACTCCACCACCTCCCTGGGCAGACTGTGTGCCAGTGCACCACCACTCTTTCTGAGAATAAATTTTTCCTGACATCCAAACTGAACCTCCCCTGGCACAGCTTGAGGACATTCCCTCTCATCCTCTGGCTGTTACATGGGAGAAGAGGCTGACCTTCCACTCACCTCCTTTCAGGCAGTTGTAGAGAGCTAAAAGGTCTGCCCTGAGCCTCCTCTTCTCCAGATTGAACAACCCAGATCCCTCAGCCGCTCCCCATAAGACTTGTGCTCCAGATCCCTCACCAGCTGTGTGGACGCACTCTGGGGACTCAATGTCTTTCCTGCAGTGAGAAGCCCAAAGCTGAATACGGTACTCAAAGTGCAATGAGTACTTCTGGCTTTAATTCTTGAAAAACCTAAGGAAAATTTTTGATTGTTTTGATGAGATAAATAAACATAGATACTAATTATATTGGTACACAAATGTGTAAAAAGAAAATCCCTACAGTGAAAGAAGCAGCTATTTCTGAAGTTCACGTTTGGCACGTTCAAGCAGCCCAGCAGAAATTCCTTGGTGAGCCTCCACAGAGCTGATCGAATGTACACAAATAAGAATACAAAAACATGGCAAGGTCTGAAAGGCTTCCTTTGAGACAGAAAAGAGAAAACGGAGAAATTCTACCGAGCTACCTTTGGAGAAACACTGCTGACTTTGTTGTCCAACAAAGTGGGCACACGTGAGGGGCTAAGCACAGCTCTTCCCTTAAAGTAACAAAGACCTGAGTTCTGCTTTGGTACGAAGTAAGCGAGCTGAGCACCAAGCAAAATCCATGTTTTGTAAATGCAAACCAAATCACACTGCACTACCTTCCTTCTGGTTGGTTTTTGGAAGGGTACCAAGCAAAAGACACGAAGTCAGTGCACTGAGGAACGTCCATCTCTGCCGCAGCACCCTGACCCACGTTACGACAGGCACTGACCACAGCGGAGGCCACCAGAAAGCAGCGGCCGCGGCTCAGCCCAGGCGCAGCGGCGGTCAGGGTGTGAGCGCTGCCCGCGCCGAGCCCGCTGCTCTGCGCCTCGGCTGACACCCCACCACTGCGATAACACGAGAGCGTTCTCAGGGGGGTGCCAGAGATAACGAGCAACTTGGTGTCCGTTTTATAGGATAAATTCATTTGTGCCATGGGATATCGAGTACATTCCCTCACTTCTGCGTCATTCATTCATCCCCACAGCGCTCAAACGCCTTTCTGAGGTGCTCGCCTCCTCCTGCCGCACAAGGGCGAGGAGCAACGTGACGGTGCCTCCCCACGGGCCCGCGCTGCTAAAGGCAGCCCGGCACCGCGGCGGGGGCCGGAGCGGCTCTATGGGGACCTAGAGCTCCATTTCTCAATACACTTCGTTAAAACCATAGCACGGAGCAGGGCTCGGAGCGGGGGCAGGGCCGGGAGCGAAGCGGGGAACCGGCCGGGCCGAGCGCAGAGTGGGGAGGGCGGGAAGGAAGGAGGGGGCGGCGGGGAAGCGGGAGGGGTACCGAGCGGCCGAGCGCCGCTTGCATTTACCACAACGCCGCGGCCTCCACCTCCCCGCGCCGCCGCGCCGTTCCCGGCCATCTTCCTCCGAGCCCGCCCGAGGGGCTGCGGCGGGGCGGAGCCGAGCAGGGCCGGGCCGTCCGGTGCCCCCGGTCCCCGGCGAGAGGTGGACGGCCGAGGGAGAGGCCGGGAGCCGGGGCTGAGGGGCGCGCCCCGGAGTAGGCCGCGGAACTGGGGGTGTGCGTCCCGCTCAGCCGTCAGCGGCCTTCGGAGAGGAAGTACTGTGATGCATACATTAAAATGCGTGCCGTTCTGAGTGAGGAAGCGGCAGCGCGTGCAGAGCTTTGTCTACAAAAGGCAGTTGGAGATGGAAGGCGCCTGGAACTGTCTAAAGCTCGAGGAGGGCATTGCTGCTGGCGGGAGCGAGGCGTCGTGCTGGAGATGTGGGCACAACGTGATAAGAGGCCCGGGCTGAATGAGCGAGGTGGATAAGATTAAAGTGGTGTGGCTTAAACGGACAGTCTAACAGGTCTGCACTTATACTCTAGAGAAGGAGAAAAACAAACAAACAAAAAACCCTGTCATCTATCTTGTTTTCCATCTTTGCTGACTTCTGAGCTGGTGCTCCTCCCCGGCACTGCATAGGTGTTGGAGTAAGCGGCGTCTTCAGGAGCTGGACTCGAGGATCGTTATGGGTCCCTTCCAATTCGGTATATTCTATGGTTCTCACTGCCTTCAGCCCACTGCAGCATTTCCCATGCTGTGTGTTTTCATTAGAAGGGGAGCAGAACAGGAGCCACCCACCTGCCTTCCCTCTTCTGCTTCTCTAGAACTGTATAATGCTGTCCTTTCACACACTTACAGATGAGAAGGATCTTGCATCCTTGAGGTTGCTCTGAGCATTGTGCACCTTTAAGTTTCCTTTTTGCATCCCATTGTGTGGGGAAAATCCTAACAGTCCCTCCATCCAGTGCAAGTAGTTACAGGGTTTTTTTGAAAGTATTTTATTTTCCTAAAAGTGAGATTTGGTTATATTTTACAGTATTTATCTGTTAAATATAGAACTTACAGAATTCTGCCACTCCTATACTAGCAAATATTAAAGGAATAAAAAGTTGGTTTTAGAGACCTGGGCATAATGAAATGTGTTTACTTTGACCTGAGCAGCTATTACCAACCAGACCAAGCAGGAAGACATTTTAGTTTGTGCACTGCTTTCTGTAATACAGCCCTAAAGACTCAGAGGCCCCAAGTCATAACAGATGGACCCTGACAACTGAGTGCATCAGGCAAACCAGGAGCCTGGTGTCCAACATGGGTTGCTTTTTAGGTGCATGTTACTTCGTTCCCACTTGCATTAGAAGTGATAGGACAGCTATTAGCTTAGGAATCTGGTGTTAAGGATATTTTTATGAATGAATCTACAATTACAGTCTGGATAAGTACTACAGTAACTTAAAACGACCTTGTTATAGATGCTTTGGTCTTATGTGAAGTCAAACCTGGTTGCCTCTTAGTGGGTTAAGGACCTACTCTTAACTATTGCTACAACTGACAACATGTGTCCAAGAACAGAGGTTTACAAAGTGACACAGGCCAACTCCAGAATGTGTCTGTCTTGGAAGTGATCCCTGCATACCAAGACTGAAGTATCCTGCAAAAAGATGGTCCACAGTGCATTAAAATAAACTTTTAAAAAGTTAGTGAATTTGATAAAGAGCATATAAAGATTTGCACAAGCCCACATACGTAGATTAAATAAAGTTATTTTCATAAAATATATAGGAGATCTTCGTAATGGGCAAAATCCCTAAATACTTCTGTATTTTGATTGCATATCAGCATTTCATAGATCTATTCAGAAATAAAGTCCAATTTTTCATCTAAACTTTGGGATTAAACACCACTGATTTGTACCCACAAGCACTTTTCAAGATCTGAAGATTCTTCTCGCTTGGAGGTGGGCAAGAATCCCTTCACCATCAAGCAAATGCAACATGATTTAGTTAATATCACGACAGACAAAGCTGCTATTGAATAAACATCACAGATCTAAGCTGTACCATTTTTTAGCTAGTTAGATTGCAATTGGGATTACAATTTATTTTGCCATTGCTGAATTCCTACTGGTTACTTCTACCATTTGGACTAGTTAGGCTACTATTGCAGAGTTTTCTGTCTTTTCTTAAACCATGTTCTTTATCCATCCACAGGAATACAAAAGATTGTTCTAACTACATCACAACAGACAGAACCCCGCAGACAGAAGTTTAAAGATTTGGAAAAGATTATGAAAAAGATACTAAAAAATGAATTCCTCCGGCATTGTGCAGAAAAACATAAGCAGGAAACATTTGTTCTTCCCGTCAGGGTTGGATGACTGCATTTTGTCAAGTCTTCTGGTATACTTCTCTTCCAAGAGTTTTACAGGGATCACTTCTGAAGTGTAATGAAGTGTCATGTCTTGTTAATAACAATAAATCAGAACATGGAAATGAAAAACTAGATAAAATTAGCTGGGTCATAGTTGGAAAGGTAGTGCTGCTATCAACAACCACCAGTCCAATCCACCAAGCTGCTCTTTCTGCATGTATCATGATTTGTTAGCACAAAACGTAATACAGGTTTTTTAGTCTTGTTGCAAATGTGACAAATTAATGGTTCTGTAAACCCATAGAATGAATAGTAGAATTAATAAGGTTCTTTGTGCATGACAGGAATTAATCTGCTAAGAATGCTGCTGTTGAGGTATATATACTTACTGAATGATTACATTGTTTTTCTACAGTATGAACTGATGCAGAATGAATTAATTTACAATAGATTTTCAAAACTTTAAATTAGGGTCAAAATATGACTATTTAAACCATGATGTTAGGATTTTAACTGCTGAAGAACTTTCCTACTATGTTTCTTTAGCTGTTTGTTTATAAACTAAAAATAGGAGAAAAAGAGTAAACACTTTGAGACATACAACCATGGGAAACGATCAAAGGGGAAAAGAACAAAGAAAATAGGGTAGAACAGTGAACTCATAGTAACAAGTAGGTCTGGACACATAGCCAAAAAACATAAAGTAGCAGATGGAAAAAGTGACACCCAAAGAAACAAAGCAGAGTTTAGAACATATATACAAATCCCTTGTGAACAGTATTTATATCTTGAGCCTTCACAGAACTAAATTTATAATTTCAGTTACACATCCTTTCCTCTCTTACTCTGTTACTGATGAAGGCAGCATAAGTATCCACCCTTCCACAACTATAACATAAAGAAATACTGAAAACAGGAGGCTGGGAGCAGGGGTATAAACAAGAAAACAGCCAAAGACAAACATTATCACAGGGTTATCTGTTAGCCTTAGAAATTCCATTATGTATTCCCCTCCCAAGAAGCCATAATAAACATTTGAAAACACAATTTAATATGTAAACACCAAAAATAAACAAGAAAAGCATGAAAATCCAGAATATTTCAAGTTATAGGTTACCTAGGTAGAAGCTTGCCAATTAGAGGATGAAGTAAGAGCTCTTATTTCTTGCTCTGCCTGTTGCTGCAGCTGTTATGTGAATAGCAGTACTGTAAGCAATCCTATGAAGCATAAAGTGGCATTTGCTAGTTGTTATAAGTGATCACCACCACCACTGCCACCCCAATTACTTACCTTTTAGGTTAAATGCTCACTGAAGACAATATTAAAAACAAAAGTTTAACAGACACAGCACTTCAGGGTATGCTGAAAACAATTCAGAGCTGCTTTCATATCCAGCTTTATCATATTCCAGAATTTTGAGTTCTTTTGCATTACCTGAGGCAGCTACTCAGTCCACAGGGTGACTGCTGAAGACCTGGAGGGCAGCAAAAAACTAATCACCAGATGTTACTAATGTCTGTGAGAACGTAAAGCAGCATTTCAAACCACCCCCTGCATTCAAGAGCCCAGGGAGATCACAGCATCCTACAATCTATAGCAGCATAGGTGCTCTACTTCCCTTTGTGACTACTGCGCTATAGCAGCTAATGGAGTGGCACTGCAAGCTTCTGTCTGTGCTCAAATTCAGCAGAATGAACATCTTTGGTAACTGGCAAATTCAGCTTTATAGCACTTGCAGCATCTAAGATCCACCAATGGAACTCAGAGCACTTAGCTATCACAGTTAACCAGTACTGAGTCTACAAGACTGATGTAGGCTTTGAATAATTTGAATAATTTGTATACCATTAAAATGGCTAAAAGCTGACATTCAGATGTTAGTCTGTTTTTTAATGACCTTTAAATCTGCGTTAGGTACTGCATGACAGAATTCGTGACTCTGACTTAGTTGGTCCATGATAAACATCTTTAATACAAAACTACGTTTTTGTTTGTTATTAATCTCACTGTGCCAGCCTAGAGCAACTAGATCTTCACTCTGTAATTTCCTGGCTCCTGAAGATACTCATCCTGCTCTTCAGGTTCATGTTATTAATACACAGTTCTTTATAGCTGAAATAAATGCAAACAAAAATTTCCTTTTGTCCTTTAATACTAGAATAAACTTTATTTCCTTCATAATATTATGCAAATATTTCCCCTAACCACCTATTGAGAACTACTGACGTTTGCATGATAAAACATTATTTTCAAGGAAAGCTGTTCACATCATATCCTGTGACAAATTCATCATGCACAGCTATGGGAACTAGTCAGGAAATTGTAAATACATGGTGGGTCACACCCAATGTATTGGATTTAACTGTTAGAGTTTGTTCTCCTTTTAAAAGATGTTGCTCACATGACTTTCTCTTTCCCATCCCTACTCCCCTCTCCCCCAGTAAACTACAGTAAATTTGGGAAAATCTGCAAAACAGATTTTATAGTGTATTAAACAGGTAAACAATTAACAGTTTAAGGACTCTTTTTTTTCCCCCCCAAACAGCTCAGACTTCTTTGATGTAAGTTTGTAGACTGCACAGCTTGCTTAGGATAAACAGTGCAGTAACAAAAGGGTACTGAAAAGAAGAATCTGGACCAGCATGTTCTCCTGTAGCACAGGCATGCTCATTGTGCATGGCCAGCCAACCACCAAACTCTTTAGCTGCACGGAATCACCCACACCCTAAGAGCACTGGAATGCTGCGCTGGACCATTTGCTCATTTTATGGTTTGTGTACAAGACAGACCAAAGAGCAAAGAAATTGCTCCTTCGCTCTGCAGTACCTATGGCCACATGTTGAACACAGCTAATTTTTTCCTCTGAAGAGTAAATCATTACATTGCTTCCTGAGCTTTAGTATGGCTCTCGAAGCAATACTTAGAACAGTTCTAGAGGTACTTATTCATCCTTACAAAAATTCTGTGAATTAAAGGGTTGAGTCACCAGAATTTTCCATATGGGGACTCACACTTTGCATATGGGCTCAAATTGCAAAATGAGAAATGCTGTATTAAGGTCTACCAGGGAAAAAGCCAGATATAAGACATTTACCATTGCATTTCAAAGACAGCTTATGACAAAGACATGACTAAATCATACTGCATCAGAGAATAAGTTAAGTGACTTAATTTTCTCTTCCTACAGCTGTTATTTTCCAGTAGCTGAAACAAACAAGACAAGAGTTCTGAGAGAACAGATTCTTTTGGTAAACAATTTGAATCTGTTCCCTCTATTGCATGGTCTTGATTCACCCCCAGATGATCATATTTATTATTGGTACAAGCACCAAGGAACTCTACTTACGGACAAAAGTTCTACTGCGCCAGACACTATGCAAAGAGAGAAAAAGGTGATCCATGCCACAGATAATTTAAAATTGAAGCAGAATAGAAGAACAAATAGCTACAGAGTGCCAGAGGTGTTCAAGGAAACTGCACAGGTCAGCACAATAAACTCTAATCTCAGATTACCAGCAACCTGGATGTTAAATTCTTGGTAGGCATCACTGGAAAGGAACATCTAAGAAAGAATTTGAAGACAAAGATACTCTAGCATTTGCGCAAACTTCTCTGTGCTGTGAAGTCAATGTGGAGGAAGGCATGAGATAAAAATTAACAACACAGGCTAGTACTGTGATCAAACAGTAGTTCATCCCCATAGCAGCATCAAGAATAGCCAAAACGAACGTAATCTACCATTTGGCTATGTTCACTCACATACAAACAGTTGTTAGAGATACAGTCTAGAAAAAAAATATTAGGTGTATTTTTTATAACTTGGTGAAAGAGCAGTCATGTTTACCTCGGCACCATTTAAGCAGCAAAGAAAAGATAACACAAACAAGAAACTCAACTCACCTTGTATTCATACCATCATGCCAGTGCTTAGCCTGGAGGATGAAAACTTTGAATTTACTCACACTGTTTACATAACATTATGAAACAAAAAAGAGCTGGAGCGAGATCAAGGCAGAATAAAATAAAAATACAATTTGGGAATTCAGCAGCTGAGTATATATAAATGACTACCTCTGGTATCCACTTGGAGCAATGGCCAGTCTTCCTGAGTTTGGTCAAGCTCAACACCCCTGTAGTTACTGAGGTGAATGGTCACCATCAGATGCCAGACTCAGCAGCTGGCTTCCCTGACTATGGGAAATGTCAGGGAACCTTAATAGTAGGTTTTGCCATCAGTCTCTCCTATAATTATATTCTTAATACTATAAGCATCATAAAACCGAGGATGAAAGCACTGACAAGGAGTAGCATTTATCTAGGCCTCCATTAACCTGCATATAGGTAAAGTTTTCTTATCTGAATGACGTCTGACTTCATTAGTGCTGTTGTTTACGCTGAAACATATGCCAGTGAAAGGAGACTTTAGCTTTGTGGCAGAACAATCACAACAACTCTTTGTGATGCCAATTTTTTACAAAAATATGCAGAAGGCCAGAATGTGCCTTCCTAATAAGAAACAAAAACCACAAACCAAACTCCCAGATTAAACAAAACATATACAGAGACTTACAAAAATGAAATTATTGAGGAATTTCACGCTCACTACTTAATGAGAGGAATACAGTTACTCTTCTGCAAGGAAGGTTTGAGCTACCTTCAGACTTAGCATCCAAGCGCACATACAGATCCTGAGAAGCCGCAACACTTTCAGCCACATGGAGCCCATATGCCTTTACCAGCTCTGTCACTTGCTCGAGGCAGCTCTATCAGAGCCTTGCAATCAGGAACTCCCTGTCTTTGTGATGATGCCATATCTGATTCCTTACTTCCTGAATATAAATAGTTTCATTCTGAAGAACAGCCAGTCAGATATTCATCATAATTCCATGTTGCTATATTTAAAAAAATAGATGCACAGTTTGTCATGCTTAACTTTCAACAGGAAATATTTTCAGTTTGTGGCACTATAGCTTCTACTGACCAATACAGCACTCCTATCTTCTTTAGTGCGTATTTTATGATGGCTATCCAATGCAGTATTGATCATTTAAAAATACCTGGGTGAAAGAATGACTATTGCATATCAAACGTATTTTGATTATTTTCTTTCTTATGATTTAATTGATTATCAGTAAATGAGCAATGAATTTAGAGAATGCTTCAGCTGGTAATATTACTTGTAGCCTGTGAACAGAACTCCCATAACGGTGGTTGGTTTTGCAAAATGAGGTTTTAACTGTACTATAGAAAGTGGTAAGTCCCACAACATTTTACTAGCCTACAATAAATAATCCTGCTGAAATTTATCTTTTATATTTGCAAAAATATATTGAATTTCTGAAGACTAAACCCTATTCAGTCAGGGCTGGCATAGTTCTACAGTTCATCTCCAGAAATTATGAAATTGTTTCTACCTTGAAATTTAGCAAGGCCAAATGTAGAGAAAGTAATAGTAAAATGAACAAACAAACACAAAAATCCAAACTGTTCTAAACTCAGTTTTTTGTAGGAAAGCATTCAGTCAATCTTGGGTTTGTTTCTTTTTCACTTGTGTGTGAACTGGTCACATTTAGTAGAAAGGTTATCACTGGCAGCAGTAAGTTCCAATTGCATACTTACTTCACACAATATCTTAGTTACGTTAAATTACACATTGTTTAGCTGCTCAGAAAAAATCTCCAGCAGCTTGTGTTGCTATAAGAATGCCATAAAGTAAAGATGAAGGAGGTTTGAAACTTCTGCTGAAGAAAACTATTTAAGCTGTAAATACAAACAAGTGACAAAAGGCATTGTAACGTTATGTTGAAAAGTTAAGAACTGTGTGAAATGACGTGTTTCTACATACTAGGTTTTTGTTCTATTTTATTTTAAACTACAAAGACGGTTAAAAATGTTTTTTAACTGAAGAACATTATAATTTCCCATAGCAGTAGAAATTCTTTTCTCAGGTCTGCACACTGACTTGCTTTTCCTCACTTTTGGGATATGCAAACACCAACTTTGCATTTTAAAATAACACTGATGATAAAGAAAAGACCCAAATCTAGATCTTCAGCCTAATTCAGTCACATGGCCTACTTAAAACTGAGAGTGAGGCAGTGGAAATACATGTTGTTTTGAAGTCAAAACTAACAGTCAGGTTTGGTTATACAGCATTTCTTAAGAAAGGCATCTTGTACTGCATTAGTAGATAATGTGGCATGTTATTAAGTGATTAGAGTGGTACTCTTGAAGTATACTGTATAAATCATGAGTAAACAGTAAATTAAATTCATATTTTTGAAAACACAGTTTTATTCCAGATTTTTTATACCTTTCAAAAATAAACATTATTGCTGTACTGTAAGTTAGAAAGAACAAAATAGACATCTGTCTCTCAAGCTTCCCTAGCGTATGTCATAGACAAGCTTAAGATGCACAAGAAATGTAACCTAGAATCGCCATTAAATCTTCAAAGCCCTTTCCAGACAGGTTTAAATTTTGGCTTTTAGAAGATTAATTTAAATTCTTGACTTCATCCTGTGCTGATGTCACTTATAAAGATCTCACAACAGCTGCTGGTGGAAATAATTGATATAATATAGAAAAAGCTGCGTTTGGAAGCAAAGGTTAACCAGTATGAAAGAAAAGCATTCTTTCTTTTCATGGAAATAGATGCAGTACACTATGCCATTCTGTATCATTTCTGTCTAGTCATGACTCAGATGCTTGTATATTGCTTTCATTCTAACATTATACATATAATAGCAATCAAAGCACATTTTTCTACTTTGGTTGTAGATTTAATACAATATTATGGCATTATTTCTACATAACCAAAATGTTGTGTAGAAACTGAACTGTTTAGAAATATAATTGTTCAAGCATTTCAGTAAAATGCAACAGCTCTTTAATAACCAGACCAGAAGCTATCCCATTCTGAATATATACCAAGGTGTCTTCAGCAGACAATTATTCCACTTAGTTTGGGCTGTGTAAGGAAAGAACTGCCCCAAACATACAAAACAGTATTTTTTATGCATGATGTTTATAGGCATTTTAGTTGCTAATAAAAATTACAAAAAATAATAGGTTAAATTCATGTTCATATAAAGTTTTATTAAGAATTTTATTTGAAAAAAATAAGTTGTACAGTTGAGAATTAGAGAAGTTGTTACAAATAACTAAGAAGCTGCATACTTCTATTACTTCAATATTTCCTTCTGAATAATTTCAACTTCTTTTGAGCTTTGGGTTTTTTTCCTTGGAGGGACAAGGGTAGAGAAAGAGAAAAGGAGGAAAGAGGCAATGTCTGAAAAACAGTCCTTACTCATTTGCAATGTAGATAACTTTGTGCTTCTCAATTACATCTATGTCATGCTCCAGTTGCTTCATCTGTGATTCCAGCTTTCCTTTATACAGCTTCTTGGGTATAGTGTCTATTTCTACTGAAAGACACTGAAATTCACGATACACTTCCTCCCAGTTCTTTTTCAGCCCCTAGTGACATTACAAGAAAAGGAAACACATGAGAAAAATGTAATTCATAAAAATGATATGCACACAAATCACTTTACTTTTGTTAAAATTGCCTTTGATTAAGTGCTGCTACAATGTTAAAACAATATAAATACATGGGTAAAATTTAATAATCTTAAATAATTGGACAAAATTAATTAAATGTGTAAAAGCCAAGACAGCTGCAACAGAAATAATTTTGGTTCATTTTGATGTAATATAAAGAATGGTTTTCAAAAAAACCTTTGTGCTTTGGAGAGAAAAATTTAGTCTTTAAGAGGCAAGAACCAAGAAATAATACAAGTGAATGGAGGAGGAACTACAAAAATACTAAGTTGAAGTGAATCAGTGTGATCAACACAGTGATCAACAGTGAACTCCACAGCCTATCAGAAACTCAAGGAACACTACATTTCATTTCCAATCCTCAGCATCTTCAAGAAAAACGGCACCAAGTTAATAGATTGACTCTTCCTTATTCTATGTAAGAGACCTCTTAGACTGTCAATCTACAGGCAGTTAACACCGACTGCTTGATTGTATCTAATTCCGGTATGCTTACTGAGGAACCATTAGGATTCAGAAAAACTGCCTCAAAGCTCATCACTCAGTTGACTGCTTTTTTTTAAAAAGGCAACAGGAATTATTTTACAAACTTCACTACAGAAACCACTTCCCCCATAAACGGCAACCTGGCTGCTGCAGATACCTCTACATAACACATGGTGCAACTGACCTTAAGAAATCACAAGAATACCAATATTTGAAACTCAAGCCCAAATTCAATGGAAGTCTCACTCAGTTTATACCACCAGCTGCATCATTTCCAGTAACGGAGACCCTCCTAGCTAAAAAATCATTTCAACAGATAACCCGATTTCATGGCACACTGTGATTTCCAAATTCATGTCCTTCTTCTCCACTATTATTGTTCATCTTTTCTACCCTATTGGCTAACTTGATTATTGCCTCACTGAAGTTACATTTAGAAGAATTCCTCTTAGTCCTAGCTTTGAAGATTGTTGCTTCAATTTCAGAGTTCAAGGATTCTCATGCCTATAAAATTGTCTGATTTGGTCCACTGTATGAACAGATGCAACAGAAAAAAAATGACCTCTTCTTGCAAATGTTGAGTAAGCAAAACACACGTTTTAATATGGACTAATATATTATTGATCCAAAGTAGTGTATTTGTTGCACAGAAATTCATAGTTTTTTGTATATTCCTATTCAGCATCTTCTGCTGCCCATAAAGGTTCTTCCAACAATCTTCATATACGGATATCTACACAAATTTAAAAGCTCTATCTCAGCACATGCAACTAAGAGCAACACACAAGCCTACTTATTTACTGTCATATAATGCTACTTGTCTTTGTAATCCAAGGCTGTAAAATACTTAAATGAAGTTCAGAATCGACCAGGCATAAGGTACTATTTACAAACAGACAGTCATGAAAATAAATAGTTTTTCTGAAATTTTTAAAGAAGAGTCACTAATAACCTACTTCTTTAGTAATTCTACTTTTTTTTTTACATTAGTGAAAACTGGTTTGGAAATCACTGAAAACACCTTAGAACATCCACTCATCAAAACTTATTCTATCCTTGCAGAGTAGAGAGATAAGAAGCAGATCATCATTCCCTCTATAAAAATCTCCCTCCCAGTTCCTTCAATAGCAATGCAATATGCTGACCACTATTGCTCTGGGCTAGATCACAAACTGAATACCTCACTCTATGTAAGGAATACTAATACACGCTGGATCAGTGAGAAATATGTACTGCATTTATCAGCATTTATTTTATTCTCAAAAATCCTACCCAAAGTAAGCATAATGGAGAGAGAGTTCAAAAACGTTGGGGCAAATTATTTCCATCTATTTTTGTAAATTCATGAGCCTTGATTTTGTTCTCAGACATCTATTGCCACGTATTCTTTCAAATCAGAGAACGTACTCGTGTTCAATAGCTATGTCGATTATTTTAAAAGACAGGACTTCCCACACGTCCACAGCTGAGCTCTGGGTAGGAGTCACATACTCTGGGAATGCAAATCCTTCTGACAATAGAACTGTATAAGTAATCTGACCCATGGATGAGCAAACATTTTTGAAAAATTTAGAAGAAACTACTGAGTTAACAAAAATAATCTTTTATTTTTTAATTGAAAAAGATTTCTGCTCAATGTTGTATTTGAAAAATACAGTATATAATCAAACAAAATCAGACTTGTGAGCAGCAAAACTCACTCACATGCCTCCTGTCATATATATTTTTGCTGCACCGTTCATTAGCTGCATCATCAGCTTGTCTCATACCACCTGCCATCTTCATCTTCAACCTTGCTGTTATATTTTTTATATTGCTATCAGTGCAATACTCTCACTTCTCTCCCATACTCCTCCCTAGGCATCTACTGCCTGTTGCATAAAAGACACCACTGCGGCTACTATTTTGGATTTTGCTAGTTAATCAATTAATCTCTGTAAGTGAGTTAGATGTTCATCAGTCTACTCATTTGCTTCAGACGGACAGACTAAAAAAGATATCACAGTAACATAAGCCTAATTTTCATGGGAAGTTTGGCTAAAAAGTAGTCATGATAAATATCAGTTCAAGAACTGGACATAATTTTTTAAATGTTTCTTTCTGCTTTTTCTCTTCTTTTCTACTTCTCTACTTCTTTTTATGGTATTATTTCATTTTAAAAAGACTTGTGCACTAAAAACTTTCTGAAAGGCAGTATCCTAGACAGTCTGACAAACAGAATTTTCCAGTCATAGTTCTACAAATACATCACAGTTTAGTGCTATTCTCTGTTTTTGCTACATTCAAAGCATGACCTTACGTTCTAGCCCATGAAGTCACAAGATGCAGACAGAAACTACCAATAAGTTTAACAATGATATTGTACATCAGAAAAAAAAAAAACTCTGCTATAAAAAAAACCCCACACCTGTTTGTTTGGTTTTTTTATGACTCACAAGTAGAGAGTCAAAACTGTCTCCAGATCCACATGTGTCATTTTTTGCATTTCTTTGAAGCAAAAAAATTTCGCTGAAATTCCAAGTCATTGAAGAGGTAATGAATCTAACTGAATTGAAAACTGTGGATAGATCAGCTCCCTTCAGCTTAATTTACAACTGTTCTATAGCTCCATCTAGTGAAAAAGTAGGCAATAATTTGCTTTGCTTAAAAATCTAGTACACTTTTACCATTTACATGGACTTATCTTGCCTTATTCATCTTATGCACATATTACTAATTACACTAAATCAAAATATGCACCTGCAGAAGACATTCCCTTTCTTCATCAGATAGCTGTTTCATGGCCTTTTTCTTGAGATACTCCAAAACACTGTTTTCATATTCTTCCTGAGCTTTCTTCGTTTCTTCACTTCTCTGGGTTACATATTTTGGTGTAACACCATAATCCTGTAAGGGCAAGGAAAAAGTGTCTTAATATGTTTTTAAGAAGAAAACAATTACATATCTGTCACATATAGTACAACACATTTAGACAATTTGAAAAGGAATTTTGTGCCACTGAAGAACAGACTCTTACATCACTGTGTTCTTGGAAGTTTGAAATGTGAACCTCTTTGTAGTCTGATGAAAACATATAAACAATTTCCTTCTTTTTTTTTTTTTGTGATAAACTCAGAAGAGAATTCAGAAACCAAAACATTTATACAAACTGATGCTTGAGTCAAGAGTCTGAAATTTGTTAATGACAGCAGGCTATTTAAAATTTTCTTACATGGCTTCAAGTTCTACTGTCCACATTCCTTGGATACTGTCATTGAAAGGTCTTCCTGTATCCTGATTTCTGCTGAAACATTGCATGCTGAATATTTTGCACAATGTTAACTACAGAGGAATGACAGACTATCTCATAATGGCTATGGCAGATTTGTGTTTCTGAGAGGAAAAATCTTTTCTGAATATCCCAGATGCACTTGGGGAACACAGAGAATATACCTTCTTTCAACCAAATGCTAAATGATTCACAATTTTTTCAGTGTTGAGTACTACTCTTGATTATGTTAGCTGTGCAAAGGTTCTGCAAGGACTGTTGCTTCATTTTTCTGCATCTTCCCCGTCAAAAGCGATGTCACACGTCATGTCTCTTTTTGCATAACACTTGGCTATGGATGAACTGCTCCTGTCCTTCTCACATTCTCAGTCCCACTACCCTTACCTCTGTACCTGCCATACTGATCTGTGTTCCTTCATTAAACTGTAAACTTTTATTACCACACCTCAGTTAAAATACCTTTTAGAAGGTTAGCAGGGCTGTTGACTACAATGTCCTCACCCCACTTTGCTCATTATCTCTCCGCCAGCACCTGGGTAAGACTGTTGCATGAGCAGAAGCTGAAGAAACTGGCTCTATGTGTCCCTGTTAGATACTCCGTGAGTTCCCAATGCAACATACAACACGTCTGTTCTTGGTTTAGCAGCAACATTCTGCCAAATTTTTGCTGAGAGCATAAGCAAGTATCTTCAGAGCAAAGGCAAGGCAGTAGTACTCTACTGCCAGTGATTTCTCCTTGATCAATTTCATACACCTACCACAAGCAGCAGTGGTATCAAAACATCTCGAAAAACAATCTTAAACATTTAATAGGAGAATGAAATAGAGAATCTAAAATAGGCATCACTACTAGTACTTTCACTATAATTTAATAAAACTTACCTTTTTTTTAATATATTTTGGAACAAGTCCTGAAGTTTCAAGCAAGTATTTGTCTCCCTGTCTTCTATCAACATAAATATGTTGAGGCTTTTTAGGCAATCCTGTGATAGCAGCAACTGCATTTGTTTTTATAAAATTCTTTTTACTCTGAATTCCCATAACTGGGCGATCTGTCCTCCGTGGTACTGATAATGCAGGCAGTTTCTTACTCTCCTGTTCTTTTTTTCCTGTGAATTGAGCATGTAAACATTCTCGGCAATAAGCTTATAGAGCTTTGCAGTTTAAAAAGAGAAAAATTTTGCACAAAATTACAAAGAAGTATAAAGCAGCTGTGACTACACTAAAGGATTGACTGGGACTGTACTGTAAACTGAGAAAGTACTATAATGAAAACTAATATGCTCGTTGGGAATAATTGAAGCTTATGTAGCTTAGGAAATCCTATGTTGTTTTGTAGATAAGTTTTCTATACAACATGTCACTCAACACTTCTTAACTGTAGTGGTACAGGACTTACTTAAAATATAATGAAAACTGCTTTTACCAGAGGTGCTCACTGTCAGGACACTGAGCACACTAGTAGGCCCTGCTGGCCCTGACCAGCATCATTTAGTGCACCTCATTTCAGCCCAGCCCTAGGCTGTCAGTCCCTAGCTCATCTAGCTCTCAGGTGTGCCTGCCCTAAGACTCCTCCAGAAGTGCCATGTGGAACCAGTGGATGGACCTGGCCTGCTACCCTGTCTTGCCTGATGATCACTAGGCCACTGACAAGGCTCATTTTCGTCACTGCCCTGCTCTGCATTCACACTTCTGCTGAGCTGGACCTGCTCCTGTTGGTGAGGTCATTTTTAGGTCACCCTTAATTCCTGGCCTCCCTTAAGGAGTGGCCCTGCTCCTGCTCTTCCATAATATTGCTTCTTACCATCTTGCAATGCAGGAACCCTTCCTTTTTGGTGTAATCTCTCCAACATACCAACAGAAAGTTGGTAGTCTCTGGAGCACTGCCAATTCAGTTGAGTGATGAAAGAAAACTCATTTCCCACCATATTTCCCAACAGACAGAACTCCAACTTAGGGTTATTAATATGTAAGAGTACATTCCTACAACAGCTGGCTTCCTGATGCTGACCCCATGAACCAGTGCTTTTCTGAGTTTGTTTTGAAAGCTTGCCGTAATTTAGTACTGTAGAACACAGACTTAAATCTGTTTCTCTAAGGACATCATTTTGGAAAAAGGATCTCTGAAGCTTCTCAGTGAGTACTTGCTCACCCTTACCTGCATAACACTTGTGCACATGTGATGTTTTGGGAGCCCCCACTTCCTCTGTGGCCAGTAACATAGTTCGGTTAAAACAAATGCCAGAAACCAGTAATACAACCAGATGCAGTGGAAGATTAGGAAACATACCTTTTTAAAGGCATTACTTACTGAGTAATCAAACTTTCTAAGAGTGACATTATCCTAGAGTTTAGGGAAAAAAATAAATTCAATCTTTCTGCTTTGATTTTGCAATCTACTTTTTAACTAGATAGATCAAACCCAATTTTCAAGATGGCATAGGAATCATAAAAAAAAATGCCATAATCCCACACAGACAGATGATAAATGGTTAAGTTCCAAATGATCAAAGTGCCATGCATTAAAAAGAAGTCGCTAAGCAACGTAAGTTTTCTGAGGTAGGTATGAAACTCCATTCAACAAAAGTATAAGATTTTTCTGAGTTAAAGATGTAGCTTGTTCTCAAGATCTGTTAGGATCTAATCACAGCAGTGAGATTACTGTTCTGAATAGTAGCTATGATGTGTCATAGTCATTCTGAGGCTACAGTACATCAACTCTAAATGCAAACACACCAATATGTGTTGTTTTTAATGAAGTCTTGAATTAGCAAGTTGAAATAAAAATATTATAAGCTGCTCTTATGAAGAAAATAGAGCAGAGTGCTGAATGCCAAAACATAGCCAGTTTGTAGTAGTTAACAGAAATTTTGCAATACTTAAAAGTACTTAATAGGAACATTACGGACTGCTCCAAGTTATTGGTGAATCAATATTCTTATGCTCATCTAAAACATGAGTGCAGCAATTTAACAAGTTCCTGAGCTTGAAAGCATTAATGCTCAGATGCCATGAAGCATTACATTCCAGTATACTGAATGTTGTTCAGCTTCCCTGAAAAAGAGATGATCTTTTGTAAAAACCACCTAGGATACCTATAGGACCTCAGGGACCAAAACCTACCTTAAGGTTCTGATAATGCATATTGCCTGAGGCATTAAATCTCCAAAGGCTCCTGTCATGGCCTGTATTTTCAGTGCTAAAGTCATTTGCATGTACCACACCTATTTTGGTGCTGACCCACATTTCTCTTAGATGGCATTTTTTTTAATATGGTACTTTAAGCTCTTCTGTTTTTTTTGTTTGTTTGTTTGTTTTTGCTTTTTAAATTCTTATTCTCCAAACCATTTCAAGCTAAAACTTTATAATTCAACTACAAATTCTGACAGCAATGTACTTACTACTCCAGCAGTACTGAAGTCATTGCAGCATTGCAGAACAGGCCATCAAGCTGAACATATGTTCAGCTTCTTACACCCAGAACTACTTATACATGGAATTATGAATTGTGCCTGAAGGTAGGGTGGTGGAAAATCTGGCTCTTTACAATAACATATTCCAGTTTTCTTATTACTGTGATACGCAGCTCTCCAAAAAAAGTTCTACACTTTGGACAATGTCAGTGAATTTAATGCCGCAGGATTAAGAGCCAACAGCGAATACTGAAAAACTGTATGCTGGGGACAATCAAGACAAACATATATTTACCTAAATAACTTCAAGCATTATAAACAATTAGTTCACTTTTAATATGCTTGCTAATATTATATAGTTGAATATTAAAGATCAGTTGCAGGAAAGAATGATGTACAAATCTAAATTATGTAACTGCAAACTGAGATATCAGGAGGACAGACCTGTCCTCTGTCAACACATCTTCAACCTTTAAATGGCTGCTGAGAAACAACACCCTGCCTTTCATAGAATCGTAGAATCACAAGGTTGGAAAGGACCTACAAGATCATCTAGTCCAACCACCCTCCCTTGCTACCACAAGCCACTAAACCATATCTCGTAGCTTCCAGACACCTCCTGAACACTGCCAGGGACAGTGACTGTACCACCTCCCTGGGCAGGCCATTCCAGTGCCTGACCACCCTATGAGAGAAAAAGTTTTCCTTTATGTCTAACCTAAACCTCCTCTGGTACAACTTGTGGCCATTTCCTCGGGTCCTGTTTGCTGCCTGGGAGAAGAGGCCAAACCCCTCCTCAGCATAACCTCCCTTCAGGAAGTTGTAGAGTGCAATGAGGTCTCCCCGGAGCCTTCTCTTCTCCAGACTGAACCATGTGATCAGTGCACACACTTACTTGCTGGTAACGTGGGTTCCTTCGAGTGTTTCTTCAGAAAGTTTTTTGGAGATGGCACCGCAACCTTTGCTGGCCCCATAGTTTTCCACTGTGCTTTACTTTGCTCTATTTCAAGTTTCACAGACGGCCTAAATGTTGATATATACCTTTGATGTTAAAAAACAGGCATGAAGAAATTAAAGGTCAGAAAAGGTCACAACAAATGACCGTGCTGTTTCGTCTTGTGTCTTCCCAAAGGCCATCACTCCCATAACCTCCCCGCTAAACTTCAGCGCTGCCTCACGCTGACAACCCATACCCGCAGCCTTTAGCGCCTCGCCAGAACCAGCCACAGTGCCGGCAAGCAGCGCTTTACATCCCCACGTACCTCGGGGGTTTGACGGGCTTCTCCTCCAGCCGCGGCAGGAGGTTATACACGCTCTCCTGGGCCGCCATCCTCCGCCCGCTTCCGCCTCCCACCCGCCGCCTCAGGCTGCAGCCGGGCCGACCACGGCCCGCGCGCTGTTGTCGCCGCCGTCACCAAGGAAACGCGTTGCTAGGCAACAGCACCACGAGAGGCGGGGCTCCGCCACCTCTTCCGCCCCTTCTTTGGCGGGAGGCGACCGCCGGGCGGACGTAATGCATCGCGCGGCTGCGCAAGCGCGTTTGGCGGAGCTGAAGCCGGCACGGCCACGCGTGCGCCAGAGCTGCGGGCGGGCGGGCGGTGAGGGGCAGCAGGTGGCCGCGCGTGCGCAGTGCGGGCGGTGGAGGCGAGGCTGTGGGCGCGTGGGGTGCGTGCGGTACCTGAGGGCCCCGCCCCCGCTTCGCCGGTACGTGGGCGCTGAGGGGCGCCTGTGGGGAGTAGGGCTGGGCCGCGACGGGTCGAGCCGCGGGGGCTGGGCGGGGCGGGACGGGGCAGGGCACGGTTGGGCAAGGCAAAGCAAAGCAAAGCAAGGCAAATGTTTTGCCGCCGCTACTCCCGAGGGTTGTTGGGGTCCACGGCTGCATTGGCTGAGGAATGGGAGGGGGTGGTGGTGAGGTGCTGCCAGGCTGGTTTCACGGTTTCCAGCTCAGCCGGTGTTTTGCGATCCGTCCGTTCCCAACCTCCTATCCGCGCTTCGGCACCTTCGAGGTGTCGGTTTGGCCGCGCGCTGCGGGGCGGCGCGTTCCCCAGCGGTCGGGCCGGGCACGTCGGGGCCGCGGCTCGGCGCTGCGCGCTCCCTCGGCGGTGCCCTGCGGCTGTGCGGCACGCGGCGGCTGCTCTGCTGTGTTCCGAGCCGAGGTCGGATCGGGGCTTCCTTTTTTTGTGTTTGTTCTGCTTTACAGATCTCACACGCTCGGAAATGAGCTGGACCCCTTCCTGCAGATGAGAAAGGCTCCTAGAGATATTTGACTGTCCACTGATGTTCTGGAAAGCTTTAGCACGTGGGAGCTGCCATGGCAGCTCAGATCTGTCCCCAGAACATTCCTGCTTCCTTCACTGTATGGTTTTGTCAGCACGTAGCTGCTGATATAGTTTGTAAGTGATCCTTCCCCTGCACCAGTTATGACTGGCGTGGTTGCTCATCTGCTGCTGCAGCCTGGCTTTTACACTTGGTAACTGAGAGGCTTTCTCACCCTCCTTTAAGGGTTTTGCAGAAACGAGGTGCAGAAATTGATTTCACATGGGTGCCTTCTTTTTTAAGTACCATCTCAGCATTTTGGGCTATTGGGTGATCATGGGAAGGTTGAAGTTGGTTTACTTTAAGTTTTTTTTTTCTCTACGCAAAAGTTCTGAGAAAAGTAAAAGGGGAGTTTTTTTGTGTATTGGAAGCTATGAAGTATGATAATTATTTGTCTTGACCTGTGTTGAGTTCTCCAACAGCTACAAACCACCGCTGGCTTGTTTGGTATCCGGATTTTAACCGTACTTTGTGTCTTTGCAGGCTTTGTGTCTACACTGGTAGCTACGGCCAGTTTTACCCCTACGGGCCAGCTATAACCCCTGTCATCATTAATGGTTGTTAAAATTGTGTACATCTGCAAGTGATACATAGGGGGCCTTCAGCCCTCCAAGCGGAGGGTTGACATGTATTGTCAGAACTTGATTTCATTGGAGGTACAAGTATAAGCTCTGCTTCAATACAACACCCTCTCACCCCCAAAGCCTGCTGGCACAGGTAGCTGTAGCGAAAGGTGGTTGGTTTGGTGCTCTTACTAGACTGGTAAACTCTGCTAGACATGGAGTCTGATTCATACCATTTTAGCAGTAAAGCTTTGCCACTGGAATAAAAATGATTTTTAAAAGAACAGCTCAGTAGTTGCAAGCTTCTTTTTACTACGTATACTTCATATGGGTGCAAGGTTGGGTGAAATTGAGATAGATTAAACTGAGCAGCTCAATAAAATTCCCTGCACATTCTTGCATCAGATTTACTGTCTTGGTTTCAAGCAATCTCACAGACTACTTGTAACCTTATGCAAATATGGCAAGTATGTAATCAGAGAAGTCTGTGTCTAGTTCCTTCCTTGCCTACAGCACTAATTTTTGGGGCTTTTATGTTCCTGTGTCCTAGATTCATAAAGCAGTCCGGATGTTCTGTCCTGCAGCTGTATTGTGTACTGAGTGCACCCCAAAACGCTTCTGTAGTGCAACTAGAGGTGTAGACAGGTCACTATGCTTGGCATGATTTGTATGCCCGTTGTTCCTAAGTAAGGTTTGAAATTATTCTTATGCTCAAGAAATAAAATCACTAAAATAGTATTTTTTTTTTTTTTTTTTTTTTGTATCTTGAACATATTCCTATTTGGAAGCTTAAGTATCACTTTCTGGCCCTGTTAGCTTTGTATGTGTATATTCACTGCAGAGCATTATCATTACAGACAGCTTTATAATGACACTTAATATTACAAATACTCTTCACATATTCTTTTTTCCTTTTAAATGGCTGTTGCAAAAAACTTTGTTGCACCTGCACATTCCCTTATACTTTACAAGGATTAGAAAAAACTGTGCAGTGTGAAGTGCCCATCTTTACACTGATTTATACCTTACTTATGTACTTACAGCATGCTTATTATGTCACAATACAGGCTGCAGACACCGAATATATTGATATTTAGGGCACTTATATGCAAGTTTATCTCTCCATACAGAAGTAAGCAAAGGGAAGGATTTGAATAATTGGAAACATTTTGATTTTGAAACACATAGAAATAGTTTGGTAAAGAAAGCAGAGCATGAAAGACAGATGTAGGAACACAGAGCAGAATCTAGAGTGAGGAGCATCTGAAAGTGAAGATTTCTGTGGTTTCCTCTGAGAAAACTTGAGCCTCCATGTCATTTTTGAAGTTGGAGTGACCTGTGTCTCAAGGATCATTCCATACTGTATTCTGATGAGGAAGGCCAGGGTCTTAAAGGGCTCCTGTGGTAACTGTGAACATGGTTTAACCGTTGGTAGGTCACTGGAAGGTGTTACAGTTCATTTGGTTCTCACCAGTCTTCTGCAACTCTAAGTCAACTTCTGTCCTCTGTGGTGGTAAAGCTCTGTTGGTTTCAAAACTGTCTAGAGAAAAGGCTCTGTGAAAGATTTGGTGGCTTACTTTAAAGCGAGTTCCTGTATTTGTTCTATTGAGTCTGTTGTGACTAACACGGGGAAACACTCTGTCACTAAAAAATATTTTTCTGGTCAGAGTAGCTGACAAAACAAACCAATACTGTTGCAGTGTGTTGCAACCACCCCATACAGCTGCTTGATGGAATGCTAGCAGCTAGATTGAGTCTTTGAAATATAGTTATAAGAAATAGCTGATTGCAGTTTTGGTTATGTGTTACAGTGCCAGGAAGGTAGGAAAAAGAAGTGCCACTTGCAGTTTTGTCAGCCATCTCTGTCCTGCATGTTGTAACAGCTAAAAGAAATCTTAAAAAAAAAAAAATGCTGATTGTACATATATTGCATGTTTGTTTTTTTAATTTTAATTTAAAGAACTGATGAGTGGTCATATAGTTGAATTTTTGCATCTGAAGTTATATCAATTTCCTAAGGGAAATTCTGTGTTGTTTTTCTTCAAACATTTTCAGTCATGAGCAGTGAAGAAATAATAATAACAACGTGATGCTTGTTTGCCTATCTAAAATGAAAAATGACTCTATTGGGACTTTCTGTGCAAATTAGTGCTGATTTTCTCCCCCAGCCTCCCTGCTTTATTGAGATTCATAGGAGTCCTTCACCCTGTGGCCTTAAGCATAACAAACAAATCATGGTTTGCAACTCTGGTCATGTTGGCAGTGATTTCTCTAAGCAAACAAAAAAACACATTGAGGGTGTCTTGTTTAATCTGTGTTGAGAATGCTGTTTTCCTACTGAATCTTTAATTCACTTTTGGGAGTGGAGTGTTTTCATGATGTTGTCTTTCTCTCGCTTTACACAAACTGCATCCAATACAATTCCGTTGTAGGAGCTCTTCACAAATCGCTTGCTCTTTCGTTCCATCAGAAGAGAGCTGGATGCAACTCTGCCATCCTTGCTGTTGCACAAGTCTGTGAGTTCTTGTTGTGTGTAAGTGGGTATTGCATTTGGTGTTTTTTAGGAAAAAAAAATAAAAAATTAAAGGTGTCTTGGAATTGGGGAACATACAGACTTCAGTATTGTAATTACATGGAGGTAGTTTAGTTATCCTTGATTGTTTATGAATTTTTACTTTTAAGTAAGTCTATTAGATAAAAATTAATTGAATTTTAATTCCTATTGACAATATTATATGCAAATATAGTGTTGGGCCTGGGTATCCTTATTTAACCTGAGGGCAAGGACTGCTTGAAGTTGGGTTTGTCAGTGAAACCGAGTTGGAGCTTTGTAGTAGAGTGAATGGGTGATCTTATTTTGAAAAATACATACCTCCTATCACTGACAGAGTCATATCTAGATGTGTGTTTTGTTGTTCTTCTCAATTTTATATCCTTTAGGGTTTGTTTTTTTTTTTAAGATGTTTATTGAAGAACTAATTGCTGTTTTTTTTCTTTTTGAAGCAGTTAAGTGGGTTGACAAGGTGGCTTGAAAAAAAAAAAAAACAGTGGACGAAGATGTTTCACATTGTTCAGTATCGACCTTTGAGACTGATAACCCAAAACAGTCTTTCTAAAATTTGTTTAAAACTGATGTTTTCAAGACTGGTGACATTTGAATGGATACCGAAGTCATGGTTCTCGAGCCATTCTCTTGTTGGAAACAAAAATATTATCCTGATGGGACCTCCAGGTGCTGGGAAAACAACAGTTGGGAGAATAGTAGGTCAGAAACTAGATTGCCCTGTCATTGATATAGATGATGATGTCCTTGAAACAACCTGGAATATGAGTGTGTCAGAAAAACTGCAGGATGTTGGTAATGAGCAATTTTTAGAGGAGGAAGGAAAAGCCCTTTTGAAGTTTTCAGCATCTGGAAGTGTAATTTCCCTTACTGGGTCCAATCCAATGCACACTGCTGGCATGCAGCATGTGAAGAGAAATGGTATAGTTGTATATCTTGATGTGCCCACAGTGGTCATTATGAGTCGGCTGAAGTCAATGAAAGTGGACCGCATTGTGGGCCAGGGCCCTGCTACTTCTCTCAAGGACATACTTCAGTTTAGGAAGCAGTTCTACAAAAGGTGGTATGATGTTCGTGTTCTTTGTGGGGGCAATATGGCAGCAGAGATTGTAGCAGAAAAGGTACTTGATGCTGTGAAGAGGTACCAAAACTCAGAAGTGGAAACTTATGTTTCAACTAGGAGTACACAAAAAAACTCTCACAAGTATTTCAGTGATGTTGTTGTTGAAGGCTTAGCCTCCGATGGAGGACTCTTTGTGCCTGAGAGAGGACTTCCAGAGTTTACTGCTGAAGAATGGCAAACCCTAATAGAAGCAACTTATGCTGAAAGGGCCCAGGTAATATTAGAGAGATGCATACATCCAGCTGATATTCCTGCTTCTAAACTGAGAGAAATTATTGGAACTGCATACGGAGAAAACTTTACTTGTTCTAAAATTGCCCCAGTTAGACATTTGACAGGCAATCAATTTCTCCTTGAGTTATTTCATGGACCAACGGCTTCATTTAAAGATTTTGCATTACAGATGATGCCACATATATTCGCATACTGCATTCCCAGGAGCTGCAATTACTTGGTTCTGGTAGCTACTTCTGGTGACACAGGGAGCGCTGTCCTAGATGGCTTCAGTCGTCTCCATGGCGCTGACAAACAGAGAATTGCTGTGTTGAGTTTTTTTCCTGAGGATGGAGTAAGCCCAATTCAAAAATCACAGATGATTGGTTGTCAGAAAGAGAATGCCTGGTCAGTAGGTGTCAAATCTGATTTTGATTTTTGCCAGACCGCTATGAAGAAAATCTTTACCAACTCTGATTATACTGGCTATCTTACAGTAGAGTATGGCACTGCTTTAGCAGCAGCAAACTCCATAAACTGGGCACGACTGCTTCCTCAGATAGTTTATCATGCCTCTGCATACCTCGATCTTGTTCATCAAGGTATTATTGCATTTGGAGACCCTGTAGATGTTTGCATTCCTACAGGGAACTTTGGCAACATATTAGCTGCCTTGTATGCTAAAATGATGGGAATCCCTATTAGAAAATGCATTTGTGCTTCCAATGAAAACAATGTTTTGACAGACTTTATAAGAACAGGTATTTATGATTTGAGGGGAAGAAAATTAGTTCCAACTTTTTCACCAGCAATAGATATTTTGAAGTCCTCCAATCTTGAGCGATACTTGCACCTGATTGCTGATGGTGATGGACAGCTGGTGACACAGCTATATGACCAGCTGGAAAATCAGGGCCATTTTCAGCTGCGGAAAGACCTACTTGAAAAGCTTCAGCAGGACTTGGTGGCTGGGTGGTGCTCTGAGGAGGACTGCCTCGCTGCCATTCACTCTGTCTACAGCACTACGGGATATATTCTGGATACACACACAGCTGTTGCGAAAGTAGTTGCAGATCGATTACAAGATAGAACTTGTCCAATTATTATTTCATCTACAGCTCATTATTCTAAGTTTGCACCTGCTATCTTGAGGGCCTTGAGGATTACAGAAATAAAACAAAACCCATTAAGTCAGCTTCACTTGCTGAGTTCTTACAGCCCTCTGCCTCCAGTCCACTGGGGCCTATTAGAGACACTGAAAAAGAATGAGAATGAGGGTCACCGGGTCTGCGCTGCTGATCTAAATATGTTGATGTCTTGTATAGAAACCTTAATTCAAAAACATTTTATGAAAGTTTTCTGAGCAGCCAGTCAGACATGTACTGTGTCATTTGTGGTACCTTAACAAGCTGCATGTCTTAATAAAGTCATGATTTATCCATAACATCCACAGTTGTATACTCAATTGTCAGATTTTCAGCAGTATTCTTAAGTAATGCGTGTGAGATTTCTAGTAGTGCTGGATGGTTCCGAATGGAGAGACTGGAAGCCTGGAGCATTCTTGCAGGCCACATATCTTAGGGGCAGCAGCAGTGCAGGCTTTCCTTGGCAGCGCTGTCTCCTTCACAAGCTGAAGCATTCTCCCCTGAAGGTGAGAGGTAATGAAGACTGACCTTCTTGAAGCTAATGGCTCTAGTTCTGTTGCAAGAATGATGTGACCTCCTGACCAGGGTGTGATTAGTTAAAGTTTAACTCACTTCACTTAGGACACCAAAACACAGTAAAATAGCGATGATGCTCAAATATTACTAGTGAAGTGTGATTTCACTATAAAGATTAAAGCATACGTATTCTGTTAATCCTTGAACCATGCTATTTTATGGTATGCTACTTTCTTGCATGATGTTCTTTTTATGTTTTGTGACGCCAATGTTTGTGCAAAACATCTGGTTATTTTGTTTTTCAGACATCTTTTTGTTTTCCTTCCAGATATTTTTCTGTGTAAGATGGAATCCTTGCTTTAATATTTTTAACTTCTGAGATACAGGTCATCCTCCAGTGTGCCAGTGGTCTTTCCTAGATCTTTTCTAGTTTAACTGTTCAACATTAGAATACTTCTTTAATGTTATTGACTAGTGTTAGCATCAGTCTTCCTAGGCAAGATCCAAACTTAAGTATTTATTTACATTTATTTATTGTATTCTATTTTTTTTCATAGAGTTAATGTAGCTTTCTTATTCCTTCTGTTGTCGTATATATATATTTTAGATTAATGTTCTCAACATTCTATTCAATTCATGCTTTGCATGAATTTCAACAAGGAAGCCTCTCAGAGGTCTTGGTATCTCATCAAGTAAAGTGGAGGATGAATTTCAGTGCCTGGCAAGTGCAATAGTGTCAGAGGTATTTGTTGTGCAACCTGAAGTAGATCTATGCTAGCAATCTGTCTTTGCTAATGACAGACTCTGTGCTTGTTGTTTTTTTAGTTGTTGTTGTTTTGTTTTTTAATAATAATAAAAAAAAAAAGTAGAGCATATTGCCTGAGGAGGTTGTGTTGTTGTGGGCAATCTTACTCTGCTAATTGTAGACTATATTTGGCAAGAGTAGGAAATATATCTACATTTCATGCTATGAGAAATACTAAGATAATGTGTTGCCAAGTTGTGAATGGCAGCCAGTTACCAGGTAAAGAGCTGAGAGTAGTCAGATGGGAGTACGTACAGCTATGGGAGGCTGCAGTCCTTAACGAAATTCAGAAAGAGAAAGGTATTGGCAAGAGAGGTGGTAATTGGTGACGTTTTTGCCTCTTTCAGAAGCAGCATCTCATATATATCAGGACTTGATCTCCTGCCAAAATATAGAGACAAAACAATGCTCGTAGAATCATGCCTTCCCTTCTGCTGTGTGTCTGCTTGTACTTTAGAGGTGCAGAAAACACTATTCAGCAAACTACTTGAAAGAAATCCTCCTTTTATGTAATGTTCCATTATAAACTGAAAGACCCAACATGATGAGCGTTCGCCACAGTGAATATGTTGTATAATAAAGTTATATGTAGCTGATAAAGGTGTGAGTGACAAAATAGCTTCCTGGGTGCTGCCATTTTTGGATGCCTTTCCGAGATCTGTCATGTTACTTTTTTTGTTCAGACCTCATTTCTTATTTCTGCAGTAACTTCAGAAAATCTTTTTCTAACATGAGAATGACCATACGATATATAATTTAAAGATGCTGTGTAAGTGTACTGCCAAAAAAGAAGCAATGTGTTGGTGATTAGTGTCCATCTACCTTGCAGTTGTGAATTTATCAGCTTGGTTCTTACCTGAGTCCCAAGTGAAACACTGCAATACATGAATTCTAAATGTTTAAAGTTAAAATAATAATAATAAAATGGTTTCCATTACTGGGGTGGGAATGGGTTTCAATGTACGGACTTGGGGAAATCCTGTACTACTTGTCTCCATAAAGCTTAGTGCTATGGCAGTTTTTCACATGCAGTTGCAATGCGTTCTTGAAGTACTTCCAAAGACAAGCTTGTTTTCATAGGAAGTACCTAAAAGAGAAAAGCTGAGGTTCTAAACAAGAAGGCTAGAAGCCTCTGACCTACCTGGAATTAACTGATTATTAGATAGTAAGAGTGAAGCAACATGTGTAACAAGATTTATTTTGGCATGACTCAATCAATCAATATTTCAAAGTTCATGGCTGTAGCTCAAGCTTGGTTTGAGGGGAATGTATTAGTAAAATTCCTATTTACAATGTTTGACATGGTATGAAAATATAAAGGGTTGATATGGTTGCACGAACTCTGTAAAAACTCAGCTGTACTTGAGGGTTTTTAATGTGAAGTTGAAGTACATAAAGGTAGTGATTAAAGAGCATGTAAAATATTAGTACATTTCTGAGAATGTCTTAATACAATACTTTCTCTATTACATTGTTTAGGAAATGTAATAACTGAACTTTGTCATACATGAAATGAACCAACTGTGTGCCGCATCTACTTCTGTGTTCTAGTAATGGGTACCATAAGACACTGCAGTAATGTCATGATCCAAATCAGTGTGGTGTTTGTACCTGGGTGCTGACACTACTGTGGAAGCTGCAGCGCACAGTCCTTTGTCTCAGTTTGATGTACTGGGCCTGAAGGAATGGGAGAGGACTTCCCTCTTCCACTGTGCTCACTGCAGAGAGTGGCCGAGGGGATGGAGGACAGGGAGGGAAGCAATTCTTATCTTTTCCCAGCCCAGCTTCTCTGAATGTCATTCGGCAAAATACTGTAGTTCAACAAACATTGTGCCACTGTGATTGCACTTTTTTCTCTTGCTGCCTGCTTCATGAGAGATTAAAAGGGCACCGACCATTGAGTGAGCACAGGTGCTGGTTTTTGTCTTTTTCGGACATTGCGTGACAACATCCCATGTGTATAATGTGTACTGTTAACTTCTTTAAGAAAAAATGATGCACCAATGATGCACAGAAGCACATGTACATTCTCATGGTCAGTAGAATTCTTAAAGCTATTTGGGATTAATGTACACATTTGCTCCTATTAGCTTAAAGATAAGATGTTGCAGTCTAAACAAATATAAGCCGGGTTTATGGAGAATGGTAGAAATGTGTATATATGCATATTCACAACTTTGTAATAGCATAGCTTTATTTAAGCTATTAGTTTCTGTTGGTTTGCTTTTATGAACACTAAAACTTCACGTAAAATCTTAAAGACAGGTGCAACAAGGAACAGTTTGTAATGCCAGTGTTTATTCTTCTTGTTATAAAAATAATAGAGCAGTAGAGTCAGTAGGTCAATAATAAGTCAATCAAGCAGTTTCAGTTGACTTCAAAAGAGAGTTCTGTTTTCTTAATGTCTTAGAATTTAAAAAGAACCGCTATTTGTGTTTTGAAGGTAATGGGATATGTAGGGGATGAAACTCGGAATGGAAGATTGTTGTTTTTCAGGAGATCAGCTTTGCTCTTTGAAGACTTCGAGAATGCACTTTGTTATTAAGATCATGTTTGGTATGCCTGAAGTATGCGTGTAGTTGTTTGTGTCCACTACATTTTTCTAAATAAATACTGCAGGATCCACACTATAGCATTTTCTTTGCAAATATATTCTTAAATCCCTACCAATTTGTGATGTCAAGGAAGTCCTCTGAAAGAGATGGTTTCAGAATTTGATGTTCTTTAATCTCATAAGATGTGCACCTTCATGTGTTTACATGAAAATTAGATATATGGAAATTGATCTACACAGAGGAAAATTCAGCAATTACTGTTCAAATCTGTGAATGCCACAAATTTTGAATCCTGAGGAGCCACTTAAACAGGATAAGATGAATTATTTGGCAGGGAGTAGTGACAAATCACAGAATCATAGAATGGCTTGGGTTGGAAAGGACTCCAAGGCTCATCAAGTTCCAACCCCGCTGCCACAGGCAGGGCCACCAACCTCCAGATCTGGCACTGGAGCAGGCTGCCCAGGGCCCCATCCAACCTGGCCTTGAACATCTCCAGAGATAGAGCATCCACAGCCTCTCTGGGCAGCCTGTTCCAGCGCCTCACCGCTCTCTCTAAAGAACTTCCCCTGATATCCAATCTTAACATTCCTTCCTTGAGCTTAAAACCATTCCCTTTTGTCCTATCACTGTATACCTGAGTAAAAAGTTGATTCCCCTCCTGTTTATAATCCCCTTTTAAGTACTGGAAGGCTGCAATGCACTCTCCTCGCAGCCTTCTCTTCACCAGACTGAACACACACACACTGAGCCTGTCCAAGCAGGGGAGGCGCTCCAGCCCTCTGATCAGCTCTGTGGCTCTCTTGACCTGCATTTCATCGTGGCCTGGAGTAGGTCTTAGTCCCTAAGAGCAAAGCTCTGAGGCAATCTTTTCCGAATAGACTATCATGCTGTAGGAAATACTCACTAGGAAAGTGCCTGGACACAGCAAGCCTGAGCTTTCATAACTGAACATGCATCTGTCAGCATGTCTTGTGCCCAAAATGCCAGGTGAGACCCTCAGGTTTCAAAATGGGAATGCTGTCAGGGAGTTAATATTGCTGTCTGTACTTCACTGTGATAGAAGTTTTTACAAGAGTGCTATGCCCAACTGCAATAACCACAGCTTTCAGTAAGGCTGCAGAACTGGACAGAGGAGTCGTAAGAGCAATGAAAGGATTTTTAAAAGCACTGTCATGAGTATCTTGGTAAGCAGGATCTGCTTAGTGTAGTGGAAGCATAGAAGAGTAAGCATTTAAGCAAAGGTTTGTTAATGAAGTAAAGGTCTCTTCAGTCAAACAGAGGAGTGCTTCAGTAACTGTGAATAGAGTTGGACACGTTGCAAGAGGTAAAAGGTTCACAGGATGGAAAAGGTTTCTCCAGGCTGCAAGTACTGCATGAATTTCTGAGAAGATGTGGTTTGATAGAGGACTAACTCAAGCAAGCCAAATCCATGTTAAGCAAGAGATCAATCTAAGAGATCACAGCAGTCCTTCTGAGCTGTCCCAGGAGTGGCCTGCATGGCAGCAGCAGTATGACCGATGTTTCATGGAGGCCTGGCTGAGCGTTAGAGGTTGCAAACTCATTTCATATCTCTGTTAGTGTTATCGGTATGCAGAACAAACTGTGCTATAAATGGGCTTCTGGATATGTTTAGCCTTGTGCTATCTGTCACTAGAGAATTGCAAATGGTCTACTAATGCACATCCTGACTTGACTTATGGCTATTAGGATACGGCTCATTAGTTTTAAATTTCATTATACTGTGCGTGTTGTGATGATTTGTGCAATACATACTTCTATTATGAAAATTGCACGAGCACAGCTAGCAGGGAATTGTCTATGAAAATGTCAGCTGTATTCAATGTGGCTATCGATTATTCATTTTTGTAAGCTTTTCTAAATCAGAGATCTCTTAAGGATTATTAGATGCTTTGGGACCCCTTCTTTCTGTTCTGTTTACTTGTCATTTCTCCATGCTTTTGTGAGCAATTTGTGATCCAACAGCCATTTTCAATTCATGTCCAGCTCACAGTAAGATCTGTATAAAACAAATTGGAACATCCAGTGCTTCAATCTTGTAGTTCTTCTTAACGTTCTGTATACCAACTGAAGAGATCCCATGAAGCTTAGAGAAAGTAGTGTTCAAATAGTTCTTCTTTAGAAGCGTTTTGAGAAAAATGCTTGAATTTTCTTACATTTCAAACTAATTCACTAAATTACATCTAAATAGGCAAGGCATGTAGTGCACTTTTTGCTAAGCGCATGTAGCAACCTTGTTCTATTTAAAATGCTAATAAATGCATACCATCTCCTAATGACGACTGTTCTCAGCATAGCTAATTAGCATTGTATACAGATGGGGAAGGAAAATCCATATTCACAGACGTTTTCATTCAGAATGGTTAATAGCAGGTGAATAATTTTTAATAGACTATACAGTTGGAAAGGTCATGTACGAATAACTCATTTCTGCATAAGTGGTGTTTTGCAATAAAAATGGAGAGATGTTTACCTGCAGTCGTTACATACAGCTTTTAACCACGAGATGGCATTCCTAACAGAAGTTTGTTAGGGAGAGCTTCTGGCAGCTACAGAAGGGCACCGAATGAAAGGCTGTCAGAAGTGTTTGTAATGTCATAGGAACCTTTTATGTTCTCCGTTTTAGAAAACCTTATTAATAGAAACTTGACTAAAACTCATTTAAGTAGGAAACTTCCATGTTCACTGATACATGGAATCCACGGGAGTATGTGATGGTTCTTGTCAGAGAAACACTGCATTAATTCATAGCTTCACATATTGTAAATCTTGAATCAATTTTGCTTTAATACAAGCAATTAAATAACAATTCTTTAATATTTAATTCAAGAACACAATACCACCATCTTCTGTGCAATACTCACTTGCTTATGTGTTAGACTGCCGTGTACAATGTGGGGTCTGTAGTGAGTTTTGGGATAAGGAAGAGCAGTATTCATGGGAAAAATGAATAGTATAAACAGTTTGTCTCGTAGCTTAGTATTGAAATGACCTTTTCAATTCAATTCAATATCTTTTCAAACGCCTGTCATTCAGGCTGATAACAGAGCCCACACAACCCTGCTTTCTTTCAGGCTTTGTGCCTTTTTCAGTTTCTTGTTATCTTAGCATGCTAAAAGCAAACACTTATTCCTTTTCCTTAAATGCAAGCATGAAAGGAGCAGAATGCAAGCTCCTAAACCAATGCAAATGCACTAGGTTTCACAAAGCATAGGGACATGCTTATTACACCACTTAACACTTCTTTTTCTACAGTTTAAGTCCTCATTTTACTGTGGTTATTTTCTGCTGACTGCAAGGTCAGACCTGAGCTGGGTACTGATTTGTATTTCCGTTCTAGCTACTGCCATGGGTGCTTTGGTTTGGTAAAAAGACATTACAGTGAGTTCATGCTTAAACTGGAATCCAATGCAATGTGGGGAATTTTTCTCAAGTCTATTTCAAGACAACAGAAACAGCTGTAATAGACTAAAATTATTTGTCTTGGTAGCATTTTGGTAGATAAACTTTTGTGGCCTTAGAATACCTTTTCTAATGCTTGTGTACATTTTCTGCTGATCCTTTTGCTCCGTGTGCCATCCCTGCTGATGTCTCAGCCCTTCTGCTTTGAGCTTTGACCATTTAATGCCACTGAGAGGACAGAGCAGTGGCTGCTGCGTTGCTGACACTGACGGCAGACTTTGCAGAGTGAGCAGGTACTGCTTTCACATTCGGCAGCTGTTCCTTCTGAGCGCGCTGTTATACCTCGATCCATCTCTCCATGGTGGCCATACAAAACAGAATACGGAATACACCAAAGGCAACTGTCAGTCAGAAAAAAAAAACCCTTTCAGAGTCAAAAGGGTGGTGGAACCTACCTGCTAGTAGGAGAATGAGGCGTGCAGACTGCAGCAGCACACTGCGTGAGCTCATCATATCTGATGTTGGCTGCCAGTGTCGTTGGAAGGGCCGAACATCTCCTGCTTGCTGCAAATCCTCAGCAAGTGTGGTGAAGTGAAAATGACTATTTCAAGGATGTGGAAAAGGCAATAGGAAGAAACTTATATATTGTAATTATGAAATCAATGTTAATGGGAAAGTAGATTATTTCTAATACCGATTTGTTGCCATTACCTTTCAAGCTAAATTACAGACTGAAGTTTCTTTTTAATAATTTGACATAGCGCTGAGTGGATGTGGGGAGGGCTCCACTGAGAAGCAGAATGTCCTACAGAGAAGGTTGTAAAAGAGAAAAATCAAAAATAGTAAGGAAAGCAACATTCCCTGCTCTCAGTGACTGAGGGAAGGGGCTTATCCTGAAGACAGTCAGTGGGTGGAAATACTGACAACTTCGCAAGTGGAACGGGGCAGTCGAACCAATGGCTCAGTGAGTAGGGAGTGATGGACACCACCAGTGGAAACCAGTGGTTCAGCTATTGCTGATATTGCCTCTGTAATGTCTCCTGATGTTCGGTCACATGAATGTGTGCTCCGCTTCCCAGAAATGAGGGGAAATAAATGCAAATGAGCTTGTCTTTTTGCCCAAAGATCTCTCCATTACATGACAGCCACTGTGAGTTCATGTGACCAAGCCCTTACGTGCAGCAGTGTCAGAAAGAGTGGCCATAATGCTGTCAAGTAATTGTGCTAATATTTCATGAAGGATCTGCAAATTGCTCTGCTAGTACAAAGCATGTCAGTGGCTAATTTGATGTGGTTTATTGTTTTTGAGAGGTTGATAATGAATGCTTGAATTGCATCTTATGCAACTGTTGTTGAATAAGCATTGCCTTGAATAAGTGTAAATTGGGAAAGGAAAATACGATATTGGGAATGGTAGCCACAAGCACTGTCACTTAGCATATGTAACGAGCATGCCCAGGGCACGCGAGAACAGTTACCAATAGAAGCTGTGTTTGTCTTGCAAATGATTGTATTGTTCTGAATGATTTATCATTTTGAATCACATTTTTTGATGAGAGATTTTGCTGGAATAAATACACTCCAAAAAAAGTGAGTTGCATATCTCCAGGAGATGGCCAGGATTGTGTACTGAGCAGAAGTTAAGTCTGTAAGGTTTCCCTGTGAGGTTTTTAAATAGGCAGTGTACAAAGGGTCGTTATGCAATGCGGGGATGTGCACCCACACGACAGTAACATCGGCTCTGTCCCTCTCCAATTTTCCTCACTCTCAGAAATATGCAGAAGGTTTGGGAAATTATCAGATGCTGTGATGTACTTCCAAACTGTGGTTTAAGCATTCCTACCACTGCATTTTATTTGTGATTAAAGCAGTGTGTTGAATTGTCTGAATTTACACTGGATGCTGAAAGGCAGCCCTCGTGTTCTTTTATAAAAAAGCAAAAAGCTGTTACATTTTTCAGCTGTTCAAATTAGCTTTCAAATCTGAATCTGTTTTCCTCCTGCCCTTTCATCACTGACGGTAAAGCTCTCACTTTTCTTATTCATTTATGTTGTGAAAGGAGATGGCCATAAGCACAGGTCCCTTCTCTCTCAAACATATCTGAACAGAAAACAGACACAATTATCTGCTGCATTACTTTTGCTGGAATTACTTTACTAAAGGTGATTTGAACCTAATATGCATCCAACCTCTTTTCCACAAGCAGAACGGCAGAGCTGAGCCAGACGATCTCAAGTGCCAAGCGACCTTCCCAGCGCTGTGCAGAACCACCAGCAAGGCTCGATGCAAACTACTTCACAGGCTACTAAGATCTCTAGTGCCCGGCATCGGGAATTGTTACTCATTTCCACAAGGCACAGCTGACAGCTGACAGCAGGAAATGAAGAAATATAAACTACATTTCTTTTCCTAATTCCATCCAAAATGAAATTTGCCTTCTGTGAGCAGTCGGCTTCTTGTGCCAAGCTTAGAGTGGGTGTGCTTCCTCCCCTGGTGGTGATTGCTCATGGATACGTTCTCGGTCAGGTCAGGGGCTGCAAAAGCCACATCATTTGTGATGAGATTTTGTTTCCTGTTCTAATAGCATGATCTGAATCATAGATCAAAGTGTGTATAGATGGAACATCCTGAAAGTAATGGTACAGCTGAGAATCTGACAAGTTATTGTGCCCTATGGCTATGGCATCCATGCGGTAAGGGCCAAGAAAGCAGAAATGGGCATCTCTAACCCCTTAACTCTCCTCTGATGAGCAGTCACCTTAATCTGTTTTTTGATCAGTTCATGAAAGCAAGTTAATTATGTGATGGCCTCCAATTGCCCAGAGACAATGTTGCCCAGTCCCACGTTCCTAATTTCCCTACTGTAGACACTACATCTCCTTTCCTTCTCTTTTTTTTTCTTGTTTTTCTTTCCCCTATTTTGACATCTGCAGGAGATGTTGGTAGTGACAATGTGGTTTCTAGATCTGTTTTTACAGGATAAGGAGATGAATGTGGAGAAGAAATACAAAGTACATATATACACAGTACTTATACATATGTATATATGTACATACGTATCTATATATACATGTATGTATAGATGTATATATAGATATATATAGATATATATGTATATATAGATATAGATATAGATACGTATGTACATATATACATATATACATAGTACATAGTAGCAGTGCTTGGAATGTCGCAGAGACCACTTAGATAATGTTTTAGTTTGCAGGGCAGATGTCTGTTTAATGCATTCAAACTTTTCGCCATCACGCATTAACATAAAGCCATTTTAGCATTAAAAAAATTTAAATTTTCTAGTCCTTTTCCATACAAGATTTCAAAATCAATCTTTGTAGGGTAAATTTAAGTCTCTATTACAGTACAAAATACCAGAATCATATTGTTTAAAATAAACACATATCTTGTAATAGGAGTTCTGTGGTTAGTACAGGCAAGTTCCTTTGAGGCTGCCTGCTTGGACTGCAGGTCAAGTTTTATTCCCCTTCTATAACCAGGTGTCCTTTGAAATGTTCATACTGAAGTTCTGAGAACTGTATTGTTATTAACTCTACTTCTGATGGCCATCGGGCAGCGGAGCTTCACAAGTTGCCATCAGTCCTGAGTGTAACAATTTTCAGTGAAAAGGAAAACCAGAAGACATAGTTTGATTCTTGTAACTTGACCTAAGGGCAGAAGAAGCATATATGTATGTAGAAACATGCTGGTAATTGATAAGCTGTTCTCTTTCTCAGGAAGCTTGAAAGTGGTAATTTTTGCAGCTTTTCTTTTTGTTCAAATTGATTAGGGAATGCTTTATTCTTTTTCTGCCCTTCTTCTCCCTGATTTCATAAGTGAATGACACAAAAGAGAAGAGCTATTTTTCAAATCAGACTTCAATATATAGAAGGCAAAAAGGGAAGGGAAGCAGCGAAAATTAGATCTGGTGAACAGTCAGAAGCTGGACACGATGTGGCTGATGATGTATAAAAGCCTAAGACTGGAATTGTGACCCCTTGAACAATTGATTTAAACAGAACCATGACTCTAACACAGGCCACCTCCAGCCTGAAAATCTTACTAAAGAAGTGGAGCTGTGGTTTTCTTAAGAGATTTGAGTAAATTCCTGCTGTGACTAAGCCAGGTACCAGGGAAACAGCAGCTTTTGGGGGATATTTTTGTTTTTGTTTTGTTTTTTTCTCTTCCCTTCCTTTCCTATTTGGCAATAATTCTGAGGTAGAGGAAAAAGAAAGCATTGAAAACATTTCTGAACCTCAGAAACGGTGTTTGTTTAACATGGGATGAGCATTATACTTTGTCAGTCTGTGTGACCGGTGCTGTAAGAATTTTTCCTGATGGTGAACGTTTCCAGAGTGCTTTGTTCAGTTTTGAGAGGAATGTGAGGAAAACTTTACATACACACAACATATATAGCATATATGCATATAGAGGACATACATTTCAGTTTATTCCATACAGAGAAGATCAGTGCATCCTTGCAGTACTGGGCAGTCTGCGGGCTCAGGTGGGGTTGGGCACCAGGCCTCAGTGACAAGGCTTGAAACAGCAGCTACAAAAGTGACAGGAACACTGGTCTAGCTCTTCCTGTGCCTCAACCAGGTGTACCATGCCCAATTTCCTGCTATCTCAGTCATCCTACCACAGTAGCACCTCACAGCCTCTGAGGTCAGCCAGGATGGCACCCTGGGGCCAGTACCTGGGCATGGCAGAGCCCTGCAGCGGGCCTCGGTGGTGCCCTGCTGCAAAATGAGAGAGTGGATGCAGCTCTGGTCGCTCACTTGATGGCATCCTGTGTGAGGAGTGGCTGCTGCCTATTGGGTTTTATGCAGCTTGACAGACGTGTCGTTGCTCAGCTTAGACAAACCATGAGGATTCGTGCTGATTTACGTAGGTGTTTTTATGAGACTGAGATGGAATGTACAGGCTGCAACACTACTGTGGAGCAGCAGAAACCACCTCACGTGCATTTTTCTTTCTCCCTCTCCCTTTTCCACAATTTTTCTGTGCTGTTCCTCACCTCATATACTCCTTCCTGAACCTCCTGAGTGCAACTTCTCCATCAGTCTTGCACCAAAATTGCCTCTTCATACCTTCCCTGCTCTGCTCTCGTTTACCCAACAAAATACCTCAAATCCTATAACCACAGGGTGCACTCAGCTGTGCCCCCACAATCCTGATCCTGCTGCCCTGTACCCTGCTTGCTTTGGGTCCGAGGGGGTAAGCAAAATTCCCAGCCCTGATGTGAGGATGCAGAGATGGGCCATCACTAAGGGCAAGAAACCCTTCTGTGTTGTGGCTTATGCAAATGGCCCCATGAAAATAGCTAATAAGAAATAAGAAATTCTTTCAACGTGTTCTTAACTAGAGGGAGGAATAAACAAGTGATGGGAAACCAACTCTGAGGCAGGGGCAGAAGGCAGGAAAGTGATTGCAGTGGTAGGAATAAAGGTCATAACTCATTAATGCAGGGGGATTGTTTGAGGATATTAATGTTATGGTGTACAAGGGGAGTGCAATAGCTTTTCAGAGCACTTGGCAACATTTCAGATCAGCGTACAATGTTCGTGATGCAGAGTAATGGAGTAAGTGGAAAGTTGGCTCACTGGGCTGATAATTGGGTACAGAGCAGGAAACAGGAGGCAGCTGTAAAATGGAGATTTTCTTTTATCTGGGAAGAAATTAAGCAGTTGTGTTGGAAGATTGTTTATTACAGAGACGTGACTTTAGCTTGGCCTATAAACTTGGTTCTTGGGTGATTTTCCCTCCACAGCCGTTCAGCAACAACAGCCCACGAACACCAACTGCAAAGTGTTGGTGTGACACCGTGGGGTGAGAGGTCTCCAAAACTGGTATGTGTGAACTGGATTTAGGCATACTTGGGAAAATACATCCCATGAACTGACCTGCCAGCTTGATTGAATCTCTCTGGAGCCTGGAGAAAGGCAACTTTGTGAAGCCAGAGGCTTCCTAGTCACACTGCCAGCACCTTCCCTGCCGTGGCTGCCGCTTCCCAGGCTCCTCTAAGCAAATCAGTCTGAGCCAGAGGGGTAGCTGTGCAGTGTACAGCAGCATTTAATCTTTGATGTTTGGTAAGCAGAAAGGCAAAAGGCACATTTTGAAGAGACCTGCAGCAGTCTGGCAACTGGGAAATAAATGACCCTCTTCTGCAGCCTGCTCCATGACACCCTGCTGGCCTTAGCTGCCTCCTCTGAAGTTGGATTCGCTAAATATTCAGCCGCATCTGGGCTCAGAGATCACATTATGTAGCCCAGGGAGAGCAGGTGGTCCTGTGCATCCCTGTTAGCATCTAGCCTCGACCAAGAGATTGGCTTTTGGAGGAGGGGGGAGATGGGCAGGCGTACACACAATTCATCATTCTTGTTTCCAGCTGACTCTGAGGAGCAGCCACAGCTGCTGCCCTGCTTCAAGTAGGCTCTGAAATACGGGCGGGTTGAAGGATGTATGAGGTTTTCTTTCATGATAACAAAAATAGCTGCTTTGTTCTCGTATCTATAAAGTTAAGGCAGTTCCCTACAAGAAGTGATAATTCCAGAGCAGTTTTTGCCTTGTAATTAATGTATAAATGAGGTGAGTATTTTTGGAAATGCTGGTTGATTTTATTGTTATGAAGGAGAAATTACTGCTCATTTTCTGTTTGCTGAGGTTTTTAATGCATCCTTTCCAACTGAAACACCTTGAGTCATCAGGCAGAGGGGAGATAACTCACTGCTATGAGACAGAACCAGTGCTTCCCAGTGGAGGAGAGCTTCCAGAAACCCACCTCTTGCCCTTGGTGGTAATCTGTGTGCTTTTGCACCGGAAGTTGTTGAGGTGCAGGACTTGGAGTAGTTACGCAAAGCAGATGTCCACTGCTTATACAAGGAGGTGTTAGAGGGCTGGGAAGATTGGAGACAGTGCAGCTGTGAATGCACTTTCTCTGTTTGCTGTGTGCTTTTAGAGAAAACTGAAAAGATTCGCTCCTAATTTACCAAGGCTTTCAGAAACCTGAAGGTTCCAAGGCTGACTTTGGGCCAGGAGAGGACACACGTCATGCATTGTGACTGTTGTGGCTGTAGAAATAATGTGTCCCCCCAAAAATATCACCTACACAGGAACTGGGGACCCTCACAGCTGCTGCAGCAGTCACAGCGCTGAGCCCTGTTCCCCAACATGGCTCCATCCCATCCTGTCCTGTCCCATCCTGCCTGCGACTGGAAATTAATTACATATTTATTAACTTTAAACTCATTACCTATGACATTTCTTCTTAATACTTTCATTATTGTCTTGTTTGGGCTAAAAGCCAAATACCCCAGAAAGCGATTCCATATAAATTTGAACATGAAATTTGTACAGGAGATGTACATCTTTCTTTTCAAAGCAATCAAATTCTTATTCACTCTTTTCATCTCTCTCATGCTTGCCACGTGTAATGAAGCAGAAAGACAACAAGGGATGTGGTCACTGGGGATCCTTGACAAGTACGTGACTGAAGCCACTGAAGTTTCCTGTTAATATTACATGTGAAAACTCTAGTAAAGAAATACTACAGTTTCAAGGTCAAATATTCAGCTGTGAGGAAATAATCAAGTCATAAACTTCCTAGACCACCTCAGTTCAATTTCACCTTATGTACCCTTTATAATATAGTATTTAATTGCATCATCACAGATAATAACCTCCTCTGGGTCTTATCGACACTTTCAGAGTTTATCTTCCGTATGGGCAGTTCCAGCCAGAAATGTATTTTAAAGTGATTAAAACAGTTCTAGTGCCATTAAAACATGGCAGCCATACCATGGCAGTGGTAATCGTGGGTCTGAAGTAAGCTGGTTGAAAGAAAAAGCCCCCATCACTTTTTGGTACCTTGCAGAAAATATCATTTGCTGCAGAGATTTCAGCCAGAGACCTGGTAGATTTGCCCTGAGCATCCCCATGTTTGTGTAGCCCTGTTTGTAACGGGGTCTTCTTCTGAGGGTGTCTCTTAAGGATTACTTTATTAGAACCCACCAAAGAATGATTTGAGCTAAGCTCCTGATGGGCTAAAGCTTCGAAGGTGAATTCAACATGGCCTGACAGCCCTGTGATGAGGATTACCCATGGAGGAGAGCACAGTCCTCTTTCTACTTGTCCCCCACGTTTCACTGGAAATACCACGGCCAAAGGGGCCTTCCAGGTACCCCTGCAATTGTACCCCACTACTCACTGAGCCAACAGGTCCCTGTCTTCCTGCAAGGGCTCATGCAGGGGAAATGCAGGGTGGTTTTAGATCATACCAGAGGGAGGGTGCAGAACAGATGGGCAGAGCTGCAGGTCAGGCCTTGGCCAGCCTGAGCATAAGGAAACGCTTGTGCAAATCCTTGTTAGTGGGAGCAGTTAGATATCAATTCGTGCCTCCCTTTTCCTTTTGGCAGCAGCAAAGCAGTCACTGCAGAGGGGCACATGGTAAAGAAGAGCCTTGTGCTGAATGTCACCAAGCAATTCTTCCTGCCTGCCCGGGGCAGCAGCAGCAGCTTTTGTGCAGAGCTACCAGGAATGGCTTCCCGGTAAACACTCAGTTCTGTCTGCATGAAAAGGCACAGATGAATAACAGAAACAGTCTGCCTAGGTCAAGTTCCACCTTTTTGATTTTTAAGCAGAAAACCTGAAAGAAGCCACTGATGTGGAACACAGTGAAGATTTTTGAATCTACCTTGGGGAAAACAGGAAAAAACCCACTAGCTTAAAATCTTTTCTGGGAATGATTTACCCTGTGTTTTCAAAAATAATGAGACCCTCTGTGAATAGGTAGAAAAATGTCACAGGTTTGTGGGGGGAAAAAAGGAGTTCACATATTTTTCCTTTGAAAGATTTGCTTGATGTAATCAAGTGCTGCTGTTCCTGCTTGTTCTGGAAGGGCGGTCTGTGAAGGTGTTGGTGCCCGTCCAACATCCTGATGGTGCTCCTGCTGGCTCAGGAGCGCTGCACACTGACAGCAGGGCCCTGTGAGCAGCACGGAGTGGCACATTCAGCATCACACAGAGCCCTCCTCCACTGAACTGGGCTTTCTTCAGCTGAATGTGAGAACTGTGCGTGCCTACATCACCACTGTGGCCAATCTTGGGGTTTCTTGCTGGATGCTATAGAGGACTGGTTAGAAATAATGAAAATGATCAGATGAAAACAAGCAGACCTGTGGTGGGAAATCAGTCCCTTTAACAAAGTGTGGTGATAACAGCTGGGGCAAAGTGGCCTTCCCCGGCTCTGTGGCTCGGCTGCAAAATTGCTGTCACGAGGGGACCAGGCTCAGCAGCATGAGGCCTCAGAGGCCCAAAGGCAGCCTCCTGTATGGCCAGGCCTGGGGAGTGGCCTGGCCTGCGCGTGGCTGCCAGCCTTGTGCCGGTACCTGTCTGCGCTCAGATCTGTTGCCCACCCCTTGTATTTGTCATGTTTTAACATGGCAAGCAGCCCTGCTCAGCAACAACTAAAACATCAGTGTGTTATCAACGCCGTTTTTCTCCTAAAGCCAAAGGATAACATCATAACAGATACTATGAAGAAAGTCGACTGTATCAGCTGAAACCAGGGCAGCATCCCACATCTGTAGCCCAAATAGCAATGAAGGCCTCCAACACACTGCCACAGCCCACTTGGCTGGGGGCTCGCTCCTGTTATCCTGCACCAACTCCTTTAGCAGGGCTAATGGCACACTGCGGGTACTGCCAGCAGGCAGATGAGCTCTTCGAGGCCCCTGATGCCCCAAGAGCATTTTGCTCGTTTTGACCTCAGTGCACACATTGGTGCCTCCACTGTGGTTTGGGGGGCAGAAGTGCCACCCTGCATGGTATTGCTTGCTGCTGTGCATCTGACCCATTGGAGAAGCTGGAGTGCTGGTCTTTCTGAAGACAACAGAAAATAGGCTTCTAAAGGTTAAATGATTGACTAAATGCATTACTGTTTTCCTAACAGTACACAGCGGTGCTACAGATGCTCATAAAACACTGGATTAATGTCTTAAAATCAGTTAAAATTATTTTGGTGCTTTTTAATTTAAAATTTTATTTTGTTATTTTATTCTTCAGCCTGCTCTTTTTGAATCAACAGAGCCCTTATGCACGCAAGTTACTATTAGTACATCAGGATCAAAGAAAGAAAGCATCAAACTGTCCTATGGTCTCTTTTCATCCTCCCCTGAGGATGAACCAAGCCTCTAGCCTGGAGGGCACTCCTTTTTGTTAACATTGGGAATGGTGCCAGGTGCTTTTTTCATAAGCACATATGAGACTGAAATTGCTCATTAAAATTCCTTCCCACCTTAGTGCACAGTGCTTGCTGTGGGCTGCCCTGGATGTTGACCGTCTGTGTCAGCAGCATCTGGCTGCTCAGCATCCCTGGCCTGGGAGAGCCCCACTATCCCTTCCTGACCCTGCCTCGCAGTACTTGCAGGGTTGTTTTGGCATGCCTTCCAAGTTTCAGCATCTTTGCTTTATGGATTTAATGACCTCACCAGTTTTAGCTTTTTCTTTTTCTTTTTCTTTTTCTTTTTCTTTTTCTTTTTCTTTTTCTTTTTCTTTTTCTTTTTCTTTTTCTTTTTCTTTTTCTTTTTCTTTTTCTTTTTCTTTTTCTTTTTCTTTTTCTTTTTCTTTTTCTTTTCTTTCTTTCTTTCTTTCTTTCTTTCTTTCTTTCTTTCTTTCTTTCTTTTTTGTGCTCATTTATTTTGGTTGCGTTTACTTAATTGAGACGAATGCTTAGTTGAAAAACCTCTCTCTCAGTCCCCAAGCTGAGCTTTTGAAGTGAATAGATTTGGGTAAAAATTTGCAAATGAGCTATTAATATTTCTACAGCAAAGACACTCTCTTTACCCATCACTTCCACATCAGCCTGGAGGTATTCCCTTTTCTGAACTGACTGTCAAATGGCTGCCAGCATTGCTTCCCCTGGCCCTGCAGCTGGGGCCCCATGTCTGGAAGCCTGGTCTTTTGTGGCTGCTACTCTGGAGACATTTTCCCACTGAAAGTGAGCATCCCTTGTATCCCAAAAAAAGGGAAAAATGGATTTTTTAAATTTGTCTTCTTAATACCATTTTATAAGTGAATTTGGGACATTATTTGCATCTTAGGTATGGGTGTTATGAGATACAGTTCAGGAAGAGGAGGCAGAAGCAGTTTACATGCTAACCTGGAGCTGGAGATACATGTTAATCTTCAGCTGGAGAAGTGACTCTGGTGCCATCTGAAGGTCTTCCTCAGATCTCTAGGGGCCATATCTTACATAGCTCATGCCTGTTTTCATTTCTTGAATCATGTGTGAGGGCATGATTAGACAAAAGCAGTGAGATGTCTGGAAATAGCTAGATCCAGGCATTACAGAAGGAAGAAAAATGTCATAATGTTTGCATTTGAGTAATTGGTCAAAGCATCAAGAATTACAGATCAAGTTGAAAATCCAATTGCCTGAAACTGGCTAAGAACTTGAGGGACACAGCTGCATCTTAACATAGCGAGTGTTTCATCAGGGGAGAATCAAGAGGCAGAGCCAGTCACACAGGTTGCATTATTTAAAAGAAGCACCGCCATGTGAAAGGGTAAACATATGTCAGAGTTTGGCTAGCTTAGGGGCTGAGTGTGGTAGCCATGTTGCAGAGGGGTCAGACTGAGCAGGACAAAAAGAGCAGCCAGCATTTTTGGATCCAAGCAGCAAGCTGACGACAGATATATTGTTCTGCTATAATCTATGGATTATTATCTAATGACTTCAAATTACTGCTATTAACGCTAATCAGTTGCACATTGTTGAAGAACAGAATTGCACGGGCATGTGCAGAGAAGTGCACCCCAGCAGCTGATGCATGGCTTAGACTGAGAGAGGCTGTCAATACAAATACATGCTGGCACAGTTGAAAAGTCTTCAGGAAGCAAAGCATTTTTCTTTCTCTTTAGAAGAGTTTAGCCAAAGGAGGGAAACTCACTGAGTCCCACCTCCATCTCTGAAAGGAAAAACTTTGCCTTAAAGTCAGGAAATTGGCTTTGTGTTACTATGAGGAGGTTCTGAATGAACAGAATGTGATAAATGGTTTGCTAATGGCATGTATTGCTACAGTATTTAAAAATATTACATAATATTAATTAAGAAAGATCAGGTCTGGCCTTCATATGCAAGGAACCAGGCCATCCCATGAAATGACACATAAAAGAAAATAAATCTCGATATTTCCATGACTGTGCTCTGAAACACATTTACTTTTGGATACCCAAAATTAGATGTCACCAAGGGACTGATTTTTTTAGAAGCTGTTGATCATATACCAGCTCTGAACATAAAACCCTGAAAATTCAGGCACAGTGAGTGTGTACAACTCTATATTTAGGTATTAGAATACGAAATCCCTGGCCGTGATCTCCAAACTAACTTATAAAAGCATGCAGAGCTGCTGTGGCTCAGCTCATCCTTGCTTTACTCGCAACCTTTTGTGTTCTATAGGTATATTTTTGATGGCTGAATGAAGACAGACCTGTTTTATGGGAATCTTGGGAATGAAATGGCATTTCTTGAATACTTTTATTATTATTAATTTTATTTAAAGCTGAATAGAGCACTGAAGCTTTTGGCCTCCACAAATACAATAAAATGCTTACGCACTGAAATAGTTTTACCCCTTGCTCATGACTTTGGGCTTTCAGTGTAGTGTTTGGAGAGGAGCTATTTATGGACTACCAAATAAGGTACCGGAGAAAGGAATTTAAAGCATGTCCTTGAGCTCTTCAGGGAAGCTTTGCAGAGTGGGAACAAAAACTCGTGTCCACACCAGTGCCTACCAAGGCTGCCAAGGAAGGACGCCTGGTTTGCAACTGCCTACGTGCCACAGTAGATTCATTCCCTGGGTAAGGGATGGCTCAGGTCTTTACTTTGCTGCTGTCCTTTAAGGGAAGGAAGCCTCAAAAAGCTTTGCACTGTGATTTTAATTGGGGTGGTTTCTACACAGAGGATGTGAATGAGCATCCCACAAGGGAAAAGCCCAATCTAAACAGAGCCATGCCATTATTTCATCATCCTGGGGTAATATGCAGTGATGTTCAAAGTATGTTAAGTAAATATTTGTACAAATCTCTTTTAAACGTAGCACTTTGTAGAAGAAAATGTTGCTTCTGGAAAGGGGCTGTCATTGACTTGGACAGCTGCAGGATGAGCCCAGTAAGCTACTGTCCCTGCCTGCAGATGGGGAAACACTGGGGAAGAAAAGATACAGCCACTGAAAGGATGGGGCCAGCCCACACATTGGCATGTATAGCAGGTAGATGCTGAGGTTTTGCTATAAGCCCTCCAAATTATTCACACAGCAAATGCTTTGCTATTTAGCAAAGAAAGAAACCAGCATCTGGAGGGGATGGCACCATCTGGGCTGTGTGACAGCAAGGGACATAACTTATATATGGTTGTCTTCTCTGGTCTCTGCTTTTGCGCTTCTATCTCTACCTTGAGTAACAGAATTCCAAATATTCAGCATTTCTAGACTTTCTTGTTCTTAAATGAATGTAAATCCTATACTAGCTGTATAACAAGCAAAAGCATCATCCTTATCAAAACAAAATAAATCAGTATCTCACTGCAGTGCAGCAACCTATACTCTTAGACAGTTCGTATTTATGCTGTGTTATCTGATTGTTTGTAGCTCAGTGGGAATTCATTGCTGTATTGAGCCACTCCTGTCAAAGCCAGGCTCTTGCCTTTGGAGTTCTCCCACGGTGCCTTAGGAACACACTTCCACCTCAAACTTCTCTGTACCTGAATGAGTACATGTGCACAGAAAGTGGTTTTCCAGACCCCAAATCATGCCGTGAAACTGAGAGGGGAAAGGGGGCTCTGCAGAGAGCATTGCTTATGGCACACTGCATCTGCCAGTGGCTAGCAGCAGCAGCACCAATTTCCTGGCCAAAGGCTGATTCCAAGGAAGGGCTGTGAATCCAGCATCTGAATTTGAGGTTATTTTACCGGCAATCGCACCATTTCTTCCTGAGTGGGAGATGAAGAATGAGGAGAAGGCTTTGAGCCTTTGCTGCCTTCCTAGAAGCCCAGGAGGTGTCCTGGAATTACATGACATCCAGAAATCCTGCCAGGGTGAAGATCAGTGGCTGGAGGCACAGCTCTCCTGACACTGCGGAGAGGATGCTTGCTGCATGACATTATATAAACTTGAAAATAATGAAGTGTGAGATCTTTGCGGGGGTTGTGTGCTTCCACAGGGCAGCGATTGCTCCCTGTGTGCAGGAGCAGCATTGCCCAGTTCCCTGCCACACGCTCACAGCCGACAACATTCATGAGAGCTTTCCATATTTCCTACCTTACACTAAACTGAATTTACCTCCTGCCAAACACAGCAGTGAAATCTAGTTTCTATCTGTCACAGATCTGACAAGGGTGGAAACAAGGCTCGCTTCTTTTTCCCCAAGAGCGCCCGAGCTGCTCTGCGTTTCACCCGCTGACCGGTGACCGACAGACCGGTCACTTTGTCTTCAGAGCTGTCAAGTGCTTGCCAGGCACCGTCTCGTCACTGATTCAATCATGTCAAGATGAGGGAGGACGTGGTTTCAAAACCTTGAATGCCCTTCGTTCTCAGACTGCTCTGCCATGCAGCGTGGGCTCTTCAGTCGTCTCCTGGATGAAATGATCTCATTAGGTGATTTCAAAGAGCTGGATGGAGCGTGGCCACCTGCTTTCTCAGAAAGAGTGTCTCATCAGCTTTCCTGGAACTGACAAAGCACATGCGAGAGTGGTGTCTGATCACTGAAAACCTTACTTTAAAGATGTAGTGCCAAGGTTTTTTTTGTCAGGGCAAGAGTGAAACAGAGCAGCCCTCTGTCTCCGGCTCCTTCTCTCTCCTTCCACTTATCCCCCCTCTTCTCAAGCTTTTTGTCTCCAACATACTTCCACACTGATGAGATTTATCCATTACCAATATTTACTGCAGTATATGTAAGCACACGTGGATGACTGATAGCAATTTTTCAGTATCTACAGGGAGGATATAGGAAAGAAGAGGACGGACTCTTTAGCGGGGTCTGTCGTGATAGGATAAGGGGAAACGGTTAAACTAAAAGAGGGGAGATTTAGATTGGATATAAGGGAGAATTATTTTACAATGAGGGTGGTGAGGCACTGGAACAGGTTGCCCAGAGAGGTGGTGGATGGTCAGGCTGGACAGGGCTCTGAGCTGTAGGTGTCCCTGTTCATGAAGGGGAGTTGGACTCAGTGACTTTTAAGGGTCCCTTCCAACTCAAACAGTTCTATGATACTATGAATGGATATAAATCCCCATGGGGAAACTCTGCCTCTGGAGTAACAAGAGCTTTTTGGTTTCTAGTGCACAGTGTTATAGTTAAGAAAAGAAGACCTTGATCCTGAAGTAAGGCTGTGCCTGGGGAGTTTTACTGACTCTGTGACAGAGGGTTAACAGATGCAATCACAAAATTATAGAATACCCTGAGTTGGAAGGGACCCACAAGCAACACAGAATCACAGAACCACAGATCGGAGGGCTGTCTGCCTCTGGTAAGTCAGACCACAGTTTTGATGGTCATTTTTCTCATGGGAGTATCTCCTGTCTCCAGAGGTGGGTGATGTTACAGATGGATTTATACAGCCCATTACGGAGCTACCTGATCCGCCTGGAAATGGGCGCCTGCGAGGTTTTGCGTTTCACTGCCAGCCTCTCCTTTTCCTCCTGCTCTGTAAACAAGCGGCACTGGAGCCATAACTGCAGCGATACACTGAGGGGCTGCCTGCTATCTTTTAATAAACATCAGAGACTATTTGCTTGGCTTACAAAAGAGAAGATTTTTTCCCCACAGACGCTACAAACTGAACCCATGTGTTTGAAAGCCGGGCTGCTTTCCTGCGCTGTGTGCGCATCGGTAGCTGAGAGGCAGAAGGCAGCGCTTGTTTTTTCCGATGATGCAAGGAGCAGATGGGCTCTGCAGTGCTCCTCTTGTAGCACTGGCTTTGTGGGGCTGTCAGTTTTATTTATTTTTTATATTTTGTGAGATATATGTCTGGGTAAAGCAGGAGAGGGCATACACTGAAGGAAGAAAATGCCATTTCATGAGGTTTTTATCTTTATATATATATATATACTAATTACTGTTGGCTTAATCCTTGATATTGCCTTCACTTGGAGCCAGACAGATTGTGGAAAACATGCAGTCTCACAAGATAGCTTTTTAAAACTTTCCCAGAGCTCTTATGTAAAAGTGCCCTTCTCTCACAGCATCCCAAGCTCTGGCTTTTTGTCTCCTCCTGTGATCTTCAGGATGATTATTAATTAATTAATGATATTTGCAGTGTGTCAGTTAAATATTGCTGCAGTTCTGCAGGTAATCTTTGTACACCTGTAGTCAGGGAGGAAAATATTTACGTTACCATGATCCATTGGAAATGATGTAAAATGCTGTTTCCCTTTGCTGGTGCACTGGGAATGTGGTGCTGGCTCCCTTCTGCAGAGCAGAGCTCAGCGGCTCAGTGGTATTTAGTCTGGAGAGGAGGAGGCTCAGGGGAAGCCTTATTGCTCTCTACAACTGCCTGAAAGGAGGTTGTGGCGAGGTGGGATCAGCCTCTTCTCACGGGTAACAGCAGTAGGATGAGAGGGAACGGCCTCAAGTTGCACCATGGGAGATTCAGGTTGGATATTAGGAAAAACTCCAAAAGAGTGGCTGGGCACTGGAATGGGCTGCCCAGGGAGGTGGAGGAGTCAGTGTCCCTGGTGGTGTTTAAGGAATGTGTAGATGTGATATTAAGGAACATGGTTTAGTGGAAAACATGGGATTTCACATGTCAGTACGTGGGGATCCATCTCCTAAAAACCATGGCTGTCCACTGTCTCTCATTGCATGAAAGGGGGCTTTCATGCAGAGCCATGGTGACCTCCAACTATCCACTGCTTTGAATGCAGCTGACGAGGATTAATTGATTCATCTTGGGCCATCAGGCCCCAGGAAACATTATTTTCCTCAGTCAGACTTAGTAATGGTGAGCCTGTAAGAGTGGCTCTTCCAAACCGAGGGCCCTGCTGAGTGAGCCATTAGTCATCCTTATCGGGGAGGGAGGAGACGGCTGCTCTCACAGCTTCTTTATCACCGCAGCGTGAATTCTCTGGAGACGATGGGGCTGTGGGGAGGCTGTACTGAGCCCAGCTGCCTGCAGCAGAGCAGAGGGCAGGCTGCCTGCTTCGGAAGTGCCAGCTCCATGCTCTCCACAGAGAAATCGTGCTTCTATTCTTCAAAGCTGTTTATTTTTCAGAGGTAATGAGTAACAACTGCTCCCCCCCTATACCCCCCGCCCCGTACTTTTCTGATGACGTCTGACACATTTTATTTTGGCAAATAGCTGGAGCTCAGTGCTTCCCCTGACGGATGGTCTGGTTCTGTGTCCAAGAGCTTTGAGGCAGGCTCTGGATGCCTGGCATGGGTGTGATGCTTCTTGTCCGTGGAAATCCCAGAATAGGTTTTGAAGAATAGCATGGTTGGATTTCACCTTATGAAGCACTTCCTATAAGGTTTTAATGTGGTTTCTCACATTCTTTCCAAATTTGACTATGTCATGGCTGCTCTTCTGTGGTGATGAGGACATTGATAGAACAAGGGGAAATGGTTTTAAACATAAAGAGGGGAGATTTAGATCGGATATATGGCAGAAGTCTCTTACCACAAGAGTGGTGTGGCACTGGCATAGGTTGCCCAGAGACCTGGTGGATATCCCATCCTTGGAGACACCCAAGGTCAGGCTGGATGGGGCTCTGAGCACCTGATGTAGCTGTAGGCATCCCTGTTCATTGCTGGGGAGTTGGACTAGATGACCTTTAAGTGTCCCTTCCAACTTAAACCATTCTATGTTTTGACGATTCTGTGATTTCTTGAGAAGGCATTGAACATGCTTCACAAATGCACAATCCAGTGCTAGGGCTGTGCTGAGCTGGGCTGATCAGAAGAGGTGTTCTGTGTGGGAATGTGAGAACATCACTCCGTGTCTTCTCCCTTTGAACCTGACTTATCTGCAGGAAGAAGGAACAGACTTGCTCCAAACCCCTCCTCACAGAAGTCACAATGTCACCCTGCATTTCTGTGCAGACCTTTTCAGCCAAACAAGATTTTGAGCTAGGTCTGTGCTCTATGGTCTCCTTCACTGGAATTTCCTATCAATTAGTAAAATACCTGCCCTCCAGGAAATCTGGCAGTCAGCTGCCTGTCCAAAGCACCTGTACTTCTGCCAAACTGTCCATCTTGTACCTCCTTTGCATAATGCACTCTATTACAGTGCGTGTTTAATACAGCATCATTGTCTGGGAGATGACATTTGCCTTTTACCTTGACAGGCGTTTGACAGTATCTCACCACCTTTCCCATTATTTCCCCATGACAAGTTCTATTCGTAATGAGGCTGAGAATAGGGGCTGCTTTGCACTTATCACAGAGGTTGTCACAAACACACTCATCCCTGGAAAGGATCCTCAGTGCGGTCGGTGTGGCTGTCACAGCGGAGCCTCTCCAGGATCACTTCTCTCTAATGATCAGCAAAGCCCCGCGAGGCCGCAGGGGATGCAGCTCTGCAAGGCAGCGGGCTCTCTGCAGGATGAGTGGCTGCTCTGTTGTTTTCATTATCTGTAGTATTCATACAGGCGTTCGTGACTTCATTTTTTCCCCTTATCTGTGATCTGCTGTCCTTTTAGCTAGAACCCTCATGTGATAAAAGAGTGCACCTTCCCGGCTGGTAACTTTTGAGAGAGAGACGTGTATTAGCTTACAAAACATGCACGTTACCTACCGAACATAAAAGTAGAATTAAATATAGCATCAGTCTTGTTTTTAAAACAAATTCTTGGTCAAGAAGTGGTTGCAGTTTCAGTTTTAGAAATGTTCTGTTTCTTCTTCTGTCAACAGAACTGACCTTGTAGGGGTCATCCAATGAGAATGATAACATTGCCAGGTGCTGAAATTAACAGCCGTTTCCTAAGGGTGTCCTCCTCCATGTTTGTCTTCCAGCAAAAGAAAAACAGAAGAAATGCAAAAAAAACCTTTTAGAAACCAGAATGTTTTCTTCAGTCCCCAAAGTCTCCTAATTCAGAATACATCATCTTGTTTGTGCTACAGAGCTCGTAATTTTCCTTACAATGCCAAAAGTTGTGAATATCTGATGACACGAAATTTGGCTTGATGATATGCTGCTATCTGAACTCGTACATGAAATGGCTCTCTCAGCTTCTGATGTCATGTATTAAAATAGGACAAAAACCTAGGGGAAAATGTATGTTTGCTTTTCTCAGAATTTAGTTGGGATATGAAGCTGGTGAAACAATACCTTTTTAGCTCACATTTGTCTATAAATTTAGGGTGATTTCCCTTTCTAATGGCAAAGCAGATCCGTGTCACTACGGTGACAGGTAGCTAAGGCTCATGGCTGATGTGATAATGTTCGTCAAAGAAACGGCAGCAGAAAGCAGCAGTCCCTCTGCCAACCAATGTTTTCTGTCAGCCCTGTAGGTGTCTGACAGCCGGCCACAAAATGGGGACAGTTATACAAGAACAACTCGACTTCATCACGGGTGATGCTCGTGTATGCAAATGTTGCTGTAGTGAATCCAATTAGGTTTCTCTGCATGCAGGAATATGCCAAAATAGCTGCATCTGATCAGGCTGACTGGGGACTGGGTACACATAAGGTCCCCCACCAGCAGAGCCCAGCATGGATACCTGGAGCCAGGAGCAGGCAAGGTAAGGGTACAGAGGGATGGCACAATGGCAAGCCTGGGTAGTGAGGGAAAATAGCAGGATTATCCATATTGTATCTTCAAGTAGCTCCCTTTCACTCCCCCTAAGGTTAGTTATTGTGTTCTCTTGAGACAAGTAATGACAAAAATCCTCTGTCAACTTTTTGGGGTGTTTTCAGTGTATGCCCCAAGCACAGCAGTGAACAGACGCTGCCACGCAGAGGCTGGGTGGGAGCCACTTGTGCAGCCATTGTCAATGAAACACTTCCGCACTTAATGAAGGAGTGCCGTCATTCATTAGAGAAATTTTACTTTAGGGCCTCCTGAATATTCATGGCATGCTGGTTCCTGCTGATCGATGTTTCTGTTGACTCAATGAATCAGCCGATCTTGTGAAGAGTATAAACTGGCCCCAGCACTGACAGAAACCAGCCTCAGATTGCCTTAGAAACATAAGGATTTCTGTATAATATGTTTATGCTCTTTTTTTTTTTTTTTTTTTTTTTTTGTCTCCCAGACTTGGATTCACCCAATTCATATGCTTAATGCAACACTTCCCAGTGCACACAGGAACAGTGTCCTGGCTTTCCTGCACCCATCAGAGGTTCCCACACAGCCAAGATGTCCTCTGGAAGTCCCACCCAGATGCTGACCTGATGACTGCTCTCAGAGGCCAGAGACCTGCAATCATCCTTCATACAGTTAAATTTCTTCCCTATACCTTGCACAACACATTCTTCTATCAGCTTTCCTACTCCCACGATGCAGTTTCCTAATGGTTTAATTGTTTTATCCATATGCTAAGCATGTATCAAGCAGGGTCCTCTCATTAGCAGCTGCTGACCTATAAACCAGAGCTGCCAGGAAGGAAGCCCAGGGAGTGCACTGCAAAGAAGTGATGCACTTACTGTTGTAGTCTGAAAGGAATTTTACATTTAATCTTGAATACATGATAAAAGGGGCAGAAAAAGGATGAAGCAATACTGCTAAGGTGAAAGTCTTTCTATAAGACTTCAGTAGTAAACTTTTGATAACAGACACAAGAGTGGGAATTATAGCGGAAAGCTCTCAATCCTGCCTGAAAGATCACTCAGTGATAGGGAGGCCAGTTCTCTCTTACTTAAATTTACCTGAGCTCTAAGGACTCTCCCAAGTTATCTACAGTTAGGAATCTTCCCTTGAACATGAGCTCACACAGAGGTTGAGCTCTTCTTTTATTATCTAATCTCTATTAAGAAATGATCTCTATCTTTTAGGGCCAGCAGGTACGCCTCCTTGCTGTTTGCAGTCCAGCTTTTTTCTCTGTTTATCCCACAGACGTCACATCATGGATCATCTCTCCCTCCTTGCCTACGGTGCTTTCCTGTTACTTTATTGCCTATCAGCTCTCATAAGTATAGCTGAAGTTGGAATTAGACTTGTAGCATTTAACCTTCTCTGGTTTACAGTATTTCTACTTTGTCTAATGTTATTTAACACCTCTCCTGCCACAGTAATAGTTAAGATTATTCAGGAAGTGTACACAACAATATGTGCAGTCCATGTACGTCTTCTAATGTAGATATGTATGTCTTCCTCCACAGGCATTTCCTAGTGCTCATGCTCTGCTCAAGAATACCACAGTTGTCTTGTCTAGACCTTTGTCAGCAATTTGAGGGAGCACAAACAGGCATCATGTCTAGCAGCTTACCTATGCATTTTCAAGCACATCACTGCTTCATTTGTACAGATACAGTAATAAGTCTTGACAATTTTAGGGCTTTGGAGTATCACTATTGCCTGAAATGTAACCTTCAATCAACATCAGCAGGTAATTACAATCTTCACAAGAAGATTGTTGAAGAGAAGTTATGCTGTCACTAGTTAGCTTTCTTCACCTGGCGACCTCTGCTGAAGAAGGTATTCATTTGAGTGGGAGGCCCACAGGTTGTGACAAATCTTCAGGTTTGTCTTTTATCATCATCTACTCCCCAGAAAAGTGGAGAAATGATGGCAAGAGAGGCAGGTTATCCTCATAAAATGAAGTTTGCAATTTAATATGCAGTTGCTATTGCATACTGAGAGTTTATAATAGAAGTTTTTAATTGGAATTCATAAATTGCTCATGGACAGGTTCCCAAAAGATCACTTATCATCTTTCCACCCGTATAAATGACTGACAAGGTACATGAACATTTGGCAGAAGACATAAAACTCAATCTTATATCCTTTTTATCAGGCTTGGCAACACAATCTGACAATGTTCCACAAAAAATCAATAACAATAATAGCTGTCTCATTAGTCGCCTTCACAATGTTGCTGATTTGGCTCCTTTTGTAGGGCCAATGATTGGCCTGAGTGTTTTTCTTCTTTTACAAGGATTCTCTAGAGATCTAGAAATATCAGAGATGAGCTAATTGTCCAAATTGCTATTAGAAGAGTTCTTTAAAAGAAGTCCCAGCCTACTTTATGAAGATCTGCCCTAATCTTCAGGGTCTAGTTTTGTAGATCAGCACCTGTTTTCCTGCAGGAATAATGCTCTGTCCAGAACCTGACATTGAATTCTCTTGATCTTTTTCTAGGAAAATGATAATAAAATGATGAAGATTAATTTTTCTATTTGGTTTGCTGAAGATCCACTCAGTTCCATTAGCTAAGTCTTCTTTCAAACTAACAAAGAGCAAACCAACTCTTTCTGCCCTGCTGGGCCAAGAGGTGAAGGTTCCAGGTAGGGCTGTGCACCTGCAGCTTTGCTGTCATCCCAGTTCCTTCAGGGGGCTTTCCTTCCCCTGGCCCTGGTGCTGTGGATGCAGTGTCCTGTCACCAACCATGGTCAGCACCTCCTTACCCTGGCACACAAGATCCTTGGAAGATCTTGCAGAGCAGAAGTGGTTGAGCCATGGAACGTGTAACAGACCTCACGATTATACACCTGAAGTCTTTCAGTGTTAGAGGTAATGTCCACAAGGATGTGAGTTGGAGCTACACCTTTATTTTTATTTCTTCCTTGCAAATGTTTATGAAGCACCTGCAAGCACTGAAGAGTTGTAATCAACATCCAGGCCATAGACCTTGTCAAACTCTGAGGACAGCCAGCAATGCTGGGTCCTGGTGGGCCCACTGTGTGCAGGAGTTAAGATCCATGTTGCTGCTGTTGGGCAGGGCACGCCTTGCTGCACATGGCCTGCTCCTGGTGGGAGAGATGACCAAGCCACGGGGAACAGCTTTGGTGCATGGTGGCTTCATACTGATGGGTTCTCACACCTGCTCCTCAAAGGAAGAAGGGGGAAAAATAGGATGGAAAAAAGAAAGGCTCAGGGTTTGAAATAAGCACCATTTAAATAAGGGGTAGGGGCTGGGGAGGGGGTTGAAGGAGGGAAGAGAGAGAAAAAAATGAGCAAAGACTGTGTGGAAGCAGAGAGAAAACAGTTATTCTCTACTTCTCATCAGCGAGAAATTCTCTGCCGCATCTTGGGAAGCAGAACCTCAATACACATAGTGGTTGAATAGGAGGACAGATGTTTTAATAACATTCCCCTTTAGCAGCTTTTACTGCAGTGTGAATCCCTCAGACTATGGGATATCCCTCAGGTTGGTTTAGATCGGCTGTCTTGTTGAGGTCCCCTCCATGGCTCTTGCCCACCCACAGCATCCTGGCACTGGGAGTGTTGGAGAGAGCCTTGATGTTGTGCCAGCACTGCTCAGCAATAGACAAAACACTGGTGCAGTATCAGTGCTGTTCCAGTTACAAAAGCAGAGCACAGCGTTGTATGGGCTGCTGTGGGGAGAGGGAACTCCATCCCAGCCAGACCCAGTGCAGGGAGCTGACAGGCACAAGTGTCATCATGCATGGGAGGTGCAGAGAAAATCACCTGAGATTTTTCAGGATCTTCTTGTTGCTCTTTCAGCCTCCCCATGGGATTACAACAAAATAGAAATTTCTCTCTTCATTAGGAACATGTCTTTACCACTTTGTATATCCTGTCTCAAAAGAGCAGCAATTTCTCCATTAAGTTGACATTCCAAACAGCTGGTTCTGGTGAAAATATTTCCAAGGAATATAAGGCTATGTTATAGTTTCCCAGCTGTGAGTCAAGAGCACAACTTTCAAACTACCAGTAAAGAAGAACTCTCTGAGAGGTTACATTCTCCTTTCCTCAACAGCTCCCAGAATAACAAGCCAAAGAGATTTCCGGAGAATGAATGCAGTAACACTGCACATTCTATTTGACTCCATACCTTCTGTTCATAGCTACTTTTTAAGGAATTTGGAGTCTTCTGCAAGGGAAGCAAGCTTAGAGGAGATGGGAAGTCCCTGGGAGGGCTGTGGAGAACCAGGACACCTATGCGGCTGTCCCATGGCTGCATCAGTCTCCTTTCTTTCTTTAGGAGATGCTATGGTATATCAGTGGTAATTGGTTTTCCTGCCTTGTCCTTGGGAAGAAAAAAGAGAAAACCAGATTACATGGGGTAGACAGAGGGGATAGGGCATTGTGATGGGACACCCCATGGTTGCAATGTACTGAGTATGAGTAACCAGGGAAGGAATGATGGTGCGGTTTATGCCTTACAGACCAGGCTGTAACTTGTAAGGTATTTTCATATCCTTCAGCGCACAAGTGCCAGAGAAAAGTGGCACCCAGACAATAATACAGATGGTGAACATAATTAGGAAGGTAAGACACATAGTTTCAGTAATATCTAATAACAATAACAACCTCCATTTCATTCTAATAGTTCTTTGGCTAATCCTGCTGTTTTATTTTTAAACATTATTGGGAGAGAATTTTAAGAGCTTGCTGACAAATTCACTGCCTTCTATTTCAGGAGAGCCTTGAGAGATGCTGCTAATGAAGACAAATGAAGGAAAAGGAACTTGACCCCAGAGTATGAAATTTTGCTCATTAAGAAGTGCTTCCAATTGGCTGATTGATATTATTTTGATGTAGATGGGGTAATTAATGACAGGAAGTAATGCAGCAGGATATGAGTTGTGCGGAATGCACTTCAGTCAATCTACCTTTTATTATGTCTTGGTTTATTTATGCACGCTACATTTGTTATGCTGCTGCCTGATGCGGTTCCCACCTTCATTCGGAATTTCCTTCACTTGTTTTCTTCATTCTTTTATGCTATTTTGGGATTTCTTTCTTTTTTTTATGTTTCTGCATGTAATTTCCCAATCTGTTTTTAGTAATACGAGGATGCACTTTCATGGCCACAAGGAACACTTCTGCATGTGAAACATTTCTTACAATAGAAAGTGCCATTGAAACAAACGATACTTCCTTCCTACTTCATTGCACAGGCTATGGGTATTGCCAGTAAATTAACTGCCAGGAATCTCCCCTGTACGCTCACTCACATGATTACTGCGTCCCAGAAGGAAATGACAAAAACCTGAAATCTTTACATTTTTTGGCTAGGTGGGTGGAGAAAAGATCTGCCAGAACTTTTTTACTGACACATCCTCCTGGGAAGGAAGCTGTCCTGTGGTTTTAAGCCAAAGG